>NC_091695.1:20905000-22155000 GCF_041296265.1 Equus caballus
GATCAGGCCTGCAAAGAAACTGCGTTTCACAGGCCTTTGTAAGAGATGTTCCCGGTAGGCTGTAAGAGCACTGTGCAGAGCGAGTTGTTTCTTAGCTTCCCAAAGAGCTGGCAGCAAGATGCTCTGGGGCCCAACTCGCCCTTTGGAAAGAAGCCTGCACGTTGTGCCTTTCTGCTCTAGGGAAATGTAGCACACCCAGAGCAGAAGTTCTGCTTCAGCCAGATGAGGCCTGCAAAGAAACTGCGTTTCACAGGCCTTTGTAAGAGATGTACCCGGTAGGCATAAGAGCACTGTGCAGAGCGAGTTGTTTCTTAGCTTCCCAAAGAGCTGGAAGCAAGATGCTCTGGGGCCCAACTCGCCATTTGGAAAGAAGCCTGCACGTTGTGCCTTTCAGCTCTAGGGCAATGTAGCACAACCAGAGCAGAAGTTCTGCTTCAGCCAGATGAGGCCTGCAAAGAAATTGCGTTTCACAGGCCTTTGTAAGAGATGTTCCCGGTAGGCTGTAAGAGCACTGTGCAGAGCGAATTGTTTCTTAGCTTCCCAAAGAGCTGGAAGCAAGATGCTCTGCGGCCCAAGTTGCCCTTTGGAAAGAAGCCTGCACGTTGTGCCTTTCAGCTCTAGGGCAATGTAGCACACCCAGAGCTGAAGTTCTGCTTCAGCGAGATCAGGCCTGCAGAGAAACTGCGTTTCACAGGCCTTTGTAAGAGATGTTCCCGGTAGGCTGTAAGAGCACTGTGCAGAGCGAGTTGTTTCTTAGCTTCCCAAAGAGCTGGAAGCAAGATGCTCTGGGGCAAAACTCGCCCTTTGGAAAGAAGCCTGCACGTTGTGCCTTTCAGCTTTAGGGCAATGTAGCACACCCAGAGCAGTAGTTCTGATGCAGCCAGAAGAGGACTGCAAAGAAACTGCGTTTCACAGGCCTTTGTAAGAGATGTTCCCGGTAGGCTGTGAGAGCACTGTGCAGAGCGAGTTGTTTCTTAGCTTCCCAAAGAGCTGGAAGCAAGATGCTCTGGGTCCCAACTCTCCCTTTGGAAAGAAGACTGCACGTTGTGACTTTGTGCTCTAGGGCAATGTAGCACACACAGAGCAGAAGTTCTGCTTCAGCCAGATCAGGCCTGCGAAGAAACTGCATTTCACAGGCCTTTGTAAGAGATGTTCCCGGTAGGCTGTAAGAGCACTGTGCAGAGCGAGTTGGTTCTTAGCTTCCCAAAGAGCTGGAAGCAAGATGCTCTGGGGCCCAACTCGCCCTTTGGAAAGAAGCCTGCACGTTGTGCCTTTCAGCTCTAGGGCAATGTAGCACACCCAGAGCAGAAGTTCTGCTTCATCCATATGAGGCCTGCAAAGAAACTGCGTTTCACAGGCCTATGTAAGAGATGTACCCGGTAGGCTCTAAGAGCACTGTGCAGAGCGAGTTGTTTCTAAGCTTCCCAAAGAGCTGGAAGCAAGATGCTCTGGGGCCCAACTCGCCCTTTGGAAAGAAGCCTGCACGTTGTGCCTTTCAGCTCTAGGGCAATATAGCACACCCAGAGCAGAAGTTCTGCTTCAGCCAGATCAGGCCTGCAAAGAAACTGCGTTTCACAGGCCTTTGTAAGAGATGTTCCCGGTAGGCTGTAAGAGCACTGTGCAGAGCGAGTTGTTTCTTAGCTTCCCAAAGAGCTGGCAGCAAGATGCTCTGGGGCCCAACTCGCCCTTTGGAAAGAAGCCTGCACGTTGTGCCTTTCTGCTCTAGGGAAATGTAGCACACCCAGAGCAGAAGTTCTGCTTCAGCCAGATGAGGCCTGCAAAGAAACTGCGTTTCACAGGCCTTTGTAAGAGATGTACCCGGTAGGCATAAGAGCACTGTGCAGAGCGAGTTGTTTCTTAGCTTCCCAAAGAGCTGGAAGCAAGATGCTCTGGGGCCCAACTCGCCATTTGGAAAGAAGCCTGCACGTTGTGCCTTTCAGCTCTAGGGCAATGTAGCACAACCAGAGCAGAAGTTCTGCTTCAGCCAGATGAGGCCTGCAAAGAAATTGCGTTTCACAGGCCTTTGTAAGAGATGTTCCCGGTAGGCTGTAAGAGCACTGTGCAGAGCGAATTGTTTCTTAGCTTCCCAAAGAGCTGGAAGCAAGATGCTCTGCGGCCCAAGTTGCCCTTTGGAAAGAAGCCTGCACGTTGTGCCTTTCAGCTCTAGGGCAATGTAGCACACCCAGAGCTGAAGTTCTGCTTCAGCGAGATCAGGCCTGCAGAGAAACTGCGTTTCACAGGCCTTTGTAAGAGATGTTCCCGGTAGGCTGTAAGAGCACTGTGCAGAGCGAGTTGTTTCTTAGCTTCCCAAAGAGCTGGAAGCAAGATGCTCTGGGGCCCAACTCGCCGTTTGGAACGAAGCCTGCACGTTGTGCCTCTCAGCTCTAGGGCAATGTAGCACACCCAGAGCAGAAGTTCTGCTTCAGCCAAATCAGGCCTGCAGAGAAACTGCGTTTCACAGGCCTTTGTAAGAGATGTTCCCGGTAGGCTGTAAGAGCACTGTGCAGAGCGAGTTGTTTCTTAGCTTCCCAAAGAGCTGGAAGCAAGATTCTCTGGGGCCCAACTCGCCCTTTGGAAAGAAGCCTGCACGTTGTGCCTTTCAGCTCTAGGGTAATGTAGCACACCCAGAGCAGAAGTTCTGCGTCAGCCAGATCAGGCCTGCACAGAAACTGCGTTTCACAGGCCTTTGTAAGTGATGTTCCCGGTAGGCTGTAAGAGCACTGTGCAGAGCGAGTTGTTTCTTAGCATCCCAAAGAGCTGGAAGCAAGATGCTCTGGGGCCCAACTCGCCCTTTGGAAAGAAGCCTGCACGTTTTGCCTTTCAGCTCTAGGGCAATGTAGAGCACCCAGAGCAGAAGTTCTACTTCAGCCAGATCAGTCCTGCAGAGAAACTGCGTTTCACAGGCCTTTGTAAGTAATGTTCCCGGTAGGCTGTAAGAGCACTGTGCAGAGCGAGTTGTTTCTTAGCTTCCCAAAGAGCTGGAAGCAAGATGCTCTGGGGCCCAACTCGCCCTTTGGAAAGAAGCCTGCACCTTGTGCCTTTCTGATCTAGGGCAATGTAGCACACCCAGTGCAGAAGTTCTGCTTCAGCCAGATCAGGCCTGCAAAGAAACTGCGTTTCACAGGCCTTTGTAAGAGATGTTCCCGGTAGGCTGTAAGAGCACTGTGCAGAGCGAGTTGGTTCTTAGCTTCCCAAAGAGCTGGAAGCAAGATGCTCTGGGGCCCAACTCGCCCTTTGGAAAGAAGCCTGCCCGTTGTGCCTTTCAGCTCTAGGGCAATGTAGCACACCCAGAGCAGAAGTTCTGCTTCATCCATATGAGGCCTGCAAAGAAACTGCGTTTCACAGGCCTATGTAAGAGATGTACCCGGTAGGCTCTAAGAGCACTGTGCAGAGCGAGTTGTTTCTAAGCTTCCCAAAGAGCTGGAAGCAAGATGCTCTGGGGCCCAACTCGCCCTTTGGAAAGAAGCCTGCACGTTGTGCCTTTCAGCTCTAGGGCAATATAGCACACCCAGAGCAGAAGTTCTGCTTCAGCCAGATCAGGCCTGCAAAGAAACTGCGTTTCACAGGCCTTTGTAAGAGATGTTCCCGGTAGGCTGTAAGAGCACTGTGCAGAGCGAGTTGTTTCTTAGCTTCCCAAAGAGCTGGCAGCAAGATGCTCTGGGGCCCAACTCGCCCTTTGGAAAGAAGCCTGCACGTTGTGCCTTTCTGCTCTAGGGAAATGTAGCACACCCAGAGCAGAAGTTCTGCTTCAGCCAGATGAGGCCTGCAAAGAAACTGCGTTTCACAGGCCTTTGTAAGAGATGTACCCGGTAGGCATAAGAGCACTGTGCAGAGCGAGTTGTTTCTTAGCTTCCCAAAGAGCTGGAAGCAAGATGCTCTGGGGCCCAACTCGCCATTTGGAAAGAAGCCTGCACGTTGTGCCTTTCAGCTCTAGGGCAATGTAGCACAACCAGAGCAGAAGTTCTGCTTCAGCCAGATGAGGCCTGCAAAGAAATTGCGTTTCACAGGCCTTTGTAAGAGATGTTCCCGGTAGGCTGTAAGAGCACTGTGCAGAGCGAATTGTTTCTTAGCTTCCCAAAGAGCTGGAAGCAAGATGCTCTGCGGCCCAAGTTGCCCTTTGGAAAGAAGCCTGCACGTTGTGCCTTTCAGCTCTAGGGCAATGTAGCACACCCAGAGCTGAAGTTCTGCTTCAGCGAGATCAGGCCTGCAGAGAAACTGCGTTTCACAGGCCTTTGTAAGAGATGTTCCCGGTAGGCTGTAAGAGCACTGTGCAGAGCGAGTTGTTTCTTAGCTTCCCAAAGAGCTGGAAGCAAGATGCTCTGGGGCCCAACTCGCCCTTTGGAAAGAAGCCTGCACGTTGTGCCTTTCAGCTTTAGGGCAATGTAGCACACCCAGAGCAGTAGTTCTGATGCAGCCAGATGAGGACTGCAAAGAAACTGCGTTTCACAGGCCTTTCTAAGAGATGTTCCCGGTAGGCTGTGAGAGCACTGTGCAGAGCGAGTTGTTTCTTAGCTTCCCAAAGAGCTGGAAGCAAGATGCTCTGGGTCCCAACTCTCCCTTTGGAAAGAAGACTGCACGTTGTGACTTTGTGCTCTAGGGCAATGTAGCACACACAGAGCAGAAGTTCTGCTTCAGCCAGATCAGGCCTGCGAAGAAACTGCATTTCACAGGCCTTTGTAAGAGATGTTCCCGGTAGGCTGTAAGAGCACTGTGCAGAGCGAGTTGGTTCTTAGCTTCCCAAAGAGCTGGAAGCAAGATGCTCTGGGGCCCAACTCGCCCTTTGGAAAGAAGCCTGCACGTTGTGCCTTTCAGCTCTAGGGCAATGTAGCACACCCAGAGCAGAAGTTCTGCTTCATCCATATGAGGCCTGCAAAGAAACTGCGTTTCACAGGCCTATGTAAGAGATGTACCCGGTAGGCTCTAAGAGCACTGTGCAGAGCGAGTTGTTTCTAAGCTTCCCAAAGAGCTGGAAGCAAGATGCTCTGGGGCCCAACTCGCCCTTTGGAAAGAAGCCTGCACGTTGTGCCTTTCAGCTCTAGGGCAATATAGCACACCCAGAGCAGAAGTTCTGCTTCAGCCAGATCAGGCCTGCAAAGAAACTGCGTTTCACAGGCCTTTGTAAGAGATGTTCCCGGTAGGCTGTAAGAGCACTGTGCAGAGCGAGTTGTTTCTTAGCTTCCCAAAGAGCTGGCAGCAAGATGCTCTGGGGCCCAACTCGCCCTTTGGAAAGAAGCCTGCACGTTGTGCCTTTCTGCTCTAGGGAAATGTAGCACACCCAGAGCAGAAGTTCTGCTTCAGCCAGATGAGGCCTGCAAAGAAACTGCGTTTCACAGGCCTTTGTAAGAGATGTACCCGGTAGGCATAAGAGCACTGTGCAGAGCGAGTTGTTTCTTAGCTTCCCAAAGAGCTGGAAGCAAGATGCTCTGGGGCCCAACTCGCCATTTGGAAAGAAGCCTGCACGTTGTGCCTTTCAGCTCTAGGGCAATGTAGCACAACCAGAGCAGAAGTTCTGCTTCAGCCAGATGAGGCCTGCAAAGAAATTGCGTTTCACAGGCCTTTGTAAGAGATGTTCCCGGTAGGCTGTAAGAGCACTGTGCAGAGCGAATTGTTTCTTAGCTTCCCAAAGAGCTGGAAGCAAGATGCTCTGCGGCCCAAGTTGCCCTTTGGAAAGAAGCCTGCACGTTGTGCCTTTCAGCTCTAGGGCAATGTAGCAAACCCAGAGCTGAAGTTCTGCTTCAGCGAGATCAGGCCTGCAGAGAAACTGCGTTTCACAGGCCTTTGTAAGAGATGTTCCCGGTAGGCTGTAAGAGCACTGTGCAGAGCGAGTTGTTTCTTAGCTTCCCAAAGAGCTGGAAGCAAGATGCTCTGGGGCCCAACTCGCCCTTTGGAAAGAAGCCTGCACGTTGTGCCTTTCAGCTTTAGGGCAATGTAGCACACCCAGAGCAGTAGTTCTGATGCAGCCAGATGAGGACTGCAAAGAAACTGCGTTTCACAGGCCTTTGTAAGAGATGTTCCCGGTAGGCTGTGAGAGCACTGTGCAGAGCGAGTTGTTTCTTAGCTTCCCAAAGAGCTGGAAGCAAGATGCTCTGGGTCCCAACTCTCCCTTTGGAAAGAAGACTGCACGTTGTGACTTTGTGCTCTAGGGCAATGTAGCACACACAGAGCAGAAGTTCTGCTTCAGCCAGATCAGGCCTGCGAAGAAACTGCATTTCACAGGCCTATGTAAGAGATGTTCCCGGTAGGCTGTAAGAGCACTGTGCAGAGCGAGTTGTTTCTTAGCTTCCCAAAGAGCTGGAAGCAAGATGCTCTGGGGCCCAACTCACCCTTTGGAAAGAAGCCTGCACGTTGTGCCTTTCAGCTCTAGGGCAATGTAGTCCACCCAGAGCAGAAGTTCTGCTTCAGCCAGATGAGGCCTGCAAAGAAACTGGGTGTCACAGGCCTTAGTAAGAGATGTACCTGGTAGGCTCTAAGAGCACTGTGCAGAGCGAGTTGTTTCTTAGCTTCCCAAAGAGCTGGAAGCAAGATGCTCTGGGGCCCAACTCGCCCTTTGGAAAGAAGCCTGCACGTTGTGCCTTTCAGCTTTAGGGCAATGTAGCACAGCCAGAGCAGTAGTTCTGCTGCAGCCAGATGAGGCCTGCAAAGAAACTGCGTTTCACAGGCCTTTGTAGGAGATGTTCCCAGTAGGCTGTGAGAGCACTGTGCAGAGCGAGTTGTTTCTTAGCTTCCCAAAGAGCTGGAAGCAAGATGCTCTGGGGCCCAAATCGCCCTTTGGAAAGAAGCCTGCATGTTGTGCCATTCAGCTCTGCGGCAAGGTAGCACACCCAGAGCAGAAGTTCTGCTTCAGCCAGATGAGGCCTGCAAAGAAACTGCGTTTCACAGGCCTTTGTAAGAGATGTTCCCGGTAGGCTGTGAGAGCACTGTGCAGAGCGAGTTGTTTCTTAGCTTCCCAAAGAGCTGGAAGCAAGATGCTCTGGGGTCCAACTCGCCCTTTGGAAAGAAGGCTGCACGTTGTGCCTTTCAGCTCTAGGGCAATGTAGCACACCCAGAGCAGAAGTTCAGCTTCATCCAGATCAGGCCTGCAAAGAAACTGCGTTTCACAGGCCTTTGTAAGAGATGTTCCCGGTAGGCTGTAAGAGCACTGTGCAGAGCGAGTTGTTTCTTAGCTTCCCAAAGAGCTGGAAGCAAAATGCTCTGGGGCCCAACTCGCCCTTTGGAAAGAAGCCTGCACGTTGTGCCTTTCAGCTTTAGGGCAATGTAGCACACCCAGAGCAGTAGTTCTGATGCAGCCAGATGAGGCCTGCAAAGAAACTGCGTTTCACAGGCCTTTCTAAGAGATGTTACCGGTAGGCTGTGAGAGCACTGTGCAGAGCGAGTTGTTTCTTAGCTTCCCAAAGAGCTGGAAGCAAGATGCTCTGGTGACCAACTCGCCCTTTGGAAAGAAGCCTGCACGTTGTACCTTTCTGCTCTGGGGCAATGTAGCACACCCAGAGCAGAAGTTCTGCTTCAGCCAGATCAGGCCTGCAAAGAAACTGCGTTTCACAGGCCTTTGTAAGTGGTGTTCCCGGTAGGCTGTAAGAGCACTTTGCATAGCGAGTTGTTTCCTAGCTTCCCGAAGAGCTGGAAGCAAGATGCTCTGGGGCCCAACTCGCCGTTTGGAAAGAAGCCTGCACGTTGTGACTTTCAGCTCTAGGGCAATGCAGAACACCAGAGCAGAAGTTCTGCTTCAGACAGATCAGGCCTGCAAAGAAGCTGGGTTTCACAGGCCTTTGTAAGAGATGTTCCCGGTAGGCTGTAAGAGCACTGTGCAGAGCGAGTTGTTTCTTAGCTTCCCAAAGAGCTGGAAGCAAGATGCTCTGGGTCTAACTCGCCCTTTGGACAGAAGCCTGCACGTTGTGCCTTTCTGCTCTAGGGCAATGTAGCACACCCAGAGCAGAAGTTCTACTTCAGCCAGATCAGTCCTGCAGAGAAACTGCGTTTCACAGGCCTTTGTAAGTGATGTTCCCGGTAGGCTGTAAGAGCACTTTGCAGAGCGAGTTGTTTCTTAGCTTCCCAAAGAGCTGGAAGCAAGATGCTCTGGGGCCCAACTCGCCCTTTGGAAAGAAGCCTGCACGTTGTGCCTTTCTGCTCTAGGGCAATGTAGCACACCCAGAGCAGAAGTTCTGCTTCAGCAAGATCAGGCCTGCAAAGAAACTGCGTTTCACAGGCCTTTGTAAGAGATGTTCCCGGTAGGCTGTAAGAGCACTGTGCAGAGCGAGTTGTTTCTTAGCTTCCCAAAGAGCTGGAAGCAAGATGCTCTGGGGCCCAACTCGCCCTTTGGAAAGAAGCCTGCACGTTGTGCCTTTCAGCTCTAGGGCAATGTAGCACACCCAGAGCAGAAGTTCTGCTTCAGCCACATGAGGCCTGCAGAGAAACTGCGTTTCACAGGCCTTTGTAAGAGATGTTGCCGGTAGGCTGTAAGAGCACTGTGCAGAGCGAGTTGTTTCTTAGCTTCCCAAAGAGCTGGAAGCAAGATGCTCTGGGGCCCAACTCGCCCTTTTGAAAGAAGCCTGCACGTTGTGCCTTTCAGCTCTAGGGCAATGTAGCACACCCAGAGCAGTAGTTCTGCTGCAGCGAGATGAGGCCTGCAAAGAAACTGCGTTTCACAGGCCTTTGAAAGAGATGTTCCAGGTAGGCTGTGAGAGCACTGTGCAGAGCGAGTTGTTTCTTAGCTTCCCAAAGAGCTGGAAGCAAGATGCTCTGCGGCCCAACTCTCCCTTTGGAAAGAAGACTGCACGTTGTGCCTTTCAGCTCTAGGGCAATGTAGCCCACCCAGAGCAGAAGTTCTGCTTCAGCCAGATGAGGCCTGCAAAGAAACTGTGTTTCACAGGCCTTTGTAAGAAATGTACCCGGTAGGCTCTAAGAGCACTGTGCAGAGCGAGTTGTTTCTTAGCTTCCCAAAGAGCTGGAAGCAAGATGCTCGGGGCCCAACTCGCCGTTTGGAACGAAGCCTGCACGTTGTGCCTCTCAGCTCTAGGGCAATGTAGCACACCCAGAGCAGAAGTTCTGCTTCAGCCAAATCAGGCCTGCAGAGAAACTGCGTTTCACAGGCCTTTGTAAGAGATGTTCCCGGTAGGCTGTAAGAGCACTGTGCAGAGCGAGTTGTTTCTTAGCTTCCCAAAGAGCTGGAAGCAAGATTCTCTGGGGCCCAACTCGCCCTTTGGAAAGAAGCCTGCACGTTGTGCCTTTCAGCTCTAGGGTAATGTAGCACACCCAGAGCAGAAGTTCTGCGTCAGCCAGATCAGGCCTGCACAGAAACTGCGTTTCACAGGCCTTTGTAAGTGATGTTCCCGGTAGGCTGTAAGAGCACTGTGCAGAGCGAGTTGTTTCTTAGCATCCCAAAGAGCTGGAAGCAAGATGCTCTGGGGCCCAACTCGCCCTTTGGAAAGAAGCCTGCACGTTTTGCCTTTCAGCTCTAGGGCAATGTAGAGCACCCAGAGCAGAAGTTCTACTTCAGCCAGATCAGTCCTGCAGAGAAACTGCGTTTCACAGGCCTTTGTAAGTAATGTTCCCGGTAGGCTGTAAGAGCACTGTGCAGAGTGAGTTGTTTCTTAGCTTCCCAAAGAGCTGGAAGCAAGATGCTCTGGGGCCCAACTCGCCCTTTGGAAAGAAGCCTGCACCTTGTGCCTTTCTGATCTAGGGCAATGTAGCACACCCAGTGCAGAAGTTCTGCTTCAGCCAGATCAGGCCTGCAAAGAAACTGCGTTTCACAGGCCTTTGTAAGAGATGTTCCCGGTAGGCTGTAAGAGCACTGTGCAGAGCGAGTTGGTTCTTAGCTTCCCAAAGAGCTGGAAGCAAGATGCTCTGGGGCCCAACTCGCCCTTTGGAAAGAAGCCTGCACGTTGTGCCTTTCAGCTCTAGGGCAATGTAGCACACCCAGAGCAGAAGTTCTGCTTCATCCATATGAGGCCTGCAAAGAAACTGCGTTTCACAGGCCTATGTAAGAGATGTACCCGGTAGGCTCTAAGAGCACTGTGCAGAGCGAGTTGTTTCTAAGCTTCCCAAAGAGCTGGAAGCAAGATGCTCTGGGGCCCAACTCGCCCTTTGGAAAGAAGCCTGCACGTTGTGCCTTTCAGCTCTAGGGCAATATAGCACACCCAGAGCAGAAGTTCTGCTTCAGCCAGATCAGGCCTGCAAAGAAACTGCGTTTCACAGGCCTTTGTAAGAGATGTTCCCGGTAGGCTGTAAGAGCACTGTGCAGAGCGAGTTGTTTCTTAGCTTCCCAAAGAGCTGGCAGCAAGATGCTCTGGGGCCCAACTCGCCCTTTGGAAAGAAGCCTGCACGTTGTGCCTTTCTGCTCTAGGGAAATGTAGCACACCCAGAGCAGAAGTTCTGCTTCAGCCAGATGAGGCCTGCAAAGAAACTGCGTTTCACAGGCCTTTGTAAGAGATGTACCCGGTAGGCATAAGAGCACTGTGCAGAGCGAGTTGTTTCTTAGCTTCCCAAAGAGCTGGAAGCAAGATGCTCTGGAGCCCAACTCGCCATTTGGAAAGAAGCCTGCACGTTGTGCCTTTCAGCTCTAGGGCAATGTAGCACAACCAGAGCAGAAGTTCTGCTTCAGCCAGATGAGGCCTGCAAAGAAATTGCGTTTCACAGGCCTTTGTAAGAGATGTTCCCGGTAGGCTGTAAGAGCACTGTGCAGAGCGAATTGTTTCTTAGCTTCCCAAAGAGCTGGAAGCAAGATGCTCTGCGGCCCAAGTTGCCCTTTGGAAAGAAGCCTGCACGTTGTGCCTTTCAGCTCTAGGGCAATGTAGCACACCCAGAGCTGAAGTTCTGCTTCAGCGAGATCAGGCCTGCAGAGAAACTGCGTTTCACAGGCCTTTGTAAGAGATGTTCCCGGTAGGCTGTAAGAGCACTGTGCAGAGCGAGTTGTTTCTTAGCTTCCCAAAGAGCTGGAAGCAAGATGCTCTGGGGCCCAACTCGCCCTTTGGAAAGAAGCCTGCACGTTGTGCCTTTCAGCTTTAGGGCAATGTAGCACACCCAGAGCAGTAGTTCTGATGCAGCCAGATGAGGACTGCAAAGAAACTGCGTTTCACAGGCCTTTGTAAGAGATGTTCCCGGTAGGCTGTGAGAGCACTGTGCAGAGCGAGTTGTTTCTTAGCTTCCCAAAGAGCTGGAAGCAAGATGCTCTGGGTCCCAACTCTCCCTTTGGAAAGAAGACTGCACGTTGTGACTTTGTGCTCTAGGGCAATGTAGCACACACAGAGCAGAAGTTCTGCTTCAGCCAGATCAGGCCTGCGAAGAAACTGCATTTCACAGGCCTTTGTAAGAGATGTTCCCGGTAGGCTGTAAGAGCACTGTGCAGAGCGAGTTGTTTCTTAGCTTCCCAAAGAGCTGGAAGCAAGATTCTCTGGGGCCCAACTCGCCCTTTGGAAAGAAGCCTGCACGTTGTGCCTTTCAGCTCTAGGGTAATGTAGCACACCCAGAGCAGAAGTTCTGCGTCAGCCAGATCAGGCCTGCACAGAAACTGCGTTTCACAGGCCTTTGTAAGTGATGTTCCCGGTAGGCTGTAAGAGCACTGTGCAGAGCGAGTTGTTTCTTAGCATCCCAAAGAGCTGGAAGCAAGATGCTCTGGGGCCCAACTCGCCCTTTGGAAAGAAGCCTGCACGTTGTGCCTTTCAGCTTTAGGGCAATGTAGCACACCCAGAGCAGTAGTTCTGATGCAGCCAGATGAGGACTGCAAAGAAACTGCGTTTCACAGGCCTTTGTAAGAGATGTTCCCGGTAGGCTGTGAGAGCACTGTGCAGAGCGAGTTGTTTCTTAGCTTCCCAAAGAGCTGGAAGCAAGATGCTCTGGGTCCCAACTCTCCCTTTGGAAAGAAGACTGCACGTTGTGACTTTGTGCTCTAGGGCAATGTAGCACACACAGAGCAGAAGTTCTGCTTCAGCCAGATCAGGCCTGCGAAGAAACTGCATTTCACAGGCCTTTGTAAGAGATGTTCCCGGTAGGCTGTAAGAGCACTGTGCAGAGCGAGTTGTTTCTTAGCTTCCCAAAGAGCTGGAAGCAAGATTCTCTGGGGCCCAACTCGCCCTTTGGAAAGAAGCCTGCACGTTGTGCCTTTCAGCTCTAGGGTAATGTAGCACACCCAGAGCAGAAGTTCTGCGTCAGCCAGATCAGGCCTGCACAGAAACTGCGTTTCACAGGCCTTTGTAAGTGATGTTCCCGGTAGGCTGTAAGAGCACTGTGCAGAGCGAGTTGTTTCTTAGCATCCCAAAGAGCTGGAAGCAAGATGCTCTGGGGCCCAACTCGCCCTTTGGAAAGAAGCCTGCACGTTTTGCCTTTCAGCTCTAGGGCAATGTAGAGCACCCAGAGCAGAAGTTCTACTTCAGCCAGATCAGTCCTGCAGAGAAACTGCGTTTCACAGGCCTTTGTAAGTAATGTTCCCGGTAGGCTGTAAGAGCACTGTGCAGAGTGAGTTGTTTCTTAGCTTCCCAAAGAGCTGGAAGCAAGATGCTCTGGGGCCCAACTCGCCCTTTGGAAAGAAGCCTGCACGTTGTGCCTTTCAGCTCTAGGGCAATGTAGCACACCCAGAGCAGAAGTTCTGCTTCATCCATATGAGGCCTGCAAAGAAACTGCGTTTCACAGGCCTATGTAAGAGATGTACCCGGTAGGCTCTAAGAGCACTGTGCAGAGCGAGTTGTTTCTAAGCTTCCCAAAGAGCTGGAAGCAAGATGCTCTGGGGCCCAACTCGCCCTTTGGAAAGAAGCCTGCACGTTGTGCCTTTCAGCTCTAGGGCAATATAGCACACCCAGAGCAGAAGTTCTGCTTCAGCCAGATCAGGCCTGCAAAGAAACTGCGTTTCACAGGCCTTTGTAAGAGATGTTCCCGGTAGGCTGTAAGAGCACTGTGCAGAGCGAGTTGTTTCTTAGCTTCCCAAAGAGCTGGCAGCAAGATGCTCTGGGGCCCAACTCGCCCTTTGGAAAGAAGCCTGCACGTTGTGCCTTTCTGCTCTAGGGAAATGTAGCACACCCAGAGCAGAAGTTCTGCTTCAGCCAGATGAGGCCTGCAAAGAAACTGCGTTTCACAGGCCTTTGTAAGAGATGTACCCGGTAGGCATAAGAGCACTGTGCAGAGCGAGTTGTTTCTTAGCTTCCCAAAGAGCTGGAAGCAAGATGCTCTGGAGCCCAACTCGCCATTTGGAAAGAAGCCTGCACGTTGTGCCTTTCAGCTCTAGGGCAATGTAGCACAACCAGAGCAGAAGTTCTGCTTCAGCCAGATGAGGCCTGCAAAGAAATTGCGTTTCACAGGCCTTTGTAAGAGATGTTCCCGGTAGGCTGTAAGAGCACTGTGCAGAGCGAATTGTTTCTTAGCTTCCCAAAGAGCTGGAAGCAAGATGCTCTGCGGCCCAAGTTGCCCTTTGGAAAGAAGCCTGCACGTTGTGCCTTTCAGCTCTAGGGCAATGTAGCACACCCAGAGCTGAAGTTCTGCTTCAGCGAGATCAGGCCTGCAGAGAAACTGCGTTTCACAGGCCTTTGTAAGAGATGTTCCCGGTAGGCTGTAAGAGCACTGTGCAGAGCGAGTTGTTTCTTAGCTTCCCAAAGAGCTGGAAGCAAGATGCTCTGGGGCCCAACTCGCCCTTTGGAAAGAAGCCTGCACGTTGTGCCTTTCAGCTTTAGGGCAATGTAGCACACCCAGAGCAGTAGTTCTGATGCAGCCAGATGAGGACTGCAAAGAAACTGCGTTTCACAGGCCTTTGTAAGAGATGTTCCCGGTAGGCTGTGAGAGCACTGTGCAGAGCGAGTTGTTTCTTAGCTTCCCAAAGAGCTGGAAGCAAGATGCTCTGGGTCCCAACTCTCCCTTTGGAAAGAAGACTGCACGTTGTGACTTTGTGCTCTAGGGCAATGTAGCACACACAGAGCAGAAGTTCTGCTTCAGCCAGATCAGGCCTGCGAAGAAACTGCATTTCACAGGCCTTTGTAAGAGATGTTCCCGGTAGGCTGTAAGAGCACTGTGCAGAGCGAGTTGTTTCTTAGCTTCCCAAAGAGCTGGAAGCAAGATGCTCTGGGGCCCAACTCGCCCTTTGGAAAGAAGCCTGCACGTTGTGCCTTTCAGCTCTAGGGCAATGTAGTCCACCCAGAGCAGAAGTTCTGCTTCAGCCAGATGAGGCCTGCAAAGAAACTGGGTGTCACAGGCCTTAGTAAGAGATGTACCTGGTAGGCTCTAAGAGCACTGTGCGTAGCGAGTTGTTTCTTAGCTTCCCAAAGAGCTGGAAGCAAGATGCTCTGGGGCCCAACTCGCCCTTTGGAAAGAAGCCTGCACGTTGTGCCTTTCAGCTTTAGGGCAATGTAGCACAGCCAGAGCAGTAGTTCTGCTGCAGCCAGATGAGGCCTGCAAAGAAACTGCGTTTCACAGGCCTTTGTAGGAGATGTTCCCAGTAGGCTGTGAGAGCACTGTGCAGAGCGAGTTGTTTCTTAGCTTCCCAAAGAGCTGGAAGCAAGATGCTCTGGGGCCCAAATCGCCCTTTGGAAAGAAGCCTGCATGTTGTGCCATTCAGCTCTGGGGCAAGGTAGCACACCCAGAGCAGAAGTTCTGCTTCAGCCAGATGAGGCCTGCAAAGAAACTGCGTTTCACAGGCCTTTGTAAGAGATGTTCCCGGTAGGCTGTAAGAGCACTGTGCAGAGCGAGTTGTTTCTTATCTTCCCAAAGAGCTGGAAGCAAGATGCTCTGGGGCCCAACTCGCCCTTTGGAAAGAAGCCTGCACGTTGTGCCTTTCTGCTCTAGGGAAATGTAGCACACCCAGAGCAGAAGTTCAGCTTCAGCCAGATAAGGCCTGCAAAGAAACTGCGTTTCACATGCCTTTGTAAGAGATATTCCCGGTAGGCTGTAAGATCACTGTGCAGAGCGAGTTGTTTCTTAGCTTCCCAAAGAGCTGGAAGCAAGATGCTCTGGGGCCCAACTCGCCCTTTGTAAAGAAGCCTGCACGTTGTGCCTTTCAGCTCTAGGCCAATGTAGCACACCCAGAGCAGAAGTTCTGCTTCAGCCAGATCAGGCCTGCAAAGAAACTGCGTTTCACAGGCCTTTGTAAGAGATGTACCCGGTAGGCTGTAAGAGCACTGTGCAGAGCGAGTTGTTTCTTATCTTCCCAAAGAGCTGGAAGCAAGATGCTCTGGGGCCCAACTCGCCCTTTGGAAAGAAGCCTGCACGTTGTGCCTTTCTGCTCTAGGGCAATGTAGCACACCCAGAGCAGAAGTTCAGCTTCAGCCAGATAAGGTCTGCAAAGAAACTGCGTTTCACAGGCCTTTGTAAGAGATGTTCCCGGTAGGCTGTAAGATCACTGTGCAGAGCGTGTTGTTTCTTAGCTTCCCAAAGAGCTGGAAGCAAGATGCTCTGGGGCCCAACTCGCCCTTTGGAAAGAAGCCTGCACGTTGTGCCTTTCAGCTCTAGGGCAATATAGCACACCCAGAGCAGAAGTTCTGCTTCAGCCAGATCAGGCCTGCAAAGAAACTGCGTTTCACAGGCCTTTGTAAGAGATGTACCCGGTAGGCTGTAAGAGCACTGTGCAGAGCGAGTTGTTGCTTAGCTTCCCAAAGAGCTGGAAGCAAGATGCTCTGGGCCCCAACTCGCCCTTTGGAAAGAAGCCTGCACGTTGTGCCTTTCTGCTCTAGGGAAATGTAGCACACCCACAGCAGAAGTTCTGCTTCAGCCATATGAGGCCTGCAAAGAAACTGCGTTTCACAGGCCTTTGTAAGAGATGTTCCCGGTAGGCTGTGAGAGCACTGTGCAGAGCGAGTTGTTTCTTAGCTTCCCAAAGAGCTGGAAGCAAGATGCTCTGGGGTCCAAATCGCCCTTTGGAAAGAAGGCTGCACGTTGTGCCTTTCAGCTCTAGGGCAATGTAGCACACCCAGAGCAGAAGTTCAGCTTCATCCAGATCAGGCCTGCAAAGAAACTGCGTTTCACAGGCCTTTGTAAGAGATGTTCCCGGTAGGCTGTAAGAGCACTGTGCAGAGCGAGTTGTTTCTTAGCTTCCCAAAGAGCTGGAAGCAAAATGCTCTGGGGCCCAACTCGCCCTTTGGAAAGAAGCCTGCACGTTGTGCCTTTCAGCTTTAGGGCAATGTAGCACACCCAGAGCAGTAGTTCTGATGCAGCCAGATGAGGCCTGCAAAGAAACTGCGTTTCACAGGCCTTTCTAAGAGATGTTACCGGTAGGCTGTGAGAGCACTGTGCAGAGCGAGTTGTTTCTTAGCTTCCCAAAGAGCTGGAAGCAAGATGCTCTGGGTCCCAACTCTCCCTTTGGAAAGAAGACTGCACGTTGTGCCTTTCTGCTCTAGGGCAATGTAGCACACCCAGAGCAGAAGTTCTGCTTCAGCCACATCAGGCCTGGAGAGAAACTGCGTTTCACAGGCCTTTGTAAGTGATGTTCCCGGTAGGCTGTAAGAGCACTGTGCAGAGCGAGTTGTTTCTTAGCTTCCCAAAGAGCTGGAAGCAAGATGCTCTGGGGCCCAGCTCGCCCTTTGGAAAGAAGCCTGCACGTTGTGCCTTTCAGCTCTAGGGTAATGTAGCACACCCAGAGCAGAAGTTCTGATTCAGCCAGATCAGGCCTGCAAAGAAACTGCGTTTCACAGGCCTTTGTAAGTGATGTTCCCGGTAGGCTGTAAGAGCACTGTGCAGAGCGAGTTGTTTCTTAGCATCCCAAAGAGCTGGAAGCAAGATGCTCTGGCGACCAACTCGCCCTTTGGAAAGAAGCCTGCACGTTTTGCCTTTCAGCTCTAGGGCAATGTAGCATACCCAGAGCAGAAGTTCTACTTCAGCCAGATCAGTCCTGCAGAGAAACTGCGTTTCACAGGACTCTGTAAGTGATGTTCCCGGTAGGCTGTAAGAGCACTTTGCTGAGTGAGTTGTTTCTTAGCTTCCCAAAGAGCTGGAAGCAAGATGCTCTGGTGACCAACTCGCCCTTTGGAAAGAAGCCTGCACGTTGTACCTTTCTGCTCTGGGGCAATGTAGCACACCCAGAGCAGAAGTTCTGCTTCAGCCAGATCAGGCCTGCAAAGAAACTGCGTTTCACAGGCCTTTGTAAGTGGTGTTCCCGGTAGGCTGTAAGAGCACTTTGCATAGCGAGTTGTTTCCTAGCTTCCCGAAGAGCTGGAAGCAAGATGCTCTGGGGCCCAACACGCCGTTTGTAAAGAAGCCTGCACGTTGTGACTTTCAGCTCTAGGGCAATGCAGAACACCAGAGCAGAAGTTCTGCTTCAGCCAGATCAGGCCTGCAAAGAAACTGGGTTTCACAGGCCTTTGTAAGAGATGTTCCCGGTAGGCTCTAAGAGCACTGTGCAGAGCGAGTTGTTTCTTAGCTTCCCAAAGAGCTGGAAGCAAGATGCTCTGGGGCCCAACTCGCCGTTTGGAATGAAGCCTGCACGTTGTGCCTCTCAGCTCTAGGGCAATGTAGCACACCCAGAGCAGAAGTTCTGCTTCAGCCAGATCAGGCCTGCAGAGAAACTGCGTTTCACAGGCCTTTGTAAGAGATGATCCCGGTAGGCTGTAAGAGCACTGTGCAGAGCGAGTTGTTTCTTAGCTTCCCAAAGAGCTGGAAGCAAGATGCTCTGGGGCCCAACTCGCCCTTTGGAAAGAAGCCTGCACGTTGTGCCTTTCAGCTCTAGGGTAATGTAGCACACCCAGAGCAGAAGTTCTGCGTCAGCCAGATCAGGCCTGCAAAGAAACTGCGTTTCACAGGCCTTTGTAAGAGATGTTCCCGGTAGGCTGTAAGAGCACTGTGCAGAGCGAGTTGTTTCTTAGCATCCCAAAGAGCTGGAAGCAAGATCCTCTGGCGACCAACTCGCCCTTTGGAAAGAAGCCTGCACGTTTTGCCTTTCAGCTCTAGGGCAATGTAGCATACCCAGAGCAGAAGTTCTACTTCAGCCAGATCAGTCCTGCAGAGAAACTGCGTTTCACAGGACTCTGTAAGTGATGTTCCCGGTAGGCTGTAAGAGCACTTTGCCGAGTGAGTTGTTTCTTAGCTTCCCAAAGAGCTGGAAGCAAGATGCTCTGGTGACCAACTCGCCCTTTGGAAAGAAGCCTGCACGTTGTACCTTTCTGCTCTGGGGCAATGTAGCACACCCAGAGCAGAAGTTCTGCTTCAGCCAGATCAGGCCTGCAAAGAAACTGCGTTTCACAGGCCTTTGTAAGTGGTGTTCCCGGTAGGCTGTAAGAGCACTTTGCATAGCGAGTTGTTTCCTAGCTTCCCGAAGAGCTGGAAGCAAGATGCTCTGGGGCCCAACTCGCCGTTTGGAAAGAAGCCTGCACGTTGTGACTTTCAGCTCTAGGGCAATGCAGAACACCAGAGCAGAAGTTCTGCTTCAGACAGATCAGGCCTGCAAAGAAGCTGGGTTTCACAGGCCTTTGTAAGAGATGTTCCCGGTAGGCTGTAAGAGCACTGTGCAGAGCGAGTTGTTTCTTAGCTTCCCAAAGAGCTGGAAGCAAGATGCTCTGGGTCTAACTCGCCCTTTGGAAAGAAGCCTGCACGTTGTGCCTTTCTGCTCTAGGGCAATGTAGCACACCCAGAGCAGAAGTTCTACTTCAGCCAGATCAGTCCTGCAGCGAAACTGCATTTCACAGGCCTTTGTATGTGATGTTCCCGGTAGGCTGTAAGAGCACTTTGCAGAGCGAGTTGTTTCTTAGCTTCCCAAAGAGCTGGAAGCAAGATGCTCTGGGGCCCAACTTGCCCTTTGGAAAGAAGACTGCACGTTGTGCCTTTCTGCTCTAGGGCAATGTAGCACACCCAGAGAAGAAGTTCTGCTTCAGCCAGATCAGGCCTGCAAAGAAACTGTGTTTCACAGGCCTTTGTAAGAGATGTTCCCGGTAGGCTGTAAGAGCACTGTGCAGAGCGAGTTGTTTCTTAGCTTCCCAAAGAGCTGGAAGCAAGATGCTCTGGGGCCCAACTCACCCTTTGGAAAGAAGCCTGCACGTTGTGCCTCTCAGCTCTAGGGCAATGTAGCACACCCAGAGCAGAAGTTCTGCTTCAGCCATATCAGGCCTGCAAAGAAACTGCGTTTCACAGGCCTTTGAAAGAGATGTTCCTGGTAGGCTGTAAGAGCTCGGTGCGGAGCGAGTTGTTTCTTAGCTTCCCAAAGAGCTGGAAGCAAGATGCTCTGGGGCCCAACTCGCCCTTTGGAAAGAAGCCTGCACGTTGTGCCTTTCAGCTCTAGGGCAATGTAGCACACCCAGTGCAGAAGTTCTGCTTCAGCCATATCAGGCCTGCAAAGAAACTGCGTTTCACAGGCCTTTGTAAGAGATGTTCCCGGTAGGCTGTAAGAGCACTGTGCAGAGCGAGTTGTTTCTTAGCTTCCCACAGAGCTGGAAGCAAGATGCTCTGGGGCCCAAATCGACCTTTGGAAAGAAGCCTGCACGTTGTGCCTTTCAGCTCTAGGGCAATGTAGCACACCCAGCGCAGAAGTTCTGCTTCATCCAGATCAGGCCTGGAGAGAAACTGCGTTTCACAGGCCTTTGTAAGAGATGTTCCCGGTAGGCTGTAAGAGCACTGTGCAGAGCGAGTTGTTTCTTAGCTTCCCAAAGAGCTGGAAGCAAGATGCTCTGGGGCCCAACTCGCCCTTTGGAAAGAAGCCTGCACGTTGTGCCTTTCAGCTCTAGGGCAATGTAGCACACCCAGAGCAGAAGTTCTGCTTCAGCCAGATCAGTCCTGCAGCGAAACTGCGTTTCACAGGCCTTTGTAAGTGATGTTCCCGGTAGGCTGTAAGAGCACTTTGCAGAGCGTGTTGTTTCTTAGCTTCCCAAAGAGCTGGAAGCAAGATGCTCTGGGGACCAACTCGCCCTTTGGAAAGAAGCCTGCACGTTGTGCCTTTCTGCTCCAGGGCAATGTAGCACACCCAGAGCAGAAGTTCTGCTTCAGCCAGATCAGGCCTGCAAAGAAACTGCGTTTCACAGGCCTTTGTAAGAGATGTTCCCGGTAGGCTGTAAGAGCACTGTGCAGAGCGAGTTGTTTCTTAGCTTCCCCAAGAGCTGGAAGCAAGATGCTCTGGGGCCCAACTCGCCCTTTGGAAAGAAGCCTGCACGTTGTGCCTTTCTGCTCTAGGGAAATGTAGCACACCCAGAGCAGAAGTTCTGCTTCAGCCAGATGAGGCCTGCAAAGAAACTGTGTTTCACAGGCCTTTGTAAGAGATGTACCCGGTAGGCTGTAAGAGCACTGTGCAGAGCGAGTTGTTTCTTAGCTTCCGAAAGTGCTGGCAGCAAGATGCTCTGGGGCCCAACTCGCCCTTTGGAAAGAAGCTTGCACGTTGTGCCTTTCAGCTCTAGGGCAATGTAGCACACCCAGAACGGAAGTTCTGATTCAGCCAGATCAGGCCTGCAAAGAAACTGCGTTTCACAGGCCTTTGTAAGAGATGTTCCCGGTAGGCTGTAAGAGCACTGTGCAGAGCGAGTAGTTTCTTCACTTCCCAAAGAGCTGGAAGCAAGATGCACTGGGGACCAACTCGCCCCTTGGAAAGAAGCCTGCACGTTGTGACTTTCAGCTCTAGGGCATTGTAGAACAACAGAGCAGAAGTTCTGCTTCAGCCAGATGAGGCCTGCAAAGAAACTGCGTTTCACAGGCCTTTGTAAGAGATGTTCCCGGTAGGCTGTGAGAGCACTGTGCAGAGCGAGTTGTTTCTTAGCTTCCCAAAGAGCTGGAAGCAAGATGCTCTGGGGCCCAAGTCGCCCTTTGGAAAGAAGCCTGCACGTTGTGCCTTTCAGCTCTAGGGCAATGTAGCACACCCAGAGCAGAAGTTCTGCTTCAGCCAGATCAGGCCTGCAGAGAAACTGCGTTTCACAGGCCTTTGTAAGAGATGTTCCCGGTAGGCTGTAAGAGCACTGTGCAGAGCGAGTTGTTTCTTAACTTCCCAAAGAGCTGGAAGCAAGATGCTCTGGGGCCCAACTCGCCCTTTGGAAAGAAGCCTGCACGTTGTACCTTTCTGCTCTGGGGCAATGTAGCACACCCAGAGCAGAAGTTCTGCTTCAGCCAGATCAGGCCTGCAAAGAAACTGCGTTTCACAGGCCTTTGTAAGTGGTGTTCCCGGTAGGCTGTAAGAGCACTTTGCAGAGCGAGTTGTTTCCTAGCTTCCCAAAGAGCTGGAAGCCAGATGCTCTGGGCCCCAACTCGCCGTTTGGAAAGAAGCCTGCACGTTGTGACTTTCAGCTCTAGGGCAATGCAGAACACCAGAGCAGAAGTTCTGCTTCAGCCAGATCAGGCCTGCAAAGAAACTGGGTTTCACAGGCCTTTGTAAGAGATGTTCCCGGTAGGCTGTCAGAGCACTGTGCAGAGTTAGTTGTTTCTTAGCTTCCCAAAGATCTGGAAGCAAGATGCTCTGGGTCTAACTCGCCCTTTGGAAAGAAGCCTGCACGTTGTGCCTTTCTGCTCTAGGGCAATGTAGCACACCCAGAGCAGTAGTTCTGCTGCAGCCAGATGAGACCTGCAAAGAAACTGCGTTTCACAGGCCTTTGAAAGAGATGTTCCAGGTAGGCTGTGAGAGCACTGTGCAGAGCGAGTTGTTTCTTAGCTTCCCAAAGAGCTGGAAGCAAGATGCTCTGCGGCCCAACTCTCGCTTTGGAAAGAAGACTGCACGTTGTGCCTTTCAGCTCTAGGGCAATGTAGCCCACCCAGAGCAGAAGTTCTGCTTCAGCCAGATGAGGCCTGCAAAGAAACTGTGTTTCACAGGCCTTTGTAAGAAATGTACCCGGTAGGCTCTAAGAGCACTGTGCAGAGCGAGTTGTTTCTTAGCTTCCCAAAGAGCTGGAAGCAAGATGCTCTGGGGCCCAACTCGCCGTTTGGAACGAAGCCTGCACGTTGTGCCTCTCAGCTCTAGGGCAATGTAGCACACCCAGAGCAGAAGTTCTGCTTCAGCCAGATCAGGCCTGCAGAGAAACTGCGTTTCACAGGCCTTTGTAAGAGATGTTCCCGGTAGGCTGTAAGAGCACTGTGCAGAGCGAGTTGTTTCTTAGCTTCCCAAAGAGCTGGAAGCAAGATGCTCTGGGGCCCAACTCGCCCTTTGGAAAGAAGCCTGCACGTTGTGCCTTTCAGCTCTAGGGTAATGTAGCACACCCAGAGCAGAAGTTCTGCGTCAGCCAGATCAGGCCTGCAAAGAAACTGCGTTTCACAGGCCTTTGTAAGAGATGTTCCCGGTAGGCTGTAAGAGCACTGTGCAGAGCGAGTTGTTTCTTAGCATCCCAAAGAGCTGGAAGCAAGATGCTCTGGCGACCAACTCGCCCTTTGGAAAGAAGCCTGCACGTTTTGCCTTTCAGCTCTAGGGCAATGTAGCATACCCAGAGCAGAAGTTCTACTTCAGCCAGATCAGTCCTGCAGAGAAACTGCGTTTCACAGGACTCTGTAAGTGATGTTCCCGGTAGGCTGTAAGAGCACTTTGCCGAGTGAGTTGTTTCTTAGCTTCCCAAAGAGCTGGAAGCAAGATGCTCTGGGTCTAACTCGCCCTTTGGAAAGAAGCCTGTACGTTGTGCCTTTCAGCTCTAGGGCAATGTAGCACACCCAGAGCAGAAGTTCTGCTTCAGCCAGATGAGGCCTGCAAAGAAACTGCGTTTCAAAGGCCTTTGTAAGAGATGTACCCGGTAGGCATAAGAGCACTGTGCAGAGCGAGTTGTTTCTTAGCTTCCCAAAGAGCTGGAAGCAAGATGCTCTGGGGCCCAACTCGCCATTTGGAAAGAAGCCTGCACGTTGTGCCTTTCAGCTCTAGGGCAATGTAGCACAACCAGAGCAGAAGTTCTGCTTCAGCCAGATGAGGCCTGCAAAGAAATTGCGTTTCACAGGCCTTTGTAAGAGATGTTCCCGGTAGGCTGTAAGAGCACTGTGCAGAGCGAATTGTTTCTTAGCTTCCCAAAGAGCTGGAAGCAAGATGCTCTGCGGCCCAAGTCGCCCTTTGGAAAGAAGCCTGCACGTTGTGCCTTTCAGCTCTAGGGCAATGTAGCACACCCAGAGCTGAAGTTCTGCTTCAGCGAGATCAGGCCTGCAGAGAAACTGCGTTTCACAGGCCTTTGTAAGAGATGTTCCCGGTAGGCTGTAAGAGCACTGTGCAGAGCGAGTTGTTTCTTAGCTTCCCAAAGAGCTGGAAGCAAGATGCTCTGGGGCCCAACTCGCCCTTTGGAAAGAAGCCTGCACGTTGTGCCTTTCAGCTTTAGGGCAATGTAGCACACCCAGAGCAGTAGTTCTGATGCAGCCAGATGGGGACTGCAAAGAAACTGCGTTTCACAGGCCTTTGTAAGAGATGTTCCCGGTAGGCTGTGAGAGCACTGTGCAGAGCGAGTTGTTTCTTAGCTTCCCAAAGAGCTGGAAGCAAGATGCTCTGGGGCCCAACTCGCCCTTTGGAAAGAAGCCTGCACGTTGTGCCTTTCAGCTCTAGGGCAATGTAGCCCACCCAGAGCAGAAGTTCTGCTTCAGCCAGATGAGGCCTGCAAAGAAACTGGGTGTCACAGGCCTTAGTAAGAGATGTACCCGGTAGGCTCTAAGAGCACTGTGCAGAGCGAGTTGTTTCTTAGCTTCCCAAAGAGCTGGAAGCAAGATGCTCTGGGGCCCAACTCGCCCTTTGGAAAGAAGCCTGCACGTTGTGCCTTTCAGCTCTAGGGCAATGTAGCCCACCCAGAGCAGAAGTTCTGCTTCAGCCAGATGAGGCCTGCAAAGAAACTGGGTGTCACAGGCCTTAGTAAGAGATGTACCCGGTAGGCTCTAAGAGCACTGTGCAGAGCGAGTTGTTTCTTAGCTTCCCAAAGAGCTGGAAGCAAGATGCTCTGGGGCCCAACTCGCCCTTTGGAAAGAAGCCTGCACGTTGTGCCTTTCAGCTTTAGGGCAATGTAGCACAGCCAGAGCAGTAGTTCTGCTGCAGCCAGATGAGGCCTGCAAAGAAACTGCGTTTCACAGGCCTTTGTAGGAGATGTTCCCAGTAGGCTGTGAGAGCACTGTGCAGAGCGAGTTGTTTCTTAGCTTCCCAAAGAGCTGGAAGCAAGATGCTCTGGGGCCCAAATCGCCCTTTGGAAAGAAGCCTGCACGTTGTGCCTTTCTGCTCTAGGGAAATGTAGCACACCCAGAGCAGAAGTTCAGCTTCAGCCAGATCAGGCCTGCAAAGAAACTGCGTTTCACATGCCTTTGTAAGAGATATTCCCGGTAGGCTGTAAGATCACTGTGCAGAGCGAGTTGTTTCTTAGCTTCCCAAAGAGCTGGAAGCAAGATGCTCTGGGCCCAACTCGCCCTTTGTAAAGAAGCCTGCACGTTGTGCCTTTCAGCTCTAGGCCAATGTAGCACACCCAGAGCAGAAGTTCTGCTTCAGCCAGATCAGGCCTGCAAAGAAACTGCGTTTCACAGGCCTTTGTAAGAGATGTACCCGGTAGGCTGTAAGAGCACTGTGCAGAGCGAGTTGTTTCTTATCTTCCCAAAGAGCTGGAAGCAAGATGCTCTGGGGCCCAACTCGCCCTTTGGAAAGAAGCCTGCACGTTGTGCCTTTCTGCTCTAGGGCAATGTAGCACACCCAGAGCAGAAGTTCAGCTTCAGCCAAATAAGGCCTGCAAAGAAACTGCGTTTCACAGGCCTTTGTAAGAGATGTTCCCGGTAGGCTGTAAGATCACTGTGCAGAGCGTGTTGTTTCTTAGCTTCCCAAAGAGCTGGAAGCAAGATGCTCTGGGGCCCAACTCGCCCTTTGGAAAGAAGCCTGCACGTTGTGCCTTTCAGCTCTAGGGCAATATAGCACACCCAGAGCAGAAGTTCTGCTTCAGCCAGATCAGGCCTGCAAAGAAACTGCGTTTCACAGGCCTTTGTAAGAGATGTACCCGGTAGGCTGTAAGAGCACTGTGCAGAGCGAGTTGTTGCTTAGCTTCCCAAAGAGCTGGAAGCAAGATGCTCTGGGCCCCAACTCGCCCTTTGGAAAGAAGCCTGCACGTTGTGCCTTTCAGCTCTAGGGAAATGTAGCACACCCACAGCAGAAGTTCTGCTTCAGCCATATGAGGCCTGCAAAGAAACTGCGTTTCACAGGCCTTTGTAAGAGATGTTCCCGGTAGGCTGTGAGAGCACTGTGCAGAGCGAGTTGTTTCTTAGCTTCCCAAAGAGCTGGAAGCAAGATGCTCTGGGGTCCAACTCGCCCTTTGGAAAGAAGGCTGCACGTTGTGCCTTTCAGCTCTAGGGCAATGTAGCACACCCAGAGCAGAAGTTCAGCTTCATCCAGATCAGGCCTGCAAAGAAACTGCGTTTCACAGGCCTTTGTAAGAGATGTTCCCGGTAGGCTGTAAGAGCACTGTGCAGAGCGAGTTGTTTCTTAGCTTCCCAAAGAGCTGGAAGCAAAATGCTCTGGGGCCCAACTCGCCCTTTGGAAAGAAGCCTGCACGTTGTGCCTTTCAGCTTTAGGGCAATGTAGCACACCCAGAGCAGTAGTTCTGCTGCAGCCAGATGAGGCCTGCAAAGAAACTGCGTTTCACAGGCCTTTGAAAGAGATGTTCCAGGTAGGCTGTGAGAGCACTGTGCAGAGCGAGTTGTTTCTTAGCTTCCCAAAGAGCTGGAAGCAAGATGCTCTGGGGCCCAACTCTCCCTTTGGAAAGAAGACTGCACGTTGTGCCTTTCTGCTCTAGGGCAATGTAGCCCACCCTGAGCAGAAGTTCTGCTTCAGCCAGATGAGGCCTGCAAAGAAACTGTGTTTCACAGGCCTTTGTAAGAGATGTTCCCGGTAGGCTCTAAGAGCACTGTGCAGAGCGAGTTGTTTCTTACCTTCCCAAAGAGCTGGAAGCAAGATGCTCTGGGGCCCAACTCGCCGTTTGGAACGAAGCCTGCACGTTGTGCCTCTCAGCTCTAGGGCAATGTAGCACACCCAGAGCAGAAGTTCTGCTTCAGCCAGATCAGGCCTGCAGAGAAACTGCGTTTCACAGGCCTTTGTAAGAGATGTTCCCGGTAGGCTGTAAGAGCACTGTGCAGAGCGAGTTGTTTCTTAGCTTCCCAAGAGCTGGAAGCAAGATGCTCTGGGACCCAACTCGCCCTTTGGAAAGAAGCCTGCACGTTGTGCCTTTCAGCTCTAGGGCAATGTAGCACACCCAGAGCAGAAGTTCTGCGTCAGCCAGATCAGGCCTGCAAAGAAACTGCGTTTCACAGGCCTTTGTAAGTGATGTTCCCGGTAGGCTGTAAGAGCACTTTGCCGAGTGAGTTGTTTCTTAGCTTCCCAAAGAGCTGGAAGCAAGATGCTCTGGGGACCAACTCGCCCTTTGGAAAGAAGCCTGCACGTTGTACCTTTCTGCTCTGGGGCAATGTAGCACACCCAGAGCAGAAGTTCTGCTTCAGCCAGATCAGGCCTGCAAAGAAACTGCGTTTCACAGGCCTTTGTAAGTGGTGTTCCCGGTAGGCTGTAAGAGCACTTTGCAGAGCGAGTTGTTTCCTAGCTTCCCGAAGAGCTGGAAGCAAGATGCTCTGGGGCCCAACTCGCCGTTTGGAAAGAAGCCTGCACGTTGTGACTTTCAGCTCTAGGGCAATGCAGAACACCAGAGCAGAAGTTCTGCTTCGGCCAGATCAGGCCTGCAAAGAAACTGGGTTTCACAGGCCTTTGTAAGAGATGTTCCCGGTAGGCTGTAAGAGCACTGTGCAGAGCGAGTTGTTTCTTAGCTTCCCACAGAGCTGGAAGCAAGATGCTCTGGGGCCCAAATCGACCTTTGGAAAGAAGCCTGCACGTTGTGCCTTTCAGCTCTAGGGCAATGTAGCACACCCAGCGCAGAAGTTCTGCTTCATCCAGATCAGGCCTGCAAAGAAACTGCGTTTCACAGGCCTTTGTAAGAGATGTTCCCGGTAGGCTGTAAGAGCACTGTGCAGAGCGAGTTGTTTCTTAGCTTCCCAAAGAGCTGGAAGCAAGATGCTCTGGGGCCCAACTCGCCCTTTGGAAAGAAGCCTGCACGTTGTGCCTTTCAGCTCTAGGGCAATGTAGCACACCCAGAGCAGAAGTTCTGCTTCAGCCAGATCAGTCCTGCAGCGAAACTGCGTTTCACAGGCCTTTGTAAGTGATGTTCCCGGTAGGCTGTAAGAGCACTTTGCAGAGCGAGTTGTTTCTTAGCTTCCCAAAGAGCTGGAAGCAAGATGCTCTGGGGCCCAACTCGCCCTTTGGAAAGAAGCCTGCACGTTTTGCCTTTCTGCTCCAGGGCAATGTAGCACACCCAGAGCAGAAGTTCTGCTTCAGCCAGATCAGGCCTGCAAAGAAACTGCGTTTCACAGGCCTTTGTAAGAGATGTACCCGGTAGGCATAAGAGCACTGTGCAGAGCGAGTTGTTTCTTAGCTTCCCAAAGAGCTGGAAGCAAGATGCTCTGGGGCCCAACTCGCCATTTGGAAAGAAGCCTGCACGTTGTGCCTTTCAGCTCTAGGGCAATGTAGCACACCCAGAGCAGAAGTTCTGCTTCAGCCAGATGAGGCCTGCAAAGAAACTGCGTTTGACAGGCCTTTGTAAGAGATGTTCCCGGTAGGCTGTAAGAGCACTGTGCAGAGCGAATTGTTTCTTAGCTTCCCAAAGAGCTGGAAGCAAGATGCTCTGCGGCCCAAGTCGCCCTTTGGAAAGAAGCCTGCACGTTGTGCCTTTCAGCTCTAGGGCAATGTAGCACACCCAGAGCTGAAGTTCTGCTTCAGCGAGATCAGGCCTGCAGAGAAACTGCGTTTCACAGGCCTTTGTAAGAGATGTTCCCGGTAGGCTGTAAGAGCACTGTGCAGAGAGAGTTGTTTCTTAGCTTCCCAAAGAGCTGGAAGCAAGATGCTCTGGGGCCCAACTCGCCCTTTGGAAAGAAGCCTGCACGTTGTGCCTTTCAGCTTTAGGGCAATGTAGCACACCCAGAGCAGTAGTTCTGATGCAGCCAGATGAGGACTGCAAAGAAACTGCGTTTCACAGGCCTTTGTAAGAGATGTTCCCGGTAGGCTGTGAGAGCACTGTGCAGAGCGAGTTGTTTCTTAGCTTCCCAAAGAGCTGGAAGCAAGATGCTCTGGGTCCCAACTCTCCCTTTGGAAAGAAGACTGCACGTTGTGCCTTTGTGCTCTAGGGCAATGTAGCACACACAGAGCAGAAGTTCTGCTTCAGCCAGATCAGGCCTGCGAAGAAACTGCATTTCACAGAACTTTGTAAGAGATGTTCCCGGTAGGCTGTAAGAGCACTGTGCAGAGCGAGTTGTTTCTTAGCTTCCCAAAGAGCTGGAAGCAAGATGCTCTGGGGCCCAACTCGCCCTTTGGAAAGAAGCCTGCACGTTGTGCCTTTCAGCTCTAGGGCAATGTAGCCCACCCAGAGCAGAAGTTCTGCTTCAGCCAGATGAGGCCTGCAAAGAAACTGGGTGTCACAGGCCTTAGTAAGAGATGTACCTGGTAGGCTCTAAGAGCACTGTGCAGAGCGAGTTGTTTCTTAGCTTCCCAAAGAGCTGGAAGCAAGATGCTCTGGGGCCCAACTCGCCCTTTGGAAAGAAGCCTGCACGTTGTGCCTTTCAGCTTTAGGGCAATGTAGCACAGCCAGAGCAGTAGTTCTGCTGCAGCCAGATGAGGCCTGCAAAGAAACTGCGTTTCACAGGCCTTTGTAAGAGATGTTCCCAGTAGGTTGTGAGAGCACTGTGCAGAGCGAGTTGTTTCTTAGCTTCCCAAAGAGCTGGAAGCAAGATGCTCTGGGGCCCAAATCGCCCTTTGGAAATAAGCCTGCACGTTGTGCCTTTCAGCTCTAGGGCAATGTAGCACACCCAGAGAAGAAGTTCTGCTTCATCCATATGAGGCCTGCAAAGAAATTGGGTTTCAGAGGCCTTTGTAAGAGATGTACACGGTAGGCTGTAAGAGCACTGTGCAGAGCGAGTTGTTTCTTAGCTTCCAAACAGAGCTGGAAGCAAGATGCTCTGGGGCCGAACTCGCCCTTTGGAAAGAAGCCTGCACGTTGTGCCTTTCTGCTCCAGGGCAATGTAGCACACCCAGAGCAGAAGTTCTAATTCAGCCAGATCAGGCCTGCAAAGAAACTGCGTTTCACAGGCCTTTGTAAGAGATGTTCCCGGTAGGCTGTAAGAGCACTGTGCAGAGCGAGTTGTTTCTTAGCTTCCGAAAGAGCTGGAAGCAAGATGCTCTGGGGCCCAACTCGCCCTTTGGAAAGAAGCCTGCACGTTTTGCCTTTCAACTCTAGGGAAATGTAGAGCACCCAGAGCAGAAGTTCTACTTCAGCCAGATCAGTCCTGCAGAGAAACTGCGTTTCACAGGCCTTTGTAAGAGATGTTCCCAGTAGGCTGTAATAGCACTTTGCAGAGCGAGTTATTTCTTAGCTTCCCCAAGAGCTGGAAGCAAGATGCTCTGGGGCCCAACTCGCCCTTTGGAAAGAAGCCTGCACGTTGTGCCTTTCTGATCTAGGGCAATGTAGCACACCCAGCGCAGAAGTTCTGCTTCATCCAGATCAGGCCTGCAAAGAAACTGCGTTTCACAGGCCTTTGTATGAGATGTTCCCGGTAGGCTGTAAGAGCACTGTGCAGAGCGAGTTGTTTCTTAGCTTCCCAAAGAGCTGGAAGCAAGATGCTCTGGGGCCCAACCGCCCTTTGGAAAGAAGCCTGCACGTTGTGCCTTTCAGCTCTAGGGCAATGTAGCACACCCAGAGCAGAAGTTCTGCTTCAGCCAGATCAGGCCTGCAGAGAAACTGCGTTTCACAGGCCTTTGTAAGAGATGTTCCCGGTAGGCTGTAAGAGCACTGTGCAGAGCGAGTTGTTTCTTAACTTCCCAAAGAGCTGGAAGCAAGATGCTCTGGGGCCCAACTCGCCCTTTGGAAAGAAGCCTGCACGTTGTACCTTTCTGCTCTGGGGCAATGTAGCACACCCAGAGCAGAAGTTCTGCTTCAGCCAGATCAGGCCTGCAAAGAAACTGCGTTTCACAGGCCTTTGTAAGTGGTGTTCCCGGTAGGCTGTAAGAGCACTTTGCAGAGCGAGTTGTTTCCTAGCTTCCCAAAGAGCTGGAAGCCAGATGCTCTGGGCCCCAACTCGCCGTTTGGAAAGAAGCCTGCACGTTGTGACTTTCAGCTCTAGGGCAATGCAGAACACCAGAGCAGAAGTTCTGCTTCAGCCAGATCAGGCCTGCAAAGAAACTGGGTTTCACAGGCCTTTGTAAGAGATGTTCCCGGTAGGCTGTAAGAGCACTGTGCAGAGTGAGTTGTTTCTTAGCTTCCCAAAGAGCTGGAAGCAAGATGCTCTGGGTCTAACTCGCCCTTTGGAAAGAAGCCTGCACGTTGTGCCTTTCTGCTCTAGGGCAATGTAGCACACCCAGAGCAGTAGTTCTGCTGCAGCCAGATGAGACCTGCAAAGAAACTGCGTTTCACAGGCCTTTGAAAGAGATGTTCCAGGTAGGCTGTGAGAGCACTGTGCAGAGCGAGTTGTTTCTTAGCTTCCCAAAGAGCTGGAAGCAAGATGCTCTGCGGCCCAACTCTCGCTTTGGAAAGAAGACTGCACGTTGTGCCTTTCAGCTCTAGGGCAATGTAGCCCACCCAGAGCAGAAGTTCTGCTTCAGCCAGATGAGGCCTGCAAAGAAACTGTGTTTCACAGGCCTTTGTAAGAAATGTACCCGGTAGGCTCTAAGAGCACTGTGCAGAGCGAGTTGTTTCTTAGCTTCCCAAAGAGCTGGAAGCAAGATGCTCTGGGGCCCAACTCGCCGTTTGGAACGAAGCCTGCACGTTGTGCCTCTCAGCTCTAGGGCAATGTAGCACACCCAGAGCAGAAGTTCTGCTTCAGCCAGATCAGGCCTGCAGAGAAACTGCGTTTCACAGGCCTTTGTAAGAGATGTTCCCGGTAGGCTGTAAGAGCACTGTGCAGAGCGAGTTGTTTCTTAGCTTCCCAAAGAGCTGGAAGCAAGATGCTCTGGGGCCCAACTCGCCCTTTGGAAAGAAGCCTGCACGTTGTGCCTTTCAGCTCTAGGGTAATGTAGCACACCCAGAGCAGAAGTTCTGCGTCAGCCAGATCAGGCCTGCAAAGAAACTGCGTTTCACAGGCCTTTGTAAGAGATGTTCCCGGTAGGCTGTAAGAGCACTGTGCAGAGCGAGTTGTTTCTTAGCATCCCAAAGAGCTGGAAGCAAGATGCTCTGGCGACCAACTCGCCCTTTGGAAAGAAGCCTGCACGTTTTGCCTTTCAGCTCTAGGGCAATGTAGCATACCCAGAGCAGAAGTTCTACTTCAGCCAGATCAGTCCTGCAGAGAAACTGCGTTTCACAGGACTCTGTAAGTGATGTTCCCGGTAGGCTGTAAGAGCACTTTGCCGAGTGAGTTGTTTCTTAGCTTCCCAAAGAGCTGGAAGCAAGATGCTCTGGGTCTAACTCGCCCTTTGGAAAGAAGCCTGTACGTTGTGCCTTTCAGCTCTAGGGCAATGTAGCACACCCAGAGCAGAAGTTCTGCTTCAGCCAGATGAGGCCTGCAAAGAAACTGCGTTTCAAAGGCCTTTGTAAGAGATGTACCCGGTAGGCATAAGAGCACTGTGCAGAGCGAGTTGTTTCTTAGCTTCCCAAAGAGCTGGAAGCAAGATGCTCTGGGGCCCAACTCGCCATTTGGAAAGAAGCCTGCACGTTGTGCCTTTCAGCTCTAGGGCAATGTAGCACAACCAGAGCAGAAGTTCTGCTTCAGCCAGATGAGGCCTGCAAAGAAATTGCGTTTCACAGGCCTTTGTAAGAGATGTTCCCGGTAGGCTGTAAGAGCACTGTGCAGAGCGAATTGTTTCTTAGCTTCCCAAAGAGCTGGAAGCAAGATGCTCTGCGGCCCAAGTCGCCCTTTGGAAAGAAGCCTGCACGTTGTGCCTTTCAGCTCTAGGGCAATGTAGCACACCCAGAGCTGAAGTTCTGCTTCAGCGAGATCAGGCCTGCAGAGAAACTGCGTTTCACAGGCCTTTGTAAGAGATGTTCCCGGTAGGCTGTAAGAGCACTGTGCAGAGCGAGTTGTTTCTTAGCTTCCCAAAGAGCTGGAAGCAAGATGCTCTGGGGCCCAACTCGCCCTTTGGAAAGAAGCCTGCACGTTGTGCCTTTCAGCTTTAGGGCAATGTAGCACACCCAGAGCAGTAGTTCTGATGCAGCCAGATGGGGACTGCAAAGAAACTGCGTTTCACAGGCCTTTGTAAGAGATGTTCCCGGTAGGCTGTGAGAGCACTGTGCAGAGCGAGTTGTTTCTTAGCTTCCCAAAGAGCTGGAAGCAAGATGCTCTGGGGCCCAACTCGCCCTTTGGAAAGAAGCCTGCACGTTGTGCCTTTCAGCTCTAGGGCAATGTAGCCCACCCAGAGCAGAAGTTCTGCTTCAGCCAGATGAGGCCTGCAAAGAAACTGGGTGTCACAGGCCTTAGTAAGAGATGTACCCGGTAGGCTCTAAGAGCACTGTGCAGAGCGAGTTGTTTCTTAGCTTCCCAAAGAGCTGGAAGCAAGATGCTCTGGGGCCCAACTCGCCCTTTGGAAAGAAGCCTGCACGTTGTGCCTTTCAGCTCTAGGGCAATGTAGCCCACCCAGAGCAGAAGTTCTGCTTCAGCCAGATGAGGCCTGCAAAGAAACTGGGTGTCACAGGCCTTAGTAAGAGATGTACCCGGTAGGCTCTAAGAGCACTGTGCAGAGCGAGTTGTTTCTTAGCTTCCCAAAGAGCTGGAAGCAAGATGCTCTGGGGCCCAACTCGCCCTTTGGAAAGAAGCCTGCACGTTGTGCCTTTCAGCTTTAGGGCAATGTAGCACAGCCAGAGCAGTAGTTCTGCTGCAGCCAGATGAGGCCTGCAAAGAAACTGCGTTTCACAGGCCTTTGTAGGAGATGTTCCCAGTAGGCTGTGAGAGCACTGTGCAGAGCGAGTTGTTTCTTAGCTTCCCAAAGAGCTGGAAGCAAGATGCTCTGGGGCCCAAATCGCCCTTTGGAAAGAAGCCTGCACGTTGTGCCTTTCTGCTCTAGGGAAATGTAGCACACCCAGAGCAGAAGTTCAGCTTCAGCCAGATCAGGCCTGCAAAGAAACTGCGTTTCACATGCCTTTGTAAGAGATATTCCCGGTAGGCTGTAAGATCACTGTGCAGAGCGAGTTGTTTCTTAGCTTCCCAAAGAGCTGGAAGCAAGATGCTCTGGGCCCAACTCGCCCTTTGTAAAGAAGCCTGCACGTTGTGCCTTTCAGCTCTAGGCCAATGTAGCACACCCAGAGCAGAAGTTCTGCTTCAGCCAGATCAGGCCTGCAAAGAAACTGCGTTTCACAGGCCTTTGTAAGAGATGTACCCGGTAGGCTGTAAGAGCACTGTGCAGAGCGAGTTGTTTCTTATCTTCCCAAAGAGCTGGAAGCAAGATGCTCTGGGGCCCAACTCGCCCTTTGGAAAGAAGCCTGCACGTTGTGCCTTTCTGCTCTAGGGCAATGTAGCACACCCAGAGCAGAAGTTCAGCTTCAGCCAGATAAGGCCTGCAAAGAAACTGCGTTTCACAGGCCTTTGTAAGAGATGTTCCCGGTAGGCTGTAAGATCACTGTGCAGAGCGTGTTGTTTCTTAGCTTCCCAAAGAGCTGGAAGCAAGATGCTCTGGGGCCCAACTCGCCCTTTGGAAAGAAGCCTGCACGTTGTGCCTTTCAGCTCTAGGGCAATATAGCACACCCAGAGCAGAAGTTCTGCTTCAGCCAGATCAGGCCTGCAAAGAAACTGCGTTTCACAGGCCTTTGTAAGAGATGTACCCGGTAGGCTGTAAGAGCACTGTGCAGAGCGAGTTGTTGCTTAGCTTCCCAAAGAGCTGGAAGCAAGATGCTCTGGGCCCCAACTCGCCCTTTGGAAAGAAGCCTGCACGTTGTGCCTTTCAGCTCTAGGGAAATGTAGCACACCCACAGCAGAAGTTCTGCTTCAGCCATATGAGGCCTGCAAAGAAACTGCGTTTCACAGGCCTTTGTAAGAGATGTTCCCGGTAGGCTGTGAGAGCACTGTGCAGAGCGAGTTGTTTCTTAGCTTCCCAAAGAGCTGGAAGCAAGATGCTCTGGGGTCCAACTCGCCCTTTGGAAAGAAGGCTGCACGTTGTGCCTTTCAGCTCTAGGGCAATGTAGCACACCCAGAGCAGAAGTTCAGCTTCATCCAGATCAGGCCTGCAAAGAAACTGCGTTTCACAGGCCTTTGTAAGAGATGTTCCCGGTAGGCTGTAAGAGCACTGTGCAGAGCGAGTTGTTTCTTAGCTTCCCAAAGAGCTGGAAGCAAAATGCTCTGGGGCCCAACTCGCCCTTTGGAAAGAAGCCTGCACGTTGTGCCTTTCAGCTTTAGGGCAATGTAGCACACCCAGAGCAGTAGTTCTGCTGCAGCCAGATGAGGCCTGCAAAGAAACTGCGTTTCACAGGCCTTTGAAAGAGATGTTCCAGGTAGGCTGTGAGAGCACTGTGCAGAGCGAGTTGTTTCTTAGCTTCCCAAAGAGCTGGAAGCAAGATGCTCTGGGGCCCAACTCTCCCTTTGGAAAGAAGACTGCACGTTGTGCCTTTCTGCTCTAGGGCAATGTAGCCCACCCTGAGCAGAAGTTCTGCTTCAGCCAGATGAGGCCTGCAAAGAAACTGTGTTTCACAGGCCTTTGTAAGAGATGTTCCCGGTAGGCTCTAAGAGCACTGTGCAGAGCGAGTTGTTTCTTACCTTCCCAAAGAGCTGGAAGCAAGATGCTCTGGGGCCCAACTCGCCGTTTGGAACGAAGCCTGCACGTTGTGCCTCTCAGCTCTAGGGCAATGTAGCACACCCAGAGCAGAAGTTCTGCTTCAGCCAGATCAGGCCTGCAGAGAAACTGCGTTTCACAGGCCTTTGTAAGAGATGTTCCCGGTAGGCTGTAAGAGCACTGTGCAGAGCGAGTTGTTTCTTAGCTTCCCAAGAGCTGGAAGCAAGATGCTCTGGGACCCAACTCGCCCTTTGGAAAGAAGCCTGCACGTTGTGCCTTTCAGCTCTAGGGCAATGTAGCACACCCAGAGCAGAAGTTCTGCGTCAGCCAGATCAGGCCTGCAAAGAAACTGCGTTTCACAGGCCTTTGTAAGTGATGTTCCCGGTAGGCTGTAAGAGCACTTTGCCGAGTGAGTTGTTTCTTAGCTTCCCAAAGAGCTGGAAGCAAGATGCTCTGGGGACCAACTCGCCCTTTGGAAAGAAGCCTGCACGTTGTACCTTTCTGCTCTGGGGCAATGTAGCACACCCAGAGCAGAAGTTCTGCTTCAGCCAGATCAGGCCTGCAAAGAAACTGCGTTTCACAGGCCTTTGTAAGTGGTGTTCCCGGTAGGCTGTAAGAGCACTTTGCAGAGCGAGTTGTTTCCTAGCTTCCCGAAGAGCTGGAAGCAAGATGCTCTGGGGCCCAACTCGCCATTTGGAAAGAAGCCTGCACGTTGTGACTTTCAGCTCTAGGGCAATGCAGAACACCAGAGCAGAAGTTCTGCTTCAGCCAGATCAGGCCTGCAAAGAAACTGGGTTTCACAGGCCTTTGTAAGAGATGTTCCCGGTAGGCTGTAAGAGCACTGTGCAGAGCGAGTGGTTTCTTAGCTTCCCAAAGAGCTGGAAGCAAGATGCTCTAGGGCCCAACTCGCCCTTTGGAAAGAAGCCTGCACGTTGTGCCTTTCAGCTCTAGGGTAATGTAGCACACCCAGAGCAGAAGTTCTGCGTCAGCCAGATCAGGCCTGCAAAGAAACTGCGTTTCACAGGCCTTTGTAAGTGATGTTCCCGGTAGGCTGTAAGAGCACTGTGCAGAGCGAGTTGTTTCTTAGCATCCCAAAGAGCTGGAAGCAAGATGCTCTGGCGACCAACTCGCCCTTTGGAAAGAAGCCTGCACGTTTTGCCTTTCAGCTCTAGGGCAATGTAGCATACCCAGAGCAGAAGTTCTACTTCAGCCAGATCAGTCCTGCAGAGAAACTGCGTTTCACAGAACTCTGTAAGTGATGTTCCCGGTAGGCTGTAAGAGCACTTTGCTGAGTGAGTTGTTTCTTAGCTTCCCAAAGAGCTGGAAGCAAGATGCTCTGGTGACCAACTCGCCCTTTGGAAAGAAGCCTGCACGTTGTACCTTTCTGCTCTGGGGCAATGTAGCACACCCAGAGCAGAAGTTCTGCTTCAGCCAGATCAGGCCTGCAAAGAAACTGCGTTTCACAGGCCTTTGTAAGTGGTGTTCCCGGTAGGCTGTAAGAGCACTTTGCATAGCGAGTTGTTTCCTACCTTCCCGAAGAGCTGGAAGCAAGATGCTCTGGGGCCCAACTCGCCGTTTGGAAAGAAGCCTGCACGTTGTGACTTTCAGCTCTAGGGCAATGCAGAACACCAGAGCAGAAGTTCTGCTTCAGCCAGATCAGGCCTGCAAAGAAACTGGGTTTCACAGGCCTTTGTAAGAGATGTTCCCGGTAGGCTGTAAGAGCACTGTGCAGAGCGAGTTGTTTCTTAGCTTCCCACAGAGCTGGAAGCAAGATGCTCTGGGGCCCAAATCGACCTTTGGAAAGAAGCCTGCACGTTGTGCCTTTCAGCTCTAGGGCAATGTAGCACACCCAGCGCAGAAGTTCTGCTTCATCCAGATCAGGCCTGCAAAGAAACTGCGTTTCACAGGCCTTTGTAAGAGATGTTCCCGGTAGGCTGTAAGAGCACTGTGCAGAGCGAGTTGTTTCTTAGCTTCCCAAAGAGCTGGAAGCAAGATGCTCTGGGGCCCAACTCGCCCTTTGGAAAGAAGCCTGCACGTTGTGCCTTTCAGCTCTAGGGCAATGTAGCACACCCAGAGCAGAAGTTCTGCTTCAGCCAGATCAGTCCTGCAGCGAAACTGCGTTTCACAGGCCTTTGTAAGTGATGTTCCCGGTAGGCTGTAAGAGCACTTTGCAGAGCGAGTTGTTTCTTAGCTTCCCAAAGAGCTGGAAGCAAGATGCTCTGGGGCCCAACTCGCCCTTTGGAAAGAAGCCTGCACGTTTTGCCTTTCTGCTCCAGGGCAATGTAGCACACCCAGAGCAGAAGTTCTGCTTCAGCCAGATCAGGCCTGCAAAGAAACTGCGTTTCACAGGCCTTTGTAAGAGATGTTCCCGGTAGGCTGTAAGAGCACTGTGCAGAGCGAGTTGTTTCTTAGCTTCCCAAAGAGCTGGAAGCAAGATGCTCTGGGGCCCAACTCGCCCTTTGGAAAGAAGCCTGCACGTTGTGCCTTTCTGCTCTAGGGTAATGTAGCACACCCAGAGCAGAAGTTCTGCTTCAGCCAGATGAGGCCTGCAAAGAAACTGCGTTTCACAGGCCTTTGTAAGAGATGTACCCGGTAGGCATAAGAGCACTGTGCAGAGCGAGTTGTTTCTTAGCTTCCCAAAGAGCTGGAAGCAAGATGCTCTGGGGCCCAACTCGCCATTTGGAAAGAAGCCTGCACGTTGTGCCTTTCAGCTCTAGGGCAATGTAGCACACCCAGAGCAGAAGTTCTGCTTCAGCCAGATGAGGCCTGCAAAGAAACTGCGTTTGACAGGCCTTTGTAAGAGATGTTCCCGGTAGGCTGTAAGAGCACTGTGCAGAGCGAATTGTTTCTTAGCTTCCCAAAGAGCTGGAAGCAAGATGCTCTGCGGCCCAAGTCGCCCTTTGGAAAGAAGCCTGCACGTTGTGCCTTTCAGCTCTAGGGCAATGTAGCACACCCAGAGCTGAAGTTCTGCTTCAGCGAGATCAGGCCTGCAGAGAAACTGCGTTTCACAGGCCTTTGTAAGAGATGTTCCCGGTAGGCTGTAAGAGCACTGTGCAGAGAGAGTTGTTTCTTAGCTTCCCAAAGAGCTGGAAGCAAGATGCTCTGGGGCCCAACTCGCCCTTTGGAAAGAAGCCTGCACGTTGTGCCTTTCAGCTTTAGGGCAATGTAGCACACCCAGAGCAGTAGTTCTGATGCAGCCAGATGAGGACTGCAAAGAAACTGCGTTTCACAGGCCTTTGTAAGAGATGTTCCCGGTAGGCTGTGAGAGCACTGTGCAGAGCGAGTTGTTTCTTAGCTTCCCAAAGAGCTGGAAGCAAGATGCTCTGGGTCCCAACTCTCCCTTTGGAAAGAAGACTGCACGTTGTGCCTTTGTGCTCTAGGGCAATGTAGCACACACAGAGCAGAAGTTCTAATTCAGCCAGATCAGGCCTGCGAAGAAACTGCATTTCACAGGCCTTTGTAAGAGATGTTCCCGGTAGGCTGTAAGAGCACTGTGCAGAGCGAGTTGTTTCTTAGCTTCCCAAAGAGCTGGAAGCAAGATGCTCTGGGGCCCAACTCGCCCTTTGGAAAGAAGCCTGCACGTTGTGCCTTTCAGCTCTAGGGCAATGTAGCCCACCCAGAGCAGAAGTTCTGCTTCAGCCAGATGAGGCCTGCAAAGAAACTGGGTGTCACAGGCCTTAGTAAGAGATGTACCTGGTAGGCTCTAAGAGCACTGTGCAGAGCGAGTTGTTTCTTAGCTTCCCAAAGAGCTGGAAGCAAGATGCTCTGGGGCCCAACTCGCCCTTTGGAAAGAAGCCTGCACGTTGTGCCTTTCAGCTTTAGGGCAATGTAGCACAGCCAGAGCAGTAGTTCTGCTGCAGCCAGATGAGGCCTGCAAAGAAACTGCGTTTCACAGGCCTTTGTAAGAGATGTTCCCAGTAGGTTGTGAGAGCACTGTGCAGAGCGAGTTGTTTCTTAGCTTCCCAAAGAGCTGGAAGCAAGATGCTCTGGGGCCCAAATCGCCCTTTGGAAAGAAGCCTGCACGTTGTGCCTTTCAGCTCTAGGGCAATGTAGCACACCAAGAGAAGAAGTTCTGCTTCATCCATATGAGGCCTGCAAAGAAATTGGGTTTCAGAGGCCTTTGTAAGAGATGTACACGGTAGGCTGTAAGAGCACTGTGCAGAGCGAGTTGTTTCTTAGCTTCCAAACAGAGCTGGAAGCAAGATGCTCTGGGGCCGAACTCGCCCTTTGGAAAGAAGCCTGCACGTTGTGCCTTTCTGCTCCAGGGCAATGTAGCACACCCAGAGCAGAAGTTCTAATTCAGCCAGATCAGGCCTGCAAAGAAACTGCGTTTCACAGTCCTTTGTAAGAGATGTTCCCGGTAGGCTGTAAGAGCACTGTGCAGAGCGAGTTGTTTCTTAGCTTCCGAAAGAGCTGGAAGCAAGATGCTCTGGGGCCCAACTCGCCCTTTGGAAAGAAGCCTGCACGTTTTGCCTTTCAACTCTAGGGAAATGTAGAGCACCCAGAGCAGAAGTTCTACTTCAGCCAGATCAGTCCTGCAGAGAAACTGCGTTTCACAGGCCTTTGTAAGAGATGTTCCCAGTAGGCTGTAATAGCACTTTGCAGAGCGAGTTATTTCTTAGCTTCCCCAAGAGCTGGAAGCAAGATGCTCTGGGGCCCAACTCGCCCTTTGGAAAGAAGCCTGCACGTTGTGCCTTTCTGATCTAGGGCAATGTAGCACACCCAGCGCAGAAGTTCTGCTTCATCCAGATCAGGCCTGCAAAGAAACTGCGTTTCACAGGCCTTTGTATGAGATGTTCCCGGTAGGCTGTAAGAGCACTGTGCAGAGCGAGTTGTTTCTTAGCTTCCCAAAGAGCTGGAAGCAAGATGCTCTGGGGCCCAACCGCCCTTTGGAAAGAAGCCTGCACCTTGTGCCTTTCAGCTCTAGGGCAATGTAGCCCACCCAGAGCAGAAGTTCTGCTTCAGCCAGATGAGGCCTGCAAAGAAACTGGGTTTCACAGGCCTTTGTAAGAGATGCTCCCGGTAGGCTGTGAGAGCACTGTGCAGAGCGAGTTGTTTCTTAGCTTCCCAAAGAGCTGGAAGCAAGATGCTCTGGGGCCCAACTCGACCTTTGGAAAGAAGCCTGCACGTTGTGCCTTTCAACTCTAGGGAAATGTAGAGCACCCAGAGCAGAAGTTCTACTTCAGCCAGATCAGTCCTGCAGAGAAACTGCGTTTCACAGGCCTTTGTAAGAGATGTTCCCAGTAGGCTGTAATGGCACTTTGCAGAGCGAGTTATTTCTTAGCTTCCCCAAGAGCTGGAAGCAAGATGCTCTGGGGCCCAACTCGCCCTTTGTAAAGAAGCCTGCACGTTGTGCCTTTCTGATCTAGGGCAATGTAGCACACCCAGCGCAGAAGTTCTGCTTCATCCAGATCAGGCTTGCAAAGAAACTGCGTTTCACAGGCCTTTGTATGAGATGTTCCCGGTAGGCTGTAAGAGCACTGTGCAGAGCGAGTTGTTTCTTAGCTTCCCAAAGAGCTGGAAGCAAGATGCTCTGGGGCCCAACCGCCCTTTGGAAAGAAGCCTGCACCTTGTGCCTTTCAGCTCTAGGGCAATGTAGCCCACCCAGAGCAGAAGTTCTGCTTCAGCCAGATGAGGCCTGCAAAGAAACTGGGTTTCACAGGCCTTTGTAAGAGATGCTCCCGGTAGGCTGTGAGAACACTGTGCAGAGCGAGTTGTTTCTTAGCTTCCCAAAGAGCTGGAAGCAAGATGCTCTGGGACCCAACTCGACCTTTGGAAAGAAGCCTGCACGTTGTGCCTTTCAGCTCTAGGGCAATGTAGCACACCCAGCGCAGAAGTTCTGCTTCATCCAGATCAGGCCTGGAGAGAAACTGCGTTTCACAGGCCTTTGTAAGAGATGTTCCCCGTAGGCTGTAAGAGCACTGTGCAGAGCGAGTTGTTTCTTAGCTTCCCAAAGAGCTGGAAGCAAGATGCTCTGGGGCCCAACTCGCCCTTTGCAAAGAAGCCTGCACGTTGTGCCTTTCAGCTCTAGGGCAATGTAGCACACCCAGAGCAGAAGTTCTACTTCAGCCAGATCAGTCCTGCAGCGAAACTGTGTTTCACAGGCCTTTGTAAGTGATGTTTCCGGTAGGCTGTAAGAGCACTTTGCAGAGCGAGTTGTTTCTTAGCTTCCCAAAGAGCTGGAAGCAAGATGCTCTGGGGCCCAACTAGCCCTTTGGAAAGAAGCCTGCACGTTGTGCCTTTCTGCTCTAGGGCAATGTAGCACACCCAGAGCAGAAGTTCTGCTTCAGCCAGATCAGGCCTGCAAAGAAACTGTGTTTCACAGGCCTTTGTAAGAGATGTTGCCGGTAGGCTGTAAGAGCACTGTGCAGAGCGAGTTGTTTCTTAGCTTCCCAAAGAGCTGGAAGCAAGATGCTCTGGGGCCCAACTCGCCCTTTTGAAAGAAGCCTGCACGTTGTGCCTTTCACCTCTAGGGCTATGTAGCACACCCAGAGCAGTAGTTCTGCTGCAGCCAGATGAGGCCTGCAAAGAAACTGCGTTTCACAGGCCTTTGAAAGAGATGTTCCAGGTAGGCTGTGAGAGCACTGTGCAGAGCGAGTTGTTTCTTAGCTTCCCAAAGAGCTGGAAGCAAGATGCTCTGGGTCCCAACTCTCCCTTTGGAAAGAAGACTGCACGTTGTGCCTCTCAGCTCTAGGGCAATGTAGCACACCCAGAGCAGAAGTTCTGCTTCAGCCAGATCAGGCCTGCAGAGAAACTGCGTTTCACAGGCCTTTGTAAGAGATGTTCCCGGTAGGCTGTAAGAGCACTGTGCAGAGCGAGTTGTTTCTTAGCTTCCCAAAGAGCTGGAAGCAAGATGCTCTGGGGCCCAACTCGCCCTTTGGAAAGAAGCCTGCACGTTGTGCCTTTCAGCTCTAGGGCAATGTAGCACACCCAGAGCAGAAGTTCTGCGTCAGCCAGATCAGGCCTGCAAAGAAACTGCGTTTCACAGGCCTTTGTAAGAGATGTTCCCGGTGGGCTGTAAGAGCACTGTGCAGAGCGAGTTCTTTCTTAGCATCCCAAAGAGCTGGAAGCAAGATGCTCTGGCGACCAACTCGTCCTCTGGAAACAAGCCTGCACGTTTTGCCTTTCAGCTCTAGGGCAATGTAGCATACCCAGAGCAGAAGTTCTACTTCAGCCAGATCAGTCCTGCAGAGAAACTGCGTTTCACAGGACTCTGTAAGTGATGTTCCCGGTAGGCTGTAAGAGCACTTTGCCGAGTGAGTTGTTTCTTAGCTTCCCAAAGAGCTGGAAGCAAGATGCTCTGGGGACGAACTCGCCCTTTGGAAAGAAGAATGCACGTTGTACCTTTCTGCTCTGGGGCAATGTAGCACACCCAGAGCAGAAGTTCTGCTTCAGCCAGATCAGGCCTGCAAAGAAACTGCGTTTCACAGGCCTTTGTAAGTGGTGTTCCCGGTAGGCTGTAAGAGCACTTTGCAGAGCGAGTTGTTTCCTAGCTTCCCGAAGAGCTGGAAGCAAGATGCTCTGGGGCCCAACTCGCCGTTTGGAAAGAAGCCTGCACGTTGTGACTTTCAGCTCTAGGGCAATGCAGAACACCAGAGCAGAAGTTCTGCTTCAGCCAGATCAGGCCTGCACAGAAACTGGGTTTCACAGGCCTTTGTAAGAGATGTTCCCGGTAGGCTGTAAGAGCACTGTGCAGAGCGAGTTGTTTCTTAGCTTCCCAAAGAGCTGGAAGCAAGATGCTCTGGGTCTAACTCGCCCTTTGGAAAGAAGCCTGCACGTTGTGCCTTTCAGCTCTAGGGCAATGTAGCACACCCAGAGCAGAAGTTCTACTTCAGCCAGATCAGTCCTGCAGCGAAACTGCGTTTCACAGGCCTTTGTAAGTGATGTTCCCGGTAGGCTGTAAGAGCACTTTGCAGAGCGAGTTGTTTCTTAGCTTCCCAAAGAGCTGGAAGCAAGATGCTCTGGGGCCCAACTTGCCCTTTGGAAAGAAGCCTGCACGTTGTGCCTTTCTGCTCTAGGGCAATGTAGCACACCCAGAGCAGAAGTTCTGCTTCAGCCAGATCGGGCCTGCAAAGACACTGTGTTTCACAGGCCTTTGTAAGATATGTTCCAGGTAGGCTGTAAGAGCACTGTGCAGAGCGAGTTGTTTCTTAGCTTCCCAAAGAGCTGGAAGCAAGATGCTCTGGGGCCCAAGTCGCCCTTTGGAAAGAAGCCTGCACCTTGTGCCTATCAGCTCTAGGGCAATGTAGCACACCCAGAGCAGAAGTTCTGCTTCAGCCACATGAGGCCTGCAGAGAAACTGCGTTTCACAGGCCTTTGTAAGAGATGTTGCCGGTAGGCTGTAAGAGCACTGTGCAGAGCGAGTTGTTTCTTAATTCCCAAAGAGCTGGAAGCAAGATGCTCTGGCGACCAACTCGCAGTTTGGAAAGAAGCCTGCACGTTGTGCCTTTCAGCTCTATGGCAATGTAGCACACCCAGAGCAGTAGTTCTGCTGCAGCCAGTTGAGGCCTGCAAAGAAACTGTGTTTCACAGGCCTTTGTAAGAAATGTACCCGGTAGGCTCTAAGAGCACTGTGCAGAGCGAGTTGTTTCCTAGCTTCCCAAAGAGCTGGAAGCAAGATGCTCTGGGGCCCAACTCGCCGTTTGGAACGAAGCCTGCACGTTGTGCCTCTCAGCTCTAGGGCAATGTAGCACACCCAGAGCAGAAGTTCTGCTTCAGCCAGATCAGGCCTGCAAAGAAACTGCGTTTCACAGGCCTTTGTAAGAGATGTTCCCGGTAGGCTGTAAGAGCACTGTGCAGAGCGAGTTGTTTCTTAGCTTCCCAAAGAGCTGGAAGCAAGATGCTCTGGGGCCCAACTCGCCCTTTGGAAAGAAGCCTGCACCTTGTGCCTTTCAGCTCTAGGGCAATGTAGCACACCCAGAGCAGAAGTTCTACTTCAACCAGATCAGTCCTGCAGAGAAACTGCGTTTCACAGGCCTTTGTAAGTGATGTTCCCGGTAGGCTGTAAGAGCACTTTTCAGAGCGAGTTGTTTCTTAGCTTCCCAAAGAGCTGGAAGCAAGATGCTCTGGGGCCCAACTCGCCCTTTGGAAAGAAGCCTGCACGTTGTGCCTTTCTGCTCTAGGGCAATGTAGCACACCCAGAGCAGAAGTTCTGCTTCAGCCAGATCAGGCCTGCAAAGAAACTGCGTTTCACAGGCCTTTGTAAGAGATGTTCCCGGTAGGCTGTGAGAGCACTGTGCAGAGCGAGTTGTTTCTTAGCTTCCCAAAGAGCTGGAAGCAAGATGCTCTGGGGCCCAACTCGCCCTTTGGAAAGAAGCCTGCACCTTGTGCCTTTCAGCTCTAGGGCAATGTAGCACACCCAGAGCAGTAGTTCTGCTGCAGCCAGATGAGGCCTGCAAAGAAACTGCGTTTCACAGGCCTTTGTAAGAGATGTTCCCGGTAGGCTGTTAGAGCACTGTGCAGAGCGAGTTGATTCTTAGCTTCCCAAAGAGCTGGAAGCAAGATTCTCTGGGTCCCAACTCTCCCTTTGGAAAGAAGCCTGCATGTTGTGCCTTTCTGCTCTAGGGCAATGTAGCACACCCAGAGCAGAAGTTGTGCTTCAGCCAGATCAGGCCTGCAAAGAAACTGGGTTTCACAGGCCTTTGTAAGAGATGTTCCCGGTAGGCTGTGAGAGCACTGTGCAGAGCGAGTTGTTTCTTAGCTTCCCAAAGAGCTGGAAGCAAGATGCTCTGGGTCCCAACTCTCCCTTTGGAAAGAAGACTGCACGTTGTGCCTTTGTGCTCTAGGGCAATGTAGCACACACAGAGCAGAAGTTCTAATTCAGCCAGATCAGGCCTGCGAAGAAACTGCATTTCACAGGCCTTTGTAAGAGATGTTCCCGGTAGGCTGTAAGAGCACTGTGCAGAGCGAGTTGTTTCTTAGCTTCCCAAAGAGCTGGAAGCAAGATGCTCTGGGGCCCAACTCGCCCTTTGGAAAGAAGCCTGCACGTTGTGCCTTTCAGCTCTAGGGCAATGTAGCCCACCCAGAGCAGAAGTTCTGCTTCAGCCAGATGAGGCCTGCAAAGAAACTGGGTGTCACAGGCCTTAGTAAGAGATGTACCTGGTAGGCTCTAAGAGCACTGTGCAGAGCGAGTTGTTTCTTAGCTTCCCAAAGAGCTGGAAGCAAGATGCTCTGGGGCCCAACTCGCCCTTTGGAAAGAAGCCTGCACGTTGTGCCTTTCAGCTTTAGGGCAATGTAGCACAGCCAGAGCAGTAGTTCTGCTGCAGCCAGATGAGGCCTGCAAAGAAACTGCGTTTCACAGGCCTTTGTAAGAGATGTTCCCAGTAGGTTGTGAGAGCACTGTGCAGAGCGAGTTGTTTCTTAGCTTCCCAAAGAGCTGGAAGCAAGATGCTCTGGGGCCCAAATCGCCCTTTGGAAAGAAGCCTGCACGTTGTGCCTTTCAGCTCTAGGGCAATGTAGCACACCCAGAGAAGAAGTTCTGCTTCATCCATATGAGGCCTGCAAAGAAATTGGGTTTCAGAGGCCTTTGTAAGAGATGTACACGGTAGGCTGTAAGAGCACTGTGCAGAGCGAGTTGTTTCTTAGCTTCCAAACAGAGCTGGAAGCAAGATGCTCTGGGGCCGAACTCGCCCTTTGGAAAGAAGCCTGCACGTTGTGCCTTTCTGCTCCAGGGCAATGTAGCACACCCAGAGCAGAAGTTCTAATTCAGCCAGATCAGGCCTGCAAAGAAACTGCGTTTCACAGGCCTTTGTAAGAGATGTTCCCGGTAGGCTGTAAGAGCACTGTGCAGAGCGAGTTGTTTCTTAGCTTCCGAAAGAGCTGGAAGCAAGATGCTCTGGGGCCCAACTCGCCCTTTGGAAAGAAGCCTGCACGTTTTGCCTTTCAACTCTAGGGAAATGTAGAGCACCCAGAGCAGAAGTTCTACTTCAGCCAGATCAGTCCTGCAGAGAAACTGCGTTTCACAGGCCTTTGTAAGAGATGTTCCCAGTAGGCTGTAATAGCACTTTGCAGAGCGAGTTATTTCTTAGCTTCCCCAAGAGCTGGAAGCAAGATGCTCTGGGGCCCAACTCGCCCTTTGGAAAGAAGCCTGCACGTTGTGCCTTTCTGATCTAGGGCAATGTAGCACACCCAGCGCAGAAGTTCTGCTTCATCCAGATCAGGCCTGCAAAGAAACTGCGTTTCACAGGCCTTTGTATGAGATGTTCCCGGTAGGCTGTAAGAGCACTGTGCAGAGCGAGTTGTTTCTTAGCTTCCCAAAGAGCTGGAAGCAAGATGCTCTGGGGCCCAACCGCCCTTTGGAAAGAAGCCTGCACCTTGTGCCTTTCAGCTCTAGGGCAATGTAGCCCACCCAGAGCAGAAGTTCTGCTTCAGCCAGATGAGGCCTGCAAAGAAACTGGGTTTCACAGGCCTTTGTAAGAGATGCTCCCGGTAGGCTGTGAGAGCACTGTGCAGAGCGAGTTGTTTCTTAGCTTCCCAAAGAGCTGGAAGCAAGATGCTCTGGGGCCCAACTCGACCTTTGGAAAGAAGCCTGCACGTTGTGCCTTTCAACTCTAGGGAAATGTAGAGCACCCAGAGCAGAAGTTCTACTTCAGCCAGATCAGTCCTGCAGAGAAACTGCGTTTCACAGGCCTTTGTAAGAGATGTTCCCAGTAGGCTGTAATGGCACTTTGCAGAGCGAGTTATTTCTTAGCTTCCCCAAGAGCTGGAAGCAAGATGCTCTGGGGCCCAACTCGCCCTTTGTAAAGAAGCCTGCACGTTGTGCCTTTCTGATCTAGGGCAATGTAGCACACCCAGCGCAGAAGTTCTGCTTCATCCAGATCAGGCTTGCAAAGAAACTGCGTTTCACAGGCCTTTGTATGAGATGTTCCCGGTAGGCTGTAAGAGCACTGTGCAGAGCGAGTTGTTTCTTAGCTTCCCAAAGAGCTGGAAGCAAGATGCTCTGGGGCCCAACCGCCCTTTGGAAAGAAGCCTGCACCTTGTGCCTTTCAGCTCTAGGGCAATGTAGCCCACCCAGAGCAGAAGTTCTGCTTCAGCCAGATGAGGCCTGCAAAGAAACTGGGTTTCACAGGCCTTTGTAAGAGATGCTCCCGGTAGGCTGTGAGAACACTGTGCAGAGCGAGTTGTTTCTTAGCTTCCCAAAGAGCTGGAAGCAAGATGCTCTGGGACCCAACTCGACCTTTGGAAAGAAGCCTGCACGTTGTGCCTTTCAGCTCTAGGGCAATGTAGCACACCCAGCGCAGAAGTTCTGCTTCATCCAGATCAGGCCTGGAGAGAAACTGCGTTTCACAGGCCTTTGTAAGAGATGTTCCCCGTAGGCTGTAAGAGCACTGTGCAGAGCGAGTTGTTTCTTAGCTTCCCAAAGAGCTGGAAGCAAGATGCTCTGGGGCCCAACTCGCCCTTTGCAAAGAAGCCTGCACGTTGTGCCTTTCAGCTCTAGGGCAATGTAGCACACCCAGAGCAGAAGTTCTACTTCAGCCAGATCAGTCCTGCAGCGAAACTGTGTTTCACAGGCCTTTGTAAGTGATGTTTCCGGTAGGCTGTAAGAGCACTTTGCAGAGCGAGTTGTTTCTTAGCTTCCCAAAGAGCTGGAAGCAAGATGCTCTGGGGCCCAACTAGCCCTTTGGAAAGAAGCCTGCACGTTGTGCCTTTCTGCTCTAGGGCAATGTAGCACACCCAGAGCAGAAGTTCTGCTTCAGCCAGATCAGGCCTGCAAAGAAACTGTGTTTCACAGGCCTTTGTAAGAGATGTTGCCGGTAGGCTGTAAGAGCACTGTGCAGAGCGAGTTGTTTCTTAGCTTCCCAAAGAGCTGGAAGCAAGATGCTCTGGGGCCCAACTCGCCCTTTTGAAAGAAGCCTGCACGTTGTGCCTTTCACCTCTAGGGCTATGTAGCACACCCAGAGCAGTAGTTCTGCTGCAGCCAGATGAGGCCTGCAAAGAAACTGCGTTTCACAGGCCTTTGAAAGAGATGTTCCAGGTAGGCTGTGAGAGCACTGTGCAGAGCGAGTTGTTTCTTAGCTTCCCAAAGAGCTGGAAGCAAGATGCTCTGGGTCCCAACTCTCCCTTTGGAAAGAAGACTGCACGTTGTGCCTCTCAGCTCTAGGGCAATGTAGCACACCCAGAGCAGAAGTTCTGCTTCAGCCAGATCAGGCCTGCAGAGAAACTGCGTTTCACAGGCCTTTGTAAGAGATGTTCCCGGTAGGCTGTAAGAGCACTGTGCAGAGCGAGTTGTTTCTTAGCTTCCCAAAGAGCTGGAAGCAAGATGCTCTGGGGCCCAACTCGCCCTTTGGAAAGAAGCCTGCACGTTGTGCCTTTCAGCTCTAGGGCAATGTAGCACACCCAGAGCAGAAGTTCTGCGTCAGCCAGATCAGGCCTGCAAAGAAACTGCGTTTCACAGGCCTTTGTAAGAGATGTTCCCGGTGGGCTGTAAGAGCACTGTGCAGAGCGAGTTCTTTCTTAGCATCCCAAAGAGCTGGAAGCAAGATGCTCTGGCGACCAACTCGTCCTCTGGAAACAAGCCTGCACGTTTTGCCTTTCAGCTCTAGGGCAATGTAGCATACCCAGAGCAGAAGTTCTACTTCAGCCAGATCAGTCCTGCAGAGAAACTGCGTTTCACAGGACTCTGTAAGTGATGTTCCCGGTAGGCTGTAAGAGCACTTTGCCGAGTGAGTTGTTTCTTAGCTTCCCAAAGAGCTGGAAGCAAGATGCTCTGGGGACGAACTCGCCCTTTGGAAAGAAGAATGCACGTTGTACCTTTCTGCTCTGGGGCAATGTAGCACACCCAGAGCAGAAGTTCTGCTTCAGCCAGATCAGGCCTGCAAAGAAACTGCGTTTCACAGGCCTTTGTAAGTGGTGTTCCCGGTAGGCTGTAAGAGCACTTTGCAGAGCGAGTTGTTTCCTAGCTTCCCGAAGAGCTGGAAGCAAGATGCTCTGGGGCCCAACTCGCCGTTTGGAAAGAAGCCTGCACGTTGTGACTTTCAGCTCTAGGGCAATGCAGAACACCAGAGCAGAAGTTCTGCTTCAGCCAGATCAGGCCTGCACAGAAACTGGGTTTCACAGGCCTTTGTAAGAGATGTTCCCGGTAGGCTGTAAGAGCACTGTGCAGAGCGAGTTGTTTCTTAGCTTCCCAAAGAGCTGGAAGCAAGATGCTCTGGGTCTAACTCGCCCTTTGGAAAGAAGCCTGCACGTTGTGCCTTTCAGCTCTAGGGCAATGTAGCACACCCAGAGCAGAAGTTCTACTTCAGCCAGATCAGTCCTGCAGCGAAACTGCGTTTCACAGGCCTTTGTAAGTGATGTTCCCGGTAGGCTGTAAGAGCACTTTGCAGAGCGAGTTGTTTCTTAGCTTCCCAAAGAGCTGGAAGCAAGATGCTCTGGGGCCCAACTTGCCCTTTGGAAAGAAGCCTGCACGTTGTGCCTTTCTGCTCTAGGGCAATGTAGCACACCCAGAGCAGAAGTTCTGCTTCAGCCAGATCGGGCCTGCAAAGACACTGTGTTTCACAGGCCTTTGTAAGATATGTTCCAGGTAGGCTGTAAGAGCACTGTGCAGAGCGAGTTGTTTCTTAGCTTCCCAAAGAGCTGGAAGCAAGATGCTCTGGGGCCCAAGTCGCCCTTTGGAAAGAAGCCTGCACCTTGTGCCTATCAGCTCTAGGGCAATGTAGCACACCCAGAGCAGAAGTTCTGCTTCAGCCACATGAGGCCTGCAGAGAAACTGCGTTTCACAGGCCTTTGTAAGAGATGTTGCCGGTAGGCTGTAAGAGCACTGTGCAGAGCGAGTTGTTTCTTAATTCCCAAAGAGCTGGAAGCAAGATGCTCTGGCGACCAACTCGCAGTTTGGAAAGAAGCCTGCACGTTGTGCCTTTCAGCTCTATGGCAATGTAGCACACCCAGAGCAGTAGTTCTGCTGCAGCCAGTTGAGGCCTGCAAAGAAACTGTGTTTCACAGGCCTTTGTAAGAAATGTACCCGGTAGGCTCTAAGAGCACTGTGCAGAGCGAGTTGTTTCCTAGCTTCCCAAAGAGCTGGAAGCAAGATGCTCTGGGGCCCAACTCGCCGTTTGGAACGAAGCCTGCACGTTGTGCCTCTCAGCTCTAGGGCAATGTAGCACACCCAGAGCAGAAGTTCTGCTTCAGCCAGATCAGGCCTGCAAAGAAACTGGGTTTCACAGGCCTTTGTAAGAGATGCTCCCGGTAGGCTGTGAGAGCACTGTGCAGAGCGAGTTGTTTCTTAGCTTCCCAAAGAGCTGGAAGCAAGATGCTCTGGGGCCCAACTCGACCTTTGGAAAGAAGCCTGCACGTTGTGCCTTTCAACTCTAGGGAAATGTAGAGCACCCAGAGCAGAAGTTCTACTTCAGCCAGATCAGTCCTGCAGAGAAACTGCGTTTCACAGGCCTTTGTAAGAGATGTTCCCAGTAGGCTGTAATGGCACTTTGCAGAGCGAGTTATTTCTTAGCTTCCCCAAGAGCTGGAAGCAAGATGCTCTGGGGCCCAACTCGCCCTTTGTAAAGAAGCCTGCACGTTGTGCCTTTCTGATCTAGGGCAATGTAGCACACCCAGCGCAGAAGTTCTGCTTCATCCAGATCAGGCTTGCAAAGAAACTGCGTTTCACAGGCCTTTGTATGAGATGTTCCCGGTAGGCTGTAAGAGCACTGTGCAGAGCGAGTTGTTTCTTAGCTTCCCAAAGAGCTGGAAGCAAGATGCTCTGGGGCCCAACCGCCCTTTGGAAAGAAGCCTGCACCTTGTGCCTTTCAGCTCTAGGGCAATGTAGCCCACCCAGAGCAGAAGTTCTGCTTCAGCCAGATGAGGCCTGCAAAGAAACTGGGTTTCACAGGCCTTTGTAAGAGATGCTCCCGGTAGGCTGTGAGAACACTGTGCAGAGCGAGTTGTTTCTTAGCTTCCCAAAGAGCTGGAAGCAAGATGCTCTGGGACCCAACTCGACCTTTGGAAAGAAGCCTGCACGTTGTGCCTTTCAGCTCTAGGGCAATGTAGCACACCCAGCGCAGAAGTTCTGCTTCATCCAGATCAGGCCTGGAGAGAAACTGCGTTTCACAGGCCTTTGTAAGAGATGTTCCCCGTAGGCTGTAAGAGCACTGTGCAGAGCGAGTTGTTTCTTAGCTTCCCAAAGAGCTGGAAGCAAGATGCTCTGGGGCCCAACTCGCCCTTTGCAAAGAAGCCTGCACGTTGTGCCTTTCAGCTCTAGGGCAATGTAGCACACCCAGAGCAGAAGTTCTACTTCAGCCAGATCAGTCCTGCAGCGAAACTGTGTTTCACAGGCCTTTGTAAGTGATGTTTCCGGTAGGCTGTAAGAGCACTTTGCAGAGCGAGTTGTTTCTTAGCTTCCCAAAGAGCTGGAAGCAAGATGCTCTGGGGCCCAACTAGCCCTTTGGAAAGAAGCCTGCACGTTGTGCCTTTCTGCTCTAGGGCAATGTAGCACACCCAGAGCAGAAGTTCTGCTTCAGCCAGATCAGGCCTGCAAAGAAACTGTGTTTCACAGGCCTTTGTAAGAGATGTTGCCGGTAGGCTGTAAGAGCACTGTGCAGAGCGAGTTGTTTCTTAGCTTCCCAAAGAGCTGGAAGCAAGATGCTCTGGGGCCCAACTCGCCCTTTTGAAAGAAGCCTGCACGTTGTGCCTTTCACCTCTAGGGCTATGTAGCACACCCAGAGCAGTAGTTCTGCTGCAGCCAGATGAGGCCTGCAAAGAAACTGCGTTTCACAGGCCTTTGAAAGAGATGTTCCAGGTAGGCTGTGAGAGCACTGTGCAGAGCGAGTTGTTTCTTAGCTTCCCAAAGAGCTGGAAGCAAGATGCTCTGGGTCCCAACTCTCCCTTTGGAAAGAAGACTGCACGTTGTGCCTCTCAGCTCTAGGGCAATGTAGCACACCCAGAGCAGAAGTTCTGCTTCAGCCAGATCAGGCCTGCAGAGAAACTGCGTTTCACAGGCCTTTGTAAGAGATGTTCCCGGTAGGCTGTAAGAGCACTGTGCAGAGCGAGTTGTTTCTTAGCTTCCCAAAGAGCTGGAAGCAAGATGCTCTGGGGCCCAACTCGCCCTTTGGAAAGAAGCCTGCACGTTGTGCCTTTCAGCTCTAGGGCAATGTAGCACACCCAGAGCAGAAGTTCTGCGTCAGCCAGATCAGGCCTGCAAAGAAACTGCGTTTCACAGGCCTTTGTAAGAGATGTTCCCGGTGGGCTGTAAGAGCACTGTGCAGAGCGAGTTCTTTCTTAGCATCCCAAAGAGCTGGAAGCAAGATGCTCTGGCGACCAACTCGTCCTCTGGAAACAAGCCTGCACGTTTTGCCTTTCAGCTCTAGGGCAATGTAGCATACCCAGAGCAGAAGTTCTACTTCAGCCAGATCAGTCCTGCAGAGAAACTGCGTTTCACAGGACTCTGTAAGTGATGTTCCCGGTAGGCTGTAAGAGCACTTTGCCGAGTGAGTTGTTTCTTAGCTTCCCAAAGAGCTGGAAGCAAGATGCTCTGGGGACGAACTCGCCCTTTGGAAAGAAGAATGCACGTTGTACCTTTCTGCTCTGGGGCAATGTAGCACACCCAGAGCAGAAGTTCTGCTTCAGCCAGATCAGGCCTGCAAAGAAACTGCGTTTCACAGGCCTTTGTAAGTGGTGTTCCCGGTAGGCTGTAAGAGCACTTTGCAGAGCGAGTTGTTTCCTAGCTTCCCGAAGAGCTGGAAGCAAGATGCTCTGGGGCCCAACTCGCCGTTTGGAAAGAAGCCTGCACGTTGTGACTTTCAGCTCTAGGGCAATGCAGAACACCAGAGCAGAAGTTCTGCTTCAGCCAGATCAGGCCTGCACAGAAACTGGGTTTCACAGGCCTTTGTAAGAGATGTTCCCGGTAGGCTGTAAGAGCACTGTGCAGAGCGAGTTGTTTCTTAGCTTCCCAAAGAGCTGGAAGCAAGATGCTCTGGGTCTAACTCGCCCTTTGGAAAGAAGCCTGCACGTTGTGCCTTTCAGCTCTAGGGCAATGTAGCACACCCAGAGCAGAAGTTCTACTTCAGCCAGATCAGTCCTGCAGCGAAACTGCGTTTCACAGGCCTTTGTAAGTGATGTTCCCGGTAGGCTGTAAGAGCACTTTGCAGAGCGAGTTGTTTCTTAGCTTCCCAAAGAGCTGGAAGCAAGATGCTCTGGGGCCCAACTTGCCCTTTGGAAAGAAGCCTGCACGTTGTGCCTTTCTGCTCTAGGGCAATGTAGCACACCCAGAGCAGAAGTTCTGCTTCAGCCAGATCGGGCCTGCAAAGACACTGTGTTTCACAGGCCTTTGTAAGATATGTTCCAGGTAGGCTGTAAGAGCACTGTGCAGAGCGAGTTGTTTCTTAGCTTCCCAAAGAGCTGGAAGCAAGATGCTCTGGGGCCCAAGTCGCCCTTTGGAAAGAAGCCTGCACCTTGTGCCTATCAGCTCTAGGGCAATGTAGCACACCCAGAGCAGAAGTTCTGCTTCAGCCACATGAGGCCTGCAGAGAAACTGCGTTTCACAGGCCTTTGTAAGAGATGTTGCCGGTAGGCTGTAAGAGCACTGTGCAGAGCGAGTTGTTTCTTAATTCCCAAAGAGCTGGAAGCAAGATGCTCTGGCGACCAACTCGCAGTTTGGAAAGAAGCCTGCACGTTGTGCCTTTCAGCTCTATGGCAATGTAGCACACCCAGAGCAGTAGTTCTGCTGCAGCCAGTTGAGGCCTGCAAAGAAACTGTGTTTCACAGGCCTTTGTAAGAAATGTACCCGGTAGGCTCTAAGAGCACTGTGCAGAGCGAGTTGTTTCCTAGCTTCCCAAAGAGCTGGAAGCAAGATGCTCTGGGGCCCAACTCGCCGTTTGGAACGAAGCCTGCACGTTGTGCCTCTCAGCTCTAGGGCAATGTAGCACACCCAGAGCAGAAGTTCTGCTTCAGCCAGATCAGGCCTGCAAAGAAAATGCGTTTCACAGGCCTTTGTAAGAGATGTTCCCGGTAGGCTGTAAGAGCACTGTGCAGAGCGAGTTGTTTCTTAGCTTCCCAAAGAGCTGGAAGCAAGATGCTCTGGGGCCCAACTCGCCCTTTGGAAAGAAGCCTGCACCTTGTGCCTTTCAGCTCTAGGGCAATGTAGCACACCCAGAGCAGAAGTTCTACTTCAACCAGATCAGTCCTGCAGAGAAACTGCGTTTCACAGGCCTTTGTAAGTGATGTTCCCGGTAGGCTGTAAGAGCACTTTTCAGAGCGAGTTGTTTCTTAGCTTCCCAAAGAGCTGGAAGCAAGATGCTCTGGGGCCCAACTCGCCCTTTGGAAAGAAGCCTGCACGTTGTGCCTTTCTGCTCTAGGGCAATGTAGCACACCCAGAGCAGAAGTTCTGCTTCAGCCAGATCAGGCCTGCAAAGAAACTGCGTTTCACAGGCCTTTGTAAGAGATGTTCCCGGTAGGCTGTGAGAGCACTGTGCAGAGCGAGTTGTTTCTTAGCTTCCCAAAGAGCTGGAAGCAAGATGCTCTGGGGCCCAACTCGCCCTTTGGAAAGAAGCCTGCACCTTGTGCCTTTCAGCTCTAGGGCAATGTAGCACACCCAGAGCAGTAGTTCTGCTGCAGCCAGATGAGGCCTGCAAAGAAACTGCGTTTCACAGGCCTTTGTAAGAGATGTTCCCGGTAGGCTGTTAGAGCACTGTGCAGAGCGAGTTGATTCTTAGCTTCCCAAAGAGCTGGAAGCAAGATTCTCTGGGTCCCAACTCTCCCTTTGGAAAGAAGCCTGCATGTTGTGCCTTTCTGCTCTAGGGCAATGTAGCACACCCAGAGCAGAAGTTGTGCTTCAGCCAGATCAGGCCTGCAAAGAAACTGGGTTTCACAGGCCTTTGTAAGAGATGTTCCCGGTAGGCTGTGAGAGCACTGTGCAGAGCGAGTTGTTTCTTAGCTTCCCAAAGAGCTGGAAGCAAGATGCTCTGGGTCCCAACTCTCCCTTTGGAAAGAAGACTGCACGTTGTGCCTTTGTGCTCTAGGGCAATGTAGCACACACAGAGCAGAAGTTCTAATTCAGCCAGATCAGGCCTGCGAAGAAACTGCATTTCACAGGCCTTTGTAAGAGATGTTCCCGGTAGGCTGTAAGAGCACTGTGCAGAGCGAGTTGTTTCTTAGCTTCCCAAAGAGCTGGAAGCAAGATGCTCTGGGGCCCAACTCGCCCTTTGGAAAGAAGCCTGCACGTTGTGCCTTTCAGCTCTAGGGCAATGTAGCCCACCCAGAGCAGAAGTTCTGCTTCAGCCAGATGAGGCCTGCAAAGAAACTGGGTGTCACAGGCCTTAGTAAGAGATGTACCTGGTAGGCTCTAAGAGCACTGTGCAGAGCGAGTTGTTTCTTAGCTTCCCAAAGAGCTGGAAGCAAGATGCTCTGGGGCCCAACTCGCCCTTTGGAAAGAAGCCTGCACGTTGTGCCTTTCAGCTTTAGGGCAATGTAGCACAGCCAGAGCAGTAGTTCTGCTGCAGCCAGATGAGGCCTGCAAAGAAACTGCGTTTCACAGGCCTTTGTAAGAGATGTTCCCAGTAGGTTGTGAGAGCACTGTGCAGAGCGAGTTGTTTCTTAGCTTCCCAAAGAGCTGGAAGCAAGATGCTCTGGGGCCCAAATCGCCCTTTGGAAAGAAGCCTGCACGTTGTGCCTTTCAGCTCTAGGGCAATGTAGCACACCCAGAGAAGAAGTTCTGCTTCATCCATATGAGGCCTGCAAAGAAATTGGGTTTCAGAGGCCTTTGTAAGAGATGTACACGGTAGGCTGTAAGAGCACTGTGCAGAGCGAGTTGTTTCTTAGCTTCCAAACAGAGCTGGAAGCAAGATGCTCTGGGGCCGAACTCGCCCTTTGGAAAGAAGCCTGCACGTTGTGCCTTTCTGCTCCAGGGCAATGTAGCACACCCAGAGCAGAAGTTCTAATTCAGCCAGATCAGGCCTGCAAAGAAACTGCGTTTCACAGGCCTTTGTAAGAGATGTTCCCGGTAGGCTGTGAGAGCACTGTGCAGAGCGAGTTGTTTCTTAGCTTCCGAAAGAGCTGGAAGCAAGATGCTCTGGGGCCCAACTCGCCCTTTGGAAAGAAGCCTGCACGTTTTGCCTTTCAACTCTAGGGAAATGTAGAGCACCCAGAGCAGAAGTTCTACTTCAGCCAGATCAGTCCTGCAGAGAAACTGCGTTTCACAGGCCTTTGTAAGAGATGTTCCCAGTAGGCTGTAATAGCACTTTGCAGAGCGAGTTATTTCTTAGCTTCCCCAAGAGCTGGAAGCAAGATGCTCTGGGGCCCAACTCGCCCTTTGGAAAGAAGCCTGCACGTTGTGCCTTTCTGATCTAGGGCAATGTAGCACACCCAGCGCAGAAGTTCTGCTTCATCCAGATCAGGCCTGCAAAGAAACTGCGTTTCACAGGCCTTTGTATGAGATGTTCCCGGTAGGCTGTAAGAGCACTGTGCAGAGCGAGTTGTTTCTTAGCTTCCCAAAGAGCTGGAAGCAAGATGCTCTGGGGCCCAACCGCCCTTTGGAAAGAAGCCTGCACCTTGTGCCTTTCAGCTCTAGGGCAATGTAGCCCACCCAGAGCAGAAGTTCTGCTTCAGCCAGATGAGGCCTGCAAAGAAACTGGGTTTCACAGGCCTTTGTAAGAGATGCTCCCGGTAGGCTGTGAGAGCACTGTGCAGAGCGAGTTGTTTCTTAGCTTCCCAAAGAGCTGGAAGCAAGATGCTCTGGGGCCCAACTCGACCTTTGGAAAGAAGCCTGCACGTTGTGCCTTTCAACTCTAGGGAAATGTAGAGCACCCAGAGCAGAAGTTCTACTTCAGCCAGATCAGTCCTGCAGAGAAACTGCGTTTCACAGGCCTTTGTAAGAGATGTTCCCAGTAGGCTGTAATGGCACTTTGCAGAGCGAGTTATTTCTTAGCTTCCCCAAGAGCTGGAAGCAAGATGCTCTGGGGCCCAACTCGCCCTTTGTAAAGAAGCCTGCACGTTGTGCCTTTCTGATCTAGGGCAATGTAGCACACCCAGCGCAGAAGTTCTGCTTCATCCAGATCAGGCTTGCAAAGAAACTGCGTTTCACAGGCCTTTGTATGAGATGTTCCCGGTAGGCTGTAAGAGCACTGTGCAGAGCGAGTTGTTTCTTAGCTTCCCAAAGAGCTGGAAGCAAGATGCTCTGGGGCCCAACCGCCCTTTGGAAAGAAGCCTGCACCTTGTGCCTTTCAGCTCTAGGGCAATGTAGCCCACCCAGAGCAGAAGTTCTGCTTCAGCCAGATGAGGCCTGCAAAGAAACTGGGTTTCACAGGCCTTTGTAAGAGATGCTCCCGGTAGGCTGTGAGAACACTGTGCAGAGCGAGTTGTTTCTTAGCTTCCCAAAGAGCTGGAAGCAAGATGCTCTGGGACCCAACTCGACCTTTGGAAAGAAGCCTGCACGTTGTGCCTTTCAGCTCTAGGGCAATGTAGCACACCCAGCGCAGAAGTTCTGCTTCATCCAGATCAGGCCTGGAGAGAAACTGCGTTTCACAGGCCTTTGTAAGAGATGTTCCCCGTAGGCTGTAAGAGCACTGTGCAGAGCGAGTTGTTTCTTAGCTTCCCAAAGAGCTGGAAGCAAGATGCTCTGGGGCCCAACTCGCCCTTTGCAAAGAAGCCTGCACGTTGTGCCTTTCAGCTCTAGGGCAATGTAGCACACCCAGAGCAGAAGTTCTACTTCAGCCAGATCAGTCCTGCAGCGAAACTGTGTTTCACAGGCCTTTGTAAGTGATGTTTCCGGTAGGCTGTAAGAGCACTTTGCAGAGCGAGTTGTTTCTTAGCTTCCCAAAGAGCTGGAAGCAAGATGCTCTGGGGCCCAACTAGCCCTTTGGAAAGAAGCCTGCACGTTGTGCCTTTCTGCTCTAGGGCAATGTAGCACACCCAGAGCAGAAGTTCTGCTTCAGCCAGATCAGGCCTGCAAAGAAACTGTGTTTCACAGGCCTTTGTAAGAGATGTTGCCGGTAGGCTGTAAGAGCACTGTGCAGAGCGAGTTGTTTCTTAGCTTCCCAAAGAGCTGGAAGCAAGATGCTCTGGGGCCCAACTCGCCCTTTTGAAAGAAGCCTGCACGTTGTGCCTTTCACCTCTAGGGCTATGTAGCACACCCAGAGCAGTAGTTCTGCTGCAGCCAGATGAGGCCTGCAAAGAAACTGCGTTTCACAGGCCTTTGAAAGAGATGTTCCAGGTAGGCTGTGAGAGCACTGTGCAGAGCGAGTTGTTTCTTAGCTTCCCAAAGAGCTGGAAGCAAGATGCTCTGGGTCCCAACTCTCCCTTTGGAAAGAAGACTGCACGTTGTGCCTCTCAGCTCTAGGGCAATGTAGCACACCCAGAGCAGAAGTTCTGCTTCAGCCAGATCAGGCCTGCAGAGAAACTGCGTTTCACAGGCCTTTGTAAGAGATGTTCCCGGTAGGCTGTAAGAGCACTGTGCAGAGCGAGTTGTTTCTTAGCTTCCCAAAGAGCTGGAAGCAAGATGCTCTGGGGCCCAACTCGCCCTTTGGAAAGAAGCCTGCACGTTGTGCCTTTCAGCTCTAGGGCAATGTAGCACACCCAGAGCAGAAGTTCTGCGTCAGCCAGATCAGGCCTGCAAAGAAACTGCGTTTCACAGGCCTTTGTAAGAGATGTTCCCGGTGGGCTGTAAGAGCACTGTGCAGAGCGAGTTCTTTCTTAGCATCCCAAAGAGCTGGAAGCAAGATGCTCTGGCGACCAACTCGTCCTCTGGAAACAAGCCTGCACGTTTTGCCTTTCAGCTCTAGGGCAATGTAGCATACCCAGAGCAGAAGTTCTACTTCAGCCAGATCAGTCCTGCAGAGAAACTGCGTTTCACAGGACTCTGTAAGTGATGTTCCCGGTAGGCTGTAAGAGCACTTTGCCGAGTGAGTTGTTTCTTAGCTTCCCAAAGAGCTGGAAGCAAGATGCTCTGGGGACGAACTCGCCCTTTGGAAAGAAGAATGCACGTTGTACCTTTCTGCTCTGGGGCAATGTAGCACACCCAGAGCAGAAGTTCTGCTTCAGCCAGATCAGGCCTGCAAAGAAACTGCGTTTCACAGGCCTTTGTAAGTGGTGTTCCCGGTAGGCTGTAAGAGCACTTTGCAGAGCGAGTTGTTTCCTAGCTTCCCGAAGAGCTGGAAGCAAGATGCTCTGGGGCCCAACTCGCCGTTTGGAAAGAAGCCTGCACGTTGTGACTTTCAGCTCTAGGGCAATGCAGAACACCAGAGCAGAAGTTCTGCTTCAGCCAGATCAGGCCTGCACAGAAACTGGGTTTCACAGGCCTTTGTAAGAGATGTTCCCGGTAGGCTGTAAGAGCACTGTGCAGAGCGAGTTGTTTCTTAGCTTCCCAAAGAGCTGGAAGCAAGATGCTCTGGGTCTAACTCGCCCTTTGGAAAGAAGCCTGCACGTTGTGCCTTTCAGCTCTAGGGCAATGTAGCACACCCAGAGCAGAAGTTCTACTTCAGCCAGATCAGTCCTGCAGCGAAACTGCGTTTCACAGGCCTTTGTAAGTGATGTTCCCGGTAGGCTGTAAGAGCACTTTGCAGAGCGAGTTGTTTCTTAGCTTCCCAAAGAGCTGGAAGCAAGATGCTCTGGGGCCCAACTTGCCCTTTGGAAAGAAGCCTGCACGTTGTGCCTTTCTGCTCTAGGGCAATGTAGCACACCCAGAGCAGAAGTTCTGCTTCAGCCAGATCGGGCCTGCAAAGACACTGTGTTTCACAGGCCTTTGTAAGATATGTTCCAGGTAGGCTGTAAGAGCACTGTGCAGAGCGAGTTGTTTCTTAGCTTCCCAAAGAGCTGGAAGCAAGATGCTCTGGGGCCCAAGTCGCCCTTTGGAAAGAAGCCTGCACCTTGTGCCTATCAGCTCTAGGGCAATGTAGCACACCCAGAGCAGAAGTTCTGCTTCAGCCACATGAGGCCTGCAGAGAAACTGCGTTTCACAGGCCTTTGTAAGAGATGTTGCCGGTAGGCTGTAAGAGCACTGTGCAGAGCGAGTTGTTTCTTAATTCCCAAAGAGCTGGAAGCAAGATGCTCTGGCGACCAACTCGCAGTTTGGAAAGAAGCCTGCACGTTGTGCCTTTCAGCTCTATGGCAATGTAGCACACCCAGAGCAGTAGTTCTGCTGCAGCCAGTTGAGGCCTGCAAAGAAACTGTGTTTCACAGGCCTTTGTAAGAAATGTACCCGGTAGGCTCTAAGAGCACTGTGCAGAGCGAGTTGTTTCCTAGCTTCCCAAAGAGCTGGAAGCAAGATGCTCTGGGGCCCAACTCGCCGTTTGGAACGAAGCCTGCACGTTGTGCCTCTCAGCTCTAGGGCAATGTAGCACACCCAGAGCAGAAGTTCTGCTTCAGCCAGATCAGGCCTGCAAAGAAACTGCGTTTCACAGGCCTTTGTAAGAGATGTTCCCGGTAGGCTGTAAGAGCACTGTGCAGAGCGAGTTGTTTCTTAGCTTCCCAAAGAGCTGGAAGCAAGATGCTCTGGGGCCCAACTCGCCCTTTGGAAAGAAGCCTGCACCTTGTGCCTTTCAGCTCTAGGGCAATGTAGCACACCCAGAGCAGAAGTTCTACTTCAACCAGATCAGTCCTGCAGAGAAACTGCGTTTCACAGGCCTTTGTAAGTGATGTTCCCGGTAGGCTGTAAGAGCACTTTTCAGAGCGAGTTGTTTCTTAGCTTCCCAAAGAGCTGGAAGCAAGATGCTCTGGGGCCCAACTCGCCCTTTGGAAAGAAGCCTGCACGTTGTGCCTTTCTGCTCTAGGGCAATGTAGCACACCCAGAGCAGAAGTTCTGCTTCAGCCAGATCAGGCCTGCAAAGAAACTGCGTTTCACAGGCCTTTGTAAGAGATGTTCCCGGTAGGCTGTGAGAGCACTGTGCAGAGCGAGTTGTTTCTTAGCTTCCCAAAGAGCTGGAAGCAAGATGCTCTGGGGCCCAACTCGCCCTTTGGAAAGAAGCCTGCACCTTGTGCCTTTCAGCTCTAGGGCAATGTAGCACACCCAGAGCAGTAGTTCTGCTGCAGCCAGATGAGGCCTGCAAAGAAACTGCGTTTCACAGGCCTTTGTAAGAGATGTTCCCGGTAGGCTGTTAGAGCACTGTGCAGAGCGAGTTGATTCTTAGCTTCCCAAAGAGCTGGAAGCAAGATTCTCTGGGTCCCAACTCTCCCTTTGGAAAGAAGCCTGCATGTTGTGCCTTTCTGCTCTAGGGCAATGTAGCACACCCAGAGCAGAAGTTGTGCTTCAGCCAGATCAGGCCTGCGAAGAAACTGCATTTCACAGGACTTTGTAAGAGATGTTCCCGGTAGGCTGTAAGAGCACTGTGCAGAGTGAGTTGTTTCTTAGCTTCCCAAAGAGCTGGAAGCAAGATGCTCTAGGGCCCAACTCGCCCTTTGGAAAGAAGCCTGCACGTTGTGCCTTTCTGCTCTAGGGCAATGCAGAACACCAGAGCAGAAGTTCTGCTTCAGCCAGATCAGGCCTGCAAAGAAACTGGGTTTCACAGGCCTTTGTAAGAGATGTTCCCGGTAGGCTGTAAGAGCACTGTGCAGAGCGAGTTGTTTCTTAGCTTCCCACAGAGCTGGAAGCAAGATGCTCTGGGGCCCAAATCGACCTTTGGAAAGAAGCCTGCACGTTGTGCCTTTCAGCTCTAGGGCAATGTAGCACACCCAGCGCAGAAGTTCTGCTTCATCCAGATCAGGCCTGCAAAGAAACTGCGTTTCACAGGCCTTTGTAAGAGATGTTCCCGGTAGGCTGTAAGAGCACTGTGCAGAGCGAGTTGTTTCTTAGCTTCCCAAAGAGCTGGAAGCAAGATGCTCTGGGGCCCAACTCGCCCTTTGGAAAGAAGCCTGCACGTTGTGCCTTTCAGCTCTAGGGCAATGTAGCACACCCAGAGCAGAAGTTCTGCTTCAGCCAGATCAGTCCTGCAGCGAAACTGCGTTTCACAGGCCTTTGTAAGTGATGTTCCCGGTAGGCTGTAAGAGCACTTTGCAGAGCGAGTTGTTTCTTAGCTTCCCAAAGAGCTGGAAGCAAGATGCTCTGGGGCCCAACTCGCCCTTTGGAAAGAAGCCTGCACGTTTTGCCTTTCTGCTCCAGGGCAATGTAGCACACCCAGAGCAGAAGTTCTGCTTCAGCCAGATGAGGCCTGCAAAGAAACTGCGTTTCACAGGCCTTTGTAAGAGATGTTCCCGGTAGGCATAAGAGCACTGTGCAGAGCGAGTTGTTTCTTAGCTTCCCAAAGAGCTGGAAGCAAGATGCTCTGGGGCCCAACTCGCCATTTGGAAAGAAGCCTGCACGTTGTGCCTTTCAGCTCTAGGGCAATGTAGCACACCCAGAGCAGAAGTTCTGCTTCAGCCAGATGAGGCCTGCAAAGAAACTGCGTTTCACAGGCCTCTGTAAGAGATGTTCCCGGTAGGCTGTAAGAGCACTGTGCAGAGCGAATTGTTTCTTAGCTTCCCAAAGAGCTGGAAGCATGATGCTCTGCGGCCCAAGTCGCCCTTTGGAAAGAAGCCTGCACGTTGTGCCTTTCAGCTCTAGGGCAATGTAGCACACCCAGAGCTGAAGTTCTGCTTCAGCGAGATCAGGCCTGCAGAGAAACTGCGTTTCACAGGCCTTTGTAAGAGATGTTCCCGGTAGGCTGTAAGAGCACTGTGCAGAGAGAGTTGTTTCTTAGCTTCCCAAAGAGCTGGAAGCAAGATGCTCTGGGGCCCAACTCGCCCTTTGGAAAGAAGCCTGCACGTTGTGCCTTTCAGCTTTAGGGCAATGTAGCACACCCAGAGCAGTAGTTCTGATGCAGCCAGATGAGGACTGCAAAGAAACTGCGTTTCACAGGCCTTTGTAAGAGATGTTCCCGGTAGGCTGTGAGAGCACTGTGCAGAGCGAGTTGTTTCTTAGCTTCCCAAAGAGCTGGAAGCAAGATGCTCTGGGTCCCAACTCTCCCTTTGGAAAGAAGACTGCACGTTGTGCCTTTGTGCTCTAGGGCAATGTAGCACACACAGAGCAGAAGTTCTGCTTCAGCCAGATCAGGCCTGCGAAGAAACTGCATTTCACAGGCCTTTGTAAGAGATGTTCCCGGTAGGCTGTAAGAGCACTGTGCAGAGCGAGTTGTTTCTTAGCTTCCCAAAGAGCTGGAAGCAAGATGCTCTGGGGCCCAACTCGCCCTTTGGAAAGAAGCCTGCACGTTGTGCCTTTCAGCTCTAGGGCAATGTAGCCCACCCAGAGCAGAAGTTCTGCTTCAGCCAGATGAGGCCTGCAAAGAAACTGGGTGTCACAGGCCTTAGTAAGAGATGTACCTGGTAGGCTCTAAGAGCACTGTGCAGAGCGAGTTGTTTCTTAGCTTCCCAAAGAGCTGGAAGCAAGATGCTCTGGGGCCCAACTCGCCCTTTGGAAAGAAGCCTGCACGTTGTGCCTTTCAGCTTTAGGGCAATGTAGCACAGCCAGAGCAGTAGTTCTGCTGCAGCCAGATGAGGCCTGCAAAGAAACTGCGTTTCACAGGCCTTTGTAAGAGATGTTCCCAGTAGGCTGTGAGAGCACTGTGCAGAGCGAGTTGTTTCTTAGCTTCCCAAAGAGCTGGAAGCAAGATGCTCTGGGGCCCAAATCGCCCTTTGGAAAGAAGCCTGCACGTTGTGCCTTTCAGCTCTAGGGCAATGTAGCACACCCAGAGAAGAAGTTCTGCTTCATCCATATGAGGCCTGCAAAGAAATTGGGTTTCAGAGGCCTTTGTAAGAGATGTACACGGTAGGCTGTAAGAGCACTGTGCAGAGCGAGTTGTTTCTTAGCTTCCAAACAGAGCTGGAAGCAAGATGCTCTGGGGCCGAACTCGCCCTTTGGAAAGAAGCCTGCACGTTGTGCCTTTCTGCTCCAGGGCAATGTAGCACACCCAGAGCAGAAGTTCTAATTCAGCCAGATCAGGCCTGCAAAGAAACTGCGTTTCACAGGCCTTTGTAAGAGATGTTCCCGGTAGGCTGTAAGAGCACTGTGCAGAGCGAGTTGTTTCTTAGCTTCCGAAAGAGCTGGAAGCAAGATGCTCTGGGGCCCAACTCGCCCTTTGGAAAGAAGCCTGCACGTTTTGCCTTTCAACTCTAGGGAAATGTAGAGCACCCAGAGCAGAAGTTCTACTTCAGCCAGATCAGTCCTGCAGAGAAACTGCGTTTCACAGGCCTTTGTAAGAGATGTTCCCAGTAGGCTGTAATAGCACTTTGCAGAGCGAGTTATTTCTTAGCTTCCCCAAGAGCTGGAAGCAAGATGCTCTGGGGCCCAACTCGCCCTTTGGAAAGAAGCCTGCACGTTGTGCCTTTCTGATCTAGGGCAATGTAGCACACCCAGCGCAGAAGTTCTGCTTCATCCAGATCAGGCCTGCAAAGAAACTGCGTTTCACAGGCCTTTGTATGAGATGTTCCCGGTAGGCTGTAAGAGCACTGTGCAGAGCGAGTTGTTTCTTAGCTTCCCAAAGAGCTGGAAGCAAGATGCTCTGGGGCCCAACCGCCCTTTGGAAAGAAGCCTGCACCTTGTGCCTTTCAGCTCTAGGGCAATGTAGCCCACCCAGAGCAGAAGTTCTGCTTCAGCCAGATGAGGCCTGCAAAGAAACTGGGTTTCACAGGCCTTTGTAAGAGATGCTCCCGGTAGGCTGTGAGAGCACTGTGCAGAGCGAGTTGTTTCTTAGCTTCCCAAAGAGCTGGAAGCAAGATGCTCTGGGGCCCAACTCGACCTTTGGAAAGAAGCCTGCACGTTGTGCCTTTCAACTCTAGGGAAATGTAGAGCACCCAGAGCAGAAGTTCTACTTCAGCCAGATCAGTCCTGCAGAGAAACTGCGTTTCACAGGCCTTTGTAAGAGATGTTCCCAGTAGGCTGTAATAGCACTTTGCAGAGCGAGTTATTTCTTAGCTTCCCCAAGAGCTGGAAGCAAGATGCTCTGGGGCCCAACTCGCCCTTTGTAAAGAAGCCTGCACGTTGTGCCTTTCACCTCTAGGGCTATGTAGCACACCCAGAGCAGTAGTTCTGCTGCAGCCAGATGAGGCCTGCAAAGAAACTGCGTTTCACAGGCCTTTGAAAGAGATGTTCCAGGTAGGCTGTGAGAGCACTGTGCAGAGCGAGTTGTTTCTTAGCTTCCCAAAGAGCTGGAAGCAAGATGCTCTGGGTCCCAACTCTCCCTTTGGAAAGAAGACTGCACGTTGTGCCTCTCAGCTCTAGGGCAATGTAGCACACCCAGAGCAGAAGTTCTGCTTCAGCCAGATCAGGCCTGCAGAGAAACTGCGTTTCACAGGCCTTTGTAAGAGATGTTCCCGGTAGGCTGTAAGAGCACTGTGCAGAGTGAGTTGTTTCTTAGCTTCCCAAAGAGCTGGAAGCAAGATGCTCTGGGGCCCAACTCGCCCTTTGGAAAGAAGCCTGCACGTTGTGCCTTTCAGCTCTAGGGCAATGTAGCACACCCAGAGCAGAAGTTCTGCGTCAGCCAGATCAGGCCTGCAAAGAAACTGCGTTTCACAGGCCTTTGTAAGAGATGTTCCCGGTGGGCTGTAAGAGCACTGTGCAGAGCGAGTTCTTTCTTAGCATCCCAAAGAGCTGGAAGCAAGATGCTCTGGCGACCAACTCGTCCTCTGGAAACAAGCCTGCACGTTTTGCCTTTCAGCTCTAGGGCAATGTAGCATACCCAGAGCAGAAGTTCTACTTCAGCCAGATCAGTCCTGCAGAGAAACTGCGTTTCACAGGACTCTGTAAGTGATGTTCCCGGTAGGCTGTAAGAGCACTTTGCCGAGTGAGTTGTTTCTTAGCTTCCCAAAGAGCTGGAAGCAAGATGCTCTGGGGACGAACTCGCCCTTTGGAAAGAAGAATGCACGTTGTACCTTTCTGCTCTGGGGCAATGTAGCACACCCAGAGCAGAAGTTCTGCTTCAGCCAGATCAGGCCTGCAAAGAAACTGCGTTTCACAGGCCTTTGTAAGTGGTGTTCCCGGTAGGCTGTAAGAGCACTTTGCAGAGCGAGTTGTTTCCTAGCTTCCCGAAGAGCTGGAAGCAAGATGCTCTGGGGCCCAACTCGCCGTTTGGAAAGAAGCCTGCACGTTGTGACTTTCAGCTCTAGGGCAATGCAGAACACCAGAGCAGAAGTTCTGCTTCAGCCAGATCAGGCCTGCACAGAAACTGGGTTTCACAGGCCTTTGTAAGAGATGTTCCCGGTAGGCTGTAAGAGCACTGTGCAGAGCGAGTTGTTTCTTAGCTTCCCAAAGAGCTGGAAGCAAGAAGCTCTGGGTCTAACTCGCCCTTTGGAAAGAAGCCTGCACGTTGTGCCTTTCAGCTCTAGGGCAATGTAGCACACCCAGAGCAGAAGTTCTACTTCAGCCAGATCAGTCCTGCAGCGAAACTGCGTTTCACAGGCCTTTGTAAGTGATGTTCCCGGTAGGCTGTAAGAGCACTTTGCAGAGCGAGTTGTTTCTTAGCTTCCCAAAGAGCTGGAAGCAAGATGCTCTGGGGCCCAACTTGCCCTTTGGAAAGAAGCCTGCACGTTGTGCCTTTCTGCTCTAGGGCAATGTAGCACACCCAGAGCAGAAGTTCTGCTTCAGCCAGATCGGGCCTGCAAAGACACTGTGTTTCACAGGCCTTTGTAAGATATGTTCCCGGTAGGCTGTAAGAGCACTGTGCAGAGCGAGTTGTTTCTTAGCTTCCCAAAGAGCTGGAAGCAAGATGCTCTGGGGCCCAAGTCGCCCTTTGGAAAGAAGCCTGCACCTTGTGCCTATCAGCTCTAGGGCAATGTAGCACACCCAGAGCAGAAGTTCTGCTTCAGCCACATGAGGCCTGCAGAGAAACTGCGTTTCACAGGCCTTTGTAAGAGATGTTGCCGGTAGGCTGTAAGAGCACTGTGCAGAGTGAGTTGTTTCTTAGCTTCCCAAAGAGCTGGAAGCAAGATGCTCTAGGGCCCAACTCGCCCTTTGGAAAGAAGCCTGCACGTTGTGCCTTTCTGCTCTAGGGAAATGTAGCACACCCAGAGCAGAAGTTCTGCTTCAGCCAGATGAGGCCTGCAAAGAAACTGTGTTTCACAGGCCTTTGTAAGAGATGTACCCGGTAGGCTGTAAGAGCACTGTGCAGAGCGAGTTGTTTCTTAGCTTCCGAAAGAGCTGGCAGCAAGATGCTCTGGGGCCCAACTCGCCCTTTGGAAAGAAGCTTGCACGTTGTGCCTTTCAGCTCTAGGGCAATGTAGCACACCCAGAACGGAAGTTCTGATTCAGCCAGATCAGGCCTGCAAAGAAACTGCGTTTCACAGGCCTTTGTAAGTGGTGTTCCCGGTAGGCTGTAAGAGCACTTTGCAGAGCGAGTTGTTTCCTAGCTTCCCAGAGAGCTGGAAGCCAGATGCTCTGGGCCCCAACTCGCCGTTTGGAAAGAAGCCTGCACGTTGTGACTTTCAGCTCTAGGGCAATGCAGAACACCAGAGCAGAAGTTCTGCTTCAGCCAGATCAGGCCTGCAAAGAAACTGGGTTTCACAGGCCTTTGTAAGAGATGTTCCCGGTAGGCTGTAAGAGCACTGTGCAGAGTGAGTTGTTTCTTAGCTTCCCAAAGAGCTGGAAGCAAGATGCTCTGGGTCTAACTCGCCCTTTGGAAAGAAGCCTGCACGTTGTGCCTTTCAGCTCTAGGGCAATGTAGCACACCCAGAGCAGAAGTTCTACTTCAGCCAGATCAGTCCTGCAGCGAAACTGCGTTTCACAGGCCTTTGTAAGTGATGTTCCCGGTAGGCAGTAAGAGCACTTTGCAGAGCGAGTTGTTTCTTAGCTTCCCAAAGAGCTGGAAGCAAGATGCTCTGGGGCCCAACTTGCCCTTTGGAAAGAAGCCTGCACGTTGTGCCTTTCTGCTCTAGGGCAATGTAGCACACCCAGAGCAGAAGTTCTGCTTCAGCCAGATCAGGCCTGCAAAGAAACTGTGTTTCACAGGCCTTTGTAAGAGATGTTCCCGGTAGGCTGTAAGAGCACTGTGCAGAGCGAGTTGTTTCTTAGCTTCCCAAAGAGCTGGAAGCAAGATGCTCTGGGGCCCAACTCGCCCTTTGGAAAGAAGCCTGCACGTTGTGCCTTTCAGCTCTAGGGCAATGTAGCACACCCAGAGCAGAAGTTCTGCTTCAGCCACATGAGGCCTGCAGAGAAACTGCGTTTCACAGGCCTTTGTAAGAGATGTTGCCGGTAGGCTGTAAGAGCACTGTGCACAGCGAGTTGTTTCTTAGCTTCCCAAAGAGCTGGAAGCAAGATGCTCTGGGGCCCAACTCGCCCTTTTGAAAGAAGCCTGCACGTTGTTCCTTTCAGCTCTAGGGCAATGTAGCACACCCAGAGCAGTAGTTCTGCTGCAGCCAGATGAGACCTGCAAAGAAACTGCGTTTCACAGGCCTTTGAAAGAGATGTTCCAGGTAGGCTGTGAGAGCACTGTGCAGAGCGAGTTGTTTCTTAGCTTCCCAAAGAGCTGGAAGCAAGATGCTCTGCGGCCCAACTCTCGCTTTGGAAAGAAGACTGCACGTTGTGCCTTTCAGCTCTAGGGCAATGTAGCCCACCCAGAGCAGAAGTTCTGCTTCAGCCAGATGAGGCCTGCAAAGAAACTGTGTTTCACAGGCCTTTGTAAGAAATGTACCCGGTAGGCTCTAAGAGCACTGTGCAGAGCGAGTTGTTTCTTAGCTTCCCAAAGAGCTGGAAGCAAGATGCTCTGGGGCCCAACTCGCCGTTTGGAATGAAGCCTGCACGTTGTGCCTCTCAGCTCTAGGGCAATGTAGCACACCCAGAGCAGAAGTTCTGCGTCAGCCAGATCAGGCCTGCAAAGAAACTGCGTTTCACAGGCCTTTGTAAGAGATGTTCCCGGTAGGCTGTAAGAGCACTGTGCAGAGCGAGTTGTTTCTTAGCATCCCAAAGAGCTGGAAGCAAGATGCTCTGGCGACCAACTCGCCCTTTGGAAAGAAGCCTGCACGTTTTGCCTTTCAGCTCTAGGGCAATGTAGCATACCCAGAGCAGAAGTTCTACTTCAGCCAGATGAGTCCTGCAGAGAAACTGCGTTTCACAGGACTCTGTAAGTGATGTTCCCGGTAGGCTGTAAGAGCACTTTGCCGAGTGAGTTGTTTCTTAGCTTCCCAAAGAGCTGGAAGCAAGATGCTCTGGGTCTAACTCGCCCTTTGGAAAGAAGCCTGCACGTTGTGACTTTCAGCTCTAGGGCAATGTAGCACACCCAGAGCAGAAGTTCTACTACAGCCAGATCAGTCCTGCAGCGAAACTGCGTTTCACAGGACTCTGTAAGTGATGTTCCCGGTAGGCTGTAAGAGCACTTTGCCGAGTGAGTTGTTTCTTAGCTTCCCAAAGAGCTGGAAGCAAGATGCTCTGGGTCTAACTCGCCCTTTGGAAAGAAGCCTGCACGTTGTGCCTTTCAGCTCTAGGGCAATGTAGCACACCCAGAGCAGAAGTTCTACTACAGCCAGATCAGTCCTGCAGCGAAACTGCGTTTCACAGGCCTTTGTAAGTGATGTTCCCGGTAGGCTGTAAGAGCAATTTGCAGAGCGAGTTGTTTCTTAGCTTCCCAAAGAGCTGGAAGCAAGATGCTCTGGGGCCCAACTCGCCCTTTGGAAAGAAGCCTGCACGTTGTGCCTTTCTGATCTAGGGCAATGTAGCACACCCAGAGCAGAAGTTCTGCTTCAGCCAGATAAGGCCTGCAAAGAAACTGTGTTTCACAGGCCTTTGTAAGAGATGTTCCCGGTAGGCTGTAAGAGCACTGTGCAGAGCGAGTTGTTTCTTAGCTTCCCAAAGAGCTGGAAGCAAGATGCTCTGGGGCCCAACTCGCCCTTTGGAAAGAAGCCTGCACGTTGTGCCTCTCAGCTCTAGGGCAATGTAGCACACCCAGAGCAGAAGTTCTGCTTCAGCCAGATCAGGCCTGCAAAGAAACTGCGTTTCACAGGCCTTTGAAAGAGATGTTCCTGGTAGGCTGTAAGAGCTCGGTGCGGAGCGAGTTGTTTCTTAGCTTCCCAAAGAGCTGGAAGCAAGATGCTCTGGGGCCCAACTCGCCCTTTGGAAAGAAGCCTGCACGTTGTGCCTTTCAGCTCAAGGGCAATGTAGCACACCCAGAGCAGTAGTTCTGCTGCAGCCAGATGAGGCCTGCAAAGAAACTGCGTTTCACAGGCCTTTGAAAGAGATGTTCCAGGTAGGCTGTGAGAGCACTGTGCAGAGCGAGTTGTTTCTTAGCTTCCCAAAGAGCTGGAAGCAAGATGCTCTGGGGCCCAACTCTCGCTTTGGAAAGAAGACTGCACGTTGTGCCTTTCAGCTCTAGGGCAATGTAGCCCACCCTGAGCAGAAGTTCTGCTTCAGCCAGATGAGGCCTGCAAAGAAACTGTGTTTCACAGGCCTTTGTAAGAAATGTACCCGGTAGGCTCTAAGAGCACTGTGCAGAGCGAGTTGTTTCTTAGCTTCCCAAAGAGCTGGAAGCAAGATGCTCTGGGGCCCAACTCGCCGTTTGGAACGAAGCCTGCACGTTGTGCCTCTCAGCTCTAGGGCAATGTAGCACACCCAAAGCAGAAGTTCTGCTTCAGCCAGATCAGGCCTGCAGAGAAACTGCGTTTCACAGGCCTTTGTAAGAGATGTTCCCGGTAGGCTGTAAGAGCACTGTGCAGAGCGAGTTGTTTCTTAGCTTCCCAAAGAGCTGGAAGCAAGATGCTCTGGGGCCCAACTCGCCCTTTGGAAAGAAGCCTGCACGTTGTGCCTTTCAGCTCTAGGGCAATGTAGCACACCCAGAGCAGAAGTTCTGCGTCAGCCAGATCAGGCCTGCAAAGAAACTGCGTTTCACAGGCCTTTGTAAGAGATGTTGCCGGTAGGCTGTAAGAGCACTGTGCAGAGCGAGTTCTTTCTTAGCATCCCAAAGAGCTGGAAGCAAGATGCTCTGGCGACCAACTCGTCCTTTGGAAACAAGCCTGCACGTTTTGCCTTTCAGCTCTAGGGCAATGTAGCATACCCAGAGCAGAAGCTCTACTTCAGCCAGATCAGTCCTGCAGAGAAACTGCGTTTCACAGGACTCTGTAAGTGATGTTCCCGGTAGGCTGTAAGAGCACTTTGCCGAGTGAGTTGTTTCTTAGCTTCCCAAAGAGCTGGAAGCAAGATGCTCTGGGTCTAACTCGCCCTTTGGAAAGAAGCCTGCACGTTGTGCCTTTCAGCTCTAGGGCAATGTAGCACACCCAGAGCAGAAGTTCTACTTCAGCCAGATCAGTCCTGCAGCGAAACTGCGTTTCACAGGCCTTTGTAAGTGATGTTCCCGGTAGGCTGTAAGAGCACTTTGCAGAGCGAGTTGTTTCTTAGCTTCCCAAAGAGCTGGAAGCAAGATGCTCTGGGGCCCAACTCACCGTTTGGAACGAAGCCTGCACGTTGTGCCTCTCAGCTCTAGGGCAATGTAGCACACCCAGAGCAGAAGTTCTGCTTCAGCCAGATCAGGCCTGCAGAGAAACTGCGTTTCACAGGCCTTTGTAAGAGATGTTCCCGGTAGGCTGTAAGAGCACTGTGCAGAGCGAGTTGTTTCTTAGCTTCCCAAAGAGCTGGAAGCAAGATGCTCTGGGGCCCAACTCGCCCTTTGGAAAGAAGCCTGCACGTTGTGCCTTTCAGCTCTAGGGTAATGTAGCACACCCAGAGCAGAAGTTCTGCGTCAGCCAGATCAGGCCTGCAAAGAAACTGCGTTTCACAGGCCTTTGTAAGTGATGTTCCCGGTAGGCTGTAAGAGCACTGTGCAGAGCGAGTTGTTTCTTAGCATCCCAAAGAGCTGGAAGCAAGATGCTCTGGCGACCAACTCGCCCTTTGGAAAGAAGCCTGCACGTTTTGCCTTTCAGCTCTAGGGCAATGTAGCATACCCAGAGCAGAAGTTCTACTTCAGCCAGATCAGTCCTGCAGAGAAACTGCGTTTCACAGGACTCTGTAAGTGATGTTCCCGGTAGGCTGTAAGAGCACTTTGCTGAGTGAGTTGTTTCTTAGCTTCCCAAAGAGCTGGAAGCAAGATGCTCTGGTGACCAACTCGCCCTTTGGAAAGAAGCCTGCACGTTGTACCTTTCTGCTCTGGGGCAATGTAGCACACCCAGAGCAGAAGTTCTGCTTCAGCCAGATCAGGCCTGCAAAGAAACTGCGTTTCACAGGCCTTTGTAAGTGGTGTTCCCGGTAGGCTGTAAGAGCACTTTGCATAGCGAGTTGTTTCCTAGCTTCCCGAAGAGCTGGAAGCAAGATGCTCTGGGGCCCAACTCGCCGTTTGGAAAGAAGCCTGCACGTTGTGACTTTCAGCTCTAGGGCAATGCAGAACACCAGAGCAGAAGTTCTGCATCAGCCAGATCAGGCCTGCAAAGAAACTGGGTTTCACAGGCCTTTGTAAGAGATGTTCCCGGTAGGCTGTAAGAGCACTGTGCAGAGCGAGTTGTTTCTTAGCTTCCCACAGAGCAGGAAGCAAGATGCTCTGGGGCCCAAATCGACCTTTGGAAAGAAGCCTGCACGTTGTGCCTTTCAGCTCTAGGGCAATGTAGCACACCCAGCGCAGAAGTTCTGCTTCATCCAGATCAGGCCTGCAAAGAAACTGCGTTTCACAGGCCTTTGTAAGAGATGTTCCCGGTAGGCTGTAAGAGCACTGTGCAGAGCGAGTTGTTTCTTAGCTTCCCAAAGAGCTGGAAGCAAGATGCTCTGGGGCCCAACTCGCCCTTTGGAAAGAAGCCTGCACGTTGTGCCTTTCTGCTCTAGGGTAATGTAGCACACCCAGAGCAGAAGTTCTGCTTCAGCCAGATGAGGCCTGCAAAGAAACTGCGTTTCACAGGCCTTTGTAAGAGATGTACCCGGTAGGCATAAGAGCACTGTGCAGAGCGAGTTGTTTCTTAGCTTCCCAAAGAGCTGGAAGCAAGATGCTCTGGGGCCCAACTCGCCCTTTGGAAAGAAGCCTGCACGTTGTGCCTTTCTGATCTAGGGCAATGTAGCACACCCAGCGCAGAAGTTCTGCGTCATCCAGATCAGGCCTGCAAAGAAACTGCGTTTCACAGGCCTTTGTATGAGATGTTCCCGGTAGGCTGTAAGAGCACTGTGCAGAGCGAGTTGTTTCTTAGCTTCCCAAAGAGCTGGAAGCAAGATGCTCTGGGGCCCAACCGCCCTTTGGAAAGAAGCCTGCACCTTGTGCCTTTCAGCTCTAGGGCAATGTAGCCCACCCAGAGCAGAAGTTCTGCTTCAGCCAGATGAGGCCTGCAAAGAAACTGGGTTTCACAGGCCTTTGTAAGAGATGCTCCCGGTAGGCTGTGAGAGCACTGTGCAGAGCGAGTTGTTTCTTAGCTTCCCAAAGAGCTGGAAGCAAGATGCTCTGGGGCCCAACTCGACGTTTGGAAAGAAGCCTGCACGTTGTGCCTTTCAGCTCTAGGGCAATGTAGCACACCCAGCGCAGAAGTTCTGCTTCATCCAGATCAGACCTGGAGAGAAACTGCGTTTCACAGGCCTTTGTAAGAGATGTTCCCGGTAGGCTGTAAGAGCACTGTGCAGAGCGAGTTGTTTCTTAGCTTCCCAAAGAGCTGGAAGCAAGATGCTCTGGGGCCCAACTCGCCCTTTGGAAAGAAGCCTGCACGTTGTGCCTTTCAGCTCTAGGGCAATGTAGCACACCCAGAGCAGAAGTTCTACTTCAGCCAGATCAGTCCTGCAGCGAAACTGTGTTTCACAGGCCTTTGTAAGTGATGTTCCCGGTAGGCTGTAAGAGCACTTTGCAGAGCGAGTTGTTTCTTAGCTTCCCAAAGAGCTGGAAGCAAGATGCTCTGGGGCCCAACTAGCCCTTTGGAAAGAAGCCTGCACGTTGTGCCTTTCTGCTCTAGGGCAATGTAGCACACCCAGAGCAGAAGTTCTGCTTCAGCCAGATCAGGCCTGCAAAGAAACTGTGTTTCACAGGCCTTTGTAAGAGATGTTGCCGGTAGGCTGTAAGAGCACTGTGCAGAGCGAGTTGTTTCTTAGCTTCCCAAAGAGCTGGAAGCAAGATGCTCTGGGGCCCAACTCGCCCTTTTGAAAGAAGCCTGCACGTTGTGCCTTTCACCTCTAGGGCTATGTAGCACACCCAGAGCAGTAGTTCTGCTGCAGCCAGATGAGGCCTGCAAAGAAACTGCGTTTCACAGGCCTTTGAAAGAGATGTTCCAGGTAGGCTGTGAGAGCACTGTGCAGAGCGAGTTGTTTCTTAGCTTCCCAAAGAGCTGGAAGCAAGATGCTCTGGGTCCCAACTCTCCCTTTGGAAAGAAGACTGCACGTTGTGCCTCTCAGCTCTAGGGCAATGTAGCACACCCAGAGCAGAAGTTCTGCTTCAGCCAGATCAGGCCTGCAGAGAAACTGCGTTTCACAGGCCTTTGTAAGAGATGTTCCCGGTAGGCTGTAAGAGCACTGTGCAGAGCGAGTTGTTTCTTAGCTTCCCAAAGAGCTGGAAGCAAGATGCTCTGGGGCCCAACTCGCCCTTTGGAAAGAAGCCTGCACGTTGTGCCTTTCAGCTCTAGGGCAATGTAGCACACCCAGAGCAGAAGTTCTGCGTCAGCCAGATCAGGCCTGCAAAGAAACTGCGTTTCACAGGCCTTTGTAAGAGATGTTCCCGGTAGGCTGTAAGAGCACTGTGCAGAGCGAGTTCTTTCTTAGCATCCCAAAGAGCTGGAAGCAAGATGCTCTGGCGACCAACTCGTCCTCTGGAAACAAGCCTGCACGTTTTGCCTTTCAGCTCTAGGGCAATGTAGCATACCCAGAGCAGAAGTTCTACTTCAGCCAGATCAGTCCTGCAGAGAAACTGTGTTTCACAGGACTCTGTAAGTGATGTTCCCGGTAGGCTGTAATAGCACTTTGCCGAGTGAGTTGTTTCTTAGCTTCCCAAAGAGCTGGAAGCAAGATGCTCTGGGGACCAACTCGCCCTTTGGAAAGAAGAATGCACGTTGTACCTTTCTGCTCTGGGGCAATGTAGCACACCCAGAGCAGAAGTTCTGCTTCAGCCAGATCAGGCCTGCAAAGAAACTGCGTTTCACAGGCCTTTGTAAGTGGTGTTCCCGGTAGGCTGTAAGAGCACTTTGCAGAGCGAGTTGTTTCCTAGCTTCCCGAAGAGCTGGAAGCAAGATGCTCTGGGGCCCAACTCGCCGTTTGGAAAGAAGCCTGCACGTTGTGACTTTCAGCTCTAGGGCAATGCAGAACACCAGAGCAGAAGTTCTGCTTCAGCCAGATCAGGCCTGCACAGAAACTGGGTTTCACAGGCCTTTGTAAGAGATGTTCCCGGTAGGCTGTAAGAGCACTGTGCAGAGCGAGTTGTTTCTTATCTTCCCAAAGAGCTGGAAGCAAGATGCTCTGGCGACCAACTCGCCCTTTGGAAAGAAGCCTGCACGTTTTGCCTTTCAGCTCTAGGGCAATGTAGCATACCCAGAGCAGAAGTTCTACTTCAGCCAGATGAGTCCTGCAGAGAAACTGCGTTTCACAGGACTCTGTAAGTGATGTTCCCGGTAGGCTGTAAGAGCACTTTGCCGAGTGAGTTGTTTCTTAGCTTCCCAAAGAGCTGGAAGCAAGATGCTCTGGGTCTAACTCGCCCTTTGGAAAGAAGCCTGCACGTTGTGACTTTCAGCTCTAGGGCAATGTAGCACACCCAGAGCAGAAGTTCTACTACAGCCAGATCAGTCCTGCAGCGAAACTGCGTTTCACAGGACTCTGTAAGTGATGTTCCCGGTAGGCTGTAAGAGCACTTTGCCGAGTGAGTTGTTTCTTAGCTTCCCAAAGAGCTGGAAGCAAGATGCTCTGGGTCTAACTCGCCCTTTGGAAAGAAGCCTGCACGTTGTGCCTTTCAGCTCTAGGGCAATGTAGCACACCCAGAGCAGAAGTTCTACTACAGCCAGATCAGTCCTGCAGCGAAACTGCGTTTCACAGGCCTTTGTAAGTGATGTTCCCGGTAGGCTGTAAGAGCAATTTGCAGAGCGAGTTGTTTCTTAGCTTCCCAAAGAGCTGGAAGCAAGATGCTCTGGGGCCCAACTCGCCCTTTGGAAAGAAGCCTGCACGTTGTGCCTTTCTGATCTAGGGCAATGTAGCACACCCAGAGCAGAAGTTCTGCTTCAGCCAGATAAGGCCTGCAAAGAAACTGTGTTTCACAGGCCTTTGTAAGAGATGTTCCCGGTAGGCTGTAAGAGCACTGTGCAGAGCGAGTTGTTTCTTAGCTTCCCAAAGAGCTGGAAGCAAGATGCTCTGGGGCCCAACTCGCCCTTTGGAAAGAAGCCTGCACGTTGTGCCTCTCAGCTCTAGGGCAATGTAGCACACCCAGAGCAGAAGTTCTGCTTCAGCCAGATCAGGCCTGCAAAGAAACTGCGTTTCACAGGCCTTTGAAAGAGATGTTCCTGGTAGGCTGTAAGAGCTCGGTGCGGAGCGAGTTGTTTCTTAGCTTCCCAAAGAGCTGGAAGCAAGATGCTCTGGGGCCCAACTCGCCCTTTGGAAAGAAGCCTGCACGTTGTGCCTTTCAGCTCAAGGGCAATGTAGCACACCCAGAGCAGTAGTTCTGCTGCAGCCAGATGAGGCCTGCAAAGAAACTGCGTTTCACAGGCCTTTGAAAGAGATGTTCCAGGTAGGCTGTGAGAGCACTGTGCAGAGCGAGTTGTTTCTTAGCTTCCCAAAGAGCTGGAAGCAAGATGCTCTGGGGCCCAACTCTCGCTTTGGAAAGAAGACTGCACGTTGTGCCTTTCAGCTCTAGGGCAATGTAGCCCACCCTGAGCAGAAGTTCTGCTTCAGCCAGATGAGGCCTGCAAAGAAACTGTGTTTCACAGGCCTTTGTAAGAAATGTACCCGGTAGGCTCTAAGAGCACTGTGCAGAGCGAGTTGTTTCTTAGCTTCCCAAAGAGCTGGAAGCAAGATGCTCTGGGGCCCAACTCGCCGTTTGGAACGAAGCCTGCACGTTGTGCCTCTCAGCTCTAGGGCAATGTAGCACACCCAGAGCAGAAGTTCTGCTTCAGCCAGATCAGGCCTGCAGAGAAACTGCGTTTCACAGGCCTTTGTAAGAGATGTTCCCGGTAGGCTGTAAGAGCACTGTGCAGAGCGAGTTGTTTCTTAGCTTCCCAAAGAGCTGGAAGCAAGATGCTCTGGGGCCCAACTCGCCCTTTGGAAAAAAGCCTGCACGTTGTGCCTTTCAGCTCTAGGGCAATGTAGCACACCCAGAGCAGAAGTTCTGCGTCAGCCAGATCAGGCCTGCAAAGAAACTGCGTTTCACAGGCCTTTGTAAGAGATGTTGCCGGTAGGCTGTAAGAGCACTGTGCAGAGCGAGTTCTTTCTTAGCATCCCAAAGAGCTGGAAGCAAGATGCTCTGGCGACCAACTCGTCCTTTGGAAACAAGCCTGCACGTTTTGCCTTTCAGCTCTAGGGCAATGTAGCATACCCAGAGCAGAAGCTCTACTTCAGCCAGATCAGTCCTGCAGAGAAACTGCGTTTCACAGGACTCTGTAAGTGATGTTCCCGGTAGGCTGTAAGAGCACTTTGCCGAGTGAGTTGTTTCTTAGCTTCCCAAAGAGCTGGAAGCAAGATGCTCTGGGTCTAACTCGCCCTTTGGAAAGAAGCCTGCACGTTGTGCCTTTCAGCTCTAGGGCAATGTAGCACACCCAGAGCAGAAGTTCTACTTCAGCCAGATCAGTCCTGCAGCGAAACTGCGTTTCACAGGCCTTTGTAAGTGATGTTCCCGGTAGGCTGTAAGAGCACTTTGCAGAGCGAGTTGTTTCTTAGCTTCCCAAAGAGCTGGAAGCAAGATGCTCTGGGGCCCAACTCACCGTTTGGAACGAAGCCTGCACGTTGTGCCTCTCAGCTCTAGGGCAATGTAGCACACCCAGAGCAGAAGTTCTGCTTCAGCCAGATCAGGCCTGCAGAGAAACTGCGTTTCACAGGCCTTTGTAAGAGATGTTCCCGGTAGGCTGTAAGAGCACTGTGCAGAGCGAGTTGTTTCTTAGCTTCCCAAAGAGCTGGAAGCAAGATGCTCTGGGGCCCAACTCGCCCTTTGGAAAGAAGCCTGCACGTTGTGCCTTTCAGCTCTAGGGTAATGTAGCACACCCAGAGCAGAAGTTCTGCGTCAGCCAGATCAGGCCTGCAAAGAAACTGCGTTTCACAGGCCTTTGTAAGTGATGTTCCCGGTAGGCTGTAAGAGCACTGTGCAGAGCGAGTTGTTTCTTAGCATCCCAAAGAGCTGGAAGCAAGATGCTCTGGCGACCAACTCGCCCTTTGGAAAGAAGCCTGCACGTTTTGCCTTTCAGCTCTAGGGCAATGTAGCATACCCAGAGCAGAAGTTCTACTTCAGCCAGATCAGTCCTGCAGAGAAACTGCGTTTCACAGGACTCTGTAAGTGATGTTCCCGGTAGGCTGTAAGAGCACTTTGCTGAGTGAGTTGTTTCTTAGCTTCCCAAAGAGCTGGAAGCAAGATGCTCTGGTGACCAACTCGCCCTTTGGAAAGAAGCCTGCACGTTGTACCTTTCTGCTCTGGGGCAATGTAGCACACCCAGAGCAGAAGTTCTGCTTCAGCCAGATCAGGCCTGCAAAGAAACTGCGTTTCACAGGCCTTTGTAAGTGGTGTTCCCGGTAGGCTGTAAGAGCACTTTGCATAGCGAGTTGTTTCCTAGCTTCCCGAAGAGCTGGAAGCAAGATGCTCTGGGGCCCAACTCGCCGTTTGGAAAGAAGCCTGCACGTTGTGACTTTCAGCTCTAGGGCAATGCAGAACACCAGAGCAGAAGTTCTGCATCAGCCAGATCAGGCCTGCAAAGAAACTGGGTTTCACAGGCCTTTGTAAGAGATGTTCCCGGTAGGCTGTAAGAGCACTGTGCAGAGCGAGTTGTTTCTTAGCTTCCCACAGAGCAGGAAGCAAGATGCTCTGGGGCCCAAATCGACCTTTGGAAAGAAGCCTGCACGTTGTGCCTTTCAGCTCTAGGGCAATGTAGCACACCCAGCGCAGAAGTTCTGCTTCATCCAGATCAGGCCTGCAAAGAAACTGCGTTTCACAGGCCTTTGTAAGAGATGTTCCCGGTAGGCTGTAAGAGCACTGTGCAGAGCGAGTTGTTTCTTAGCTTCCCAAAGAGCTGGAAGCAAGATGCTCTGGGGCCCAACTCGCCCTTTGGAAAGAAGCCTGCACGTTGTGCCTTTCTGCTCTAGGGTAATGTAGCACACCCAGAGCAGAAGTTCTGCTTCAGCCAGATGAGGCCTGCAAAGAAACTGCGTTTCACAGGCCTTTGTAAGAGATGTACCCGGTAGGCATAAGAGCACTGTGCAGAGCGAGTTGTTTCTTAGCTTCCCAAAGAGCTGGAAGCAAGATGCTCTGGGGCCCAACTCGCCCTTTGGAAAGAAGCCTGCACGTTGTGCCTTTCTGATCTAGGGCAATGTAGCACACCCAGCGCAGAAGTTCTGCGTCATCCAGATCAGGCCTGCAAAGAAACTGCGTTTCACAGGCCTTTGTATGAGATGTTCCCGGTAGGCTGTAAGAGCACTGTGCAGAGCGAGTTGTTTCTTAGCTTCCCAAAGAGCTGGAAGCAAGATGCTCTGGGGCCCAACCGCCCTTTGGAAAGAAGCCTGCACCTTGTGCCTTTCAGCTCTAGGGCAATGTAGCCCACCCAGAGCAGAAGTTCTGCTTCAGCCAGATGAGGCCTGCAAAGAAACTGGGTTTCACAGGCCTTTGTAAGAGATGCTCCCGGTAGGCTGTGAGAGCACTGTGCAGAGCGAGTTGTTTCTTAGCTTCCCAAAGAGCTGGAAGCAAGATGCTCTGGGGCCCAACTCGACGTTTGGAAAGAAGCCTGCACGTTGTGCCTTTCAGCTCTAGGGCAATGTAGCACACCCAGCGCAGAAGTTCTGCTTCATCCAGATCAGACCTGGAGAGAAACTGCGTTTCACAGGCCTTTGTAAGAGATGTTCCCGGTAGGCTGTAAGAGCACTGTGCAGAGCGAGTTGTTTCTTAGCTTCCCAAAGAGCTGGAAGCAAGATGCTCTGGGGCCCAACTCGCCCTTTGGAAAGAAGCCTGCACGTTGTGCCTTTCAGCTCTAGGGCAATGTAGCACACCCAGAGCAGAAGTTCTACTTCAGCCAGATCAGTCCTGCAGCGAAACTGTGTTTCACAGGCCTTTGTAAGTGATGTTCCCGGTAGGCTGTAAGAGCACTTTGCAGAGCGAGTTGTTTCTTAGCTTCCCAAAGAGCTGGAAGCAAGATGCTCTGGGGCCCAACTAGCCCTTTGGAAAGAAGCCTGCACGTTGTGCCTTTCTGCTCTAGGGCAATGTAGCACACCCAGAGCAGAAGTTCTGCTTCAGCCAGATCAGGCCTGCAAAGAAACTGTGTTTCACAGGCCTTTGTAAGAGATGTTGCCGGTAGGCTGTAAGAGCACTGTGCAGAGCGAGTTGTTTCTTAGCTTCCCAAAGAGCTGGAAGCAAGATGCTCTGGGGCCCAACTCGCCCTTTTGAAAGAAGCCTGCACGTTGTGCCTTTCACCTCTAGGGCTATGTAGCACACCCAGAGCAGTAGTTCTGCTGCAGCCAGATGAGGCCTGCAAAGAAACTGCGTTTCACAGGCCTTTGAAAGAGATGTTCCAGGTAGGCTGTGAGAGCACTGTGCAGAGCGAGTTGTTTCTTAGCTTCCCAAAGAGCTGGAAGCAAGATGCTCTGGGTCCCAACTCTCCCTTTGGAAAGAAGACTGCACGTTGTGCCTCTCAGCTCTAGGGCAATGTAGCACACCCAGAGCAGAAGTTCTGCTTCAGCCAGATCAGGCCTGCAGAGAAACTGCGTTTCACAGGCCTTTGTAAGAGATGTTCCCGGTAGGCTGTAAGAGCACTGTGCAGAGCGAGTTGTTTCTTAGCTTCCCAAAGAGCTGGAAGCAAGATGCTCTGGGGCCCAACTCGCCCTTTGGAAAGAAGCCTGCACGTTGTGCCTTTCAGCTCTAGGGCAATGTAGCACACCCAGAGCAGAAGTTCTGCGTCAGCCAGATCAGGCCTGCAAAGAAACTGCGTTTCACAGGCCTTTGTAAGAGATGTTCCCGGTAGGCTGTAAGAGCACTGTGCAGAGCGAGTTCTTTCTTAGCATCCCAAAGAGCTGGAAGCAAGATGCTCTGGCGACCAACTCGTCCTCTGGAAACAAGCCTGCACGTTTTGCCTTTCAGCTCTAGGGCAATGTAGCATACCCAGAGCAGAAGTTCTACTTCAGCCAGATCAGTCCTGCAGAGAAACTGTGTTTCACAGGACTCTGTAAGTGATGTTCCCGGTAGGCTGTAATAGCACTTTGCCGAGTGAGTTGTTTCTTAGCTTCCCAAAGAGCTGGAAGCAAGATGCTCTGGGGACCAACTCGCCCTTTGGAAAGAAGAATGCACGTTGTACCTTTCTGCTCTGGGGCAATGTAGCACACCCAGAGCAGAAGTTCTGCTTCAGCCAGATCAGGCCTGCAAAGAAACTGCGTTTCACAGGCCTTTGTAAGTGGTGTTCCCGGTAGGCTGTAAGAGCACTTTGCAGAGCGAGTTGTTTCCTAGCTTCCCGAAGAGCTGGAAGCAAGATGCTCTGGGGCCCAACTCGCCGTTTGGAAAGAAGCCTGCACGTTGTGACTTTCAGCTCTAGGGCAATGCAGAACACCAGAGCAGAAGTTCTGCTTCAGCCAGATCAGGCCTGCACAGAAACTGGGTTTCACAGGCCTTTGTAAGAGATGTTCCCGGTAGGCTGTAAGAGCACTGTGCAGAGCGAGTTGTTTCTTAGCTTCCCAAAGAGCTGGAAGCAAGATGCTCTGGGTCTAACTCGCCCTTTGGAAAGAAGCCTGCACGTTGTGCCTTTCAGCTCTAGGGCAATGTAGCACACCCAGAGCAGAAGTTCTACTTCAGCCAGATCAGTCCTGCAGCGAAACTGCGTTTCACAGGCCTTTGTAAGTGATGTTCCCGGTAGGCTGTAAGAGCACTTTGCAGAGCGAGTTGTTTCTTAGCTTCCCAAAGAGCTGGAAGCAAGATGCTCTGGGGCCCAACTTGCCCTTTGGAAAGAAGCCTGCACGTTGTGCCTTTCTGCTCTAGGGCAATGTAGCACACCCAGAGCAGAAGTTCTGCTTCAGCCATATCGGGCCTGCAAAGACACTGTGTTTCACAGGCCTTTGTAAGAGATGTTCCCGGTAGGCTGTAAGAGCACTGTGCAGAGCGAGTTGTTTCTTAGCTTCCCACAGAGCTGGAAGCAAGATGCTCTGGGGCCCAAATCGACCTTTGGAAAGAAGCCTGCACGTTGTGCCTTTCAGCTCTAGGGCAATGTAGCACACCCAGCGCAGAAGTTCTGCTTCATCCAGATCAGGCCTGCAAAGAAACTGCGTTTCACAGGCCTTTGTAAGAGATGTTCCCGGTAGGCTGTAAGAGCACTGTGCAGAGCGAGTTGTTTCTTAGCTTCCCAAAGAGCTGGAAGCAAGATGCTCTGGGGCCCAACTCGCCCTTTGGAAAGAAGCCTGCACGTTGTGCCTTTCTGCTCTAGGGTAATGTAGCACACCCAGAGCAGAAGTTCTGCTTCAGCCAGATGAGGCCTGCAAAGAAACTGCGTTTCACAGGCCTTTGTAAGAGATGTACCCGGTAGGCATAAGAGCACTGTGCAGAGCGAGTTGTTTCTTAGCTTCCCAAAGAGCTGGAAGCAAGATGCTCTGGGGCCCAACTCGCCATTTGGAAAGAAGCCTGCACGTTGTGCCTTTCAGCTCTAGGGCAATGTAGCACACCCAGAGCAGAAGTTCTGCTTCAGCCAGATGAGGCCTGCAAAGAAACTGCGTTTCACAGGCCTTTGTAAGAGATGTTCCCGGTAGGCTCTAAGAGCACTGTGCAGAGCGAATTGTTTCTTAGCTTCCCAAAGAGCTGGAAGCAAGATGCTCTGCGGCCCAAGTCGCCCTTTGGAAAGAAGCCTGCACGTTGTGCCTTTCAGCTCTAGGGCAATGTAGCACACCCAGAGCTGAAGTTCTGCTTCAGCGAGATCAGGCCTGCAGAGAAACTGCGTTTCACAGGCCTTTGTAAGAGATGTTCCCGGTAGGCTGTAAGAGCACTGTGCAGAGAGAGTTGTTTCTTAGCTTCCCAAAGAGCTGGAAGCAAGATGCTCTGGGGCCCAACTCGCCCTTTGGAAAGAAGCCTCCACGTTGTGCCTTTCAGCTTTAGGGCAATGTAGCACACCCAGACAGTAGTTCTGATGCAGCCAGATGAGGACTGCAAAGAAACTGCGTTTCACAGGCCTTTGTAAGAGATGTTCCCGGTAGGCTGTGAGAGCACTGTGCAGAGCGAGTTGTTTCTTAGCTTCCCAAAGAGCTGGAAGCAAGATGCTCTGGGTCCCAACTCTCCCTTTGGAAAGAAGACTGCACGTTGTGCCTTTGTGCTCTAGGGCAATGTAGCACACACAGAGCAGAAGTTCTGCTTCAGCCAGATCAGGCCTGCGAAGAAACTGCATTTCACAGGCCTTTGTAAGAGATGTTCCCGGTAGGCTGTAAGAGCACTGTCCAGAGCGAGTTGTTTCTTAGCTTCCCAAAGAGCTGGAAGCAAGATGCTCTGGGGCCCAACTCGCCCTTTGGAAAGAAGCCTGCACGTTGTGCCTTTCAGCTCTAGGGCAATGTAGCCCACCCAGAGCAGAAGTTCTGCTTCAGCCAGATGAGGCCTGCAAAGAAACTGGGTGTCACAGGCCTTAGTAAGAGATGTACCTGGTAGGCTCTAAGAGCACTGTGCAGAGCGAGTTGTTTCTTAGCTTCCCAAAGAGCTGGAAGCAAGATGCTCTGGGGCCCAAATCGCCCTTTGGAAAGAAGCCTGCACGTTGTGCCTTTCAGCTCTAGGGCAATGTAGCACACCCAGAGAAGAAGTTCTGCTTCATCCATATGAGGCCTGCAAAGAAATTGGGTTTCAGAGGCCTTTGTAAGAGATGTACACGGTAGGCTGTAAGAGCACTGTGCAGAGCGAGTTGTTTCTTAGCTTCCAAACTGAGCTGGAAGCAAGATGCTCTGGGGCCGAACTCGCCCTTTGGAAAGAAGCCTGCACGTTGTGCCTTTCTGCTCCAGGGCAATGTAGCACACCCAGAGCAGAAGTTCTAATTCAGCCAGAGCAGGCCTGCAAAGAAACTGCGTTTCACAGGCCTTTGTAAGAGATGTTCCCGGTAGGCTGTAAGAGCACTGTGCAGAGCGAGTTGTTTCTTAGCTTCCGAAAGAGCTGGAAGCAAGATGCTCTGGGGCCCAACTCGCCCTTTGGAAAGAAGCCTGCACGTTTTGCCTTTCAACTCTTGGGAAATGTAGAGCACCCAGAGCAGAAGTTCTACTTCAGCCAGATCAGTCCTGCAGAGAAACTGCGTTTCACAGGCCTTTGTAAGAGATGTTCCCAGTAGGCTGTAATAGCACTTTGCAGAGCGAGTTATTTCTTAGCTTCCCCAAGAGCTGGAAGCAAGATGCTCTGGGGCCCAACTCGCCCTTTGGAAAGAAGCCTGCACGTTGTGCCTTTCTGATCTAGGGCAATGTAGCACACCCAGCGCAGAAGTTCTGCTTCATCCAGATCAGGCCTGCAAAGAAACTGCGTTTCACAGGCCTTTGTATGAGATGATCCCGGTAGGCTGTAAGAGCACTGTGCAGAGCGAGTTGTTTCTTAGCTTCCCAAAGAGCTGGAAGCAAGATGCTCTGGGGCCCAACCGCCCTTTGGAAAGAAGCCTGCACCTTGTGCCTTTCAGCTCTAGGGCAATGTAGCCCACCCAGAGCAGAAGTTCTGCTTCAGCCAGATGAGGCCTGCAAAGAAACTGGGTTTCACAGGCCTTTGTAAGAGATGCTCCCGGTAGGCTGTGAGAGCACTGTGCAGAGCGAGTTGTTTCTTAGCTTCCCAAAGAGCTGGAAGCAAGATGCTCTGGGGCCCAACTCGACCTTTGGAAAGAAGCCTGCACGTTGTGCCTTTCAGCTCTAGGGCAATGTAGCACACCCAGCGCAGAAGTTCTGCTTCATCCAGATCAGGCCTGGAGAGAAACTGCGTTTCACAGGCCTTTGTAAGAGATGTTCCCGGTAGGCTGTAAGAGCACTGTGCAGAGCGAGTTGTTTCTTAGCTTCCCAAAGAGCTGGAAGCAAGATGCTCTGGGGCCCAACTCGCCCTTTGGAAAGAAGCCTGCACGTTGTGCCTTTCAGCTCTAGGGCAATGTAGCACACCCAGAGCAGAAGTTCTACTTCAGCCAGATCAGTCCTGCAGCGAAACTGTGTTTCACAGGCCTTTGTAAGTGATGTTTCCGGTAGGCTGTAAGAGCACTTTGCAGAGCGAGTTGTTTCTTAGCTTCCCAAAGAGCTGGAAGCAAGATGCTCTGGGGCCCAACTAGCCCTTTGGAAAGAAGCCTGCACGTTGTGCCTTTCTGCTCTAGGGCAATGTAGCACACCCAGAGCAGAAGTTCTGCTTCAGCCAGATCAGGCCTGCAAAGAAACTGTGTTTCACAGGCCTTTGTAAGAGATGTTGCCGGTAGGCTGTAAGAGCACTGTGCAGAGCGAGTTGTTTCTTAGCTTCCCAAAGAGCTGGAAGCAAGATGCTCTGGGGCCCAACTCGCCCTTTTGAAAGAAGCCTGCACGTTGTGCCTTTCACCTCTAGGGCTATGTAGCACACCCAGAGCAGTAGTTCTGCTGCAGCCAGATGAGGCCTGCAAAGAAACTGCGTTTCACAGGCCTTTGAAAGAGATGTTCCAGGTAGGCTGTGAGAGCACTGTGCAGAGCGAGTTGTTTCTTAGCTTCCCAAAGAGCTGGAAGCAAGATGCTCTGGGTCCCAACTCTCCCTTTGGAAAGAAGACTGCACGTTGTGCCTCTCAGCTCTAGGGCAATGTAGCACACCCAGAGCAGAAGTTCTGCTTCAGCCAGATCAGGCCTGCAGAGAAACTGCGTTTCACAGGCCTTTGTAAGAGATGTTCCCGGTAGGCTGTAAGAGCACTGTGCAGAGCGAGTTGTTTCTTAGCTTCCCAAAGAGCTGGAAGCAAGATGCTCTGGGGCCCAACTCGCCCTTTGGAAAGAAGCCTGCACGTTGTGCCTTTCAGCTCTAGGGCAATGTAGCACACCCAGAGCAGAAGTTCTGCGTCAGCCAGATCAGGCCTGCAAAGAAACTGCGTTTCACAGGCCTTTGTAAGAGATGTTCCCGGTGGGCTGTAAGAGCACTGTGCAGAGCGAGTTCTTTCTTAGCATCCCAAAGAGCTGGAAGCAAGATGCTCTGGCGACCAACTCGTCCTCTGGAAACAAGCCTGCACGTTTTGCCTTTCAGCTCTAGGGCAATGTAGCATACCCAGAGCAGAAGTTCTACTTCAGCCAGATCAGTCCTGCAGAGAAACTGCGTTTCACAGGACTCTGTAAGTGATGTTCCCGGTAGGCTGTAAGAGCACTTTGCCGAGTGAGTTGTTTCTTAGCTTCCCAAAGAGCTGGAAGCAAGATGCTCTGGGGACGAACTCGCCCTTTGGAAAGAAGAATGCACGTTGTACCTTTCTGCTCTGGGGCAATGTAGCACACCCAGAGCAGAAGTTCTGCTTCAGCCAGATCAGGCCTGCAAAGAAACTGCGTTTCACAGGCCTTTGTAAGTGGTGTTCCCGGTAGGCTGTAAGAGCACTTTGCAGAGCGAGTTGTTTCCTAGCTTCCCGAAGAGCTGGAAGCAAGATGCTCTGGGGCCCAACTCGCCGTTTGGAAAGAAGCCTGCACGTTGTGACTTTCAGCTCTAGGGCAATGCAGAACACCAGAGCAGAAGTTCTGCTTCAGCCAGATCAGGCCTGCACAGAAACTGGGTTTCACAGGCCTTTGTAAGAGATGTTCCCGGTAGGCTGTAAGAGCACTGTGCAGAGCGAGTTGTTTCTTAGCTTCCCAAAGAGCTGGAAGCAAGAAGCTCTGGGTCTAACTCGCCCTTTGGAAAGAAGCCTGCACGTTGTGCCTTTCAGCTCTAGGGCAATGTAGCACACCCAGAGCAGAAGTTCTACTTCAGCCAGATCAGTCCTGCAGCGAAACTGCGTTTCACAGGCCTTTGTAAGTGATGTTCCCGGTAGGCTGTAAGAGCACTTTGCAGAGCGAGTTGTTTCTTAGCTTCCCAAAGAGCTGGAAGCAAGATGCTCTGGGGCCCAACTTGCCCTTTGGAAAGAAGCCTGCACGTTGTGCCTTTCTGCTCTAGGGCAATGTAGCACACCCAGAGCAGAAGTTCTGCTTCAGCCAGATCGGGCCTGCAAAGACACTGTGTTTCACAGGCCTTTGTAAGATATGTTCCCGGTAGGCTGTAAGAGCACTGTGCAGAGCGAGTTGTTTCTTAGCTTCCCAAAGAGCTGGAAGCAAGATGCTCTGGGGCCCAAGTCGCCCTTTGGAAAGAAGCCTGCACCTTGTGCCTATCAGCTCTAGGGCAATGTAGCACACCCAGAGCAGAAGTTCTGCTTCAGCCACATGAGGCCTGCAGAGAAACTGCGTTTCACAGGCCTTTGTAAGAGATGTTGCCGGTAGGCTGTAAGAGCACTGTGCAGAGTGAGTTGTTTCTTAGCTTCCCAAAGAGCTGGAAGCAAGATGCTCTAGGGCCCAACTCGCCCTTTGGAAAGAAGCCTGCACGTTGTGCCTTTCTGCTCTAGGGAAATGTAGCACACCCAGAGCAGAAGTTCTGCTTCAGCCAGATGAGGCCTGCAAAGAAACTGTGTTTCACAGGCCTTTGTAAGAGATGTACCCGGTAGGCTGTAAGAGCACTGTGCAGAGCGAGTTGTTTCTTAGCTTCCGAAAGAGCTGGCAGCAAGATGCTCTGGGGCCCAACTCGCCCTTTGGAAAGAAGCTTGCACGTTGTGCCTTTCAGCTCTAGGGCAATGTAGCACACCCAGAACGGAAGTTCTGATTCAGCCAGATCAGGCCTGCAAAGAAACTGCGTTTCACAGGCCTTTGTAAGTGGTGTTCCCGGTAGGCTGTAAGAGCACTTTGCAGAGCGAGTTGTTTCCTAGCTTCCCAGAGAGCTGGAAGCCAGATGCTCTGGGCCCCAACTCGCCGTTTGGAAAGAAGCCTGCACGTTGTGACTTTCAGCTCTAGGGCAATGCAGAACACCAGAGCAGAAGTTCTGCTTCAGCCAGATCAGGCCTGCAAAGAAACTGGGTTTCACAGGCCTTTGTAAGAGATGTTCCCGGTAGGCTGTAAGAGCACTGTGCAGAGTGAGTTGTTTCTTAGCTTCCCAAAGAGCTGGAAGCAAGATGCTCTGGGTCTAACTCGCCCTTTGGAAAGAAGCCTGCACGTTGTGCCTTTCAGCTCTAGGGCAATGTAGCACACCCAGAGCAGAAGTTCTACTTCAGCCAGATCAGTCCTGCAGCGAAACTGCGTTTCACAGGCCTTTGTAAGTGATGTTCCCGGTAGGCTGTAAGAGCACTTTGCAGAGCGAGTTGTTTCTTAGCTTCCCAAAGAGCTGGAAGCAAGATGCTCTGGGGCCCAACTTGCCCTTTGGAAAGAAGCCTGCACGTTGTGCCTTTCTGCTCTAGGGCAATGTAGCACACCCAGAGCAGAAGTTCTGCTTCAGCCAGATCAGGCCTGCAAAGAAACTGTGTTTCACAGGCCTTTGTAAGAGATGTTCCCGGTAGGCTGTAAGAGCACTGTGCAGAGCGAGTTGTTTCTTAGCTTCCCAAAGAGCTGGAAGCAAGATGCTCTGGGGCCCAACTCGCCCTTTGGAAAGAAGCCTGCACGTTGTGCCTTTCAGCTCTAGGGCAATGTAGCACACCCAGAGCAGAAGTTCTGCTTCAGCCACATGAGGCCTGCAGAGAAACTGCGTTTCACAGGCCTTTGTAAGAGATGTTGCCGGTAGGCTGTAAGAGCACTGTGCACAGCGAGTTGTTTCTTAGCTTCCCAAAGAGCTGGAAGCAAGATGCTCTGGGGCCCAACTCGCCCTTTTGAAAGAAGCCTGCACGTTGTTCCTTTCAGCTCTAGGGCAATGTAGCACACCCAGAGCAGTAGTTCTGCTGCAGCCAGATGAGACCTGCAAAGAAACTGCGTTTCACAGGCCTTTGAAAGAGATGTTCCAGGTAGGCTGTGAGAGCACTGTGCAGAGCGAGTTGTTTCTTAGCTTCCCAAAGAGCTGGAAGCAAGATGCTCTGCGGCCCAACTCTCGCTTTGGAAAGAAGACTGCACGTTGTGCCTTTCAGCTCTAGGGCAATGTAGCCCACCCAGAGCAGAAGTTCTGCTTCAGCCAGATGAGGCCTGCAAAGAAACTGTGTTTCACAGGCCTTTGTAAGAAATGTACCCGGTAGGCTCTAAGAGCACTGTGCAGAGCGAGTTGTTTCTTAGCTTCCCAAAGAGCTGGAAGCAAGATGCTCTGGGGCCCAACTCGCCGTTTGGAATGAAGCCTGCACGTTGTGCCTCTCAGCTCTAGGGCAATGTAGCACACCCAGAGCAGAAGTTCTGCTTCAGCCAGATCAGGCCTGCAGAGAAACTGCGTTTCACAGGCCTTTGTAAGAGATGTTCCCGGTAGGCTGTAAGAGCACTGTGCAGAGCGAGTTGTTTCTTAGCTTCCCAAAGAGCTGGAAGCAAGATGCTCTGGGGCCCAACTCGCCCTTTGGAAAGAAGCCTGCACGTTGTTCCTTTCAGCTCTAGGGTAATGTAGCACACCCAGAGCAGAAGTTCTGCGTCAGCCAGATCAGGCCTGCAAAGAAACTGCGTTTCACAGGCCTTTGTAAGAGATGTTCCCGGTAGGCTGTAAGAGCACTGTGCAGAGCGAGTTGTTTCTTAGCATCCCAAAGAGCTGGAAGCAAGATGCTCTGGCGACCAACTCGCCCTTTGGAAAGAAGCCTGCACGTTTTGCCTTTCAGCTCTAGGGCAATGTAGCATACCCAGAGCAGAAGTTCTACTTCAGCCAGATGAGTCCTGCAGAGAAACTGCGTTTCACAGGACTCTGTAAGTGATGTTCCCGGTAGGCTGTAAGAGCACTTTGCCGAGTGAGTTGTTTCTTAGCTTCCCAAAGAGCTGGAAGCAAGATGCTCTGGGTCTAACTCGCCCTTTGGAAAGAAGCCTGCACGTTGTGACTTTCAGCTCTAGGGCAATGTAGCACACCCAGAGCAGAAGTTCTACTACAGCCAGATCAGTCCTGCAGCGAAACTGCGTTTCACAGGACTCTGTAAGTGATGTTCCCGGTAGGCTGTAAGAGCACTTTGCCGAGTGAGTTGTTTCTTAGCTTCCCAAAGAGCTGGAAGCAAGATGCTCTGGGTCTAACTCGCCCTTTGGAAAGAAGCCTGCACGTTGTGCCTTTCAGCTCTAGGGCAATGTAGCACACCCAGAGCAGAAGTTCTACTACAGCCAGATCAGTCCTGCAGCGAAACTGCGTTTCACAGGCCTTTGTAAGTGATGTTCCCGGTAGGCTGTAAGAGCAATTTGCAGAGCGAGTTGTTTCTTAGCTTCCCAAAGAGCTGGAAGCAAGATGCTCTGGGGCCCAACTCGCCCTTTGGAAAGAAGCCTGCACGTTGTGCCTTTCTGATCTAGGGCAATGTAGCACACCCAGAGCAGAAGTTCTGCTTCAGCCAGATAAGGCCTGCAAAGAAACTGTGTTTCACAGGCCTTTGTAAGAGATGTTCCCGGTAGGCTGTAAGAGCACTGTGCAGAGCGAGTTGTTTCTTAGCTTCCCAAAGAGCTGGAAGCAAGATGCTCTGGGGCCCAACTCGCCCTTTGGAAAGAAGCCTGCACGTTGTGCCTCTCAGCTCTAGGGCAATGTAGCACACCCAGAGCAGAAGTTCTGCTTCAGCCAGATCAGGCCTGCAAAGAAACTGCGTTTCACAGGCCTTTGAAAGAGATGTTCCTGGTAGGCTGTAAGAGCTCGGTGCGGAGCGAGTTGTTTCTTAGCTTCCCAAAGAGCTGGAAGCAAGATGCTCTGGGGCCCAACTCGCCCTTTGGAAAGAAGCCTGCACGTTGTGCCTTTCAGCTCAAGGGCAATGTAGCACACCCAGAGCAGTAGTTCTGCTGCAGCCAGATGAGGCCTGCAAAGAAACTGCGTTTCACAGGCCTTTGAAAGAGATGTTCCAGGTAGGCTGTGAGAGCACTGTGCAGAGCGAGTTGTTTCTTAGCTTCCCAAAGAGCTGGAAGCAAGATGCTCTGGGGCCCAACTCTCGCTTTGGAAAGAAGACTGCACGTTGTGCCTTTCAGCTCTAGGGCAATGTAGCCCACCCTGAGCAGAAGTTCTGCTTCAGCCAGATGAGGCCTGCAAAGAAACTGTGTTTCACAGGCCTTTGTAAGAAATGTACCCGGTAGGCTCTAAGAGCACTGTGCAGAGCGAGTTGTTTCTTAGCTTCCCAAAGAGCTGGAAGCAAGATGCTCTGGGGCCCAACTCGCCGTTTGGAACGAAGCCTGCACGTTGTGCCTCTCAGCTCTAGGGCAATGTAGCACACCCAGAGCAGAAGTTCTGCTTCAGCCAGATCAGGCCTGCAGAGAAACTGCGTTTCACAGGCCTTTGTAAGAGATGTTCCCGGTAGGCTGTAAGAGCACTGTGCAGAGCGAGTTGTTTCTTAGCTTCCCAAAGAGCTGGAAGCAAGATGCTCTGGGGCCCAACTCGCCCTTTGGAAAGAAGCCTGCACGTTGTGCCTTTCAGCTCTAGGGCAATGTAGCACACCCAGAGCAGAAGTTCTGCGTCAGCCAGATCAGGCCTGCAAAGAAACTGCGTTTCACAGGCCTTTGTAAGAGATGTTGCCGGTAGGCTGTAAGAGCACTGTGCAGAGCGAGTTCTTTCTTAGCATCCCAAAGAGCTGGAAGCAAGATGCTCTGGCGACCAACTCGTCCTTTGGAAACAAGCCTGCACGTTTTGCCTTTCAGCTCTAGGGCAATGTAGCATACCCAGAGCAGAAGCTCTACTTCAGCCAGATCAGTCCTGCAGAGAAACTGCGTTTCACAGGACTCTGTAAGTGATGTTCCCGGTAGGCTGTAAGAGCACTTTGCCGAGTGAGTTGTTTCTTAGCTTCCCAAAGAGCTGGAAGCAAGATGCTCTGGGTCTAACTCGCCCTTTGGAAAGAAGCCTGCACGTTGTGCCTTTCAGCTCTAGGGCAATGTAGCACACCCAGAGCAGAAGTTCTACTTCAGCCAGATCAGTCCTGCAGCGAAACTGCGTTTCACAGGCCTTTGTAAGTGATGTTCCCGGTAGGCTGTAAGAGCACTTTGCAGAGCGAGTTGTTTCTTAGCTTCCCAAAGAGCTGGAAGCAAGATGCTCTGGGGCCCAACTCACCGTTTGGAACGAAGCCTGCACGTTGTGCCTCTCAGCTCTAGGGCAATGTAGCACACCCAGAGCAGAAGTTCTGCTTCAGCCAGATCAGGCCTACAGAGAAACTGCGTTTCACAGGCCTTTGTAAGAGATGTTCCCGGTAGGCTGTAAGAGCACTGTGCAGAGCGAGTTGTTTCTTAGCTTCCCAAAGAGCTGGAAGCAAGATGCTCTGGGGCCCACATCGCCCTTTGGAAAGAAGCCTGCACGTTGTGCCTTTCAGCTCTAGGGTAATGTAGCACACCCAGAGCAGAAGTTCTGCGTCAGCCAGATCAGGCCTGCAAAGAAACTGCGTTTCACAGGCCTTTGTAAGTGATGTTCCCGGTAGGCTGTAAGAGCACTGTGCAGAGCGAGTTGTTTCTTAGCATCCCAAAGAGCTGGAAGCAAGATGCTCTGGCGACCAACTCGCCCTTTGGAAAGAAGCCTGCACGTTTTGCCTTTCAGCTCTAGGGCAATGTAGCATACCCAGAGCAGAAGTTCTACTTCAGCCAGATCAGTCCTGCAGAGAAACTGCGTTTCACAGGACTCTGTAAGTGATGTTCCCGGTAGGCTGTAAGAGCACTTTGCTGAGTGAGTTGTTTCTTAGCTTCCCAAAGAGCTGGAAGCAAGATGCTCTGGTGACCAACTCGCCCTTTGGAAAGAAGCCTGCACGTTGTACCTTTCTGCTCTGGGGCAATGTAGCACACCCAGAGCAGAAGTTCTGCTTCAGCCAGATCAGGCCTGCAAAGAAACTGCGTTTCACAGGCCTTTGTAAGTGGTGTTCCCGGTAGGCTGTAAGAGCACTTTGCATAGCGAGTTGTTTCCTAGCTTCCCGAAGAGCTGGAAGCAAGAGGCTCTGGGGCCCAACTCGCCGTTTGGAAAGAAGCCTGCACGTTGTGACTTTCAGCTCTAGGGCAATGCAGAACACCAGAGCAGAAGTTCTGCATCAGCCAGATCAGGCCTGCAAAGAAACTGGGTTTCACAGGCCTTTGTAAGAGATGTTCCCGGTAGGCTGTAAGAGCACTGTGCAGAGCGAGTTGTTTCTTAGCTTCCCACAGAGCTGGAAGCAAGATGCTCTGGGGCCCAAATCGACCTTTGGAAAGAAGCCTGCACGTTGTGCCTTTCAGCTCTAGGGCAATGTAGCACACCCAGCGCAGAAGTTCTGCTTCATCCAGATCAGGCCTGCAAAGAAACTGCGTTTCACAGGCCTTTGTAAGAGATGTTCCCGGTAGGCTGTAAGAGCACTGTGCAGAGCGAGTTGTTTCTTAGCTTCCCAAAGAGCTGGAAGCAAGATGCTCTGGGGCCCAACTCGCCCTTTGGAAAGAAGCCTGCACGTTGTGCCTTTCTGCTCTAGGGTAATGTAGCACACCCAGAGCAGAAGTTCTGCTTCAGCCAGATGAGGCCTGCAAAGAAACTGCGTTTCACAGGCCTTTGTAAGAGATGTACCCGGTAGGCATAAGAGCACTGTGCAGAGCGAGTTGTTTCTTAGCTTCCCAAAGAGCTGGAAGCAAGATGCTCTGGGGCCCAACTCGCCCTTTGGAAAGAAGCCTGCACGTTGTGCCTTTCTGATCTAGGGCAATGTAGCACACCCAGCGCAGAAGTTCTGCTTCATCCAGATCAGGCCTGCAAAGAAACTGCGTTTCACAGGCCTTTGTATGAGATGTTCCCGGTAGGCTGTAAGAGCACTGTGCAGAGCGAGTTGTTTCTTAGCTTCCCAAAGAGCTGGAAGCAAGATGCTCTGGGGCCCAACCGCCCTTTGGAAAGAAGCCTGCACCTTGTGCCTTTCAGCTCTAGGGCAATGTAGCCCACCCAGAGCAGAAGTTCTGCTTCAGCCAGATGAGGCCTGCAAAGAAACTGGGTTTCACAGGCCTTTGTAAGAGATGCTCCCGGTAGGCTGTGAGAGCACTGTGCAGAGCGAGTTGTTTCTTAGCTTCCCAAAGAGCTGGAAGCAAGATGCTCTGGGGCCCAACTCGACCTTTGGAAAGAAGCCTGCACGTTGTGCCTTTCAGCTCTAGGGCAATGTAGCACACCCAGCGCAGAAGTTCTGCTTCATCCAGATCAGACCTGGAGAGAAACTGCGTTTCACAGGCCTTTGTAAGAGATGTTCCCGGTAGGCTGTAAGAGCACTGTGCAGAGCGAGTTGTTTCTTAGCTTCCCAAAGAGCTGGAAGCAAGATGCTCTGGGGCCCAACTCGCCCTTTGGAAAGAAGCCTGCACGTTGTGCCTTTCAGCTCTAGGGCAATGTAGCACACCCAGAGCAGAAGTTCTACTTCAGCCAGATCAGTCCTGCAGCGAAACTGTGTTTCACAGGCCTTTGTAAGTGATGTTCCCGGTAGGCTGTAAGAGCACTTTGCAGAGCGAGTTGTTTCTTAGCTTCCCAAAGAGCTGGAAGCAAGATGCTCTGGGGCCCAACTAGCCCTTTGGAAAGAAGCCTGCACGTTGTGCCTTTCTGCTCTAGGGCAATGTAGCACACCCAGAGCAGAAGTTCTGCTTCAGCCAGATCAGGCCTGCAAAGAAACTGTGTTTCACAGGCCTTTGTAAGAGATGTTGCCGGTAGGCTGTAAGAGCACTGTGCAGAGCGAGTTGTTTCTTAGCTTCCCAAAGAGCTGGAAGCAAGATGCTCTGGGGCCCAACTCGCCCTTTTGAAAGAAGCCTGCACGTTGTGCCTTTCACCTCTAGGGCTATGTAGCACACCCAGAGCAGTAGTTCTGCTGCAGCCAGATGAGGCCTGCAAAGAAACTGCGTTTCACAGGCCTTTGAAAGAGATGTTCCAGGTAGGCTGTGAGAGCACTGTGCAGAGCGAGTTGTTTCTTAGCTTCCCAAAGAGCTGGAAGCAAGATGCTCTGGGTCCCAACTCTCCCTTTGGAAAGAAGACTGCACGTTGTGCCTCTCAGCTCTAGGGCAATGTAGCACACCCAGAGCAGAAGTTCTGCTTCAGCCAGATCAGGCCTGCAGAGAAACTGCGTTTCACAGGCCTTTGTAAGAGATGTTCCCGGTAGGCTGTAAGAGCACTGTGCAGAGCGAGTTGTTTCTTAGCTTCCCAAAGAGCTGGAAGCAAGATGCTCTGGGGCCCAACTCGCCCTTTGGAAAGAAGCCTGCACGTTGTGCCTTTCAGCTCTAGGGCAATGTAGCACACCCAGAGCAGAAGTTCTGCGTCAGCCAGATCAGGCCTGCAAAGAAACTGCGTTTCACAGGCCTTTGTAAGAGATGTTCCCGGTAGGCTGTAAGAGCACTGTGCAGAGCGAGTTCTTTCTTAGCATCCCAAAGAGCTGGAAGCAAGATGCTCTGGCGACCAACTCGTCCTCTGGAAACAAGCCTGCACGTTTTGCCTTTCAGCTCTAGGGCAATGTAGCATACCCAGAGCAGAAGTTCTACTTCAGCCAGATCAGTCCTGCAGAGAAACTGTGTTTCACAGGACTCTGTAAGTGATGTTCCCGGTAGGCTGTAAGAGCACTTTGCCGAGTGAGTTGTTTCTTAGCTTCCCAAAGAGCTGGAAGCAAGATGCTCTGGGGACCAACTCGCCCTTTGGAAAGAAGAATGCACGTTGTACCTTTCTGCTCTGGTGCAATGTAGCACACCCAGAGCAGAAGTTCTGCTTCAGCCAGATCAGGCCTGCAAAGAAACTGCGTTTCACAGGCCTTTGTAAGTGGTGTTCCCGGTAGGCTGTAAGAGCACTTTGCAGAGCGAGTTGTTTCCTAGCTTCCCGAAGAGCTGGAAGCAAGATGCTCTGGGGCCCAACTCGCCGTTTGGAAAGAAGCCTGCACGTTGTGACTTTCAGCTCTAGGGCAATGCAGAACACCAGAGCAGAAGTTCTGCTTCAGCCAGATCAGGCCTGCACAGAAACTGGGTTTCACAGGCCTTTGTAAGAGATGTTCCCGGTAGGCTGTAAGAGCACTGTGCAGAGCGAGTTGTTTCTTAGCTTCCCAAAGAGCTGGAAGCAAGATGCTCTGGGTCTAACTCGCCCTTTGGAAAGAAGCCTGCACGTTGTGCCTTTCAGCTCTAGGGCAATGTAGCACACCCAGAGCAGAAGTTCTACTTCAGCCAGATCAGTCCTGCAGCGAAACTGCGTTTCACAGGCCTTTGTAAGTGATGTTCCCGGTAGGCTGTAAGAGCACTTTGCAGAGCGAGTTGTTTCTTAGCTTCCCAAAGAGCTGGAAGCAAGATGCTCTGGGGCCCAACTTGCCCTTTGGAAAGAAGCCTGCACGTTGTGCCTTTCTGCTCTAGGGCAATGTAGCACACCCAGAGCAGAAGTTCTGCTTCAGCCATATCGGGCCTGCAAAGACACTGTGTTTCACAGGCCTTTGTAAGAGATGTTCCCGGTAGGCTGTAAGAGCACTGTGCAGAGCGAGTTGTTTCTTAGCTTCCCACAGAGCTGGAAGCAAGATGCTCTGGGGCCCAAATCGACCTTTGGAAAGAAGCCTGCACGTTGTGCCTTTCAGCTCTAGGGCAATGTAGCACACCCAGCGCAGAAGTTCTGCTTCATCCAGATCAGGCCTGCAAAGAAACTGCGTTTCACAGGCCTTTGTAAGAGATGTTCCCGGTAGGCTGTAAGAGCACTGTGCAGAGCGAGTTGTTTCTTAGCTTCCCAAAGAGCTGGAAGCAAGATGCTCTGGGGCCCAACTCGCCCTTTGGAAAGAAGCCTGCACGTTGTGCCTTTCTGCTCTAGGTTAATGTAGCACACCCAGAGCAGAAGTTCTGCTTCAGCCAGATGAGGCCTGCAAAGAAACTGCGTTTCACAGGCCTTTGTAAGAGATGTACCCGGTAGGCATAAGAGCACTGTGCAGAGCGAGTTGTTTCTTAGCTTCCCAAAGAGCTGGAAGCAAGATGCTCTGGGGCCCAACTCGCCATTTGGAAAGAAGCCTGCACGTTGTGCCTTTCAGCTCTAGGGCAATGTAGCACACCCAGAGCAGAAGTTCTGCTTCAGCCAGATGAGGCCTGCAAAGAAACTGCGTTTCACAGGCCTTTGTAAGAGATGTTCCCGGTAGGCTCTAAGAGCACTGTGCAGAGCGAATTGTTTCTTAGCTTCCCAAAGAGCTGGAAGCAAGATGCTCTGCGGCCCAAGTCGCCCTTTGGAAAGAAGCCTGCACGTTGTGCCTTTCAGCTCTAGGGCAATGTAGCACACCCAGAGCTGAAGTTCTGCTTCAGCGAGATCAGGCCTGCAGAGAAACTGCGTTTCACAGGCCTTTGTAAGAGATGTTCCCGGTAGGCTGTAAGAGCACTGTGCAGAGAGAGTTGTTTCTTAGCTTCCCAAAGAGCTGGAAGCAAGATGCTCTGGGGCCCAACTCGCCCTTTGGAAAGAAGCCTCCACGTTGTGCCTTTCAGCTTTAGGGCAATGTAGCACACCCAGACAGTAGTTCTGATGCAGCCAGATGAGGACTGCAAAGAAACTGCGTTTCACAGGCCTTTGTAAGAGATGTTCCCGGTAGGCTGTGAGAGCACTGTGCAGAGCGAGTTGTTTCTTAGCTTCCCAAAGAGCTGGAAGCAAGATGCTCTGGGTCCCAACTCTCCCTTTGGAAAGAAGACTGCACGTTGTGCCTTTGTGCTCTAGGGCAATGTAGCACACACAGAGCAGAAGTTCTGCTTCAGCCAGATCAGGCCTGCGAAGAAACTGCATTTCACAGGCCTTTGTAAGAGATGTTCCCGGTAGGCTGTAAGAGCACTGTGCAGAGCGAGTTGTTTCTTAGCTTCCCAAAGAGCTGGAAGCAAGATGCTCTGGGGCCCAACTCGCCCTTTGGAAAGAAGCCTGCACGTTGTGCCTTTCAGCTCTAGGGCAATGTAGCCCACCCAGAGCAGAAGTTCTGCTTCAGCCAGATGAGGCCTGCAAAGAAACTGGGTGTCACAGGCCTTAGTAAGAGATGTACCTGGTAGGCTCTAAGAGCACTGTGCAGAGCGAGTTGTTTCTTAGCTTCCCAAAGAGCTGGAAGCAAGATGCTCTGGGGCCCAAATCGCCCTTTGGAAAGAAGCCTGCACGTTGTGCCTTTCAGCTCTAGGGCAATGTAGCACACCCAGAGAAGAAGTTCTGCTTCATCCATATGAGGCCTGCAAAGAAATTGGGTTTCAGAGGCCTTTGTAAGAGATGTACACGGTAGGCTGTAAGAGCACTGTGCAGAGCGAGTTGTTTCTTAGCTTCCAAACTGAGCTGGAAGCAAGATGCTCTGGGGCCGAACTCGCCCTTTGGAAAGAAGCCTGCACGTTGTGCCTTTCTGCTCCAGGGCAATGTAGCACACCCAGAGCAGAAGTTCTAATTCAGCCAGATCAGGCCTGCAAAGAAACTGCGTTTCACAGGCCTTTGTAAGAGATGTTCCCGGTAGGCTGTAAGAGCACTGTGCAGAGCGAGTTGTTTCTTAGCTTCCGAAAGAGCTGGAAGCAAGATGCTCTGGGGCCCAACTCGCCCTTTGGAAAGAAGCCTGCACGTTTTGCCTTTCAACTCTTGGGAAATGTAGAGCACCCAGAGCAGAAGTTCTACTTCAGCCAGATGAGTCCTGCAGAGAAACTGCGTTTCACAGGCCTTTGTAAGAGATGTTCCCAGTAGGCTGTAATAGCACTTTGCAGAGCGAGTTATTTCTTAGCTTCCCCAAGAGCTGGAAGCAAGATGCTCTGGGGCCCAACTCGCCCTTTGGAAAGAAGCCTGCACGTTGTGCCTTTCTGATCTAGGGCAATGTAGCACACCCAGCGCAGAAGTTCTGCTTCATCCAGATCAGGCCTGCAAAGAAACTGCGTTTCACAGGCCTTTGTATGAGATGATCCCGGTAGGCTGTAAGAGCACTGTGCAGAGCGAGTTGTTTCTTAGCTTCCCAAAGAGCTGGAAGCAAGATGCTCTGGGGCCCAACCGCCCTTTGGAAAGAAGCCTGCACCTTGTGCCTTTCAGCTCTAGGGCAATGTAGCCCACCCAGAGCAGAAGTTCTGCTTCAGCCAGATGAGGCCTGCAAAGAAACTGGGTTTCACAGGCCTTTGTAAGAGATGCTCCCGGTAGGCTGTGAGAGCACTGTGCAGAGCGAGTTGTTTCTTAGCTTCCCAAAGAGCTGGAAGCAAGATGCTCTGGGGCCCAACTCGACCTTTGGAAAGAAGCCTGCACGTTGTGCCTTTCAGCTCTAGGGCAATGTAGCACACCCAGCGCAGAAGTTCTGCTTCATCCAGATAAGGCCTGGAGAGAAACTGCGTTTCACAGGCCTTTGTAAGAGATGTTCCCGGTAGGCTGTAAGAGCACTGTGCAGAGCGAGTTGTTTCTTAGCTTCCCAAAGAGCTGGAAGCAAGATGCTCTGGGGCCCAACTCGCCCTTTGGAAAGAAGCCTGCACGTTGTGCCTTTCAGCTCTAGGGCAATGTAGCACACCCAGAGCAGAAGTTCTACTTCAGCCAGATCAGTCCTGCAGCGAAACTGTGTTTCACAGGCCTTTGTAAGTGATGTTCCCGGTAGGCTGTAAGAGCACTTTGCAGAGCGAGTTGTTTCTTAGCTTCCCAAAGAGCTGGAAGCAAGATGCTCTGGGGCCCAACTAGCCCTTTGGAAAGAAGCCTGCACGTTGTGCCTTTCTGCTCTAGGGCAATGTAGCACACCCAGAGCAGAAGTTCTGCTTCAGCCAGATCAGGCCTGCAAAGAAACTGTGTTTCACAGGCCTTTGTAAGAGATGTTGCCGGTAGGCTGTAAGAGCACTGTGCAGAGCGAGTTGTTTCTTAGCTTCCCAAAGAGCTGGAAGCAAGATGCTCTGGGGCCCAACTCGCCCTTTTGAAAGAAGCCTGCACGTTGTGCCTTTCACCTCTAGGGCTATGTAGCACACCCAGAGCAGTAGTTCTGCTGCAGCCAGATGAGGCCTGCAAAGAAACTGCGTTTCACAGGCCTTTGAAAGAGATGTTCCCGGTAGGCTGTGAGAGCACTGTGCAGAGCGAGTTGTTTCTTAGCTTCCCAAAGAGCTGGAAGCAAGATGCTCTGGGTCCCAACTCTCCCTTTGGAAAGAAGACTGCACGTTGTGCCTCTCAGCTCTAGGGCAATGTAGCACACCCAGAGCAGAAGTTCTGCTTCAGCCAGATCAGGCCTGCAGAGAAACTGCGTTTCACAGGCCTTTGTAAGAGATGTTCCCGGTAGGCTGTAAGAGCACTGTGCAGAGCGAGTTGTTTCTTAGCTTCCCAAAGAGCTGGAAGCAAGATGCTCTGGGGCCCAACTCGCCCTTTGGAAAGAAGCCTGCACGTTGTGCCTTTCAGCTCTAGGGCAATGTAGCACACCCAGAGCAGAAGTTCTGCGTCAGCCAGATCAGGCCTGCAAAGAAACTGCGTTTCACAGGCCTTTGTAAGAGATGTTCCCGGTAGGCTGTAAGAGCACTGTGCAGAGCGAGTTCTTTCTTAGCATCCCAAAGAGCTGGAAGCAAGATGCTCTGGCGACCAACTCGTCCTCTGGAAACAAGCCTGCACGTTTTGCCTTTCAGCTCTAGGGCAATGTAGCATACCCAGAGCAGAAGTTCTACTTCAGCCAGATCAGTCCTGCAGAGAAACTGCGTTTCACAGGACTCTGTAAGTGATGTTCCCGGTAGGCTGTAAGAGCACTTTGCCGAGTGAGTTGTTTCTTAGCTTCCCAAAGAGCTGGAAGCAAGATGCTCTGGGGACCAACTCGCCCTTTGGAAAGAAGAATGCACGTTGTACCTTTCTGCTCTGGGGCAATGTAGCACACCCAGAGCAGAAGTTCTGCTTCAGCCAGATCAGGCCTGCAAAGAAACTGCGTTTCACAGGCCTTTGTAAGTGGTGTTCCCGGTAGGCTGTAAGAGCACTTTGCAGAGCGAGTTGTTTCCTAGCTTCCCGAAGAGCTGGAAGCAAGATGCTCTGGGGCCCAACTCGCCGTTTGGAACGAAGCCTGCACGTTGTGCCTCTCAGCTCTAGGGCAATGTAGCACACCCAGAGCAGAAATTCTGCTTCAGCCAGATCAGGCCTGCAAAGAAACTGCGTTTCACAGGCCTTTGTAAGAGATGTTCCCGGTAGGCTGTAAGAGCACTGTGCAGAGCGAGTTGTTTCTTAGCTTCCCAAAGAGCTGGAAGCAAGATGCTCTGGGGCCCAACTCGCCCTTTGGAAAGAAGCCTGCACCTTGTGCCTTTCAGCTCTAGGGCAATGTAGCACACCCAGAGCAGAAGTTCTACTTCAACCAGATCAGTGGTGCAGAGAAACTGCGTTTCACAGGCCTTTGTAAGTGATGTTCCCGGTAGGCTGTAAGAGCACTTTTCAGAGCGAGTTGTTTCTTAGCTTCCCAAAGAGCTGGAAGCAAGATGCTCTGGGGCCCAACTCGCCCTTTGGAAAGAAGCCTGCACGTTGTGCCTTTCTGCTCTAGGGCAATGTAGCACACCCAGAGCAGAAGTTCTGCTTCAGCCAGATCAGGCCTGCAAAGAAACTGCGTTTCACAGGCCTTTGTAAGAGATGTTCCCGGTAGGCTGTGAGAGCACTGTGCAGAGCGAGTTGTTTCTTAGCTTCCCAAAGAGCTGGAAGCAAGATGCTCTGGGGCCCAACTCGCCCTTTGGAAAGAAGCCTGCACCTTGTGCCTTTCAGCTCTAGGGCAATGCAGAACACCAGAGCAGAAGTTCTGCTTCAGCCAGATCAGGCCTGCAAAGAAACTGGGTTTCACAGGCCTTTGTAAGAGATGTTCCCGGTAGGCTGTAAGAGCACTGTGCAGAGCGAGTTGTTTCTTAGCTTCCCAAAGAGCTGGAAGCAAGATGCTCTGGGGCCCAACTCGCCCTTTGGAAAGAAGCCTGCACGTTGTGCCTTTCAGCTCTAGGGCAATGTAGCACACCCAGAGCAGAAGTTCTGCTTCAGCCACATGAGGCCTGCAGAGAAACTGCGTTTCACAGGCCTTTGTAAGAGATGTTGCCGGTAGGCTGTAAGAGCACTGTGCACAGCGAGTTGTTTCTTAGCTTCCCAAAGAGCTGGAAGCAAGATGCTCTGGGGCCCAACTCGCCCTTTTGAAAGAAGCCTGCACGTTGTTCCTTTCAGCTCTAGGGCAATGTAGCACACCCAGAGCAGTAGTTCTGCTGCAGCCAGATGAGACCTGCAAAGAAACTGCGTTTCACAGGCCTTTGAAAGAGATGTTCCAGGTAGGCTGTGAGAGCACTGTGCAGAGCGAGTTGTTTCTTAGCTTCCCAAAGAGCTGGAAGCAAGATGCTCTGCGGCCCAACTCTCGCTTTGGAAAGAAGACTGCACGTTGTGCCTTTCAGCTCTAGGGCAATGTAGCCCACCCAGAGCAGAAGTTCTGCTTCAGCCAGATGAGGCCTGCAAAGAAACTGTGTTTCACAGGCCTTTGTAAGAAATGTACCCGGTAGGCTCTAAGAGCACTGTGCAGAGCGAGTTGTTTCTTAGCTTCCCTAAGAGCTGGAAGCAAGATTCTCTGGGGCCCAACTCGCCGTTTGGAATGAAGCCTGCACGTTGTGCCTCTCAGCTCTAGGGCAATGTAGCTCACCCAGAGCAGAAGTTCTGCTTCAGCCAGATCAGGCCTGCAGAGAAACTGCGTTTCACAGGCCTTTGTAAGAGATGTTCCCGGTAGGCTGTAAGAGCACTGTGCAGAGCGAGTTGTTTCTTAGCTTCCCAAAGAGCTGGAAGCAAGATGCTCTGGGGCCCAACTCGCCCTTTGGAAAGAAGCCTGCACGTTGTGCCTTTCAGCTCTAGGGTAATGTAGCACACCCAGAGCAGAAGTTCTGCGTCAGCCAGATCAGGCCTGCAAAGAAACTGCGTTTCACAGGCCTTTGTAAGAGATGTTCCCGGTAGGCTGTAAGAGCACTGTGCAGAGCGAGTTGTTTCTTAGCATCCCAAAGAGCTGGAAGCAAGATGCTCTGGCGACCAACTCGCCCTTTGGAAAGAAGCCTGCACGTTTTGCAATTCAGCTCTAGGGCAATGTAGCATACCCAGAGCAGAAGTTCTACTTCAGCCAGATCAGTCCTGCAGAGAAACTGCGTTTCACAGGACTCTGTAAGTGATGTTCCCGGTAGGCTGTAAGAGCACTTTGCCGAGTGAGTTGTTTCTTAGCTTCCCAAAGAGCTGGAAGCAAGATGCTCTGGGTCTAACTCGCCCTTTGGAAAGAAGCCTGCACGTTGTGACTTTCAGCTCTAGGGCAATGTAGCACACCCAGAGCAGAAGTTCTACTACAGCCAGATCAGTCCTGCAGCGAAACTGCGTTTCACAGGACTCTGTAAGTGATGTTCCCGGTAGGCTGTAAGAGCACTTTGCCGAGTGAGTTGTTTCTTAGCTTCCCAAAGAGCTGGAAGCAAGATGCTCTGGGTCTAACTCGCCCTTTGGAAAGAAGCCTGCACGTTGTGCCTTTCAGCTCTAGGGCAATGTAGCCCACCCAGAGCAGAAGTTCTACTACAGCCAGATCAGTCCTGCAGCGAAACTGCGTTTCACAGGCCTTTGTAAGTGATGTTCCCGGTAGGCTGTAAGAGCAATTTGCAGAGCGAGTTGTTTCTTAGCTTCCCAAAGAGCTGGAAGCAAGATGCTCTGGGGCCCAACTCGCCCTTTGGAAAGAAGCCTGCACGTTGTGCCTTTCTGATCTAGGGCAATGTAGCACACCCAGAGCAGAAGTTCTGCTTCAGCCAGATCAGGCCTGCAAAGAAACTGTGTTTCACAGGCCTTTGTAAGAGATGTTCCCGGTAGGCTGTAAGAGCACTGTGCAGAGCGAGTTGTTTCTTAGCTTCCCAAAGAGCTGGAAGCAAGATGCTCTGGGGCCCAACTCGCCCTTTGGAAAGAAGCCTGCACGTTGTGCCTTTCAGCTCTAGGGCAATGTAGCACACCCAGAGCAGAAGTTCTGCTTCAGCCACATGAGGCCTGCAGAGAAACTGCGTTTCACAGGCCTTTGTAAGAGATGTTGCCGGTAGGCTGTAAGAGCACTGTGCACAGCGAGTTGTTTCTTAGCTTCCCAAAGAGCTGGAAGCAAGATGCTCTGGGGCCCAACTCGCCCTTTTGAAAGAAGCCTGCACGTTGTTCCTTTCAGCTCTAGGGCAATGTAGCACACCCAGAGCAGTAGTTCTGCTGCAGCCAGATGAGACCTGCAAAGAAACTGCGTTTCACAGGCCTTTGAAAGAGATGTTCCCGGTAGGCTGTGAGAGCACTGTGCAGAGCGAGTTGTTTCTTAGCTTCCCAAAGAGCTGGAAGCAAGATGCTCTGCGGCCCAACTCTCGCTTTGGAAAGAAGACTGCACGTTGTGCCTTTCAGCTCTAGGGCAATGTAGCCCACCCAGAGCAGAAGTTCTGCTTCAGCCAGATGAGGCCTGCAAAGAAACTGTGTTTCACAGGCCTTTGTAAGAAATGTACCCGGTAGGCTCTAAGAGCACTGTGCAGAGCGAGTTGTTTCTTAGCTTCCCAAAGAGCTGGAAGCAAGATGCTCTGGGGCCCAACTCGCCGTTTGGAACGAAGCCTGCACGTTGTGCCTCTCAGCTCTAGGGCAATGTAGCACACCCAGAGCAGAAGTTCTGCTTCAGCCAGATCAGGCCTGCAGAGAAACTGCGTTTCACAGGCCTTTGTAAGAGATGTTCCCGGTAGGCTGTAAGAGCACTGTGCAGAGCGAGTTGTTTCTTAGCTTCCCAAAGAGCTGGAAGCAAGATGCTCTGGGGCCCAACTCGCCCTTTGGAAAGAAGCCTGCACGTTGTGCCTTTCAGCTCTAGGGTAATGTAGCACACCCAGAGCAGAAGTTCTGCGTCAGCCAGATCAGGCCTGCAAAGAAACTGCGTTTCACAGGCCTTTGTAAGAGATGTTCCCGGTAGGCTGTAAGAGCACTGTGCAGAGCGAGTTGTTTCTTAGCATCCCAAAGAGCTGGAAGCAAGATGCTCTGGCGACCAACTCTCCCTTTGGAAAGAAGCCTGCACGTTTTGCCTTTCAGCTCTAGGGCAATGTAGCATACCCAGAGCAGAAGTTCTACTTCAGCCAGATCAGTCCTGCAGAGAAACTGCGTTTCACAGGACTCTGAAAGTGATGTTCCCGGTAGGCTGTAAGAGCACTTTGCCGAGTGAGTTGTTTCTTAGCTTCCCAAAGAGCTGGAAGCAAGATGCTCTTGGTCTAACTCGCCCTTTGGAAAGAAGCCTGCACGTTGTGCCTTTCAGCTCTAGGGCAATGTAGCACACCCAGAGCAGAAGTTCTACTACAGCCAGATCAGTCCTGCAGCGAAACTGCGTTTCACAGGCCTTTGTAAGAGATGTTCCCGGTAGGCTTTAAGAGCACTGTGCAGAGCGAGTTGTTTCTTAGCTTCCCAATGAGCTGGAAGCAAGATGCTCTGGGGCCCAACTCGCCCTTTGTAAAGAAGCCTGCACGTTGTGCCTTTCAGCTCTAGGGCAATGTAGAGCACCCAGAGCAGAAGTTCTACTTCAGCCAGATCAGTCCTGCAGAGAAACTGCGTTTCACAGGCCTTTGTAAGTGATGTTCCCGGTAGGCTGTAAGAGCACTGTGCAGAGCGAGTTGTTTCTTAGCTTCCCAAAGAGCTGGAAGCAAGATGCTCTGGGGCCCAACTCGCCCTTTGGAAAGAAGCCTGCACCTTGTGCCTTTCTGATCTAGGGCAATGTAGCACACCCAGTGCAGAAGTTCTGCTTCAGCCAGATCAGGCCTGCAAAGACTGCGTTTCACAGGCCTTTGTAAGAGATGTTCCCGGTAGGCTGTAAGAGCACTGTGCAGAGCGAGTTGGTTCTTAGCTTCCCAAAGAGCTGGAAGCAAGATGCTCTGGGTCCCAACTCGCCCTTTGGAAAGAAGCCTGCACGTTGTGCCTTTCAGCTCTAGGGCAATGTAGCACACCCAGAGCAGAAGTTCTGCTTCATCCATATGAGGCCTGCAAAGAAACTGCGTTTCACAGGCCTATGTAAGAGATGTACCCGGTAGGCTCTAAGAGCACTGTGCAGAGCGAGTTGTTTCTTAGCTTCCCAAAGAGCTGGAAGCAAGATGCTCTGGGGCCCAACTCGCCCTTTGGAAACAAGCCTGCACGTTTTGCCTTTCAGCTCTAGGGCAATGTAGCATACCCAGAGCAGAAGTTCTACTTCAGCCAGATCAGTCCTGCAGAGAAACTGCGTTTCACAGGACTCTGTAAGTGATGTTCCCGGTAGGCTGTAAGAGCACTTTGCCGAGTGAGTTGTTTCTTAGCTTCCCAAAGAGCTGGAAGCAAGATGCTCTGGGGACCAACTCGCCCTTTGGAAAGAAGCCTGCACGTTGTACCTTTCTGCTCTGGGGCAATGTAGCACACCCAGAGCAGAAGTTCTGCTTCAGCCAGATCAGGCCTGCAAAGAAACTGCGTTTCACAGGCCTTTGTAAGTGGTGTTCCCGGTAGGCTGTAAGAGCACTTTGCAGAGCGAGTTGTTTCCTAGCTTCCCGAAGAGCTGGAAGCAAGATGCTCTGGGGCCCAACTCGCCGTTTGGAAAGAAGCCTGCACGTTGTGACTTTCAGCTCTAGGGCAATGCAGAACACCAGAGCAGAAGTTCTGCTTCAGCCAGATCAGGCCTGCAAAGAAACTGTGTTTCACAGGCCTTTGTAAGAGATGTTCCCGGTAGGCTGTAAGAGCACTGTGCAGAGCGAGTTGTTTCTTAGCTTCCGAAAGAGCTGGAAGCAAGATGCTCTGGGGCCCAACTCACCCTTTGGAAAGAAGCCTGCACGTTGTGCCTCTCAGCTCTAGGGCAATGTAGCACACCCAGAGCAGAAGTTCTGCTTCAGCCATATCAGGCCTGCAAAGAAACTGCGTTTCACAGGCCTTTGAAAGAGATGTTCCTGGTAGGCTGTAAGAGCTCGGTGCGGAGCGAGTTGTTTCTTAGCTTCCCAAAGAGCTGGAAGCAAGATGCTCTGGGGCCCAACTCGCCCTTTGGAAAGAAGCCTGCACGTTGTGCCTTTAAGCTCTAGGGCAATGTAGCACACCCAGAGCAGTAGTTCTGCTGCAGCCAGATGAGGCCTGCAAAGAAACTGCGTTTCACAGGCCTTTGAAAGAGATGTTCCAGGTAGGCTGTGAGAGCACTGTGCAGAGCGAGTTGTTTCTTAGCTTCCCAAAGAGCTGGAAGCAAGATGCTCTGGGGCCCAACTCTCGCTTTGGAAAGAAGACTGCACGTTGTGCCTTTCAGCTCTAGGGCAATGTAGCCCACCCTGAGCAGAAGTTCTGCTTCAGCCAGATGAGGCCTGCAAAGAAACTGTGTTTCACAGGCCTTTGTAAGAAATGTACCCGGTAGGCTCTAAGAGCACTGTGCAGAGCGAGTTGTTTCTTAGCTTCCCAAAGAGCTGGAAGCAAGATGCTCTGGGGCCCACCTCGCCGTTTGGAACGAAGCCTGCACGTTGTGCCTCTCAGCTCTAGGGCAATGTAGCACACCCAGAGCAGAAGTTCTGCTTCAGCCAGACCAGGCCTGCAGAGAAACTGCGTTTCACAGGCCTTTGTAAGAGATGTTCCCGGTAGGCTGTAAGAGCACTGTGCAGAGCGAGTTGTTTCTTAGCTTCCCAAAGAGCTGGAAGCAAGATGCTCTGGGGCCCAACTCGCCCTTTGTAAAGAAGCCTGCACGTTGTGCCTTTCAGCTCTAGGGCAATGTAGCACACCCAGAGCAGAAGTTCTGCGTCAGCCAGATCAGGCCTGCAAAGAAACTGCGTTTCACAGGCCTTTGTAAGAGATGTTCCCGGTAGGCTGTAAGAGCACTGTGCAGAGCGAGTTCTTTCTTAGCATCCCAAAGAGCTGGAAGCAAGATGCTCTGGCGACCAACTCGTCCTTTGGAAACAAGCCTGCACGTTTTGCCTTTCAGCTCTAGGGCAATGTAGCATACCAAGAGCAGAAGTTCTACTTCAGCCAGATCAGTCCTGCAGAGAAACTGCGTTTCACAGGACTCTGTAAGTGATGTTCCCGGTAGGCTGTAAGAGCACTAGGCCGAGTGAGTTGTTTCTTAGCTTCCCAAAGAGCTGGAAGCAAGATGCTCTGGGGACCAACTCGCCCTTTGGAAAGAAGCCTGCACGTTGTACCTTTCTGCTCTGGGGCAATGTAGCACACCCAGAGCAGAAGTTCTGCTTCAGCCAGATCAGGCCTGCAAAGAAACTGCGTTTCACAGGCCTTTGTAAGTGGTGTTCCCGGTAGGCTGTAAGAGCACTTTGCAGAGCGAGTTGTTTCCTAGCTTCCCAAAGAGCTGGAAGCAAGATGCTCTGGGGCCCAACTCGCCCTTTGGAAAGAAGCCTGCACGTTGTGCCTCTCAGCTCTAGGGCAATGTAGCACACCCAGCGCAGAAGTTCTGCTTCATCCAGATCAGGCCTGCAAAGAAACTGCGTTTCACAGGCCTTTGTAAGAGATGTTCCCGGTAGGCTGTAAGAGCACTGTGCAGAGCGAGTTGTTTCTTAGCTTCCCAAAGAGCTGGAAGCAAGATGCTCTGGGGCCCAACTCGCCCTTTGGAAAGAAGCCTGCACGTTGTGCCTTTCAGCTCTAGGGCAATGTAGCACACCCAGAGCAGAAGTTCTGCTTCAGCCAGATCAGTCCTGCAGCGAAACTGCGTTTCACAGGCCTTTGTAAGTGATGTTCCCGGTAGGCTGTAAGAGCACTTTGCAGAGCGAGTTGTTTCTTAGCTTCCCAAAGAGCTGGAAGCAAGATGCTCTGGGGCCCAACTCGCCCTTTGGAAAGAAGCCTGCACGTTGTGCCTTTCTGCTCTAGGGCAATGTAGCACACCCAGAGCAGAAGTTCTGCTTCAGCCAGATCAGGCCTGCAAAGAAACTGCGTTTCACAGGCCTTTGTAAGAGATGTTCCCGGTAGGCTGTAAGAGCACTGTGCAGAGCGAGTTGTTTCTTAGCTTCCCCAAGAGCTGGTAGCAAGATGCTCTGGGGCCCAACTCGCCCTTTGGAAAGAAGCCTGCACGTTGTGACTTTCAGCTCATGGGCATTGTAGAACAACAGAGCAGAAGTTCTGCTTCAGCCAGATCAGGCCTGCAAAGAAACTGCGTTTCACAGGCCTTTGTAAGAGATGTTCCCGGTAGGCTTTAAGAGCACTGTGCAGAGCGAGTTGTTTCTTAGCTTCCCAATGAGCTGGAAGCAAGATGCTCTGGGGCCCAACTCGCCCTTTGTAAAGAAGCCTGCACGTTGTGCCTTTCAGCTCTAGGGCAATGTAGAGCACCCAGAGCAGAAGTTCTACTTCAGCCAGATCAGTCCTGCAGAGAAACTGCGTTTCACAGGCCTTTGTAAGTGATGTTCCCGGTAGGCTGTAAGAGCACTGTGCAGAGCGAGTTGTTTCTTAGCTTCCCAAAGAGCTGGAAGCAAGATGCTCTGGGGCCCAACTCGCCCTTTGGAAAGAAGCCTGCACCTTGTGCCTTTCTGATCTAGGGCAATGTAGCACACCCAGTGCAGAAGTTCTGCTTCAGCCAGATCAGGCCTGCAAAGAAACTGCGTTTCACAGGCCTTTGTAAGAGATGTTCCCGGTAGGCTGTAAGAGCACTGTGCAGAGCGAGTTGGTTCTTAGCTTCCCAAAGAGCTGGAAGCAAGATGCTCTGGGGCCCAACTCGCCCTTTGGAAAGAAGCCTGCACGTTGTGCCTCTCAGCTCTAGGGCAATGTAGCACACCCAGAGCAGAAGTTCTGCTTCATCCATATGAGGCCTGCAAAGAAACTGCGTTTCACAGGCCTATGTAAGAGATGTACCCGGTAGGCTCTAAGAGCACTGTGCAGAGCGAGTTGTTTCTTAGCTTCCCAAAGAGCTGGAAGCAAGATGCTCTGGGGCCCAACTCGCCCTTTGGAAACAAGCCTGCACGTTTTGCCTTTCAGCTCTAGGGCAATGTAGCATACCCAGAGCAGAAGTTCTACTTCAGCCAGATCAGTCCTGCAGAGAAACTGCGTTTCACAGGACTCTGTAAGTGATGTTCCCGGTAGGCTGTAAGAGCACTTTGCCGAGTGAGTTGTTTCTTAGCTTCCCAAAGAGCTGGAAGCAAGATGCTCTGGGGACCAACTCGCCCTTTGGAAAGAAGCCTGCACGTTGTACCTTTCTGCTCTGGGGCAATGTAGCACACCCAGAGCAGAAGTTCTGCTTCAGCCAGATCAGGCCTGCAAAGAAACTGCGTTTCACAGGCCTTTGTAAGTGGTGTTCCCGGTAGGCTGTAAGAGCACTTTGCAGAGCGAGTTGTTTCCTAGCTTCCCGAAGAGCTGGAAGCAAGATGCTCTGGGGCCCAACTCGCCGTTTGGAAAGAAGCCTGCACGTTGTGACTTTCAGCTCTAGGGCAATGTAGCACACCCAGAGCAGAAGTTCTGCTTCAGCCATATCAGGCCTGCAAAGAAACTGCGTTTCACAGGCCTTTGAAAGAGATGTTCCTGGTAGGCTGTAAGAGCTCGGTGCGGAGCGAGTTGTTTCTTAGCTTCCCAAAGAGCTGGAAGCAAGATGCTCTGGGGCCCAACTCGCCCTTTGGAAAGAAGCCTGCACGTTGTGCCTTTAAGCTCTAGGGCAATGTAGCACACCCAGAGCAGTAGTTCTGCTGCAGCCAGATGAGGCCTGCAAAGAAACTGCGTTTCACAGGCCTTTGAAAGAGATGTTCCAGGTAGGCTGTGAGAGCACTGTGCATAGCGAGTTGTTTCTTAGCTTCCCAAAGAGCTGGAAGCAAGATGCTCTGGGGCCCAACTCTCGCTTTGGAAAGAAGACTGCACGTTGTGCCTTTCAGCTCTAGGGCAATGTAGCATACCCTGAGCAGAAGTTCTGCTTCAGCCAGATGAGGCCTGCAAAGAAACTGTGTTTCACAGGCCTTTGTAAGAAATGTACCCGGTAGGCTCTAAGAGCACTGTGCAGAGCGAGTTGTTTCTTAGCTTCCCAAAGAGCTGGAAGCAAGATGCTCTGGGGCCCAACTCGCCGTTTGGAACGAAGCCTGCACGTTGTGCCTCTCAGCTCTAGGGCAATGTAGCACACCCAGAGCAGAAGTTCTGCTTCAGCCAGACCAGGCCTGCAGATAAACTGCGTTTCACAGGCCTTTGTAAGAGATGTTCCCGGTAGGCTGTAAGAGCACTGTGCAGAGCGAATTGTTTCTTAGCTTCCCAAAGAGCTGGAAGCAAGATGCTCTGGGGCCCAACTCGCCCTTTGTAAAGAAGCCTGCACGTTGTGCCTTTCAGCTCTAGGGCAATGTAGCACACCCAGAGCAGAAGTTCTGCGTCAGCCAGATCAGGCCTGCAAAGAAACTGCGTTTCACAGGCCTTTGTAAGAGATGTTCCCGGTAGGCTGTAAGAGCACTGTGCAGAGCGAGTTCTTTCTTAGCATCCCAAAGAGCTGGAAGCAAGATGCTCTGGCGACCAACTCGTCCTTTGGAAACAAGCCTGCACGTTTTGCCTTTCAGCTCTAGGGCAATGTAGCATACCAAGAGCAGAAGTTCTACTTCAGCCAGATCAGTCCTGCAGAGAAACTGCGTTTCACAGGACTCTGTAAGTGATGTTCCCGGTAGGCTGTAAGAGCACTAGGCCGAGTGAGTTGTTTCTTAGCTTCCCAAAGAGCTGGAAGCAAGATGCTCTGGGGACCAACTCGCCCTTTGGAAAGAAGCCTGCACGTTGTACCTTTCTGCTCTGGGGCAATGTAGCACACCCAGAGCAGAAGTTCTGCTTCAGCCAGATCAGGCCTGCAAAGAAACTGCGTTTCACAGGCCTTTGTAAGTGGTGTTCCCGGTAGGCTGTAAGAGCACTTTGCAGAGCGAGTTGTTTCCTAGCTTCCAGAAGAGCTGGAAGCAAGATGCTCTGGGGCCCAACTCGCCATTTGGAAAGAAGCCTGCACGTTGTGACTTTCAGCTCTAGGGCAATGCAGAACACCAGGGCAGAAGTTCTGCTTCAGCCAGATCAGGCCTGCAAAGAAACTGGGTTTCACAGGCCTTTGTAAGAGATGTTCCCGGTAGGCTGTAAGAGCACTGTGCAGAGCGAGTTGTTTCTTAGCTTCCCAAAGAGCTGGAAGCAAGATGCTCTGGGTCTAACTCGCCCTTTGGAAAGAAGCCTGCACGTTGTGCCTTTCAGCTCTAGGGCAATGTAGCACACCCAGAGCAGAAGTTCTACTTCAGCCAGATCAGTCCTGCAGCGAAACTGCGTTTCACAGGCCTTTGTAAGTGATGTTCCCGGTAGGCTGTAAGAGCAATTTGCAGAGCGAGTTGTTTCTTAGCTTCCCAAAGAGCTGGAAGCAAGATGCTCTGGGGCCTAACTCGCCCTTTGGAAAGAAGCCTGCACGTTGTGCCTTTCTGATCTAGGGCAATGTAGCACACCCAGAGCAGAATTTCTGCTTCAGCCAGATAATGCCTGCAAAGAAACTGTGTTTCACAGGCCTTTGTAAGAGATGTTCCCGGTAGGCTGTAGAGCACTGTGCAGAGCGAGTTGTTTCTTAGCTTCCGAAAGAGCTGGAAGCAAGATGCTCTGGGGCCCAACTCGCCCTTTGGAAAGAAGCCTGCACCTTGTGCCTCTCAGCTTTAGGGCAATGTAGCACACCCAGCGCAGAAGTTCTGCTTCATCCAGATCAGGCCTGCAAAGAAACTGCGTTTCACAGGCCTTTGTAAGAGATGTTCCCGGTAGGCTGTAAGAGCACTGTGCAGAGCGAGTTGTTTCTTAGCTTCCCAAAGAGCTGGAAGCAAGATGCTCTGGGGCCCAACTCGCCCTTTGGAAAGAAGCCTGCACGTTGTGCCTTTCAGCTCTAGGGCAATGTAGCACACCCAGAGCAGAAGTTCTGCTTCAGCCAGATCAGTCCTGCAGCGAAACTCCGTTTCACAGGCCTTTGTAAGTGATGTTCCCGGTAGGCTGTAAGAGCACTTTGCAGAGCGAGTTGTTTCTTAGCTTCCCAAAGAGCTGGAAGCAAGATGCTCTGGGGCCCAACTCGCCCTTTGGAAAGAAGCCTGCACGTTGTGCCTTTCTGCTCTAGGGCAATGTAGCACACCCAGAGCAGAAGTTCTGCTTCAGCCAGATCAGGCCTGCAAAGAAACTGCGTTTCACAGGCCTTTGTAAGAGATGTTCCCGGTAGGCTGTAAGAGCATTGTGCAGAGCGAGTTGTTTCTTAGCTTCCCCAAGAGCTGGTAGCAAGATGCTCTGGGGCCCAACTCGCCCTTTGGAAAGAAGCCTGCACGTTGTGACTTTCAGCTCATGGGCATTGTAGAACAACAGAGCAGAAGTTCTGCTTCAGCCAGATCAGACCTGCAAAGAAACTGCGTTTCACAGGCCTTTGTAAGAGATGTTCCCGGTAGGCTTTAAGAGCACTGTGCAGAGCGAGTTGTTTCTTAGCTTCCCAATGAGCTGGAAGCAAGATGCTCTGGGGCCCAACTCGCCCTTTGTAAAGAAGCCTGCACGTTGTGCCTTTCAGCTCTAGGGCAATGTAGAGCACCCATAGCAGAAGTTCTACTTCAGCCAGATCAGTCCTGCAGAGAAACTGCGTTTCACAGGCCTTTGTAAGTGATGTTCCCGGTAGGCTGTAAGAGCACTGTGCAGAGCGAGTTGTTTCTTAGCTTCCCAAAGAGCTGGAAGCAAGATGCTCTGGGGCCCAACTCGCCCTTTGGAAAGAAGCCTGCACCTTGTGCCTTTCTGATCTAGGGCAATGTAGCACACCCAGTGCAGAAGTTCTGCTTCAGCCAGATCAGGCCTGCAAAGAAACTGCGTTTCACAGGCCTTTGTAAGAGATGTTCCCGGTAGGCTGTAAGTGCACTGTGCAGAGCGAGTTGGTTCTTAGCTTCCCAAAGAGCTGGAAGCAAGATGCTCTGGGGCCCAACTCGCCCTTTGGAAAGAAGCCTGCACGTTGTGCCTTTCAGCTCTAGGGCAATGTAGCACACCCAGAGCAGAAGTTCTGCTTCATCCATATGAGGCCTCCAAAGAAACTGCGTTTCACAGGCCTATGTAAGAGATGTACCCGGTAGGCTCTAAGAGCACTGTGCAGAGCGAGTTGTTTCTTAGCTTCCCAAAGAGCTGGAAGCAAGATGCTCTGGGGACCAACTCGCCCTTTGGATTGAAGCCTGCACGTTGTACCTTTCTGCTCTGGGGCAATGTAGCACACCCAGAGCAGAAGTTCTGCTTCAGCCAGATCAGGCCTGCAAAGAAACTGCGTTTCACAGGCCTTTGTAAGTGGTGTTCCCGGTAGGCTGTAAGAGCACTTTGCAGAGCGAGTTGTTTCCTAGCTTCCCGAAGAGCTGGAAGCAAGATGCTCTGGGGCCCAACTCGCCGTTTGGAAAGAAGCCTGCACGTTGTGACTTTCAGCTCTAGGGCAATGCAGAACACCAGAGCAGAAGTTCTGCTTCAGCCAGATCAGGCCTGCAAAGAAACTGGCTTTCACAGGCCTTTGTAAGTGATGTTCCCGGTAGGCTGTAAGAGCAATTTGCAGAGCGAGTTGTTTCTAAGCTTCCCAAAGAGCTGGAAGCAAGATGCTCTGGGGCCCAACTCGCCCTTTGAAAAGAAGCCTGCACGTTGTGCCTTTCTGCTCTAGGGCAATGTAGCACACCCAGAGCAGAAGTTCTGCTTCAGCCAGATAAGGCCTGCAAAGAAACTGTGTTTCACAGGCCTTTGTAAGAGATGTTCCCGGTAGGCTGTAAGAGCACTGTGCAGAGCGAGTTGTTTCTTAGCTTCCGAAAGAGCTGGAAGCAAGATGCTCTGGGGCCCAACTCACCCTTTGGAAAGAAGGCTGCACGTTGTGCCTCTCAGCTCTAGGGCAATGTAGCACACCCAGAGCAGAAGTTCTGCTTCAGCCATATCAGGCCTGCAAAGAAACTGCGTTTCACAGGCCTTTGAAAGAGATGTTCCTGGTAGGCTGTAAGAGCTCGGTGCGGAGCGAGTTGTTTCTTAGCTTCCCAAAGAGCTGGAAGCAAGATGCTCTGGGGCCCAACTCGCCCTTTGGAAAGAAGCCTGCACGTTGTGCCTTTAAGCTCTAGGGCAATGTAGCACACCCAGAGCAGTAGTTCTGCTGCAGCCAGATGAGGCCTGCAAAGAAACTGCGTTTCACAGGCCTTTGAAAGAGATGTTCCAGGTAGGCTGTGAGAGCACTGTGCAGAGCGAGTTGTTTCTTAGCTTCCCAAAGAGCTGGAAGCAAGATGCTCTGGGGCCCAACTCTCGCTTTGGAAAGAAGACTGCACGTTGTGCCTTTCAGCTCTAGGGCAATGTAGCCCACCCTGAGCAGAAGTTCTTCTTCAGCCAGATGAGGCCTGCAAAGAAACTGTGTTTCACAGGCCTTTGTAAGAAATGTACCCGGTAGGCTCTAAGAGCACTGTGCAGAGCGAGTTGTTTCTTAGCTTCCCAAAGAGCTGGAAGCAAGATGCTCTGGGGCCCAACTCGCCGTTTGGAACGAAGCCTGCACGTTGTGCCTCTCAGCTCTAGGGCAATGTAGCACACCCAGAGCAGAAGTTCTGCTTCAGCCAGACCAGGAATGCAGAGAAACTGCGTTTCACAGGCCTTTGTAAGAGATGTTCCCGGTAGGCTGTAAGAGCACTGTGCAGAGCGAGTTGTTTCTTAGCTTCCCAAAGAGCTGGAAGCAAGATGCTCTGGGGCCCAACTCGCCCTTTGTAAAGAAGCCTGCACGTTGTGCCTTTCAGCTCTAGGGCAATGTAGCACACCCAGAGCAGAAGTTCTGCGTCAGCCAGATCAGGCCTGCAAAGAAACTGCGTTTCACAGGCCTTTGTAAGAGATGTTCCCGGTAGGCTGTAAGAGCACTGTGCAGAGCGAGTTCTTTCTTAGCATCCCAAAGAGCTGGAAGCAAGATGCTCTGGCGACCAACTCGTCCTTTGGAAACAAGCCTGCACGTTTTGCCTTTCAGCTCTAGGGCAATGTAGCATACCAAGAGCAGAAGTTCTACTTCAGCCAGATCAGTCCTGCAGAGAAACTGCGTTTCACAGGACTCTGTAAGTGATGTTCCCGGTAGGCTGTAAGAGCACTAGGCCGAGTGAGTTTTTTCTTAGCTTCCCAAAGAGCTGGAAGCAAGATGCTCTGGGGACCAACTCGCCCTTTGGAAAGAAGCCTGCACGTTGTACCTTTCTGCTCTGGGGCAATGTAGCACACCCAGAGCAGAAGTTCTGCTTCAGCCAGATCAGGCCTGCAAAGAAACTGCGTTTCACAGGCCTTTGTAAGTGGTGTTCCCGGTAGACTGTAAGAGCACTTTGCAGAGCGAGTTGTTTCCTAGCTTCCCAAAGAGCTGGAAGCAAGATGCTCTGGGGCCCAACTCGCCCTTTGGAAAGAAGCCTGCACGTTGTGCCTCTCAGCTCTAGGGCAATGTAGCACACCCAGCGCAGAAGTTATGCTTCATCCAGATCAGGCCTGCAAAGAAACTGCGTTTCACAGGCCTTTGTAAGAGATGTTCCCGGTAGGCTGTAAGAGCACTGTGCAGAGCGAGTTGTTTCTTAGCTTCCCAAAGAGCTGGAAGCAAGATGCTCTGGGGCCCAACTCGCCCTTTGGAAAGAAGCCTGCACGTTGTGCCTTTCAGCTCTAGGGCAATGTAGCACACCCAGAGCAGAAGTTCTGCTTCAGCCAGATCAGTCCTGCAGCGAAACTGCGTTTCACAGGCCTTTGTAAGTGATGTTCCCGGTAGGCTGTAAGAGCACTTTGCAGAGCGAGTTGTTTCTTAGCTTCCCAAAGAGCTGGAAGCAAGATGCTCTGGGGCCCAACTCGCCCTTTGGAAAGAAGCCTGCACGTTGTGCCTTTCTGCTCTAGGGCAATGTAGCACACCTAGAGCAGAAGTTCTGCTTCAGCTAGATCAGGCCTGCAAAGAAACTGCGTTTCACAGGCCTTTGTAAGAGATGTTCCCGGTAGGCTGTAAGAGCACTGTGCAGAGCGAGTTGTTTCTTAGCTTCCCCAAGAGCTGGTAGCAAGATGCTCTGGGGCCCAACTCGCCCTTTGGAAAGAAGCCTGCACGTTGTGACTTTCAGCTCATGGGCATTGTAGAACAACAGAGCAGAAGTTCTGCTTCAGCCAGATCAGGCCTGCAAAGAAACTGCGTTTCACAGGCCTTTGTAAGAGATGTTCCCGGTAGGCTTTAAGAGCACTGTGCAGAGCGAGTTGTTTCTTAGCTTCCCAATGAGCTGGAAGCAAGATGCTCTGGGGCCCAACTCGCCCTTTGTAAAGAAGCCTGCACGTTGTGCCTTTCAGCTCTAGGGCAATGTAGAGCACCCAGAGCAGAAGTTCTACTTCAGCCAGATCAGTCCTGCAGAGAAACTGCGTTTCACAGGCCTTTGTAAGTGATGTTCCCGGTAGGCTGTAAGAGCACTGTGCAGAGCGAGTTGTTTCTTAGCTTCCCAAAGAGCTGGAAGCAAGATGCTCTGGGGCCCAACTCGCCCTTTGGAAAGAACCCTGCACCTTGTGCCTTTCTGATCTAGGGCAATGTAGCACACCCAGTGCAGAAGTTCTGCTTCAGCCAGATCAGGCCTGCAAAGAAACTGCGTTTCACAGGCCTTTGTAAGAGATGTTCCCGGTAGGCTGTAAGAGCACTGTGCAGAGCGAGTTGGTTCTTAGCTTCCCAAAGAGCTGGAAGCAAGATGCTCTGGGGCCCAACTCGCCCTTTGGAAAGAAGCCTGCACGTTGTGCCTTTCAGCTCTAGGGCAATGTAGCACACCCAGAGCAGAAGTTCTGCTTCATCCATATGAGGCCTGCAAAGAAACTGCGTTTCACAGGCCTATGTAAGAGATGTACCCGGTAGGCTCTAAGAGCACTGTGCAGAGCGAGTTGTTTCTTAGCTTCCCAAAGAGCTGGAAGCAAGATGCTCTGGGGCCCAACTCGCCCTTTGGAAACAAGCCTGCACGTTTTGCCTTTCAGCTCTAGGGCAATGTAGCATACCCAGAGCAGAAGTTCTACTTCAGCCAGATCAGTCCTGCAGAGAAACTGCGTTTCACAGGACTCTGTAAGTGATGTTCCCGGTAGGCTGTAAGAGCACTTTGCCGAGTGAGTTGTTTCTTAGCTTCCCAAAGAGCTGGAAGCAAGATGCTCTGGGGACCAACTCGCCCTTTGGAAAGAAGCCTGCACGTTGTACCTTTCTGCTCTGGGGCAATGTAGCACACCCAGAGCAGAAGTTCTGCTTCAGCCAGATCAGGCCTGCAAAGAAACTGCGTTTCACAGGCCTTTGTAAGTGGTGTTCCCGGTAGGCTGCAAGAGCACTTTGCAGAGCGAGTTGTTTCCTAGCTTCCCGAAGAGCTGGAAGCAAGATGCTCTGGGGCCCAACTCGCCGTTTGGAAAGAAGCCTGCACGTTGTGACTTTCAGCTCTAGGGCAATGTAGCACACCCAGAGCAGAAGTTCTGCTTCAGCCATATCAGGCCTGCAAAGAAACTGCGTTTCACAGGCCTTTGAAAGACATGTTCCTGGTAGGCTGTAAGAGCTCGGTGCGGAGCGAGTTGTTTCTTAGCTTCCCAAAGAGCTGGAAGCAAGATGCTCTGGGGCCCAACTCGCCCTTTGGAAAGAAGCCTGCACGTTGTGCCTTTAAGCTCTAGGGCAATGTAGCACACCCAGAGCAGTAGTTCTGCTGCAGCCAGATGAGGCCTGCAAAGAAACTGCGTTTCACAGGCCTTTGAAAGAGATGTTCCAGGTAGGCTGTGAGAGCACTGTGCAGAGCGAGTTGTTTCTTAGCTTCCCAAAGAGCTGGAAGCAAGATGCTCTGGGGCCCAACTCTCGCTTTGGAAAGAACACTGCACGTTGTGCCTTTCAGCTCTAGGGCAATGTAGCCCACCCTGAGCAGAAGTTCTGCTTCAGCCAGATGAGGCCTGCAAAGAAACTGTGTTTCACAGGCCTTTGTAAGAAATGTACCCGGTAGGCTCTAAGAGCACTGTGCAGAGCGAGTTGTTTCTTAGCTTCCCAAAGAGCTGGAAGCAAGATGCTCTGGGGCCCAACTCGCCGTTTGGAACGAAGCCTGCACGTTGTGCCTCTCAGCTCTAGGGCAATGTAGCACACCCAGAGCAGAAGTTCTGCTTCAGCCAGACCAGGCCTGCAGATAAACTGCGTTTCACAGGCCTTTGTAAGAGATGTTCCCGGTAGGCTGTAAGAGCACTGTGCAGAGCGAGTTGTTTCTTAGCTTCCCAAAGAGCTGGAAGCAAGATGCTCTGGGGCCCAACTCGCCCTTTGTAAAGAAGCCTGCACGTTGTGCCTTTCAGCTCTAGGGCAATGTAGCACACCCAGAGCAGAAGTTCTGCGTCAGCCAGATCAGGCCTGCAAAGAAACTGCGTTTCACAGGCCTTTGTAAGAGATGTTCCCGGTAGGCTGTAAGAGCACTGTGCAGAGCGAGTTCTTTCTTAGCATCCCAAAGAGCTGGAAGCAAGATGCTCTGGCGACCAACTCGTCCTTTGGAAACAAGCCTGCACGTTTTGCCTTTCAGCTCTAGGGCAATGTAGCATACCAAGAGCAGAAGTTCTACTTCAGCCAGATCAGTCCTGCAGAGAAACTGCGTTTCACAGGACTCTGTAAGTGATGTTCCCGGTAGGCTGTAAGAGCACTAGGCCGAGTGAGTTGTTTCTTAGCTTCCCAAAGAGCTGGAAGCAAGATGCTCTGGGGACCAACTCGCCCTTTGGAAAGAAGCCTGCACGTTGTAACTTTCTGCTCTGGGGCAATGTAGCACACCCAGAGCAGAAGTTCTGCTTCAGCCAGATCAGGCCTGCAAAGAAACTGCGTTTCACAGGCCTTTGTAAGTGGTGTTCCCGGTAGGCTGTAAGAGCACTTTGCAGAGCGAGTTGTTTCCTAGCTTCCAGAAGAGCTGGAAGCAAGATGCTCTGGGGCCCAACTCGCCGTTTGGAAAGAAGCCTGCACGTTGTGACTTTCAGCTCTAGGGCAATGCAGAACACCAGAGCAGAAGTTCTGCTTCAGCCAGATCAGGCCTGCAAAGAAACTGGGTTTCACAGGCCTTTGTAAGAGATGTTCCCGGTAGGCTGTAAGAGCACTGTGCAGAGCGAGTTGTTTCTTAGCTTCCCAAAGAGCTGGAAGCAACATGCTCTGGGTCTAACTCGCCCTTTGGAAAGAAGCCTGCACGTTGTGCCTTTCAGCTCTAGGGCAATGTAGCACACCCAGAGCAGAAGTTCTACTTCAGCCAGATCAGTCCTGCAGCGAAACTGCGTTTCACAGGCCTTTGTAAGAGATGTTCCCGGTAGGCTGTAAGAGCACTGTGCAGAGCGAGTTGTTTCTTAGCTTCCCAAAGAGCTGGAAGCAAGATGCTCTGGGGCCCAACTCGCCCTTTGGAAAGAAGCCTGCACGTTGTGCCTTTCAGCTCTAGGGTAATGTAGCACACCCAGAGCAGAAGTTCTGCGTCAGCCAGATCAGGCCTGCAAAGAAACTGCGTTTCACAGGCCTTTGTAAGAGATGTTCCCGGTAGGCTGTAAGAGCACTGTGCAGAGCGAGTTGTTTCTTAGCATCCCAAAGAGCTGGAAGCAAGATGCTCTGGCGACCAACTCGCCCTTTGGAAAGAAGCCTGCACGTTTTGCCTTTCAGCTCTAGGGCAATGTAGCATACCCAGAGCAGAAGTTCTACTTCAGCCAGATCAGTCCTGCAGAGAAACTGCGTTTCACAGGACTCTGTAAGTGATGTTCCCGGTAGGCTGTAAGAGCACTTTGCCGAGTGAGTTGTTTCTTAGCTTCCCAAAGAGCTGGAAGCAAGATGCTCTGGTGACCAACTCGCCCTTTGGAAAGAAGCCTGCACGTTGTACCTTTCTGCTCTGGGGTAATGTAGCACACCCAGAGCAGAAGTTCTGCTTCAGCCACATGAGGCCTGCAGAGAAACTGCGTTTCACAGGCCTTTGTAAGAGATGCTGCCGGTAGGCTGTAAGAGCACTGTGCAGAGCGAGTTGTTTCTTAGCTTCCCAAAGAGCTGGAAGCAAGATGCTCTGGGGCCCAACTCGCCCTTTTGAAAGAAGCCTGCACGTTGTGCCTTTCAGCTCTAGGGCAATGTAGCACACCCAGAGCAGTAGTTCTGCTGCAGCCAGATGAGGCCTGCAAAGAAACTGCGTTTCACAGGCCTTTGAAAGAGATGTTCCAGGTAGGCTGTAAGAGCACTGTGCAGAGCGAGTTGTTTCTTAGCTTCCGAAAGAGCTGGAAGCAAGATGCTCTGGGGCCCAACTCACCCTTTGGAAAGAAGCCTGCACGTTGTGCCTCTCAGCTCTAGGGCAATGTAGCACACCCAGAGCAGAAGTTCTGCTTCAGCCATATCAGGCCTGCAAAGAAACTGCGTTTCACAGGTCTTTGAAAGAGATGTTCCTGGTAGGCTGTAAGAGCTCGGTGCGGAGCGAGTTGTTTCTTAGCTTCCCAAAGAGGTGGAAGCAAGATGCTCTGGGGCCCAACTCGCCCTTTGGAAAGAAGCCTGCACGTTGTGCCTTTCAGCTCTAGGGCAATGTAGCACACCCAGAGCAGAAGTTCTGCTTCAGCCACATGAGGCCTGCAGAGAAACTGCGTTTCACAGGCCTTTGTAATAGATGTTGCCGGTAGGCTGTAAGAGCACTGTGCAGAGCGAGTTGTTTCTTAGCTTCCCAAAGAGCTGGAAGCAAGATGCTCTGGGGCCCAACTCGCCCTTTTGAAAGAAGCCTGCACGTTGTGCCTTTCAGCTCTAGGGCAATGTAGCACACCCAGAGCAGAAGTTCTGATTCAGCCACATCAGGCCTGCAAAGAAACTGCGTTTCACAGGCCTTTGTAAGAGATGTTCCCGGTAGGCTGTAAGAGCACTGTGCAGAGCGAGTTGTTTCTTCGCTTCCCAAAGAGCTGGATGCAAGATGCTCTGGGGCCCAACTCGCCCTTTGGAAAGAAGCCTGCACGTTTTGCCTTTCAGCTCTAGGGCAATGTAGAGCACCCAGGGCAGAAGTCCTACTTCAGCCAGATCAGTCCTGCAGAGAAACTGCGTTTCACAGGCCTTTGTAAGTGATGTTCCCGGTAGGCTGTAAGAGAACTGTGCAGAGCGAGTTGTTTCTTAGCTTCCCAAAGAGCTGGATGCAAGATGCTCTGGGGCCCAACTCGCCCTTTGGAAAGAAGCCTGCACGTTGTGCCTTTCTGATCTAGGGCAATGTAGCACACCCAGAGCAGAAGTTCTGCTTCAGCCAGATCAGGCCTGCAGAGAAACTGCATTTCACAGGCCTTTGTAAGAGATGTTCCCGGTAGGCTGTAAGAGCACTGTGCAGAGCAAGTTGTTTCTTAGCTTCCCAAAGAGCTGGAAGCAAGATTCTCTGGGGCCCAACTCGCCCTTTGGAAAGAAGCCTGCACGTTTTGCCTTTCAGCTCTAGGGCAATGTAGCACACCCAGTGCAGAAGTTCTGCTTCAGCCATATCAGTCCTGCAAAGAAACTGCGTTTCACAGGCCTTTGTAAGAGATGTTCCCGGTAGGCTGTAAGAGCACTGTGCAGAGCGAGTGGTTTCTTAGCTTCCCACAGAGCTGGAAGCAAGATGCTCTGCGGCCCAAATCGACCTTTGGAAAGAAGCCTGCACGTTGTGCCTTTCAGCTCTAGGGCAATGTAGCACACCCAGCGCAGAATTTCTGCTTCATCCAGATCAGGCCTGCAAAGAAACTGCGTTTCACAGGCCTTTGTAAGAGATGTTCCCGGTAGGCTGTAAGAGCACTGTGCAGAGCGAGTTGTTTCTTAGCTTCCCAAAGAGCTGGAAGCAAGATGCTCTGGGGCCCAACTCGCCCTTTGGAAAGAAGCCTGCACGTTGTGCCTTTCAGCTCTATGGCAATGTAGCACACCCAGAGCAGAAGTTCTGCTTCAGCCAGATCAGTCCTGCAGCGAAACTGCGTTTCACAGGCCTTTGTAAGTGATGTTCCCGGTAGGCTGTAAGAGCACTTTGCAGAGCGAGTTGTTTCTTAGCTTCCCAAAGAGCTGGAAGCAAGATGCTCTGGGGCCCAACTCGCCCTTTGGAAAGAAGCCTGCACGTTGTGCCTTTCAGCTCTAGGGCAATGTAGCACACCCAGAGCAGTAGTTCTGCTGCAGCCAGATGAGGCCTGCAAAGAAACTGCGTTTCACAGGCCTTTGAAAGAGATGTTCCAGGTAGGCTGTGAGAGCACTGTGCAGAGCGAGTTGTTTCTTAGCTTCCCAAAGAGCTGGAAGCAAGATGCTCTGCGGCCCAACTCTCCCTTTGGAAAGAAGACTGCATGTTGTGCCTTTCAGCTCTAGGGCAATGTAGCCCACCCAGAGCAGAAGTTCTGCTTCAGCCAGATGAGGCCTGCAAAGAAACTGTGTTTCACAGGCCTTTGTAAGAAATGTACCCGGTAGGCTCTAAGAGCACTGTGCAGAGCGAGTTGTTTCTTAGCTTCCCAAAGAGCTGGAAGCAAGATGCTCTGGGGCCCAACTCGCCGTTTGGAACGAAGCCTGCACGTTGTGCCTCTCAGCTCTAGGGCAATGTAGCACACCCAGAGCAGAAGTTCTGCTTCAGCCAGATCAGGCCTGCAGAGAAACTGCGTTTCACAGGCCTCTGTAAGAGATGTTCCCGGTAGGCTGTAAGAGCACTGTGCAGAGCGAGTTATTTCTTAGCTTCCCAAAGAGCTGGAAGCAAGATTCTCTGGGGCCCAACTCGCCCTTTGGAAAGAAGCCTGCACGTTGTGCCTTTCAGCTCTAGGGTAATGTAGCACACCCAGAGCAGAAGTTCTGCGTCAGCCAGATCAGGCCTGCAAAGAAACTGCGTTTCACAGGCCTTTGTAAGAGATGTTCCCGGTAGGCTGTAAGAGCACTGTGCAGAGCGAGTTGTTTCTTAGCATCCCAAAGAGCTGGAAGCAAGATGCTCTGGCGACCAACTCACCCTTTGGAAAGAAGCCTGCACGTTTTGCCTTTCAGCTCTAGGGCAATGTAGCATACCCAGAGCAGAAGTTCTACTTCAGCCAGATCAGTCCTGCAGAGAAACTGCGTTTCACAGGACTCTGTAAGTGATGTTCCCGGTAGGCTGTAAGAGCACTTTGCTGAGTGAGTTGTTTCTTAGCTTCCCAAAGAGCTGGAAGCAAGATGCTCTGGTGACCAACTCGCCCTTTGGAAAGAAGCCTGCACGTTGTACCTTTCTGCTCTGGGGCAATGTAGCACACCCAGAGCAGAAGTTCTGCTTCAGCCAGATCAGGCCTGCAAAGAAACTGCGTTTCACAGGCCTTTGTAAGTGGTGTTCCCGGTAGGCTGTAAGAGCACTTTGCAGAGCGAGTTGTTTCCTAGCTTCCCGAAGAGCTGGAAGCAAGATGCTCTGGGGCCCAACTCGCCGTTTGGAAAGAAGCCTGCACGTTGTGACTTTCAGCTCTAGGGCAATGCAGAACACCAGAGCAGAAGTTCTGCTTCAGCCAGATCAGGCCTGCAAAGAAACTGGGTTTCACAGGCCTTTGTAAGAGATGTTCCCGGTAGGCTGTAAGAGCACTGTGCAGAGCGAGTTGTTTCTTAGCTTCCCAAAGAGCTGGAAGCAAGATGCTCTGGGTCTAACTCGCCCTTTGCAAAGAAGCCTGCACGTTGTGCCTTTCAGCTCTAGGGCAATGTAGCACACCCAGAGCAGAAGTTCTACTTCAGCCAGATCAGTCCTGCAGTGAAACTGCGTTTCACAGGCCTTTGTAAGTGATGTTCCCGGTAGGCTGTAAGAGCACTTTGCAGAGCGAGTTGTTTCTTAGCTTCCCAAAGAGCTGGAAGCAAGATGCTCTGGGGCCCAACTTGCCCTTTGGAAAGAAGCCTGCACGTTGTGCCTTTCTGCTCTAGGGCAATGTAGCACACCCAGAGCAGAAGTTCTGCTTCAGCCAGATCAGGCCTGCAAAGAAACTGTGTTTCACAGGCCTTTGTAAGAGATGTTCCCGGTAGGCTGTAAGAGCACTGTGCAGAGCGAGTTGTTTCTTAGCTTCCCAAAGAGCTGGAAGCAAGATGCTCTGGGGCCCAACTCGCCCTTAGGAAAGAAGCCTGCACGTTGTGCCTTTCAGCTCTAGGGCAATGTAGCACACCCAGAGCAGAAGTTCTGCTTCAGCCACATGAGGCCTGCAGAGAAACTGCGTTTCACAGGCCTTTGTAAGAGATGTTGCCGGTAGGCTGTAAGAGCACTGTGCAGAGCGAGTTGTTTCTTAGCTTCCCAAAGAGCTGGAAGCAAGATGCTCTGGGGCCCAACTCGCCCTTTGGAAAGAAGCCTGCACGTTGTGCCTTTCAGCTCTAGGGCAATGTAGCACACCCAGAGCAGTAGTTCTGCTGCAGCGAGATGAGGCCTGCAAAGAAACTGCGTTTCACAGGCCTTTGAAAGAGATGTTCCAGGTAGGCTGTGAGAGCACTGTGCAGAGCGAGTTGTTTCTTAGCTTCCCAAAGAGCTGGAAGCAAGATGCTCTGCGGCCCAACTCTCCCTTTGGAAAGAAGACTGCACGTTGTGCCTTTCAGCTCTAGGGCAATGTAGCCCACCCAGAGCAGAAGTTCTGCTTCAGCCAGATGAGGCCTGCAAAGAAACTGTGTTTCACAGGCCTTTGTAAGAAATGTACCCGGTAGGCTCTAAGAGCACTGTGCAGAGCGTGTTGTTTCTTAGCTTCCCAAAGAGCTGGAAGCAAGATGCTCTGGGGCCCAACTCGCCGTTTGGAAAGAAGCCTGCACGTTGTGCCTCTCAGCTCTAGGGCAATGTAGCACACCCAGAGCAGAAGTTCTGCTTCAGCCAGATCAGGCCTGCAGAGAAACTGCGTTTCACAGGCCTTTGTAAGAGATGTTCCCGGTAGGCTGTAAGAGCACTGTGCAGAGCGAGTTGTTTCTTAGCTTCCCAAAGAGCTGGAAGCAAGATTCTCTGGGGCCCAACTCGCCCTTTGGAAAGAAGCCTGCACGTTGTGCCTTTCAGCTCTAGGGTAATGCAGCACACCCAGAGCAGAAGTTCTGCGTCAGCCAGATCAGGCCTGCAAAGAAACTGCGTTTCACAGGCCTTTGTAAGAGATGTTCCCGGTAGGCTGTAAGAGCACTGTGCAGAGCGAGTTGTTTCTTAGCATCCCAAAGAGCTGGAAGCAAGATGCTCTGGCGACCAACTCACCCTTTGGAAAGAAGCCTGCACGTTTTGCCTTTCAGCTCTAGGGCAATGTAGCATACCCAGAGCAGAAGTTCTACTTCAGCCAGATCAGTCCTGCAGAGAAACTGCGTTTCACAGGACTCTGTAAGTGAGGTTCCCGGTAGGCTGTAAGAGCACTTTGCTGAGTGAGTTGTTTCTTAGCTTCCCAAAGAGCTGGAAGCAAGATGCTCTGGGGACCAACTCGCCCTTTGGAAAGAAGCCTGCACGTTGTACCTTTCTGCTCTGGGGCAATGTAGCACACCCAGAGCAGAAGTTCTGCTTCAGCCAGATCAGGCCTGCAAAGAAACTGCGTTTCACAGGCCTTTGTAAGTGGTGTTCCCGGTAGGCTGTAAGAGCACTTTGCAGAGTGAGTTGTTTCCTAGCTTCCCGAAGAGCTGGAAGCAAGATGCTCTGGGGCCCAACTCGCCGTTTGGAAAGAAGCCTGCACGTTGTGACTTTCAGCTCTAGGGCAATGCAGAACACCAGAGCAGAAGTTCTGCTTCAGCCAGATCAGGCCTGCAAAGAAACTGGGTTTCACAGGCCTTTGTAAGAGATGTTCCCGGTAGGCTGTAAGAGCACTGTGCAGAGCGAGTTGTTTCTTAGCTTCCCACAGAGCTGGAAGCAAGATGCTCTGGGGCCCAAATCGACCTTTGGAAAGAAGCCTGCACGTTGTGCCTTTCAGCTCTAGGGCAATGTAGCACACCCAGCGCAGAAGTTCTGCTTCATCCAGATCAGGCCTGCAAAGAAACTGCGTTTCACAGGCCTTTGTAAGAGATGTTCCCGGTAGGCTGTAAGAGCACTGTGCAGAGCGAGTTGTTTCTTAGCTTCCCAAAGAGCTGGAAGCAAGATGCTCTGGGGCCCAACTCGCCCTTTGGAAAGAAGCCTGCACGTTGTGCCTTTCAGCTCTATGGCAATGTAGCACACCCAGAGCAGAAGTTCTGCTTCAGCCAGATCAGGCCTGCAAAGAAACTGCGTTTCACAGGCCTTTGTAAGTGATGTTCCCGGTAGGCTGTAAGAGCACTTTGCAGAGCGAGTTGTTTCTTAGCTTCCCAAAGAGCTGGAAGCAAGATGCTCTGGGGCCCAACTCGCCCTTTGGAAAGAAGCCTGCACGTTTTGCCTTTCTGCTCCAGGGCAATGTAGCACACCCAGAGCAGAAGTTCTGCTTCAGCCAGATCAGGCCTGCAAAGAAACTGCGTTTCACAGGCCTTTGTAAGAGATGTTCCCGGTAGGCTGTAAGAGCACTGTGCAGAGCGAGTTGTTTCTTAGCTTCCCAAAGAGCTGGAAGCAAGATGCTCTGGGGCCCAACTCGCCCTTTGGAAAGAAGCCTGCACGTTGTGCCTTTCTGCTCTAGGGTAATGTAGCACACCCAGAGCAGAAGTTCTGCTTCAGCCAGATCAGGCCTGCAAAGAAACTGCGTTTCACAGGCCTTTGTAAGAGATGTACCCGGTAGGCATAAGAGCACTGTGCAGAGCGAGTTGTTTCTTAGCTTCCCAAAGAGCTGGAAGCAAGATGCTCTGGGGCCCAACTCGCCCTTTGGAAAGAAGCCTGCACATTGTGCCTTTCAGCTCTAGGGCAATGTAGCACACCCAGAGCAGAAGTTCTGCTTCAGCCAGATGAGGCCTGCAAAGAAACTGCGTTTCACAGGCCTTTGTAAGAGATGTTCCCGGTAGGCTGTAAGAGCACTGTGCAGAGCGAATTGTTTCTTAGCTTCCCAAAGAGCTGGAAGCAAGATGCTCTGCGGCCCAAGTCGCCCTTTGGAAAGAAGCCTGCACGTTGTGCCTTTCAGCTCTAGGGCAATGTAGCACACCCAGAGCTGAAGTTCTGCTTCAGCGAGATCAGGCCTGCAGAGAAACTGCGTTTCACAGGCCTTTGTAAGAGATGTTCCCGGTAGGCTGTAAGAGCTCTGTGCAGAGCGAGTTGTTTCTTAGCTTCCCAAAGAGCTGGAAGCAAGATGCTCTGGGGCCCAACTCGCCCTTTGGAAAGAAGCCTTCACGTTGTGCCTTTCAGCTTTAGGGCAATGTAGCACACCCAGAGCAGTAGTTCTGATGCAGCCAGATGAGGACTGCAAAGAAACTGCGTTTCACAGGCCTTTGTAAGAGATGTTCCCGGTAGGCTGTGAGAGCACTGTGCAGAGCGAGTTGTTTCTTACCTTCCCAAAGAGCTGGAAGCAAGATGCTCTGGGTCCCAACTCTCTCTTTGGAAAGGAGACTGCACGTTGTGCCTTTGTGCTCTAGGGCAATGTAGCACACACAGAGCAGAAGTTCTGCTTCAGCCAGATCAGGCCTGCGAAGAAACTGCATTTCACAGGCCTTTGTAAGAGATGTTCCCGGTAGGCTGTAAGAGCACTGTGCAGAGCGAGTTGTTTCTTAGCTTCCCAAAGAGCTGGAAGCAAGATGCTCTGGGGCCCAACTCGCCCTTTGGAAAGAAGCCTGCACGTTGTGCCTTTCAGCTCTAGGGCAATGTAGCCCACCCAGAGCAGAAGTTCTGCTTCAGCCAGATGAGGCCTGCAAAGAAACTGGGTGTCACAGGCCTTAGTAAGAGATGTACCCGGTAGGCTCTAAGAGCACTGTGCAGAGCGAGTTGTTTCTTAGCTTCCCAAAGAGCTGGAAGCAAGATGCTCTGGGGCCCAACTCGCCCTTTGGAAAGAAGCCTGCACGTTGTGCCTTTCAGCTTTAGGGCAATGTAGCACAGCCAGAGGAGTAGTTCTGCTGCAGCCAGATGAGGCCTGCAAAGAAACTGCGTTTCACAGGCCTTTGTAAGAGATGTTCCCAGTAGGCTGTGAGAGCACTGTGCAGAGCGAGTTGTTTCTTAGCTTCCCAAAGAGCTGGAAGCAAGATGCTCTGGGGCCCAAATCGCCCTTTGGAAAGAAGCCTGCACGTTGTGCCTTTCAGCTCTAGGGCAATGTAGCACACCCAGAGAAGAAGTTCTGCTTCATCCATATGAGGCCTGCAAAGAAATTGGGTTTCACAGGCCTTTGTAAGAGATGTTCCCGGTAGGCTGTAAGAGCACTGTGCAGAGCGAGTTGTTTCTTAGCTTCCGAAACAGCTGGAAGGAAGATGCTCTGGGGCCCAACTCGCCCTTTGGAAAGAAGCCTGCACGTTTTGCCTTTCAACTCTAGGGAAATGTAGAGCACCCAGAGCAGAAGTTCTGCTTCAGCCATATCAGGCCTGCAAAGAAACTGCGTTTCACAGGCCTTTGAAAGACATGTTCCTGGTAGGCTGTAAGAGCTCGGTGCGGAGCGAGTTGTTTCTTAGCTTCCCAAAGAGCTTGAAGCAAGATGCTCTGGGGCCCAACTCGCCCTTTGGAAAGAAGCCTGCACGTTGTGCCTTTAAGCTCTAGGGCAATGTAGCACACCCAGAGCAGTAGTTCTGCTGCAGCCAGATGAGGCCTGCAAAGAAACTGCGTTTCACAGGCCTTTGAAAGAGATGTTCCATGTAGGCTGTGAGAGCACTGTGCAGAGCGAGTTGTTTCTTAGCTTCCCAAAGAGCTGGAAGCAAGATGCTCTGGGGCCCAACTCTCGCTTTGGAAAGAAGACTGCACGTTGTGCCTTTCAGCTCTAGGGCAATGTAGCCCACCCTGAGCAGAAGTTCTGCTTCAGCCAGATGAGGCCTGCAAAGAAACTGTGTTTCACAGGCCTTTGTAAGAAATGTACCCGGTAGGCTCTAAGAGCACTGTGCAGAGCGAGTTGTTTCTTAGCTTCCCAAAGAGCTGGAAGCAAGATGCTCTGGGGCCCAACTCGCCGTTTGGAACGAAGCCTGCACGTTGTGCCTCTCAGCTCTAGGGCAATGTAGCACACCCAGAGCAGAAGTTCTGCTTCAGCCAGACCAGGCCTGCAGATAAACTGCGTTTCACAGGCCTTTGTAAGAGATGTTCCCGGTAGGCTGTAAGAGCACTGTGCAGAGCGAGTTGTTTCTTAGCTTCCCAAAGAGCTGGAAGCAAGATGCTCTGGGGCCCAACTCGCCCTTTGGAAAGAAGCCTGCACGTTGTGCCTTTCAGCTTTAGGGCAATGTAGCACACCCAGAGCAGTAGTTCTGATGCAGCCAGATGAGGACTGCAAAGAAACTGCGTTTCACAGGCCTTTGTAAGAGATGTTCCCGGTAGGCTGTAAGAGCACTGTGCAGAGCGAGTTGTTTCTTAGCTTCCCAAAGAGCTGGAAGCAAGATGCTCTGGGTCTAACTCGCCCTTTGCAAAGAAGCCTGCACGTTGTGCCTTTCAGCTCTAGGGCAATGTAGCACACCCAGAGCAGAAGTTCTGCTTCAGCCAGATGAGGCCTGCAAAGAAACTGTGTTTCACAGGCCTTTGTAAGAAATGTACCCGGTAGGCTCTAAGAGCACTGTGCAGAGCGTGTTGTTTCTTAGCTTCCCAAAGAGCTGGAAGCAAGATGCTCTGGGGCCCAACTCGCCGTTTGGAAAGAAGCCTGCACGTTGTGCCTCTCAGCTCTAGGGCAATGTAGCACACCCAGAGCAGAAGTTCTGCTTCAGCCAGATCAGGCCTGCAGAGAAACTGCGTTTCACAGGCCTTTGTAAGAGATGTTCCCGGTAGGCTGTAAGAGCACTGTGCAGAGCGAGTTGTTTCTTAGCTTCCCAAAGAGCTGGAAGCAAGATTCTCTGGGGCCCAACTCGCCCTTTGGAAAGAAGCCTGCACGTTGTGCCTTTCAGCTCTAGGGTAATGTAGCACACCCAGAGCAGAAGTTCTGCGTCAGCCAGATCAGGCCTGCAAAGAAACTGCGTTTCACAGGCCTTTGTAAGAGATGTTCCCGGTAGGCTGTAAGAGCACTGTGCAGAGCGAGTTGTTTCTTAGCATCCCAAAGAGCTGGAAGCAAGATGCTCTGGCGACCAACTCACCCTTTGGAAAGAAGCCTGCACGTTTTGCCTTTCAGCTCTAGGGCAATGTAGCATACCCAGAGCAGAAGTTCTACTTCAGCCAGATCAGTCCTGCAGAGAAACTGCGTTTCACAGGACTCTGTAAGTGAGGTTCCCGGTAGGCTGTAAGAGCACTTTGCTGAGTGAGTTGTTTCTTAGCTTCCCAAAGAGCTGGAAGCAAGATGCTCTGGTGACCAACTCGCCCTTTGGAAAGAAGCCTGCACGTTGTACCTTTCTGCTCTGGGGCAATGTAGCACACCCAGAGCAGAAGTTCTGCTTCAGCCAGATCAGGCCTGCAAAGAAACTGCGTTTCACAGGCCTTTGTAAGTGGTGTTCCCGGTAGGCTGTAAGAGCACTTTGCAGAGTGAGTTGTTTCCTAGCTTCCCGAAGAGCTGGAAGCAAGATGCTCTGGGGCCCAACTCGCCGTTTGGAAAGAAGCCTGCACGTTGTGACTTTCAGCTCTAGGGCAATGCAGAACACCAGAGCAGAAGTTCTGCTTCAGCCAGATCAGGCCTGCAAAGAAACTGGGTTTCACAGGCCTTTGTAAGAGATGTTCCCGGTAGGCTGTAAGAGCACTGTGCAGAGCGAGTTGTTTCTTAGCTTCCCACAGAGCTGGAAGCAAGATGCTCTGGGGCCCAAATCGACCTTTGGAAAGAAGCCTGCACGTTGTGCCTTTCAGCTCTAGGGCAATGTAGCACACCCAGCGCAGAAGTTCTGCTTCATCCAGATCAGGCCTGCAAAGAAACTGCGTTTCACAGGCCTTTGTAAGAGATGTTCCCGGTAGGCTGTAAGAGCACTGTGCAGAGCGAGTTGTTTCTTAGCTTCCCAAAGAGCTGGAAGCAAGATGCTCTGGGGCCCAACTCGCCCTTTGGAAAGAAGCCTGCACGTTGTGCCTTTCAGCTCTAGGGCAATGTAGCACACCCAGAGCAGAAGTTCTGCTTCAGCCAGATCAGGCCTGCAAAGAAACTGCGTTTCACAGGCCTTTGTAAGTGATGTTCCCGGTAGGCTGTAAGAGCACTTTGCAGAGCGAGTTGTTTCTTAGCTTCCCAAAGAGCTGGAAGCAAGATGCTCTGGGGCCCAACTCGCCCTTTGGAAAGAAGCCTGCACGTTTTGCCTTTCTGCTCCAGGGCAATGTAGCACACCCAGAGCAGAAGTTCTGCTTCAGCCAGATCAGGCCTGCAAAGAAACTGCGTTTCACAGGCCTTTGTAAGAGATGTTCCCGGTAGGCTGTAAGAGCACTGTGCAGAGCGAGTTGTTTCTTAGCTTCCCAAAGAGCTGGAAGCAAGATGCTCTGGGGCCCAACTCGCCCTTTGGAAAGAAGCCTGCACGTTGTGCCTTTCTGCTCTAGGGTAATGTAGCACACCCAGAGCAGAAGTTCTGCTTCAGCCAGATCAGGCCTGCAAAGAAACTGCGTTTCACAGGCCTTTGTAAGAGATGTACCCGGTAGGCATAAGAGCACTGTGCAGAGCGAGTTGTTTCTTAGCTTCCCAAAGAGCTGGAAGCAAGATGCTCTGGGGCCCAACTCGCCCTTTGGAAAGAAGCCTGCACGTTGTGCCTTTCAGCTCTAGGGCAATGTAGCACACCCAGAGCAGAAGTTCTGCTTCAGCCAGATGAGGCCTGCAAAGAAACTGCGTTTCACAGGCCTTTGTAAGAGATGTTCCCGGTAGGCTGTAAGAGCACTGTGCAGAGCGAGTTGTTTCTTAGCTTCCCAAAGAGCTGGAAGCAAGATGCTCTGCGGCCCAAGTCGCCCTTTGGAAAGAAGCCTGCACGTTGTGCCTTTCAGCTCTAGGGCAATGTAGCACACCCAGAGCTGAAGTTCTGCTTCAGCGAGATCAGGCCTGCAGAGAAACTGCGTTTCACAGGCCTTTGTAAGAGATGTTCCCGGTAGGCTGTAAGAGCACTGTGCAGAGCGAGTTGTTTCTTAGCTTCCCAAAGAGCTGGAAGCAAGATGCTCTGGGGCCCAACTCGCCCTTTGGAAAGAAGCCTGCACGTTGTGCCTTTCAGCTTTAGGGCAATGTAGCACACCCAGAGCAGTAGTTCTGATGCAGCCAGATGAGGACTGCAAAGAAACTGCGTTTCACAGGCCTTTGTAAGAGATGTTCCCGGTAGGCTGTGAGAGCACTGTGCAGAGCGAGTTGTTTCTTACCTTCCCAAAGAGCTGGAAGCAAGATGCTCTGGGTCCCAACTCTCTCTTTGGAAAGGAGACTGCACGTTGTGCCTTTGTGCTCTAGGGCAATGTAGCACACACAGAGCAGAAGTTCTGCTTCAGCCAGATCAGGCCTGCGAAGAAACTGCATTTCACAGGCCTTTGTAAGAGATGTTCCCGGTAGGCTGTAAGAGCACTGTGCAGAGCGAGTTGTTTCTTAGCTTCCCAAAGAGCTGGAAGCAAGATGCTCTGGGGCCCAACTCGCCCTTTGGAAAGAAGCCTGCACGTTGTGCCTTTCAGCTCTAGGGCAATGTAGCCCACCCAGAGCAGAAGTTCTGCTTCAGCCAGATGAGGCCTGCAAAGAAACTGGGTGTCACAGGCCTTAGTAAGAGATGTACCCGGTAGGCTCTAAGAGCACTGTGCAGAGCGAGTTGTTTCTTAGCTTCCCAAAGAGCTGGAAGCAAGATGCTCTGGGGCCCAACTCGCCCTTTGGAAAGAAGCCTGCACGTTGTGCCTTTCAGCTTTAGGGCAATGTAGCACAGCCAGAGGAGTAGTTCTGCTGCAGCCAGATGAGGCCTGCAAAGAAACTGCGTTTCACAGGCCTTTGTAAGAGATGTTCCCAGTAGGCTGTGAGAGCACTGTGCAGAGCGAGTTGTTTCTTAGCTTCCCAAAGAGCTGGAAGCAAGATGCTCTGGGGCCCAAATCGCCCTTTGGAAAGAAGCCTGCACGTTGTGCCTTTCAGCTCTAGGGCAATGTAGCACACCCAGAGAAGAAGTTCTGCTTCATCCATATGAGGCCTGCAAAGAAATTGGGTTTCACAGGCCTTTGTAAGAGATGTTCCCGGTAGGCTGTAAGAGCACTGTGCAGAGCGAGTTGTTTCTTAGCTTCCGAAACAGCTGGAAGCAAGATGCTCTGGGGCCCAACTCGCCCTTTGGAAAGAAGCCTGCACGTTTTGCCTTTCAACTCTAGGGAAATGTAGAGCACCCAGAGCAGAAGTTCTGCTTCAGCCATATCAGGCCTGCAAAGAAACTGCGTTTCACAGGCCTTTGAAAGACATGTTCCTGGTAGGCTGTAAGAGCTCGGTGCGGAGCGAGTTGTTTCTTAGCTTCCCAAAGAGCTTGAAGCAAGATGCTCTGGGGCCCAACTCGCCCTTTGGAAAGAAGCCTGCACGTTGTGCCTTTAAGCTCTAGGGCAATGTAGCACACCCAGAGCAGTAGTTCTGCTGCAGCCAGATGAGGCCTGCAAAGAAACTGCGTTTCACAGGCCTTTGAAAGAGATGTTCCAGGTAGGCTGTGAGAGCACTGTGCAGAGCGAGTTGTTTCTTAGCTTCCCAAAGAGCTGGAAGCAAGATGCTCTGGGGCCCAACTCTCGCTTTGGAAAGAAGACTGCACGTTGTGCCTTTCAGCTCTAGGGCAATGTAGCCCACCCTGAGCAGAAGTTCTGCTTCAGCCAGATGAGGCCTGCAAAGAAACTGTGTTTCACAGGCCTTTGTAAGAAATGTACCCGGTAGGCTCTAAGAGCACTGTGCAGAGCGAGTTGTTTCTTAGCTTCCCAAAGAGCTGGAAGCAAGATGCTCTGGGGCCCAACTCGCCGTTTGGAACGAAGCCTGCACGTTGTGCCTCTCAGCTCTAGGGCAATGTAGCACACCCAGAGCAGAAGTTCTGCTTCAGCCAGACCAGGCCTGCAGATAAACTGCGTTTCACAGGCCTTTGTAAGAGATGTTCCCGGTAGGCTGTAAGAGCACTGTGCAGAGCGAGTTGTTTCTTAGCTTCCCAAAGAGCTGGAAGCAAGATGCTCTGGGGCCCAACTCGCCCTTTGTAAAGAAGCCTGCACGTTGTGCCTTTCAGCTCTAGGGCAATGTAGCACACCCAGAGCAGAAGTTCTGCGTCAGCCAGATCAGGCCTGCAAAGAAACTGCGTTTCACAGGCCTTTGTAAGAGATGTTCCCGGTAGGCTGTAAGAGCACTGTGCAGAGCGAGTTCTTTCTTAGCATCCCAAAGAGCTGGAAGCAAGATGCTCTGGCGACCAACTCGTCCTTTGGAAACAAGCCTGCACGTTTTGCCTTTCAGCTCTAGGGCAATGTAGCATACCAAGAGCAGAAGTTCTACTTCAGCCAGATCAGTCCTGCAGAGAAACTGCGTTTCACAGGACTCTGTAAGTGATGTTCCCGGTAGGCTGTAAGAGCACTAGGCCGAGTGAGTTGTTTCTTAGCTTCCCAAAGAGCTGGAAGCAAGATGCTCTGGGGACCAACTCGCCCTTTGGAAAGAAGCCTGCACGTTGTACCTTTCTGCTCTGGGGCAATGTAGCACACCCAGAGCAGAAGTTCTGCTTCAGCCAGATCAGGCCTGCAAAGAAACTGCGTTTCACAGGCCTTTGTAAGTGGTGTTCCCGGTAGGCTGTAAGAGCACTTTGCAGAGCGAGTTGTTTCCTAGCTTCCAGAAGAGCTGGAAGCAAGATGCTCTGGGGCCCAACTCGCCGTTTGGAAAGAAGCCTGCACGTTGTGACTTTCAGCTCTAGGGCAATGCAGAACACCAGAGCAGAAGTTCTGCTTCAGCCAGATCAGGCCTGCAAAGAAACTGCGTTTCACAGGCCTTTGTAAGAGATGTTCCCGGTAGGCTGTAAGAGCACTGTGCAGAGCGAGTTGTTTCTTAGCTTCCCAAAGAGCTGGAAGCAAGATGCTCTGGGTCTAACTCGCCCTTTCTAAAGAAGCCTGCACGTTGTGCCTTTCAGCTCTAGGGCAATGTAGCACACCCAGAGCAGAAGTTCTACTTCAGCCAGATCAGTCCTGCAGCGAAACTGCGTTTCACAGGCCTTTGTAAGTGATGTTCCCGGTAGGCTGTAAGAGCACTTTGCAGAGCGAGTTGTTTCTTAGCTTCCCAAAGAGCTGGAAGCAAGATGCTCTGGGGCCCAACTTGCCCTTTGGAAAGAAGCCTGCACGTTGTGCCTTTCTGCTCTAGGGCAATGTAGCACACCCAGAGCAGAAGTTCTGCTTCAGCCAGATCAGGCCTGCAAAGAAACTGTGTTTCACAGGCCTTTGTAAGAGATGTTCCCGGTAGGCTGTAAGAGCACTGTGCAGAGCGAGTTGTTTCTTAGCTTCCCAAAGAGCTGGAAGCAAGATGCTCTGGGGCCCAACTCGCCTTTTGGAAAGAAGCCTGCACGTTGTGCCTTTCAGCTCTAGGGCAATGTAGCACACCCAGAGCAGAAGTTCTGCTTCAGCCACATGAGGCCTGCAGAGAAACTGCGTTTCACAGGCCTTTGTAAGAGATGTTGCCGGTAGGCTGTAAGAGCACTGTGCAGAGCGAGTTGTTTCTTAGCTTCCCAAAGAGCTGGAAGCAAGATGCTCTGGGGCCCAACTCGCCCTTTTGAAAGAAGCCTGCACGTTGTGCCTTTCAGCTCTAGGGCAATGTAGCACACCCAGAGCAGTAGTTCTGCTGCAGCCAGATGAGGCCTGCAAAGAAACTGCGTTTCACAGGCCTTTGAAAGAGATGTTCCAGGTAGGCTGTGAGAGCACTGTGCAGAGCGAGTTGTTTCTTAGCTTCCCAAAGAGCTGGAAGCAAGATGCTCTGCGGCCCAACTCTCCCTTTGGAAATAAGCCTGCACGTTGTGCCTTTCAGCTCTAGGGCAATGTAGCCCACCCAGAGCAGAAGTTCTGCTTCAGCCAGATGAGGCCTGCAAAGAAACTGTGTTTCACAGGCCTTTGTAAGAAATGTACCCGGTAGGCTCTAAGAGCACTGTGCAGAGCGAGTTGTTTCTTAGCTTCCCAAAGAGCTGGAAGCAAGATGCTCTGGGGCCCAACTCGCCGTTTGGAATGAAGCCTGCACGTTGTGCCTCTCAGCTCTAGGGCAATATAGCACACCCAGAGCAGAAGTTCTGCTTCAGCCAGATCAGGCCTGCAGAGAAACTGCGTTTCACAGGCCTTTGTAAGAGATGTTCCCGGTAGGCTGTAAGAGCACTGTGCAGAGCGAGTTGTTTCTTAGCTTCCCAAAGAGCTGGAAGCAAGATGCTCTGGGGCCCAACTCGCCCTTTGGAAAGAAGCCTGCACGTTGTGCCTTTCAGCTCTAGGGTAATGTAGCACACCCAGAGCAGAAGTTCTGCGTCAGCCAGATCAGGCCTGCAAAGAAACTGCGTTTCACAGGCCTTTGTAAGAGATGTTCCCGGTAGGCTGTAAGAGCACTGTGCAGAGCGAGTTGTTTCTTAGCATCCCAAAGAGCTGGAAGCAAGATGCTCTGGCGACCAACTCGCCCTTTGGAAAGAAGCCTGCACGTTTTGCCTTTCAGCTCTAGGGCAATGTAGCATACCCAGAGCAGAAGTTCTACTTCAGCCAGATCAGTCCTGCAGAGAAACTGCGTTTCACAGGACTCTGTAAGTGATGTTCCCGGTAGGCTGTAAGAGCACTTTGCCGAGTGAGTTGTTTCTTAGCTTCCCAAAGAGCTGGAAGCAAGATGCTCTGGTGACCAACTCGCCCTTTGGAAAGAAGCCTGCACGTTGTACCTTTCTGCTCTGGGGTAATGTAGCACACCCAGAGCAGAAGTTCTGCTTCAGCCACATGAGGCCTGCAGAGAAACTGCGTTTCACAGGCCTTTGTAAGAGATGCTGCCGGTAGGCTGTAAGAGCACTGTGCAGAGCGAGTTCTTTCTTAGCATCCCAAAGAGCTGGAAGCAAGATGCTCTGGCGACCAACTCGTCCTTTGGAAACAAGCCTGCACGTTTTGCCTTTCAGCTCTAGGGCAATGTAGCATACCAAGAGCAGAAGTTCTACTTCAGCCAGATCAGTCCTGCAGAGAAACTGCGTTTCACAGGACTCTGTAAGTGATGTTCCCGGTAGGCTGTAAGAGCACTAGGCCGAGTGAGTTGTTTCTTAGCTTCCCAAAGAGCTGGAAGCAAGATGCTCTGGGGACCAACTCGCCCTTTGGAAAGAAGCCTGCACGTTGTACCTTTCTGCTCTGGGGCAATGTAGCACACCCAGAGCAGAAGTTCTGCTTCAGCCAGATCAGGCCTGCAAAGAAACTGCGTTTCACAGGCCTTTGTAAGTGGTGTTCCCGGTAGGCTGTAAGAGCACTTTGCAGAGCGAGTTGTTTCCTAGCTTCCAGAAGAGCTGGAAGCAAGATGCTCTGGGGCCCAACTCGCCGTTTGGAAAGAAGCCTGCACGTTGTGACTTTCAGCTCTAGGGCAATGCAGAACACCAGAGCAGAAGTTCTGCTTCAGCCAGATCAGGCCTGCAAAGAAACTGCGTTTCACAGGCCTTTGTAAGAGATGTTCCCGGTAGGCTGTAAGAGCACTGTGCAGAGCGAGTTGTTTCTTAGCTTCCCAAAGAGCTGGAAGCAAGATGCTCTGGGTCTAACTCGCCCTTTCTAAAGAAGCCTGCACGTTGTGCCTTTCAGCTCTAGGGCAATGTAGCACACCCAGAGCAGAAGTTCTACTTCAGCCAGATCAGTCCTGCAGCGAAACTGCGTTTCACAGGCCTTTGTAAGTGATGTTCCCGGTAGGCTGTAAGAGCACTTTGCAGAGCGAGTTGTTTCTTAGCTTCCCAAAGAGCTGGAAGCAAGATGCTCTGGGGCCCAACTTGCCCTTTGGAAAGAAGCCTGCACGTTGTGCCTTTCTGCTCTAGGGCAATGTAGCACACCCAGAGCAGAAGTTCTGCTTCAGCCAGATCAGGCCTGCAAAGAAACTGTGTTTCACAGGCCTTTGTAAGAGATGTTCCCGGTAGGCTGTAAGAGCACTGTGCAGAGCGAGTTGTTTCTTAGCTTCCCAAAGAGCTGGAAGCAAGATGCTCTGGGGCCCAACTCGCCTTTTGGAAAGAAGCCTGCACGTTGTGCCTTTCAGCTCTAGGGCAATGTAGCACACCCAGAGCAGAAGTTCTGCTTCAGCCACATGAGGCCTGCAGAGAAACTGCGTTTCACAGGCCTTTGTAAGAGATGTTGCCGGTAGGCTGTAAGAGCACTGTGCAGAGCGAGTTGTTTCTTAGCTTCCCAAAGAGCTGGAAGCAAGATGCTCTGGGGCCCAACTCGCCCTTTTGAAAGAAGCCTGCACGTTGTGCCTTTCAGCTCTAGGGCAATGTAGCACACCCAGAGCAGTAGTTCTGCTGCAGCCAGATGAGGCCTGCAAAGAAACTGCGTTTCACAGGCCTTTGAAAGAGATGTTCCAGGTAGGCTGTGAGAGCACTGTGCAGAGCGAGTTGTTTCTTAGCTTCCCAAAGAGCTGGAAGCAAGATGCTCTGCGGCCCAACTCTCCCTTTGGAAATAAGCCTGCACGTTGTGCCTTTCAGCTCTAGGGCAATGTAGCCCACCCAGAGCAGAAGTTCTGCTTCAGCCAGATGAGGCCTGCAAAGAAACTGTGTTTCACAGGCCTTTGTAAGAAATGTACCCGGTAGGCTCTAAGAGCACTGTGCAGAGCGAGTTGTTTCTTAGCTTCCCAAAGAGCTGGAAGCAAGATGCTCTGGGGCCCAACTCGCCGTTTGGAATGAAGCCTGCACGTTGTGCCTCTCAGCTCTAGGGCAATATAGCACACCCAGAGCAGAAGTTCTGCTTCAGCCAGATCAGGCCTGCAGAGAAACTGCGTTTCACAGGCCTTTGTAAGAGATGTTCCCGGTAGGCTGTAAGAGCACTGTGCAGAGCGAGTTGTTTCTTAGCTTCCCAAAGAGCTGGAAGCAAGATGCTCTGGGGCCCAACTCGCCCTTTGGAAAGAAGCCTGCACGTTGTGCCTTTCAGCTCTAGGGTAATGTAGCACACCCAGAGCAGAAGTTCTGCGTCAGCCAGATCAGGCCTGCAAAGAAACTGCGTTTCACAGGCCTTTGTAAGAGATGTTCCCGGTAGGCTGTAAGAGCACTGTGCAGAGCGAGTTGTTTCTTAGCATCCCAAAGAGCTGGAAGCAAGATGCTCTGGCGACCAACTCGCCCTTTGGAAAGAAGCCTGCACGTTTTGCCTTTCAGCTCTAGGGCAATGTAGCATACCCAGAGCAGAAGTTCTACTTCAGCCAGATCAGTCCTGCAGAGAAACTGCGTTTCACAGGACTCTGTAAGTGATGTTCCCGGTAGGCTGTAAGAGCACTTTGCCGAGTGAGTTGTTTCTTAGCTTCCCAAAGAGCTGGAAGCAAGATGCTCTGGTGACCAACTCGCCCTTTGGAAAGAAGCCTGCACGTTGTACCTTTCTGCTCTGGGGTAATGTAGCACACCCAGAGCAGAAGTTCTGCTTCAGCCACATGAGGCCTGCAGAGAAACTGCGTTTCACAGGCCTTTGTAAGAGATGCTGCCGGTAGGCTGTAAGAGCACTGTGCAGAGCGAGTTGTTTCTTAGCTTCCCAAAGAGCTGGAAGCAAGATGCTCTGGGGCCCAACTCGCCCTTTTGAAAGAAGCCTGCACGTTGTGCCTTTCAGCTCTAGGGCAATGTAGCACACCCAGAGCAGTAGTTCTGCTGCAGCCAGATGAGGCCTGCAAAGAAACTGCGTTTCACAGGCCTTTGAAAGAGATGTTCCAGGTAGGCTGTAAGAGCACTGTGCAGAGCGAGTTGTTTCTTAGCTTCCGAAAGAGCTGGAAGCAAGATGCTCTGGGGCCCAACTCACCCTTTGGAAAGAAGCCTGCACGTTGTGCCTCTCAGCTCTAGGGCAATGTAGCACACCCAGAGCAGAAGTTCTGCTTCAGCCATATCAGGCCTGCAAAGAAACTGCGTTTCACAGGTCTTTGAAAGAGATGTTCCTGGTAGGCTGTAAGAGCTCGGTGCGGAGCGAGTTGTTTCTTAGCTTCCCAAAGAGGTGGAAGCAAGATGCTCTGGGGCCCAACTCGCCCTTTGGAAAGAAGCCTGCACGTTGTGCCTTTCAGCTCTAGGGCAATGTAGCACACCCAGAGCAGAAGTTCTGCTTCAGCCACATGAGGCCTGCAGAGAAACTGCGTTTCACAGGCCTTTGTAATAGATGTTGCCGGTAGGCTGTAAGAGCACTGTGCAGAGCGAGTTGTTTCTTAGCTTCCCAAAGAGCTGGAAGCAAGATGCTCTGGGGCCCAACTCGCCCTTTTGAAAGAAGCCTGCACGTTGTGCCTTTCAGCTCTAGGGCAATGTAGCACACCCAGAGCAGAAGTTCTGATTCAGCCACATCAGGCCTGCAAAGAAACTGCGTTTCACAGGCCTTTGTAAGAGATGTTCCCGGTAGGCTGTAAGAGCACTGTGCAGAGCGAGTTGTTTCTTCGCTTCCCAAAGAGCTGGATGCAAGATGCTCTGGGGCCCAACTCGCCCTTTGGAAAGAAGCCTGCACGTTTTGCCTTTCAGCTCTAGGGCAATGTAGAGCACCCAGGGCAGAAGTCCTACTTCAGCCAGATCAGTCCTGCAGAGAAACTGCGTTTCACAGGCCTTTGTAAGTGATGTTCCCGGTAGGCTGTAAGAGAACTGTGCAGAGCGAGTTGTTTCTTAGCTTCCCAAAGAGCTGGATGCAAGATGCTCTGGGGCCCAACTCGCCCTTTGGAAAGAAGCCTGCACGTTGTGCCTTTCTGATCTAGGGCAATGTAGCACACCCAGAGCAGAAGTTCTGCTTCAGCCAGATCAGGCCTGCAGAGAAACTGCATTTCACAGGCCTTTGTAAGAGATGTTCCCGGTAGGCTGTAAGAGCACTGTGCAGAGCAAGTTGTTTCTTAGCTTCCCAAAGAGCTGGAAGCAAGATTCTCTGGGGCCCAACTCGCCCTTTGGAAAGAAGCCTGCACGTTTTGCCTTTCAGCTCTAGGGCAATGTAGCACACCCAGTGCAGAAGTTCTGCTTCAGCCATATCAGTCCTGCAAAGAAACTGCGTTTCACAGGCCTTTGTAAGAGATGTTCCCGGTAGGCTGTAAGAGCACTGTGCAGAGCGAGTGGTTTCTTAGCTTCCCACAGAGCTGGAAGCAAGATGCTCTGCGGCCCAAATCGACCTTTGGAAAGAAGCCTGCACGTTGTGCCTTTCAGCTCTAGGGCAATGTAGCACACCCAGCGCAGAATTTCTGCTTCATCCAGATCAGGCCTGCAAAGAAACTGCGTTTCACAGGCCTTTGTAAGAGATGTTCCCGGTAGGCTGTAAGAGCACTGTGCAGAGCGAGTTGTTTCTTAGCTTCCCAAAGAGCTGGAAGCAAGATGCTCTGGGGCCCAACTCGCCCTTTGGAAAGAAGCCTGCACGTTGTGCCTTTCAGCTCTATGGCAATGTAGCACACCCAGAGCAGAAGTTCTGCTTCAGCCAGATCAGTCCTGCAGCGAAACTGCGTTTCACAGGCCTTTGTAAGTGATGTTCCCGGTAGGCTGTAAGAGCACTTTGCAGAGCGAGTTGTTTCTTAGCTTCCCAAAGAGCTGGAAGCAAGATGCTCTGGGGCCCAACTCGCCCTTTGGAAAGAAGCCTGCACGTTGTGCCTTTCAGCTCTAGGGCAATGTAGCACACCCAGAGCAGTAGTTCTGCTGCAGCCAGATGAGGCCTGCAAAGAAACTGCGTTTCACAGGCCTTTGAAAGAGATGTTCCAGGTAGGCTGTGAGAGCACTGTGCAGAGCGAGTTGTTTCTTAGCTTCCCAAAGAGCTGGAAGCAAGATGCTCTGCGGCCCAACTCTCCCTTTGGAAAGAAGACTGCATGTTGTGCCTTTCAGCTCTAGGGCAATGTAGCCCACCCAGAGCAGAAGTTCTGCTTCAGCCAGATGAGGCCTGCAAAGAAACTGTGTTTCACAGGCCTTTGTAAGAAATGTACCCGGTAGGCTCTAAGAGCACTGTGCAGAGCGAGTTGTTTCTTAGCTTCCCAAAGAGCTGGAAGCAAGATGCTCTGGGGCCCAACTCGCCGTTTGGAATGAAGCCTGCACGTTGTGCCTCTCAGCTCTAGGGCAATGTAGCACACCCAGAGCAGAAGTTCTGCTTCAGCCAGATCAGGACTGCAGAGAAACTGCGTTTCACAGGCCTCTGTAAGAGATGTTCCCGGTAGGCTGTAAGAGCACTGTGCAGAGCGAGTTATTTCTTAGCTTCCCAAAGAGCTGGAAGCAAGATTCTCTGGGGCCCAACTCGCCCTTTGGAAAGAAGCCTGCACGTTGTGCCTTTCAGCTCTAGGGTAATGTAGCACACCCAGAGCAGAAGTTCTGCGTCAGCCAGATCAGGCCTGCAAAGAAACTGCGTTTCACAGGCCTTTGTAAGAGATGTTCCCGGTAGGCTGTAAGAGCACTGTGCAGAGCGAGTTGTTTCTTAGCATCCCAAAGAGCTGGAAGCAAGATGCTCTGGCGACCAACTCACCCTTTGGAAAGAAGCCTGCACGTTTTGCCTTTCAGCTCTAGGGCAATGTAGCATACCCAGAGCAGAAGTTCTACTTCAGCCAGATCAGTCCTGCAGAGAAACTGCGTTTCACAGGACTCTGTAAGTGATGTTCCCGGTAGGCTGTAAGAGCACTTTGCTGAGTGAGTTGTTTCTTAGCTTCCCAAAGAGCTGGAAGCAAGATGCTCTGGTGACCAACTCGCCCTTTGGAAAGAAGCCTGCACGTTGTACCTTTCTGCTCTGGGGCAATGTAGCACACCCAGAGCAGAAGTTCTGCTTCAGCCAGATCAGGCCTGCAAAGAAACTGCGTTTCACAGGCCTTTGTAAGTGGTGTTCCCAGTAGGCTGTAAGAGCACTTTGCAGAGCGAGTTGTTTCCTAGCTTCCCGAAGAGCTGGAAGCAAGATGCTCTGGGGCCCAACTCGCCGTTTGGAAAGAAGCCTGCACGTTGTGACTTTCAGCTCTAGGGCAATGCAGAACACCAGAGCAGAAGTTCTGCTTCAGCCAGATCAGGCCTGCAAAGAAACTGGGTTTCACAGGCCTTTGTAAGAGATGTTCCCGGTAGGCTGTAAGAGCACTGTGCAGAGCGAGTTGTTTCTTAGCTTCCCACAGAGCTGGAAGCAAGATGCTCTGGGGCCCAAATCGACCTTTGGAAAGAAGCCTGCACGTTGTGCCTTTCAGCTCTAGGGCAATGTAGCACACCCAGCGCAGAAGTTCTGCTTCATCCAGATCAGGCCTGCAAAGAAACTGCGTTTCACAGGCCTTTGTAAGAGATGTTCCCGGTAGGCTGTAAGAGCACTGTGCAGAGCGAGTTGTTTCTTAGCTTCCCAAAGAGCTGGAAGCAAGATGCTCTGGGGCCCAACTTGCCCTTTGGAAAGAAGCCTGCACGTTGTGCCTTTCAGCTCTAGGGCAATGTAGCACACCCAGAGCAGAAGTTCTGCTTCAGCCAGATCAGTCCTGCAGCGAAACTGCGTTTCACAGGCCTTTGTAAGTGATGTTCCCGGTAGGCTGTAAGAGCACTTTGCAGAGCGAGTTGTTTCTTAGCTTCCCAAAGAGCTGGAAGCAAGATGCTCTGGGGCCCAACTTGCCCTTTGGAAAGAAGCCTGCACGTTGTGCCTTTCTGCTCTAGGGCAATGTAGCACACCCAGAGCAGAAGTTCTGCTTCAGCCAGATCAGGCCTGCAAAGAAACTGTGTTTCACAGGCCTTTGTAAGAGATGTTCCCGGTAGGCTGTAAGAGCACTGTGCAGAGCGAGTTGTTTCTTAGCTTCCCAAAGAGCTGGAAGCAAGATGCTCTGGGGCCCAACTCGCCTTTTGGAAAGAAGCCTGCACGTTGTGCCTTTCAGCTCTAGGGCAATGTAGCACACCCAGAGCAGAAGTTCTGCTTCAGCCACATGAGGCCTGCAGAGAAACTGCGTTTCACAGGCCTTTGTAAGAGATGTTGCCGGTAGGCTGTAAGAGCACTGTGCAGAGCGAGTTGTTTCTTAGCTTCCCAAAGAGCTGGAAGCAAGATGCTCTGGGGCCCAACTCGCCCTTTTGAAAGAAGCCTGCACGTTGTGCCTTTCAGCTCTAGGGCAATGTAGCACACCCAGAGCAGTAGTTCTGCTGCAGCCAGATGAGGCCTGCAAAGAAACTGCGTTTCACAGGCCTTTGAAAGAGATGTTCCAGGTAGGCTGTGAGAGCACTGTGCAGAGCGAGTTGTTTCTTAGCTTCCCAAAGAGCTGGAAGCAAGATGCTCTGCGGCCCAACTCTCCCTTTGGAAATAAGCCTGCACGTTGTGCCTTTCAGCTCTAGGGCAATGTAGCCCACCCAGAGCAGAAGTTCTGCTTCAGCCAGATGAGGCCTGCAAAGAAACTGTGTTTCACAGGCCTTTGTAAGAAATGTACCCGGTAGGCTCTAAGAGCACTGTGCAGAGCGAGTTGTTTCTTAGCTTCCCAAAGAGCTGGAAGCAAGATGCTCTGGGGCCCAACTCGCCGTTTGGAATGAAGCCTGCACGTTGTGCCTCTCAGCTCTAGGGCAATATAGCACACCCAGAGCAGAAGTTCTGCTTCAGCCAGATCAGGCCTGCAGAGAAACTGCGTTTCACAGGCCTTTGTAAGAGATGTTCCCGGTAGGCTGTAAGAGCACTGTGCAGAGCGAGTTGTTTCTTAGCTTCCCAAAGAGCTGGAAGCAAGATGCTCTGGGGCCCAACTCGCCCTTTGGAAAGAAGCCTGCACGTTGGCCTTTCAGCTCTAGGGTAATGTAGCACACCCAGAGCAGAAGTTCTGCGTCAGCCAGATCAGGCCTGCAAAGAAACTGCGTTTCACAGGCCTTTGTAAGAGATGTTCCCGGTAGGCTGTAAGAGCACTGTGCAGAGCGAGTTGTTTCTTAGCATCCCAAAGAGCTGGAAGCAAGATGCTCTGGCGACCAACTCGCCCTTTGGAAAGAAGCCTGCACGTTTTGCCTTTCAGCTCTAGGGCAATGTAGCATACCCAGAGCAGAAGTTCTACTTCAGCCAGATCAGTCCTGCAGAGAAACTGCGTTTCACAGGACTCTGTAAGTGATGTTCCCGGTAGGCTGTAAGAGCACTTTGCCGAGTGAGTTGTTTCTTAGCTTCCCAAAGAGCTGGAAGCAAGATGCTCTGGTGACCAACTCGCCCTTTGGAAAGAAGCCTGCACGTTGTACCTTTCTGCTCTGGGGTAATGTAGCACACCCAGAGCAGAAGTTCTGCTTCAGCCACATGAGGCCTGCAGAGAAACTGCGTTTCACAGGCCTTTGTAAGAGATGCTGCCGGTAGGCTGTAAGAGCACTGTGCAGAGCGAGTTGTTTCTTAGCTTCCCAAAGAGCTGGAAGCAAGATGCTCTGGGGCCCAACTCGCCCTTTTGAAAGAAGCCTGCACGTTGTGCCTTTCAGCTCTAGGGCAATGTAGCACACCCAGAGCAGTAGTTCTGCTGCAGCCAGATGAGGCCTGCAAAGAAACTGCGTTTCACAGGCCTTTGAAAGAGATGTTCCAGGTAGGCTGTAAGAGCACTGTGCAGAGCGAGTTGTTTCTTAGCTTCCGAAAGAGCTGGAAGCAAGATGCTCTGGGGCCCAACTCACCCTTTGGAAAGAAGCCTGCACGTTGTGCCTCTCAGCTCTAGGGCAATGTAGCACACCCAGAGCAGAAGTTCTGCTTCAGCCATATCAGGCCTGCAAAGAAACTGCGTTTCACAGGTCTTTGAAAGAGATGTTCCTGGTAGGCTGTAAGAGCTCGGTGCGGAGCGAGTTGTTTCTTAGCTTCCCAAAGAGGTGGAAGCAAGATGCTCTGGGGCCCAACTCGCCCTTTGGAAAGAAGCCTGCACGTTGTGCCTTTCAGCTCTAGGGCAATGTAGCACACCCAGAGCAGAAGTTCTGCTTCAGCCACATGAGGCCTGCAGAGAAACTGCGTTTCACAGGCCTTTGTAATAGATGTTGCCGGTAGGCTGTAAGAGCACTGTGCAGAGCGAGTTGTTTCTTAGCTTCCCAAAGAGCTGGAAGCAAGATGCTCTGGGGCCCAACTCGCCCTTTTGAAAGAAGCCTGCACGTTGTGCCTTTCAGCTCTAGGGCAATGTAGCACACCCAGAGCAGAAGTTCTGATTCAGCCACATCAGGCCTGCAAAGAAACTGCGTTTCACAGGCCTTTGTAAGAGATGTTCCCGGTAGGCTGTAAGAGCACTGTGCAGAGCGAGTTGTTTCTTCGCTTCCCAAAGAGCTGGATGCAAGATGCTCTGGGGCCCAACTCGCCCTTTGGAAAGAAGCCTGCACGTTTTGCCTTTCAGCTCTAGGGCAATGTAGAGCACCCAGGGCAGAAGTCCTACTTCAGCCAGATCAGTCCTGCAGAGAAACTGCGTTTCACAGGCCTTTGTAAGTGATGTTCCCGGTAGGCTGTAAGAGAACTGTGCAGAGCGAGTTGTTTCTTAGCTTCCCAAAGAGCTGGATGCAAGATGCTCTGGGGCCCAACTCGCCCTTTGGAAAGAAGCCTGCACGTTGTGCCTTTCTGATCTAGGGCAATGTAGCACACCCAGAGCAGAAGTTCTGCTTCAGCCAGATCAGGCCTGCAGAGAAACTGCATTTCACAGGCCTTTGTAAGAGATGTTCCCGGTAGGCTGTAAGAGCACTGTGCAGAGCAAGTTGTTTCTTAGCTTCCCAAAGAGCTGGAAGCAAGATTCTCTGGGGCCCAACTCGCCCTTTGGAAAGAAGCCTGCACGTTTTGCCTTTCAGCTCTAGGGCAATGTAGCACACCCAGTGCAGAAGTTCTGCTTCAGCCATATCAGTCCTGCAAAGAAACTGCGTTTCACAGGCCTTTGTAAGAGATGTTCCCGGTAGGCTGTAAGAGCACTGTGCAGAGCGAGTGGTTTCTTAGCTTCCCACAGAGCTGGAAGCAAGATGCTCTGCGGCCCAAATCGACCTTTGGAAAGAAGCCTGCACGTTGTGCCTTTCAGCTCTAGGGCAATGTAGCACACCCAGCGCAGAATTTCTGCTTCATCCAGATCAGGCCTGCAAAGAAACTGCGTTTCACAGGCCTTTGTAAGAGATGTTCCCGGTAGGCTGTAAGAGCACTGTGCAGAGCGAGTTGTTTCTTAGCTTCCCAAAGAGCTGGAAGCAAGATGCTCTGGGGCCCAACTCGCCCTTTGGAAAGAAGCCTGCACGTTGTGCCTTTCAGCTCTATGGCAATGTAGCACACCCAGAGCAGAAGTTCTGCTTCAGCCAGATCAGTCCTGCAGCGAAACTGCGTTTCACAGGCCTTTGTAAGTGATGTTCCCGGTAGGCTGTAAGAGCACTTTGCAGAGCGAGTTGTTTCTTAGCTTCCCAAAGAGCTGGAAGCAAGATGCTCTGGGGCCCAACTCGCCCTTTGGAAAGAAGCCTGCACGTTGTGCCTTTCAGCTCTAGGGCAATGTAGCACACCCAGAGCAGTAGTTCTGCTGCAGCCAGATGAGGCCTGCAAAGAAACTGCGTTTCACAGGCCTTTGAAAGAGATGTTCCAGGTAGGCTGTGAGAGCACTGTGCAGAGCGAGTTGTTTCTTAGCTTCCCACAGAGCTGGAAGCAAGATGCTCTGCGGCCCAACTCTCCCTTTGGAAAGAAGACTGCATGTTGTGCCTTTCAGCTCTAGGGCAATGTAGCCCACCCAGAGCAGAAGTTCTGCTTCAGCCAGATGAGGCCTGCAAAGAAACTGTGTTTCACAGGCCTTTGTAAGAAATGTACCCGGTAGGCTCTAAGAGCACTGTGCAGAGCGAGTTGTTTCTTAGCTTCCCAAAGAGCTGGAAGCAAGATGCTCTGGGGCCCAACTCGCCGTTTGGAACGAAGCCTGCACGTTGTGCCTCTCAGCTCTAGGGCAATGTAGCACACCCAGAGCAGAAGTTCTGCTTCAGCCAGATCAGGCCTGCAGAGAAACTGCGTTTCACAGGCCTCTGTAAGAGATGTTCCCGGTAGGCTGTAAGAGCACTGTGCAGAGCGAGTTATTTCTTAGCTTCCCAAAGAGCTGGAAGCAAGATTCTCTGGGGCCCAACTCGCCCTTTGGAAAGAAGCCTGCACGTTGTGCCTTTCAGCTCTAGGGTAATGTAGCACACCCAGAGCAGAAGTTCTGCGTCAGCCAGATCAGGCCTGCAAAGAAACTGCGTTTCACAGGCCTTTGTAAGAGATGTTCCCGGTAGGCTGTAAGAGCACTGTGCAGAGCGAGTTGTTTCTTAGCATCCCAAAGAGCTGGAAGCAAGATGCTCTGGCGACCAACTCACCCTTTGGAAAGAAGCCTGCACGTTTTGCCTTTCAGCTCTAGGGCAATGTAGCATACCCAGAGCAGAAGTTCTACTTCAGCCAGATCAGTCCTGCAGAGAAACTGCGTTTCACAGGACTCTGTAAGTGATGTTCCCGGTAGGCTGTAAGAGCACTTTGCTGAGTGAGTTGTTTCTTAGCTTCCCAAAGAGCTGGAAGCAAGATGCTCTGGTGACCAACTCGCCCTTTGGAAAGAAGCCTGCACGTTGTACCTTTCTGCTCTGGGGCAATGTAGCACACCCAGAGCAGAAGTTCTGCTTCAGCCAGATCAGGCCTGCAAAGAAACTGCGTTTCACAGGCCTTTGTAAGTGGTGTTCCCGGTAGGCTGTAAGAGCACTTTGCAGAGCGAGTTGTTTCCTAGCTTCCCGAAGAGCTGGAAGCAAGATGCTCTGGGGCCCAACTCGCCGTTTGGAAAGAAGCCTGCACGTTGTGACTTTCAGCTCTAGGGCAATGCAGAACACCAGAGCAGAAGTTCTGCTTCAGCCAGATCAGGCCTGCAAAGAAACTGGGTTTCACAGGCCTTTGTAAGAGATGTTCCCGGTAGGCTGTAAGAGCACTGTGCAGAGCGAGTTGTTTCTTAGCTTCCCACAGAGCTGGAAGCAAGATGCTCTGGGGCCCAAATCGACCTTTGGAAAGAAGCCTGCACGTTGTGCCTTTCAGCTCTAGGGCAATGTAGCACACCCAGCGCAGAAGTTCTGCTTCATCCAGATCAGGCCTGCAAAGAAACTGCGTTTCACAGGCCTTTGTAAGAGATGTTCCCGGTAGGCTGTAAGAGCACTGTGCAGAGCGAGTTGTTTCTTAGCTTCCCAAAGAGCTGGAAGCAAGATGCTCTGGGGCCCAACTTGCCCTTTGGAAAGAAGCCTGCACGTTGTGCCTTTCAGCTCTAGGGCAATGTAGCACACCCAGAGCAGAAGTTCTGCTTCAGCCAGATCAGTCCTGCAGCGAAACTGCGTTTCACAGGCCTTTGTAAGTGATGTTCCCGGTAGGCTGTAAGAGCACTTTGCAGAGCGAGTTGTTTCTTAGCTTCCCAAAGAGCTGGAAGCAAGATGCTCTGGGGCCCAACTCGCCCTTTGGAAAGAAGACTGCACGTTTTGCCTTTCTGCTCCAGGGCAATGTAGCACACCCAGAGCAGAAGTTCTGCTTCAGCCAGATCAGGCCTGCAAAGAAACTGCGTTTCACAGGCCTTTGTAAGTGGTGTTCCCGGTAGGCTGTAAGAGCACTTTGCAGAGCGAGTTGTTTCCTAGCTTCCCGAAGAGCTGGAAGCAAGATGCTCTGGGGCCCAACTCGCCGTTTGGAAAGAAGCCTGCACGTTGTGACTTTCAGCTCTAGGGCAATGCAGAACACCAGAGCAGAAGTTCTGCTTCAGCCAGATCAGGCCTGCAAAGAAACTGGGTTTCACAGGCCTTTGTAAGAGATGTTCCCGGTAGGCTGTAAGAGCACTGTGCAGAGCGAGTTGTTTCTTAGCTTCCCAAAGAGCTGGAAGCAAGATGCTCTGGGTCTAACTCGCCCTTTGCAAAGAAGCCTGCACGTTGTGCCTTTCAGCTCTAGGGCAATGTAGCACACCCAGAGCAGAAGTTCTACTTCAGCCAGATCAGTCCTGCAGTGAAACTGCGTTTCACAGGCCTTTGTAAGTGATGTTCCCGGTAGGCTGTAAGAGCACTTTGCAGAGCGAGTTGTTTCTTAGCTTCCCAAAGAGCTGGAAGCAAGATGCTCTGGGGCCCAACTTGCCCTTTGGAAAGAAGCCTGCACGTTGTGCCTTTCTGCTCTAGGGCAATGTAGCACACCCAGAGCAGAAGTTCTGCTTCAGCCAGATCAGGCCTGCAAAGAAACTGTGTTTCACAGGCCTTTGTAAGAGATGTTCCCGGTAGGCTGTAAGAGCACTGTGCAGAGCGAGTTGTTTCTTAGCTTCCCAAAGAGCTGGAAGCAAGATGCTCTGGGGCCCAACTCGCCCTTAGGAAAGAAGCCTGCACGTTGTGCCTTTCAGCTCTAGGGCAATGTAGCACACCCAGAGCAGAAGTTCTGCTTCAGCCACATGAGGCCTGCAGAGAAACTGCGTTTCACAGGCCTTTGTAAGAGATGTTGCCGGTAGGCTGTAAGAGCACTGTGCAGAGCGAGTTGTTTCTTAGCTTCCCAAAGAGCTGGAAGCAAGATGCTCTGGGGCCCAACTCGCCCTTTTGAAAGAAGCCTGCACGTTGTGCCTTTCAGCTCTAGGGCAATGTAGCACACCCAGAGCAGTAGTTCTGCTGCAGCCAGATGAGGCCTGCAAAGAAACTGCGTTTCACAGGCCTTTGAAAGAGATGTTCCAGGTAGGCTGTGAGAGCACTGTGCAGAGCGAGTTGTTTCTTAGCTTCCCAAAGAGCTGGAAGCAAGATGCTCTGCGGCCCAACTCTCCCTTTGGAAAGAAGACTGCACGTTGTGCCTTTCAGCTCTAGGGCAATGTAGCCCACCCAGAGCAGAAGTTCTGCTTCAGCCAGATGAGGCCTGCAAAGAAACTGTGTTTCACAGGCCTTTGTAAGAAATGTACCCGGTAGGCTCTAAGAGCACTGTGCAGAGCGAGTTGTTTCTTAGCTTCCCAAAGAGCTGGAAGCAAGATGCTCTGGGGCCCAACTCGCCGTTTGGAAAGAAGCCTGCACGTTGTGCCTCTCAGCTCTAGGGCAATGTAGCACACCCAGAGCAGAAGTTCTGCTTCAGCCAGATCAGGCCTGCAGAGAAACTGCGTTTCACAGGCCTTTGTAAGAGATGTTCCCGGTAGGCTGTAAGAGCACTGTGCAGAGCGAGTTGTTTCTTAGCTTCCCAAAGAGCTGGAAGCAAGATTCTCTGGGGCCCAACTCGCCCTTTGGAAAGAAGCCTGCACGTTGTGCCTTTCAGCTCTAGGGTAATGTAGCACACCCAGAGCAGAAGTTCTGCGTCAGCCAGATCAGGCCTGCAAAGAAACTGCGTTTCACAGGCCTTTGTAAGAGATGTTCCCGGTAGGCTGTAAGAGCACTGTGCAGAGCGAGTTGTTTCTTAGCATCCCAAAGAGCTGGAAGCAAGATGCTCTGGCGACCAACTCACCCTTTGGAAAGAAGCCTGCACGTTTTGCCTTTCAGCTCTAGGGCAATGTAGCATACCCAGAGCAGAAGTTCTACTTCAGCCAGATCAGGCCTGCAGAGAAACTGCGTTTCACAGGACTCTGTAAGTGAGGTTCCCGGTAGGCTGTAAGAGCACTTTGCTGAGTGAGTTGTTTCTTAGCTTCCCAAAGAGCTGGAAGCAAGATGCTCTGGTGACCAACTCGCCCTTTGGAAAGAAGCCTGCACGTTGTACCTTTCTGCTCTGGGGCAATGTAGCACACCCAGAGCAGAAGTTCTGCTTCAGCCAGATCAGGCCTGCAAAGAAACTGCGTTTCACAGGCCTTTGTAAGTGGTGTTCCCGGTAGGCTGTAAGAGCACTTTGCAGAGTGAGTTGTTTCCTAGCTTCCCGAAGAGCTGGAAGCAAGATGCTCTGGGGCCCAACTCGCCGTTTGGAAAGAAGCCTGCACGTTGTGACTTTCAGCTCTAGGGCAATGCAGAACACCAGAGCAGAAGTTCTGCTTCAGCCAGATCAGGCCTGCAAAGAAACTGGGTTTCACAGGCCTTTGTAAGAGATGTTCCCGGTAGGCTGTAAGAGCACTGTGCAGAGCGAGTTGTTTCTTAGCTTCCCACAGAGCTGGAAGCAAGATGCTCTGGGGCCCAAATCGACCTTTGGAAAGAAGCCTGCACGTTGTGCCTTTCAGCTCTAGGGCAATGTAGCACACCCAGCGCAGAAGTTCTGCTTCATCCAGATCAGGCCTGCAAAGAAACTGCGTTTCACAGGCCTTTGTAAGAGATGTTCCCGGTAGGCTGTAAGAGCACTGTGCAGAGCGAGTTGTTTCTTAGCTTCCCAAAGAGCTGGAAGCAAGATGCTCTGGGGCCCAACTCGCCCTTTGGAAAGAAGCCTGCACGTTGTGCCTTTCAGCTCTAGGGCAATGTAGCACACCCAGAGCAGAAGTTCTGCTTCAGCCAGATCAGGCCTGCAAAGAAACTGCGTTTCACAGGCCTTTGTAAGTGATGTTCCCGGTAGGCTGTAAGAGCACTTTGCAGAGCGAGTTGTTTCTTAGCTTCCCAAAGAGCTGGAAGCAAGATGCTCTGGGGCCCAACTCGCCCTTTGGAAAGAAGCCTGCACGTTTTGCCTTTCTGCTCCAGGGCAATGTAGCACACCCAGAGCAGAAGTTCTGCTTCAGCCAGATCAGGCCTGCAAAGAAACTGCGTTTCACAGGCCTTTGTAAGAGATGTTCCCGGTAGGCTGTAAGAGCACTGTGCAGAGCGAGTTGTTTCTTAGCTTCCCAAAGAGCTGGAAGCAAGATGCTCTGGGGCCCAACTCGCCCTTTGGAAAGAAGCCTGCACGTTGTGCCTTTCTGCTCTAGGGTAATGTAGCACACCCAGAGCAGAAGTTCAGCTTCAGCCAGATCAGGCCTGCAAAGAAACTGCGTTTCACAGGCCTTTGTAAGAGATGTACCCGGTAGGCATAAGAGCACTGTGCAGAGCGAGTTGTTTCTTAGCTTCCCAAAGAGCTGGAAGCAAGATGCTCTGGGGCCCAACTCGCCCTTTGGAAAGAAGCCTGCACGTTGTGCCTTTCAGCTCTAGGGCAATGTAGCACACCCAGAGCAGAAGTTCTGCTTCAGCCAGATGAGGCCTGCAAAGAAACTGCGTTTCACAGGCCTTTGTAAGAGATGTTCCCGGTAGGCTGTAAGAGCACTGTGCAGAGCGAATTGTTTCTTAGCTTCCCAAAGAGCTGGAAGCAAGATGCTCTGCGGCCCAAGTCGCCCTTTGGAAAGAAGCCTGCACGTTGTGCCTTTCAGCTCTAGGGCAATGTAGCACACCCAGAGCTGAAGTTCTGCTTCAGCGAGATCAGGCCTGCAGAGAAACTGCGTTTCACAGGCCTTTGTAAGAGATGTTCCCGGTAGGCTGTAAGAGCACTGTGCAGAGCGAGTTGTTTCTTAGCTTCCCAAAGAGCTGGAAGCAAGATGCTCTGGGGCCCAACTCGCCCTTTGGAAAGAAGCCTGCACGTTGTGCCTTTCAGCTTTAGGGCAATGTAGCACACCCAGAGCAGTAGTTCTGATGCAGCCAGATGAGGACTGCAAAGAAACTGCGTTTCACAGGCCTTTGTAAGAGATGTTCCCGGTAGGCTGTGAGAGCACTGTGCAGAGCGAGTTGTTTCTTACCTTCCCAAAGAGCTGGAAGCAAGATGCTCTGGGTCCCAACTCTCTCTTTGGAAAGGAGACTGCACGTTGTGCCTTTGTGCTCTAGGGCAATGTAGCACACACAGAGCAGAAGTTCTGCTTCAGCCAGATCAGGCCTGCGAAGAAACTGCATTTCACAGGCCTTTGTAAGAGATGTTCCCGGTAGGCTGTAAGAGCACTGTGCAGAGCGAGTTGTTTCTTAGCTTCCCAAAGAGCTGGAAGCAAGATGCTCTGGGGCCCAACTCGCCCTTTGGAAAGAAGCCTGCACGTTGTGCCTTTCAGCTCTAGGGCAATGTAGCCCACCCAGAGCAGAAGTTCTGCTTCAGCCAGATGAGGCCTGCAAAGAAACTGGGTGTCACAGGCCTTAGTAAGAGATGTACCCGGTAGGCTCTAAGAGCACTGTGCAGAGCGAGTTGTTTCTTAGCTTCCCAAAGAGCTGGAAGCAAGATGCTCTGGGGCCCAACTCGCCCTTTGGAAAGAAGCCTGCACGTTGTGCCTTTCAGCTTTAGGGCAATGTAGCACAGCCAGAGGAGTAGTTCTGCTGCAGCCAGATGAGGCCTGCAAAGAAACTGCGTTTCACAGGCCTTTGTAAGAGATGTTCCCAGTAGGCTGTGAGAGCACTGTGCAGAGCGAGTTGTTTCTTAGCTTCCCAAAGAGCTGGAAGCAAGATGCTCTGGGGCCCAAATCGCCCTTTGGAAAGAAGCCTGCACGTTGTGCCTTTCAGCTCTAGGGCAATGTAGCACACCCAGAGAAGAAGTTCTGCTTCATCCATATGAGGCCTGCAAAGAAATTGGGTTTCACAGGCCTTTGTAAGAGATGTTCCCGGTAGGCTGTAAGAGCACTGTGCAGAGCGAGTTGTTTCTTAGCTTCCGAAACAGCTGGAAGCAAGATGCTCTGGGGCCCAACTCGCCCTTTGGAAAGAAGCCTGCACGTTTTGCCTTTCAACTCTAGGGAAATGTAGAGCACCCAGAGCAGAAGTTCTGCTTCAGCCATATCAGGCCTGCAAAGAAACTGCGTTTCACAGGCCTTTGAAAGACATGTTCCTGGTAGGCTGTAAGAGCTCGGTGCGGAGCGAGTTGTTTCTTAGCTTCCCAAAGAGCTTGAAGCAAGATGCTCTGGGGCCCAACTCGCCCTTTGGAAAGAAGCCTGCACGTTGTGCCTTTAAGCTCTAGGGCAATGTAGCACACCCAGAGCAGTAGTTCTGCTGCAGCCAGATGAGGCCTGCAAAGAAACTGCGTTTCACAGGCCTTTGAAAGAGATGTTCCAGGTAGGCTGTGAGAGCACTGTGCAGAGCGAGTTGTTTCTTAGCTTCCCAAAGAGCTGGAAGCAAGATGCTCTGGGGCCCAACTCTCGCTTTGGAAAGAAGACTGCACGTTGTGCCTTTCAGCTCTAGGGCAATGTAGCCCACCCTGAGCAGAAGTTCTGCTTCAGCCAGATGAGGCCTGCAAAGAAACTGTGTTTCACAGGCCTTTGTAAGAAATGTACCCGGTAGGCTCTAAGAGCACTGTGCAGAGCGAGTTGTTTCTTAGCTTCCCAAAGAGCTGGAAGCAAGATGCTCTGGGGCCCAACTCGCCGTTTGGAACGAAGCCTGCACGTTGTGCCTCTCAGCTCTAGGGCAATGTAGCACACCCAGAGCAGAAGTTCTGCTTCAGCCAGACCAGGCCTGCAGATAAACTGCGTTTCACAGGCCTTTGTAAGAGATGTTCCCGGTAGGCTGTAAGAGCACTGTGCAGAGCGAGTTGTTTCTTAGCTTCCCAAAGAGCTGGAAGCAAGATGCTCTGGGGCCCAACTCGCCCTTTGTAAAGAAGCCTGCACGTTGTGCCTTTCAGCTCTAGGGCAATGTAGCACACCCAGAGCAGAAGTTCTGCGTCAGCCAGATCAGGCCTGCAAAGAAACTGCGTTTCACAGGCCTTTGTAAGAGATGTTCCCGGTAGGCTGTAAGAGCACTGTGCAGAGCGAGTTCTTTCTTAGCATCCCAAAGAGCTGGAAGCAAGATGCTCTGGCGACCAACTCGTCCTTTGGAAACAAGCCTGCACGTTTTGCCTTTCAGCTCTAGGGCAATGTAGCATACCAAGAGCAGAAGTTCTACTTCAGCCATATCAGTCCTGCAGAGAAACTGCGTTTCACAGGACTCTGTAAGTGATGTTCCCGGTAGGCTGTAAGAGCACTAGGCCGAGTGAGTTGTTTCTTAGCTTCCCAAAGAGCTGGAAGCAAGATGCTCTGGGGACCAACTCGCCCTTTGGAAAGAAGCCTGCACGTTGTACCTTTCTGCTCTGGGGCAATGTAGCACACCCAGAGCAGAAGTTGTGCTTCAGCCAGATCAGGCCTGCAAAGAAACTGCGTTTCACAGGTCTTTGTAAGTGGTGTTCCCGGTAGGCTGTAAGAGCACTTTGCAGAGCGAGTTGTTTCCTAGCTTCCAGAAGAGCTGGAAGCAAGATGCTCTGGGGCCCAACTCGCCGTTTGGAAAGAAGCCTGCACATTGTGACTTTCAGCTCTAGGGCAATGCAGAACACCAGAGCAGAAGTTCTGCTTCAGCCAGATCAGGCCTGCAAAGAAACTGCGTTTCACAGGCCTTTGTAAGAGATGTTCCCGGTAGGCTGTAAGAGCACTGTGCAGAGCGAGTTGTTTCTTAGCTTCCCAAAGAGCTGGAAGCAAGATGCTCTGGGTCTAACTCGCCCTTTCTAAAGAAGCCTGCACGTTGTGCCTTTCAGCTCTAGGGCAATGTAGCACACCCAGAGCAGAAGTTCTACTTCAGCCAGATCAGTCCTGCCGCGAAACTGCGTTTCACAGGCCTTTGTAAGTGATGTTCCCGGTAGGCTGTAAGAGCACTTTGCAGAGCGAGTTGTTTCTTAGCTTCCCAAAGAGCTGGAAGCAAGATGCTCTGGGGCCCAACTTGCCCTTTGGAAAGAAGCCTGCACGTTGTGCCTTTCTGCTCTAGGGCAATGTAGCACACCCAGAGCAGAAGTTCTGCTTCAGCCAGATCAGGCCTGCAAAGAAACTGCGTTTCACAGGCCTTTGTAAGTGGTGTTCCCGGTAGGCTGTAAGAGCACTTTGCAGAGTGAGTTGTTTCCTAGCTTCCCGAAGAGCTGGAAGCAAGATGCTCTGGGGCCCAACTCGCCGTTTGGAAAGAAGCCTGCACGTTGTGACTTTCAGCTCTAGGGCAATGCAGAACACCAGAGCAGAAGTTCTGCTTCAGCCAGATCAGGCCTGCAAAGAAACTGGGTTTCACAGGCCTTTGTAAGAGATGTTCCCGGTAGGCTGTAAGAGCACTGTGCAGAGCGAGTTGTTTCTTAGCTTCCCACAGAGCTGGAAGCAAGATGCTCTGGGGCCCAAATCGACCTTTGGAAAGAAGCCTGCACGTTGTGCCTTTCAGCTCTAGGGCAATGTAGCACACCCAGCGCAGAAGTTCTGCTTCATCCAGATCAGGCCTGCAAAGAAACTGCGTTTCACAGGCCTTTGTAAGAGATGTTCCCGGTAGGCTGTAAGAGCACTGTGCAGAGCGAGTTGTTTCTTAGCTTCCCAAAGAGCTGGAAGCAAGATGCTCTGGGGCCCAACTCGCCCTTTGGAAAGAAGCCTGCACGTTGTGCCTTTCAGCTCTAGGGCAATGTAGCACACCCAGAGCAGAAGTTCTGCTTCAGCCAGATCAGGCCTGCAAAGAAACTGCGTTTCACAGGCCTTTGTAAGTGATGTTCCCGGTAGGCTGTAAGAGCACTTTGCAGAGCGAGTTGTTTCTTAGCTTCCCAAAGAGCTGGAAGCAAGATGCTCTGGGGCCCAACTCGCCCTTTGGAAAGAAGCCTGCACGTTTTGCCTTTCTGCTCCAGGGCAATGTAGCACACCCAGAGCAGAAGTTCTGCTTCAGCCAGATCAGGCCTGCAAAGAAACTGCGTTTCACAGGCCTTTGTAAGAGATGTTCCCGGTAGGCTGTAAGAGCACTGTGCAGAGCGAGTTGTTTCTTAGCTTCCCAAAGAGCTGGAAGCAAGATGCTCTGGGGCCCAACTCGCCCTTTGGAAAGAAGCCTGCACGTTGTGCCTTTCTGCTCTAGGGTAATGTAGCACACCCAGAGCAGAAGTTCAGCTTCAGCCAGATCAGGCCTGCAAAGAAACTGCGTTTCACAGGCCTTTGTAAGAGATGTACCCGGTAGGCATAAGAGCACTGTGCAGAGCGAGTTGTTTCTTAGCTTCCCAAAGAGCTGGAAGCAAGATGCTCTGGGGCCCAACTCGCCCTTTGGAAAGAAGCCTGCACGTTGTGCCTTTCAGCTCTAGGGCAATGTAGCACACCCAGAGCAGAAGTTCTGCTTCAGCCAGATGAGGCCTGCAAAGAAACTGCGTTTCACAGGCCTTTGTAAGAGATGTTCCCGGTAGGCTGTAAGAGCACTGTGCAGAGCGAATTGTTTCTTAGCTTCCCAAAGAGCTGGAAGCAAGATGCTCTGCGGCCCAAGTCGCCCTTTGGAAAGAAGCCTGCACGTTGTGCCTTTCAGCTCTAGGGCAATGTAGCACACCCAGAGCTGAAGTTCTGCTTCAGCGAGATCAGGCCTGCAGAGAAACTGCGTTTCACAGGCCTTTGTAAGAGATGTTCCCGGTAGGCTGTAAGAGCACTGTGCAGAGCGAGTTGTTTCTTAGCTTCCCAAAGAGCTGGAAGCAAGATGCTCTGGGGCCCAACTCGCCCTTTGGAAAGAAGCCTGCACGTTGTGCCTTTCAGCTTTAGGGCAATGTAGCACACCCAGAGCAGTAGTTCTGATGCAGCCAGATGAGGACTGCAAAGAAACTGCGTTTCACAGGCCTTTGTAAGAGATGTTCCCGGTAGGCTGTGAGAGCACTGTGCAGAGCGAGTTGTTTCTTACCTTCCCAAAGAGCTGGAAGCAAGATGCTCTGGGTCCCAACTCTCTCTTTGGAAAGGAGACTGCACGTTGTGCCTTTGTGCTCTAGGGCAATGTAGCACACACAGAGCAGAAGTTCTGCTTCAGCCAGATCAGGCCTGCGAAGAAACTGCATTTCACAGGCCTTTGTAAGAGATGTTCCCGGTAGGCTGTAAGAGCACTGTGCAGAGCGAGTTGTTTCTTAGCTTCCCAAAGAGCTGGAAGCAAGATGCTCTGGGGCCCAACTCGCCCTTTGGAAAGAAGCCTGCACGTTGTGCCTTTCAGCTCTAGGGCAATGTAGCCCACCCAGAGCAGAAGTTCTGCTTCAGCCAGATGAGGCCTGCAAAGAAACTGGGTGTCACAGGCCTTAGTAAGAGATGTACCCGGTAGGCTCTAAGAGCACTGTGCAGAGCGAGTTGTTTCTTAGCTTCCCAAAGAGCTGGAAGCAAGATGCTCTGGGGCCCAACTCGCCCTTTGGAAAGAAGCCTGCACGTTGTGCCTTTCAGCTTTAGGGCAATGTAGCACAGCCAGAGGAGTAGTTCTGCTGCAGCCAGATGAGGCCTGCAAAGAAACTGCGTTTCACAGGCCTTTGTAAGAGATGTTCCCAGTAGGCTGTGAGAGCACTGTGCAGAGCGAGTTGTTTCTTAGCTTCCCAAAGAGCTGGAAGCAAGATGCTCTGGGGCCCAAATCGCCCTTTGGAAAGAAGCCTGCACGTTGTGCCTTTCAGCTCTAGGGCAATGTAGCACACCCAGAGAAGAAGTTCTGCTTCATCCATATGAGGCCTGCAAAGAAATTGGGTTTCACAGGCCTTTGTAAGAGATGTTCCCGGTAGGCTGTAAGAGCACTGTGCAGAGCGAGTTGTTTCTTAGCTTCCGAAACAGCTGGAAGCAAGATGCTCTGGGGCCCAACTCGCCCTTTGGAAAGAAGCCTGCACGTTTTGCCTTTCAACTCTAGGGAAATGTAGAGCACCCAGAGCAGAAGTTCTGCTTCAGCCATATCAGGCCTGCAAAGAAACTGCGTTTCACAGGCCTTTGAAAGACATGTTCCTGGTAGGCTGTAAGAGCTCGGTGCGGAGCGAGTTGTTTCTTAGCTTCCCAAAGAGCTTGAAGCAAGATGCTCTGGGGCCCAACTCGCCCTTTGGAAAGAAGCCTGCACGTTGTGCCTTTAAGCTCTAGGGCAATGTAGCACACCCAGAGCAGTAGTTCTGCTGCAGCCAGATGAGGCCTGCAAAGAAACTGCGTTTCACAGGCCTTTGAAAGAGATGTTCCAGGTAGGCTGTGAGAGCACTGTGCAGAGCGAGTTGTTTCTTAGCTTCCCAAAGAGCTGGAAGCAAGATGCTCTGGGGCCCAACTCTCGCTTTGGAAAGAAGACTGCACGTTGTGCCTTTCAGCTCTAGGGCAATGTAGCCCACCCTGAGCAGAAGTTCTGCTTCAGCCAGATGAGGCCTGCAAAGAAACTGTGTTTCACAGGCCTTTGTAAGAAATGTACCCGGTAGGCTCTAAGAGCACTGTGCAGAGCGAGTTGTTTCTTAGCTTCCCAAAGAGCTGGAAGCAAGATGCTCTGGGGCCCAACTCGCCGTTTGGAACGAAGCCTGCACGTTGTGCCTCTCAGCTCTAGGGCAATGTAGCACACCCAGAGCAGAAGTTCTGCTTCAGCCAGACCAGGCCTGCAGATAAACTGCGTTTCACAGGCCTTTGTAAGAGATGTTCCCGGTAGGCTGTAAGAGCACTGTGCAGAGCGAGTTGTTTCTTAGCTTCCCAAAGAGCTGGAAGCAAGATGCTCTGGGGCCCAACTCGCCCTTTGTAAAGAAGCCTGCACGTTGTGCCTTTCAGCTCTAGGGCAATGTAGCACACCCAGAGCAGAAGTTCTGCGTCAGCCAGATCAGGCCTGCAAAGAAACTGCGTTTCACAGGCCTTTGTAAGAGATGTTCCCGGTAGGCTGTAAGAGCACTGTGCAGAGCGAGTTCTTTCTTAGCATCCCAAAGAGCTGGAAGCAAGATGCTCTGGCGACCAACTCGTCCTTTGGAAACAAGCCTGCACGTTTTGCCTTTCAGCTCTAGGGCAATGTAGCATACCAAGAGCAGAAGTTCTACTTCAGCCATATCAGTCCTGCAGAGAAACTGCGTTTCACAGGACTCTGTAAGTGATGTTCCCGGTAGGCTGTAAGAGCACTAGGCCGAGTGAGTTGTTTCTTAGCTTCCCAAAGAGCTGGAAGCAAGATGCTCTGGGGACCAACTCGCCCTTTGGAAAGAAGCCTGCACGTTGTACCTTTCTGCTCTGGGGCAATGTAGCACACCCAGAGCAGAAGTTGTGCTTCAGCCAGATCAGGCCTGCAAAGAAACTGCGTTTCACAGGTCTTTGTAAGTGGTGTTCCCGGTAGGCTGTAAGAGCACTTTGCAGAGCGAGTTGTTTCCTAGCTTCCAGAAGAGCTGGAAGCAAGATGCTCTGGGGCCCAACTCGCCGTTTGGAAAGAAGCCTGCACATTGTGACTTTCAGCTCTAGGGCAATGCAGAACACCAGAGCAGAAGTTCTGCTTCAGCCAGATCAGGCCTGCAAAGAAACTGCGTTTCACAGGCCTTTGTAAGAGATGTTCCCGGTAGGCTGTAAGAGCACTGTGCAGAGCGAGTTGTTTCTTAGCTTCCCAAAGAGCTGGAAGCAAGATGCTCTGGGTCTAACTCGCCCTTTCTAAAGAAGCCTGCACGTTGTGCCTTTCAGCTCTAGGGCAATGTAGCACACCCAGAGCAGAAGTTCTACTTCAGCCAGATCAGTCCTGCCGCGAAACTGCGTTTCACAGGCCTTTGTAAGTGATGTTCCCGGTAGGCTGTAAGAGCACTTTGCAGAGCGAGTTGTTTCTTAGCTTCCCAAAGAGCTGGAAGCAAGATGCTCTGGGGCCCAACTTGCCCTTTGGAAAGAAGCCTGCACGTTGTGCCTTTCTGCTCTAGGGCAATGTAGCACACCCAGAGCAGAAGTTCTGCTTCAGCCAGATCAGGCCTGCAAAGAAACTGTGTTTCACAGGCCTTTGTAAGAGATGTTCCCGGTAGGCTGTAAGAGCACTGTGCAGAGCGAGTTGTTTCTTAGCTTCCCAAAGAGCTGGAAGCAAGATGCTCTGGGGCCCAACTCGCCTTTTGGAAAGAAGCCTGCACGTTGTGCCTTTCAGCTCTAGGGCAATGTAGCACACCCAGAGCAGAAGTTCTGCTTCAGCCACATGAGGCCTGCAGAGAAACTGCGTTTCACAGGCCTTTGTAAGAGATGTTGCCGGTAGGCTGTAAGAGCACTGTGCAGAGCGAGTTGTTTCTTAGCTTCCCAAAGAGCTGGAAGCAAGATGCTCTGGGGCCCAACTCGCCCTTTTGAAAGAAGCCTGCACGTTGTGCCTTTCAGCTCTAGGGCAATGTAGCACACCCAGAGCAGTAGTTCTGCTGCAGCCAGATGAGGCCTGCAAAGAAACTGCGTTTCACAGGCCTTTGAAAGAGATGTTCCAGGTAGGCTGTGAGAGCACTGTGCAGAGCGAGTTGTTTCTTAGCTTCCCAAAGAGCTGGAAGCAAGATGCTCTGCGGCCCAACTCTCCCTTTGGAAATAAGCCTGCACGTTGTGCCTTTCAGCTCTAGGGCAATGTAGCCCACCCAGAGCAGAAGTTCTGCTTCAGCCAGATGAGGCCTGCAAAGAAACTGCGTTTCACAGGCCTTTGTAAGTGATGTTCCCGGTAGGCTGTAAGAGAACTGTGCAGAGCGAGTTGTTTCTTAGCTTCCCAAAGAGCTGGATGCAAGATGCTCTGGGGCCCAACTCGCCCTTTGGAAAGAAGCCTGCACATTGTGCCTTTCTGATCTAGGGCAATGTAGCACACCCAGAGCAGAAGTTCTGCTTCAGCCAGATCAGGCCTGCAGAGAAACTGCATTTCACAGGCCTTTGTAAGAGATGTTCCCGGTAGGCTGTAAGAGCACTGTGCAGAGCAAGTTGTTTCTTAGCTTACCAAAGAGCTGGAAGCAAGATTCTCTGGGGCCCAACTCGCCCTTTGGAAAGAAGCCTGCACGTTTTGCCTTTCAGCTCTAGGGCAATGTAGCACACCCAGTGCAGAAGTTCTGCTTCAGCCATATCAGTCCTGCAAAGAAACTGCGTTTCACAGGCCTTTGTAAGAGATGTTCCCGGTAGGCTGTAAGAGCACTGTGCAGAGCGAGTGGTTTCTTAGCTTCCCACAGAGCTGGAAGCAAGATGCTCTGCGGCCCAAATCGACCTTTGGAAAGAAGCCTGCACGTTGTGCCTTTCAGCTCTAGGGCAATGTAGCACACCCAGCGCAGAATTTCTGCTTCATCCAGATCAGGCCTGCAAAGAAACTGCGTTTCACAGGCCTTTGTAAGAGATGTTCCCGGTAGGCTGTAAGAGCACTGTGCAGAGCGAGTTGTTTCTTAGCTTCCCAAAGAGCTGGAAGCAAGATGCTCTGGGGCCCAACTCGCCCTTTGGAAAGAAGCCTGCACGTTGTGCCTTTCAGCTCTATGGCAATGTAGCACACCCAGAGCAGAAGTTCTGCTTCAGCCAGATCAGTCCTGCAGCGAAACTGCGTTTCACAGGCCTTTGTAAGTGATGTTCCCGGTAGGGTGTAAGAGCACTTTGCAGAGCGAGTTGTTTCTTAGCTTCCCAAAGAGCTGGAAGCAAGATGCTCTGGGGCCCAACTCGCCCTTTGGAAAGAAGCCTGCACGTTGTGCCTTTCAGCTCTAGGGCAATGTAGCACACCCAGAGCAGTAGTTCTGCTGCAGCCAGATGAGGCCTGCAAAGAAACTGCGTTTCACAGGCCTTTGAAAGAGATGTTCCAGGTAGGCTGTGAGAGCACTGTGCAGAGCGAGTTGTTTCTTAGCTTCCCAAAGAGCTGGAAGCAAGATGCTCTGCGGCCCAACTCTCCCTTTGGAAAGAAGACTGCACGTTGTGCCTTTCAGCTCTAGGGCAATGTAGCCCACCCAGAGCAGAAGTTCTGCTTCAGCCAGATGAGGCCTGCAAAGAAACTGTGTTTCACAGGCCTTTGTAAGAAATGTACCCGGTAGGCTCTAAGAGCACTGTGCAGAGCGAGTTGTTTCTTAGCTTCCCAAAGAGCTGGAAGCAAGATGCTCTGGGGCCCAACTCGCCGTTTGGAACGAAGCCTGCACGTTGTGCCTCTCAGCTCTAGGCCAATGTAGCACACCCAGAGCAGAAGTTCTGCTTCAGACAGATCAGGCCTGCAGAGAAACTGCGTTTCACAGGCCTTTGTAAGAGATGTTCCCGGTAGGCTGTAAGAGCACTGTGCAGAGCGAGTTATTTCTTAGCTTCCCAAAGAGCTGGAAGCAAGATTCTCTGGGGCCCAACTCGCCCTTTGGAAAGAAGCCTGCACGTTGTGCCTTTCAGCTCTAGGGTAATGTAGCACACCCAGAGCAGAAGTTCTGCGTCAGCCAGATCAGGCCTGCAAAGAAACTGCGTTTCACAGGCCTTTGTAAGAGATGTTCCCGGTAGGCTGTAAGAGCACTGTGCAGAGCGAGTTGTTTCTTAGCATCCCAAAGAGCTGGAAGCAAGATGCTCTGGCGACCAACTCACCCTTTGGAAAGAAGCCTGCACGTTTTGCCTTTCAGCTCTAGGGCAATGTAGCATACCCAGAGCAGAAGTTCTACTTCAGCCAGATCAGTCCTGCAGAGAAACTGCGTTTCACAGGACTCTGTAAGTGATGTTCCCGGTAGGCTGTAAGAGCACTTTGCTGAGTGAGTTGTTTCTTAGCTTCCCAAAGAGCTGGAAGCAAGATGCTCTGGTGACCAACTCGCCCTTTGGAAAGAAGCCTGCACGTTGTACCTTTCTGCTCTGGGGCAATGTAGCACACCCAGAGCAGAAGTTCTGCTTCAGCCAGATCAGGCCTGCAAAGAAACTGCGTTTCACAGGCCTTTGTAAGTGGTGTTCCCGGTAGGCTGTAAGAGCACTGTGCAGAGCGAATTGTTTCTTAGCTTCCCAAAGAGCTGGAAGCAAGATGCTCTGCGGCCCAAGTCGCCCTTTGGAAAGAAGCCTGCACGTTGTGCCTTTCAGCTCTAGGGCAATGTAGCACACCCAGAGCTGAAGTTCTGCTTCAGCGAGATCAGGCCTGCAGAGAAACTGCGTTTCACAGGCCTTTGTAAGAGATGTTCCCGGTAGGCTGTAAGAGCACTGTGCAGAGCGAGTTGTTTCTTAGCTTCCCAAAGAGCTGGAAGCAAGATGCTCTGGGGCCCAACTCGCCCTTTGGAAAGAAGCCTGCACGTTGTGCCTTTCAGCTTTAGGGCAATGTAGCACACCCAGAGCAGTAGTTCTGATGCAGCCAGATGAGGACTGCAAAGAAACTGCGTTTCACAGGCCTTTGTAAGAGATGTTCCCGGTAGGCTGTGAGAGCACTGTGCAGAGCGAGTTGTTTCTTACCTTCCCAAAGAGCTGGAAGCAAGATGCTCTGGGTCCCAACTCTCTCTTTGGAAAGGAGACTGCACGTTGTGCCTTTGTGCTCTAGGGCAATGTAGCACACACAGAGCAGAAGTTCTGCTTCAGCCAGATCAGGCCTGCGAAGAAACTGCATTTCACAGGCCTTTGTAAGAGATGTTCCCGGTAGGCTGTAAGAGCACTGTGCAGAGCGAGTTGTTTCTTAGCTTCCCAAAGAGCTGGAAGCAAGATGCTCTGGGGCCCAACTCGCCCTTTGGAAAGAAGCCTGCACGTTGTGCCTTTCAGCTCTAGGGCAATGTAGCCCACCCAGAGCAGAAGTTCTGCTTCAGCCAGATGAGGCCTGCAAAGAAACTGGGTGTCACAGGCCTTAGTAAGAGATGTACCCGGTAGGCTCTAAGAGCACTGTGCAGAGCGAGTTGTTTCTTAGCTTCCCAAAGAGCTGGAAGCAAGATGCTCTGGGGCCCAACTCGCCCTTTGGAAAGAAGCCTGCACGTTGTGCCTTTCAGCTTTAGGGCAATGTAGCACAGCCAGAGCAGTAGTTCTGCTGCAGCCAGATGAGGCCTGCAAAGAAACTGCGTTTCACAGGCCTTTGTAAGAGATGTTCCCAGTAGGCTGTGAGAGCACTGTGCAGAGCGAGTTGTTTCTTAGCTTCCCAAAGAGCTGGAAGCAAGATGCTCTGGGGCCCAAATCGCCCTTTGGAAAGAAGCCTGCACGTTGTGCCTTTCAGCTCTAGGGCAATGTAGCACACCCAGAGAAGAAGTTCTGCTTCATCCATATGAGGCCTGCAAAGAAATTGGGTTTCAGAGGCCTTTGTAAGAGATGTACACGGTAGGCTGTAAGAGCACTGTGCAGAGCGAGTTGTTTCTTAGCTTCCAAACAGAGCTGGAAGCAAGATGCTCTGGGGCCGAACTCGCCCTTTGGAAAGAAGCCTGCACGTTGTGCCTTTCTGCTCCAGGGCAATGTAGCACACCCAGAGCAGAAGTTCTGATTCAGCCAGATCAGGCCTGCAAAGAAACTGCGTTTCACAGGCCTTTGTAAGAGATGTTCCCGGTAGGCTGTAAGAGCACTGTGCAGAGCGAGTTGTTTCTTAGCTTCCGAAACAGCTGGAAGCAAGATGCTCTGGGGCCCAACTCGCCCTTTGGAAAGAAGCCTGCACGTTTTGCCTTTCAACTCTAGGGAAATGTAGAGCACCCAGAGCAGAAGTTCTACTTCAGCCAGATCAGTCCTGCAGAGAAACTGCGTTTCACAGGCCTTTGTAAGAGATGTTCCCAGTAGGCTGTAATAGCACTTTGCAGAGCGAGTTATTTCTTAGCTTCCCCAAGAGCTGGAAGCAAGATGCTCTGGGGCCCAACTCGCCCTTTGGAAAGAAGCCTGCACGTTGTGCCTTTCTGATCTAGGGCAATGTAGCACACCCAGCGCAGAATTTCTGCTTCATCCAGATCAGGCCTGCAAAGAAACTGCGTTTCACAGGCCTTTGTATGAGATGTTCCCGGTAGGCTGTAAGAGCACTGTGCAGAGCGAGTTGTTTCTTAGCTTCCCAAAGAGCTGGAAGCAAGATGCTCTGGGGCCCAACCGCCCTTTGGAAAGAAGCCTGCACCTTGTGCCTTTCAGCTCTAGGGCAATGTAGCCCACCCAGAGCAGAAGTTCTGCTTCAGCCAGATGAGGCCTGCAAAGAAACTGGGTTTCACAGGCCTTTGTAAGAGATGCTCCCGGTAGGCTGTGAGAGCACTGTGCAGAGCGAGTTGTTTCTTAGCTTCCCAAAGAGCTGGAAGCAAGATGCTCTGGGGCCCAACTCGACCTTTGGAAAGAAGCCTGCACGTTGTGCCTTTCAGCTCTAGGGCAATGTACCACACCCAGCGCAGAAGTTCTGCTTCATCCAGATCAGGCCTGGAGAGAAACTGCGTTTCACAGGCCTTTGTAAGAGATGTTCCCGGTAGGCTGTAAGAGCACTGTGCAGAGCGAGTTGTTTCTTAGCTTCCCAAAGAGCTGGAAGCAAGATGCTCTGGGGCCCAACTCGCCCTTTGGAAAGAAGCCTGCACGTTGTGCCTTTCTGCTCTAGGGAAATGTAGCACACCCAGAGCAGAAGTTCAGCTTCTGCCAGATAAGGCCTGCAAAGAAACTGCGTTTCACAGGCCTTTGTAAGAGATGTTCCCGGTAGGCTGTAAGAGCACTGTGCAGAGCGAGTTGTTTCTTAGCTTCCAAAAAGAGCTGGAAGCAAGATGCTCTGGGGCCGAACTCGCCCTTTGGAAAGAAGCCTGCACGTTGTGCCTTTCTGCTCCAGGGCAATGTAGCACACCCAGAGCTGAAGTTCTGCTTCAGCCAGATCAGGCCTGCAAAGAAACTGCGTTTCACAGGCCTTTGTAAGAGATGTTCCCGGTAGGCTGTGAGAGCACTGTGCAGAGCGAGTTGTTTCTTAGCTTCCCAAAGAGCTGGAAGCAAGATGCTCTGGGGCCGAACTCGCCCTTTGGAAAGAAGCCTGCACGTTGTGACTTTCAGCTCTAGGGCAATGCAGAACACCAGAGCAGAAGTTCTGCTTCAGCCAGATCAGGCCTGCAAAGAAACTGGGTTTCACAGGCCTTTGTAAGAGATGTTCCCGGTAGGCTGTAAGAGCACTGTGCAGAGCGAGTTGTTTCTTAGCTTCCCACAGAGCTGGAAGCAAGATGCTCTGGGGCCCAAATCGACCTTTGGAAAGAAGCCTGCACGTTGTGCCTTTCAGCTCTAGGGTAATGTAGCACACCCAGAGCAGAAGTTCTGCGTCAGCCAGATCAGGCCTGCAAAGAAACTGCGTTTCACAGGCCTTTGTAAGAGATGTTCCCGGTAGGCTGTAAGAGCACTGTGCAGAGCGAGTTGTTTCTTAGCATCCCAAAGAGCTGGAAGCAAGATGCTCTGGCGACCAACTCACCCTTTGGAAAGAAGCCTGCACGTTTTGCCTTTCAGCTCTAGGGCAATGTAGCATACCAAGAGCAGAAGTTCTACTTCAGCCAGATCAGGCCTGCAGAGAAACTGCGTTTCACAGGCCTTTGTAAGAGATGTTCCCGGTAGGCTGTAAGAGCACTGTGCAGAGCGAGTTGTTTCTTAGCTTCCCAAAGAGCTGGAAGCAAGATTCTCTGGGGCCCAACTCGCCCTTTGGAAAGAAGCCTGCACGTTGTGCCTTTCAGCTCTAGGGTAATGTAGCACACCCAGAGCAGAAGTTCTGCGTCAGCCAGATCAGGCCTGCAAAGAAACTGCGTTTCACAGGCCTTTGTAAGAGATGTTCCCGGTAGGCTGTAAGAGCACTGTGCAGAGCGAGTTGTTTCTTAGCATCCCAAAGAGCTGGAAGCAAGATGCTCTGGCGACCAACTCACCCTTTGGAAAGAAGCCTGCACGTTTTGCCTTTCAGCTCTAGGGCAATGTAGCATACCCAGAGCAGAAGTTCTACTTCAGCCAGATCAGTCCTGCAGAGAAACTGCGTTTCACAGGACTCTGTAAGTGAGGTTCCCGGTAGGCTGTAAGAGCACTTTGCTGAGTGAGTTGTTTCTTAGCTTCCCAAAGAGCTGGAAGCAAGATGCTCTGGTGACCAACTCGCCCTTTGGAAAGAAGCCTGCACGTTGTACCTTTCTGCTCTGGGGCAATGTAGCACACCCAGAGCAGAAGTTCTGCTTCAGCCAGATCAGGCCTGCAAAGAAACTGCGTTTCACAGGCCTTTGTAAGTGGTGTTCCCGGTAGGCTGTAAGAGCACTTTGCAGAGTGAGTTGTTTCCTAGCTTCCCGAAGAGCTGGAAGCAAGATGCTCTGGGGCCCAACTCGCCGTTTGGAAAGAAGCCTGCACGTTGTGACTTTCAGCTCTAGGGCAATGCAGAACACCAGAGCAGAAGTTCTGCTTCAGCCAGATCAGGCCTGCAAAGAAACTGGGTTTCACAGGCCTTTGTAAGAGATGTTCCCGGTAGGCTGTAAGAGCACTGTGCAGAGCGAGTTGTTTCTTAGCTTCCCACAGAGCTGGAAGCAAGATGCTCTGGGGCCCAAATCGACCTTTGGAAAGAAGCCTGCACGTTGTGCCTTTCAGCTCTAGGGCAATGTAGCACACCCAGCGCAGAAGTTCTGCTTCATCCAGATCAGGCCTGCAAAGAAACTGCGTTTCACAGGCCTTTGTAAGAGATGTTCCCGGTAGGCTGTAAGAGCACTGTGCAGAGCGAGTTGTTTCTTAGCTTCCCAAAGAGCTGGAAGCAAGATGCTCTGGGGCCCAACTCGCCCTTTGGAAAGAAGCCTGCACGTTGTGCCTTTCAGCTCTAGGGCAATGTAGCACACCCAGAGCAGAAGTTCTGCTTCAGCCAGATCAGGCCTGCAAAGAAACTGCGTTTCACAGGCCTTTGTAAGTGATGTTCCCGGTAGGCTGTAAGAGCACTTTGCAGAGCGAGTTGTTTCTTAGCTTCCCAAAGAGCTGGAAGCAAGATGCTCTGGGGCCCAACTCGCCCTTTGGAAAGAAGCCTGCACGTTTTGCCTTTCTGCTCCAGGGCAATGTAGCACACCCAGAGCAGAAGTTCTGCTTCAGCCAGATCAGGCCTGCAAAGAAACTGCGTTTCACAGGCCTTTGTAAGAGATGTTCCCGGTAGGCTGTAAGAGCACTGTGCAGAGCGAGTTGTTTCTTAGCTTCCCAAAGAGCTGGAAGCAAGATGCTCTGGGGCCCAACTCGCCCTTTGGAAAGAAGCCTGCTCGTTGTGCCTTTCTGCTCTAGGGCAATGTAGCACACCCAGAGCAGAAGTTCAGCTTCAGCCAGATCAGGCCTGCAAAGAAACTGCGTTTCACAGGCCTTTGTAAAAGATGTACCCGGTAGGCATAAGAGCACTGTGCAGAGCGAGTTGTTTCTTAGCTTCCCAAAGAGCGGGAAGCAAGATGCTCTGGGGCCCAACTCGCCCTTTGGAAAGAAGCCTGCACGTTGTGCCTTTCAGCTCTAGGGCAATGTAGCACACCCAGAGCAGAAGTTCTGCTTCACTCAGATGAGGCCTGCAAAGAAACTGCGTTTCACAGGCCTTTGTAAGAGATGTTCCCGGTAGGCTGTAAGAGCACTGTGCAGAGCGAGTTGTTTCTTAGCTTCCCAAAGAGCTGGAAGCAAGATGCTCTGCGGCCCAAGTCGCCCTTTGGAAAGAAGCCTGCACGTTGTGCCTTTCAGCTCTAGGGCAATGTAGCACACCCAGAGCTGAAGTTCTGCTTCAGCGAGATCAGGCCTGCAAAGAAACTGCGTTTCACAGGCCTTTGTAAGAGATGTTCCCGGTAGGCTGTAAGAGCACTGTGCAGAGCGAGTTGTTTCTTAGCTTCCCAAAGAGCTGGAAGCAAGATGCTCTGGGGCCCAACTCGCCCTTTGGAAAGAAGCCTGCACGTTGTGCCTTTCAGCTCTAGGGCAATGTAGCACACCCAGAGCAGTAGTTCTGATGCAGCCAGATGAGGACTGCAAAGAAACTGCGTTTCACAGGCCTTTGTAAGAGATGTTCCCGGTAGGCTGTGAGAGCACTGTGCAGAGCGAGTTGTTTCTTACCTTCCCAAAGAGCTGGAAGCAAGATGCTCTGGGTCCCAACTCTCTCTTTGGAAAGGAGACTGCACGTTGTGCCTTTGTGCTCTAGGGCAATGTAGCACACACAGAGCAGAAGTTCTGCTTCAGCCAGATCAGGCCTGCGAAGAAACTGCATTTCACAGGCCTTTGTAAGAGATGTTCCCGGTAGGCTGTAAGAGCACTGTGCAGAGCGAGTTGTTTCTTAGCTTCCCAAAGAGCTGGAAGCAAGATGCTCTGGGGCCCAACTCGCCCTTTGGAAAGAAGCCTGCACGTTGTGCCTTTCAGCTCTAGGGCAATGTAGCCCACCCAGAGCAGAAGTTCTGCTTCAGCCAGATGAGGCCTGCAAAGAAACTGGGTGTCACAGGCCTTAGTAAGAGATGTACCCGGTAGGCTCTAAGAGCACTGTGCAGAGCGAGTTGTTTCTTAGCTTCCCAAAGAGCTGGAAGCAAGATGCTCTGGGGCCCAACTCGCCCTTTGGAAAGAAGCCTGCACGTTGTGCCTTTCAGCTTTAGGGCAATGTAGCACAGCCAGAGGAGTAGTTCTGCTGCAGCCAGATGAGGCCTGCAAAGAAACTGCGTTTCACAGGCCTTTGTAAGAGATGTTCCCAGTAGGCTGTGAGAGCACTGTGCAGAGCGAGTTGTTTCTTAGCTTCCCAAAGAGCTGGAAGCAAGATGCTCTGGGGCCCAAATCGCCCTTTGGAAAGAAGCCTGCACGTTGTGCCTTTCAGCTCTAGGGCAATGTAGCACACCCAGAGAAGAAGTTCTGCTTCATCCATATGAGGCCTGCAAAGAAATTGGGTTTCACAGGCCTTTGTAAGAGATGTTCCCGGTAGGCTGTAAGAGCACTGTGCAGAGCGAGTTGTTTCTTAGCTTCCGAAACAGCTGGAAGCAAGATGCTCTGGGGCCCAACTCGCCCTTTGGAAAGAAGCCTGCACGTTTTGCCTTTCAACTCTAGGGAAATGTAGAGCACCCAGAGCAGAAGTTCTGCTTCAGCCATATCAGGCCTGCAAAGAAACTGCGTTTCACAGGCCTTTGAAAGACATGTTCCTGGTAGGCTGTAAGAGCTCGGTGCGGAGCGAGTTGTTTCTTAGCTTCCCAAAGAGCTTGAAGCAAGATGCTCTGGGGCCCAACTCGCCCTTTGGAAAGAAGCCTGCACGTTGTGCCTTTAAGCTCTAGGGCAATGTAGCACACCCAGAGCAGTAGTTCTGCTGCAGCCAGATGAGGCCTGCAAAGAAACTGCGTTTCACAGGCCTTTGAAAGAGATGTTCCAGGTAGGCTGTGAGAGCACTGTGCAGAGCGAGTTGTTTCTTAGCTTCCCAAAGAGCTGGAAGCAAGATGCTCTGGGGCCCAACTCTCGCTTTGGAAAGAAGACTGCACGTTGTGCCTTTCAGCTCTAGGGCAATGTAGCCCACCCTGAGCAGAAGTTCTGCTTCAGCCAGATGAGGCCTGCAAAGAAACTGTGTTTCACAGGCCTTTGTAAGAAATGTACCCGGTAGGCTCTAAGAGCACTGTGCAGAGCGAGTTGTTTCTTAGCTTCCCAAAGAGCTGGAAGCAAGATGCTCTGGGGCCCAACTCGCCGTTTGGAACGAAGCCTGCACGTTGTGCCTCTCAGCTCTAGGGCAATGTAGCACACCCAGAGCAGAAGTTCTGCTTCAGCCAGACCAGGCCTGCAGATAAACTGCGTTTCACAGGCCTTTGTAAGAGATGTTCCCGGTAGGCTGTAAGAGCACTGTGCAGAGCGAGTTGTTTCTTAGCTTCCCAAAGAGCTGGAAGCAAGATGCTCTGGGGCCCAACTCGCCCTTTGTAAAGAAGCCTGCACGTTGTGCCTTTCAGCTCTAGGGCAATGTAGCACACCCAGAGCAGAAGTTCTGCGTCAGCCAGATCAGGCCTGCAAAGAAACTGCGTTTCACAGGCCTTTGTAAGAGATGTTCCCGGTAGGCTGTAAGAGCACTGTGCAGAGCGAGTTCTTTCTTAGCATCCCAAAGAGCTGGAAGCAAGATGCTCTGGCGACCAACTCGTCCTTTGGAAACAAGCCTGCACGTTTTGCCTTTCAGCTCTAGGGCAATGTAGCATACCAAGAGCAGAAGTTCTACTTCAGCCATATCAGTCCTGCAGAGAAACTGCGTTTCACAGGACTCTGTAAGTGATGTTCCCGGTAGGCTGTAAGAGCACTAGGCCGAGTGAGTTGTTTCTTAGCTTCCCAAAGAGCTGGAAGCAAGATGCTCTGGGGACCAACTCGCCCTTTGGAAAGAAGCCTGCACGTTGTACCTTTCTGCTCTGGGGCAATGTAGCACACCCAGAGCAGAAGTTCTGCTTCAGCCAGATCAGGCCTGCAAAGAAACTGCGTTTCACAGGCCTTTGTAAGTGGTGTTCCCGGTAGGCTGTAAGAGCACTTTGCAGAGCGAGTTGTTTCCTAGCTTCCAGAAGAGCTGGAAGCAAGATGCTCTGGGGCCCAACTCGCCGTTTGGAAAGAAGCCTGCACATTGTGACTTTCAGCTCTAGGGCAATGCAGAACACCAGAGCAGAAGTTCTGCTTCAGCCAGATCAGGCCTGCAAAGAAACTGCGTTTCACAGGCCTTTGTAAGAGATGTTCCCGGTAGGCTGTAAGAGCACTGTGCAGAGCGAGTTGTTTCTTAGCTTCCCAAAGAGCTGGAAGCAAGATGCTCTGGGTCTAACTCGCCCTTTCTAAAGAAGCCTGCACGTTGTGCCTTTCAGCTCTAGGGCAATGTAGCACACCCAGAGCAGAAGTTCTACTTCAGCCAGATCAGTCCTGCCGCGAAACTGCGTTTCACAGGCCTTTGTAAGTGATGTTCCCGGTAGGCTGTAAGAGCACTTTGCAGAGCGAGTTGTTTCTTAGCTTCCCAAAGAGCTGGAAGCAAGATGCTCTGGGGCCCAACTTGCCCTTTGGAAAGAAGCCTGCACGTTGTGCCTTTCTGCTCTAGGGCAATGTAGCACACCCAGAGCAGAAGTTCTGCTTCAGCCAGATCAGGCCTGCAAAGAAACTGTGTTTCACAGGCCTTTGTAAGAGATGTTCCCGGTAGGCTGTAAGAGCACTGTGCAGAGCGAGTTGTTTCTTAGCTTCCCAAAGAGCTGGAAGCAAGATGCTCTGGGGCCCAACTCGCCTTTTGGAAAGAAGCCTGCACGTTGTGCCTTTCAGCTCTAGGGCAATGTAGCACACCCAGAGCAGAAGTTCTGCTTCAGCCACATGAGGCCTGCAGAGAAACTGCGTTTCACAGGCCTTTGTAAGAGATGTTGCCGGTAGGCTGTAAGAGCACTGTGCAGAGCGAGTTGTTTCTTAGCTTCCCAAAGAGCTGGAAGCAAGATGCTCTGGGGCCCAACTCGCCCTTTTGAAAGAAGCCTGCACGTTGTGCCTTTCAGCTCTAGGGCAATGTAGCACACCCAGAGCAGTAGTTCTGCTGCAGCCAGATGAGGCCTGCAAAGAAACTGCGTTTCACAGGCCTTTGAAAGAGATGTTCCAGGTAGGCTGTGAGAGCACTGTGCAGAGCGAGTTGTTTCTTAGCTTCCCAAAGAGCTGGAAGCAAGATGCTCTGCGGCCCAACTCTCCCTTTGGAAATAAGCCTGCACGTTGTGCCTTTCAGCTCTAGGGCAATGTAGCCCACCCAGAGCAGAAGTTCTGCTTCAGCCAGATGAGGCCTGCAAAGAAACTGCGTTTCACAGGCCTTTGTAAGTGATGTTCCCGGTAGGCTGTAAGAGAACTGTGCAGAGCGAGTTGTTTCTTAGCTTCCCAAAGAGCTGGATGCAAGATGCTCTGGGGCCCAACTCGCCCTTTGGAAAGAAGCCTGCACATTGTGCCTTTCTGATCTAGGGCAATGTAGCACACCCAGAGCAGAAGTTCTGCTTCAGCCAGATCAGGCCTGCAGAGAAACTGCATTTCACAGGCCTTTGTAAGAGATGTTCCCGGTAGGCTGTAAGAGCACTGTGCAGAGCAAGTTGTTTCTTAGCTTACCAAAGAGCTGGAAGCAAGATTCTCTGGGGCCCAACTCGCCCTTTGGAAAGAAGCCTGCACGTTTTGCCTTTCAGCTCTAGGGCAATGTAGCACACCCAGTGCAGAAGTTCTGCTTCAGCCATATCAGTCCTGCAAAGAAACTGCGTTTCACAGGCCTTTGTAAGAGATGTTCCCGGTAGGCTGTAAGAGCACTGTGCAGAGCGAGTGGTTTCTTAGCTTCCCACAGAGCTGGAAGCAAGATGCTCTGCGGCCCAAATCGACCTTTGGAAAGAAGCCTGCACGTTGTGCCTTTCAGCTCTAGGGCAATGTAGCACACCCAGCGCAGAATTTCTGCTTCATCCAGATCAGGCCTGCAAAGAAACTGCGTTTCACAGGCCTTTGTAAGAGATGTTCCCGGTAGGCTGTAAGAGCACTGTGCAGAGCGAGTTGTTTCTTAGCTTCCCAAAGAGCTGGAAGCAAGATGCTCTGGGGCCCAACTCGCCCTTTGGAAAGAAGCCTGCACGTTGTGCCTTTCAGCTCTATGGCAATGTAGCACACCCAGAGCAGAAGTTCTGCTTCAGCCAGATCAGTCCTGCAGCGAAACTGCGTTTCACAGGCCTTTGTAAGTGATGTTCCCGGTAGGGTGTAAGAGCACTTTGCAGAGCGAGTTGTTTCTTAGCTTCCCAAAGAGCTGGAAGCAAGATGCTCTGGGGCCCAACTCGCCCTTTGGAAAGAAGCCTGCACGTTGTGCCTTTCAGCTCTAGGGCAATGTAGCACACCCAGAGCAGTAGTTCTGCTGCAGCCAGATGAGGCCTGCAAAGAAACTGCGTTTCACAGGCCTTTGAAAGAGATGTTCCAGGTAGGCTGTGAGAGCACTGTGCAGAGCGAGTTGTTTCTTAGCTTCCCAAAGAGCTGGAAGCAAGATGCTCTGCGGCCCAACTCTCCCTTTGGAAAGAAGACTGCACGTTGTGCCTTTCAGCTCTAGGGCAATGTAGCCCACCCAGAGCAGAAGTTCTGCTTCAGCCAGATGAGGCCTGCAAAGAAACTGTGTTTCACAGGCCTTTGTAAGAAATGTACCCGGTAGGCTCTAAGAGCACTGTGCAGAGCGAGTTGTTTCTTAGCTTCCCAAAGAGCTGGAAGCAAGATGCTCTGGGGCCCAACTCGCCGTTTGGAACGAAGCCTGCACGTTGTGCCTCTCAGCTCTAGGCCAATGTAGCACACCCAGAGCAGAAGTTCTGCTTCAGACAGATCAGGCCTGCAGAGAAACTGCGTTTCACAGGCCTTTGTAAGAGATGTTCCCGGTAGGCTGTAAGAGCACTGTGCAGAGCGAGTTATTTCTTAGCTTCCCAAAGAGCTGGAAGCAAGATTCTCTGGGGCCCAACTCGCCCTTTGGAAAGAAGCCTGCACGTTGTGCCTTTCAGCTCTAGGGTAATGTAGCACACCCAGAGCAGAAGTTCTGCGTCAGCCAGATCAGGCCTGCAAAGAAACTGCGTTTCACAGGCCTTTGTAAGAGATGTTCCCGGTAGGCTGTAAGAGCACTGTGCAGAGCGAGTTGTTTCTTAGCATCCCAAAGAGCTGGAAGCAAGATGCTCTGGCGACCAACTCACCCTTTGGAAAGAAGCCTGCACGTTTTGCCTTTCAGCTCTAGGGCAATGTAGCATACCCAGAGCAGAAGTTCTACTTCAGCCAGATCAGTCCTGCAGAGAAACTGCGTTTCACAGGACTCTGTAAGTGATGTTCCCGGTAGGCTGTAAGAGCACTTTGCTGAGTGAGTTGTTTCTTAGCTTCCCAAAGAGCTGGAAGCAAGATGCTCTGGTGACCAACTCGCCCTTTGGAAAGAAGCCTGCACGTTGTACCTTTCTGCTCTGGGGCAATGTAGCACACCCAGAGCAGAAGTTCTGCTTCAGCCAGATCAGGCCTGCAAAGAAACTGCGTTTCACAGGCCTTTGTAAGTGGTGTTCCCGGTAGGCTGTAAGAGCACTGTGCAGAGCGAATTGTTTCTTAGCTTCCCAAAGAGCTGGAAGCAAGATGCTCTGCGGCCCAAGTCGCCCTTTGGAAAGAAGCCTGCACGTTGTGCCTTTCAGCTCTAGGGCAATGTAGCACACCCAGAGCTGAAGTTCTGCTTCAGCGAGATCAGGCCTGCAGAGAAACTGCGTTTCACAGGCCTTTGTAAGAGATGTTCCCGGTAGGCTGTAAGAGCACTGTGCAGAGCGAGTTGTTTCTTAGCTTCCCAAAGAGCTGGAAGCAAGATGCTCTGGGGCCCAACTCGCCCTTTGGAAAGAAGCCTGCACGTTGTGCCTTTCAGCTTTAGGGCAATGTAGCACACCCAGAGCAGTAGTTCTGATGCAGCCAGATGAGGACTGCAAAGAAACTGCGTTTCACAGGCCTTTGTAAGAGATGTTCCCGGTAGGCTGTGAGAGCACTGTGCAGAGCGAGTTGTTTCTTACCTTCCCAAAGAGCTGGAAGCAAGATGCTCTGGGTCCCAACTCTCTCTTTGGAAAGGAGACTGCACGTTGTGCCTTTGTGCTCTAGGGCAATGTAGCACACACAGAGCAGAAGTTCTGCTTCAGCCAGATCAGGCCTGCGAAGAAACTGCATTTCACAGGCCTTTGTAAGAGATGTTCCCGGTAGGCTGTAAGAGCACTGTGCAGAGCGAGTTGTTTCTTAGCTTCCCAAAGAGCTGGAAGCAAGATGCTCTGGGGCCCAACTCGCCCTTTGGAAAGAAGCCTGCACGTTGTGCCTTTCAGCTCTAGGGCAATGTAGCCCACCCAGAGCAGAAGTTCTGCTTCAGCCAGATGAGGCCTGCAAAGAAACTGGGTGTCACAGGCCTTAGTAAGAGATGTACCCGGTAGGCTCTAAGAGCACTGTGCAGAGCGAGTTGTTTCTTAGCTTCCCAAAGAGCTGGAAGCAAGATGCTCTGGGGCCCAACTCGCCCTTTGGAAAGAAGCCTGCACGTTGTGCCTTTCAGCTTTAGGGCAATGTAGCACAGCCAGAGCAGTAGTTCTGCTGCAGCCAGATGAGGCCTGCAAAGAAACTGCGTTTCACAGGCCTTTGTAAGAGATGTTCCCAGTAGGCTGTGAGAGCACTGTGCAGAGCGAGTTGTTTCTTAGCTTCCCAAAGAGCTGGAAGCAAGATGCTCTGGGGCCCAAATCGCCCTTTGGAAAGAAGCCTGCACGTTGTGCCTTTCAGCTCTAGGGCAATGTAGCACACCCAGAGAAGAAGTTCTGCTTCATCCATATGAGGCCTGCAAAGAAATTGGGTTTCAGAGGCCTTTGTAAGAGATGTACACGGTAGGCTGTAAGAGCACTGTGCAGAGCGAGTTGTTTCTTAGCTTCCAAACAGAGCTGGAAGCAAGATGCTCTGGGGCCGAACTCGCCCTTTGGAAAGAAGCCTGCACGTTGTGCCTTTCTGCTCCAGGGCAATGTAGCACACCCAGAGCAGAAGTTCTGATTCAGCCAGATCAGGCCTGCAAAGAAACTGCGTTTCACAGGCCTTTGTAAGAGATGTTCCCGGTAGGCTGTAAGAGCACTGTGCAGAGCGAGTTGTTTCTTAGCTTCCGAAACAGCTGGAAGCAAGATGCTCTGGGGCCCAACTCGCCCTTTGGAAAGAAGCCTGCACGTTTTGCCTTTCAACTCTAGGGAAATGTAGAGCACCCAGAGCAGAAGTTCTACTTCAGCCAGATCAGTCCTGCAGAGAAACTGCGTTTCACAGGCCTTTGTAAGAGATGTTCCCAGTAGGCTGTAATAGCACTTTGCAGAGCGAGTTATTTCTTAGCTTCCCCAAGAGCTGGAAGCAAGATGCTCTGGGGCCCAACTCGCCCTTTGGAAAGAAGCCTGCACGTTGTGCCTTTCTGATCTAGGGCAATGTAGCACACCCAGCGCAGAATTTCTGCTTCATCCAGATCAGGCCTGCAAAGAAACTGCGTTTCACAGGCCTTTGTATGAGATGTTCCCGGTAGGCTGTAAGAGCACTGTGCAGAGCGAGTTGTTTCTTAGCTTCCCAAAGAGCTGGAAGCAAGATGCTCTGGGGCCCAACCGCCCTTTGGAAAGAAGCCTGCACCTTGTGCCTTTCAGCTCTAGGGCAATGTAGCCCACCCAGAGCAGAAGTTCTGCTTCAGCCAGATGAGGCCTGCAAAGAAACTGGGTTTCACAGGCCTTTGTAAGAGATGCTCCCGGTAGGCTGTGAGAGCACTGTGCAGAGCGAGTTGTTTCTTAGCTTCCCAAAGAGCTGGAAGCAAGATGCTCTGGGGCCCAACTCGACCTTTGGAAAGAAGCCTGCACGTTGTGCCTTTCAGCTCTAGGGCAATGTACCACACCCAGCGCAGAAGTTCTGCTTCATCCAGATCAGGCCTGGAGAGAAACTGCGTTTCACAGGCCTTTGTAAGAGATGTTCCCGGTAGGCTGTAAGAGCACTGTGCAGAGCGAGTTGTTTCTTAGCTTCCCAAAGAGCTGGAAGCAAGATGCTCTGGGGCCCAACTCGCCCTTTGGAAAGAAGCCTGCACGTTGTGCCTTTCTGCTCTAGGGAAATGTAGCACACCCAGAGCAGAAGTTCAGCTTCTGCCAGATAAGGCCTGCAAAGAAACTGCGTTTCACAGGCCTTTGTAAGAGATGTTCCCGGTAGGCTGTAAGAGCACTGTGCAGAGCGAGTTGTTTCTTAGCTTCCAAAAAGAGCTGGAAGCAAGATGCTCTGGGGCCGAACTCGCCCTTTGGAAAGAAGCCTGCACGTTGTGCCTTTCTGCTCCAGGGCAATGTAGCACACCCAGAGCTGAAGTTCTGCTTCAGCCAGATCAGGCCTGCAAAGAAACTGCGTTTCACAGGCCTTTGTAAGAGATGTTCCCGGTAGGCTGTGAGAGCACTGTGCAGAGCGAGTTGTTTCTTAGCTTCCCAAAGAGCTGGAAGCAAGATGCTCTGGGGCCGAACTCGCCCTTTGGAAAGAAGCCTGCACGTTGTGACTTTCAGCTCTAGGGCAATGCAGAACACCAGAGCAGAAGTTCTGCTTCAGCCAGATCAGGCCTGCAAAGAAACTGGGTTTCACAGGCCTTTGTAAGAGATGTTCCCGGTAGGCTGTAAGAGCACTGTGCAGAGCGAGTTGTTTCTTAGCTTCCCACAGAGCTGGAAGCAAGATGCTCTGGGGCCCAAATCGACCTTTGGAAAGAAGCCTGCACGTTGTGCCTTTCAGCTCTAGGGCAATGTAGCACACCCAGCGCAGAAGTTCTGCTTCATCCAGATCAGGCCTGCAAAGAAACTGCGTTTCACAGGCCTTTGTAAGAGATGTTCCCGGTAGGCTGTAAGAGCACTGTGCAGAGCGAGTTGTTTCTTAGCTTCCCAAAGAGCTGGAAGCAAGATGCTCTGGGGCCCAACTCGCCCTTTGGAAAGAAGCCTGCCCGTTGTGCCTTTCAGCTCTAGGGCAATGTAGCACACCCAGAGCAGAAGTTCTGCTTCAGCCAGATCAGTCCTGCAGCGAAACTGCGTTTCACAGGCCTTTGTAAGTGATGTTCCCGGTAGGCTGTAAGAGCACTTTGCAGAGCGAGTTGTTTCTTAGCTTCCCAAAGAGCTGGAAGCAAGATGCTCTGGGGCCCAACTCGCCCTTTGGAAAGAAGCCTGCACGTTTTGCCTTTCTGCTCCAGGGCAATGTAGCACACCCAGAGCAGAAGTTCTGCTTCAGCCAGATCAGGCCTGCAAAGAAACTGCGTTTCACAGGCCTTTGTAAGAGATGTTCCCGGTAGGCTGTAAGAGCACTGTGCAGAGCGAGTTGTTTCTTAGCTTCCCAAAGAGCTGGAAGCAAGATGCTCTGGGGCCCAACTCGCCCTTTGGAAAGAAGCCTGCACGTTGTGCCTTTCTGCTCTAGGGTAATGTAGCACACCCAGAGCAGAAGTTCTGCTTCAGCCAGATCAGGCCTGCAAAGAAACTGCGTTTCACAGGCCTTTGTAAGAGATGTACCCGGTAGGCATAAGAGCACTGTGCAGAGCGAGTTGTTTCTTAGCTTCCCAAAGAGCTGGAAGCAAGATGCTCTGGGGCCCAACTCGCCCTTTGGAAAGAAGCCTGCACGTTGTGCCTTTCAGCTCTAGGGCAATGTAGCACACCCAGAGCAGAAGTTCTGCTTCAGCCAGATGAGGCCTGCAAAGAAACTGCGTTTCACAGGCCTTTGTAAGAGATGTTCCCGGTAGGCTGTAAGAGCACTGTGCAGAGCGAATTGTTTCTTAGCTTCCCAAAGAGCTGGAAGCAAGATGCTCTGCGGCCCAAGTCGCCCTTTGGAAAGAAGCCTGCACGTTGTGCCTTTCAGCTCTAGGGCAATGTAGCACACCCAGAGCTGAAGTTCTGCTTCAGCGAGATCAGGCCTGCAGAGAAACTGCGTTTCACAGGCCTTTGTAAGAGATGTTCCCGGTAGGCTGTAAGAGCACTGTGCAGAGCGAGTTGTTTCTTAGCTTCCCAAAGAGCTGGAAGCAAGATGCTCTGGGGCCCAACTCGCCCTTTGGAAAGAAGCCTGCACGTTGTGCCTTTCAGCTTTAGGGCAATGTAGCACACCCAGAGCAGTAGTTCTGATGCAGCCAGATGAGGACTGCAAAGAAACTGCGTTTCACAGGCCTTTGTAAGAGATGTTCCCGGTAGGCTGTGAGAGCACTGTGCAGAGCGAGTTGTTTCTTACCTTCCCAAAGAGCTGGAAGCAAGATGCTCTGGGTCCCAACTCTCTCTTTGGAAAGGAGACTGCACGTTGTGCCTTTGTGCTCTAGGGCAATGTAGCACACACAGAGCAGAAGTTCTGCTTCAGCCAGATCAGGCCTGCGAAGAAACTGCATTTCACAGGCCTTTGTAAGAGATGTTCCCGGTAGGCTGTAAGAGCACTGTGCAGAGCGAGTTGTTTCTTAGCTTCCCAAAGAGCTGGAAGCAAGATGCTCTGGGGCCCAACTCGCCCTTTGGAAAGAAGCCTGCACGTTGTGCCTTTCAGCTCTAGGGCAATGTAGCCCACCCAGAGCAGAAGTTCTGCTTCAGCCAGATGAGGCCTGCAAAGAAACTGGGTGTCACAGGCCTTAGTAAGAGATGTACCCGGTAGGCTCTAAGAGCACTGTGCAGAGCGAGTTGTTTCTTAGCTTCCCAAAGAGCTGGAAGCAAGATGCTCTGGGGCCCAACTCGCCCTTTGGAAAGAAGCCTGCACGTTGTGCCTTTCAGCTTTAGGGCAATGTAGCACAGCCAGAGCAGTAGTTCTGCTGCAGCCAGATGAGGCCTGCAAAGAAACTGCGTTTCACAGGCCTTTGTAAGAGATGTTCCCAGTAGGCTGTGAGAGCACTGTGCAGAGCGAGTTGTTTCTTAGCTTCCCAAAGAGTTGGAAGCAAGATGCTCTGGGGCCCAAATCGCCCTTTGGAAAGAAGCCTGCACGTTGTGCCTTTCAGCTCTAGGGCAATGTAGCACACCCAGAGAAGAAGTTCTGCTTCATCCATATGAGGCCTGCAAAGAAATTGGGTTTCAGAGGCCTTTGTAAGAGATGTACACGGTAGGCTGTAAGAGCACTGTGCAGAGCGAGTTGTTTCTTAGCTTCCAAACAGAGCTGGAAGCAAGATGCTCTGGGGCCGAACTCGCCCTTTGGAAAGAAGCCTGCACGTTGTGCCTTTCTGCTCCAGGGCAATGTAGCACACCCAGAGCAGAAGTTCTGATTCAGCCAGATCAGGCCTGCAAAGAAACTGCGTTTCACAGGCCTTTGTAAGAGATGTTCCCGGTAGGCTGTAAGAGCACTGTGCAGAGCGAGTTGTTTCTTAGCTTCCGAAACAGCTGGAAGCAAGATGCTCTGGGGCCCAACTCGCCCTTTGGAAAGAAGCCTGCACGTTTTGCCTTTCAACTCTAGGGAAATGTAGAGCACCCAGAGCAGAAGTTCTACTTCAGCCAGATCAGTCCTGCAGAGAAACTGCGTTTCACAGGCCTTTGTAAGAGATGTTCCCAGTAGGCTGTAATAGCACTTTGCAGAGCGAGTTATTTCTTAGCTTCCCCAAGAGCTGGAAGCAAGATGCTCTGGGGCCCAACTCGCCCTTTGGAAAGAAGCCTGCACGTTGTGCCTTTCTGATCTAGGGCAATGTAGCAAACCCAGCGCAGAATTTCTGCTTCATCCAGATCAGGCCTGCAAAGAAACTGCGTTTCACAGGCCTTTGTATGAGATGTTCCCGGTAGGCTGTAAGAGCACTGTGCAGAGCGAGTTGTTTCTTAGCTTCCCAAAGAGCTGGAAGCAAGATGCTCTGGGGCCCAACCGCCCTTTGGAAAGAAGCCTGCACCTTGTGCCTTTCAGCTCTAGGGCAATGTAGCCCACCCAGAGCAGAAGTTCTGCTTCAGCCAGATGAGGCCTGCAAAGAAACTGGGTTTCACAGGCCTTTGTAAGAGATGCTCCCGGTAGGCTGTGAGAGCACTGTGCAGAGCGAGTTGTTTCTTAGCTTCCCAAAGAGCTGGAAGCAAGATGCTCTGGGGCCGAACTCGCCCTTTGGAAAGAAGCCTGCACGTTGTGACTTTCAGCTCTAGGGCAATGCAGAACACCAGAGCAGAAGTTCTGCTTCAGCCAGATCAGGCCTGCAAAGAAACTGGGTTTCACAGGCCTTTGTAAGAGATGTTCCCGGTAGGCTGTAAGAGCACTGTGCAGAGCGAGTTGTTTCTTAGCTTCCCACAGAGCTGGAAGCAAGATGCTCTGGGGCCCAAATCGACCTTTGGAAAGAAGCCTGCACGTTGTGCCTTTCAGCTCTAGGGCAATGTAGCACACCCAGCGCAGAAGTTCTGCTTCATCCAGATCAGGCCTGCAAAGAAACTGCGTTTCACAGGCCTTTGTAAGAGATGTTCCCGGTAGGCTGTAAGAGCACTGTGCAGAGCGAGTTGTTTCTTAGCTTCCCAAAGAGCTGGAAGCAAGATGCTCTGGGGCCCAACTCGCCCTTTGGAAAGAAGCCTGCCCGTTGTGCCTTTCAGCTCTAGGGCAATGTAGCACACCCAGAGCAGAAGTTCTGCTTCAGCCAGATCAGTCCTGCAGCGAAACTGCGTTTCACAGGCCTTTGTAAGTGATGTTCCCGGTAGGCTGTAAGAGCACTTTGCAGAGCGAGTTGTTTCTTAGCTTCCCAAAGAGCTGGAAGCAAGATGCTCTGGGGCCCAACTCGCCCTTTGGAAAGAAGCCTGCACGTTTTGCCTTTCTGCTCCAGGGCAATGTAGCACACCCAGAGCAGAAGTTCTGCTTCAGCCAGATCAGGCCTGCAAAGAAACTGCGTTTCACAGGCCTTTGTAAGAGATGTTCCCGGTAGGCTGTAAGAGCACTGTGCAGAGCGAGTTGTTTCTTAGCTTCCCAAAGAGCTGGAAGCAAGATGCTCTGGGGCCCAACTCGCCCTTTGGAAAGAAGCCTGCACGTTGTGCCTTTCAGCTCTAGGGCAATGTAGCACACCCAGAGCAGAAGTTCTGCTTCAGCCACATGAGGCCTGCAGAGAAACTGCGTTTCACAGGCCTTTGTAAGAGATGTTGCCGGTAGGCTGTAAGAGCACTGTGCAGAGCGAGTTGTTTCTTAGCTTCCCAAAGAGCTGGAAGCAAGATGCTCTGGGGCCCAACTCGCCCTTTTGAAAGAAGCCTGCACGTTGTGCCTTTCAGCTCTAGGGCAATGTAGCACACCCAGAGCAGTAGTTCTGCTGCAGCCAGATGAGGCCTGCAAAGAAACTGCGTTTCACAGGCCTTTGAAAGAGATGTTCCAGGTAGGCTGTGAGAGCACTGTGCAGAGCGAGTTGTTTCTTAGCTTCCCAAAGAGCTGGAAGCAAGATGCTCTGCGGCCCAACTCTCCCTTTGGAAAGAAGACTGCACGTTGTGCCTTTCAGCTCTAGGGCAATGTAGCCCACCCAGAGCAGAAGTTCTGCTTCAGCCAGATGAGGCCTGCAAAGAAACTGTGTTTCACAGGCCTTTGTAAGAAATGTACCCGGTAGGCTCTAAGAGCACTGTGCAGAGCGAGTTGTTTCTTAGCTTCCAAAGAGCTGGAAGCAAGATGCTCTGGGGCCCAACTCGCCGTTTGGAACGAAGCCTGCACGTTGTGCCTCTCAGCTCTAGGGCAATGTAGCACACCCAGAGCAGAAGTTCTGCGTCAGCCAGATCAGGCCTGCAAAGAAACTGCGTTTCACAGGCCTTTGTAAGAGATGTTCCCGGTAGGCTGTAAGAGCACTGTGCAGAGCGAGTTGTTTCTTAGCATCCCAAAGAGCTGGAAGCAAGATGCTCTGGCGACCAACTCACCCTTTGGAAAGAAGCCTGCACGTTTTGCCTTTCAGCTCTAGGGCAATGTAGCATACCCAGAGCAGAAGTTCTACTTCAGCCAGATCAGTCCTGCAGAGAAACTGCGTTTCACAGGACTCTGTAAGTGAGGTTCCCGGTAGGCTGTAAGAGCACTTTGCTGAGTGAGTTGTTTCTTAGCTTCCCAAAGAGCTGGAAGCAAGATGCTCTGGTGACCAACTCGCCCTTTGGAAAGAAGCCTGCACGTTGTACCTTTCTGCTCTGGGGCAATGTAGCACACCCAGAGCAGAAGTTCTGCTTCAGCCAGATCAGGCCTGCAAAGAAACTGCGTTTCACAGGCCTTTGTAAGTGGTGTTCCCGGTAGGCTGTAAGAGCACTTTGCAGAGTGAGTTGTTTCCTAGCTTCCCGAAGAGCTGGAAGCAAGATGCTCTGGGCTCCAACTCGCCGTTTGGAAAGAAGCCTGCACGTTGTGACTTTCAGCTCTAGGGCAATGCAGAACACCAGAGCAGAAGTTCTGCTTCAGCCAGATCAGGCCTGCAAAGAAACTGGGTTTCACAGGCCTTTGTAAGAGATGTTCCCGGTAGGCTGTAAGAGCACTGTGCAGAGCGAGTGGTTTCTTAGCTTCCCACAGAGCTGGAAGCAAGATGCTCTGGGGCCCAAATCGACCTTTGGAAAGAAGCCTGCACGTTGTGCCTTTCAGCTCTAGGGCAATGTAGCACACCCAGCGCAGAAGTTCTGCTTCATCCAGATCAGGCCTGCAAAGAAACTGCGTTTCACAGGCCTTTGTAAGAGATGTTCCCGGTAGGCTGTAAGAGCACTGTGCAGAGCGAGTTGTTTCTTAGCTTCCCAAAGAGCTGGAAGCAAGATGCTCTGGGGCCCAACTCGCCCTTTGGAAAGAAGCCTGCACGTTGTGCCTTTCAGCTCTAGGGCAATGTAGCACACCCAGAGCAGAAGTTCTGCTTCAGCCAGATCAGTCCTGCAGCGAAACTGCGTTTCACAGGCCTTTGTAAGTGATGTTCCCGGTAGGCTGTAAGAGCACTTTGCAGAGCGAGTTGTTTCTTAGCTTCCCAAAGAGCTGGAAGCAAGATGCTCTGGGGCCCAACTCGCCCTTTGGAAAGAAGCCTGCACGTTTTGCCTTTCTGCTCCAGGGCAATGTAGCACACCCAGAGCAGAAGTTCTGCTTCAGCCAGATCAGGCCTGCAAAGAAACTGCGTTTCACAGGCCTTTGTAAGAGATGTTCCCGGTAGGCTGTAAGAGCACTGTGCAGAGCGAGTTGTTTCTTAGCTTCCCAAAGAGCTGGAAGCAAGATGCTCTGGGGCCCAACTCGCCCTTTGGAAAGAAGACTGCACGTTGTGCCTTTCTGCTCTAGGGCAATGTAGCACACCCAGAGCAGAAGTTCTGCTTCAGCCAGATCAGGCCTGCAAAGAAACTGCGTTTCACAGGCCTTTGTAAGAGATGTACCCGGTAGGCATAAGAGCACTGTGCAGAGCGAGTTGTTTCTTAGCTTCCCAAAGAGCTGGAAGCAAGATGCTCTGGGGCCCAACTCGCCCTTTGGAAAGAAGCCTGCACGTTGTGCCTTTCAGCTCTAGGGCAATGTAGCACACCCAGAGCAGAAGTTCTGCTTCAGCCAGATGAGGCCTGCAAAGAAACTGCGTTTCACAGGCCTTTGTAAGAGATGTTCCCGGTAGGCTGTAAGAGCACTGTGCAGAGCGAGTTGTTTCTTAGCTTCCCAAAGAGCTGGAAGCAAGATGCTCTGCGGCCCAAGTCGCCCTTTGGAAAGAAGCCTGCACGTTGTGCCTTTCAGCTCTAGGGCAATGTAGCACACCCAGAGCTGAAGTTCTGCTTCAGCGAGATCAGGCCTGCAGAGAAACTGCGTTTCACAGGCCTTTGTAAGAGATGTTCCCGGTAGGCTGTAAGAGCACTGTGCAGAGCGAGTTGTTTCTTAGCTTCCCAAAGAGCTGGAAGCAAGATGCTCTGGGGCCCAACTCGCCCTTTGGAAAGAAGCCTGCACGTTGTGCCTTTCAGCTTTAGGGCAATGTAGCACACCCAGAGCAGTAGTTCTGATGCAGCCAGATGAGGACTGCAAAGAAACTGCGTTTCACAGGCCTTTGTAAGAGATGTTCCCGGTAGGCTGTGAGAGCACTGTGCAGAGCGAGTTGTTTCTTACCTTCCCAAAGAGCTGGAAGCAAGATGCTCTGGGTCCCAACTCTCTCTTTGGAAAGGAGACTGCACGTTGTGCCTTTGTGCTCTAGGGCAATGTAGCACACACAGAGCAGAAGTTCTGCTTCAGCCAGATCAGGCCTGCGAAGAAACTGCATTTCACAGGCCTTTGTAAGAGATGTTCCCGGTAGGCTGTAAGAGCACTGTGCAGAGCGAGTTGTTTCTTAGCTTCCCAAAGAGCTGGAAGCAAGATGCTCTGGGGCCCAACTCGCCCTTTGGAAAGAAGCCTGCACGTTGTGCCTTTCAGCTCTAGGGCAATGTAGCCCACCCAGAGCAGAAGTTCTGCTTCAGCCAGATGAGGCCTGCAAAGAAACTGGGTGTCACAGGCCTTAGTAAGAGATGTACCCGGTAGGCTCTAAGAGCACTGTGCAGAGCGAGTTGTTTCTTAGCTTCCCAAAGAGCTGGAAGCAAGATGCTCTGGGGCCCAACTCGCCCTTTGGAAAGAAGCCTGCACGTTGTGCCTTTCAGCTTTAGGGCAATGTAGCACAGCCAGAGCAGTAGTTCTGCTGCAGCCAGATGAGGCCTGCAAAGAAACTGCGTTTCACAGGCCTTTGTAAGAGATGTTCCCAGTAGGCTGTGAGAGCACTGTGCAGAGCGAGTTGTTTCTTAGCTTCCCAAAGAGCTGGAAGCAAGATGCTCTGGGGCCCAAATCGCCCTTTGGAAAGAAGCCTGCACGTTGTGCCTTTCAGCTCTAGGGCAATGTAGCACACCCAGAGAAGAAGTTCTGCTTCATCCATATGAGGCCTGCAAAGAAATTGGGTTTCAGAGGCCTTTGTAAGAGATGTACACGGTAGGCTGTAAGAGCACTGTGCAGAGCGAGTTGTTTCTTAGCTTCCAAACAGAGCTGGAAGCAAGATGCTCTGGGGCCGAACTCGCCCTTTGGAAAGAAGCCTGCACGTTGTGCCTTTCTGCTCCAGGGCAATGTAGCACACCCAGAGCAGAAGTTCTGATTCAGCCAGATCAGGCCTGCAAAGAAACTGCGTTTCACAGGCCTTTGTAAGAGATGTTCCCGGTAGGCTGTAAGAGCACTGTGCAGAGCGAGTTGTTTCTTAGCTTCCGAAACAGCTGGAAGCAAGATGCTCTGGGGCCCAACTCGCCCTTTGGAAAGAAGCCTGCACGTTTTGCCTTTCAACTCTAGGGAAATGTAGAGCACCCAGAGCAGAAGTTCTACTTCAGCCAGATCAGTCCTGCAGAGAAACTGCGTTTCACAGGCCTTTGTAAGAGATGTTCCCAGTAGGCTGTAATAGCACTTTGCAGAGCGAGTTATTTCTTAGCTTCCCCAAGAGCTGGAAGCAAGATGCTCTGGGGCCCAACTCGCCCTTTGGAAAGAAGCCTGCACGTTGTGCCTTTCTGATCTAGGGCAATGTAGCACACCCAGCGCAGAATTTCTGCTTCATCCAGATCAGGCCTGCAAAGAAACTGCGTTTCACAGGCCTTTGTATGAGATGTTCCCGGTAGGCTGTAAGAGCACTGTGCAGAGCGAGTTGTTTCTTAGCTTCCCAAAGAGCTGGAAGCAAGATGCTCTGGGGCCCAACCGCCCTTTGGAAAGAAGCCTGCACCTTGTGCCTTTCAGCTCTAGGGCAATGTAGCCCACCCAGAGCAGAAGTTCTGCTTCAGCCAGATGAGGCCTGCAAAGAAACTGGGTTTCACAGGCCTTTGTAAGAGATGCTCCCGGTAGGCTGTGAGAGCACTGTGCAGAGCGAGTTGTTTCTTAGCTTCCCAAAGAGCTGGAAGCAAGATGCTCTGGGGCCCAACTCGACCTTTGGAAAGAAGCCTGCACGTTGTGCCTTTCAGCTCTAGGGCAATGTACCACACCCAGCGCAGAAGTTCTGCTTCATCCAGATCAGGCCTGGAGAGAAACTGCGTTTCACAGGCCTTTGTAAGAGATGTTCCCGGTAGGCTGTAAGAGCACTGTGCAGAGCGAGTTGTTTCTTAGCTTCCCAAAGAGCTGGAAGCAAGATGCTCTGGGGCCCAACTCGCCCTTTGGAAAGAAGCCTGCACGTTGTGCCTTTCTGCTCTAGGGAAATGTAGCACACCCAGAGCAGAAGTTCAGCTTCTGCCAGATAAGGCCTGCAAAGAAACTGCGTTTCACAGGCCTTTGTAAGAGATGTTCCCGGTAGGCTGTAAGAGCACTGTGCAGAGCGAGTTGTTTCTTAGCTTCCAAAAAGAGCTGGAAGCAAGATGCTCTGGGGCCGAACTCGCCCTTTGGAAAGAAGCCTGCACGTTGTGCCTTTCTGCTCCAGGGCAATGTAGCACACCCAGAGCTGAAGTTCTGCTTCAGCCAGATCAGGCCTGCAAAGAAACTGCGTTTCACAGGCCTTTGTAAGAGATGTTCCCGGTAGGCTGTAAGAGCACTGTGAAGAGCGAGTTGTTTCTTAGCTTCCCAAAGAGCTGGAAGCAAGATGCTCTGGGGCCGAACTCGCCCTTTGGAAAGAAGCCTGCACGTTGTGACTTTCAGCTCTAGGGCAATGCAGAACACCAGAGCAGAAGTTCTGCTTCAGCCAGATCAGGCCTGCAAAGAAACTGGGTTTCACAGGCCTTTGTAAGAGATGTTCCCGGTAGGCTGTAAGAGCACTGTGCAGAGCGAGTTGTTTCTTAGCTTCCCACAGAGCTGGAAGCAAGATGCTCTGGGGCCCAAATCGACCTTTGGAAAGAAGCCTGCACGTTGTGCCTTTCAGCTCTAGGGCAATGTAGCACACCCAGCGCAGAAGTTCTGCTTCATCCAGATCAGGCCTGCAAAGAAACTGCGTTTCACAGGCCTTTGTAAGAGATGTTCCCGGTAGGCTGTAAGAGCACTGTGCAGAGCGAGTTGTTTCTTAGCTTCTCAAAGAGCTGGAAGCAAGATGCTCTGGGGCCCAACTCGCCCTTTGGAAAGAAGCCTGCCCGTTGTGCCTTTCAGCTCTAGGGCAATGTAGCACACCCAGAGCAGAAGTTCTGCTTCAGCCAGATCAGTCCTGCAGCGAAACTGAGTTTCACAGGCCTTTGTAAGTGATGTTCCCGGTAGGCTGTAAGAGCACTTTGCAGAGCGAGTTGTTTCTTAGCTTCCCAAAGAGCTGGAAGCAAGATGCTCTGGGGCCCAACTCGCCCTTTGGAAAGAAGCCTGCACGTTTTGCCTTTCTGCTCCAGGGCAATGTAGCACACCCAGAGCAGAAGTTCTGCTTCAGCCAGATCAGGCCTGCAAAGAAACTGCGTTTCACAGGCCTTTGTAAGAGATGTTCCCGGTAGGCTGTAAGAGCACTGTGCAGAGCGAGTTGTTTCTTAGCTTCCCAAAGAGCTGGAAGCAAGATGCTCTGGGGCCCAACTCGCCCTTTGGAAAGAAGCCTGCACGTTGTGCCTTTCTGCTCTAGGGTAATGTAGCACACCCAGAGCAGAAGTTCTGCTTCAGCCAGATCAGGCCTGCAAAGAAACTGCGTTTCACAGGCCTTTGTAAGAGATGTACCCGGTAGGCATAAGAGCACTGTGCAGAGCGAGTTGTTTCTTAGCTTCCCAAAGAGCTGGAAGCAAGATGCTCTGGGGCCCAACTCGCCCTTTGGAAAGAAGCCTGCACGTTGTGCCTTTCAGCTCTAGGGCAATGTAGCACACCCAGAGCAGAAGTTCTGCTTCAGCCAGATGAGGCCTGCAAAGAAACTGCGTTTCACAGGCCTTTGTAAGAGATGTTCCCGGTAGGCTGTAAGAGCACTGTGCAGAGCGAATTGTTTCTTAGCTTCCCAAAGAGCTGGAAGCAAGATGCTCTGCGGCCCAAGTCGCCCTTTGGAAAGAAGCCTGCACGTTGTGCCTTTCAGCTCTAGGGCAATGTAGCACACCCAGAGCTGAAGTTCTGCTTCAGCGAGATCAGGCCTGCAGAGAAACTGCGTTTCACAGGCCTTTGTAAGAGATGTTCCCGGTAGGCTGTAAGAGCACTGTGCAGAGCGAGTTGTTTCTTAGCTTCCCAAAGAGCTGGAAGCAAGATGCTCTGGGGCCCAACTCGCCCTTTGGAAAGAAGCCTGCACGTTGTGCCTTTCAGCTTTAGGGCAATGTAGCACACCCAGAGCAGTAGTTCTGATGCAGCCAGATGAGGACTGCAAAGAAACTGCGTTTCACAGGCCTTTGTAAGAGATGTTCCCGGTAGGCTGTGAGAGCACTGTGCAGAGCGAGTTGTTTCTTACCTTCCCAAAGAGCTGGAAGCAAGATGCTCTGGGTCCCAACTCTCTCTTTGGAAAGGAGACTGCACGTTGTGCCTTTGTGCTCTAGGGCAATGTAGCACACACAGAGCAGAAGTTCTGCTTCAGCCAGATCAGGCCTGCGAAGAAACTGCATTTCACAGGCCTTTGTAAGAGATGTTCCCGGTAGGCTGTAAGAGCACTGTGCAGAGCGAGTTGTTTCTTAGCTTCCCAAAGAGCTGGAAGCAAGATGCTCTGGGGCCCAACTCGCCCTTTGGAAAGAAGCCTGCACGTTGTGCCTTTCAGCTCTAGGGCAATGTAGCCCACCCAGAGCAGAAGTTCTGCTTCAGCCAGATGAGGCCTGCAAAGAAACTGGGTGTCACAGGCCTTAGTAAGAGATGTACCCGGTAGGCTCTAAGAGCACTGTGCAGAGCGAGTTGTTTCTTAGCTTCCCAAAGAGCTGGAAGCAAGATGCTCTGGGGCCCAACTCGCCCTTTGGAAAGAAGCCTGCACGTTGTGCCTTTCAGCTTTAGGGCAATGTAGCACAGCCAGAGCAGTAGTTCTGCTGCAGCCAGATGAGGCCTGCAAAGAAACTGCGTTTCACAGGCCTTTGTAAGAGATGTTCCCAGTAGGCTGTGAGAGCACTGTGCAGAGCGAGTTGTTTCTTAGCTTCCCAAAGAGTTGGAAGCAAGATGCTCTGGGGCCCAAATCGCCCTTTGGAAAGAAGCCTGCACGTTGTGCCTTTCAGCTCTAGGGCAATGTAGCACACCCAGAGAAGAAGTTCTGCTTCATCCATATGAGGCCTGCAAAGAAATTGGGTTTCAGAGGCCTTTGTAAGAGATGTACACGGTAGGCTGTAAGAGCACTGTGCAGAGCGAGTTGTTTCTTAGCTTCCAAACAGAGCTGGAAGCAAGATGCTCTGGGGCCGAACTCGCCCTTTGGAAAGAAGCCTGCACGTTGTGCCTTTCTGCTCCAGGGCAATGTAGCACACCCAGAGCAGAAGTTCTGATTCAGCCAGATCAGGCCTGCAAAGAAACTGCGTTTCACAGGCCTTTGTAAGAGATGTTCCCGGTAGGCTGTAAGAGCACTGTGCAGAGCGAGTTGTTTCTTAGCTTCCGAAACAGCTGGAAGCAAGATGCTCTGGGGCCCAACTCGCCCTTTGGAAAGAAGCCTGCACGTTTTGCCTTTCAACTCTAGGGAAATGTAGAGCACCCAGAGCAGAAGTTCTACTTCAGCCAGATCAGTCCTGCAGAGAAACTGCGTTTCACAGGCCTTTGTAAGAGATGTTCCCAGTAGGCTGTAATAGCACTTTGCAGAGCGAGTTATTTCTTAGCTTCCCCAAGAGCTGGAAGCAAGATGCTCTGGGGCCCAACTCGCCCTTTGGAAAGAAGCCTGCACGTTGTGCCTTTCTGATCTAGGGCAATGTAGCACACCCAGCGCAGAATTTCTGCTTCATCCAGATCAGGCCTGCAAAGAAACTGCGTTTCACAGGCCTTTGTATGAGATGTTCCCGGTAGGCTGTAAGAGCACTGTGCAGAGCGAGTTGTTTCTTAGCTTCCCAAAGAGCTGGAAGCAAGATGCTCTGGGGCCCAACCGCCCTTTGGAAAGAAGCCTGCACCTTGTGCCTTTCAGCTCTAGGGCAATGTAGCCCACCCAGAGCAGAAGTTCTGCTTCAGCCAGATGAGGCCTGCAAAGAAACTGGGTTTCACAGGCCTTTGTAAGAGATGCTCCCGGTAGGCTGTGAGAGCACTGTGCAGAGCGAGTTGTTTCTTAGCTTCCCAAAGAGCTGGAAGCAAGATGCTCTGGGGCCCAACTCGACCTTTGGAAAGAAGCCTGCACGTTGTGCCTTTCAGCTCTAGGGCAATGTACCACACCCAGCGCAGAAGTTCTGCTTCATCCAGATCAGGCCTGGAGAGAAACTGCGTTTCACAGGCCTTTGTAAGAGATGTTCCCGGTAGGCTGTAAGAGCACTGTGCAGAGCGAGTTGTTTCTTAGCTTCCCAAAGAGCTGGAAGCAAGATGCTCTGGGGCCCAACTCGCCCTTTGGAAAGAAGCCTGCACGTTTTGCCTTTCTGCTCTAGGGAAATGTAGCACACCCAGAGCAGAAGTTCAGCTTCTGCCAGATAAGGCCTGCAAAGAAACTGCGTTTCACAGGCCTTTGTAAGAGATGTTCCCGGTAGGCTGTAAGAGCACTGTGCAGAGCGAGTTGTTTCTTAGCTTCCAAAAAGAGCTGGAAGCAAGATGCTCTGGGGCCGAACTCGCCCTTTGGAAAGAAGCCTGCACGTTGTGCCTTTCTGCTCCAGGGCAATGTAGCACACCCAGAGCTGAAGTTCTGCTTCAGCCAGATCAGGCCTGCAAAGAAACTGCGTTTCACAGGCCTTTGTAAGAGATGTTCCCGGTAGGCTGTAAGAGCACTGTGCAGAGCGAGTTGTTTCTTAGATTCCCAAAGAGCTGGAAGCAAGATGCTCTGGGGCCGAACTCGCCCTTTGGAAAGAAGCCTGCACCTTGTGCCTTTCAGCTCTAGGGCAATGTAGCACACCCAGAGCAGAAGTTCTGCTTCAGCCAGATCAGGCCTGGAGAGAAACTGCGTTTCACAGGCCTTTGTAAGAGATGTTCCCGGTAGGCTGTAAGATCACTGTGCAGAGCGAGTTGTTTCTTAGCTTCCCAAAGAGCTGGAAGCAAGATGCTCTGGGGCCCAACTCGCCCTTTGGAAAGAAGCCTGCACGTTGTGCCTTTCAGCTCTAGGGCAATGTAGCACACCCAGAGCAGAAGTTCTGCTTCATTCATATGAGGCCTGCAAAGAAATTGGGTTTCAGAGGCCTTTGTAAGAGATGTACCCGGTAGGCTGTAAGAGCACTGTGCAGAGCGAGTTGTTTCTTAGCTTCCAAAAAGAGCTGGAAGCAAGATGCTCTGGGGCCGAACTCGCCCTTTGGAAAGAAGCCTGCACGTTTTGCCTTTCAACTCTAGGGCAATGTAGAGCACCCAGAGCAGAAGTTCTACTTCAGCCAGATCAGTCCTGCAGAGAAACTGCGTTTCACAGGCCTTTGTAAGAGATATTCCCAGTAGGCTGTAAGAGCACTTCGCAGAGCGAGTTATTTCTTAGCTTCCCAAAGAGCTGGAAGCAAGATGCTCTGGGGCCCAACTCGCCCTTTGGAAAGAAGCCTGCACGTTGTGCCTTTCTGATCTAGGGCAATGTAGCACACCAAGAGCAGAAGTTCTGCTTCAGCCAGATCAGGCCTGCAAAGAAACTGCGTTTCACAGGCCTTTGTAAGAGATGTTCCCGGTAGGCTGTAAGAGCACTGTGCAGAGCAAGTTGTTTCTTAGCTTCCCAAAGAGCTGGAAGCAAGATGCTCTGGGGCCCAAGTCGCCCTTTGGAAAGAAGCCTGCACGTTGTGCCTTTCAGCTCTAGGGCAATGTAGCACACCCAGAGCAGAAGTTCTGATTCAGCCAGATCAGGCCTGCAAAGAAACTGCGTTTCACAGGCCTTTGTAAGAGATGTACCCGGTTGGCTCTAAGAGCAGTGTGCAGAGAGAGTTGTTTCTTAGCTTCCCAAAGAGCTGGAAGCAAGATGCTCTGGGGCCCAACATGCCATTTGGAAAGAAGCCTGCACGTTGTGCCTTTCAACTCTAGGGCAATGTAGCACACCCAGAGCAGAAGTTCTGCTTCATCCATATGAGGCCTGCAAAGAAACTGGGTTTCACAGGCCTTTGTAAGAGATGTACCCGGTTGGCTCTAAGAGCAGTGTGCAGAGAGAGTTGTTTCTTAGCTTCCCAAAGAGCTGGAAGCAAGATGCTCTGGGGCCCAACATGCCATTTGGAAAGAAGCCTGCACGTTGTGCCTTTCTGCTCTAGGGCAATGTAGCACACCCAGAGCAGAAGTTCTGCTTCATCAATATGAGGCCTGCAAAGAAACTGCGTTTCACAGGCCTTTGTAAGAGATGTACCCGGTAGGCTCTAAGAGCACTGTGCAGAGCGAGTTGTTTCTTAGCTTCCCAAAGAGCTGGAAGCAAGATGCTCTGGGGCCCAACTCGCCCTTTGGAAAGAAGCCTGCACGTTGTGCCTTTCAGCTGTAGGGCAATGTAGCACACCCAGAGCAGAAGTTCTGCTTCAGCCAGATCAGGCCTGGAGAGAAACTGCGTTTCACAGGCCTTTGGAAGAGATGTTCCCGGTAGGCTGTAAGAGCACTGTGCAGAGCGAGTTGTTTCTTAGCTTCCCAAAGAGCTGGAAGCAAGATGCTCTGGGGCCCAACTCGCCCTTTGGAAAGAAGCCTGCACGTTGTGCCTTTCAGCTTTAGGGCAATGTAGCACACCCAGAGCAGTAGTTCTGCTGCAGCCAGATGAGGCCTGCAAAGAAACTGCGTTTCACAGGCCTTTGTAAGAGATGTTCCCGGTAGGCTGTGAGAGCACTGTGCAGAGCGAGTTGTTTCTTAGCTTCCCAAAGAGATGGAAGCAAGATGCTCTGGGGCCCAACTCGACCTTTGGAAAGAAACCTGCACGTTGTGCCTTTCAGCTCTAGGGCAATGTAGCACACCCAGCGCAGAAGTTCTGCTTCATCCAGATCAGGCCTGCAAAGAAACTGCGTTTCACAGGCCTTTGTAAGAGATGTTCCCGGTAGGCTGTAAGAGCACTGTGCAGAGCGAGTTGTTTCTTAGCTTCCCAAAGAGCTGGAAGCAAGATGCTCTGGGGCCCAACCGCCCTTTGGAAAGAAGCCTGCACCTTGTGCCTTTCAGCTCTAGGGCAATGTAGCCCACCCAGAGCAGAAGTTCTGCTTCAGCCAGATCAGGCCTGCAAAGAAACTGGGTTTCACAGGCCTTTGTAAGAGATGTACCTGGTAGGCTCTAAGAGCACTGTGCAGAGCGAGTTGTTTCTTAGGTTCCCAAAGAGCCGGAAGCAAGATGCTCTGGGGCCCAACTCGCCCTTTGGAAAGAAGCCTGCACGTTGTGCCTTTCAGCTCTAGGGCAATGTAGCACACCCAGAGCAGAAGTTCTCCTTCAGCCAGATCAGGCCTGGAGAGAAACTGCGTTTCACAGGCCTTTGTAAGAGATGTTCCCGGTAGGCTGTAAGAGCACTGTGCAGAGCGAGTTGTTTCTTAGGTTCCCAAAGAGCTGGAAGCAAGATGCTCTGGGGCCCAACTCACCCTTTGGAAGGAAGCCTGCACGTTGTGCCTTTCTGCTCTAGGGAAATGTAGCACACCCAGAGCAGAAGTTCAGCTTCTGCCAGATAAGGCCTGCAAAGAAACTGCGTTTCACAGGCCTTTGTAAGAGATGTTCCTGGTAGGCTGTAAGATCACTGTGCAGAGCGAGTTGTTTCTTAGCTTCCCAAAGAGCTGGAAGCAAGATGCTCTGGGGCCCAACTCGCCCTTTGGAAAGAAGCCTGCACGTTGTGCCTTTCAGCTCTAGGGCAATGTAGCACACCCAGAGCAGAAGTTCTGCTTCATCCATATGAGGCTTGCAAAGAAATTGGGTTTCAGAGGCCTTTGTAAGAGATGTACCCGGTAGGCTGTAAGAGCACTGTGCAGAGCGAGTTGTTTCTTAGCTTCCAAAAAGAGCTGGAAGCAAGATGCTCTGGGGCCGAACTCGCCCTTTGGAAAGAAGCCTGCACGTTGTGCCTTTCTGCTCCAGGGCAATGTAGCACACCCAGAGCTGAAGTTCTGCTTCAGCCAGATCAGGCCTGCAAAGAAACTGCGTTTCACAGGCCTTTGTAAGAGATGTTCCCGGTAGGCTGTAAGAGCACTGTGCAGAGCGAGTTGTTTCTTGGCTTCCCAAAGAGCTGGAAGCAAGATTCTCTGGGGCCGAACTGGCCCTTTGGAAAGAAGCCTGCACCTTGTGCCTTTCAGCTCTAGGGCAATGTAGCACACCCAGAGCAGAAGTTCTGATTCAGCCAGATCAGGCCTGCAAAGAAACTGCGTTTCACAGGCCTTTGTAAGAGATGTTCCCGGTAGGCTGTAAGAGCACTGTGCAGAGCGAGTTGTTTCTTAGCTTCCGAAAGAGCTGGAAGCAAGATGCTCTGGGGCCCAACTCGCCCTTTGGAAAGAAGCCTGCACGTTTTGCCTTTCAACTCTAGGGCAATGTAGAGCACCCAGAGCAGAAGTTCTACTTCAGCCAGATCAGTCCTGCAGAGAAACTGCGTTTCACAGGCCTTTGTAAGAGATGTTCCCAGTAGGTTGTAAGAGCACTTTGCAGAGCGAGTTATTTCTTAGCTTCCCAAAGAGCTGGAAGCAAGATGCTCTGGGGCCCAACTCGCCCTTTGGAAAGAAGCCTGCACGTTGTGCCTTTCTGCTCTAGGGCAATGTAGCACACCCAGCGCAGAAGTTCTGCTTCATCCAGATCAGGCCGGCAAAGAAACTGCGTTTCACAGGCCTTTGTAAGAGATGTTCCCGGTAGGCTGTAAGAGCACTGTGCAGAGCGAGTTGTTTCTTAGCTTCCCAAAGAGCTGGAAGCAAGATGCTCTGGGGCCCAACTCGCCCTTTGGAAAGAAGCCTGCACCTTGTGCCTTTCAGCTCTAGGGCAATGTAGCCCACCCCGAGCAGAATTTCTGCTTCAGCCAGATGAGGCCTGCAAAGAAACTGGGTTTCACAGGCCTTTGTAAGAGATGTACCTGGTAGTCTCTAAGAGCACTGTGCAGAGCGAGTTGTTTCTTAGCTTCCCAAAGAGCTGGAAGCAAGATGCTCTGGGGCCCAAGTCGCCCTTTGGAAAGAAGCCTGCACGTTGTGCCTTTCAGCTCTAGGGCAATGTAGCACACCCAGAGCAGAAGTTCTGCTTCAGCCAGATCAGGCCTGGAGAGAAACTGCGTTTCACAGGCCTTTATAAGAGATGTTCCCGGTAGGCTGTAAGAGCACTGTGCAGAGCGAGTTGTTTCTTAGCTTCCCAAAGAGCTGGAAGCAAGATGCTCTGGGGCCCAACTCGCCCTTTGGAAAGAAGCCTGCACGTTGTGCCTTTCAGCTTTAGGGCAATGTAGCACACCCAGAGCGGTCGTTCTGCTGCAGCCAGATGAGGCCTGCAAAGAAACTGCGTTTCACAGGCCTTTGTAAGAGATGTTCCCGGTAGGCTGTGAGAGCACTGTGCAGAGCGAGTTGTTTCTTAGCTTCCCAAAGAGCTGGAAGCAAGATGCTCTGGGTCCCAACTCGACCTTTGGAAAGAAGCCTGCACGTTGTGCCTTTCAGCTCTAGGGCAATGTAGCACACCCAGAGCAGAAGTTCTGCTTCAGCCAGATCAGGCCTGCAAAGAAACTGCGTTTCACATGCCTTTGTAAGAGATGTTCCCGGTAGGTTGTAAGAGCACTGTGCAGAGCGAGTTGTTTCTTAGCTTCCCAAAGAGCTGGAAGCAAGATGCTGTGGGGCCCAACTCTCCCTTTGGAAAGAAGCCTGCACGTTGTGCCTCTCAGCTTTAGGGCAATGTAGCACACCCAGAGCAGAAGTTCTGCTTCAGCCATATCAGGCCTGCAAAGAAACTGCGTTTCACAGGCCTTTGAAAGAGATGTTCCTCGTAGGCTGTAAGAGCTCGGTGCGGAGCGAGTTGTTTCTTAGCTTCCCAAAGAGCTGGAAGCAAGATGCTCTTGGGCCCAACTCGCCCTTTGGAAGAAGCCTGCACGTTGTGCCTTTCAGCTTTAGGGCAATGTAGCACACCCAGAGCAGTAGTTCTGCTGCAGCCAGATGAGGCCTGCAAAGAAACTGCATTTCACAGGCCTTTGTAAGAAATGTTCCCGGTAGGCTGTGAGAGCACTGTGCAGAGCGAGTTGTTTCCTGGCTTCCAAAGAGCTGGAAGGAAGATGCTCTGGGGCCCAACTCGCCCTTTGGATAGAAGCCTGCACGTTTTGCCTTTCAGCTCTAGGGCAATGTAGAGCACCCAGAGCAGAAGTTCTACTTCAGCCAGATCAGTCCTGCAGAGAAACTGCGTTTCACAGGCCTTTGTAAGTGATGTTCCCGGTAGGCTGTAAGAGCACTTTGCTGTGCGAGTTGTTTCTAAGCTTCCCAAAGAGCTGGAAGCAAGATGCTCTGGGGCCCAACTCGCCCTTTGGAAAGAAGCCTGTTCGTTGTGCCTTTCTGATCTAGGGCAATGTAGCACACCCAGAGCAGAAGTTCTGCTTCAGCCAGATCAGGCCTGCAAAGAAACTGCGTTTCACAGGCCTTTGTAAGAGATGTTCCCGGTAGGCTGTAAGAGCACTGTGCAGAGCGAGTTGTTTCTTACCTTCCCAAAGAGCTGGAAGCAAGATGCTCTGGGGCCCAAGTCGCCCTTTGGAAAGAAGCCTGCACGTTGTGCCTTTCAGCTCTAGGGCAATGTATCACACCCAGAGCAGAAGTTCTGCTTCAGCCAGATCAGGCCTGCAGAGAAAGTGCGTTTCACAGGCCTTTGTAAGAGATGTTCCCGGTAGGCTGTGAGAGCACTGTGCACAGCGAGTTGTTTCTTTGCTTCCCAAAGAGCTGGAAGCAAGATGCTCTGGGGCCCAACTCGCCCTTTGGAAAGAAGCCTGCACGTTGTGCATTTCTGCTCTAGTGCAATGTAGCACACCCAGCGCAGAAGTTCTGCTTCATCCAGATCAGGCGTGCAAAGAAACTGTGTTTCACAGGCCTTTGTAAGAGATGTTCCCGGTAGGCTGTAAGAGCACTGTGCAGAGCGAGTTGTTTCTTAGCTTCCCAAAGACCTGGAAGCAAGATGCTCTGGGTCCCAACTTGCCCTTTGGAAAGAATCCTGCACCTTGTGCCTTTCAGCTCTAGGGCAATGTAGCACACCCAGAGCAGAAGTTCTGCGTCAGCCAGATCAGGCCTGCAAAGAAACTGCGTTTCACAGGCCTTTGTAAGAGATGTTCCCGGTAGGCTGTAAGAGCACTGTGCAGAGCGAGTTGTTTCTTGGCTTCCCAAAGAGCTGGAAGCAAGATGCTCTGGAGACCAACTCGCCCTTTGGAAAGAAGCCTGCACGTTTTGCCTTTCAGCTCTAGGGCAATGTAGCATACCCAGAGCAGAAGTTCTACTTCAGCCAGATCAGTCCTGCAGAGAAACTGCGTTTCACAGGACTCTGTAAGTGATGTTCCCGGTAGGCTGTAAGAGCACTGTGCAGAGCGTGTTGTTTTTTAGCTTGTCAAAGAGCTGGAAGCAAGATGCTCTGGGGACCAACTCGCCCTTTGGAAAGAAGCCTGCACGTTCTGACTTTCAGCTCTAGGGCATTGTAGAACAACAGAGCAGAAGTTCTGCTTCAGCCATATCAGGCCTGCAAAGAAACTGCGTTTCACAGGCCTTTGTAAGAGACGTTCCGTGTAGGCTGTAAGAGCACTGTGCAGAGCGAGTTGTTTCTTAGCTTCCCAAAGAGCTGGAAGCAAGAAGCTCTGGGGCCCAACTCGCCCTTTGGAAAGAAGCCTGCACGTTGTGCCTTTCAGCTCTAGGGCAATGTAGCACACCCAGAGCAGAAGTTCTGATTCAGCCAGATCAGGCCTGCAAAGAAACTGCGTTTCACAGGCCTTTGTAAGAGATGTTCCCGGTAGGCTGTAAGAGCACTGTGCAGAGCGAGTTGTTTCTTAGCTTCCAAAGAGCTGGAAGCAAGATGCTCTGGGGCCCAACTCGCCCTTTGGAAAGAAGCCTGCACGTTGTGCCTTTTTGATCTAGGGCAATGTAGCACACCCAGAGCAGAAGTTCTGCTTCAGCCAGATCAGTCCTGCAGAGAAACTGCGTTTCACAGGCCTTTGTAAGTGATGTTCCCGGTAGGCTGTAAGAGCACTGTGCAGAGCGAGTTGTTTCTTAGCTTCCCAAAGAGCTGGAAGCAAGATGCTCTGGGGCCCAACTCGCCCTTTGGAAAGAAGCCTGCACGTTGTGCCTTTCTGATCTAGGGCAATGTAGCACACCAAGAGCAGAAGTTCTGCTTCAGACAGATCAGGCCTGCAAAGAAACTGCGTTTCACAGGCCTTTGTAAGAGATGTTCCCGGTAGGCTGTAAGAGCACTGTGCAGAGCGAGTTGTTTCTTAGCTTCCAAAGAGCTGGAAGCAAGATGCTCTGGGGCCCAACTCGCCCTTTGGAAAGAAGCCTGCACGTTGTGCCTTTTTGATCTAGGGCAATGTAGCACACCCAGAGCAGAAGTTCAGCTTCTGCCAGATAAGGCCTGCAAAGAATCTGCGTTTCACAGGCCTTTGTAAGAGATGTTCCCGGTAGGCTGTAAGAGCACTGTGCAGAGCGAGTTGTTTCTTAGCTTCCCAAAGAGCTGGAAGCAAGATGCTCTGGGGCCCAACTCGCCCTTTGGAAAGAAGCCTGCACGTTGTGCCTTTCAGCTCTAGGGCAAGGTAGCACACCCAGAGCAGAAGTTCAGCTTCTGCCAGATAAGGCCTGCAAAGAATCTGCGTTTCACAGGCCTTTGTAAGAGATGTTCCCGGTAGGCTGTAAGATCACTGTGCAGAGCGAGTTGTTTCTTAGCTTCCCAAAGAGCTGGAAGCAAGATGCTCTGGGGCCCAACTCGCCCTTTGGAAAGAAGCCTGCACGTTGTGCCTTTCAGCTCTAGGGCAAGGTAGCACACCCAGAGCAGAAGTTCTGATTCAGCCAGATCAGGCCTGCAAAGAAACTGCTTTTCACAGGCCTTTGTAAGAGATGTACCCGGTAGGCTGTAAGAGCACTGTGCAGAGCGAGTTGTTTCTTAGCTTCCCAAAGAGCTGGAAGCAAGATGCTCTGGGGCCCAACACGCCCTTTGTAAAGAAGCCTGCACGTTGTGCCTTTCTGCTCTAGGGCAATGTAGCACACCCAGAGCAGAAGTTCTGCTTCAGCCAGATCAGGCCTGCAAAGAAACTGCGTTTCACAGGCCTTTGTAAGAGATGTTCCCGGTAGGCTGTAAGAGCCCTGTGCAGAGCGAGTTGTTTCTTACCTTCCCAAAGAGCTGGAAGCAAGATTCTCTGGGTCCCAACTCGCCCTTTGGAAAGAAGCCTGCACGTTTTGCCTTTCAGCTCTAGGGCAATGTAGCACACCCAGAGCAGAAGTTCTGCTTCAGCCATATCAGGCCTGCAAAGAAACTGGGTTTCACAGGCCTTTGTAAGAGATGTTCCCGGTAGCCTGTAAGAGCACTGTGCAGAGCGAGTTGTTTCTTACCTTCCCAAAGAGCTGGAAGCAAGATGCTCTGGGGCCCAACTCGCCCTTTGGAAAGAAGCCTGCACCTTGTGCCTTTCAGCTCTAGGGCAATGCAGAACACCAGAGCAGAAGTTCTGCTTCAGCCAGATCAGGCCTGCAAAGAAACTGCGTTTCACAGGCCTTTGTAAGAGATGTTCCCGGTAGGCTGTAAGAGCACTGTGCAGAGCGAGTTGTTTCTTGGCTTCCCAAAGAGCTGGAAGCAAGATGCTCTGGGGCCCAACTCGACCTTTGGAAAGAAGCCTGCACCTTGTGCCTTTCAGCTCTAGGGCAATGTAGCACACCCAGAGCAGAAGTTCTGCTTCAGCCAGATCAGGCCTGCAAAGAAACTGCGTTTCACAGGCCTTTGTAAGAGATGTACCCGGTAGGTTGTAAGAGCACTGTGCAGAGCGAGTTGTTTCTTAGCTTCCCAAAGAGATGGAAGCAAGATGCTGTGGGGCCCAACTCTCCCTTTGGAAAGAAGCCTGCACGTGGTGCCTCTCAGCTTTAGGGCAATGTAGCACACCCAGAGCAGAAGTTCTGCTTCAGCCATATCAGGCCTGCAAAGAAACTGCGTTTCACAGGCTTTTGTAAGAGATGTTCCCGGTAGGCTGTGAGAGCACTGTGCAGAGCGAGTTGTTTCTTAGCTTCCCAAAGAGCTGGAAGCAAGATGCTCTGGGGCCCAACTCGCCCTTTGGAAAGAAGCCTGCATGTTGTGCATTTCTGCTCTAGGGCAATGTAGCACACCCAGCGCAGAAGTTCTGCTTCATCCAGATCAGGCGTGCAAAGAAACTGTGTTTCACAGGCCTTTGTAAGAGATGTTCCCGGTAGGCTGTAAGAGCACTGTGCAGAGCGAGTTGTTTCTTAGCTTCACAAAGAGCTGGAAGCAAGATGCTCTGGGTCCCAACTTGCCCTTTAGAAAGAAGCCTGCACCTTGTGCCTTTCAGCTCTAGGGCAATGTAGCACACCCAGAGCAGAAGTTCTGCGTCAGCCAGATCAGGCCTGCAAAGAAACTGCGTTTCACAGGCCTTTGTAAGTGGTGTTCCCGGTAGGCTGCAAGAGAACTTTGCAGAGAGAGTTGTTTCTTAGCTTCCCAAAGAGCTGGAAGCAAGATGCTCTGGGGCCCAACTCGCCGTTTGGAAAGAAGCCAGCACGTTGTGCCTTTCAGCTCTAGGGCAATGCAGAACACCAGAGCAGAAGTTCTGCTTCAGCCAGATCAGGCCTGCAAAGAAACTGGGTTTCACAGGCCTTTGTAAGAGATGTTCCCGGTAGGCTGTAAGAGCACTGTGCAGAGCGAGTTGTTTCTTGGCTTCCCAAAGAGCTGGAAGCAAGATGCTCTGGGGCCCAACTCGCCCTTTGGAAAGAAGCCTGCACGTTGTGCCTTTCAGCTTTAGGGCAATGTAGCACACCCAGAGCAGTAGTTCTGCTGCAGCCAGATGACGCCTGCAAAGAAACTGCATTTCACAGGCCTTTGTAAGAGATTTTCCCGGTAGGCTGTGAGAGCACTGTGCAGAGCGAGTTGTTTCCTGGCTTCCCAAAGAGCTGGAAGCAAGATGCTCTGGGGCCCAACTCGATCTTTGGAAAGAAGCCTGCACGTTGTGCCTTTCAGCTCTAGGGCAATGTAGCACACCCAGAGCAGAAGTTCTGCTTCAGCCAGATCAGGCCTGCGAAGAAACTGCATTTCACAGGCCTTTGTAAGAGATGTTCCCGGTAGGCTGTAAGAGCACTGTGCAGAGCGAGTTGTTTCTTAGCTTCCCAAAGAGCTGGAAGCATGATGCTCTGGGGCCCAACTCGACCTTTGGAAAGAAGCCTGCACGTTGTGCCTTTCAGCTCTATGGCAATGTAGCACACCCAGCGCAGAAGTTCTGCTTCATCCAGATCAGGCCTGCAAAGAAACTGCGTTTCACAGGCCTTTGTAAGAGATGTTCCCGGTAGGCTGTAAGAGCACTGTGCAGAGCGACTTGTTTCTTATCTTCCCAAAGAGCTGGAAGCAAGATGCTCTGGGGCCCAACTCGCCCTTTGGAAAGAAGCCTGCACGTTGTGCCTTTCTGCTATAGGAAAATGTAGCACACCCAGAGGAGAAGTTCAGCTTCAGCCAGATAAGGCCTGCAAAGAAACTGCGTTTCACAGGCCCTTGTAAGAGATGTTCCCGGTAGGCTGTAAGATCACTGTGCAGAGCGAGTTGTTTCTTAGCTTCCCAAAGAGCTGGAAGCAAGATGCTCTGGGGACCAACTCGCCCTTTGGACAGAAGCCTGCACGTTGTGCCTTTCAGCTCTAGCGAAATGTAGCACACCCAGAGCAGAAGTTCTGCTTCAGCCAGATGAGGCCTGCAAAGAAACAGCGTTTCACAGGGCTTTGTAAGAGATGTACCCGGTAGGCTGTAAGAGCACTGTGCAGAGCGAGTTGTTTCTTAGCTTCCCAAAGAGCTGGAAGCAAGATGCTCTGGGGCCCAACTCGCCCTTTGGAAAGAAGCCTGCACGTTGTGCCTTTCCGCTCTAGGGCAATGTAGCACACCCAGAGCAGAAGTTCTGATTCAGCCAGATCAGGCCTGCAAAGAAACTGCGTTTCACAGGCCTTTGTAAGAGATGTTCCCGGTAGGCTGTAAGAGCACTGTGCAGAGCGAGTTGTTTCTTAGCTTCCCAAAGAGCTGGAAGCAAGATGCTCTGGGGCCGAACTCACCCTTTGGAAAGAAGCCTGCACGTTTTGCCTTTCATCTCTAGGGCAATGTAGAGCACCCAGAGCAGAAGTTCTACTTCAGCCAGATCAGTCCTGCAGAGAAACTGCGTTTCACAGGCCTTTGTAAGTGATGTTCCCGGTAGGCTGTAAGAGCACTGTGCAGAGCGAGTTGTTTCTTAGCTTCCCAAAGAGCTGGAAGCAAGATGCTCTGGGGCCCAACTCGCCCTTTGGAAAGAAGCCTGCACGTTGTGCCTTTCTGCTCTAGGGTAATGTAGCACACCCAGAGCAGAAGTTCTGCTTCAGCCAGATCAGGCCTGCAAAGAAACTGCGTTTCACAGGCCTTTGTAAGAGATGTACCCGGTAGGCATAAGAGCACTGTGCAGAGCGAGTTGTTTCTTAGCTTCCCAAAGAGCTGGAAGCAAGATGCTCTGGGGCCCAACTCGCCCTTTGGAAAGAAGCCTGCACGTTGTGCCTTTCAGCTCTAGGGCAATGTAGCACACCCAGAGCAGAAGTTCTGCTTCAGCCAGATGAGGCCTGCAAAGAAACTGCGTTTCACAGGCCTTTGTAAGAGATGTTCCCGGTAGGCTGTAAGAGCACTGTGCAGAGCGAATTGTTTCTTAGCTTCCCAAAGAGCTGGAAGCAAGATGCTCTGCGGCCCAAGTCGCCCTTTGGAAAGAAGCCTGCACGTTGTGCCTTTCAGCTCTAGGGCAATGTAGCACACCCAGAGCTGAAGTTCTGCTTCAGCGAGATCAGGCCTGCAGAGAAACTGCGTTTCACAGGCCTTTGTAAGAGATGTTCCCGGTAGGCTGTAAGAGCACTGTGCAGAGCGAGTTGTTTCTTAGCTTCCCAAAGAGCTGGAAGCAAGATGCTCTGGGGCCCAACTCGCCCTTTGGAAAGAAGCCTGCACGTTGTGCCTTTCAGCTTTAGGGCAATGTAGCACACCCAGAGCAGTAGTTCTGATGCAGCCAGATGAGGACTGCAAAGAAACTGCGTTTCACAGGCCTTTGTAAGAGATGTTCCCGGTAGGCTGTGAGAGCACTGTGCAGAGCGAGTTGTTTCTTACCTTCCCAAAGAGCTGGAAGCAAGATGCTCTGGGTCCCAACTCTCTCTTTGGAAAGGAGACTGCACGTTGTGCCTTTGTGCTCTAGGGCAATGTAGCACACACAGAGCAGAAGTTCTGCTTCAGCCAGATCAGGCCTGCGAAGAAACTGCATTTCACAGGCCTTTGTAAGAGATGTTCCCGGTAGGCTGTAAGAGCACTGTGCAGAGCGAGTTGTTTCTTAGCTTCCCAAAGAGCTGGAAGCAAGATGCTCTGGGGCCCAACTCGCCCTTTGGAAAGAAGCCTGCACGTTGTGCCTTTCAGCTCTAGGGCAATGTAGCCCACCCAGAGCAGAAGTTCTGCTTCAGCCAGATGAGGCCTGCAAAGAAACTGGGTGTCACAGGCCTTAGTAAGAGATGTACCCGGTAGGCTCTAAGAGCACTGTGCAGAGCGAGTTGTTTCTTAGCTTCCCAAAGAGCTGGAAGCAAGATGCTCTGGGGCCCAACTCGCCCTTTGGAAAGAAGCCTGCACGTTGTGCCTTTCAGCTTTAGGGCAATGTAGCACAGCCAGAGCAGTAGTTCTGCTGCAGCCAGATGAGGCCTGCAAAGAAACTGCGTTTCACAGGCCTTTGTAAGAGATGTTCCCAGTAGGCTGTGAGAGCACTGTGCAGAGCGAGTTGTTTCTTAGCTTCCCAAAGAGTTGGAAGCAAGATGCTCTGGGGCCCAAATCGCCCTTTGGAAAGAAGCCTGCACGTTGTGCCTTTCAGCTCTAGGGCAATGTAGCACACCCAGAGAAGAAGTTCTGCTTCATCCATATGAGGCCTGCAAAGAAATTGGGTTTCAGAGGCCTTTGTAAGAGATGTACACGGTAGGCTGTAAGAGCACTGTGCAGAGCGAGTTGTTTCTTAGCTTCCAAACAGAGCTGGAAGCAAGATGCTCTGGGGCCGAACTCGCCCTTTGGAAAGAAGCCTGCACGTTGTGCCTTTCTGCTCCAGGGCAATGTAGCACACCCAGAGCAGAAGTTCTGATTCAGCCAGATCAGGCCTGCAAAGAAACTGCGTTTCACAGGCCTTTGTAAGAGATGTTCCCGGTAGGCTGTAAGAGCACTGTGCAGAGCGAGTTGTTTCTTAGCTTCCGAAACAGCTGGAAGCAAGATGCTCTGGGGCCCAACTCGCCCTTTGGAAAGAAGCCTGCACGTTTTGCCTTTCAACTCTAGGGAAATGTAGAGCACCCAGAGCAGAAGTTCTACTTCAGCCAGATCAGTCCTGCAGAGAAACTGCGTTTCACAGGCCTTTGTAAGAGATGTTCCCAGTAGGCTGTAATAGCACTTTGCAGAGCGAGTTATTTCTTAGCTTCCCCAAGAGCTGGAAGCAAGATGCTCTGGGGCCCAACTCGCCCTTTGGAAAGAAGCCTGCACGTTGTGCCTTTCTGATCTAGGGCAATGTAGCACACCCAGCGCAGAATTTCTGCTTCATCCAGATCAGGCCTGCAAAGAAACTGCGTTTCACAGGCCTTTGTATGAGATGTTCCCGGTAGGCTGTAAGAGCACTGTGCAGAGCGAGTTGTTTCTTAGCTTCCCAAAGAGCTGGAAGCAAGATGCTCTGGGGCCCAACCGCCCTTTGGAAAGAAGCCTGCACCTTGTGCCTTTCAGCTCTAGGGCAATGTAGCCCACCCAGAGCAGAAGTTCTGCTTCAGCCAGATGAGGCCTGCAAAGAAACTGGGTTTCACAGGCCTTTGTAAGAGATGCTCCCGGTAGGCTGTGAGAGCACTGTGCAGAGCGAGTTGTTTCTTAGCTTCCCAAAGAGCTGGAAGCAAGATGCTCTGGGGCCCAACTCGACCTTTGGAAAGAAGCCTGCACGTTGTGCCTTTCAGCTCTAGGGCAATGTACCACACCCAGCGCAGAAGTTCTGCTTCATCCAGATCAGGCCTGGAGAGAAACTGCGTTTCACAGGCCTTTGTAAGAGATGTTCCCGGTAGGCTGTAAGAGCACTGTGCAGAGCGAGTTGTTTCTTAGCTTCCCAAAGAGCTGGAAGCAAGATGCTCTGGGGCCCAACTCGCCCTTTGGAAAGAAGCCTGCACGTTTTGCCTTTCTGCTCTAGGGAAATGTAGCACACCCAGAGCAGAAGTTCAGCTTCTGCCAGATAAGGCCTGCAAAGAAACTGCGTTTCACAGGCCTTTGTAAGAGATGTTCCCGGTAGGCTGTAAGAGCACTGTGCAGAGCGAGTTGTTTCTTAGCTTCCAAAAAGAGCTGGAAGCAAGATGCTCTGGGGCCGAACTCGCCCTTTGGAAAGAAGCCTGCACGTTGTGCCTTTCTGCTCCAGGGCAATGTAGCACACCCAGAGCTGAAGTTCTGCTTCAGCCAGATCAGGCCTGCAAAGAAACTGCGTTTCACAGGCCTTTGTAAGAGATGTTCCCGGTAGGCTGTAAGAGCACTGTGCAGAGCGAGTTGTTTCTTAGATTCCCAAAGAGCTGGAAGCAAGATGCTCTGGGGCCGAACTCGCCCTTTGGAAAGAAGCCTGCACCTTGTGCCTTTCAGCTCTAGGGCAATGTAGCACACCCAGAGCAGAAGTTCTGCTTCAGCCAGATCAGGCCTGGAGAGAAACTGCGTTTCACAGGCCTTTGTAAGAGATGTTCCCGGTAGGCTGTAAGATCACTGTGCAGAGCGAGTTGTTTCTTAGCTTCCCAAAGAGCTGGAAGCAAGATGCTCTGGGGCCCAACTCGCCCTTTGGAAAGAAGCCTGCACGTTGTGCCTTTCAGCTCTAGGGCAATGTAGCACACCCAGAGCAGAAGTTCTGCTTCATTCATATGAGGCCTGCAAAGAAATTGGGTTTCAGAGGCCTTTGTAAGAGATGTACCCGGTAGGCTGTAAGAGCACTGTGCAGAGCGAGTTGTTTCTTAGCTTCCAAAAAGAGCTGGAAGCAAGATGCTCTGGGGCCGAACTCGCCCTTTGGAAAGAAGCCTGCACGTTGTGCCTTTCTGCTCCAGGGCAATGTAGCACACCCAGAGCAGAAGTTCTGCTTCAGCCAGATCAGGCCTGCAAAGAAACTGCGTTTCACAGGCCTTTGTAAGAGATGTTCCCGGTAGGCTGTAAGAGCACTGTGCAGAGCGAGTTGTTTCTTAGCTTCCCAAAGAGCTGGAAGCAAGATGCTCTGGGGCCCAAGTCGCCCTTTGGAAAGAAGCCTGCACCTTGTGCCTTTCAGCTCTATGGCAATGTAGCACACCCAGAGCAGAAGTTCTGATTCAGCCAGATCAGGCCTGCAAAGAAACTGCGTTTCACAGGCCTTTGTAAGAGATGTTCCCGGTAGGCTGTAAGAGCACTGTGCAGAGCGAGTTGTTTCTTAGCTTCCGAAAGAGCTGGAAGCAAGATGCTCTGGGGCCCAACTCGCCCTTTGGAAAGAAGCCTGCACGTTTTGCCTTTCAACTCTAGGGCAATGTAGAGCACCCAGAGCAGAAGTTCTACTTCAGCCAGATCAGTCCTGCAGAGAAACTGCGTTTCACAGGCCTTTGTAAGAGATATTCCCAGTAGGCTGTAAGAGCACTTCGCAGAGCGAGTTATTTCTTAGCTTCCCAAAGAGCTGGAAGCAAGATGCTCTGGGGCCCAACTCGCCCTTTGGAAAGAAGCCTGCACGTTGTGCCTTTCTGATCTAGGGCAATGTAGCACACCAAGAGCAGAAGTTCTGCTTCAGCCAGATCAGGCCTGCAAAGAAACTGCGTTTCACAGGCCTTTGTAAGAGATGTTCCCGGTAGGCTGTAAGAGCACTGTGCAGAGCAAGTTGTTTCTTAGCTTCCCAAAGAGCTGGAAGCAAGATGCTCTGGGGCCCAAGTCGCCCTTTGGAAAGAAGCCTGCACGTTGTGCCTTTCAGCTCTAGGGCAATGTAGCACACCCAGAGCAGAAGTTCTGATTCAGCCAGATCAGGCCTGCAAAGAAACTGCGTTTCACAGGCCTTTGTAAGAGATGTACCCGGTTGGCTCTAAGAGCAGTGTGCAGAGAGAGTTGTTTCTTAGCTTCCCAAAGAGCTGGAAGCAAGATGCTCTGGGGCCCAACATGCCATTTGGAAAGAAGCCTGCACGTTGTGCCTTTCAACTCTAGGGCAATGTAGCACACCCAGAGCAGAAGTTCTGCTTCATCCATATGAGGCCTGCAAAGAAACTGGGTTTCACAGGCCTTTGTAAGAGATGTACCCGGTTGGCTCTAAGAGCAGTGTGCAGAGAGAGTTGTTTCTTAGCTTCCCAAAGAGCTGGAAGCAAGATGCTCTGGGGCCCAACATGCCATTTGGAAAGAAGCCTGCACGTTGTGCCTTTCTGCTCTAGGGCAATGTAGCACACCCAGAGCAGAAGTTCTGCTTCATCAATATGAGGCCTGCAAAGAAACTGCGTTTCACAGGCCTTTGTAAGAGATGTACCCGGTAGGCTCTAAGAGCACTGTGCAGAGCGAGTTGTTTCTTAGCTTCCCAAAGAGCTGGAAGCAAGATGCTCTGGGGCCCAACTCGCCCTTTGGAAAGAAGCCTGCACGTTGTGCCTTTCAGCTGTAGGGCAATGTAGCACACCCAGAGCAGAAGTTCTGCTTCAGCCAGATCAGGCCTGGAGAGAAACTGCGTTTCACAGGCCTTTGGAAGAGATGTTCCCGGTAGGCTGTAAGAGCACTGTGCAGAGCGAGTTGTTTCTTAGCTTCCCAAAGAGCTGGAAGCAAGATGCTCTGGGGCCCAACTCGCCCTTTGGAAAGAAGCCTGCACGTTGTGCCTTTCAGCTTTAGGGCAATGTAGCACACCCAGAGCAGTAGTTCTGCTGCAGCCAGATGAGGCCTGCAAAGAAACTGCGTTTCACAGGCCTTTGTAAGAGATGTTCCCGGTAGGCTGTGAGAGCACTGTGCAGAGCGAGTTGTTTCTTAGCTTCCCAAAGAGATGGAAGCAAGATGCTCTGGGGCCCAACTCGACCTTTGGAAAGAAACCTGCACGTTGTGCCTTTCAGCTCTAGGGCAATGTAGCACACCCAGCGCAGAAGTTCTGCTTCATCCAGATCAGGCCTGCAAAGAAACTGCGTTTCACAGGCCTTTGTAAGAGATGTTCCCGGTAGGCTGTAAGAGCACTGTGCAGAGCGAGTTGTTTCTTAGCTTCCCAAAGAGCTGGAAGCAAGATGCTCTGGGGCCCAACCGCCCTTTGGAAAGAAGCCTGCACCTTGTGCCTTTCAGCTCTAGGGCAATGTAGCCCACCCAGAGCAGAAGTTCTGCTTCAGCCAGATCAGGCCTGCAAAGAAACTGGGTTTCACAGGCCTTTGTAAGAGATGTACCTGGTAGGCTCTAAGAGCACTGTGCAGAGCGAGTTGTTTCTTAGGTTCCCAAAGAGCCGGAAGCAAGATGCTCTGGGGCCCAACTCGCCCTTTGGAAAGAAGCCTGCACGTTGTGCCTTTCAGCTCTAGGGCAATGTAGCACACCCAGAGCAGAAGTTCTCCTTCAGCCAGATCAGGCCTGGAGAGAAACTGCGTTTCACAGGCCTTTGTAAGAGATGTTCCCGGTAGGCTGTAAGAGCACTGTGCAGAGCGAGTTGTTTCTTAGGTTCCCAAAGAGCTGGAAGCAAGATGCTCTGGGGCCCAACTCACCCTTTGGAAGGAAGCCTGCACGTTGTGCCTTTCTGCTCTAGGGAAATGTAGCACACCCAGAGCAGAAGTTCAGCTTCTGCCAGATAAGGCCTGCAAAGAAACTGCGTTTCACAGGCCTTTGTAAGAGATGTTCCTGGTAGGCTGTAAGATCACTGTGCAGAGCGAGTTGTTTCTTAGCTTCCCAAAGAGCTGGAAGCAAGATGCTCTGGGGCCCAACTCGCCCTTTGGAAAGAAGCCTGCACGTTGTGCCTTTCAGCTCTAGGGCAATGTAGCACACCCAGAGCAGAAGTTCTGCTTCATCCATATGAGGCCTGCAAAGAAATTGGGTTTCAGAGGCCTTTGTAAGAGATGTACCCGGTAGGCTGTAAGAGCACTGTGCAGAGCGAGTTGTTTCTTAGCTTCCAAAAAGAGCTGGAAGCAAGATGCTCTGGGGCCGAACTCGCCCTTTGGAAAGAAGCCTGCACGTTGTGCCTTTCTGCTCCAGGGCAATGTAGCACACCCAGAGCTGAAGTTCTGCTTCAGCCAGATCAGGCCTGCAAAGAAACTGCGTTTCACAGGCCTTTGTAAGAGATGTTCCCGGTAGGCTGTAAGAGCACTGTGCAGAGCGAGTTGTTTCTTGGCTTCCCAAAGAGCTGGAAGCAAGATTCTCTGGGGCCGAACTGGCCCTTTGGAAAGAAGCCTGCACCTTGTGCCTTTCAGCTCTAGGGCAATGTAGCACACCCAGAGCAGAAGTTCTGATTCAGCCAGATCAGGCCTGCAAAGAAACTGCGTTTCACAGGCCTTTGTAAGAGATGTTCCCGGTAGGCTGTAAGAGCACTGTGCAGAGCGAGTTGTTTCTTAGCTTCCGAAAGAGCTGGAAGCAAGATGCTCTGGGGCCCAACTCGCCCTTTGGAAAGAAGCCTGCACGTTTTGCCTTTCAACTCTAGGGCAATGTAGAGCACCCAGAGCAGAAGTTCTACTTCAGCCAGATCAGTCCTGCAGAGAAACTGCGTTTCACAGGCCTTTGTAAGAGATGTTCCCAGTAGGTTGTAAGAGCACTTTGCAGAGCGAGTTATTTCTTAGCTTCCCAAAGAGCTGGAAGCAAGATGCTCTGGGGCCCAACTCGCCCTTTGGAAAGAAGCCTGCACGTTGTGCCTTTCTGCTCTAGGGCAATGTAGCACACCCAGCGCAGAAGTTCTGCTTCATCCAGATCAGGCCGGCAAAGAAACTGCGTTTCACAGGCCTTTGTAAGAGATGTTCCCGGTAGGCTGTAAGAGCACTGTGCAGAGCGAGTTGTTTCTTAGCTTCCCAAAGAGCTGGAAGCAAGATGCTCTGGGGCCCAACTCGCCCTTTGGAAAGAAGCCTGCACCTTGTGCCTTTCAGCTCTAGGGCAATGTAGCCCACCCCGAGCAGAATTTCTGCTTCAGCCAGATGAGGCCTGCAAAGAAACTGGGTTTCACAGGCCTTTGTAAGAGATGTACCTGGTAGTCTCTAAGAGCACTGTGCAGAGCGAGTTGTTTCTTAGCTTCCCAAAGAGCTGGAAGCAAGATGCTCTGGGGCCCAAGTCGCCCTTTGGAAAGAAGCCTGCACGTTGTGCCTTTCAGCTCTAGGGCAATGTAGCACACCCAGAGCAGAAGTTCTGCTTCAGCCAGATCAGGCCTGGAGAGAAACTGCGTTTCACAGGCCTTTATAAGAGATGTTCCCGGTAGGCTGTAAGAGCACTGTGCAGAGCGAGTTGTTTCTTAGCTTCCCAAAGAGCTGGAAGCAAGATGCTCTGGGGCCCAACTCGCCCTTTGGAAAGAAGCCTGCACGTTGTGCCTTTCAGCTTTAGGGCAATGTAGCACACCCAGAGCGGTCGTTCTGCTGCAGCCAGATGAGGCCTGCAAAGAAACTGCGTTTCACAGGCCTTTGTAAGAGATGTTCCCGGTAGGCTGTGAGAGCACTGTGCAGAGCGAGTTGTTTCTTAGCTTCCCAAAGAGCTGGAAGCAAGATGCTCTGGGTCCCAACTCGACCTTTGGAAAGAAGCCTGCACGTTGTGCCTTTCAGCTCTAGGGCAATGTAGCACACCCAGAGCAGAAGTTCTGCTTCAGCCAGATCAGGCCTGCAAAGAAACTGCGTTTCACATGCCTTTGTAAGAGATGTTCCCGGTAGGTTGTAAGAGCACTGTGCAGAGCGAGTTGTTTCTTAGCTTCCCAAAGAGCTGGAAGCAAGATGCTGTGGGGCCCAACTCTCCCTTTGGAAAGAAGCCTGCACGTTGTGCCTCTCAGCTTTAGGGCAATGTAGCACACCCAGAGCAGAAGTTCTGCTTCAGCCATATCAGGCCTGCAAAGAAACTGCGTTTCACAGGCCTTTGAAAGAGATGTTCCTCGTAGGCTGTAAGAGCTCGGTGCGGAGCGAGTTGTTTCTTAGCTTCCCAAAGAGCTGGAAGCAAGATGCTCTTGGGCCCAACTCGCCCTTTGGAAGAAGCCTGCACGTTGTGCCTTTCAGCTTTAGGGCAATGTAGCACACCCAGAGCAGTAGTTCTGCTGCAGCCAGATGAGGCCTGCAAAGAAACTGCATTTCACAGGCCTTTGTAAGAAATGTTCCCGGTAGGCTGTGAGAGCACTGTGCAGAGCGAGTTGTTTCCTGGCTTCCAAAGAGCTGGAAGGAAGATGCTCTGGGGCCCAACTCGCCCTTTGGATAGAAGCCTGCACGTTTTGCCTTTCAGCTCTAGGGCAATGTAGAGCACCCAGAGCAGAAGTTCTACTTCAGCCAGATCAGTCCTGCAGAGAAACTGCGTTTCACAGGCCTTTGTAAGTGATGTTCCCGGTAGGCTGTAAGAGCACTTTGCTGTGCGAGTTGTTTCTAAGCTTCCCAAAGAGCTGGAAGCAAGATGCTCTGGGGCCCAACTCGCCCTTTGGAAAGAAGCCTGTTCGTTGTGCCTTTCTGATCTAGGGCAATGTAGCACACCCAGAGCAGAAGTTCTGCTTCAGCCAGATCAGGCCTGCAAAGAAACTGCGTTTCACAGGCCTTTGTAAGAGATGTTCCCGGTAGGCTGTAAGAGCACTGTGCAGAGCGAGTTGTTTCTTACCTTCCCAAAGAGCTGGAAGCAAGATGCTCTGGGGCCCAAGTCGCCCTTTGGAAAGAAGCCTGCACGTTGTGCCTTTCAGCTCTAGGGCAATGTATCACACCCAGAGCAGAAGTTCTGCTTCAGCCAGATCAGGCCTGCAGAGAAAGTGCGTTTCACAGGCCTTTGTAAGAGATGTTCCCGGTAGGCTGTGAGAGCACTGTGCACAGCGAGTTGTTTCTTTGCTTCCCAAAGAGCTGGAAGCAAGATGCTCTGGGGCCCAACTCGCCCTTTGGAAAGAAGCCTGCACGTTGTGCATTTCTGCTCTAGTGCAATGTAGCACACCCAGCGCAGAAGTTCTGCTTCATCCAGATCAGGCGTGCAAAGAAACTGTGTTTCACAGGCCTTTGTAAGAGATGTTCCCGGTAGGCTGTAAGAGCACTGTGCAGAGCGAGTTGTTTCTTAGCTTCCCAAAGACCTGGAAGCAAGATGCTCTGGGTCCCAACTTGCCCTTTGGAAAGAATCCTGCACCTTGTGCCTTTCAGCTCTAGGGCAATGTAGCACACCCAGAGCAGAAGTTCTGCGTCAGCCAGATCAGGCCTGCAAAGAAACTGCGTTTCACAGGCCTTTGTAAGAGATGTTCCCGGTAGGCTGTAAGAGCACTGTGCAGAGCGAGTTGTTTCTTGGCTTCCCAAAGAGCTGGAAGCAAGATGCTCTGGAGACCAACTCGCCCTTTGGAAAGAAGCCTGCACGTTTTGCCTTTCAGCTCTAGGGCAATGTAGCATACCCAGAGCAGAAGTTCTACTTCAGCCAGATCAGTCCTGCAGAGAAACTGCGTTTCACAGGACTCTGTAAGTGATGTTCCCGGTAGGCTGTAAGAGCACTGTGCAGAGCGTGTTGTTTTTTAGCTTGTCAAAGAGCTGGAAGCAAGATGCTCTGGGGACCAACTCGCCCTTTGGAAAGAAGCCTGCACGTTCTGACTTTCAGCTCTAGGGCATTGTAGAACAACAGAGCAGAAGTTCTGCTTCAGCCATATCAGGCCTGCAAAGAAACTGCGTTTCACAGGCCTTTGTAAGAGACGTTCCGTGTAGGCTGTAAGAGCACTGTGCAGAGCGAGTTGTTTCTTAGCTTCCCAAAGAGCTGGAAGCAAGAAGCTCTGGGGCCCAACTCGCCCTTTGGAAAGAAGCCTGCACGTTGTGCCTTTCAGCTCTAGGGCAATGTAGCACACCCAGAGCAGAAGTTCTGATTCAGCCAGATCAGGCCTGCAAAGAAACTGCGTTTCACAGGCCTTTGTAAGAGATGTTCCCGGTAGGCTGTAAGAGCACTGTGCAGAGCGAGTTGTTTCTTAGCTTCCAAAGAGCTGGAAGCAAGATGCTCTGGGGCCCAACTCGCCCTTTGGAAAGAAGCCTGCACGTTGTGCCTTTTTGATCTAGGGCAATGTAGCACACCCAGAGCAGAAGTTCTGCTTCAGCCAGATCAGTCCTGCAGAGAAACTGCGTTTCACAGGCCTTTGTAAGTGATGTTCCCGGTAGGCTGTAAGAGCACTGTGCAGAGCGAGTTGTTTCTTAGCTTCCCAAAGAGCTGGAAGCAAGATGCTCTGGGGCCCAACTCGCCCTTTGGAAAGAAGCCTGCACGTTGTGCCTTTCTGATCTAGGGCAATGTAGCACACCAAGAGCAGAAGTTCTGCTTCAGACAGATCAGGCCTGCAAAGAAACTGCGTTTCACAGGCCTTTGTAAGAGATGTTCCCGGTAGGCTGTAAGAGCACTGTGCAGAGCGAGTTGTTTCTTAGCTTCCAAAGAGCTGGAAGCAAGATGCTCTGGGGCCCAACTCGCCCTTTGGAAAGAAGCCTGCACGTTGTGCCTTTTTGATCTAGGGCAATGTAGCACACCCAGAGCAGAAGTTCAGCTTCTGCCAGATAAGGCCTGCAAAGAATCTGCGTTTCACAGGCCTTTGTAAGAGATGTTCCCGGTAGGCTGTAAGAGCACTGTGCAGAGCGAGTTGTTTCTTAGCTTCCCAAAGAGCTGGAAGCAAGATGCTCTGGGGCCCAACTCGCCCTTTGGAAAGAAGCCTGCACGTTGTGCCTTTCAGCTCTAGGGCAAGGTAGCACACCCAGAGCAGAAGTTCAGCTTCTGCCAGATAAGGCCTGCAAAGAATCTGCGTTTCACAGGCCTTTGTAAGAGATGTTCCCGGTAGGCTGTAAGATCACTGTGCAGAGCGAGTTGTTTCTTAGCTTCCCAAAGAGCTGGAAGCAAGATGCTCTGGGGCCCAACTCGCCCTTTGGAAAGAAGCCTGCACGTTGTGCCTTTCAGCTCTAGGGCAAGGTAGCACACCCAGAGCAGAAGTTCTGATTCAGCCAGATCAGGCCTGCAAAGAAACTGCTTTTCACAGGCCTTTGTAAGAGATGTACCCGGTAGGCTGTAAGAGCACTGTGCAGAGCGAGTTGTTTCTTAGCTTCCCAAAGAGCTGGAAGCAAGATGCTCTGGGGCCCAACACGCCCTTTGTAAAGAAGCCTGCACGTTGTGCCTTTCTGCTCTAGGGCAATGTAGCACACCCAGAGCAGAAGTTCTGCTTCAGCCAGATCAGGCCTGCAAAGAAACTGCGTTTCACAGGCCTTTGTAAGAGATGTTCCCGGTAGGCTGTAAGAGCCCTGTGCAGAGCGAGTTGTTTCTTACCTTCCCAAAGAGCTGGAAGCAAGATTCTCTGGGTCCCAACTCGCCCTTTGGAAAGAAGCCTGCACGTTTTGCCTTTCAGCTCTAGGGCAATGTAGCACACCCAGAGCAGAAGTTCTGCTTCAGCCATATCAGGCCTGCAAAGAAACTGGGTTTCACAGGCCTTTGTAAGAGATGTTCCCGGTAGCCTGTAAGAGCACTGTGCAGAGCGAGTTGTTTCTTACCTTCCCAAAGAGCTGGAAGCAAGATGCTCTGGGGCCCAACTCGCCCTTTGGAAAGAAGCCTGCACCTTGTGCCTTTCAGCTCTAGGGCAATGCAGAACACCAGAGCAGAAGTTCTGCTTCAGCCAGATCAGGCCTGCAAAGAAACTGCGTTTCACAGGCCTTTGTAAGAGATGTTCCCGGTAGGCTGTAAGAGCACTGTGCAGAGCGAGTTGTTTCTTGGCTTCCCAAAGAGCTGGAAGCAAGATGCTCTGGGGCCCAACTCGACCTTTGGAAAGAAGCCTGCACCTTGTGCCTTTCAGCTCTAGGGCAATGTAGCACACCCAGAGCAGAAGTTCTGCTTCAGCCAGATCAGGCCTGCAAAGAAACTGCGTTTCACAGGCCTTTGTAAGAGATGTACCCGGTAGGTTGTAAGAGCACTGTGCAGAGCGAGTTGTTTCTTAGCTTCCCAAAGAGATGGAAGCAAGATGCTGTGGGGCCCAACTCTCCCTTTGGAAAGAAGCCTGCACGTGGTGCCTCTCAGCTTTAGGGCAATGTAGCACACCCAGAGCAGAAGTTCTGCTTCAGCCATATCAGGCCTGCAAAGAAACTGCGTTTCACAGGCTTTTGTAAGAGATGTTCCCGGTAGGCTGTGAGAGCACTGTGCAGAGCGAGTTGTTTCTTAGCTTCCCAAAGAGCTGGAAGCAAGATGCTCTGGGGCCCAACTCGCCCTTTGGAAAGAAGCCTGCATGTTGTGCATTTCTGCTCTAGGGCAATGTAGCACACCCAGCGCAGAAGTTCTGCTTCATCCAGATCAGGCGTGCAAAGAAACTGTGTTTCACAGGCCTTTGTAAGAGATGTTCCCGGTAGGCTGTAAGAGCACTGTGCAGAGCGAGTTGTTTCTTAGCTTCACAAAGAGCTGGAAGCAAGATGCTCTGGGTCCCAACTTGCCCTTTAGAAAGAAGCCTGCACCTTGTGCCTTTCAGCTCTAGGGCAATGTAGCACACCCAGAGCAGAAGTTCTGCGTCAGCCAGATCAGGCCTGCAAAGAAACTGCGTTTCACAGGCCTTTGTAAGTGGTGTTCCCGGTAGGCTGCAAGAGAACTTTGCAGAGAGAGTTGTTTCTTAGCTTCCCAAAGAGCTGGAAGCAAGATGCTCTGGGGCCCAACTCGCCGTTTGGAAAGAAGCCAGCACGTTGTGCCTTTCAGCTCTAGGGCAATGCAGAACACCAGAGCAGAAGTTCTGCTTCAGCCAGATCAGGCCTGCAAAGAAACTGGGTTTCACAGGCCTTTGTAAGAGATGTTCCCGGTAGGCTGTAAGAGCACTGTGCAGAGCGAGTTGTTTCTTGGCTTCCCAAAGAGCTGGAAGCAAGATGCTCTGGGGCCCAACTCGCCCTTTGGAAAGAAGCCTGCACGTTGTGCCTTTCAGCTTTAGGGCAATGTAGCACACCCAGAGCAGTAGTTCTGCTGCAGCCAGATGACGCCTGCAAAGAAACTGCATTTCACAGGCCTTTGTAAGAGATTTTCCCGGTAGGCTGTGAGAGCACTGTGCAGAGCGAGTTGTTTCCTGGCTTCCCAAAGAGCTGGAAGCAAGATGCTCTGGGGCCCAACTCGATCTTTGGAAAGAAGCCTGCACGTTGTGCCTTTCAGCTCTAGGGCAATGTAGCACACCCAGAGCAGAAGTTCTGCTTCAGCCAGATCAGGCCTGCGAAGAAACTGCATTTCACAGGCCTTTGTAAGAGATGTTCCCGGTAGGCTGTAAGAGCACTGTGCAGAGCGAGTTGTTTCTTAGCTTCCCAAAGAGCTGGAAGCATGATGCTCTGGGGCCCAACTCGACCTTTGGAAAGAAGCCTGCACGTTGTGCCTTTCAGCTCTATGGCAATGTAGCACACCCAGCGCAGAAGTTCTGCTTCATCCAGATCAGGCCTGCAAAGAAACTGCGTTTCACAGGCCTTTGTAAGAGATGTTCCCGGTAGGCTGTAAGAGCACTGTGCAGAGCGACTTGTTTCTTATCTTCCCAAAGAGCTGGAAGCAAGATGCTCTGGGGCCCAACTCGCCCTTTGGAAAGAAGCCTGCACGTTGTGCCTTTCTGCTATAGGAAAATGTAGCACACCCAGAGGAGAAGTTCAGCTTCAGCCAGATAAGGCCTGCAAAGAAACTGCGTTTCACAGGCCCTTGTAAGAGATGTTCCCGGTAGGCTGTAAGATCACTGTGCAGAGCGAGTTGTTTCTTAGCTTCCCAAAGAGCTGGAAGCAAGATGCTCTGGGGACCAACTCGCCCTTTGGACAGAAGCCTGCACGTTGTGCCTTTCAGCTCTAGCGAAATGTAGCACACCCAGAGCAGAAGTTCTGCTTCAGCCAGATGAGGCCTGCAAAGAAACAGCGTTTCACAGGGCTTTGTAAGAGATGTACCCGGTAGGCTGTAAGAGCACTGTGCAGAGCGAGTTGTTTCTTAGCTTCCCAAAGAGCTGGAAGCAAGATGCTCTGGGGCCCAACTCGCCCTTTGGAAAGAAGCCTGCACGTTGTGCCTTTCCGCTCTAGGGCAATGTAGCACACCCAGAGCAGAAGTTCTGATTCAGCCAGATCAGGCCTGCAAAGAAACTGCGTTTCACAGGCCTTTGTAAGAGATGTTCCCGGTAGGCTGTAAGAGCACTGTGCAGAGCGAGTTGTTTCTTAGCTTCCCAAAGAGCTGGAAGCAAGATGCTCTGGGGCCGAACTCACCCTTTGGAAAGAAGCCTGCACGTTTTGCCTTTCATCTCTAGGGCAATGTAGAGCACCCAGAGCAGAAGTTCTACTTCAGCCAGATCAGTCCTGCAGAGAAACTGCGTTTCACAGGCCTTTGTAAGTGATGTTCCCGGTAGGCTGTAAGAGCACTGTGCAGAGCGAGTTGTTTCTTAGCTTCCCAAAGAGCTGGAAGCAAGATGCTCTGGGGCCCAACTCGCCCTTTGGAAAGAAGCCTGCACGTTGTGCCTTTCTGATCTAGGGCAATGTAGCACACCAAGAGCAGAAGTTCTGCTTCAGACAGATCAGGCCTGCAAAGAAACTGCGTTTCACAGGCCTTTGTAAGAGATGTTCCCGGTAGGCTGTAAGAGCACTGTGCAGAGCGAGTTGTTTCTTAGCTTCCAAAGAGCTGGAAGCAAGATGCTCTGGGGCCCAACTCGCCCTTTGGAAAGAAGCCTGCACGTTGTGCCTTTTTGATCTAGGGCAATGTAGCACACCCAGAGCAGAAGTTCTGCTTCAGCCAGATCAGGCCTGCAAAGAAACTGCGTTTCACAGGCCTTTGTAAGAGATGTTCCCGGTAGGCTGTAAGAGCACTGTGCACAGCGAGTTGTTTCTTAGCTTCCCAAAGAGCTGGAAGCAAGATTCTCTGGGGCCCAATTCACCCTTTGGAAAGAAGCCTTCACGTTGTGCCTTTCTGTTCTAGGGCAATGTAGCACACCCAGAGCAGAAGTTCTGCTTCAGCCAGATCAGGCCTGCAAAGAAACTGCGTTTCACAGGCCTTTGTAAGAGATGTTCCCGGTAGGCTGTAAGAGCACTGTGCAGAGCGAGTTGTTTTTTAGCTTGTCAAAGAGCTGGAAGCAAGATGCTCTGGGGACCAACTCGCCCTTTGGAAAGAAGTCTGCACGTTGTGACTTTCAGCTCTAGGGCATTGTAGAACAACAGAGCAGAAGTTCTGCTTCAGCCAGATCAGGCCTGCAAAGAAACTGCGTTTCACAGGCCTTTGGAAGAGATGTTCCCGGTAGGCTGTAAGAGCACTGTGCAGAGCGAGTTGTTTCTTAGCTTCCCAAAGAGCTGGAAGCAAGATGCTCTGGGGCCCAACTCGCCCTTTGGAAAGAAGCCTGCACGTTGTGCATTTCTGCTCTAGGGAAATGTAGCACACCCAGAGCAGAAGTTCAGCTTCTGCCAGATAAGGCCTGCAAAGAAACTGCGTTTCACAGGCCTTTGTAAGAGATGTTCCCGGTAGGCTGTAAGAGCACTGTGCAGAGCGACTTGTTTCTTAGCTTCCCAAAGAGCTGGAAGCAAGATGCTCTGGGGCCCAACTCGCCCTTTGGAAAGAAGCCTGCACGTTGTGCCTTTCTGCTCTAGGGAAATGTAGCACACCCAGAGCAGAAGTTCAGCTTCTGCCAGATAAGGCCTGCAAAGAATCTGCGTTTCACAGGCCTTTGTAAGAGATGTTCCCGGTAGGCTGTAAGAGCACTGTGCAGAGCGAGTTGTTTCTTAGCTTCCCAAAGAGCTGGAAGCAAGATGCTCTGGGGCCCAACTCGCCCTTTGGAAAGAAGCCTGCACGTTGTGCCTTTCAGCTCTAGGGCAAGGTAGCACACCCAGAGCAGAAGTTCAGCTTCTGCCAGATAAGGCCTGCAAAGAATCTGCGTTTCACAGGCCTTTGTAAGAGATGTTCCCGGTAGGCTGTAAGATCACTGTGCAGAGCGAGTTGTTTCTTAGCTTCCCAAAGAGCTGGAAGCAAGATGCTCTGGGGCCCAACTCGCCCTTTGGAAAGAAGCCTGCACGTTGTGCCTTTCAGCTCTAGGGCAAGGTAGCACACCCAGAGCAGAAGTTCTGATTCAGCCAGATCAGGCCTGCAAAGAAACTGCTTTTCACAGGCCTTTGTAAGAGATGTACCCGGTAGGCTGTAAGAGCACTGTGCAGAGCGAGTTGTTTCTTAGCTTCCCAAAGAGCTGGAAGCAAGATGCTCTGGGGCCCAACACGCCCTTTGGAAAGAAGCCTGCACGTTGTGCCTTTCAGCTCTAGGGCAATGTAGCACACCCAGAGCAGAAGTTCTGCTTCAGCCAGATCAGGCCTGCAAAGAAACTGCGTTTCACAGGCCTTTGTAAGAGATGTTCCCGGTAGGCTGTAAGAGCCCTGTGCAGAGCGAGTTGTTTCTTACCTTCCCAAAGAGCTGGAAGCAAGATTCTCTGGGTCCCAACTCGCCCTTTGGAAAGAAGCCTGCACGTTTTGCCTTTCAGCTCTAGGGCAATGTAGCACACCCAGAGCAGAAGTTCTGCTTCAGCCATATCAGGCCTGCAAAGAAACTGGGTTTCACAGGCCTTTGTAAGAGATGTTCCCGGTAGCCTGTAAGAGCACTGTGCAGAGCGAGTTGTTTCTTACCTTCCCAAAGAGCTGGAAGCAAGATGCTCTGGGGCCCAACTCGCCCTTTGGAAAGAAGCCTGCACCTTGTGCCTTTCAGCTCTAGGGCAATGCAGAACACCAGAGCAGAAGTTCTGCTTCAGCCAGATCAGGCCTGCAAAGAAACTGGGTTTCACAGGCCTTTGTAAGAGATGTTCCCGGTAGGCTGTAAGAGCACTGTGCAGAGCGAGTTGTTTCTTGGCTTCCCAAAGAGCTGGAAGCAAGATGCTCTGGGGCCCAACTCGACCTTTGGAAAGAAGCCTGCACCTTGTGCCTTTCAGCTCTAGGGCAATGTAGCACACCCAGAGCAGAAGTTCTGCTTCAGCCAGATCAGGCCTGCAAAGAAACTGCGTTTCACAGGCCTTTGTAAGAGATGTACCCGGTAGGTTGTAAGAGCACTGTGCAGAGCGAGTTGTTTCTTAGCTTCCCAAAGAGATGGAAGCAAGATGCTGTGGGGCCCAACTCTCCCTTTGGAAAGAAGCCTGCACGTGGTGCCTCTCAGCTTTAGGGCAATGTAGCACACCCAGAGCAGAAGTTCTGCTTCAGCCATATCAGGCCTGCGAAGAAACTGCATTTCACAGGCCTTTGTAAGAGATGTTCCCGGTAGGCTGTAAGAGCACTGTGCAGAGCGAGTTGTTTCTTAGCTTCCCAAAGAGCTGGAAGCATGATGCTCTGGGGCCCAACTCGACCTTTGGAAAGAAGCCTGCACGTTGTGCCTTTCAGCTCTATGGCAATGTAGCACACCCAGCGCAGAAGTTCTGCTTCATCCAGATCAGGCCTGCAAAGAAACTGCGTTTCACAGGCCTTTGTAAGATATGTTCCCGGTAGGCTGTAAGAGCACTGTGCAGAGCGAGTTGTTTCTTATCTTCCCAAAGAGCTGGAAGCAAGATGCTCTGGGGCCCAACTCGCCCTTTGGAAAGAAGCCTGCACGTTGTGCCTTTCTGCTATAGGGAAATGTAGCACACCCAGAGGAGAAGTTCAGCTTCAGCCAGATAAGGCCTGCAAAGAAACTGCGTTTCACAGGCCCTTGTAAGAGATGTTCCCGGTAGGCTGTAAGATCACTGTGCAGAGCGAGTTGTTTCTTAGCTTCCCAAAGAGCTGGAAGCAAGATGCTCTGGGGCCCAACTCGCCCTTTGGACAGAAGCCTGCACGTTGTGCCTTTCAGCTCTAGCGAAATGTAGCACACCCAGAGCAGAAGTTCTGCTTCAGCCAGATGAGGCCTGCAAAGAAACAGCGTTTCACAGGGCTTTGTAAGAGATGTACCCGGTAGGCTGTAAGAGCACTGTGCAGAGCGAGTTGTTTCTTAGCTTCCCAAAGAGCTGGAAGCAAGATGCTCTGGGGCCCAACTCGCCCTTTGGAAAGAAGCCTGCACGTTGTGCCTTTCAGCTCTAGGGCAATGTAGCACACCCAGAGCAGAAGTTCTGATTCAGCCAGATCAGGCCTGCAACGAAACTGCGTTTCACAGGCCTTTGTAAGAGATGTTCCCGGTAGGCTGTAAGAGCACTGTGCAGAGCGAGTTGTTTCTTAGCTTCCCAAAGAGCTGGAAGCAAGATGCTCTGGGGCCGAACTCACCCTTTGGAAAGAAGCCTGCACGTTTTGCCTTTCATCTCTAGGGCAATGTAGAGCACCCAGAGCAGAAGTTCTACTTCAGCCAGATCAGTCCTGCAGAGAAACTGCGTTTCACAGGCCTTTGTAAGTGATGTTCCCGGTAGGCTGTAAGAGCACTGTGCAAAGCGAGTTGTTTCTTAGCTTCCCAAAGAGCTGGAAGCAAGATGCTCTGGGGCCCAACTCGCCCTTTGGAAAGAAGCCTGCACGTTGTGCCTTTCTGATCTAGGGCAATGTAGCACACCAAGAGCAGAAGTTCTGCTTCAGACAGATGAGGCCTGCAAAGAAACTGCGTTTCACAGGCCTTTGTAAGAGATGTTCCCGGTAGGCTGTAAGAGCACTGTGCAGAGCGAGTTGTTTCTTAGCTTCCAAAGAGCTGGAAGCAAGATGCTCTGGGGCCCAACTCGCCCTTTGGAAAGAAGCCTGCACGTTGTGCCTTATTGATCTAGGGCAATGTAGCACACCCAGAGCAGAAGTTCTGCTTCAGCCAGATCAGGCCTGCAAAGAAACTGCGTTTCACAGGCCTTTGTAAGAGATGTTCCCGGTAGGCTGTAAGAGCACTGTGCAGAGCGAGTTGTTTCTTAGCTTCCCAAAGAGCTGGAAGCAAGATGCTCAGGGGCCCAACTCGCCCTTTGGAAAGAAGCCTGCACGTTGTGCCTTTCAGCTCTAGGGCAATGTAGCACACCCAGAGCAGAAGTTCTGCTTCATCCATATGAGGCCTGCAAAGAAACTGGGTTTCACAGGCCTTTGTAAGAGATGTTCCCGGTAGGCTGTAAGAGCACTGTGCAGAGCGAGTTGTTTCTTAGCTTCCCAAAGAGCTGGAAGCAAGATTCTCTGGGGCCCAATTCACCCTTTGGAAAGAAGCCTTCACGTTGTGCCTTTCTGTTCTAGGGCAATGTAGCACACCCAGAGCAGAAGTTCTGCTTCAGCCAGATCAGGCCTGCAAAGAAACTGCGTTTCACAGGCCTTTGTAAGAGATGTTCCCGGTAGGCTGTAAGAGCACTGTGCAGAGCGAGTTGTTTTTTAGCTTGTCAAAGAGCTGGAAGCAAGATGCTCTGGGGACCAACTCGCCCTTTGGAAAGAAGCCTGCACGTTGTGCCTTTCTGCTCTAGGGAAATGTAGCACACCCAGAGCAGAAGTTCAGCTTCTGCCAGATAAGGCCTGCAAAGAAACTGCGTTTCACAGGCCTTTGTAAGAGATGTTCCCGGTAGGCTGTAAGAGCACTGTGCAGAGCGACTTGTTTCTTAGCTTCCCAAAGAGCTGGAAGCAAGATGCTCTGGGGCCCAACTCGCCCTTTGGAAAGAAGCCTGCACGTTGTGCCTTTCTGCTCTAGGGAAATGTAGCACACCCAGAGCAGAAGTTCAGCTTCTGCCAGATAAGGCCTGCAAAGAATCTGCGTTTCACAGGCCTTTGTAAGAGATGTTCCCGGTAGGCTGTAAGAGCACTGTGCAGAGCGAGTTGTTTCTTAGCTTCCCAAAGAGCTGGAAGCAAGATGCTCTGGGGCCCAACTCGCCCTTTGGAAAGAAGCCTGCACGTTGTGCCTTTCAGCTCTAGGGCAAGGTAGCACACCCAGAGCAGAAGTTCAGCTTCTGCCAGATAAGGCCTGCAAAGAATCTGCGTTTCACAGGCCTTTGTAAGAGATGTTCCCGGTAGGCTGTAAGATCACTGTGCAGAGCGAGTTGTTTCTTAGCTTCCCAAAGAGCTGGAAGCAAGATGCTCTGGGGCCCAACTCGCCCTTTGGAAAGAAGCCTGCACGTTGTGCCTTTCAGCTCTAGGGCAAGGTAGCACACCCAGAGCAGAAGTTCTGATTCAGCCAGATCAGGCCTGCAAAGAAACTGCTTTTCACAGGCCTTTGTAAGAGATGTACCCGGTAGGCTGTAAGAGCACTGTGCAGAGCGAGTTGTTTCTTAGCTTCCCAAAGAGCTGGAAGCAAGATGCTCTGGGGCCCAACACGCCCTTTGGAAAGAAGCCTGCACGTTGTGCCTTTCTGCTCTAGGGCAATGTAGCACACCCAGAGCAGAAGTTCTGCTTCAGCCAGATCAGGCCTGCAAAGAAACTGCGTTTCACAGGCCTTTGTAAGAGATGTTCCCGGTAGGCTGTAAGAGCCCTGTGCAGAGCGAGTTGTTTCTTACCTTCCCAAAGAGCTGGAAGCAAGATTCTCTGGGTCCCAACTCGCCCTTTGGAAAGAAGCCTGCACGTTTTGCCTTTCAGCTCTAGGGCAATGTAGCACACCCAGAGCAGAAGTTCTGCTTCAGCCATATCAGGCCTGCAAAGAAACTGGGTTTCACAGGCCTTTGTAAGAGATGTTCCCGGTAGCCTGTAAGAGCACTGTGCAGAGCGAGTTGTTTCTTACCTTCCCAAAGAGCTGGAAGCAAGATGCTCTGGGGCCCAACTCGCCCTTTGGAAAGAAGCCTGCACCTTGTGCCTTTCAGCTCTAGGGCAATGCAGAACACCAGAGCAGAAGTTCTGCTTCAGCCAGATCAGGCCTGCAAAGAAACTGGGTTTCACAGGCCTTTGTAAGAGATGTTCCCGGTAGGCTGTAAGAGCACTGTGCAGAGCGAGTTGTTTCTTGGCTTCCCAAAGAGCTGGAAGCAAGATGCTCTGGGGCCCAACTCGACCTTTGGAAAGAAGCCTGCACCTTGTGCCTTTCAGCTCTAGGGCAATGTAGCACACCCAGAGCAGAAGTTCTGCTTCAGCCAGATCAGGCCTGCAAAGAAACTGCGTTTCACAGGCCTTTGTAAGAGATGTACCCGGTAGGTTGTAAGAGCACTGTGCAGAGCGAGTTGTTTCTTAGCTTCCCAAAGAGATGGAAGCAAGATGCTGTGGGGCCCAACTCTCCCTTTGGAAAGAAGCCTGCACGTGGTGCCTCTCAGCTTTAGGGCAATGTAGCACACCCAGAGCAGAAGTTCTGCTTCAGCCATATCAGGCCTGCAAAGAAACTGCGTTTCACAGGCTTTTGTAAGAGATGTTCCCGGTAGGCTGTGAGAGCACTGTGCAGAGCGAGTTGTTTCTTAGCTTCCCAAAGAGCTGGAAGCAAGATGCTCTGGGGCCCAACTCGCCCTTTGGAAAGAAGCCTGCATGTTGTGCATTTCTGCTCTAGGGCAATGTAGCACACCCAGCGCAGAAGTTCTGCTTCATCCAGATCAGGCGTGCAAAGAAACTGTGTTTCACAGGCCTTTGTAAGAGATGTTCCCGGTAGGCTGTAAGAGCACTGTGCAGAGCGAGTTGTTTCTTAGCTTCACAAAGAGCTGGAAGCAAGATGCTCTGGGTCCCAACTTGCCCTTTAGAAAGAAGCCTGCACCTTGTGCCTTTCAGCTCTAGGGCAATGTAGCACACCCAGAGCAGAAGTTCTGCGTCAGCCAGATCAGGCCTGCAAAGAAACTGCGTTTCACAGGCCTTTGTAAGTGGTGTTCCCGGTAGGCTGCAAGAGAACTTTGCAGAGAGAGTTGTTTCTTAGCTTCCCAAAGAGCTGGAAGCACGATGCTCTGGGGCCCAACTCGCCGTTTGGAAAGAAGCCAGCACGTTGTGCCTTTCAGCTCTAGGGCAATGCAGAACACCAGAGCAGAAGTTCTGCTTCAGCCAGATCAGGCCTGCAAAGAAACTGGGTTTCACAGGCCTTTGTAAGAGATGTTCCCGGTAGGCTGTAAGAGCACTGTGCAGAGCGAGTTGTTTCTTGGCTTCCCAAAGAGCTGGAAGCAAGATGCTCTGGGGCCCAACTCGCCCTTTGGAAAGAAGCCTGCACGTTGTGCCTTTCAGCTTTAGGGCAATGTAGCACACCCAGAGCAGTAGTTCTGCTGCAGCCAGATGACGCCTGCAAAGAAACTGCATTTCACAGGCCTTTGTAAGAGATTTTCCCGGTAGGCTGTGAGAGCACTGTGCAGAGCGAGTTGTTTCCTGGCTTCCCAAAGAGCTGGAAGCAAGATGCTCTGGGGCCCAACTCGATCTTTGGAAAGAAGCCTGCACGTTGTGCCTTTCAGCTCTAGGGCAATGTAGCACACCCAGAGCAGAAGTTCTGCTTCAGCCAGATCAGGCCTGCGAAGAAACTGCATTTCACAGGCCTTTGTAAGTGATGTTCCCGGTAGGCTGTAAGAGCACTGTGCAGAGCGAGTTGTTTCTTAGCTTCCCAAAGAGCTGGAAGCATGATGCTCTGGGGCCCAACTCGACCTTTGGAAAGAAGCCTGCACGTTGTGACTTTCAGCTCTATGGCAATGTAGCACACCCAGCGCAGAAGTTCTGCTTCATCCAGATCAGGCCTGCAAAGAAACTGCGTTTCACAGGCCTTTGTAAGATATGTTCCCGGTAGGCTGTAAGAGCACTGTGCAGAGCGACTTGTTTCTTATCTTCCCAAAGAGCTGGAAGCAAGATGCTCTGGGGCCCAACTCGCCCTTTGGAAAGAAGCCTGCACGTTGTGCCTTTCTGCTATAGGGAAATGTAGCACACCCAGAGGAGAAGTTCAGCTTCAGCCAGATAAGGCCTGCAAAGAAACTGCGTTTCACAGGCCCTTGTAAGAGTTGTCCCGGTAGGCTGTAAGATCACTGTGCAGAGCGAGTTGTTTCTTAGCTTCCCAAAGAGCTGGAAGCAAGATGCTCTGGGGCCCAACTCGCCCTTTGGACAGAAGCCTGCACGTTGTGCCTTTCAGCTCTAGCGAAATGTAGCACACCCAGAGCAGAAGTTCTGCTTCAGCCAGATGAGGCCTGCAAAGAAACAGCGTTTCACAGGGCTTTGTAAGAGATGTACCCGGTAGGCTGTAAGAGCACTGTGCAGAGCGAGTTGTTTCTTAGCTTCCCAAAGAGCTGGAAGCAAGATGCTCTGGGGCCCAACTCGCCCTTTGGAAAGAAGCCTGCACGTTGTGCCTTTCAGCTCTAGGGCAATGTAGCACACCCAGAGCAGAAGTTCTGATTCAGCCAGATCAGGCCTGCAAAGAAACTGCGTTTCACAGGCCTTTGTAAGAGATGTTCCCGGTAGGCTGTAAGAGCACTGTGCAGAGCGAGTTGTTTCTTAGCTTCCCAAAGAGCTGGAAGCAAGATGCTCTGGGGCCGAACTCACCCTTTGGAAAGAAGCCTGCACGTTTTGCCTTTCATCTCTAGGGCAATGTAGAGCACCCAGAGCAGAAGTTCTACTTCAGCCAGATCAGTCCTGCAGAGAAACTGCGTTTCACAGGCCTTTGTAAGTGATGTTCCCGGTAGGCTGTAAGAGCACTGTGCAGAGCGAGTTGTTTCTTAGCTTCCCAAAGAGCTGGAAGCAAGATGCTCTGGGGCCCAACTCGCCCTTTGGAAAGAAGCCTGCACGTTGTGCCTTTCTGATCTAGGGCAATGTAGCACACCAAGAGCAGAAGTTCTGCTTCAGACAGATGAGGCCTGCAAAGAAACTGCGTTTCACAGGCCTTTGTAAGAGATGTTCCCGGTAGGCTGTAAGAGCACTGTGCAGAGCGAGTTGTTTCTTAGCTTCCAAAGAGCTGGAAGCAAGATGCTCTGGGGCCCAAATCGCCCTTTGGAAAGAAGCCTGCACGTTGTGCCTTTTTGATCTAGGGCAATGTAGCACACCCAGAGCAGAAGTTCTGCTTCAGCCAGATCAGGCCTGCAAAGAAACTGCGTTTCACAGGCCTTTGTAAGAGATGTTCCCGGTAGGCTGTAAGAGCACTGTGCAGAGCGAGTTGTTTCTTAGCTTCCCAAAGAGCTGGAAGCAAGATGCTCAGGGGCCCAACTCGCCCTTTGGAAAGAAGCCTGCACGTTGTGCCTTTCAGCTCTAGGGCAATGTAGCACACCCAGAGCAGAAGTTCTGCTTCATCCATATGAGGCCTGCAAAGAAACTGGGTTTCACAGGCCTTTGTAAGAGATGTTCCCGGTAGGCTGTAAGAGCACTGTGCAGAGCGAGTTGTTTCTTAGCTTCCCAAAGAGCTGGAAGCAAGATTCTCTGGGGCCCAATTCACCCTTTGGAAAGAAGCCTTCACGTTGTGCCTTTCTGTTCTAGGGCAATGTAGCACACCCAGAGCAGAAGTTCTGCTTCAGCCAGATCAGGCCTGCAAAGAAACTGCGTTTCACAGGCCTTTGTAAGAGATGTTCCCGGTAGGCTGTAAGAGCACTGTGCAGAGCGAGTTGTTTTTTAGCTTGTCAAAGAGCTGGAAGCAAGATGCTCTGGGGACCAACTCGCCCTTTGGAAAGAAGCCTGCACGTTTGACTTTCAGCTCTAGGGCATTGTAGAACAACAGAGCAGAAGTTCTGCTTCAGCCAGATCAGGCCAGCAAAGAAACTGCGTTTCACAGGCCTTTGTAAGAGATGTTCCCGGTAGGCTGTAAGAGCACTGTGCAGAGCGAGTTGTTTCTTAGCTTCCCAAAGAGCTGGAAGCAAGATGCTCTGGGGCCCAACTCGCCCTTTGGAAAGAAGCCTGCACGTTGTGCCTTTCTGCTCTAGGGAAATGTAGCACACCCAGAGCAGAAGTTCAGCTTCTGCCAGATAAGGCCTGCAAAGAAACTGCGTTTCACAGGCCTTTGTAAGAGATGTTCCCGGTAGGCTGTAAGAGCACTGTGCAGAGCGAGATGTTTCTTATCTTCCCAAAGAGCTGGAAGCAAGATGCTCTGGGGCCCAACTCGCCCTTTGGAAAGAAGCCTGCACGTTGTGCCTTTCTGCTCTAGGGAAATGTAGCACACCCAGAGCAGAAGTTCCGCTTCTGCCAGATAAGGCCTGCAAAGAATCTGCGTTTCACAGGCCTTTGTAAGAGATGTTCCCGGTAGGCTGTAAGATCACTGTGCAGAGCGAGTTGTTTCTTAGCTTCCCAAAGAGCTGGAAGCAAGATGCTCTGGGGCCCAACTCGCCCTTTGGAAAGAAGCCTGCACGTTGTGTCTTTCAGCTCTAGGGCAATGTAGCAAACCCAGAGCAGAAGTTCTGATTCAGCCAGATCAGGCCTGCAAAGAAACTGCGTTTCACAGGCCTTTGTAAGAGATGTACCCGGTAGGCTGTAAGAGCACTGTGCAGAGCGAGTTGTTTCTTAGCTTCCCAAAGAGCTGGAAGCAAGATGCTCTGGGGCCCAACACGCCCTTTGGAAAGAAGCCTGCACGTTGTGCCTTTCTGCTCTAGGGCAATGTAGCACACCCAGAGCAGAAGTTCAGCTTCAGCCAGATAAGGCCTGCAAAGAAACTGCGTTTCACAGGCCTTTGTAAGAGATGTTCCCGGTAGGCTGTAAGATCACTGTGCAGAGCGAGTTGTTTCTTAGCTTCCCAAAGAGCTGGAAGCAAGATGCTCTGGGGCCCAACTCGCCCTTTGGAAAGAAGCCTGCACGTTGTGCCTTTCTGCTCTAGGGCAATGTAGCACAGCCAGAGCAGAAGTTGTACTTCAGGCAGATCAGTCCTGCAAAGGAACTGCGTTTCACAGGCCTTTGTAAGTGATGTGCCCGGTAGGCTGTAAGATCACTTTGCAGAGCGAGTTGTTTCTTAGCTTCCCAAAGAGCTGGAGCAAGATGCTCTGGGGCCCAACTCGCCCTTTGGAAAGAAGCCTGCACGTTGTGCCTTTCTGCTCTAGGGCAATGTAGCACACCCAGAGCAGAAGTTCTGCTTCAGCCAGATCAGGCATGCAAAGAAAGTGGGTTTCACAGGCCTTTGTAAGTGATGTTCCCGGTAGGCTGTAAGAGCACTTTGCAGAGCGAGCTGTTTCTTAGCTTCCCAAAGAGCTGGAAGCAAGATGCTCTGGGGCCCAACTCGCCCTTTGGAAAGAAGCCTGCACGTTGTGCCTTTCAGCTCTAGGGAAATGTAGCACACCCACAGCAGAAGTTCTGCTTCAGCCAGATGAGGACTGCAAAGAAACTGCGTTTCACAGGCCTTTGGAAGAGATGTTCCCGGTAGGCTGTGAGAGCACTGTGCAGAGCGAGTTGTTTCCTGGCTTCCCAAAGAGCTGGAAGCAAGATGCTCTGGGGCCCAACTCGACCTTTGGAAAGAAGCCTGCACGTTGTGCCTTTCAGCTCTAGGGAAATGTAGCACACCCACAGCAGAAGTTCTGCTTCAGCCAGATGAGGACTGCAAAGAAACTGCGTTTCACAGGCCTTTGGAAGAGATGTTCCCACTAGGCTGTAAGAGCACTGTGCAGAGCGAGTTGTTTCTTAGCTTCCCAAAGAGCTGGAAGCAAGATGCTGTGGGGCCCAACTCTCCCTTTGGAAAGAAGCCTGCACGTTGTGCCTCTCAGCTTTAGGGCAATGTAGCACACCCAGAGCAGAAGTTCTGCTTCAGCCATATCAGGCCTGCAAAGAAACTGCGTTTCACAGGCCTTTGTAAGAGATGTTCCCGGTAGGCTGTGAGAGCACTGTGCAGAGCGAGTTGTTTCTTAGCTTCCCAAAGAGCTGGAAGCAAGATGCTCTGGGGCCCAACTCGCCCTTTGGAAAGAAGCCTGCACGTTGTGCATTTCTGCTCTAGGGCAATGTAGCACACCCAGCGCAGAAGTTCTGCTTCATCCAGATCAGGCCTGCAAAGAAACTGCGTTTCACAGGCCTTTGTAAGTGGTGTTCCCGGTAGGCTGCAAGAGAACTTTGCAGAGAGAGTTGTTTCTTAGCTTCCCAAAGAGCTGGAAGCAAGATGCTCTGGGGCCCAACTCGCCGTTTGGAAAGAAGCCAGCACGTTGTGCCTTTCAGCTCTAGGGCAATGCAGAACACCAGAGCAGAAGTTCTGCTTCAGCCAGATCAGGCCTGCAAAGAAACTGGGTTTCACAGGCCTTTGTAAGAGATGTTCCCGGTAGGCTGTAAGAGCACTGTGCAGAGCGAGTTGTTTCTTGGCTTCCCAAAGAGCTGGAAGCAAGATGCTCTGGGGCCCAACTCGCCCTTTGGAAAGAAGCCTGCACGTTGTGCCTTTCAGCTTTAGGGCAATGTAGCACACCCAGAGCAGTAGTTCTGCTGCAGCCAGATGACGCCTGCAAAGAAACTGCATTTCACAGGCCTTTGTAAGAGATTTTCCCGGTAGGCTGTGAGAGCACTGTGCAGAGCGAGTTGTTTCCTGGCTTCCCAAAGAGCTGGAAGCAAGATGCTCTGGGGCCCAACTCGACCTTTGGAAAGAAGCCTGCATGTTGTGCCTTTCAGCTCTAGGGCAATGTAGCACACCCAGAGCAGAAGTTCTGCTTCAGCCAGATCAGGCCTGCGAAGAAACTGCATTTCACAGGCCTTTGTAAGAGATGTTCCCCGTAGGCTGTAAGAGCACTGTGCAGAGCGAGTTGTTTCTTAGCTTCCCAAAGAGCTGGAAGCAAGATGCTCTGGGGCCCAACTCGACCTTTGGAAAGAAGCCTGCACGTTGTGCCTTTCAGCTCTATGGCAATGTAGCACACCCAGCGCAGAAGTTCTGCTTCATCAAGATCAGGCCTGCAAAGAAACTGCGTTTCACAGGCCTTTGTAAGAGATGTTCCCGGTAGGCTGTAAGAGCACTGTGCAGAGCGACTGGTTTCTTATCTTCCCAAAGAGCTGGAAGCAAGATGCTCTGGGGCCCAACTCGCCCTTTGGAAAGAAGCCTGCACGTTGTGCCTTTCTGCTATAGGGAAATGTAGCACACCCAGAGGAGAAGTTCAGCTTCAGCCAGATAAGGCCTGCAAAGAAACTGCGTTTCACAGGCCCTTGTAAGAGATGTTCCCGGTAGGCTGTAAGATCACTGTGCAGAGCGAGTTGTTTCTTAGCTTCCCAAAGAGCTGGAAGCAAGATGCTCTGGGGCCCAACTCGCCCTTTGGACAGAAGCCTGCACGTTGTGCCTTTCAGCTCTAGCGAAATGTAGCACACCCAGAGCAGAAGTTCTGCTTCAGCCAGATGAGGCCTGCAAAGAAACAGCGTTTCACAGGGCTTTGTAAGAGATGTACCCGGTAGGCTGTAAGAGCACTGTGCAGAGCGAGTTGTTTCTTAGCTTCCCAAAGAGCTGGAAGCAAGATGCTCTGGGGCCCAACTCGTCCTTTGGAAAGAAGCCTGCACGTTGTGCCTTTCAGCTCTAGGGCAATGTAGCACACCCAGAGCAGTAGTTCTGCTGCAGCCAGATGACGCCTGCAAAGAAACTGCATTTCACAGGCCTTTGTAAGAGATTTTCCCGGTAGGCTGTGAGAGCACTGTGCAGAGCGAGTTGTTTCCTGGCTTCCCAAAGAGCTGGAAGCAAGATGCTCTGGGGCCCAACTCGACCTTTGGAAAGAAGCCTGCACGTTGTGCCTTTCAGCTCTAGGGCAATGTAGCACACCCAGAGCAGAAGTTCTGCTTCAGCCAGATCAGGCCTGCGAAGAAACTGCATTTCACAGGCCTTTGTAAGAGATGTTCCCCGTAGGCTGTAAGAGCACTGTGCAGAGCGAGTTGTTTCTTAGCTTCCCAAAGAGCTGGAAGCAAGATGCTCTGGGGCCCAACTCGACCTTTGGAAAGAAGCCTGCACGTTGTGCCTTTCAGCTCTATGGCAATGTAGCACACCCAGCGCAGAAGTTCTGCTTCATCAAGATCAGGCCTGCAAAGAAACTGCGTTTCACAGGCCTTTGTAAGAGATGTTCCCGGTAGGCTGTAAGAGCACTGTGCAGAGCGACTGGTTTCTTATCTTCCCAAAGAGCTGGAAGCAAGATGCTCTGGGGCCCAACTCGCCCTTTGGAAAGAAGCCTGCACGTTGTGCCTTTCTGCTATAGGGAAATGTAGCACACCCAGAGGAGAAGTTCAGCTTCAGCCAGATAAGGCCTGCAAAGAAACTGCGTTTCACAGGCCCTTGTAAGAGATGTTCCCGGTAGGCTGTAAGATCACTGTGCAGAGCGAGTTGTTTCTTAGCTTCCCAAAGAGCTGGAAGCAAGATGCTCTGGGGCCCAACTCGCCCTTTGGACAGAAGCCTGCACGTTGTGCCTTTCAGCTCTAGCGAAATGTAGCACACCCAGAGCAGAAGTTCTGCTTCAGCCAGATGAGGCCTGCAAAGAAACAGCGTTTCACAGGGCTTTGTAAGAGATGTACCCGGTAGGCTGTAAGAGCACTGTGCAGAGCGAGTTGTTTCTTAGCTTCCCAAAGAGCTGGAAGCAAGATGCTCTGGGGCCCAACTCGTCCTTTGGAAAGAAGCCTGCACGTTGTGCCTTTCAGCTCTAGGGCAATGTAGCACACCCAGAGCAGAAGTTCTGCTTCAGCCAGATCAGGCCTGCAAAGAAACTGCGTTTCACAGGCCTTTGTAAGAGATGTACCCGGTAGGCTCTAAGAGCACTGTGCAGAGCGACTTGTTTCTTAGCTTCCCAAAGAGCTGGAAGCAAGATGCTCTGGGGCCCAATTCACCCTTTGGAAAGAAGCCTGCACGTTTTGCCTTTCATCTCTAGGGCAATGTAGAGCACCCAGAGCAGAAGTTCTACTTCAGCCAGATCAGTCCTGCAGAGAAACTGCGTTTCACAGGCCTTTGTAAGAGATGTTCACGGTAGGCTGTAAGAGCACTGTGCAGAGCGAGTTGTTTCTTACCTTCCCAAAGAGCTGGAAGCAAGATGCTCTGGGGCCCAAGTCGCCCTTTGGCAAGAAGCCTGCACCTTGTGCCTTTCAGCTCTAGGGCAATGTAGCACACCCAGAGCAGAAGTTCTGATTCAGCCAGATCAGGCCTGCAAAGAAACTGCGTTTCACAGGCCTTTGTAAGAGATGTTCCCGGTAGGCTGTAAGAGCACTGTGCAGAGCGAGTTGTTTTTTAGCTTGTCAAAGAGCTGGAAGCAAGATGCTCTGGGGACCAACTCGCCCTTTGGAAAGAAGCCTGCACGTTGTGACTTTCAGCTCTAGGGCATTGTAGAACAACAGAGCAGAAGTTCTGCTTCAGCCAGATCAGGCCTGCAAAGAAACTGCGTTTCACAGGCCTTTGTAAGAGATGTTCCCGGTAGGCTGTAAGAGCACTGTGCAGAGCGAGTTGTTTCTTATCTTCCCAAAGAGCTGGAAGCAAGATGCTCTGGGGCCCAACTCGCCCTTTGGAAAGAAGCCTGCACGTTGTGTCTTTCAGCTCTAGGGCAATGTAGCACACCCAGAGCAGAAGTTCTGATTCAGCCAGATCAGGCCTGCAAAGAAACTGCGTTTCACAGGCCTTTGTAAGAGATGTACCCGGTAGGCTGTAAGAGCACTGTGCAGAGCGAGTTGTTTCTTCGCTTCCCAAAGAGCTGGAAGCAAGATGCTCTGGGGCCCAACACGCCCTTTGGAAAGAAGCCTGCACGTTGTGCCTTTCTGCTCTAGGGAAATGTAGCACACCCAGAGCAGAAGTTCAGCTTCAGCCAGATAAGGCCTGCAAAGAAACTGCGTTTCACAGGCCTTTGTAAGAGATGTTCCCGGTAGGCTGTAAGATCACTGTGCAGAGCGAGTTGTTTCTTAGCTTCCCAAAGAGCTGGAAGCAAGATGCTCTGGGGCCCAACTCGCCCTTTGGAAAGAAGCCTGCACGTTGTGCCTTTCTGCTCTAGGGCAATGTAGCACAGCCAGAGCAGAAGTTGTACTTCAGGCCGATCAGTCCTGCAAAGGAACTGCGTTTCACAGGCCTTTGTAAGTGATGTTCCCGGTAGGCTGTAAGAGCACTTTGCAGAGCGAGTTGTTTCTTAGCTTCCCAAAGAGCTGGAGCAAGATGCTCTGGGGCCCAACTCGCCCTTTGGAAAGAAGCCTGCACGTTGTGCCTTTCAGCTCTAGGGCAATGTAGCACACCCAGAGCAGAAGTTCTGCTTCATCCATATGAGGCCTGCAAAGAAACTGGGTTTCACAGGCCTTTGTAAGAGATGTTCCCGGTAGGCTGTAAGAGCACTGTGCAGAGCGAGTTGTTTCTTAGCTTCCCAAAGAGCTGGAAGCAAGATTCTCTGGGGCCCAATTCACCCTTTGGAAAGAAGCCTTCACGTTGTGCCTTTCTGTTCTAGGGCAATGTAGCACACCCAGAGCAGAAGTTCTGCTTCAGCCAGATCAGGCCTGCAAAGAAACTGCGTTTCACAGGCCTTTGTAAGAGATGTTCCCGGTAGGCTGTAAGAGCACTGTGCAGAGCGAGTTGTTTTTTAGCTTGTCAAAGAGCTGGAAGCAAGATGCTCTGGGGACCAACTCGCCCTTTGGAAAGAAGCCTGCACGTTTGACTTTCAGCTCTAGGGCATTGTAGAACAACAGAGCAGAAGTTCTGCTTCAGCCAGATCAGGCCAGCAAAGAAACTGCGTTTCACAGGCCTTTGTAAGAGATGTTCCCGGTAGGCTGTAAGAGAACTGTGCAGAGCGAGTTGTTTCTTAGCTTCCCAAAGAGCTGGAAGCAAGATGCTCTGGGGCCCAACTCGCCCTTTGGAAAGAAGCCTGCACGTTGTGGCTTTCTGCTCTAGGGAAATGTAGCACACCCAGAGCAGAAGTTCAGCTTCTGCCAGATAAGGCCTGCAAAGAAACTGCGTTTCACAGGCCTTTGTAAGAGATGTTCCCGGTAGGCTGTAAGAGCACTGTGCAGAGCGAGATGTTTCTTATCTTCCCAAAGAGCTGGAAGCAAGATGCTCTGGGGCCCAACTCGCCCTTTGGAAAGAAGCCTGCACGTTGTGCCTTTCTGCTCTAGGGCAATGTAGCACACCCAGAGCAGAAGTTCCGCTTCTGCCAGATAAGGCCTGCAAAGAATCTGCGTTTCACAGGCCTTTGTAAGAGATGTTCCCGGTAGGCTGTAAGATCACTGTGCAGAGCGAGTAGTTTCTTAGCTTCCCAAAGAGCTGGAAGCAAGATGCTCTGGGGCCCAACTCGCCCTTTGGAAAGAAGCCTGCACGTTGTGTCTTTCAGCTCTAGGGCAATGTAGCAAACCCAGAGCAGAAGTTCTGATTCAGCCAGATCAGGCCTGCAAAGAAACTGCGTTTCACAGGCCTTTGTAAGAGATGTACCCGGTAGGCTGTAAGAGCACTGTGCAGAGCGAGTTGTTTCTTAGCTTCCCAAAGAGCTGGAAGCAAGATGCTCTGGGGCCCAACATGCCCTTTGGAAAGAAGCCTGCACGTTGTGCCTTTCTGCTCTAGGGAAATGTAGCACACCCAGAGCAGAAGTTCAGCTTCAGCCAGATAAGGCCTGCAAAGAAACTGCGTTTCACAGGCCTTTGTAAGAGATGTTCCCGGTAGGCTGTAAGATCACTGTGCAGAGCGAGTTGTTTCTTAGCTTCCCAAAGAGCTGGAAGCAAGATGCTCTGGGCCCCAACTCGCCCTTTGGAAAGAAGCCTGCACGTTGTGCCTTTCTGCTCTAGGGCAATGTAGCACAGCCAGAGCAGAAGTTGTACTTCAGGCAGATCAGTCCTGCAAAGGAACTGCGTTTCACAGGCATTTGTAAGTGATGTTCCCGGTAGGCTATAAGATCACTTTGCAGAGCGAGTTGTTTCTTAGCTTCCCAAAGAGCTGGAGCAAGATGCTCTGGGGCCCAACTCGCCCTTTGGAAAGAAGCCTGCCCGTTGTGCCTTTCTGCTCCAGGGCAATGTAGCACACCCAGAGCAGAAGTTCTGCTTCAGCCAGATCAGGCATGCAAAGAAAGTGGGTTTCACAGGCCTTTGTAAGTGATGTTCCCGGTAGGCTGTAAGAGCACTTTGCAGAGCGAGCTGTTTCTTAGCTTCCCAAAGAGCTGGAAGCAAGATGCTCTGGGGCCCAACTCGCCCTTTGGAAAGAAGCCTGCACGTTGTGCCTTTCAGCTCTAGGGAAATGTAGCACACCCACAGCAGAAGTTCTGCTTCAGCCAGATGAGGACTGCAAAGAAACTGCGTTTCACAGGCCTTTGGAAGAGATGTTCCCGGTAGGCTGTGAGAGCACTGTGCAGAGCGAGTTGTTTCTTAGCTTCCCAAAGAGCTGGAAGCAAGATGCTCTGGGGCCCAACTCGCCCTTTGGAAAGAAGCCTGCACGTTGTGCCTTTCAGCTTTAGGGCAATGTAGCACACCCAGAGCAGTAGTTCTGCTGCAGCCAGATGACGCCTGCAAAGAAACTGCATTTCACAGGCCTTTGTAAGAGATGTTCCCGGTAGGCTGTGAGAGCACTGTGCAGAGCGAGTTGTTTCCTGGCTTCCCAAAGAGCTGGAAGCAAGATGCTCTGGGGCCCAACTCGACCTTTGGAAAGAAGCCTGCACGTTGTGCCTTTCAGCTCTAGGGCAATGTAGCACACCCAGCGCAGAAGTTCTGCTTCATCCAGATCAGGCCTGCAAAGAAACTGCGTTTCACAGGCCTTTGTAAGTGGTGTTCCCGGTAGGCTGCAAGAGAACTTTGCAGAGAGAGTTGTTTCTTAGCTTCCCAAAGAGCTGGAAGCAAGATGCTCTGGGGCCCAACTCGCCGTTTGGAAAGAAGCCAGCACGTTGTGCCTTTCAGCTCTAGGGCAATGCAGAACACCAGAGCAGAAGTTCTGCTTCAGCCAGATCAGGCCTGCAAAGAAACTGGGTTTCACAGGCCTTTGTAAGAGATGTTCCCGGTAGGCTGTAAGAGCACTGTGCAGAGCGAGTTGTTTCTTGGCTTCCCAAAGAGCTGGAAGCAAGATGCTCTGGGGCCCAACTCGCCCTTTGGAAAGAAGCCTGCACGTTGTGCCTTTCAGCTTTAGGGCAATGTAGCACACCCAGAGCAGTAGTTCTGCTGCAGCCAGATGACGCCTGCAAAGAAACTGCATTTCACAGGCCTTTGTAAGAGATTTTCCCTGTAGGCTGTGAGAGCACTGTGCAGAGCGAGTTGTTTCCTGGCTTCCCAAAGAGCTGGAAGCAAGATGCTCTGGGGCCCAACTCGCCCTTTGGAAAGAAGCCTGCACGTTGTGCCTTTCAGCTTTAGGGCAATGTAGCACACCCAGAGCAGTAGTTCTGCTGCAGCCAGATGACGCCTGCAAAGAAACTGCATTTCACAGGCCTTTGTAAGAGATGTTCCCGGTAGGCTGTGAGAGCACTGTGCAGAGCGAGTTGTTTCCTGGCTTCCCAAAGAGCTGGAAGCAAGATGCTCTGGGGCCCAACTCGACCTTTGGAAAGAAGCCTGCACGTTGTGCCTTTCAGCTCTAGGGAAATGTAGCACACCCGCAGCAGAAGTTCTGCTTCAGCCAGATGAGGACTGCAAAGAAACTGCGTTTCACAGGCCTTTGGAAGAGATGTTCCCACTAGGCTGTAAGAGCACTGTGCAGAGCGAGTTGTTTCTTAGCTTCCCAAAGAGCTGGAAGCAAGATGCTGTGGGGCCCAACTCTCCCTTTGGAAAGAAGCCTGCACGTTGTGCCTCTCAGCTTTAGGGCAATGTAGCACACCCAGAGCAGAAGTTCTGCTTCAGCCATATCAGGCCTGCAAAGAAACTGCGTTTCACAGGCCTTTGTAAGAGATGTTCCCGGTAGGCTGTGAGAGCACTGTGCAGAGCGAGTTGTTTCTTAGCTTCCCAAAGAGCTGGAAGCAAGATGCTCTGGGGCCCAACTCGCCCTTTGGAAAGAAGCCTGCACGTTGTGCATTTCTGCTCTAGGGCAATGTAGCACACCCAGCGCAGAAGTTCTGCTTCATCCAGATCAGGCCTGCAAAGAAACTGCGTTTCACAGGCCTTTGTAAGTGGTGTTCCCGGTAGGCTGCAAGAGAACTTTGCAGAGAGAGTTGTTTCTTAGCTTCCCAAAGAGCTGGAAGCAAGATGCTCTGGGGCCCAACTCGCCGTTTGGAAAGAAGCCAGCACGTTGTGCCTTTCAGCTCTAGGGCAATGCAGAACACCAGAGCAGAAGTTCTGCTTCAGCCAGATCAGGCCTGCAAAGAAACTGGGTTTCACAGGCCTTTGTAAGAGATGTTCCCGGTAGGCTGTAAGAGCACTGTGCAGAGCGAGTTGTTTCTTGGCTTCCCAAAGAGCTGGAAGCAAGATGCTCTGGGGCCCAACTCGCCCTTTGGAAAGAAGCCTGCACGTTGTGCCTTTCAGCTTTAGGGCAATGTAGCACACCCAGAGCAGTAGTTCTGCTGCAGCCAGATGACGCCTGCAAAGAAACTGCATTTCACAGGCCTTTGTAAGAGATTTTCCCGGTAGGCTGTGAGAGCACTGTGCAGAGCGAGTTGTTTCCTGGCTTCCCAAAGAGCTGGAAGCAAGATGCTCTGGGGCCCAACTCGACCTTTGGAAAGAAGCCTGCACGTTGTGCCTTTCAGCTCTAGGGCAATGTAGCACACCCAGAGCAGAAGTTCTGATTCAGCCAGATCAGGCCTGCAAAGAAACTGCGTTTCACAGGCCTTTGTAAGAGATGTTCCCGGTAGGCTGTAAGAGCACTGTGCAGAGCGAGTTGTTTCTTAGCTTCCCAAAGAGCTGGAAGCAAGATGCTCTGGGGCCGAAATCACCCTTTGGAAAGAAGCCTGCACGTTTTGCCTTTCATCTCTAGGGCAATGTAGAGCACCCAGAGCAGAAGTTCTACTTCAGCCAGATCAGTCCTGCAGAGAAACTGCGTTTCACAGGCCTTTGTAAGTGATGTTCCCGGTAGGCTGTAAGAGCACTGTGCAGAGCGAGTTGTTTCTTAGCTTCCCAAAGAGCTGGAAGCAAGATGCTCTGGGGCCCAACTCGCCCTTTGGAAAGAAGCCTGCACGTTGTGCCTTTCTGATCTAGGGCAATGTAGCACACCAAGAGCAGAAGTTCTGCTTCAGACAGATCAGGCCTGCAAAGAAACTGCGTTTCACAGGCCTTTGTAAGAGATGTTCCCGGTCGGCTGTAAGAGCACTGTGCAGAGCGAGTTGTTTCTTAGCTTCCCAAAGAGCTGGAAGCAAGATGCTCAGGGGCCCAACTCGCCCTTTGGAAAGAAGCCTGCACGTTGTGCCTTTCTGTTCTAGGGCAATGTAGCACACCCAGAGCAGAAGTTCTGCTTCAGCCAGATCAGGCCTGCAAAGAAACTGCGTTTCACAGGCCTTTGTAAGAGATGTTCCCGGTAGGCTGTAAGAGCACTGTGCAGAGCGAGTTGTTTCTTAGCTTCCCAAAGAGCTGGAAGCAAGATTCTCTGGGGCCCAACTCGCCCTTTGGAAAGAAGCCTGCACGTTTTGCCTTTCAGCTCTAGGGCAATGTAGCACACCCAGAGCAGAAGTTCTGCTTCAGCCATATCAGGCCTGCAAAGAAACTGCGTTTCACAGGCCTTTGTAAGAGATGTTCCCGGTAGGCTGTAAGAGCACTGTGCAGAGCGAGTTGTTTCTTACCTTCCCAAAGAGCTGGAAGCAAGATTCTCTGGGGCCCAACTCGCCCTTTGGAAAGAAGCCTGCACCTTGTGCCTTTCAGCTCTAGGGCAATGTAGCACACCCAGAGCAGAAGTTCTGATTCAGCCAGATCAGGCCTGCAAAGAAACTGCGTTTCACAGGCCTTTGTAAGAGATGTTCCCGGTAGGCTGTAAGAGCACTGTGCAGAGCGAGGTGTTTTTTAGCTTGTCAAAGAGCTGGAAGCAAGATGCTCTGGGGACCAACTCGCCCTTTGGAAAGAAGCCTGCACGTTGTGACTTTCAGCTCTAGGGCATTGTAGAACAACAGAGCAGAAGTTCTGCTTCAGCCAGATCAGGCCTGCAAAGAAACTGCGTTTCACAGGCCTTTGTAAGAGATGTTACCGGTAGGCTGTAAGAGCACTGTGCAGAGCGAGTTGTTTCTTATCTTCCCAAAGAGCTGGAAGCAAGATGCTCTGGGGCCCAACTCGCCCTTTGGAAAGAAGCCTGCACGTTGTGTCTTTCAGCTCTAGGGCAATGTAGCACACCCAGAGCAGAAGTTCTGCTTCAGCCAGATCAGGCCTGCAAAGAAACTGCGTATCACAGGCCTTTGTAAGAGATGTTCCCGGTAGGCTGTGAGAGCACTGTGCAGAGCGAGTTGTTTCTTAGCTTCCCAAAGAGCTGGAAGCAAGATGCTCTGAGTCCCAACTCTCCCTTTGGAAAGAAGACTGCACGTTGTGCCTTTCAGCTCTAGGGCAATGTAGCACACCCAGAGCAGAAGTCCTACTTCAGCCAGATCAGGCCTGCGAAGAAACTGCATTTCACAGGCCTTTGTAAGAGATGTTCCCGGTAGGCTGTTAGAGCACTGTGCAGAGCGAGTTGTTTCTTAGCTTCCCAAAGAGCTGGAAGCAAGATGCTGTGGGGCCCAACTCGCCCTTTGGAAAGAAGCCTGCACGTTGTGCCTTTCAGCTCTAGGGCAAAGTAGCACACCCAGAGCAGAAGTCCTACTTCAGCCAGATCAGGCCTGCAAAGAAACTGTGTTTCACAGGCCTTTGGAAGAGATGTTCCCGGTAGGCTGTAAGAGCACTGTGCAGAGCGAGTGGTTTCTCAGCTTCCCAAAGAGCTGGAAGCAGGTGCTGTGGGGCCCAACTCGCCCTTTGGAAAGCAGCCTGCACGTTGTGCCTTTCAGCTCTAGGGCAAAGTAGCACACCCAGAGCAGAAGTCCTACTTCAGCCAGATCAGGCCTGCAAAGAAACTGCGTTTCACAGGCCTTTGGAAGAGATGTTCCCGGTAGGCTGTAAGAGCACTGTGCAGAGCGAGTTGTTTCTCAGCTTCCCAAAGAGCTGGAAGCAAGACGCTGTGGGGCCCAACTCGCCCTTTGGAAAGCAGCCTGCACGTTGTGCCTTTCAGCTCTAGGGCAAAGTAGCACACCCAGAGCAGAAGTCCTACTTCAGCCAGATCAGGCCTGCAAAGAAACTGCGTTTCACAGGCCTTTGGAAGAGATGTTCCCGGTAGGCTGTAAGAGCACTGTGCAGAGCGAGTGGTTTCTTAGCTTCCCAAAGAGCTGGAAGCAAGATGCTGTGGGGCCCAACTCGCCCTTTGGAAAGAAGACTGCACGTTGTGCCTTTCAGCTCTAGGGCAATGTAGCACACCCAGAGCAGAAGTTCTGCTTCAGCCAGATCAGGCCTGCAAAGAAACTGGGTTTCACAGGCCTTTGTAAGAGATGTACCCGGTTGGCTCTAAGAGCACTGTGCAGAGCTAGTTGTTTCTTAGCTTCCCAAAGATCTGGAAGCAAGATGCTCTGGGGCCCAACTCGCCCTTTGGAAAGAAGCCTGCACGTTGTGCCTTTCTGCTCTAGGGCAATGTAGCACACCCAGCACAGAAGTTCTGCTTCATCCAGATCAGGCCGGCAAAGAAACTGCGTTTCACAGGCCTTTGTAAGAGATGTTCCCGGTAGGCTGTAAGAGCACTGTGCAGAGCGAGTTGTTTCTTAGCTTCCCAAAGAGCTGGAAGCAAGATGCTGTGGGGCCCAACTCGCCCTTTGGAAAGAAGCCTGCACGTTGTGCCTTTCAGCTCTAGAACAAAGTAGCACACCCAGAGCAGAAGTCCTACTTCAGCCGGATCAGGCCTGCAAAGAAACTGCGTTTGACAGGCCTTTGGAAGAGATGTTCCCGGTAGGCTGTAAGAGCACTGTGCAGAGCGAGTTGTTTTTTAGCTTGTCAAAGAGCTGGAAGCAAGATGCTCTGGGGACCAACTCGCCCTTTGGAAAGAAGCCTGCACGTTGTGACTTTCAGCTCTAGGGCATTGTAGAACAACAGAGCAGAAGTTCTGCTTCAGCCAGATCAGGCCTGCAAAGAAACTGCGTTTCACAGGCCTTTGTAAGAGATGTTCCCTGTAGGCTGTAAGAGCACTGTGCAGAGCAAGTTGTTTCTTAGCTTCCCAAAGAGGTGGAAGCAAGAAGCTCTGGGGCCCAACTCGCCCTTTGGAAAGAAGCCTGCACGTTTTGCCTTTCAGCTCTAGGGCAATGTAAAGCACCCAGAGCAGAAGTTCTACTTCAGCCAGATCAGTCCTGCAGAGAGACTGCGTTTCACAGGCCTTTGTAAGTGATGTTCCCGGTAGGCTGTAAGAGCACTGTGCAGAGCGAGTTGTTTCTTAGCTTCCCAAAGAGCTGGAAGCAAGATGCTGTGGGGCCCAACTCGCCCTTTGGAAAGAAGCCTGCACGTTGTGCCTTTCAGCTCTAGGGCAAAGTAGCACACCCAGAGCAGAAGTCCTACTTCAGCCAGATCAGGCCTGCAAAGAAACTGCGTTTCACAGGCCTTTGGAAGAGATGTTCCCGGTAGGCTGTAAGAGCACTGTGCAGAGCGAGTTGTTTCTTAGCTTCCCAAAGAGCTGGAAGCAAGATGCTGTGGGGCCCAACTCGCCCTTTGGAAAGAAGCCTGCACGTTGTGCCTTTCAGCTCTAGGGCAAAGTAGCACACCCAGAGCAGAAGTGCTACTTCAGCCACATCAGGCCTGCAAAGAAACTGTGTTTCACAGGCCTTTGGAAGAGATGTTGCCGGTAGGCTGTAAGAGCACTGTGCAGAGCGAGTTGTTTCTTAGCTTCCCAAAGAGCTGGAAGCAAGATGCTGTGGGGCCCAACTCGCCCTTTGGAAAGAAGCCTGCACGTTGTGCCTTTCAGCTCTAGGGCAAAGTAGCACACCCAGAGCAGAAGTCCTACTTCAGCCAGATCAGGCCTGCAAAGAAACTGCGTTTGACAGGCCTTTGGAAGAGATGTTCCCGGTAGGCTGTAAGAGCACTGTGCAGAGCGAGTTGTTTCTTAGCTTCCCAAAGAGCTGGAAGCAAGATGCTGTGCGGCCCAACTGGCCCTTTGCAAAGAAGCCTGCACGTTGTGCCTTTCAGCTCTAAGGCAATGTAGCACACCCAGAGCAGAAGTCCTACTTCAGCCAGATCAGGCCTGCAAAGACACTGCGTTTCAGAGGCCTTTGGAAGAGATGTTCCCACTAGGCTGTAAGAGCACTGTGCAGAGCGAGTGGTTTCTTAGCTTCCCAAAGAGCTGGAAGCAAGATGCTGTGGGGCCCAACTCGCCCTTTGGAAAGAAGCCTGCACGTTGTGCCTTTCAGCTCTAGGGCAAAGTAGCACACCCAGAGCAGAAGTCCTACTTCAGCCAGATCAGGCCTGCAAAGAAACTGCGTTTCACAGGCCTTTGTAAGAGATGTTCCCGGTAGGCTGTAAGAGCACTGTGCAGAGCGAGTTGTTTTTTAGCTTGTCAAAGAGCTGGAAGCAAGATGCTCTGGGGAACAACTCGCCCTTTGGAAAGGAGCCTGCACGTTGTGACTTTCAGCTCTAGGGCATTGTAGAACAACAGAGCAGAAGTTCTGCTTCAGCCAGATCAGGCCTGCAAAGAAACTGCGTTTCACAGGCCTTTGTAAGAGATGTTCCCTGTAGGCTGTAAGAGCACTGTGCAGAGCAAGTTGTTTCTTAGCTTCCCAAAGAGCTGGAAGCAAGAAGCTCTGGGGCCCAACTCGCCCTTTGGAAAGAAGCCTGCACGTTTTGCCTTTCAGCTCTAGGGCAATGTAAAGCACCCAGAGCAGAAGTTCTACTTCAGCCAGATCAGTCCTGCAGAGAGACTGCGTTTCACAGGCCTTTGTAAGTGATGTTCCCGGTAGGCTGTAAGAGCACTGTGCAGAGCGAGTTGTTTCTTAGCTTCCCAAAGAGCTGGAAGCAAGATGCTGTGGGGCCCAACTCGCCCTTTGGAAAGAAGCCTGCACGTTGTGCCTTTCAGCTCTAGGGCAAAGTAGCACACCCAGAGCAGAAGTCCTACTTCAGCCAGATCAGGCATGCAAAGAAACTGCGTTTCACAGGCCTTTGGAAGAGATGTTCCCTGGTAGGCTGTAACAGCACTGTGCAGAGCGAGTTGTTTCTTAGCTTCCCAAAGAGCTGGAAACAAGATGCTCTGGGGCCGAACTCGCCCTTTGGAAAGAAGCCTGCACGTTGTGCCTTTCTGCTCTAGGGAAATGTAGCACACCCAGAGGAGAAGTTCAGCTTCAGCCAGATAAGGCCTGCAAAGAAACTGCGTTTCACAGGCCCTTGTAAGAGATGTTCCCGGTAGGCTGTAAGATCACTGTGCAGAGCGAGTTGTTTCTTAGCTTCCCAAAGAGCTGGAAGCAAGATGCTCTGGGGCCCAACTCGCCCTTTGGAAAGAAGCCTGCACGTTGTGCCTTTCTGATCTAGGGCAATGTAGCACACCAAGAGCAGAAGTTCTGCGTCAGCCAGATCAGGCCTGCAAAGAAACTGCGTTTCACAGGCCTTTGTAAGAGATGTTCCCGGTAGGCTGTAAGAGCACTGTGCAGAGCGAGTGGTTTCTTAGCTTCCCAAAGACCTGGAAGCAAGATGCTGTGGGGCCCAACTCGCCCTTTGGAAAGAAGCCTGCACGTTGTGCCTTTCAGCTCTAGGGCAAAGTAGCACACCCAGAGCAGAAGTCCTACTTCAGCCAGATCAGGCCTGCAAAGAAACTGCGTTTCACAGGCCTTTGGAAGAGATGTTCCCGGTAGGCTGTAAGAGCACTGTGCAGAGCGAGTTGTTTCTTAGCTTCCCAAAGAGCTGGAAGCAAGATGCTGTGGGGCCCAACTCGCCCTTTGGAAAGAAGCCTGCACGTTGTGCCTTTCAGCTCTAGGGCAAAGTAGCACACCCAGAGCAGAAGTGCTACTTCAGCCACATCAGGCCTGCAAAGAAACTGTGTTTCACAGGCCTTTGGAAGAGATGTTGCCGGTAGGCTGTAAGAGCACTGTGCAGAGCGAGTTGTTTCTTAGCTTCCCAAAGAGCTGGAAGCAAGATGCTGTGGGGCCCAACTCGCCCTTTGGAAAGAAGCCTGCACGTTGTGCCTTTCAGCTCTAGGGCAAAGTAGCACACCCAGAGCAGAAGTCCTACTTCAGCCAGATCAGGCCTGCAAAGAAACTGCGTTTGACAGGCCTTTGGAAGAGATGTTCCCGGTAGGCTGTAAGAGCACTGTGCAGAGCGAGTTGTTTCTTAGCTTCCCAAAGAGCTGGAAGCAAGATGCTGTGGGGCCCAACTGGCCCTTTGCAAAGAAGCCTGCACGTTGTGCCTTTCAGCTCTAAGGCAATGTAGCACACCCAGAGCAGAAGTCCTACTTCAGCCAGATCAGGCCTGCAAAGACACTGCGTTTCAGAGGCCTTTGGAAGAGATGTTCCCACTAGGCTGTAAGAGCACTGTGCAGAGCGAGTGGTTTCTTAGCTTCCCAAAGAGCTGGAAGCAAGATGCTGTGGGGCCCAACTCGCCCTTTGGAAAGAAGCCTGCACGTTGTGCCTTTCAGCTCTAGGGCAAAGTAGCACACCCAGAGCAGAAGTCCTACTTCAGCCAGATCAGGCCTGCAAAGAAACTGCGTTTCACAGGCCTTTGTAAGAGATGTTCCCGGTAGGCTGTAAGAGCACTGTGCAGAGCGAGTTGTTTTTTAGCTTGTCAAAGAGCTGGAAGCAAGATGCTCTGGGGAACAACTCGCCCTTTGGAAAGAAGCCTGCACGTTGTGACTTTCAGCTCTAGGGCATTGTAGAACAACAGAGCAGAAGTTCTGCTTCAGCCAGATCAGGCCTGCAAAGAAACTGCGTTTCACAGGCCTTTGTAAGAGATGTTCCCTGTAGGCTGTAAGAGCACTGTGCAGAGCAAGTTGTTTCTTAGCTTCCCAAAGAGCTGGAAGCAAGAAGCTCTGGGGCCCAACTCGCCCTTTGGAAAGAAGCCTGCACGTTTTGCCTTTCAGCTCTAGGGCAATGTAAAGCACCCAGAGCAGAAGTTCTACTTCAGCCAGATCAGTCCTGCAGAGAGACTGCGTTTCACAGGCCTTTGTAAGTGATGTTCCCGGTAGGCTGTAAGAGCACTGTGCAGAGCGAGTTGTTTCTTAGCTTCCCAAAGAGCTGGAAGCAAGATGCTTTGGGGCCCAACTCGCCCTTTGGAAAGAAGCCTGCACGTTGTGCCTTTCTGATCTAGGGCAATGTAGCACACCCAGAGCAGAAGTTCTGCTTCAGCCAGATCAGGCCTGCAAAGAAACTGCGTTTCACATGCCTTTGTAAGAGATGTTCCCGGTAGGCTGTAAGAGCACTGTGCAGAGCGAGTTGTTTCTTAGCTTCCCAAAGAGCTGGAAGCAAGACGCTCTGGGGCCCAACTCGCCCTTTGGAAAGAAGCCTGCACGTTGTGCCATTCAGCTCTAGGGCAATGTAGCACACCCAGAGCAGAAGTTCTGCTTCATCCATATGAGGCCTGCAAAGAAATTGGGTTTCACAGGCCTTTGTAAGAGATGTACCCGGTAGGCTCTAAGAGCACTGTGCAGAGCGAGTTGTTTCTTAGCTTCCAAAAAGAGCTGGAAGCAAGATGCTCTGGGGCCGAACTCGCCCTTTGGAAAGAAGCCTGCACGTTGTGCCTTTCTGCTCTGGGGCAATGTAGCACACCCAGAGCTGAAGTTCTGATTCAGCCAGAACTGGCCTGCAAAGAAACTGCGTTTCACAGGCCTTTGGAAGAGATGTTCCCGGTAAGCTGTAAGAGCACTGTGTAGAGCGAGTTGTTTCTTAGCTTCCCAAAGAGCTGGAAGCAAGATGCTGTGGGGCCCAACTCGCCCTTTGGAAAGAAGCCTGCACGTTGTGCCTTTCAGCTCTAGGGCAAAGTAGCACACCCAGAGCAGAAGTCCTACTTCAGCCAGATCAGGCCTGCAAAGAAACTGCGTTTGACAGGCCTTTGGAAGAGATGTTCCCGGTAGGCTGTAAGAGCACTGTGCAGAGCGAGTTGTTTCTTAGCTTCCCAAAGAGCTGGAAGAAAGATGCTGTGGGGCCCAACTCGCCCTTTGGAAAGAAGCCTGCACGTTGTGCCTTTCAGCTCTACGGCAAAGTAGCACACCCAGAGCAGAAGTCCTACTTCAGCCAGATCAGGCCTGCAAAGAAACTGCGTTTGACATGCCTTTGGAAGAGATGTTCCCGGTAGGCTGTAAGAGCACTGTGTAGAGCGAGTGGTTTCTCAGCTTCCCAAAGAGCTGGAAGCAAGATGCTGTGTGGCCCAACTCGCCCTTTGGAAAGAAGCCTGCACGTTGTGCCTTTCAGCTCTAGGGCAAAGTAGCACACCCAGAGCAGAAGTCCTACTTCAGCCAGATCAGGCCTGCGAAGAAACTGCGTTTGACAGGCCTTTGGAAGAGATGATCCCGGTAGGCTGTAAGAGCACTGTGCAGAGCGAGTTGTTTCTCAGCTTCCCAAAGAGCTGGAAGCAAGATGCTGTGGGGCCCAACTCGCCCTTTGGAAAGAAGCCTGCACGTTGTGCCTTTCAGCTCTAGGGCAAAGTAGCACACCCAGAGCAGAAGTCCTACTTCAGCCAGATCAGGCCTGCAAAGAAACTGCGTTTCACAGGCCTTTGGAAGAGATGTTCCCGGTAGGCTGTAAGAGCACTGTGCAGAGCGAGTGGTTTCTTAGCTTCCCAAAGAGCTGGAAGCAAGATGCTGTGGGGCCCAACTCGCCCTTTGGAAAGAAGCCTGCACGTTGTGCCTTTCAGCTCTAGGGCAAAGTAGCACACCCAGAGCAGAAGTCCTACTTCAGCCAGATCAGGCCTGCAAAGAACCTGCGTTTCACAGGCCTTTGGAAGAGATGTTCCCGGTAGGCTGTAAGAGCACTGTGCAGAGCGAGTGGTTTCTAGCTTCCCAAAGAGCTGGAAGCAAGATGCTGTGGGGCCCAACTCGCCCTTTGGAAAGCAGCCTGCACGTTGTGCCTTTCAGCTCTAGGGCAAAGTAGCACACCCAGAGCAGAAGTCCTACTTCAGCCAGATCAGGCCTGCAAAGAAACTGCGTTTCACAGGCCTTTGGAAGAGATGTTCCCGGTAGGCTGTAAGAGCACCGTGCAGAGCGAGTTGTTTCTTAGCTTCCCAAAGAGCTGGAAGCAAGATGCTGTGGGGCCCAACTCGCCCTTTGGAAAGAAGCCTACACGTTGTGCCTTTCAGCTCTAGAGCAAAGTAGCACACCCAGAGCAGAAGTCCTACTTCAGCCGGATCAGGCCTGCAAAGAAACTGCGTTTGACAGGCCTTTGGAAGAGAGGTTCCCGGTAGGCTGTAAGAGCACTGTGCAGAGCGAGTTGTTTCTTAGCTTCCCAAAGAGCTGGAAGCAAGATGCTGTGGGGCCCAACTCGCCCTTTGGAAAGAAGCCTGCACGTTGTGCCTTTCAGCTCTAGGGCAAAGTAGCACACCCAGAGCAGAAGTCCTACTTCAGCCAGATCAGGCCTGCAAAGAAACTGCGTTTCACAGGCCTTTGGAAGAGATGTTCCCGGTAGGCTGTAAGAGCACTGTGCAGAGCGAGTGGTTTCTTAGCTTCCCAAAGAGCTGGAAGCAAGATGCTGTGGGGCCCAACTCGCCCTTTGGAAAGAAGCCTGCACGTTGTGCCTTTCAGCTCTAGGGCAAAGTAGCACACCCAGAGCAGAAGTCCTACTTCAGCCAGATCAGGCCTGCAAAGAAACTGCGTTTCACAGGCCTTTGGAAGAGATGTTCCCGGTAGGCTGTAAGAGCACTGTGCAGAGCGAGTGGTTTCTAGCTTCCCAAAGAGCTGGAAGCAAGATGCTGTGGGGCCCAACTCGCCCTTTGGAAAGCAGCCTGCACGTTGTGCCTTTCAGCTCTAGGGCAAAGTAGCACACCCAGAGCAGAAGTCCTACTTCAGCCAGATCAGGCCTGCAAAGAAACTGCGTTTCACAGGCCTTTGGAAGAGATGTTCCCGGTAGGCTGTAAGAGCACCGTGCAGAGCGAGTTGTTTCTTAGCTTCCCAAAGAGCTGGAAGCAAGATGCTGTGGGGCCCAACTCGCCCTTTGGAAAGAAGCCTACACGTTGTGCCTTTCAGCTCTAGAGCAAAGTAGCACACCCAGAGCAGAAGTCCTACTTCAGCCGGATCAGGCCTGCAAAGAAACTGCGTTTGACAGGCCTTTGGAAGAGAGGTTCCCGGTAGGCTGTAAGAGCACTGTGCAGAGCGAGTTGTTTCTTAGCTTCCCAAAGAGCTGGAAGCAAGATGCTGTGGGGCCCAACTCGCCCTTTGGAAAGAAGCCTGCACGTTGTGCCTTTCAGCTCTAGGGCAAAGTAGCACACCCAGAGCAGAAGTCCTACTTCAGCCAGATCAGGTCTGCAAAGAAACTGCGTTTGACAGGCCTTTGTAAGAGATGTTGCCGGTAGGCTGTAAGAGCACTGTGCAGAGCGAGTTGTTTCTTAGCTTCCCAAAGAGCTGGAAGCAAGATGCTGTGGGGCCCAACTCGCCCTTTGGAAAGAAGCCTGCACGTTGTGCGTTTCAGCTCTAGGGCAAAGTAGCACACCCAGAGCAGAAGTCCTACTTCAGCCAGATCAGGCCTGCAAAGAAACTGCGTTTGACAGGCCTTTGGAAGAGATGTTCCCGGTAGGCTGTAAGAGCACTGTGCAGAGCGAGTTGTTTCTTAGCTTCCCAAAGAGCTGGAAGCAAGATGCTGTGCGGCCCAACTGGCCCTTTGCAAAGAAGCCTGCACGTTGTGCCTTTCAGCTCTAAGGCAATGTAGCACACCCAGAGCAGAAGTCCTACTTCAGCCAGATCAGGCCTGCAAAGACACTGCGTTTCAGAGGCCTTTGGAAGAGATGTTCCCACTAGGCTGTAAGAGCACTGTGCAGAGCGAGTGGTTTCTTAGCTTCCCAAAGAGCTGGAAGCAAGATGCTGTGGGGCCCAACTCGCCCTTTGGAAAGAAGCCTGCACGTTGTGCCTTTCAGCTCTAGGGCAAAGTAGCACACCCAGAGCAGAAGTCCTACTTCAGCCAGATCAGGCCTGCAAAGAAACTGCGTTTCACAGGCCTTTGTAAGAGATGTTCCCGGTAGGCTGTAAGAGCACTGTGCAGAGCGAGTTGTTTTTTAGCTTGTCAAAGAGCTGGAAGCAAGATGCTCTGGGGAACAACTCGCCCTTTGGAAAGAAGCCTGCACGTTGTGACTTTCAGCTCTAGGGCATTGTAGAACAACAGAGCAGAAGTTCTGCTTCAGCCAGATCAGGCCTGCAAAGAAACTGCGTTTCACAGGCCTTTGTAAGAGATGTTCCCTGTAGGCTGTAAGAGCACTGTGCAGAGCAAGTTGTTTCTTAGCTTCCCAAAGAGCTGGAAGCAAGAAGCTCTGGGGCCCAACTCGCCCTTTGGAAAGAAGCCTGCACGTTTTGCCTTTCAGCTCTAGGGCAATGTAAAGCACCCAGAGCAGAAGTTCTACTTCAGCCAGATCAGTCCTGCAGAGAGACTGCGTTTCACAGGCCTTTGTAAGTGATGTTCCCGGTAGGCTGTAAGAGCACTGTGCAGAGCGAGTTGTTTCTTAGCTTCCCAAAGAGCTGGAAGCAAGATGCTGTGGGGCCCAACTCACCCTTTGGAAAGAAGCCTGCACGTTGTGCCTTTCAGCTCTAGGGCAAAGTAGCACACCCAGAGCAGAAGTCCTACTTCAGCCAGATCAGGCATGCAAAGAAACTGCGTTTCACAGGCCTTTGGAAGAGATGTTCCCGGTAGGCTGTAACAGCACTGTGCAGAGCGAGTTGTTTCTTAGCTTCCCAAAGAGCTGGAAACAAGATGCTCTGGGGCCGAACTCGCCCTTTGGAAAGAAGCCTGCACGTTGTGCCTTTCTGCTCTAGGGAAATGTAGCACACCCAGAGGAGAAGTTCAGCTTCAGCCAGATAAGGCCTGCAAAGAAACTGCGTTTCACAGGCCCTTGTAAGAGATGTTCCCGGTAGGCTGTAAGAGCACTGTGCAGAGCGAGTTGTTTCTTAGCTTCCCAAAGAGCTGGAAGCAAGATGCTGTGGGGCCCAACTCGCCCTTTGGAAAGAAGCCTGCACGTTGTGCCTTTCAGCTCTAGGGCAAAGTAGCACACCCAGAGCAGAAGTGCTACTTCAGCCACATCAGGCCTGCAAAGAAACTGTGTTTCACAGGCCTTTGGAAGAGATGTTGCCGGTAGGCTGTAAGAGCACTGTGCAGAGCGAGTTGTTTCTTAGCTTCCCAAAGAGCTGGAAGCAAGATGCTGTGGGGCCCAACTCGCCCTTTGGAAAGAAGCCTGCACGTTGTGCCTTTCAGCTCTAGGGCAAAGTAGCACACCCAGAGCAGAAGTCCTACTTCAGCCAGATCAGGCCTGCAAAGAAACTGCGTTTGACAGGCCTTTGGAAGAGATGTTCCCGGTAGGCTGTAAGAGCACTGTGCAGAGCGAGTTGTTTCTTAGCTTCCCAAAGAGCTGGAAGCAAGATGCTGTGGGGCCCAACTGGCCCTTTGCAAAGAAGCCTGCACGTTGTGCCTTTCAGCTCTAAGGCAATGTAGCACACCCAGAGCAGAAGTCCTACTTCAGCCAGATCAGGCCTGCAAAGACACTGCGTTTCAGAGGCCTTTGGAAGAGATGTTCCCACTAGGCTGTAAGAGCACTGTGCAGAGCGAGTGGTTTCTTAGCTTCCCAAAGAGCTGGAAGCAAGATGCTGTGGGGCCCAACTCGCCCTTTGGAAAGAAGCCTGCACGTTGTGCCTTTCAGCTCTAGGGCAAAGTAGCACACCCAGAGCAGAAGTCCTACTTCAGCCAGATCAGGCCTGCAAAGAAACTGCGTTTCACAGGCCTTTGTAAGAGATGTTCCCGGTAGGCTGTAAGAGCACTGTGCAGAGCGAGTTGTTTTTTAGCTTGTCAAAGAGCTGGAAGCAAGATGCTCTGGGGAACAACTCGCCCTTTGGAAAGAAGCCTGCACGTTGTGACTTTCAGCTCTAGGGCATTGTAGAACAACAGAGCAGAAGTTCTGCTTCAGCCAGATCAGGCCTGCAAAGAAACTGCGTTTCACAGGCCTTTGTAAGAGATGTTCCCTGTAGGCTGTAAGAGCACTGTGCAGAGCAAGTTGTTTCTTAGCTTCCCAAAGAGCTGGAAGCAAGAAGCTCTGGGGCCCAACTCGCCCTTTGGAAAGAAGCCTGCACGTTTTGCCTTTCAGCTCTAGGGCAATGTAAAGCACCCAGAGCAGAAGTTCTACTTCAGCCAGATCAGTACTGCAGAGAGACTGCGTTTCACAGGCCTTTGTAAGTGATGTTCCCGGTAGGCTGTAAGAGCACTGTGCAGAGCGAGTTGTTTCTTAGCTTCCCAAAGAGCTGGAAGCAAGATGCTTTGGGGCCCAACTCGCCCTTTGGAAAGAAGCCTGCACGTTGTGCCTTTCTGATCTAGGGCAATGTAGCACACCCAGAGCAGAAGTTCTGCTTCAGCCAGATCAGGCCTGCAAAGAAACTGCGTTTCACATGCCTTTGTAAGAGATGTTCCCGGTAGGCTGTAAGAGCACTGTGCAGAGCGAGTTGTTTCTTAGCTTCCCAAAGAGCTGGAAGCAAGACGCTCTGGGGCCCAACTCGCCCTTTGGAAAGAAGCCTGCACGTTGTGCCATTCAGCTCTAGGGCAATGTAGCACACCCAGAGCAGAAGTTCTGCTTCATCCATATGAGGCCTGCAAAGAAATTGGGTTTCACAGGCCTTTGTAAGAGATGTACCCGGTAGGCTCTAAGAGCACTGTGCAGAGCGAGTTGTTTCTTAGCTTCCAAAAAGAGCTGGAAGCAAGATGCTCTGGGGCCGAACTCGCCCTTTGGAAAGAAGCCTGCACGTTGTGCCTTTCTGCTCTGGGGCAATGTAGCACACCCAGAGCTGAAGTTCTGATTCAGCCAGAACTGGCCTGCAAAGAAACTGCGTTTCACAGGCCTTTGGAAGAGATGTTCCCGGTAAGCTGTAAGAGCACTGTGTAGAGCGAGTTGTTTCTTAGCTTCCCAAAGAGCTGGAAGCAAGATGCTGTGGGGCCCAACTCGCCCTTTGGAAAGAAGCCTGCACGTTGTGCCTTTCAGCTCTAGGGCAAAGTAGCACACCCAGAGCAGAAGTCCTACTTCAGCCAGATCAGGCCTGCAAAGAAACTGCGTTTGACAGGCCTTTGGAAGAGATGTTCCCGGTAGGCTGTAAGAGCACTGTGCAGAGCGAGTTGTTTCTTAGCTTCCCAAAGAGCTGGAAGAAAGATGCTGTGGGGCCCAACTCGCCCTTTGGAAAGAAGCCTGCACGTTGTGCCTTTCAGCTCTACGGCAAAGTAGCACACCCAGAGCAGAAGTCCTACTTCAGCCAGATCAGGCCTGCAAAGAAACTGCGTTTGACATGCCTTTGGAAGAGATGTTCCCGGTAGGCTGTAAGAGCACTGTGTAGAGCGAGTGGTTTCTCAGCTTCCCAAAGAGCTGGAAGCAAGATGCTGTGGGGCCCAACTCGCCCTTTGGAAAGAAGCCTGCACGTTGTGCCTTTCAGCTCTAGGGCAAAGTAGCACACCCAGAGCAGAAGTCCTACTTCAGCCAGATCAGGCCTGCGAAGAAACTGCGTTTGACAGGCCTTTGGAAGAGATGATCCCGGTAGGCTGTAAGAGCACTGTGCAGAGCGAGTTGTTTCTCAGCTTCCCAAAGAGCTGGAAGCAAGATGCTGTGGGGCCCAACTCGCCCTTTGGAAAGAAGCCTGCACGTTGTGCCTTTCAGCTCTAGGGCAAAGTAGCACACCCAGAGCAGAAGTCCTACTTCAGCCAGATCAGGCCTGCAAAGAAACTGCGTTTCACAGGCCTTTGGAAGAGATGTTCCCGGTAGGCTGTAAGAGCACTGTGCAGAGCGAGTGGTTTCTTAGCTTCCCAAAGAGCTGGAAGCAAGATGCTGTGGGGCCCAACTCGCCCTTTGGAAAGAAGCCTGCACGTTGTGCCTTTCAGCTCTAGGGCAAAGTAGCACACCCAGAGCAGAAGTCCTACTTCAGCCAGATCAGGCCTGCAAAGAACCTGCGTTTCACAGGCCTTTGTAAGAGATGTTCCCGGTAGGCTGTAAGAGCACTGTGCAGAGCGAGTGGTTTCTAGCTTCCCAAAGAGCTGGAAGCAAGATGCTCTGGGGCCCAACTCGCCCTTTGGAAAGCAGCCTGCACGTTGTGCCTTTCAGCTCTAAGGCAAAGTAGCACACCCAGAGCAGAAGTCCTACTTCAGCCAGATCAGGCCTGCAAAGAAACTGCGTTTCACAGGCCTTTGGAAGAGATGTTCCCGGTAGGCTGTAAGAGCACCGTGCAGAGCGAGTTGTTTCTTAGCTTCCCAAAGAGCTGGAAGCAAGATGCTGTGGGGCCCAACTCGCCCTTTGGAAAGAAGCCTACACGTTGTGCCTTTCAGCTCTAGAGCAAAGTAGCACACCCAGAGCAGAAGTCCTACTTCAGCCGGATCAGGCCTGCAAAGAAACTGCGTTTGACAGGCCTTTGGAAGAGAGGTTCCCGGTAGGCTGTAAGAGCACTGTGCAGAGCGAGTTGTTTCTTAGCTTCCCAAAGAGCTGGAAGCAAGATGCTGTGGGGCCCAACTCGCCCTTTGGAAAGAAGCCTGCACGTTGTGCCTTTCAGCTCTAGGGCAAAGTAGCACACCCAGAGCAGAAGTCCTACTTCAGCCAGATCAGGCCTGCAAAGAAACTGCGTTTCACAGGCCTTTGGAAGAGATGTTCCCGGTAGGCTGTAAGAGCACTGTGCAGAGCGAGTGGTTTCTTAGCTTCCCAAAGAGCTGGAAGCAAGATGCTGTGGGGCCCAACTCGCCCTTTGGAAAGAAGCCTGCACGTTGTGCCTTTCAGCTCTAGGGCAAAGTAGCACACCCAGAGCAGAAGTCCTACTTCAGCCAGATCAGGCCTGCAAAGAAACTGCGTTTCACAGGCCTTTGGAAGAGATGTTCCCGGTAGGCTGTAAGAGGACTGTGCAGAGCGAGTGGTTTCTAGCTTCCCAAAGAGCTGGAAGCAAGATGCTGTGGGGCCCAACTCGCCGTTTGGAACGAAGCCTGCACGTTGTGCCTCTCAGCTCTAGGGCAATGTAGCACACCCAGAGCAGAAGTTCTGCTTCAGCCAGACCAGGCCTGCAGATAAACTGCGTTTCACAGGCCTTTGTAAGAGATGTTCCCGGTAGGCTGTAAGAGCACTGTGCAGAGCGAGTTGTTTCTTAGCTTCCCAAAGAGCTGGAAGCAAGATGCTCTGGGGCCCAACATGCCCTTTGGAAAGAAGCCTGCACGTTGTGCCTTTCTGCTCTAGGGAAATGTAGCACACCCAGAGCAGAAGTTCAGCTTCAGCCAGATAAGGCCTGCAAAGAAACTGCGTTTCACAGGCCTTTGTAAGAGATGTTCCCGGTAGGCTGTAAGATCACTGTGCAGAGCGAGTTGTTTCTTAGCTTCCCAAAGAGCTGGAAGCAAGATGCTCTGGGGCCCAACTCGCCCTTTGGAAAGAAGCCTGCACGTTGTGCCTTTCTGCTCTAGGGCAATGTAGCACAGCCAGAGCAGAAGTTGTACTTCAGGCAGATCAGTCCTGCAAAGGAACTGCGTTTCACAGGCCTTTGTAAGTGATGTTCCCGGTAGGCTGTAAGATCACTTTGCAGAGCGAGTTGTTTCTTAGCTTCCCAAAGAGCTGGAGCAAGATGCTCTGGGGCCCAACTCGCCCTTTGGAAAGAAGCCTGCACGTTGTGCCTTTCTGCTCCAGGGCAATGTAGCACACCCAGAGCAGAAGTTCTGCTTCAGCCAGATCAGGCATGCAAAGAAAGTGGGTTTCACAGGCCTTTGTAAGTGATGTTCCCGGTAGGCTGTAAGAGCACTTTGCAGAGCGAGCTGTTTCTTAGCTTCCCAAAGAGCTGGAAGCAAGATGCTCTGGGGCCCAACTCGCCCTTTGGAAAGAAGCCTGCACGTTGTGCCTTTCAGCTCTAGGGAAATGTAGCACACCCACAGCAGAAGTTCTGCTTCAGCCAGATGAGGACTGCAAAGAAACTGCGTTTCACAGGCCTTTGGAAGAGATGTTCCCGGTAGGCTGTGAGAGCACTGTGCAGAGCGAGTTGTTTCTTAGCTTCCCAAAGAGCTGGAAGCAAGATGCTCTGGGGCCCAACTCGCCCTTTGGAAAGAAGCCTGCACGTTGTGCCTTTCAGCTTTAGGGCAATGTAGCACACCCAGAGCAGTAGTTCTGCTGCAGCCAGATGACGCCTGCAAAGAAACTGCATTTCACAGGCCTTTGTAAGAGATGTTCCCGGTAGGCTGTGAGAGCACTGTGCAGAGCGAGTTGTTTCCTGGCTTCCCAAAGAGCTGGAAGCAAGATGCTCTGGGGCCCAACTCGACCTTTGGAAAGAAGCCTGCACGTTGTGCCTTTCAGCTCTAGGGCAATGTAGCACACCCAGAGCAGAAGTTCTGCTTCATCCAGATCAGGCCTGCAAAGAAACTGCGTTTCACAGGCCTTTGTAAGTGGTGTTCCCGGTAGGCTGCAAGAGAACTTTGCAGAGAGAGTTGTTTCTTAGCTTCCCAAAGAGCTGGAAGCAAGATGCTCTGGGGCCCAACTCGCCGTTTGGAAAGAAGCCAGCACGTTGTGCCTTTCAGCTCTAGGGCAATGCAGAACACCAGAGCAGAAGTTCTGCTTCAGCCAGATCAGGCCTGCAAAGAAACTGGGTTTCACAGGCCTTTGTAAGAGATGTTCCCGGTAGGCTGTAAGAGCACTGTGCAGAGCGAGTTGTTTCTTGGCTTCCCAAAGAGCTGGAAGCAAGATGCTCTGGGGCCCAACTCGCCCTTTGGAAAGAAGCCTGCACGTTGTGCCTTTCAGCTTTAGGGCAATGTAGCACACCCAGAGCAGTAGTTCTGCTGCAGCCAGATGACGCCTGCAAAGAAACTGCATTTCACAGGCCTTTGTAAGAGATTTTCCCTGTAGGCTGTGAGAGCACTGTGCAGAGCGAGTTGTTTCCTGGCTTCCCAAAGAGCTGGAAGCAAGATGCTCTGGGGCCCAACTCGCCCTTTGGAAAGAAGCCTGCACGTTGTGCCTTTCAGCTTTAGGGCAATGTAGCACACCCAGAGCAGTAGTTCTGCTGCAGCCAGATGACGCCTGCAAAGAAACTGCATTTCACAGGCCTTTGTAAGAGATGTTCCCGGTAGGCTGTGAGAGCACTGTGCAGAGCGAGTTGTTTCCTGGCTTCCCAAAGAGCTGGAAGCAAGATGCTCTGGGGCCCAACTCGACCTTTGGAAAGAAGCCTGCACGTTGTGCCTTTCAGCTCTAGGGAAATGTAGCACACCCGCAGCAGAAGTTCTGCTTCAGCCAGATGAGGACTGCAAAGAAACTGCGTTTCACAGGCCTTTGGAAGAGATGTTCCCACTAGGCTGTAAGAGCACTGTGCAGAGCGAGTTGTTTCTTAGCTTCCCAAAGAGCTGGAAGCAAGATGCTGTGGGGCCCAACTCTCCCTTTGGAAAGAAGCCTGCACGTTGTGCCTCTCAGCTTTAGGGCAATGTAGCACACCCAGAGCAGAAGTTCTGCTTCAGCCATATCAGGCCTGCAAAGAAACTGCGTTTCACAGGCCTTTGTAAGAGATGTTCCCGGTAGGCTGTGAGAGCACTGTGCAGAGCGAGTTGTTTCTTAGCTTCCCAAAGAGCTGGAAGCAAGATGCTCTGGGGCCCAACTCGCCCTTTGGAAAGAAGCCTGCACGTTGTGCATTTCTGCTCTAGGGCAATGTAGCACACCCAGCGCAGAAGTTCTGCTTCATCCAGATCAGGCCTGCAAAGAAACTGCGTTTCACAGGCCTTTGTAAGTGGTGTTCCCGGTAGGCTGCAAGAGAACTTTGCAGAGAGAGTTGTTTCTTAGCTTCCCAAAGAGCTGGAAGCAAGATGCTCTGGGGCCCAACTCGCCGTTTGGAAAGAAGCCAGCACGTTGTGCCTTTCAGCTCTAGGGCAATGCAGAACACCAGAGCAGAAGTTCTGCTTCAGCCAGATCAGGCCTGCAAAGAAACTGGGTTTCACAGGCCTTTGTAAGAGATGTTCCCGGTAGGCTGTAAGAGCACTGTGCAGAGCGAGTTGTTTCTTGGCTTCCCAAAGAGCTGGAAGCAAGATGCTCTGGGCCCAACTCGCCCTTTGGAAAGAAGCCTGCACGTTGTGCCTTTCTGATCTAGGGCAATGTAGCACACCCAGAGCAGAAGTTCTGCTTCAGCCAGATCAGGCCTGCAAAGAAACTGCGTTTCACATGCCTTTGTAAGAGATGTTCCCGGTAGGCTGTAAGAGCACTGTGCAGAGCGAGTTGTTTCTTAGCTTCCCAAAGAGCTGGAAGCAAGACGCTCTGGGGCCCAACTCGCCCTTTGGAAAGAAGCCTGCACGTTGTGCCATTCAGCTCTAGGGCAATGTAGCACACCCAGAGCAGAAGTTCTGCTTCATCCATATGAGGCCTGCAAAGAAATTGGGTTTCACAGGCCTTTGTAAGAGATGTACCCGGTAGGCTCTAAGAGCACTGTGCAGAGCGAGTTGTTTCTTAGCTTCCAAAAAGAGCTGGAAGCAAGATGCTCTGGGGCCGAACTCGCCCTTTGGAAAGAAGCCTGCACGTTGTGCCTTTCTGCTCTGGGGCAATGTAGCACACCCAGAGCTGAAGTTCTGATTCAGCCAGAACTGGCCTGCAAAGAAACTGCGTTTCACAGGCCTTTGGAAGAGATGTTCCCGGTAAGCTGTAAGAGCACTGTGTAGAGCGAGTTGTTTCTTAGCTTCCCAAAGAGCTGGAAGAAAGATGCTGTGGGGCCCAACTCGCCCTTTGGAAAGAAGCCTGCACGTTGTGCCTTTCAGCTCTACGGCAAAGTAGCACACCCAGAGCAGAAGTCCTACTTCAGCCAGATCAGGCCTGCAAAGAAACTGCGTTTGACATGCCTTTGGAAGAGATGTTCCCGGTAGGCTGTAAGAGCACTGTGTAGAGCGAGTGGTTTCTCAGCTTCCCAAAGAGCTGGAAGCAAGATGCTGTGGGGCCCAACTCGCCCTTTGGAAAGAAGCCTGCACGTTGTGCCTTTCAGCTCTAGGGCAAAGTAGCACACCCAGAGCAGAAGTCCTACTTCAGCCAGATCAGGCCTGCGAAGAAACTGCGTTTGACAGGCCTTTGGAAGAGATGATCCAGGTAGGCTGTAAGACCACTGTGCAGAGCGAGTTGTTTCTCAGCTTCCCAAAGAGCTGGAAGCAAGATGCTGTGGGGCCCAACTCGCCCTTTGGAAAGAAGCCTGCACGTTGTGCCTTTCAGCTCTAGGGCAAAGTAGCACACCCAGAGCAGAAGTCCTACTTCAGCCAGATCAGGCCTGCAAAGAAACTGCGTTTCACAGGCCTTTGGAAGAGATGTTCCCGGTAGGCTGTAAGAGCACTGTGCAGAGCGAGTGGTTTCTTAGCTTCCCAAAGAGCTGGAAGCAAGATGCTGTGGGGCCCAACTCGCCCTTTGGAAAGAAGCCTGCACGTTGTGCCTTTCAGCTCTAGGGCAAAGTAGCACACCCAGAGCAGAAGTCCTACTTCAGCCAGATCAGGCCTGCAAAGAACCTGCGTTTCACAGGCCTTTGTAAGAGATGTTCCCGGTAGGCTGTAAGAGCACTGTGCAGAGCGAGTGGTTTCTAGCTTCCCAAAGAGCTGGAAGCAAGATGCTCTGGGGCCCAACTCGCCCTTTGGAAAGCAGCCTGCACGTTGTGCCTTTCAGCTCTAGGGCAAAGTAGCACACCCAGAGCAGAAGTCCTACTTCAGCCAGATCAGGCCTGCAAAGAAACTGCGTTTCACAGGCCTTTGGAAGAGATGTTCCCGGTAGGCTGTAAGAGCACCGTGCAGAGCGAGTTGTTTCTTAGCTTCCCAAAGAGCTGGAAGCAAGATGCTGTGGGGCCCAACTCGCCCTTTGGAAAGAAGCCTACACGTTGTGCCTTTCAGCTCTAGAGCAAAGTAGCACACCCAGAGCAGAAGTCCTACTTCAGCCGGATCAGGCCTGCAAAGAAACTGCGTTTGACAGGCCTTTGGAAGAGAGGTTCCCGGTAGGCTGTAAGAGCACTGTGCAGAGCGAGTTGTTTCTTAGCTTCCCAAAGAGCTGGAAGCAAGATGCTGTGGGGCCCAACTCGCCCTTTGGAAAGAAGCCTGCACGTTGTGCCTTTCAGCTCTAGGGCAAAGTAGCACACCCAGAGCAGAAGTCCTACTTCAGCCAGATCAGGCCTGCAAAGAAACTGCGTTTCACAGGCCTTTGGAAGAGATGTTCCCGGTAGGCTGTAAGAGCACTGTGCAGAGCGAGTGGTTTCTTAGCTTCCCAAAGAGCTGGAAGCAAGATGCTGTGGGGCCCAACTCGCCCTTTGGAAAGAAGCCTGCACGTTGTGCCTTTCAGCTCTAGGGCAAAGTAGCACACCCAGAGCAGAAGTCCTACTTCAGCCAGATCAGGCCTGCAAAGAAACTGCGTTTCACAGGCCTTTGGAAGAGATGTTCCCGGTAGGCTGTAAGAGGACTGTGCAGAGCGAGTGGTTTCTAGCTTCCCAAAGAGCTGGAAGCAAGATGCTGTGGGGCCCAACTCGCCGTTTGGAACGAAGCCTGCACGTTGTGCCTCTCAGCTCTAGGGCAATGTAGCACACCCAGAGCAGAAGTTCTGCTTCAGCCAGACCAGGCCTGCAGATAAACTGCGTTTCACAGGCCTTTGTAAGAGATGTTCCCGGTAGGCTGTAAGAGCACTGTGCAGAGCGAGTTGTTTCTTAGCTTCCCAAAGAGCTGGAAGCAAGATGCTCTGGGGCCCAACATGCCCTTTGGAAAGAAGCCTGCACGTTCTGCCTTTCTGCTCTAGGGAAATGTAGCACACCCAGAGCAGAAGTTCAGCTTCAGCCAGATAAGGCCTGCAAAGAAACTGCGTTTCACAGGCCTTTGTAAGAGATGTTCCCGGTAGGCTGTAAGATCACTGTGCAGAGCGAGTTGTTTCTTAGCTTCCCAAAGAGCTGGAAGCAAGATGCTCTGGGGCCCAACTCGCCCTTTGGAAAGAAGCCTGCACGTTGTGCCTTTCTGCTCTAGGGCAATGTAGCACAGCCAGAGCAGAAGTTGTACTTCAGGCAGATCAGTCCTGCAAAGGAACTGCGTTTCACAGGCCTTTGTAAGTGATGTTCCCGGTAGGCTGTAAGATCACTTTGCAGAGCGAGTTGTTTCTTAGCTTCCCAAAGAGCTGGAGCAAGATGCTCTGGGGCCCAACTCGCCCTTTGGAAAGAAGCCTGCACGTTGTGCCTTTCTGCTCCAGGGCAATGTAGCACACCCAGAGCAGAAGTTCTGCTTCAGCCAGATCAGGCATGCAAAGAAAGTGGGTTTCACAGGCCTTTGTAAGTGATGTTCCCGGTAGGCTGTAAGAGCACTTTGCAGAGCGAGCTGTTTCTTAGCTTCCCAAAGAGCTGGAAGCAAGATGCTCTGGGGCCCAACTCGCCCTTTGGAAAGAAGCCTGCACGTTGTGCCTTTCAGCTCTAGGGAAATGTAGCACACCCACAGCAGAAGTTCTGCTTCAGCCAGATGAGGACTGCAAAGAAACTGCGTTTCACAGGCCTTTGGAAGAGATGTTCCCGGTAGGCTGTGAGAGCACTGTGCAGAGCGAGTTGTTTCTTAGCTTCCCAAAGAGCTGGAAGCAAGATGCTCTGGGGCCCAACTCGCCCTTTGGAAAGAAGCCTGCACGTTGTGCCTTTCAGCTTTAGGGCAATGTAGCACACCCAGAGCAGTAGTTCTGCTGCAGCCAGATGACGCCTGCAAAGAAACTGCATTTCACAGGCCTTTGTAAGAGATGTTCCCGGTAGGCTGTGAGAGCACTGTGCAGAGCGAGTTGTTTCCTGGCTTCCCAAAGAGCTGGAAGCAAGATGCTCTGGGGCCCAACTCGACCTTTGGAAAGAAGCCTGCACGTTGTGCCTTTCAGCTCTAGGGCAATGTAGCACACCCAGAGCAGAAGTTCTGCTTCATCCAGATCAGGCCTGCAAAGAAACTGCGTTTCACAGGCCTTTGTAAGTGGTGTTCCCGGTAGGCTGCAAGAGAACTTTGCAGAGAGAGTTGTTTCTTAGCTTCCCAAAGAGCTGGAAGCAAGATGCTCTGGGGCCCAACTCGCCGTTTGGAAAGAAGCCAGCACGTTGTGCCTTTCAGCTCTAGGGCAATGCAGAACACCAGAGCAGAAGTTCTGCTTCAGCCAGATCAGGCCTGCAAAGAAACTGGGTTTCACAGGCCTTTGTAAGAGATGTTCCCGGTAGGCTGTAAGAGCACTGTGCAGAGCGAGTTGTTTCTTGGCTTCCCAAAGAGCTGGAAGCAAGATGCTCTGGGGCCCAACTCGCCCTTTGGAAAGAAGCCTGCACGTTGTGCCTTTCAGCTTTAGGGCAATGTAGCACACCCAGAGCAGTAGTTCTGCTGCAGCCAGATGACGCCTGCAAAGAAACTGCATTTCACAGGCCTTTGTAAGAGATTTTCCCTGTAGACTGTGAGAGCACTGTGCAGAGCGAGTTGTTTCCTGGCTTCCCAAAGAGCTGGAAGCAAGATGCTCTGGGGCCCAACTCGCCCTTTGGAAAGAAGCCTGCACGTTGTGCCTTTCAGCTTTAGGGCAATGTAGCACACCCAGAGCAGTAGTTCTGCTGCAGCCAGATGACGCCTGCAAAGAAACTGCATTTCACAGGCCTTTGTAAGAGATGTTCCCGGTAGGCTGTGAGAGCACTGTGCAGAGCGAGTTGTTTCCTGGCTTCCCAAAGAGCTGGAAGCAAGATGCTCTGGGGCCCAACTCGACCTTTGGAAAGAAGCCTGCACGTTGTGCCTTTCAGCTCTAGGGAAATGTAGCACACCCGCAGCAGAAGTTCTGCTTCAGCCAGATGAGGACTGCAAAGAAACTGCGTTTCACAGGCCTTTGGAAGAGATGTTCCCACTAGGCTGTAAGAGCACTGTGCAGAGCGAGTTGTTTCTTAGCTTCCCAAAGAGCTGGAAGCAAGATGCTGTGGGGCCCAACTCTCCCTTTGGAAAGAAGCCTGCACGTTGTGCCTCTCAGCTTTAGGGCAATGTAGCACACCCAGAGCAGAAGTTCTGCTTCAGCCATATCAGGCCTGCAAAGAAACTGCGTTTCACAGGCCTTTGTAAGAGATGTTCCCGGTAGGCTGTGAGAGCACTGTGCAGAGCGAGTTGTTTCTTAGCTTCCCAAAGAGCTGGAAGCAAGATGCTCTGGGGCCCAACTCGCCCTTTGGAAAGAAGCCTGCACGTTGTGCATTTCTGCTCTAGGGCAATGTAGCACACCCAGCGCAGAAGTTCTGCTTCATCCAGATCAGGCCTGCAAAGAAACTGCGTTTCACAGGCCTTTGTAAGTGGTGTTCCCGGTAGGCTGCAAGAGAACTTTGCAGAGAGAGTTGTTTCTTAGCTTCCCAAAGAGCTGGAAGCAAGATGCTCTGGGGCCCAACTCGCCGTTTGGAAAGAAGCCAGCACGTTGTGCCTTTCAGCTCTAGGGCAATGCAGAACACCAGAGCAGAAGTTCTGCTTCAGCCAGATCAGGCCTGCAAAGAAACTGGGTTTCACAGGCCTTTGTAAGAGATGTTCCCGGTAGGCTGTAAGAGCACTGTGCAGAGCGAGTTGTTTCTTGGCTTCCCAAAGAGCTGGAAGCAAGATGCTCTGGGGCCCAACTCGCCCTTTGGAAAGAAGCCTGCACGTTGTGCCTTTCAGCTTTAGGGCAATGTAGCACACCCAGAGCAGTAGTTCTGCTGCAGCCAGATGACGCCTGCAAAGAAACTGCATTTCACAGGCCTTTGTAAGAGATTTTCCCGGTAGGCTGTGAGAGCACTGTGCAGAGCGAGTTGTTTCCTGGCTTCCCAAAGAGCTGGAAGCAAGATGCTCTGGGGCCCAACTCGACCTTTGGAAAGAAGCCTGCACGTTGTGCCTTTCAGCTCTAGGGCAATGTAGCACACCCAGAGCAGAAGTTCTGATTCAGCCAGATCAGGCCTGCAAAGAAACTGCGTTTCACAGGCCTTTGTAAGAGATGTTCCCGGTAGGCTGTAAGAGCACTGTGCAGAGCGAGTTGTTTCTTAGCTTCCCAAAGAGCTGGAAGCAAGATGCTCTGGGGCCGAACTCACCCTTTGGAAAGAAGCCTGCACGTTTTGCCTTTCATCTCTAGGGCAATGTAGAGCACCCAGAGCAGAAGTTCTACTTCAGCCAGATCAGTCCTGCAGAGAAACTGCGTTTCACAGGCCTTTGTAAGTGATGTTCCCGGTAGGCTGTAAGAGCACTGTGCAGAGCGAGTTGTTTCTTAGCTTCCCAAAGAGCTGGAAGCAAGATGCTCTGGGGCCCAACTCGCCCTTTGGAAAGAAGCCTGCACGTTGTGCCTTTCTGATCTAGGGCAATGTAGCACACCAAGAGCAGAAGTTCTGCTTCAGACAGATCAGGCCTGCAAAGAAACTGCGTTTCACAGGCCTTTGTAAGAGATGTTCCCGGTAGGCTGTAAGAGCACTGTGCAGAGCGAGTTGTTTCTTAGCTTCCCAAAGAGCTGGAAGCAAGATGCTCAGGGGCCCAACTCGCCCTTTGGAAAGAAGCCTGCACGTTGTGCCTTTCTGTTCTAGGGCAATGTAGCACACCCAGAGCAGAAGTTCTGCATCAGCCAGATCAGGCCTGCAAAGAAACTGCGTTTCACAGGCCTTTGTAAGAGATGTTCCCGGTAGGCTGTAAGAGCACTGTGCAGAGCGAGTTGTTTCTTAGCTTCCCAAAGAGCTGGAAGCAAGATTCTCTGGGGCCCAACTCGCCCTTTGGAAAGAAGCCTGCACGTTTTGCCTTTCAGCTCTAGGGCAATGTAGCACACCCAGAGCAGAAGTTCTGCTTCAGCCATATCAGGCCTGCAAAGAAACTGCGTTTCACAGGCCTTTGTAAGAGATGTTCCCGGTAGGCTGTAAGAGCACTGTGCAGAGCGAGTTGTTTCTTACCTTCCCAAAGAGCTGGAAGCAAGATTCTCTGGGGCCCAACTCGCCCTTTGGAAAGAAGCCTGCACCTTGTGCCTTTCAGCTCTAGGGCAATGTAGCACACCCAGAGCAGAAGTTCTGATTCAGCCAGATCAGGCCTGCAAAGAAACTGCGTTTCACAGGCCTTTGTAAGAGATGTTCCCGGTAGGCTGTAAGAGCACTGTGCAGAGCGAGGTGTTTTTTAGCTTGTCAAAGAGCTGGAAGCAAGATGCTCTGGGGACCAACTCGCCCTTTGGAAAGAAGCCTGCACGTTGTGACTTTCAGCTCTAGGGCATTGTAGAACAACAGAGCAGAAGTTCTGCTTCAGCCAGATCAGGCCTGCAAAGAAACTGCGTTTCACAGGCCTTTGTAAGAGATGTTACCGGTAGGCTGTAAGAGCACTGTGCAGAGCGAGTTGTTTCTTATCTTCCCAAAGAGCTGGAAGCAAGATGCTCTGGGGCCCAACTCGCCCTTTGGAAAGAAGCCTGCACGTTGTGTCTTTCAGCTCTAGGGCAATGTAGCACACCCAGAGCAGAAGTTCTGCTTCAGCCAGATCAGGCCTGCAAAGAAACTGCGTATCACAGGCCTTTGTAAGAGATGTTCCCGGTAGGCTGTGAGAGCACTGTGCAGAGCGAGTTGTTTCTTAGCTTCCCAAAGAGCTGGAAGCAAGATGCTCTGAGTCCCAACTCTCCCTTTGGAAAGAAGACTGCACGTTGTGCCTTTCAGCTCTAGGGCAATGTAGCACACCCAGAGCAGAAGTCCTACTTCAGCCAGATCAGGCCTGCGAAGAAACTGCATTTCACAGGCCTTTGTAAGAGATGTTCCCGGTAGGCTGTTAGAGCACTGTGCAGAGCGAGTTGTTTCTTAGCTTCCCAAAGAGCTGGAAGCAAGATGCTGTGGGGCCCAACTCGCCCTTTGGAAAGAAGCCTGCACGTTGTGCCTTTCAGCTCTAGGGCAAAGTAGCACACCCAGAGCAGAAGTCCTACTTCAGCCAGATCAGGCCTGCAAAGAAACTGTGTTTCACAGGCCTTTGGAAGAGATGTTCCCGGTAGGCTGTAAGAGCACTGTGCAGAGCGAGTGGTTTCTCAGCTTCCCAAAGAGCTGGAAGCAGGTGCTGTGGGGCCCAACTCGCCCTTTGGAAAGCAGCCTGCACGTTGTGCCTTTCAGCTCTAGGGCAAAGTAGCACACCCAGAGCAGAAGTCCTACTTCAGCCAGATCAGGCCTGCAAAGAAACTGCGTTTCACAGGCCTTTGGAAGAGATGTTCCCGGTAGGCTGTAAGAGCACTGTGCAGAGCGAGTTGTTTCTCAGCTTCCCAAAGAGCTGGAAGCAAGACGCTGTGGGGCCCAACTCGCCCTTTGGAAAGCAGCCTGCACGTTGTGCCTTTCAGCTCTAGGGCAAAGTAGCACACCCAGAGCAGAAGTCCTACTTCAGCCAGATCAGGCCTGCAAAGAAACTGCGTTTCACAGGCCTTTGGAAGAGATGTTCCCGGTAGGCTGTAAGAGCACTGTGCAGAGCGAGTGGTTTCTTAGCTTCCCAAAGAGCTGGAAGCAAGATGCTGTGGGGCCCAACTCGCCCTTTGGAAAGAAGACTGCACGTTGTGCCTTTCAGCTCTAGGGCAATGTAGCACACCCAGAGCAGAAGTTCTGCTTCAGCCAGATCAGGCCTGCAAAGAAACTGGGTTTCACAGGCCTTTGTAAGAGATGTACCCGGTTGGCTCTAAGAGCACTGTGCAGAGCTAGTTGTTTCTTAGCTTCCCAAAGATCTGGAAGCAAGATGCTCTGGGGCCCAACTCGCCCTTTGGAAAGAAGCCTGCACGTTGTGCCTTTCTGCTCTAGGGCAATGTAGCACACCCAGCACAGAAGTTCTGCTTCATCCAGATCAGGCCGGCAAAGAAACTGCGTTTCACAGGCCTTTGTAAGAGATGTTCCCGGTAGGCTGTAAGAGCACTGTGCAGAGCGAGTTGTTTCTTAGCTTCCCAAAGAGCTGGAAGCAAGATGCTGTGGGGCCCAACTCGCCCTTTGGAAAGAAGCCTGCACGTTGTGCCTTTCAGCTCTAGAACAAAGTAGCACACCCAGAGCAGAAGTCCTACTTCAGCCGGATCAGGCCTGCAAAGAAACTGCGTTTGACAGGCCTTTGGAAGAGATGTTCCCGGTAGGCTGTAAGAGCACTGTGCAGAGCGAGTTGTTTTTTAGCTTGTCAAAGAGCTGGAAGCAAGATGCTCTGGGGACCAACTCGCCCTTTGGAAAGAAGCCTGCACGTTGTGACTTTCAGCTCTAGGGCATTGTAGAACAACAGAGCAGAAGTTCTGCTTCAGCCAGATCAGGCCTGCAAAGAAACTGCGTTTCACAGGCCTTTGTAAGAGATGTTCCCTGTAGGCTGTAAGAGCACTGTGCAGAGCAAGTTGTTTCTTAGCTTCCCAAAGAGGTGGAAGCAAGAAGCTCTGGGGCCCAACTCGCCCTTTGGAAAGAAGCCTGCACGTTTTGCCTTTCAGCTCTAGGGCAATGTAAAGCACCCAGAGCAGAAGTTCTACTTCAGCCAGATCAGTCCTGCAGAGAGACTGCGTTTCACAGGCCTTTGTAAGTGATGTTCCCGGTAGGCTGTAAGAGCACTGTGCAGAGCGAGTTGTTTCTTAGCTTCCCAAAGAGCTGGAAGCAAGATGCTGTGGGGCCCAACTCGCCCTTTGGAAAGAAGCCTGCACATTGTGCCTTTCAGCTCTAGGGCAAAGTAGCACACCCAGAGCAGAAGTCCTACTTCAGCCAGATCAGGCCTGCAAAGAAACTGCGTTTCACAGGCCTTTGTAAGAGATGTTCCCGGTAGGCTGTAAGAGCACTGTGCAGAGCGAGTTGTTTCTTAGCTTCCCAAAGAGCTGGAAGCAAGATGCTGTGGGGCCCAACTCGCCCTTTGGAAAGAAGCCTGCACGTTGTGCCTTTCAGCTCTAGGGCAAAGTAGCACACCCAGAGCAGAAGTGCTACTTCAGCCACATCAGGCCTGCAAAGAAACTGTGTTTCACAGGCCTTTGGAAGAGATGTTGCCGGTAGGCTGTAAGAGCACTGTGCAGAGCGAGTTGTTTCTTAGCTTCCCAAAGAGCTGGAAGCAAGATGCTGTGGGGCCCAACTCGCCCTTTGGAAAGAAGCCTGCACGTTGTGCCTTTCAGCTCTAGGGCAAAGTAGCACACCCAGAGCAGAAGTCCTACTTCAGCCAGATCAGGCCTGCAAAGAAACTGCGTTTGACAGGCCTTTGGAAGAGATGTTCCCGGTAGGCTGTAAGAGCACTGTGCAGAGCGAGTTGTTTCTTAGCTTCCCAAAGAGCTGGAAGCAAGATGCTGTGCGGCCCAACTGGCCCTTTGCAAAGAAGCCTGCACGTTGTGCCTTTCAGCTCTAAGGCAATGTAGCACACCCAGAGCAGAAGTCCTACTTCAGCCAGATCAGGCCTGCAAAGACACTGCGTTTCAGAGGCCTTTGGAAGAGATGTTCCCACTAGGCTGTAAGAGCACTGTGCAGAGCGAGTGGTTTCTTAGCTTCCCAAAGAGCTGGAAGCAAGATGCTGTGGGGCCCAACTCGCCCTTTGGAAAGAAGCCTGCACGTTGTGCCTTTCAGCTCTAGGGCAAAGTAGCACACCCAGAGCAGAAGTCCTACTTCAGCCAGATCAGGCCTGCAAAGAAACTGCGTTTCACAGGCCTTTGTAAGAGATGTTCCCGGTAGGCTGTAAGAGCACTGTGCAGAGCGAGTTGTTTTTTAGCTTGTCAAAGAGCTGGAAGCAAGATGCTCTGGGGAACAACTCGCCCTTTGGAAAGGAGCCTGCACGTTGTGACTTTCAGCTCTAGGGCATTGTAGAACAACAGAGCAGAAGTTCTGCTTCAGCCAGATCAGGCCTGCAAAGAAACTGCGTTTCACAGGCCTTTGTAAGAGATGTTCCCTGTAGGCTGTAAGAGCACTGTGCAGAGCAAGTTGTTTCTTAGCTTCCCAAAGAGCTGGAAGCAAGAAGCTCTGGGGCCCAACTCACCCTTTGGAAAGAAGCCTGCACGTTTTGCCTTTCAGCTCTAGGGCAATGTAAAGCACCCAGAGCAGAAGTTCTACTTCAGCCAGATCAGTCCTGCAGAGAGACTGCGTTTCACAGGCCTTTGTAAGTGATGTTCCCGGTAGGCTGTAAGAGCACTGTGCAGAGCGAGTTGTTTCTTAGCTTCCCAAAGAGCTGGAAGCAAGATGCTGTGGGGCCCAACTCGCCATTTGGAAAGAAGCCTGCACGTTGTGCCTTTCAGCTCTAGGGCAAAGTAGCACACCCAGAGCAGAAGTCCTACTTCAGCCAGATCAGGCATGCAAAGAAACTGCGTTTCACAGGCCTTTGGAAGAGATGTTCCCTGGTAGGCTGTAACAGCACTGTGCAGAGCGAGTTGTTTCTTAGCTTCCCAAAGAGCTGGAAACAAGATGCTCTGGGGCCGAACTCGCCCTTTGGAAAGAAGCCTGCACGTTGTGCCTTTCTGCTCTAGGGAAATGTAGCACACCCAGAGGAGAAGTTCAGCTTCAGCCAGATAAGGCCTGCAAAGAAACTGCGTTTCACAGGCCCTTGTAAGAGATGTTCCCGGTAGGCTGTAAGATCACTGTGCAGAGCGAGTTGTTTCTTAGCTTCCCAAAGAGCTGGAAGCAAGATGCTCTGGGGCCCAACTCGCCCTTTGGAAAGAAGCCTGCACGTTGTGCCTTTCTGATCTAGGGCAATGTAGCACACCAAGAGCAGAAGTTCTGCGTCAGCCAGATCAGGCCTGCAAAGAAACTGCGTTTCACAGGCCTTTGTAAGAGATGTTCCCGGTAGGCTGTAAGAGCACTGTGCAGAGCGAGTGGTTTCTTAGCTTCCCAAAGAGCTGGAAGCAAGATGCTGTGGGGCCCAACTCGCCCTTTGGAAAGAAGCCTGCACGTTGTGCCTTTCAGCTCTAGGGCAAAGTAGCACACCCAGAGCAGAAGTCCTACTTCAGCCAGATCAGGCCTGCAAAGAAACTGCGTTTCACAGGCCTTTGGAAGAGATGTTCCCGGTAGGCTGTAAGAGCACTGTGCAGAGCGAGTTGTTTCTTAGCTTCCCAAAGAGCTGGAAGCAAGATGCTGTGGGGCCCAACTCGCCCTTTGGAAAGAAGCCTGCACGTTGTGCCTTTCAGCTCTAGGGCAAAGTAGCACACCCAGAGCAGAAGTGCTACTTCAGCCACATCAGGCCTGCAAAGAAACTGTGTTTCACAGGCCTTTGGAAGAGATGTTGCCGGTAGGCTGTAAGAGCACTGTGCAGAGCGAGTTGTTTCTTAGCTTCCCAAAGAGCTGGAAGCAAGATGCTGTGGGGCCCAACTCGCCCTTTGGAAAGAAGCCTGCACGTTGTGCCTTTCAGCTCTAGGGCAAAGTAGCACACCCAGAGCAGAAGTCCTACTTCAGCCAGATCAGGCCTGCAAAGAAACTGCGTTTGACAGGCCTTTGGAAGAGATGTTCCCGGTAGGCTGTAAGAGCACTGTGCAGAGCGAGTTGTTTCTTAGCTTCCCAAAGAGCTGGAAGCAAGATGCTGTGGGGCCCAACTGGCCCTTTGCAAAGAAGCATGCACGTTGTGCCTTTCAGCTCTAAGGCAATGTAGCACACCCAGAGCAGAAGTCCTACTTCAGCCAGATCAGGCCTGCAAAGACACTGCGTTTCAGAGGCCTTTGGAAGAGATGTTCCCACTAGGCTGTAAGAGCACTGTGCAGAGCGAGTGGTTTCTTAGCTTCCCAAAGAGCTGGAAGCAAGATGCTGTGGGGCCCAACTCGCCCTTTGGAAAGAAGCCTGCACGTTGTGCCTTTCAGCTCTAGGGCAAAGTAGCACACCCAGAGCAGAAGTCCTACTTCAGCCAGATCAGGCCTGCAAAGAAACTGCGTTTCACAGGCCTTTGTAAGAGATGTTCCCGGTAGGCTGTAAGAGCACTGTGCAGAGCGAGTTGTTTTTTAGCTTGTCAAAGAGCTGGAAGCAAGATGCTCTGGGGAACAACTCGCCCTTTGGAAAGAAGCCTGCACGTTGTGACTTTCAGCTCTAGGGCATTGTAGAACAACAGAGCAGAAGTTCTGCTTCAGCCAGATCAGGCCTGCAAAGAAACTGCGTTTCACAGGCCTTTGTAAGAGATGTTCCCTGTAGGCTGTAAGAGCACTGTGCAGAGCAAGTTGTTTCTTAGCTTCCCAAAGAGCTGGAAGCAAGAAGCTCTGGGGCCCAACTCGCCCTTTGGAAAGAAGCCTGCACGTTTTGCCTTTCAGCTCTAGGGCAATGTAAAGCACCCAGAGCAGAAGTTCTACTTCAGCCAGATCAGTCCTGCAGAGAGACTGCGTTTCACAGGCCTTTGTAAGTGATGTTCCCGGTAGGCTGTAAGAGCACTGTGCAGAGCGAGTTGTTTCTTAGCTTCCCAAAGAGCTGGAAGCAAGATGCTTTGGGGCCCAACTCGCCCTTTGGAAAGAAGCCTGCACGTTGTGCCTTTCTGATCTAGGGCAATGTAGCACACCCAGAGCAGAAGTTCTGCTTCAGCCAGATCAGGCCTGCAAAGAAACTGCGTTTCACATGCCTTTGTAAGAGATGTTCCCGGTAGGCTGTAAGAGCACTGTGCAGAGCGAGTTGTTTCTTAGCTTCCCAAAGAGCTGGAAGCAAGACGCTCTGGGGCCCAACTCGCCCTTTGGAAAGAAGCCTGCACGTTGTGCCATTCAGCTCTAGGGCAATGTAGCACACCCAGAGCAGAAGTTCTGCTTCATCCATATGAGGCCTGCAAAGAAATTGGGTTTCACAGGCCTTTGTAAGAGATGTACCCGGTAGGCTCTAAGAGCACTGTGCAGAGCGAGTTGTTTCTTAGCTTCCAAAAAGAGCTGGAAGCAAGATGCTCTGGGGCCGAACTCGCCCTTTGGAAAGAAGCCTGCACGTTGTGCCTTTCTGCTCTGGGGCAATGTAGCACACCCAGAGCTGAAGTTCTGATTCAGCCAGAACTGGCCTGCAAAGAAACTGCGTTTCACAGGCCTTTGGAAGAGATGTTCCCGGTAAGCTGTAAGAGCACTGTGTAGAGCGAGTTGTTTCTTAGCTTCCCAAAGAGCTGGAAGCAAGATGCTGTGGGGCCCAACTCGCCCTTTGGAAAGAAGCCTGCACGTTGTGCCTTTCAGCTCTAGGGCAAAGTAGCACACCCAGAGCAGAAGTCCTACTTCAGCCAGATCAGGCCTGCAAAGAAACTGCGTTTGACAGGCCTTTGGAAGAGATGTTCCCGGTAGGCTGTAAGAGCACTGTGCAGAGCGAGTTGTTTCTTAGCTTCCCAAAGAGCTGGAAGAAAGATGCTGTGGGGCCCAACTCGCCCTTTGGAAAGAAGCCTGCACGTTGTGCCTTTCAGCTCTAGGGCAAAGTAGCACACCCAGAGCAGAAGTCCTACTTCAGCCAGATCAGGCCTGCAAAGAAACTGCGTTTGACATGCCTTTGGAAGAGATGTTCCCGGTAGGCTGTAAGAGCACTGTGTAGAGCGAGTGGTTTCTCAGCTTCCCAAAGAGCTGGAAGCAAGATGCTGTGTGGCCCAACTCGCCCTTTGGAAAGAAGCCTGCACGTTGTGCCTTTCAGCTCTAGGGCAAAGTAGCACACCCAGAGCAGAAGTCCTACTTCAGCCAGATCAGGCCTGCGAAGAAACTGCGTTTGACAGGCCTTTGGAAGAGATGATCCCGGTAGGCTGTAAGAGCACTGTGCAGAGCGAGTTGTTTCTCAGCTTCCCAAAGAGCTGGAAGCAAGATGCTGTGGGGCCCAACTCGCCCTTTGGAAAGAAGCCTGCACGTTGTGCCTTTCAGCTCTAGGGCAAAGTAGCACACCCAGAGCAGAAGTCCTACTTCAGCCAGATCAGGCCTGCAAAGAAACTGCGTTTCACAGGCCTTTGGAAGAGATGTTCCCGGTAGGCTGTAAGAGCACTGTGCAGAGCGAGTGGTTTCTTAGCTTCCCAAAGAGCTGGAAGCAAGATGCTGTGGGGCCCAACTCGCCCTTTGGAAAGAAGCCTGCACGTTGTGCCTTTCAGCTCTAGGGCAAAGTAGCACACCCAGAGCAGAAGTCCTACTTCAGCCAGATCAGGCCTGCAAAGAACCTGCGTTTCACAGGCCTTTGGAAGAGATGTTCCCGGTAGGCTGTAAGAGCACTGTGCAGAGCGAGTGGTTTCTAGCTTCCCAAAGAGCTGGAAGCAAGATGCTGTGGGGCCCAACTCGCCCTTTGGAAAGCAGCCTGCACGTTGTGCCTTTCAGCTCTAGGGCAAAGTAGCACACCCAGAGCAGAAGTCCTACTTCAGCCAGATCAGGCCTGCAAAGAAACTGCGTTTCACAGGCCTTTGGAAGAGATGTTCCCGGTAGGCTGTAAGAGCACCGTGCAGAGCGAGTTGTTTCTTAGCTTCCCAAAGAGCTGGAAGCAAGATGCTGTGGGGCCCAACTCGCCCTTTGGAAAGAAGCCTACACGTTGTGCCTTTCAGCTCTAGAGCAAAGTAGCACACCCAGAGCAGAAGTCCTACTTCAGCCGGATCAGGCCTGCAAAGAAACTGCGTTTGACAGGCCTTTGGAAGAGAGGTTCCCGGTAGGCTGTAAGAGCACTGTGCAGAGCGAGTTGTTTCTTAGCTTCCCAAAGAGCTGGAAGCAAGATGCTGTGGGGCCCAACTCGCCCTTTGGAAAGAAGCCTGCACGTTGTGCCTTTCAGCTCTAGGGCAAAGTAGCACACCCAGAGCAGAAGTCCTACTTCAGCCAGATCAGGCCTGCAAAGAAACTGCGTTTCACAGGCCTTTGGAAGAGATGTTCCCGGTAGGCTGTAAGAGCACTGTGCAGAGCGAGTGGTTTCTTAGCTTCCCAAAGAGCTGGAAGCAAGATGCTGTGGGGCCCAACTCGCCCTTTGGAAAGAAGCCTGCACGTTGTGCCTTTCAGCTCTAGGGCAAAGTAGCACACCCAGAGCAGAAGTCCTACTTCAGCCAGATCAGGCCTGCAAAGAAACTGCGTTTCACAGGCCTTTGGAAGAGATGTTCCCGGTAGGCTGTAAGAGCACTGTGCAGAGCGAGTGGTTTCTAGCTTCCCAAAGAGCTGGAAGCAAGATGCTGTGGGGCCCAACTCGCCCTTTGGAAAGCAGCCTGCACGTTGTGCCTTTCAGCTCTAGGGCAAAGTAGCACACCCAGAGCAGAAGTCCTACTTCAGCCAGATCAGGCCTGCAAAGAAACTGCGTTTCACAGGCCTTTGGAAGAGATGTTCCCGGTAGGCTGTAAGAGCACCGTGCAGAGCGAGTTGTTTCTTAGCTTCCCAAAGAGCTGGAAGCAAGATGCTGTGGGGCCCAACTCGCCCTTTGGAAAGAAGCCTACACGTTGTGCCTTTCAGCTCTAGAGCAAAGTAGCACACCCAGAGCAGAAGTCCTACTTCAGCCGGATCAGGCCTGCAAAGAAACTGCGTTTGACAGGCCTTTGGAAGAGAGGTTCCCGGTAGGCTGTAAGAGCACTGTGCAGAGCGAGTTGTTTCTTAGCTTCCCAAAGAGCTGGAAGCAAGATGCTGTGGGGCCCAACTCGCCCTTTGGAAAGAAGCCTGCACGTTGTGCCTTTCAGCTCTAGGGCAAAGTAGCACACCCAGAGCAGAAGTCCTACTTCAGCCAGATCAGGTCTGCAAAGAAACTGCGTTTGACAGGCCTTTGTAAGAGATGTTGCCGGTAGGCTGTAAGAGCACTGTGCAGAGCGAGTTGTTTCTTAGCTTCCCAAAGAGCTGGAAGCAAGATGCTGTGGGGCCCAACTCGCCCTTTGGAAAGAAGCCTGCACGTTGTGCGTTTCAGCTCTAGGGCAAAGTAGCACACCCAGAGCAGAAGTCCTACTTCAGCCAGATCAGGCCTGCAAAGAAACTGCGTTTGACAGGCCTTTGGAAGAGATGTTCCCGGTAGGCTGTAAGAGCACTGTGCAGAGCGAGTTGTTTCTTAGCTTCCCAAAGAGCTGGAAGCAAGATGCTGTGCGGCCCAACTGGCCCTTTGCAAAGAAGCCTGCACGTTGTGCCTTTCAGCTCTAAGGCAATGTAGCACACCCAGAGCAGAAGTCCTACTTCAGCCAGATCAGGCCTGCAAAGACACTGCGTTTCAGAGGCCTTTGGAAGAGATGTTCCCACTAGGCTGTAAGAGCACTGTGCAGAGCGAGTGGTTTCTTAGCTTCCCAAAGAGCTGGAAGCAAGATGCTGTGGGGCCCAACTCGCCCTTTGGAAAGAAGCCTGCACGTTGTGCCTTTCAGCTCTAGGGCAAAGTAGCACACCCAGAGCAGAAGTCCTACTTCAGCCAGATCAGGCCTGCAAAGAAACTGCGTTTCACAGGCCTTTGTAAGAGATGTTCCCGGTAGGCTGTAAGAGCACTGTGCAGAGCGAGTTGTTTTTTAGCTTGTCAAAGAGCTGGAAGCAAGATGCTCTGGGGAACAACTCGCCCTTTGGAAAGAAGCCTGCACGTTGTGACTTTCAGCTCTAGGGCATTGTAGAACAACAGAGCAGAAGTTCTGCTTCAGCCAGATCAGGCCTGCAAAGAAACTGCGTTTCACAGGCCTTTGTAAGAGATGTTCCCTGTAGGCTGTAAGAGCACTGTGCAGAGCAAGTTGTTTCTTAGCTTCCCAAAGAGCTGGAAGCAAGAAGCTCTGGGGCCCAACTCGCCCTTTGGAAAGAAGCCTGCACGTTTTGCCTTTCAGCTCTAGGGCAATGTAAAGCACCCAGAGCAGAAGTTCTACTTCAGCCAGATCAGTCCTGCAGAGAGACTGCGTTTCACAGGCCTTTGTAAGTGATGTTCCCGGTAGGCTGTAAGAGCACTGTGCAGAGCGAGTTGTTTCTTAGCTTCCCAAAGAGCTGGAAGCAAGATGCTGTGGGGCCCAACTCACCCTTTGGAAAGAAGCCTGCACGTTGTGCCTTTCAGCTCTAGGGCAAAGTAGCACACCCAGAGCAGAAGTCCTACTTCAGCCAGATCAGGCATGCAAAGAAACTGCGTTTCACAGGCCTTTGGAAGAGATGTTCCCGGTAGGCTGTAACAGCACTGTGCAGAGCGAGTTGTTTCTTAGCTTCCCAAAGAGCTGGAAACAAGATGCTCTGGGGCCGAACTCGCCCTTTGGAAAGAAGCCTGCACGTTGTGCCTTTCTGCTCTAGGGAAATGTAGCACACCCAGAGGAGAAGTTCAGCTTCAGCCAGATAAGGCCTGCAAAGAAACTGCGTTTCACAGGCCCTTGTAAGAGATGTTCCCGGTAGGCTGTAAGAGCACTGTGCAGAGCGAGTTGTTTCTTAGCTTCCCAAAGAGCTGGAAGCAAGATGCTGTGGGGCCCAACTCGCCCTTTGGAAAGAAGCCTGCACGTTGTGCCTTTCAGCTCTAGGGCAAAGTAGCACACCCAGAGCAGAAGTGCTACTTCAGCCACATCAGGCCTGCAAAGAAACTGTGTTTCACAGGCCTTTGGAAGAGATGTTGCCGGTAGGCTGTAAGAGCACTGTGCAGAGCGAGTTGTTTCTTAGCTTCCCAAAGAGCTGGAAGCAAGATGCTGTGGGGCCCAACTCGCCCTTTGGAAAGAAGCCTGCACGTTGTGCCTTTCAGCTCTAGGGCAAAGTAGCACACCCAGAGCAGAAGTCCTACTTCAGCCAGATCAGGCCTGCAAAGAAACTGCGTTTGACAGGCCTTTGGAAGAGATGTTCCCGGTAGGCTGTAAGAGCACTGTGCAGAGCGAGTTGTTTCTTAGCTTCCCAAAGAGCTGGAAGCAAGATGCTGTGGGGCCCAACTGGCCCTTTGCAAAGAAGCCTGCACGTTGTGCCTTTCAGCTCTAAGGCAATGTAGCACACCCAGAGCAGAAGTCCTACTTCAGCCAGATCAGGCCTGCAAAGACACTGCGTTTCAGAGGCCTTTGGAAGAGATGTTCCCACTAGGCTGTAAGAGCACTGTGCAGAGCGAGTGGTTTCTTAGCTTCCCAAAGAGCTGGAAGCAAGATGCTGTGGGGCCCAACTCGCCCTTTGGAAAGAAGCCTGCACGTTGTGCCTTTCAGCTCTAGGGCAAAGTAGCACACCCAGAGCAGAAGTCCTACTTCAGCCAGATCAGGCCTGCAAAGAAACTGCGTTTCACAGGCCTTTGTAAGAGATGTTCCCGGTAGGCTGTAAGAGCACTGTGCAGAGCGAGTTGTTTTTTAGCTTGTCAAAGAGCTGGAAGCAAGATGCTCTGGGGAACAACTCGCCCTTTGGAAAGAAGCCTGCACGTTTTGCCTTTCAGCTCTAGGGCAATGTAAAGCACCCAGAGCAGAAGTTCTACTTCAGCCAGATCAGTACTGCAGAGAGACTGCGTTTCACAGGCCTTTGTAAGTGATGTTCCCGGTAGGCTGTAAGAGCACTGTGCAGAGCGAGTTGTTTCTTAGCTTCCCAAAGAGCTGGAAGCAAGATGCTTTGGGGCCCAACTCGCCCTTTGGAAAGAAGCCTGCACGTTGTGCCTTTCTGATCTAGGGCAATGTAGCACACCCAGAGCAGAAGTTCTGCTTCAGCCAGATCAGGCCTGCAAAGAAACTGCGTTTCACATGCCTTTGTAAGAGATGTTCCCGGTAGGCTGTAAGAGCACTGTGCAGAGCGAGTTGTTTCTTAGCTTCCCAAAGAGCTGGAAGCAAGACGCTCTGGGGCCCAACTCGCCCTTTGGAAAGAAGCCTGCACGTTGTGCCATTCAGCTCTAGGGCAATGTAGCACACCCAGAGCAGAAGTTCTGCTTCATCCATATGAGGCCTGCAAAGAAATTGGGTTTCACAGGCCTTTGTAAGAGATGTACCCGGTAGGCTCTAAGAGCACTGTGCAGAGCGAGTTGTTTCTTAGCTTCCAAAAAGAGCTGGAAGCAAGATGCTCTGGGGCCGAACTCGCCCTTTGGAAAGAAGCCTGCACGTTGTGCCTTTCTGCTCTGGGGCAATGTAGCACACCCAGAGCTGAAGTTCTGATTCAGCCAGAACTGGCCTGCAAAGAAACTGCGTTTCACAGGCCTTTGGAAGAGATGTTCCCGGTAAGCTGTAAGAGCACTGTGTAGAGCGAGTTGTTTCTTAGCTTCCCAAAGAGCTGGAAGCAAGATGCTGTGGGGCCCAACTCGCCCTTTGGAAAGAAGCCTGCACGTTGTGCCTTTCAGCTCTAGGGCAAAGTAGCACACCCAGAGCAGAAGTCCTACTTCAGCCAGATCAGGCCTGCAAAGAAACTGCGTTTGACAGGCCTTTGGAAGAGATGTTCCCGGTAGGCTGTAAGAGCACTGTGCAGAGCGAGTTGTTTCTTAGCTTCCCAAAGAGCTGGAAGAAAGATGCTGTGGGGCCCAACTCGCCCTTTGGAAAGAAGCCTGCACGTTGTGCCTTTCAGCTCTACGGCAAAGTAGCACACCCAGAGCAGAAGTCCTACTTCAGCCAGATCAGGCCTGCAAAGAAACTGCGTTTGACATGCCTTTGGAAGAGATGTTCCCGGTAGGCTGTAAGAGCACTGTGTAGAGCGAGTGGTTTCTCAGCTTCCCAAAGAGCTGGAAGCAAGATGCTGTGGGGCCCAACTCGCCCTTTGGAAAGAAGCCTGCACGTTGTGCCTTTCAGCTCTAGGGCAAAGTAGCACACCCAGAGCAGAAGTCCTACTTCAGCCAGATCAGGCCTGCGAAGAAACTGCGTTTGACAGGCCTTTGGAAGAGATGATCCCGGTAGGCTGTAAGAGCACTGTGCAGAGCGAGTTGTTTCTCAGCTTCCCAAAGAGCTGGAAGCAAGATGCTGTGGGGCCCAACTCGCCCTTTGGAAAGCAGCCTGCACGTTGTGCCTTTCAGCTCTAGGGCAAAGTAGCACACCCAGAGCAGAAGTCCTACTTCAGCCAGATCAGGCCTGCAAAGAAACTGCGTTTCACAGGCCTTTGGAAGAGATGTTCCCGGTAGGCTGTAAGAGCACTGTGCAGAGCGAGTGGTTTCTTAGCTTCCCAAAGAGCTGGAAGCAAGATGCTGTGGGGCCCAACTCGCCCTTTGGAAAGAAGCCTGCACGTTGTGCCTTTCAGCTCTAGGGCAAAGTAGCACACCCAGAGCAGAAGTCCTACTTCAGCCAGATCAGGCCTGCAAAGAACCTGCGTTTCACAGGCCTTTGGAAGAGATGTTCCCGGTAGGCTGTAAGAGCACTGTGCAGAGCGAGTGGTTTCTAGCTTCCCAAAGAGCTGGAAGCAAGATGCTCTGGGGCCCAACTCGCCCTTTGGAAAGCAGCCTGCACGTTGTGCCTTTCAGCTCTAGGGCAAAGTAGCACACCCAGAGCAGAAGTCCTACTTCAGCCAGATCAGGCCTGCAAAGAAACTGCGTTTCACAGGCCTTTGGAAGAGATGTTCCCGGTAGGCTGTAAGAGCACCGTGCAGAGCGAGTTGTTTCTTAGCTTCCCAAAGAGCTGGAAGCAAGATGCTGTGGGGCCCAACTCGCCCTTTGGAAAGAAGCCTACACGTTGTGCCTTTCAGCTCTAGAGCAAAGTAGCACACCCAGAGCAGAAGTCCTACTTCAGCCGGATCAGGCCTGCAAAGAAACTGCGTTTGACAGGCCTTTGGAAGAGAGGTTCCCGGTAGGCTGTAAGAGCACTGTGCAGAGCGAGTTGTTTCTTAGCTTCCCAAAGAGCTGGAAGCAAGATGCTGTGGGGCCCAACTCGCCCTTTGGAAAGAAGCCTGCACGTTGTGCCTTTCAGCTCTAGGGCAAAGTAGCACACCCAGAGCAGAAGTCCTACTTCAGCCAGATCAGGCCTGCAAAGAAACTGCGTTTCACAGGCCTTTGGAAGAGATGTTCCCGGTAGGCTGTAAGAGCACTGTGCAGAGCGAGTGGTTTCTTAGCTTCCCAAAGAGCTGGAAGCAAGATGCTGTGGGGCCCAACTCGCCCTTTGGAAAGAAGCCTGCACGTTGTGCCTTTCAGCTCTAGGGCAAAGTAGCACACCCAGAGCAGAAGTCCTACTTCAGCCAGATCAGGCCTGCAAAGAAACTGCGTTTCACAGGCCTTTGGAAGAGATGTTCCCGGTAGGCTGTAAGAGGACTGTGCAGAGCGAGTGGTTTCTAGCTTCCCAAAGAGCTGGAAGCAAGATGCTGTGGGGCCCAACTCGCCCTTTGGAAAGCAGCCTGCACGTTGTGCCTTTCAGCTCTAGGGCAAAGTAGCACACCCAGAGCAGAAGTCCTACTTCAGCCAGATCAGGCCTGCAAAGAAACTGCGTTTCACAGGCCTTTGGAAGAGATGTTCCCGGTAGGCTGTAAGAGCACCGTGCAGAGCGAGTTGTTTCTTAGCTTCCCAAAGAGCTGGAAGCAAGATGCTGTGGGGCCCAACTCGCCCTTTGGAAAGAAGCCTACACGTTGTGCCTTTCAGCTCTAGAGCAAAGTAGCACACCCAGAGCAGAAGTCCTACTTCAGCCGGATCAGGCCTGCAAAGAAACTGCGTTTGACAGGCCTTTGGAAGAGAGGTTCCCGGTAGGCTGTAAGAGCACTGTGCAGAGCGAGTTGTTTCTTAGCTTCCCAAAGAGCTGTAAGCAAGATGCTGTGGGGCCCAACTCGCCCTTTGGAAAGAAGCCTGCACGTTGTGCCTTTCAGCTCTAGGGCAAAGTAGCACACCCAGAGCAGAAGTCCTACTTCAGCCAGATCAGGTCTGCAAAGAAACTGCGTTTGACAGGCCTTTGGAAGAGATGTTCCCGGTAGGCTGTAAGAGCACTGTGCAGAGCGAGTTGTTTCTTAGCTTCCCAAAGAGCTGGAAGCAAGATGCTGTGGGGCCCACCTGGCCCTTTGCAAAGAAGCCTGCACGTTGTGCCTTTCAGCTCTAAGGCAATGTAGCACACCCAGAGCAGAAGTCCTACTTCAGCCAGATCAGGCCTGCAAAGACACTGCGTTTCAGAGGCCTTTGGAAGAGATGTTCCCACTAGGCTGTAAGAGCACTGTGCAGAGCGAGTGGTTTCTTAGCTTCCCAAAGAGCTGGAAGCAAGATGCTGTGGGGCCCAACTCGCCCTTTGGAAAGAAGCCTGCACGTTGTGCCTTTCAGCTCTAGGGCAAAGTAGCACACCCAGAGCAGAAGTCCTACTTCAGCCAGATCAGGCCTGCAAAGAAACTGCGTTTCACAGGCCTTTGTAAGAGATGTTCCCGGTAGGCTGTAAGAGCACTGTGCAGAGCTAGTTGTTTTTTAGCTTGTCAAAGAGCTGGAAGCAAGATGCTCTGGGGAACAACTCGCCCTTTGGAAAGAAGCCTGCACGTTGTGACTTTCAGCTCTAGGGCATTGTAGAACAACAGAGCAGAAGTTCTGCTTCAGCCAGATCAGGCCTGCAAAGAAACTGCGTTTCACAGGCCTTTGTAAGAGATGTTCCCTGTAGGCTGTAAGAGCACTGTGCAGAGCAAGTTGTTTCTTAGCTTCCCAAAGAGCTGGAAGCAAGAAGCTCTGGGGCCCAACTCGCCCTTTGGAAAGAAGCCTGCACGTTTTGCCTTTCAGCTCTAGGGCAATGTAAAGCACCCAGAGCAGAAGTTCTACTTCAGCCAGATCAGTCCTGCAGAGAGACTGCGTTTCACAGGCCTTTGTAAGTGATGTTCCCGGTAGGCTGTAAGAGCACTGTGCAGAGCGAGTTGTTTCTTAGCTTCCCAAAGAGCTGGAAGCAAGATGCTTTGGGGCCCAACTCGCCCTTTGGAAAGAAGCCTGCACGTTGTGCCTTTCTGATCTAGGGCAATGTAGCACACCCAGAGCAGAAGTTCTGCTTCAGCCAGATCAGGCCTGCAAAGAAACTGCGTTTCACAGGCCTTTGGAAGAGATGTTCCCGGTAGGCTGTAAGAGCACTGTGCAGAGCGAGTTGTTTCTTAGCTTCCCAAAGAGCTGGAAGCAAGACGCTCTGGGGCCCAACTCGCCCTTTGGAAAGAAGCCTGCACGTTGTGCCATTCAGCTCTAGGGCAATGTAGCACACCCAGAGCAGAAGTTCTGCTTCATCCATATGAGGCCTGCAAAGAAATTGGGTTTCACAGGCCTTTGTAAGAGATGTACCCGGTAGGCTCTAAGAGCACTGTGCAGAGCGAGTTGTTTCTTAGCTTCCAAAAAGATCTGGAAGCAAGATGCTCTGGGGTCGAACTCGCCATTTTGGAAAGAAGCCTGCACGTTGTGCCTTTCTGCTCTGGGGCAATGTAGCACACCAAGAGCTGAAGTTCTGCTTCAGCCAGATCTGGCCTGCAAAGAAACTGCGTTTCACAGGCCTTTCTAAGAGATTTTCCCGGTAGGCTGTAAGAGCACTGTGCAGAGCGAGTTGTTTCTTGGCTTCCCAAAGAGCTGGAAGCAAGATGCTCTGGGGCCCAACTCGCCCTTTGGAAAGAAGCCTGCACGTTGTGCCTTTCAGCTTTAGGGCAATGTAGCACACCCAGAGCAGTAGTTCTGCTGCAGCCAGATGACGCCTGCAAAGAAACTGCATTTCACAGGCCTTTGTAAGAGATTTTCCCGGTAGGCTGTAAGAGCACTGTGCAGAGCGAGTTGTTTCTTAGCTTCCCAAAGAGCTGGAAGCAAGATGCTCTGGGGCCCAACTCGCCCTTTGGACAGAAGCCTGCACGTTGTGCCTTTCAGCTCTAGCGAAATGTAGCACACCCAGAGCAGAAGTTCTGCTTCAGCCAGATCAGGCATGCAAAGAAACAGCGTTTCACAGGGCTTTGTAAGAGATGTACCCGGTAGGCTGTAAGAGCACTGTGCAGAGCGAGTTGTTTCTTAGCTTCCCAAAGAGCTGGAAGCAAGATGCTCTGGGGCCCAACTCGACCTTTGGAAAGAAGCCTGCACGTTGTGCCTTTCAGCTCTATGGCAATGTAGCACACCCAGCGCAGAAGTTCTGCTTCATCCAGATCAGGCCTGCAAAGAAACTGCGTTTCACAGGCCTTTGTAAGAGATGTTCCCGGTAGGCTGTAAGAGCACTGTGCAGAGCGACTTGTTTCTTATCTTCCCAAAGAGCTGGAAGCAAGATGCTCTGGGGCCCAACTCGCCCTTTGGAAAGAAGCCTGCACGTTGTGCCTTTCTGCTATAGGGAAATGTAGCACACCCAGAGGAGAAGTTCAGCTTCAGCCAGATAAGGCCTGCAAAGAAACTGCGTTTCACAGGCCCTTGTAAGAGATGTTCCCGGTAGGCTGTAAGATCACTGTGCAGAGCGAGTTGTTTCTTAGCTTCCCAAAGAGCTGGAAGCAAGATGCTCTGGGGCCCAACTCGCCCTTTGGACAGAAGCCTGCACGTTGTGCCTTTCAGCTCTAGCGAAATGTAGCACACCCAGAGCAGAAGTTCTGCTTCAGCCAGATGAGGCCTGCAAAGAAACAGCGTTTCACAGGGCTTTGTAAGAGATGTTCCCGGTAGGCTGTAAGAGCACTGTGCAGAGCGAGTTGTTTCTTAGCTTCCCAAAGAGCTGGAAGCAAGATGCTCTGGGGCCCAACTCGCCCTTTGGAAAGAAGCCTGCACGTTGTGCCTTTCAGCTATAGGGCAATGTAGCACACCCAGAGCAGAAGTTCTGCTTCAGCCAGATCAGTCCTGCAGCGAAACTGCGTTTCACAGGCCTTTGTAAGTGATGTTCCCGGTAGGCTGTAAGAGCACTTTGCAGAGCGAGTTGTTTCTTAGCTTCCCAAAGAGCTGGAAGCAAGATGCTCTGGGGCCCAACTCGCCCTTTGGAAAGAAGCCTGCACGTTGTGCCTTTCTGCTCTAGGGCAATGTAGCACACCCAGAGCAGAAGTTCTGCTTCAGCCAGATCAGGCCTGCAAAGAAACTGCGTTTCACAGGCCTTTGTAAGAGATGTTCCCGGTAGGCTGTAAGAGCATTGTGCAGAGCGAGTTGTTTCTTAGCTTCCCCAAGAGCTGGTAGCAAGATGCTCTGGGGCCCAACTCGCCCTTTGGAAAGAAGCCTGCACGTTGTGACTTTCAGCTCATGGGCATTGTAGAACAACAGAGCAGAAGTTCTGCTTCAGCCAGATCAGACCTGCAAAGAAACTGCGTTTCACAGGCCTTTGTAAGAGATGTTCCCGGTAGGCTTTAAGAGCACTGTGCAGAGCGAGTTGTTTCTTAGCTTCCCAATGAGCTGGAAGCAAGATGCTCTGGGGCCCAACTCGCCCTTTGTAAAGAAGCCTGCACGTTGTGCCTTTCAGCTCTAGGGCAATGTAGAGCACCCAGAGCAGAAGTTCTACTTCAGCCAGATCAGTCCTGCAGAGAAACTGCGTTTCACAGGCCTTTGTAAGTGATGTTCCCGGTAGGCTGTAAGAGCACTGTGCAGAGCGAGTTGTTTCTTAGCTTCCCAAAGAGCTGGAAGCAAGATGCTCTGGGGCCCAACTCGCCCTTTGGAAAGAAGCCTGCACCTTGTGCCTTTCTGATCTAGGGCAATGTAGCACACCCAGTGCAGAAGTTCTGCTTCAGCCAGATCAGGCCTGCAAAGAAACTGCGTTTCACAGGCCTTTGTAAGAGATGTTCCCGGTAGGCTGTAAGAGCACTGTGCAGAGCGAGTTGTTTCTTAGCTTCCGAAAGAGCTGGAAGCAAGATGCTCTGGGGCCCAACTCGCCCTTTGGAAAGAAGCCTGCACGTTGTGCCTTTAAGCTCTAGGGCAATGTAGCACACCCAGAGCAGTAGTTCTGCTGCAGCCAGATGAGGCCTGCAAAGAAACTGCGTTTCACAGGCCTTTGAAAGAGATGTTCCAGGTAGGCTGTGAGAGCACTGTGCAGAGCGAGTTGTTTCTTAGCTTCCCAAAGAGCTGGAAGCAAGATGCTCTGGGGCCCAACTCTCGCTTTGGAAAGAAGACTGCACGTTGTGCCTTTCAGCTCTAGGGCAATGTAGCCCACCCTGAGCAGAAGTTCTGCTTCAGCCAGATGAGGCCTGCAAAGAAACTGTGTTTCACAGGCCTTTGTAAGAAATGTACCCGGTAGGCTCTAAGAGCACTGTGCAGAGCGAGTTGTTTCTTAGCTTCCCAAAGAGCTGGAAGCAAGATGCTCTGGGGCCCAACTCGCCGTTTGGAACGAAGCCTGCACGTTGTGCCTCTCAGCTCTAGGGCAATGTAGCACACCCAGAGCAGAAGTTCTGCTTCAGCCAGACCAGGAATGCAGAGAAACTGCGTTTCACAGGCCTTTGTAAGAGATGTTCCCGGTAGGCTGTAAGAGCACTGTGCAGAGCGAGTTGTTTCTTAGCTTCCCAAAGAGCTGGAAGCAAGATGCTCTGGGGCCCAACTCGCCCTTTGTAAAGAAGCCTGCACGTTGTGCCTTTCAGCTCTAGGGCAATGTAGCACACCCAGAGCAGAAGTTCTGCGTCAGCCAGATCAGGCCTGCAAAGGAACTGCGTTTCACAGGCCTTTGAAAGAGATGTTCCTGGTAGGCTGTAAGAGCTCGGTGCGGAGCGAGTTGTTTCTTAGCTTCCCAAAGAGCTGGAAGCAAGATGCTCTGGGGCCCAACTCGCCCTTTGGAAAGAAGCCTGCACGTTGTGCCTTTAAGCTCTAGGGCAATGTAGCACACCCAGAGCAGTAGTTCTGCTGCAGCCAGATGAGGCCTGCAAAGAAACTGCGTTTCACAGGCCTTTGAAAGAGATGTTCCAGGTAGGCTGTGAGAGCACTGTGCAGAGCGAGTTGTTTCTTAGCTTCCCAAAGAGCTGGAAGCAAGATGCTCTGGGGCCCAACTCTCGCTTTGGAAAGAAGACTGCACGTTGTGCCTTTCAGCTCTAGGGCAATGTAGCCCACCCTGAGCAGAAGTTCTGCTTCAGCCAGATGAGGCCTGCAAAGAAACTGTGTTTCACAGGCCTTTGTAAGAAATGTACCCGGTAGGCTCTAAGAGCACTGTGCAGAGCGAGTTGTTTCTTAGCTTCCCAAAGAGCTGGAAGCAAGATGCTCTGGGGCCCAACTCGCCGTTTGGAACGAAGCCTGCACGTTGTGCCTCTCAGCTCTAGGGCAATGTAGCACACCCAGAGCAGAAGTTCTGCTTCAGCCAGACCAGGAATGCAGAGAAACTGCGTTTCACAGGCCTTTGTAAGAGATGTTCCCGGTAGGCTGTAAGAGCACTGTGCAGAGCGAGTTGTTTCTTAGCTTCCCAAAGAGCTGGAAGCAAGATGCTCTGGGGCCCAACTCGCCCTTTGTAAAGAAGCCTGCACGTTGTGCCTTTCAGCTCTAGGGCAATGTAGCACACCCAGAGCAGAAGTTCTGCGTCAGCCAGATCAGGCCTGCAAAGAAACTGCGTTTCACAGGCCTTTGTAAGAGATGTTCCCGGTAGGCTGTAAGAGCACTGTGCAGAGCGAGTTGTTTCTTAGCATCCCAAAGAGCTGGAAGCAAGATGCTCTGGCGACCAACTCGTCCTTTGGAAACAAGCCTGCACGTTTTGCCTTTCAGCTCTAGGGCAATGTAGCATACCAAGAGCAGAAGTTCTACTTCAGCCAGATCAGTCCTGCAGAGAAACTGCGTTTCACAGGACTCTGTAAGTGATGTTCCCGGTAGGCTGTAAGAGCACTAGGCCGAGTGAGTTGTTTCTTAGCTTCCCAAAGAGCTGGAAGCAAGATGCTCTGGGGCCCAACTCGCCCTTTGGAAAGAAGCCTGCACGTTGTGCCTTTCTGCTCTAGGGAAATGTAGCACACCCAGAGCAGAAGTTCAGCTTCTGCCAGATAAGGCCTGCAAAGAAACTGCGTTTCACAGGCCTTTGTAAGAGATGTTCCCGGTAGGCTGTAAGAGCACTGTGCAGAGCGAGATGTTTCTTATCTTCCCAAAGAGCTGGAAGCAAGATGCTCTGGGGCCCAACTCGCCCTTTGGAAAGAAGCCTGCACGTTGTGCCTTTCTGCTCTAGGGAAATGTAGCACACCCAGAGCAGAAGTTCCGCTTCTGCCAGATAAGGCCTGCAAAGAATCTGCGTTTCACAGGCCTTTGTAAGAGATGTTCCCGGTAGGCTGTAAGATCACTGTGCAGAGCGAGTTGTTTCTTAGCTTCCCAAAGAGCTGGAAGCAAGATGCTCTGGGGCCCAACTCGCCCTTTGGAAAGAAGCCTGCACGTTGTGTCTTTCAGCTCTAGGGCAATGTAGCAAACCCAGAGCAGAAGTTCTGATTCAGCCAGATCAGGCCTGCAAAGAAACTGCGTTTCACAGGCCTTTGTAAGAGATGTACCCGGTAGGCTGTAAGAGCACTGTGCAGAGCGAGTTGTTTCTTAGCTTCCCAAAGAGCTGGAAGCAAGATGCTCTGGGGCCCAACACGCCCTTTGGAAAGAAGCCTGCACGTTGTGCCTTTCTGCTCTAGGGCAATGTAGCACACCCAGAGCAGAAGTTCAGCTTCAGCCAGATAAGGCCTGCAAAGAAACTGCGTTTCACAGGCCTTTGTAAGAGATGTTCCCGGTAGGCTGTAAGATCACTGTGCAGAGCGAGTTGTTTCTTAGCTTCCCAAAGAGCTGGAAGCAAGATGCTCTGGGGCCCAACTCGCCCTTTGGAAAGAAGCCTGCACGTTGTGCCTTTCTGCTCTAGGGCAATGTAGCACAGCCAGAGCAGAAGTTGTACTTCAGGCAGATCAGTCCTGCAAAGGAACTGCGTTTCACAGGCCTTTGTAAGTGATGTGCCCGGTAGGCTGTAAGATCACTTTGCAGAGCGAGTTGTTTCTTAGCTTCCCAGAGAGCTGGAGCAAGATGCTCTGGGGCCCAACTCGCCCTTTGGAAAGAAGCCTGCACGTTGTGCCTTTCTGCTCTAGGGCAATGTAGCACACCCAGAGCAGAAGTTCTGCTTCAGCCAGATCAGGCATGCAAAGAAAGTGGGTTTCACAGGCCTTTGTAAGTGATGTTCCCGGTAGGCTGTAAGAGCACTTTGCAGAGCGAGCTGTTTCTTAGCTTCCCAAAGAGCTGGAAGCAAGATGCTCTGGGGCCCAACTCGCCCTTTGGAAAGAAGCCTGCACGTTGTGCCTTTCAGCTCTAGGGAAATGTAGCACACCCACAGCAGAAGTTCTGCTTCAGCCAGATGAGGACTGCAAAGAAACTGCGTTTCACAGGCCTTTGGAAGAGATGTTCCCGGTAGGCTGTGAGAGCACTGTGCAGAGCGAGTTGTTTCCTGGCTTCCCAAAGAGCTGGAAGCAAGATGCTCTGGGGCCCAACTCGACCTTTGGAAAGAAGCCTGCACGTTGTGCCTTTCAGCTCTAGGGAAATGTAGCACACCCACAGCAGAAGTTCTGCTTCAGCCAGATGAGGACTGCAAAGAAACTGCGTTTCACAGGCCTTTGGAAGAGATGTTCCCACTAGGCTGTAAGAGCACTGTGCAGAGCGAGTTGTTTCTTAGCTTCCCAAAGAGCTGGAAGCAAGATGCTGTGGGGCCCAACTCTCCCTTTGGAAAGAAGCCTGCACGTTGTGCCTCTCAGCTTTAGGGCAATGTAGCACACCCAGAGCAGAAGTTCTGCTTCAGCCATATCAGGCCTGCAAAGAAACTGCGTTTCACAGGCCTTTGTAAGAGATGTTCCCGGTAGGCTGTGAGAGCACTGTGCAGAGCGAGTTGTTTCTTAGCTTCCCAAAGAGCTGGAAGCAAGATGCTCTGGGGCCCAACTCGCCCTTTGGAAAGAAGCCTGCACGTTGTGCATTTCTGCTCTAGGGCAATGTAGCACACCCAGCGCAGAAGTTCTGCTTCATCCAGATCAGGCCTGCAAAGAAACTGCGTTTCACAGGCCTTTGTAAGTGGTGTTCCCGGTAGGCTGCAAGAGAACTTTGCAGAGAGAGTTGTTTCTTAGCTTCCCAAAGAGCTGGAAGCAAGATGCTCTGGGGCCCAACTCGCCGTTTGGAAAGAAGCCAGCACGTTGTGCCTTTCAGCTCTAGGGCAATGCAGAACACCAGAGCAGAAGTTCTGCTTCAGCCAGATCAGGCCTGCAAAGAAACTGGGTTTCACAGGCCTTTGTAAGAGATGTTCCCGGTAGGCTGTAAGAGCACTGTGCAGAGCGAGTTGTTTCTTGGCTTCCCAAAGAGCTGGAAGCAAGATGCTCTGGGGCCCAACTCGCCCTTTGGAAAGAAGCCTGCACGTTGTGCCTTTCAGCTTTAGGGCAATGTAGCACACCCAGAGCAGTAGTTCTGCTGCAGCCAGATGACGCCTGCAAAGAAACTGCATTTCACAGGCCTTTGTAAGAGATTTTCCCGGTAGGCTGTGAGAGCACTGTGCAGAGCGAGTTGTTTCCTGGCTTCCCAAAGAGCTGGAAGCAAGATGCTCTGGGGCCCAACTCGACCTTTGGAAAGAAGCCTGCATGTTGTGCCTTTCAGCTCTAGGGCAATGTAGCACACCCAGAGCAGAAGTTCTGCTTCAGCCAGATCAGGCCTGCGAAGAAACTGCATTTCACAGGCCTTTGTAAGAGATGTTCCCCGTAGGCTGTAAGAGCACTGTGCAGAGCGAGTTGTTTCTTAGCTTCCCAAAGAGCTGGAAGCAAGATGCTCTGGGGCCCAACTCGACCTTTGGAAAGAAGCCTGCACGTTGTGCCTTTCAGCTCTATGGCAATGTAGCACACCCAGCGCAGAAGTTCTGCTTCATCAAGATCAGGCCTGCAAAGAAACTGCGTTTCACAGGCCTTTGTAAGAGATGTTCCCGGTAGGCTGTAAGAGCACTGTGCAGAGCGACTGGTTTCTTATCTTCCCAAAGAGCTGGAAGCAAGATGCTCTGGGGCCCAACTCGCCCTTTGGAAAGAAGCCTGCACGTTGTGCCTTTCTGCTATAGGGAAATGTAGCACACCCAGAGGAGAAGTTCAGCTTCAGCCAGATAAGGCCTGCAAAGAAACTGCGTTTCACAGGCCCTTGTAAGAGATGTTCCCGGTAGGCTGTAAGATCACTGTGCAGAGCGAGTTGTTTCTTAGCTTCCCAAAGAGCTGGAAGCAAGATGCTCTGGGGCCCAACTCGCCCTTTGGACAGAAGCCTGCACGTTGTGCCTTTCAGCTCTAGCGAAATGTAGCACACCCAGAGCAGAAGTTCTGCTTCAGCCAGATGAGGCCTGCAAAGAAACAGCGTTTCACAGGGCTTTGTAAGAGATGTACCCGGTAGGCTGTAAGAGCACTGTGCAGAGCGAGTTGTTTCTTAGCTTCCCAAAGAGCTGGAAGCAAGATGCTCTGGGGCCCAACTCGTCCTTTGGAAAGAAGCCTGCACGTTGTGCCTTTCAGCTCTAGGGCAATGTAGCACACCCAGAGCAGTAGTTCTGCTGCAGCCAGATGACGCCTGCAAAGAAACTGCATTTCACAGGCCTTTGTAAGAGATTTTCCCCGTAGGCTGTGAGAGCACTGTGCAGAGCGAGTTGTTTCCTGGCTTCCCAAAGAGCTGGAAGCAAGATGCTCTGGGGCCCAACTCGACCTTTGGAAAGAAGCCTGCACGTTGTGCCTTTCAGCTCTAGGGCAATGTAGCACACCCAGAGCAGAAGTTCTGCTTCAGCCAGATCAGGCCTGCGAAGAAACTGCATTTCACAGGCCTTTGTAAGAGATGTTCCCCGTAGGCTGTAAGAGCACTGTGCAGAGCGAGTTGTTTCTTAGCTTCCCAAAGAGCTGGAAGCAAGATGCTCTGGGGCCCAACTCGACCTTTGGAAAGAAGCCTGCACGTTGTGCCTTTCAGCTCTATGGCAATGTAGCACACCCAGCGCAGAAGTTCTGCTTCATCAAGATCAGGCCTGCAAAGAAACTGCGTTTCACAGGCCTTTGTAAGAGATGTTCCCGGTAGGCTGTAAGAGCACTGTGCAGAGCGACTGGTTTCTTATCTTCCCAAAGAGCTGGAAGCAAGATGCTCTGGGGCCCAACTCGCCCTTTGGAAAGAAGCCTGCACGTTGTGCCTTTCTGCTATAGGGAAATGTAGCACACCCAGAGGAGAAGTTCAGCTTCAGCCAGATAAGGCCTGCAAAGAAACTGCGTTTCACAGGCCCTTGTAAGAGATGTTCCCGGTAGGCTGTAAGATCACTGTGCAGAGCGAGTTGTTTCTTAGCTTCCCAAAGAGCTGGAAGCAAGATGCTCTGGGGCCCAACTCGCCCTTTGGACAGAAGCCTGCACGTTGTGCCTTTCAGCTCTAGCGAAATGTAGCACACCCAGAGCAGAAGTTCTGCTTCAGCCAGATGAGGCCTGCAAAGAAACAGCGTTTCACAGGGCTTTGTAAGAGATGTACCCGGTAGGCTGTAAGAGCACTGTGCAGAGCGAGTTGTTTCTTAGCTTCCCAAAGAGCTGGAAGCAAGATGCTCTGGGGCCCAACTCGTCCTTTGGAAAGAAGCCTGCACGTTGTGCCTTTCAGCTCTAGGGCAATGTAGCACACCCAGAGCAGAAGTTCTGCTTCAGCCAGATCAGGCCTGCAAAGAAACTGCGTTTCACAGGCCTTTGTAAGAGATGTACCCGGTAGGCTCTAAGAGCACTGTGCAGAGCGACTTGTTTCTTAGCTTCCCAAAGAGCTGGAAGCAAGATGCTCTGGGGCCCAATTCACCCTTTGGAAAGAAGCCTGCACGTTTTGCCTTTCATCTCTAGGGCAATGTAGAGCACCCAGAGCAGAAGTTCTACTTCAGCCAGATCAGTCCTGCAGAGAAACTGCGTTTCACAGGCCTTTGTAAGAGATGTTCCCGGTAGGCTGTAAGAGCACTGTGCAGAGCGAGTTGTTTCTTACCTTCCCAAAGAGCTGGAAGCAAGATGCTCTGGGGCCCAAGTCGCCCTTTGGCAAGAAGCCTGCACCTTGTGCCTTTCAGCTCTAGGGCAATGTAGCACACCCAGAGCAGAAGTTCTGATTCAGCCAGATCAGGCCTGCAAAGAAACTGCGTTTCACAGGCCTTTGTAAGAGATGTTCCCGGTAGGCTGTAAGAGCACTGTGCAGAGCGAGTTGTTTTTTAGCTTGTCCAAGAGCTGGAAGCAAGATGCTCTGGGGACCAACTCGCCCTTTGGAAAGAAGCCTGCACGTTGTGACTTTCAGCTCTAGGGCATTGTAGAACAACAGAGCAGAAGTTCTGCTTCAGCCAGATCAGGCCTGCAAAGAAACTGCGTTTCACAGGCCTTTGTAAGAGATGTTCCCGGTAGGCTGTAAGAGCACTGTGCAGAGCGAGTTGTTTCTTATCTTCCCAAAGAGCTGGAAGCAAGATGCTCTGGGGCCCAACTCGCCCTTTGGAAAGAAGCCTGCACGTTGTGTCTTTCAGCTCTAGGGCAATGTAGCACACCCAGAGCAGAAGTTCTGATTCAGCCAGATCAGGCCTGCAAAGAAACTGCGTTTCACAGGCCTTTGTAAGAGATGTACCCGGTAGGCTGTAAGAGCACTGTGCAGAGCGAGTTGTTTCTTCGCTTCCCAAAGAGCTGGAAGCAAGATGCTCTGGGGCCCAACACGCCCTTTGGAAAGAAGCCTGCACGTTGTGCCTTTCTGCTCTAGGGAAATGTAGCACACCCAGAGCAGAAGTTCAGCTTCAGCCAGATAAGGCCTGCAAAGAAACTGCGTTTCACAGGCCTTTGTAAGAGATGTTCCCGGTAGGCTGTAAGATCACTGTGCAGAGCGAGTTGTTTCTTAGCTTCCCAAAGAGCTGGAAGCAAGATGCTCTGGGGCCCAACTCGCCCTTTGGAAAGAAGCCTGCACGTTGTGCCTTTCTGCTCTAGGGCAATGTAGCACAGCCAGAGCAGAAGTTGTACTTCAGGCCGATCAGTCCTGCAAAGGAACTGCGTTTCACAGGCCTTTGTAAGTGATGTTCCCGGTAGGCTGTAAGAGCACTTTGCAGAGCGAGTTGTTTCTTAGCTTCCCAAAGAGCTGGAGCAAGATGCTCTGGGGCCCAACTCGCCCTTTGGAAAGAAGCCTGCACGTTGTGCCTTTCAGCTCTAGGGCAATGTAGCACACCCAGAGCAGAAGTTCTGCTTCATCCATATGAGGCCTGCAAAGAAACTGGGTTTCACAGGCCTTTGTAAGAGATGTTCCCGGTAGGCTGTAAGAGCACTGTGCAGAGCGAGTTGTTTCTTAGCTTCCCAAAGAGCTGGAAGCAAGATTCTCTGGGGCCCAATTCACCCTTTGGAAAGAAGCCTTCACGTTGTGCCTTTCTGTTCTAGGGCAATGTAGCACACCCAGAGCAGAAGTTCTGCTTCAGCCAGATCAGGCCTGCAAAGAAACTGCGTTTCACAGGCCTTTGTAAGAGATGTTCCCGGTAGGCTGTAAGAGCACTGTGCAGAGCGAGTTGTTTTTTAGCTTGTCAAAGAGCTGGAAGCAAGATGCTCTGGGGACCAACTCGCCCTTTGGAAAGAAGCCTGCACGTTTGACTTTCAGCTCTAGGGCATTGTAGAACAACAGAGCAGAAGTTCTGCTTCAGCCAGATCAGGCCAGCAAAGAACCTGCGTTTCACAGGCCTTTGTAAGAGATGTTCCCGGTAGGCTGTAAGAGAACTGTGCAGAGCGAGTTGTTTCTTAGCTTCCCAAAGAGCTGGAAGCAAGATGCTCTGGGGCCCAACTCGCCCTTTGGAAAGAAGCCTGCACGTTGTGCCTTTCTGCTCTAGGGCAATGTAGCACACCCAGAGCAGAAGTTCAGCTTCTGCCAGATAAGGCCTGCAAAGAAACTGCGTTTCACAGGCCTTTGTAAGAGATGTTCCCGGTAGGCTGTAAGAGCACTGTGCAGAGCGAGATGTTTCTTATCTTCCCAAAGAGCTGGAAGCAAGATGCTCTGGGGCCCAACTCGCCCTTTGGAAAGAAGCCTGCACGTTGTGCCTTTCTGCTCTAGGGAAATGTAGCACACCCAGAGCAGAAGTTCCGCTTCTGCCAGATAAGGCCTGCAAAGAATCTGCGTTTCACAGGCCTTTGTAAGAGATGTTCCCGGTAGGCTGTAAGATCACTGTGCAGAGCGAGTAGTTTCTTAGCTTCCCAAAGAGCTGGAAGCAAGATGCTCTGGGGCCCAACTCGCCCTTTGGAAAGAAGCCTGCACGTTGTGTCTTTCAGCTCTAGGGCAATGTAGCAAACCCAGAGCAGAAGTTCTGATTCAGCCAGATCAGGCCTGCAAAGAAACTGCGTTTCACAGGCCTTTGTAAGAGATGTACCCGGTAGGCTGTAAGAGCACTGTGCAGAGCGAGTTGTTTCTTAGCTTCCCAAAGAGCTGGAAGCAAGATGCTCTGGGGCCCAACACGCCCTTTGGAAAGAAGCCTGCACGTTGTGCCTTTCTGCTCTAGGGCAATGTAGCACACCCAGAGCAGAAGTTCAGCTTCAGCCAGATAAGGCCTGCAAAGAAACTGCGTTTCACAGGCCTTTGTAAGAGATGTTCCCGGTAGGCTGTAAGATCACTGTGCAGAGCGAGTTGTTTCTTAGCTTCCCAAAGAGCTGGAAGCAAGATGCTCTGGGGCCCAACTCGCCCTTTGGAAAGAAGCCTGCACGTTGTGCCTTTCTGCTCTAGGGCAATGTAGCACAGCCAGAGCAGAAGTTGTACTTCAGGCAGATCAGTCCTGCAAAGGAACTGCGTTTCACAGGCCTTTGTAAGTGATGTTCCCGGTAGGCTGTAAGATCACTTTGCAGAGCGAGTTGTTTCTTAGCTTCCCAAAGAGCTGGAGCAAGATGCTCTGGGGCCCAACTCGCCCTTTGGAAAGAAGCCTGCACGTTGTGCCTTTCTGCTCCAGGGCAATGTAGCACACCCAGAGCAGAAGTTCTGCTTCAGCCAGATGAGGACTGCAAAGAAACTGCGTTTCACAGGTCTTTGGAAGAGATGTTCCCGGTAGGCTGTGAGAGCACTGTGCAGAGCGAGTTGTTTCTTAGCTTCCCAAAGAGCTGGAAGCAAGATGCTCTGGGGCCCAACTCGCCCTTTGGAAAGAAGCCTGCACGTTGTGCCTTTCAGCTTTAGGGCAATGTAGCACACCCAGAGCAGTAGTTCTGCTGCAGCCAGATGACGCCTGCAAAGAAACTGCATTTCACAGGCCTTTGTAAGAGATGTTCCCGGTAGGCTGTGAGAGCACTGTGCAGAGCGAGTTGTTTCCTGGCTTCCCAAAGAGCTGGAAGCAAGATGCTCTGGGGCCCAACTCGACCTTTGGAAAGAAGCCTGCACGTTGTGCCTTTCAGCTCTAGGGCAATGTAGCACACCCAGCGCAGAAGTTCTGCTTCATCCAGATCAGGCCGGCAAAGAAACTGCGTTTCACAGGCCTTTGTAAGTGGTGTTCCCGGTAGGCTGCAAGAGAACTTTGCAGAGAGAGTTGTTTCTTAGCTTCCCAAAGAGCTGGAAGCAAGATGCTCTGGGGCCCAACTCGCCGTTTGGAAAGAAGCCAGCACGTTGTGCCTTTCAGCTCTAGGGCAATGCAGAACACCAGAGCAGAAGTTCTGCTTCAGCCAGATCAGGCCTGCAAAGAAACTGGGTTTCACAGGCCTTTGTAAGAGATGTTCCCGGTAGGCTGTAAGAGCACTGTGCAGAGCGAGTTGTTTCTTGGCTTCCCAAAGAGCTGGAAGCAAGATGCTCTGGGGCCCAACTCGCCCTTTGGAAAGAAGCCTGCACGTTGTGCCTTTCAGCTTTAGGGCAATGTAGCACACCCAGAGCAGTAGTTCTGCTGCAGCCAGATGACGCCTGCAAAGAAACTGCATTTCACAGGCCTTTGTAAGAGATTTTCCCGGTAGGCTGTGAGAGCACTGTACAGAGCGAGCTGTTTCCTGGCTTCCCAAAGAGCTGGAAGCAAGATGCTCTGGGGCCCAACTCGCCCTTTGGAAAGAAGCCTGCACGTTGTGCCTTTCAGCTTTAGGGCAATGTAGCACACCCAGAGCAGTAGTTCTGCTGCAGCCAGATGACGCCTGCAAAGAAACTGCATTTCACAGGCCTTTGTAAGAGATGTTCCCGGTAGGCTGTGAGAGCACTGTGCAGAGCGAGTTGTTTCCTGGCTTCCCAAAGAGCTGGAAGCAAGATGCTCTGGGGCCCAACTCGACCTTTGGAAAGAAGCCTGCACGTTGTGCCTTTCAGCTCTAGGGAAATGTAGCACACCCGCAGCAGAAGTTCTGCTTCAGCCAGATGAGGACTGCAAAGAAACTGCGTTTCACAGGCCTTTGGAAGAGATGTTCCCACTAGGCTGTAAGAGCACTGTGCAGAGCGAGTTGTTTCTTAGCTTCCCAAAGAGCTGTAAGCAAGATGCTGTGGGGCCCAACTCTCCCTTTGGAAAGAAGCCTGCACGTTGTGCCTCTCAGCTTTAGGGCAATGTAGCACACCCAGAGCAGAAGTTCTGCTTCAGCCATATCAGGCCTGCAAAGAAACTGCGTTTCACAGGCCTTTGTAAGAGATGTTCCCGGTAGGCTGTGAGAGCACTGTGCAGAGCGAGTTGTTTCTTAGCTTCCCAAAGAGCTGGAAGCAAGATGCTCTGGGGCCCAACTCGCCCTTTGGAAAGAAGCCTGCACGTTGTGCATTTCTGCTCTAGGGCAATGTAGCACACCCAGCGCAGAAGTTCTGCTTCATCCAGATCAGGCCTGCAAAGAAACTGCGTTTCACAGGCCTTTGTAAGTGGTGTTCCCGGTAGGCTGCAAGAGAACTTTGCAGAGAGAGTTGTTTCTTAGCTTCCCAAAGAGCTGGAAGCAAGATGCTCTGGGGCCCAACTCGCCGTTTGGAAAGAAGCCAGCACGTTGTGCCTTTCAGCTCTAGGGCAATGCAGAACACCAGAGCAGAAGTTCTGCTTCAGCCAGATCAGGCCTGCAAAGAAACTGGGTTTCACAGGCCTTTGTAAGAGATGTTCCCGGTAGGCTGTAAGAGCACTGTGCAGAGCGAGTTGTTTCTTGGCTTCCCAAAGAGCTGGAAGCAAGATGCTCTGGGGCCCAACTCGCCCTTTGGAAAGAAGCCTGCACGTTGTGCCTTTCAGCTTTAGGGCAATGTAGCACACCCAGAGCAGTAGTTCTGCTGCAGCCAGATGACGCCTGCAAAGAAACTGCATTTCACAGGCCTTTGTAAGAGATTTTCCCGGTAGGCTGTGAGAGCACTGTGCAGAGCGAGTTGTTTCCTGGCTTCCCAAAGAGCTGGAAGCAAGATGCTCTGGGGCCCAACTCGACCTTTGGAAAGAAGCCTGCACGTTGTGCCTTTCAGCTCTAGGGCAATGTAGCACACCCAGAGCAGAAGTTCTGATTCAGCCAGATCAGGCCTGCAAAGAAACTGCGTTTCACAGGCCTTTGTAAGAGATGTTCCCGGTAGGCTGTAAGAGCACTGTGCAGAGCGAGGTGTTTTTTAGCTTGTCAAAGAGCTGGAAGCAAGATGCTCTGGGGACCAACTCGCCCTTTGGAAAGTAGCCTGCACGTTGTGACTTTCAGCTCTAGGGCATTGTAGAACAACAGAGCAGAAGTTCTGCTTCAGCCAGATCAGGCCTGCAAAGAAACTGCGTTTCACAGGCCTTTGTAAGAGATGTTACCGGTAGGCTGTAAGAGCACTGTGCAGAGCCAGTTGTTTCTTATCTTCCCAAAGAGCTGGAAGCAAGATGCTCTGGGGCCCAACTCGCCCTTTGGAAAGAAGCCTGCACGTTGTGTCTTTCAGCTCTAGGGCAATGTAGCACACCCAGAGCAGAAGTTCTGCTTCAGCCAGATCAGGCCTGCAAAGAAACTGCGTATCACAGGCCTTTGTAAGAGATGTTCCCGGTAGGCTGTGAGAGCACTGTGCAGAGCGAGTTGTTTCTTAGCTTCCCAAAGAGCTGGAAGCAAGATGCTCTGAGTCCCAACTCTCCCTTTGGAAAGAAGACTGCACGTTGTGCCTTTCAGCTCTAGGGCAATGTAGCACACCCAGAGCAGAAGTCCTACTTCAGCCAGATCAGGCCTGCGAAGAAACTGCATTTCACAGGCCTTTGTAAGAGATGTTCCCGGTAGGCTGTTAGAGCACTGTGCAGAGCGAGTTGTTTCTTAGCTTCCCAAAGAGCTGGAAGCAAGATGCTGTGGGGCCCAACTCGCCCTTTGGAAAGAAGCCTGCACGTTGTGCCTTTCAGCTCTAGGGCAAAGTAGCACACCCAGAGCAGAAGTCCTACTTCAGCCAGATCAGGCCTGCAAAGAAACTGTGTTTCACAGGCCTTTGGAAGAGATGTTCCCGGTAGGCTGTAAGAGCACTGTGCAGAGCGAGTGGTTTCTCAGCTTCCCAAAGAGCTGGAAGCAGGTGCTGTGGGGCCCAACTCGCCCTTTGGAAAGCAGCCTGCACGTTGTGCCTTTCAGCTCTAGGGCAAAGTAGCACACCCAGAGCAGAAGTCCTACTTCAGCCAGATCAGGCCTGCAAAGAAACTGCGTTTCACAGGCCTTTGGAAGAGATGTTCCCGGTAGGCTGTAAGAGCACTGTGCAGAGCGAGTTGTTTCTCAGCTTCCCAAAGAGCTGGAAGCAAGACGCTGTGGGGCCCAACTCGCCCTTTGGAAAGCAGCCTGCACGTTGTGCCTTTCAGCTCTAGGGCAAAGTAGCACACCCAGAGCAGAAGTCCTACTTCAGCCAGATCAGGCCTGCAAAGAAACTGCGTTTCACAGGCCTTTGGAAGAGATGTTCCCGGTAGGCTGTAAGAGCACTGTGCAGAGCGAGTGGTTTCTTAGCTTCCCAAAGAGCTGGAAGCAAGATGCTGTGGGGCCCAACTCGCCCTTTGGAAAGAAGACTGCACGTTGTGCCTTTCAGCTCTAGGGCAATGTAGCACACCCAGAGCAGAAGTTCTGCTTCAGCCAGATCAGGCCTGCAAAGAAACTGGGTTTCACAGGCCTTTGTAAGAGATGTACCCGGTTGGCTCTAAGAGCACTGTGCAGAGCTAGTTGTTTCTTAGCTTCCCAAAGATCTGGAAGCAAGATGCTCTGGGGCCCAACTCGCCCTTTGGAAAGAAGCCTGCACGTTGTGCCTTTCTGCTCTAGGGCAATGTAGCACACCCAGCACAGAAGTTCTGCTTCATCCAGATCAGGCCGGCAAAGAAACTGCGTTTCACAGGCCTTTGTAAGAGATGTTCCCGGTAGGCTGTAAGAGCACTGTGCAGAGCGAGTTGTTTCTTAGCTTCCCAAAGAGCTGGAAGCAAGATGCTGTGGGGCCCAACTCGCCCTTTGGAAAGAAGCCTGCACGTTGTGCCTTTCAGCTCTAGAACAAAGTAGCACACCCAGAGCAGAAGTCCTACTTCAGCCGGATCAGGCCTGCAAAGAAACTGCGTTTGACAGGCCTTTGGAAGAGATGTTCCCGGTAGGCTGTAAGAGCACTGTGCAGAGCGAGTGGTTTCTCAGCTTCCCAAAGAGCTGGAAGCAGGTGCTGTGGGGCCCAACTCGCCCTTTGGAAAGCAGCCTGCACGTTGTGCCTTTCAGCTCTAGGGCAAAGTAGCACACCCAGAGCAGAAGTCCTACTTCAGCCAGATCAGGCCTGCAAAGAAACTGCGTTTCACAGGCCTTTGGAAGAGATGTTCCCGGTAGGCTGTAAGAGCACTGTGCAGAGCGAGTTGTTTCTCAGCTTCCCAAAGAGCTGGAAGCAAGACGCTGTGGGGCCCAACTCGCCCTTTGGAAAGCAGCCTGCACGTTGTGCCTTTCAGCTCTAGGGCAAAGTAGCACACCCAGAGCAGAAGTCCTACTTCAGCCAGATCAGGCCTGCAAAGAAACTGCGTTTCACAGGCCTTTGGAAGAGATGTTCCCGGTAGGCTGTAAGAGCACTGTGCAGAGCGAGTGGTTTCTTAGCTTCCCAAAGAGCTGGAAGCAAGATGCTGTGGGGCCCAACTCGCCCTTTGGAAAGAAGACTGCACGTTGTGCCTTTCAGCTCTAGGGCAATGTAGCACACCCAGAGCAGAAGTTCTGCTTCAGCCAGATCAGGCCTGCAAAGAAACTGGGTTTCACAGGCCTTTGTAAGAGATGTACCCGGTTGGCTCTAAGAGCACTGTGCAGAGCTAGTTGTTTCTTAGCTTCCCAAAGATCTGGAAGCAAGATGCTCTGGGGCCCAACTCGCCCTTTGGAAAGAAGCCTGCACGTTGTGCCTTTCTGCTCTAGGGCAATGTAGCACACCCAGCACAGAAGTTCTGCTTCAGCCAGATAAGGCCTGCAAAGAAACTGCGTTTCACAGGCCCTTGTAAGAGATGTTCCCGGTAGGCTGTAAGATCACTGTGCAGAGCGAGTTGTTTCTTAGCTTCCCAAAGAGCTGGAAGCAAGATGCTCTGGGGCCCAACTCGCCCTTTGGACAGAAGCCTGCACGTTGTGCCTTTCAGCTCTAGCGAAATGTAGCACACCCAGAGCAGAAGTTCTGCTTCAGCCAGATCAGGCATGCAAAGAAACAGCGTTTCACAGGGCTTTGTAAGAGATGTACCCGGTAGGCTGTAAGAGCACTGTGCAGAGCGAGTTGTTTCTTAGCTTCCCAAAGAGCTGGAAGCAAGATGCTCTGGGGCCCAACTCGACCTTTGGAAAGAAGCCTGCACGTTGTGCCTTTCAGCTCTATGGCAATGTAGCACACCCAGCGCAGAAGTTCTGCTTCATCCAGATCAGGCCTGCAAAGAAACTGCGTTTCACAGGCCTTTGTAAGAGATGTTCCCGGTAGGCTGTAAGAGCACTGTGCAGAGCGACTTGTTTCTTATCTTCCCAAAGAGCTGGAAGCAAGATGCTCTGGGGCCCAACTCGCCCTTTGGAAAGAAGCCTGCACGTTGTGCCTTTCTGCTATAGGGAAATGTAGCACACCCAGAGGAGAAGTTCAGCTTCAGCCAGATAAGGCCTGCAAAGAAACTGCGTTTCACAGGCCCTTGTAAGAGATGTTCCCGGTAGGCTGTAAGATCACTGTGCAGAGCGAGTTGTTTCTTAGCTTCCCAAAGAGCTGGAAGCAAGATGCTCTGGGGCCCAACTCGCCCTTTGGACAGAAGCCTGCACGTTGTGCCTTTCAGCTCTAGCGAAATGTAGCACACCCAGAGCAGAAGTTCTGCTTCAGCCAGATGAGGCCTGCAAAGAAACAGCGTTTCACAGGGCTTTGTAAGAGATGTTCCCGGTAGGCTGTAAGAGCACTGTGCAGAGCGAGTTGTTTCTTAGCTTCCCAAAGAGCTGGAAGCAAGATGCTCTGGGGCCCAACTCGCCCTTTGGAAAGAAGCCTGCACGTTGTGCCTTTCAGCTATAGGGCAATGTAGCACACCCAGAGCAGAAGTTCTGCTTCAGCCAGATCAGTCCTGCAGCGAAACTGCGTTTCACAGGCCTTTGTAAGTGATGTTCCCGGTAGGCTGTAAGAGCACTTTGCAGAGCGAGTTGTTTCTTAGCTTCCCAAAGAGCTGGAAGCAAGATGCTCTGGGGCCCAACTCGCCCTTTGGAAAGAAGCCTGCACGTTGTGCCTTTCTGCTCTAGGGCAATGTAGCACACCCAGAGCAGAAGTTCTGCTTCAGCCAGATCAGGCCTGCAAAGAAACTGCGTTTCACAGGCCTTTGTAAGAGATGTTCCCGGTAGGCTGTAAGAGCATTGTGCAGAGCGAGTTGTTTCTTAGCTTCCCCAAGAGCTGGTAGCAAGATGCTCTGGGGCCCAACTCGCCCTTTGGAAAGAAGCCTGCACGTTGTGACTTTCAGCTCATGGGCATTGTAGAACAACAGAGCAGAAGTTCTGCTTCAGCCAGATCAGACCTGCAAAGAAACTGCGTTTCACAGGCCTTTGTAAGAGATGTTCCCGGTAGGCTTTAAGAGCACTGTGCAGAGCGAGTTGTTTCTTAGCTTCCCAATGAGCTGGAAGCAAGATGCTCTGGGGCCCAACTCGCCCTTTGTAAAGAAGCCTGCACGTTGTGCCTTTCAGCTCTAGGGCAATGTAGAGCACCCAGAGCAGAAGTTCTACTTCAGCCAGATCAGTCCTGCAGAGAAACTGCGTTTCACAGGCCTTTGTAAGTGATGTTCCCGGTAGGCTGTAAGAGCACTGTGCAGAGCGAGTTGTTTCTTAGCTTCCCAAAGAGCTGGAAGCAAGATGCTCTGGGGCCCAACTCGCCCTTTGGAAAGAAGCCTGCACCTTGTGCCTTTCTGATCTAGGGCAATGTAGCACACCCAGTGCAGAAGTTCTGCTTCAGCCAGATCAGGCCTGCAAAGAAACTGCGTTTCACAGGCCTTTGTAAGAGATGTTCCCGGTAGGCTGTAAGAGCACTGTGCAGAGCGAGTTGTTTCTTAGCTTCCGAAAGAGCTGGAAGCAAGATGCTCTGGGGCCCAACTCGCCCTTTGGAAAGAAGCCTGCACGTTGTGCCTTTAAGCTCTAGGGCAATGTAGCACACCCAGAGCAGTAGTTCTGCTGCAGCCAGATGAGGCCTGCAAAGAAACTGCGTTTCACAGGCCTTTGAAAGAGATGTTCCAGGTAGGCTGTGAGAGCACTGTGCAGAGCGAGTTGTTTCTTAGCTTCCCAAAGAGCTGGAAGCAAGATGCTCTGGGGCCCAACTCTCGCTTTGGAAAGAAGACTGCACGTTGTGCCTTTCAGCTCTAGGGCAATGTAGCCCACCCTGAGCAGAAGTTCTGCTTCAGCCAGATGAGGCCTGCAAAGAAACTGTGTTTCACAGGCCTTTGTAAGAAATGTACCCGGTAGGCTCTAAGAGCACTGTGCAGAGCGAGTTGTTTCTTAGCTTCCCAAAGAGCTGGAAGCAAGATGCTCTGGGGCCCAACTCGCCGTTTGGAACGAAGCCTGCACGTTGTGCCTTTCAGCTCTAGGGCAATGTAGCACACCCAGAGCAGAAGTTCTGCTTCAGCCAGACCAGGAATGCAGAGAAACTGCGTTTCACAGGCCTTTGTAAGAGATGTTCCCGGTAGGCTGTAAGAGCACTGTGCAGAGCGAGTTGTTTCTTAGCTTCCCAAAGAGCTGGAAGCAAGATGCTCTGGGGCCCAACTCGCCCTTTGTAAAGAAGCCTGCACGTTGTGCCTTTCAGCTCTAGGGCAATGTAGCACACCCAGAGCAGAAGTTCTGCGTCAGCCAGATCAGGCCTGCAAAGGAACTGCGTTTCACAGGCCTTTGAAAGAGATGTTCCTGGTAGGCTGTAAGAGCTCGGTGCGGAGCGAGTTGTTTCTTAGCTTCCCAAAGAGCTGGAAGCAAGATGCTCTGGGGCCCAACTCGCCCTTTGGAAAGAAGCCTGCACGTTGTGCCTTTAAGCTCTAGGGCAATGTAGCACACCCAGAGCAGTAGTTCTGCTGCAGCCAGATGAGGCCTGCAAAGAAACTGCGTTTCACAGGCCTTTGAAAGAGATGTTCCAGGTAGGCTGTGAGAGCACTGTGCAGAGCGAGTTGTTTCTTAGCTTCCCAAAGAGCTGGAAGCAAGATGCTCTGGGGCCCAACTCTCGCTTTGGAAAGAAGACTGCACGTTGTGCCTTTCAGCTCTAGGGCAATGTAGCCCACCCTGAGCAGAAGTTCTGCTTCAGCCAGATGAGGCCTGCAAAGAAACTGTGTTTCACAGGCCTTTGTAAGAAATGTACCCGGTAGGCTCTAAGAGCACTGTGCAGAGCGAGTTGTTTCTTAGCTTCCCAAAGAGCTGGAAGCAAGATGCTCTGGGGCCCAACTCGCCGTTTGGAACGAAGCCTGCACGTTGTGCCTCTCAGCTCTAGGGCAATGTAGCACACCCAGAGCAGAAGTTCTGCTTCAGCCAGACCAGGAATGCAGAGAAACTGCGTTTCACAGGCCTTTGTAAGAGATGTTCCCGGTAGGCTGTAAGAGCACTGTGCAGAGCGAGTTGTTTCTTAGCTTCCCAAAGAGCTGGAAGCAAGATGCTCTGGGGCCCAACTCGCCCTTTGTAAAGAAGCCTGCACGTTGTGCCTTTCAGCTCTAGGGCAATGTAGCACACCCAGAGCAGAAGTTCTGCGTCAGCCAGATCAGGCCTGCAAAGAAACTGCGTTTCACAGGCCTTTGTAAGAGATGTTCCCGGTAGGCTGTAAGAGCACTGTGCAGAGCGAGTTGTTTCTTAGCATCCCAAAGAGCTGGAAGCAAGATGCTCTGGCGACCAACTCGTCCTTTGGAAACAAGCCTGCACGTTTTGCCTTTCAGCTCTAGGGCAATGTAGCATACCAAGAGCAGAAGTTCTACTTCAGCCAGATCAGTCCTGCAGAGAAACTGCGTTTCACAGGACTCTGTAAGTGATGTTCCCGGTAGGCTGTAAGAGCACTAGGCCGAGTGAGTTGTTTCTTAGCTTCCCAAAGAGCTGGAAGCAAGATGCTCTGGGGCCCAACTCGCCCTTTGGAAAGAAGCCTGCACGTTGTGCCTTTCTGCTCTAGGGAAATGTAGCACACCCAGAGCAGAAGTTCAGCTTCTGCCAGATAAGGCCTGCAAAGAAACTGCGTTTCACAGGCCTTTGTAAGAGATGTTCCCGGTAGGCTGTAAGAGCACTGTGCAGAGCGAGATGTTTCTTATCTTCCCAAAGAGCTGGAAGCAAGATGCTCTGGGGCCCAACTCGCCCTTTGGAAAGAAGCCTGCACGTTGTGCCTTTCTGCTCTAGGGAAATGTAGCACACCCAGAGCAGAAGTTCCGCTTCTGCCAGATAAGGCCTGCAAAGAATCTGCGTTTCACAGGCCTTTGTAAGAGATGTTCCCGGTAGGCTGTAAGATCACTGTGCAGAGCGAGTTGTTTCTTAGCTTCCCAAAGAGCTGGAAGCAAGATGCTCTGGGGCCCAACTCGCCCTTTGGAAAGAAGCCTGCACGTTGTGTCTTTCAGCTCTAGGGCAATGTAGCAAACCCAGAGCAGAAGTTCTGATTCAGCCAGATCAGGCCTGCAAAGAAACTGCGTTTCACAGGCCTTTGTAAGAGATGTACCCGGTAGGCTGTAAGAGCACTGTGCAGAGCGAGTTGTTTCTTAGCTTCCCAAAGAGCTGGAAGCAAGATGCTCTGGGGCCCAACACGCCCTTTGGAAAGAAGCCTGCACGTTGTGCCTTTCTGCTCTAGGGCAATGTAGCACACCCAGAGCAGAAGTTCAGCTTCAGCCAGATAAGGCCTGCAAAGAAACTGCGTTTCACAGGCCTTTGTAAGAGATGTTCCCGGTAGGCTGTAAGATCACTGTGCAGAGCGAGTTGTTTCTTAGCTTCCCAAAGAGCTGGAAGCAAGATGCTCTGGGGCCCAACTCGCCCTTTGGAAAGAAGCCTGCACGTTGTGCCTTTCTGCTCTAGGGCAATGTAGCACAGCCAGAGCAGAAGTTGTACTTCAGGCAGATCAGTCCTGCAAAGGAACTGCGTTTCACAGGCCTTTGTAAGTGATGTGCCCGGTAGGCTGTAAGATCACTTTGCAGAGCGAGTTGTTTCTTAGCTTCCCAGAGAGCTGGAGCAAGATGCTCTGGGGCCCAACTCGCCCTTTGGAAAGAAGCCTGCACGTTGTGCCTTTCTGCTCTAGGGCAATGTAGCACACCCAGAGCAGAAGTTCTGCTTCAGCCAGATCAGGCATGCAAAGAAAGTGGGTTTCACAGGCCTTTGTAAGTGATGTTCCCGGTAGGCTGTAAGAGCACTTTGCAGAGCGAGCTGTTTCTTAGCTTCCCAAAGAGCTGGAAGCAAGATGCTCTGGGGCCCAACTCGCCCTTTGGAAAGAAGCCTGCACGTTGTGCCTTTCAGCTCTAGGGAAATGTAGCACACCCACAGCAGAAGTTCTGCTTCAGCCAGATGAGGACTGCAAAGAAACTGCGTTTCACAGGCCTTTGGAAGAGATGTTCCCGGTAGGCTGTGAGAGCACTGTGCAGAGCGAGTTGTTTCCTGGCTTCCCAAAGAGCTGGAAGCAAGATGCTCTGGGGCCCAACTCGACCTTTGGAAAGAAGCCTGCACGTTGTGCCTTTCAGCTCTAGGGAAATGTAGCACACCCACAGCAGAAGTTCTGCTTCAGCCAGATGAGGACTGCAAAGAAACTGCGTTTCACAGGCCTTTGGAAGAGATGTTCCCACTAGGCTGTAAGAGCACTGTGCAGAGCGAGTTGTTTCTTGGCTTCCCAAAGAGCTGGAAGCAAGATGCTCTGGGGCCCAACTCGCCCTTTGGAAAGAAGCCTGCACGTTGTGCCTTTCAGCTTTAGGGCAATGTAGCACACCCAGAGCAGTAGTTCTGCTGCAGCCAGATGACGCCTGCAAAGAAACTGCATTTCACAGGCCTTTGTAAGAGATTTTCCCGGTAGGCTGTGAGAGCACTGTGCAGAGCGAGTTGTTTCCTGGCTTCCCAAAGAGCTGGAAGCAAGATGCTCTGGGGCCCAACTCGACCTTTGGAAAGAAGCCTGCATGTTGTGCCTTTCAGCTCTAGGGCAATGTAGCACACCCAGAGCAGAAGTTCTGCTTCAGCCAGATCAGGCCTGCGAAGAAACTGCATTTCACAGGCCTTTGTAAGAGATGTTCCCCGTAGGCTGTAAGAGCACTGTGCAGAGCGAGTTGTTTCTTAGCTTCCCAAAGAGCTGGAAGCAAGATGCTCTGGGGCCCAACTCGACCTTTGGAAAGAAGCCTGCACGTTGTGCCTTTCAGCTCTATGGCAATGTAGCACACCCAGCGCAGAAGTTCTGCTTCATCAAGATCAGGCCTGCAAAGAAACTGCGTTTCACAGGCCTTTGTAAGAGATGTTCCCGGTAGGCTGTAAGAGCACTGTGCAGAGCGACTGGTTTCTTATCTTCCCAAAGAGCTGGAAGCAAGATGCTCTGGGGCCCAACTCGCCCTTTGGAAAGAAGCCTGCACGTTGTGCCTTTCTGCTATAGGGAAATGTAGCACACCCAGAGGAGAAGTTCAGCTTCAGCCAGATAAGGCCTGCAAAGAAACTGCGTTTCACAGGCCCTTGTAAGAGATGTTCCCGGTAGGCTGTAAGATCACTGTGCAGAGCGAGTTGTTTCTTAGCTTCCCAAAGAGCTGGAAGCAAGATGCTCTGGGGCCCAACTCGCCCTTTGGACAGAAGCCTGCACGTTGTGCCTTTCAGCTCTAGCGAAATGTAGCACACCCAGAGCAGAAGTTCTGCTTCAGCCAGATGAGGCCTGCAAAGAAACAGCGTTTCACAGGGCTTTGTAAGAGATGTACCCGGTAGGCTGTAAGAGCACTGTGCAGAGCGAGTTGTTTCTTAGCTTCCCAAAGAGCTGGAAGCAAGATGCTCTGGGGCCCAACTCGTCCTTTGGAAAGAAGCCTGCACGTTGTGCCTTTCAGCTCTAGGGCAATGTAGCACACCCAGAGCAGTAGTTCTGCTGCAGCCAGATGACGCCTGCAAAGAAACTGCATTTCACAGGCCTTTGTAAGAGATTTTCCCCGTAGGCTGTGAGAGCACTGTGCAGAGCGAGTTGTTTCCTGGCTTCCCAAAGAGCTGGAAGCAAGATGCTCTGGGGCCCAACTCGACCTTTGGAAAGAAGCCTGCACGTTGTGCCTTTCAGCTCTAGGGCAATGTAGCACACCCAGAGCAGAAGTTCTGCTTCAGCCAGATCAGGCCTGCGAAGAAACTGCATTTCACAGGCCTTTGTAAGAGATGTTCCCCGTAGGCTGTAAGAGCACTGTGCAGAGCGAGTTGTTTCTTAGCTTCCCAAAGAGCTGGAAGCAAGATGCTCTGGGGCCCAACTCGACCTTTGGAAAGAAGCCTGCACGTTGTGCCTTTCAGCTCTATGGCAATGTAGCACACCCAGCGCAGAAGTTCTGCTTCATCAAGATCAGGCCTGCAAAGAAACTGCGTTTCACAGGCCTTTGTAAGAGATGTTCCCGGTAGGCTGTAAGAGCACTGTGCAGAGCGACTGGTTTCTTATCTTCCCAAAGAGCTGGAAGCAAGATGCTCTGGGGCCCAACTCGCCCTTTGGAAAGAAGCCTGCACGTTGTGCCTTTCTGCTATAGGGAAATGTAGCACACCCAGAGGAGAAGTTCAGCTTCAGCCAGATAAGGCCTGCAAAGAAACTGCGTTTCACAGGCCCTTGTAAGAGATGTTCCCGGTAGGCTGTAAGATCACTGTGCAGAGCGAGTTGTTTCTTAGCTTCCCAAAGAGCTGGAAGCAAGATGCTCTGGGGCCCAACTCGCCCTTTGGACAGAAGCCTGCACGTTGTGCCTTTCAGCTCTAGCGAAATGTAGCACACCCAGAGCAGAAGTTCTGCTTCAGCCAGATGAGGCCTGCAAAGAAACAGCGTTTCACAGGGCTTTGTAAGAGATGTACCCGGTAGGCTGTAAGAGCACTGTGCAGAGCGAGTTGTTTCTTAGCTTCCCAAAGAGCTGGAAGCAAGATGCTCTGGGGCCCAACTCGTCCTTTGGAAAGAAGCCTGCACGTTGTGCCTTTCAGCTCTAGGGCAATGTAGCACACCCAGAGCAGAAGTTCTGCTTCAGCCAGATCAGGCCTGCAAAGAAACTGCGTTTCACAGGCCTTTGTAAGAGATGTACCCGGTAGGCTCTAAGAGCACTGTGCAGAGCGACTTGTTTCTTAGCTTCCCAAAGAGCTGGAAGCAAGATGCTCTGGGGCCCAATTCACCCTTTGGAAAGAAGCCTGCACGTTTTGCCTTTCATCTCTAGGGCAATGTAGAGCACCCAGAGCAGAAGTTCTACTTCAGCCAGATCAGTCCTGCAGAGAAACTGCGTTTCACAGGCCTTTGTAAGAGATGTTCCCGGTAGGCTGTAAGAGCACTGTGCAGAGCGAGTTGTTTCTTACCTTCCCAAAGAGCTGGAAGCAAGATGCTCTGGGGCCCAAGTCGCCCTTTGGCAAGAAGCCTGCACCTTGTGCCTTTCAGCTCTAGGGCAATGTAGCACACCCAGAGCAGAAGTTCTGATTCAGCCAGATCAGGCCTGCAAAGAAACTGCGTTTCACAGGCCTTTGTAAGAGATGTTCCCGGTAGGCTGTAAGAGCACTGTGCAGAGCGAGTTGTTTTTTAGCTTGTCCAAGAGCTGGAAGCAAGATGCTCTGGGGACCAACTCGCCCTTTGGAAAGAAGCCTGCACGTTGTGACTTTCAGCTCTAGGGCATTGTAGAACAACAGAGCAGAAGTTCTGCTTCAGCCAGATCAGGCCTGCAAAGAAACTGCGTTTCACAGGCCTTTGTAAGAGATGTTCCCGGTAGGCTGTAAGAGCACTGTGCAGAGCGAGTTGTTTCTTATCTTCCCAAAGAGCTGGAAGCAAGATGCTCTGGGGCCCAACTCGCCCTTTGGAAAGAAGCCTGCACGTTGTGTCTTTCAGCTCTAGGGCAATGTAGCACACCCAGAGCAGAAGTTCTGATTCAGCCAGATCAGGCCTGCAAAGAAACTGCGTTTCACAGGCCTTTGTAAGAGATGTACCCGGTAGGCTGTAAGAGCACTGTGCAGAGCGAGTTGTTTCTTCGCTTCCCAAAGAGCTGGAAGCAAGATGCTCTGGGGCCCAACACGCCCTTTGGAAAGAAGCCTGCACGTTGTGCCTTTCTGCTCTAGGGAAATGTAGCACACCCAGAGCAGAAGTTCAGCTTCAGCCAGATAAGGCCTGCAAAGAAACTGCGTTTCACAGGCCTTTGTAAGAGATGTTCCCGGTAGGCTGTAAGATCACTGTGCAGAGCGAGTTGTTTCTTAGCTTCCCAAAGAGCTGGAAGCAAGATGCTCTGGGGCCCAACTCGCCCTTTGGAAAGAAGCCTGCACGTTGTGCCTTTCTGCTCTAGGGCAATGTAGCACAGCCAGAGCAGAAGTTGTACTTCAGGCCGATCAGTCCTGCAAAGGAACTGCGTTTCACAGGCCTTTGTAAGTGATGTTCCCGGTAGGCTGTAAGAGCACTTTGCAGAGCGAGTTGTTTCTTAGCTTCCCAAAGAGCTGGAGCAAGATGCTCTGGGGCCCAACTCGCCCTTTGGAAAGAAGCCTGCACGTTGTGCCTTTCAGCTCTAGGGCAATGTAGCACACCCAGAGCAGAAGTTCTGCTTCATCCATATGAGGCCTGCAAAGAAACTGGGTTTCACAGGCCTTTGTAAGAGATGTTCCCGGTAGGCTGTAAGAGCACTGTGCAGAGCGAGTTGTTTCTTAGCTTCCCAAAGAGCTGGAAGCAAGATTCTCTGGGGCCCAATTCACCCTTTGGAAAGAAGCCTTCACGTTGTGCCTTTCTGTTCTAGGGCAATGTAGCACACCCAGAGCAGAAGTTCTGCTTCAGCCAGATCAGGCCTGCAAAGAAACTGCGTTTCACAGGCCTTTGTAAGAGATGTTCCCGGTAGGCTGTAAGAGCACTGTGCAGAGCGAGTTGTTTTTTAGCTTGTCAAAGAGCTGGAAGCAAGATGCTCTGGGGACCAACTCGCCCTTTGGAAAGAAGCCTGCACGTTTGACTTTCAGCTCTAGGGCATTGTAGAACAACAGAGCAGAAGTTCTGCTTCAGCCAGATCAGGCCAGCAAAGAACCTGCGTTTCACAGGCCTTTGTAAGAGATGTTCCCGGTAGGCTGTAAGAGAACTGTGCAGAGCGAGTTGTTTCTTAGCTTCCCAAAGAGCTGGAAGCAAGATGCTCTGGGGCCCAACTCGCCCTTTGGAAAGAAGCCTGCACGTTGTGCCTTTCTGCTCTAGGGAAATGTAGCACACCCAGAGCAGAAGTTCAGCTTCTGCCAGATAAGGCCTGCAAAGAAACTGCGTTTCACAGGCCTTTGTAAGAGATGTTCCCGGTAGGCTGTAAGAGCACTGTGCAGAGCGAGATGTTTCTTATCTTCCCAAAGAGCTGGAAGCAAGATGCTCTGGGGCCCAACTCGCCCTTTGGAAAGAAGCCTGCACGTTGTGCCTTTCTGCTCTAGGGCAATGTAGCACACCCAGAGCAGAAGTTCCGCTTCTGCCAGATAAGGCCTGCAAAGAATCTGCGTTTCACAGGCCTTTGTAAGAGATGTTCCCGGTAGGCTGTAAGATCACTGTGCAGAGCGAGTAGTTTCTTAGCTTCCCAAAGAGCTGGAAGCAAGATGCTCTGGGGCCCAACTCGCCCTTTGGAAAGAAGCCTGCACGTTGTGTCTTTCAGCTCTAGGGCAATGTAGCAAACCCAGAGCAGAAGTTCTGATTCAGCCAGATCAGGCCTGCAAAGAAACTGCGTTTCACAGGCCTTTGTAAGAGATGTACCCGGTAGGCTGTAAGAGCACTGTGCAGAGCGAGTTGTTTCTTAGCTTCCCAAAGAGCTGGAAGCAAGATGCTCTGGGGCCCAACACGCCCTTTGGAAAGAAGCCTGCACGTTGTGCCTTTCTGCTCTAGGGCAATGTAGCACACCCAGAGCAGAAGTTCAGCTTCAGCCAGATAAGGCCTGCAAAGAAACTGCGTTTCACAGGCCTTTGTAAGAGATGTTCCCGGTAGGCTGTAAGATCACTGTGCAGAGCGAGTTGTTTCTTAGCTTCCCAAAGAGCTGGAAGCAAGATGCTCTGGGGCCCAACTCGCCCTTTGGAAAGAAGCCTGCACGTTGTGCCTTTCTGCTCTAGGGCAATGTAGCACAGCCAGAGCAGAAGTTGTACTTCAGGCAGATCAGTCCTGCAAAGGAACTGCGTTTCACAGGCCTTTGTAAGTGATGTTCCCGGTAGGCTGTAAGATCACTTTGCAGAGCGAGTTGTTTCTTAGCTTCCCAAAGAGCTGGAGCAAGATGCTCTGGGGCCCAACTCGCCCTTTGGAAAGAAGCCTGCACGTTGTGCCTTTCTGCTCCAGGGCAATGTAGCACACCCAGAGCAGAAGTTCTGCTTCAGCCAGATGAGGACTGCAAAGAAACTGCGTTTCACAGGCCTTTGGAAGAGATGTTCCCGGTAGGCTGTGAGAGCACTGTGCAGAGCGAGTTGTTTCTTAGCTTCCCAAAGAGCTGGAAGCAAGATGCTCTGGGGCCCAACTCGCCCTTTGGAAAGAAGCCTGCACGTTGTGCCTTTCAGCTTTAGGGCAATGTAGCACACCCAGAGCAGTAGTTCTGCTGCAGCCAGATGACGCCTGCAAAGAAACTGCATTTCACAGGCCTTTGTAAGAGATGTTCCCGGTAGGCTGTGAGAGCACTGTGCAGAGCGAGTTGTTTCCTGGCTTCCCAAAGAGCTGGAAGCAAGATGCTCTGGGGCCCAACTCGACCTTTGGAAAGAAGCCTGCACGTTGTGCCTTTCAGCTCTAGGGCAATGTAGCACACCCAGCGCAGAAGTTCTGCTTCATCCAGATCAGGCCGGCAAAGAAACTGCGTTTCACAGGCCTTTGTAAGTGGTGTTCCCGGTAGGCTGCAAGAGAACTTTGCAGAGAGAGTTGTTTCTTAGCTTCCCAAAGAGCTGGAAGCAAGATGCTCTGGGGCCCAACTCGCCGTTTGGAAAGAAGCCAGCACGTTGTGCCTTTCAGCTCTAGGGCAATGCAGAACACCAGAGCAGAAGTTCTGCTTCAGCCAGATCAGGCCTGCAAAGAAACTGGGTTTCACAGGCCTTTGTAAGAGATGTTCCCGGTAGGCTGTAAGAGCACTGTGCAGAGCGAGTTGTTTCTTGGCTTCCCAAAGAGCTGGAAGCAAGATGCTCTGGGGCCCAACTCGCCCTTTGGAAAGAAGCCTGCACGTTGTGCCTTTCAGCTTTAGGGCAATGTAGCACACCCAGAGCAGTAGTTCTGCTGCAGCCAGATGACGCCTGCAAAGAAACTGCATTTCACAGGCCTTTGTAAGAGATTTTCCCGGTAGGCTGTGAGAGCACTGTACAGAGCGAGCTGTTTCCTGGCTTCCCAAAGAGCTGGAAGCAAGATGCTCTGGGGCCCAACTCGCCCTTTGGAAAGAAGCCTGCACGTTGTGCCTTTCAGCTTTAGGGCAATGTAGCACACCCAGAGCAGTAGTTCTGCTGCAGCCAGATGACGCCTGCAAAGAAACTGCATTTCACAGGCCTTTGTAAGAGATGTTCCCGGTAGGCTGTGAGAGCACTGTGCAGAGCGAGTTGTTTCCTGGCTTCCCAAAGAGCTGGAAGCAAGATGCTCTGGGGCCCAACTCGACCTTTGGAAAGAAGCCTGCACGTTGTGCCTTTCAGCTCTAGGGAAATGTAGCACACCCGCAGCAGAAGTTCTGCTTCAGCCAGATGAGGACTGCAAAGAAACTGCGTTTCACAGGCCTTTGGAAGAGATGTTCCCACTAGGCTGTAAGAGCACTGTGCAGAGCGAGTTGTTTCTTAGCTTCCCAAAGAGCTGTAAGCAAGATGCTGTGGGGCCCAACTCTCCCTTTGGAAAGAAGCCTGCACGTTGTGCCTCTCAGCTTTAGGGCAATGTAGCACACCCAGAGCAGAAGTTCTGCTTCAGCCATATCAGGCCTGCAAAGAAACTGCGTTTCACAGGCCTTTGTAAGAGATGTTCCCGGTAGGCTGTGAGAGCACTGTGCAGAGCGAGTTGTTTCTTAGCTTCCCAAAGAGCTGGAAGCAAGATGCTCTGGGGCCCAACTCGCCCTTTGGAAAGAAGCCTGCACGTTGTGCATTTCTGCTCTAGGGCAATGTAGCACACCCAGCGCAGAAGTTCTGCTTCATCCAGATCAGGCCTGCAAAGAAACTGCGTTTCACAGGCCTTTGTAAGTGGTGTTCCCGGTAGGCTGCAAGAGAACTTTGCAGAGAGAGTTGTTTCTTAGCTTCCCAAAGAGCTGGAAGCAAGATGCTCTGGGGCCCAACTCGCCGTTTGGAAAGAAGCCAGCACGTTGTGCCTTTCAGCTCTAGGGCAATGCAGAACACCAGAGCAGAAGTTCTGCTTCAGCCAGATCAGGCCTGCAAAGAAACTGGGTTTCACAGGCCTTTGTAAGAGATGTTCCCGGTAGGCTGTAAGAGCACTGTGCAGAGCGAGTTGTTTCTTGGCTTCCCAAAGAGCTGGAAGCAAGATGCTCTGGGGCCCAACTCGCCCTTTGGAAAGAAGCCTGCACGTTGTGCCTTTCAGCTTTAGGGCAATGTAGCACACCCAGAGCAGTAGTTCTGCTGCAGCCAGATGACGCCTGCAAAGAAACTGCATTTCACAGGCCTTTGTAAGAGATTTTCCCGGTAGGCTGTGAGAGCACTGTGCAGAGCGAGTTGTTTCCTGGCTTCCCAAAGAGCTGGAAGCAAGATGCTCTGGGGCCCAACTCGACCTTTGGAAAGAAGCCTGCACGTTGTGCCTTTCAGCTCTAGGGCAATGTAGCACACCCAGAGCAGAAGTTCTGATTCAGCCAGATCAGGCCTGCAAAGAAACTGCGTTTCACAGGCCTTTGTAAGAGATGTTCCCGGTAGGCTGTAAGAGCACTGTGCAGAGCGAGTTGATTCTTAGCTTCCCAAAGAGCTGGAAGCAAGATGCTCTGGGGCCGAACTCACCCTTTGGAAAGAAGCCTGCACGTTTTGCCTTTCATCTCTAGGGCAATGTAGAGCACCCAGAGCAGAAGTTCTACTTCAGCCAGATCAGTCCTGCAGAGAAACTGCGTTTCACAGGCCTTTGTAAGTGATGTTCCCGGTAGGCTGTAAGAGCACTGTGCAGAGCGAGTTGTTTCTTAGCTTCCCAAAGAGCTGGAAGCAAGATGCTCTGGGGCCCAACTCGCCCTTTGGAAAGAAGCCTGCACGTTGTGCCTTTCTGATCTAGGGCAATGTAGCACACCAAGAGCAGAAGTTCTGCTTCAGACAGATCAGGCCTGCAAAGAAACTGCGTTTCACAGGCCTTTGTAAGAGATGTTCCCGGTAGGCTGTAAGAGCACTGTGCAGAGCGAGTTGTTTCTTAGCTTCCCAAAGAGCTGGAAGCAAGATGCTCAGGGGCCCAACTCGCCCTTTGGAAAGAAGCCTGCACGTTGTGCCTTTCTGTTCTAGGGCAATGTAGCACACCCAGAGCAGAAGTTCTGCTTCAGCCAGATCAGGCCTGCAAAGAAACTGCGTTTCACAGGCCTTTGTAAGAGATGTTCCCGGTAGGCTGTAAGAGCACTGTGCAGAGCGAGTTGTTTCTTAGCTTCCCAAAGAGCTGGAAGCAAGATTCTCTGGGGCCCAACTCGCCCTTTGGAAAGAAGCCTGCACGTTTTGCCTTTCAGCTCTAGGGCAATGTAGCACACCCAGAGCAGAAGTTCTGCTTCAGCCATATCAGGCCTGCAAAGAAACTGCGTTTCACAGGCCTTTGTAAGAGATGTTCCCGGTAGGCTGTAAGAGCACAGTGCAGAGCGAGTTGTTTCTTACCTTCCCAAAGAGCTGGAAGCAAGATTCTCTGGGGCCCAACTCGCCCTTTGGAAAGAAGCCTGCACCTTGTGCCTTTCAGCTCTAGGGCAATGTAGCACACCCAGAGCAGAAGTTCTGATTCAGCCAGATCAGGCCTGCAAAGAAACTGCGTTTCACAGGCCTTTGTAAGAGATGTTCCCGGTAGGCTGTAAGAGCACTGTGCAGAGCGAGGTGTTTTTTAGCTTGTCAAAGAGCTGGAAGCAAGATGCTCTGGGGACCAACTCGCCCTTTGGAAAGAAGCCTGCACGTTGTGACTTTCAGCTCTAGGGCATTGTAGAACAACAGAGCAGAAGTTCTGCTTCAGCCAGATCAGGCCTGCAAAGAAACTGCGTTTCACAGGCCTTTGTAAGAGATGTTACCGGTAGGCTGTAAGAGCACTGTGCAGAGCCAGTTGTTTCTTATCTTCCCAAAGAGCTGGAAGCAAGATGCTCTGGGGCCCAACTCGCCCTTTGGAAAGAAGCCTGCACGTTGTGTCTTTCAGCTCTAGGGCAATGTAGCACACCCAGAGCAGAAGTTCTGCTTCAGCCAGATCAGGCCTGCAAAGAAACTGCGTATCACAGGCCTTTGTAAGAGATGTTCCCGGTAGGCTGTGAGAGCACTGTGCAGAGCGAGTTGTTTCTTAGCTTCCCAAAGAGCTGGAAGCAAGATGCTCTGAGTCCCAACTCTCCCTTTGGAAAGAAGACTGCACGTTGTGCCTTTCAGCTCTAGGGCAATGTAGCACACCCAGAGCAGAAGTCCTACTTCAGCCAGATCAGGCCTGCGAAGAAACTGCATTTCACAGGCCTTTGTAAGAGATGTTCCCGGTAGGCTGTTAGAGCACTGTGCAGAGCGAGTTGTTTCTTAGCTTCCCAAAGAGCTGGAAGCAAGATGCTGTGGGGCCCAACTCGCCCTTTGGAAAGAAGCCTGCACGTTGTGCCTTTCAGCTCTAGGGCAAAGTAGCACACCCAGAGCAGAAGTCCTACTTCAGCCAGATCAGGCCTGCAAAGAAACTGTGTTTCACAGGCCTTTGGAAGAGATGTTCCCGGTAGGCTGTAAGAGCACTGTGCAGAGCGAGTGGTTTCTCAGCTTCCCAAAGAGCTGGAAGCAGGTGCTGTGGGGCCCAACTCGCCCTTTGGAAAGCAGCCTGCACGTTGTGCCTTTCAGCTCTAGGGCAAAGTAGCACACCCAGAGCAGAAGTCCTACTTCAGCCAGATCAGGCCTGCAAAGAAACTGCGTTTCACAGGCCTTTGGAAGAGATGTTCCCGGTAGGCTGTAAGAGCACTGTGCAGAGCGAGTTGTTTCTCAGCTTCCCAAAGAGCTGGAAGCAAGACGCTGTGGGGCCCAACTCGCCCTTTGGAAAGCAGCCTGCACGTTGTGCCTTTCAGCTCTAGGGCAAAGTAGCACACCCAGAGCAGAAGTCCTACTTCAGCCAGATCAGGCCTGCAAAGAAACTGCGTTTCACAGGCCTTTGGAAGAGATGTTCCCGGTAGGCTGTAAGAGCACTGTGCAGAGCGAGTGGTTTCTTAGCTTCCCAAAGAGCTGGAAGCAAGATGCTGTGGGGCCCAACTCGCCCTTTGGAAAGAAGACTGCACGTTGTGCCTTTCAGCTCTAGGGCAATGTAGCACACCCAGAGCAGAAGTTCTGCTTCAGCCAGATCAGGCCTGCAAAGAAACTGGGTTTCACAGGCCTTTGTAAGAGATGTACCCGGTTGGCTCTAAGAGCACTGTGCAGAGCTAGTTGTTTCTTAGCTTCCCAAAGATCTGGAAGCAAGATGCTCTGGGGCCCAACTCGCCCTTTGGAAAGAAGCCTGCACGTTTGACTTTCAGCTCTAGGGCATTGTAGAACAACAGAGCAGAAGTTCTGCTTCAGCCAGATCAGGCCAGCAAAGAACCTGCGTTTCACAGGCCTTTGTAAGAGATGTTCCCGGTAGGCTGTAAGAGAACTGTGCAGAGCGAGTTGTTTCTTAGCTTCCCAAAGAGCTGGAAGCAAGATGCTCTGGGGCCCAACTCGCCCTTTGGAAAGAAGCCTGCACGTTGTGCCTTTCTGCTCTAGGGAAATGTAGCACACCCAGAGCAGAAGTTCAGCTTCTGCCAGATAAGGCCTGCAAAGAAACTGCGTTTCACAGGCCTTTGTAAGAGATGTTCCCGGTAGGCTGTAAGAGCACTGTGCAGAGCGAGATGTTTCTTATCTTCCCAAAGAGCTGGAAGCAAGATGCTCTGGGGCCCAACTCGCCCTTTGGAAAGAAGCCTGCACGTTGTGCCTTTCTGCTCTAGGGCAATGTAGCACACCCAGAGCAGAAGTTCCGCTTCTGCCAGATAAGGCCTGCAAAGAATCTGCGTTTCACAGGCCTTTGTAAGAGATGTTCCCGGTAGGCTGTAAGATCACTGTGCAGAGCGAGTAGTTTCTTAGCTTCCCAAAGAGCTGGAAGCAAGATGCTCTGGGGCCCAACTCGCCCTTTGGAAAGAAGCCTGCACGTTGTGTCTTTCAGCTCTAGGGCAATGTAGCAAACCCAGAGCAGAAGTTCTGATTCAGCCAGATCAGGCCTGCAAAGAAACTGCGTTTCACAGGCCTTTGTAAGAGATGTACCCGGTAGGCTGTAAGAGCACTGTGCAGAGCGAGTTGTTTCTTAGCTTCCCAAAGAGCTGGAAGCAAGATGCTCTGGGGCCCAACACGCCCTTTGGAAAGAAGCCTGCACGTTGTGCCTTTCTGCTCTAGGGCAATGTAGCACACCCAGAGCAGAAGTTCAGCTTCAGCCAGATAAGGCCTGCAAAGAAACTGCGTTTCACAGGCCTTTGTAAGAGATGTTCCCGGTAGGCTGTAAGATCACTGTGCAGAGCGAGTTGTTTCTTAGCTTCCCAAAGAGCTGGAAGCAAGATGCTCTGGGGCCCAACTCGCCCTTTGGAAAGAAGCCTGCACGTTGTGCCTTTCTGCTCTAGGGCAATGTAGCACAGCCAGAGCAGAAGTTGTACTTCAGGCAGATCAGTCCTGCAAAGGAACTGCGTTTCACAGGCCTTTGTAAGTGATGTTCCCGGTAGGCTGTAAGATCACTTTGCAGAGCGAGTTGTTTCTTAGCTTCCCAAAGAGCTGGAGCAAGATGCTCTGGGGCCCAACTCGCCCTTTGGAAAGAAGCCTGCACGTTGTGCCTTTCTGCTCCAGGGCAATGTAGCACACCCAGAGCAGAAGTTCTGCTTCAGCCAGATGAGGACTGCAAAGAAACTGCGTTTCACAGGCCTTTGGAAGAGATGTTCCCGGTAGGCTGTGAGAGCACTGTGCAGAGCGAGTTGTTTCTTAGCTTCCCAAAGAGCTGGAAGCAAGATGCTCTGGGGCCCAACTCGCCCTTTGGAAAGAAGCCTGCACGTTGTGCCTTTCAGCTTTAGGGCAATGTAGCACACCCAGAGCAGTAGTTCTGCTGCAGCCAGATGACGCCTGCAAAGAAACTGCATTTCACAGGCCTTTGTAAGAGATGTTCCCGGTAGGCTGTGAGAGCACTGTGCAGAGCGAGTTGTTTCCTGGCTTCCCAAAGAGCTGGAAGCAAGATGCTCTGGGGCCCAACTCGACCTTTGGAAAGAAGCCTGCACGTTGTGCCTTTCAGCTCTAGGGCAATGTAGCACACCCAGCGCAGAAGTTCTGCTTCATCCAGATCAGGCCGGCAAAGAAACTGCGTTTCACAGGCCTTTGTAAGTGGTGTTCCCGGTAGGCTGCAAGAGAACTTTGCAGAGAGAGTTGTTTCTTAGCTTCCCAAAGAGCTGGAAGCAAGATGCTCTGGGGCCCAACTCGCCGTTTGGAAAGAAGCCAGCACGTTGTGCCTTTCAGCTCTAGGGCAATGCAGAACACCAGAGCAGAAGTTCTGCTTCAGCCAGATCAGGCCTGCAAAGAAACTGGGTTTCACAGGCCTTTGTAAGAGATGTTCCCGGTAGGCTGTAAGAGCACTGTGCAGAGCGAGTTGTTTCTTGGCTTCCCAAAGAGCTGGAAGCAAGATGCTCTGGGGCCCAACTCGCCCTTTGGAAAGAAGCCTGCACGTTGTGCCTTTCAGCTTTAGGGCAATGTAGCACACCCAGAGCAGTAGTTCTGCTGCAGCCAGATGACGCCTGCAAAGAAACTGCATTTCACAGGCCTTTGTAAGAGATTTTCCCGGTAGGCTGTGAGAGCACTGTACAGAGCGAGCTGTTTCCTGGCTTCCCAAAGAGCTGGAAGCAAGATGCTCTGGGGCCCAACTCGCCCTTTGGAAAGAAGCCTGCACGTTGTGCCTTTCAGCTTTAGGGCAATGTAGCACACCCAGAGCAGTAGTTCTGCTGCAGCCAGATGACGCCTGCAAAGAAACTGCATTTCACAGGCCTTTGTAAGAGATGTTCCCGGTAGGCTGTGAGAGCACTGTGCAGAGCGAGTTGTTTCCTGGCTTCCCAAAGAGCTGGAAGCAAGATGCTCTGGGGCCCAACTCGACCTTTGGAAAGAAGCCTGCACGTTGTGCCTTTCAGCTCTAGGGAAATGTAGCACACCCGCAGCAGAAGTTCTGCTTCAGCCAGATGAGGACTGCAAAGAAACTGCGTTTCACAGGCCTTTGGAAGAGATGTTCCCACTAGGCTGTAAGAGCACTGTGCAGAGCGAGTTGTTTCTTAGCTTCCCAAAGAGCTGTAAGCAAGATGCTGTGGGGCCCAACTCTCCCTTTGGAAAGAAGCCTGCACGTTGTGCCTCTCAGCTTTAGGGCAATGTAGCACACCCAGAGCAGAAGTTCTGCTTCAGCCATATCAGGCCTGCAAAGAAACTGCGTTTCACAGGCCTTTGTAAGAGATGTTCCCGGTAGGCTGTGAGAGCACTGTGCAGAGCGAGTTGTTTCTTAGCTTCCCAAAGAGCTGGAAGCAAGATGCTCTGGGGCCCAACTCGCCCTTTGGAAAGAAGCCTGCACGTTGTGCATTTCTGCTCTAGGGCAATGTAGCACACCCAGCGCAGAAGTTCTGCTTCATCCAGATCAGGCCTGCAAAGAAACTGCGTTTCACAGGCCTTTGTAAGTGGTGTTCCCGGTAGGCTGCAAGAGAACTTTGCAGAGAGAGTTGTTTCTTAGCTTCCCAAAGAGCTGGAAGCAAGATGCTCTGGGGCCCAACTCGCCGTTTGGAAAGAAGCCAGCACGTTGTGCCTTTCAGCTCTAGGGCAATGCAGAACACCAGAGCAGAAGTTCTGCTTCAGCCAGATCAGGCCTGCAAAGAAACTGGGTTTCACAGGCCTTTGTAAGAGATGTTCCCGGTAGGCTGTAAGAGCACTGTGCAGAGCGAGTTGTTTCTTGGCTTCCCAAAGAGCTGGAAGCAAGATGCTCTGGGGCCCAACTCGCCCTTTGGAAAGAAGCCTGCACGTTGTGCCTTTCAGCTTTAGGGCAATGTAGCACACCCAGAGCAGTAGTTCTGCTGCAGCCAGATGACGCCTGCAAAGAAACTGCATTTCACAGGCCTTTGTAAGAGATTTTCCCGGTAGGCTGTGAGAGCACTGTGCAGAGCGAGTTGTTTCCTGGCTTCCCAAAGAGCTGGAAGCAAGATGCTCTGGGGCCCAACTCGACCTTTGGAAAGAAGCCTGCACGTTGTGCCTTTCAGCTCTAGGGCAATGTAGCACACCCAGAGCAGAAGTTCTGATTCAGCCAGATCAGGCCTGCAAAGAAACTGCGTTTCACAGGCCTTTGTAAGAGATGTTCCCGGTAGGCTGTAAGAGCACTGTGCAGAGCGAGTTGATTCTTAGCTTCCCAAAGAGCTGGAAGCAAGATGCTCTGGGGCCGAACTCACCCTTTGGAAAGAAGCCTGCACGTTTTGCCTTTCATCTCTAGGGCAATGTAGAGCACCCAGAGCAGAAGTTCTACTTCAGCCAGATCAGTCCTGCAGAGAAACTGCGTTTCACAGGCCTTTGTAAGTGATGTTCCCGGTAGGCTGTAAGAGCACTGTGCAGAGCGAGTTGTTTCTTAGCTTCCCAAAGAGCTGGAAGCAAGATGCTCTGGGGCCCAACTCGCCCTTTGGAAAGAAGCCTGCACGTTGTGCCTTTCTGATCTAGGGCAATGTAGCACACCAAGAGCAGAAGTTCTGCTTCAGACAGATCAGGCCTGCAAAGAAACTGCGTTTCACAGGCCTTTGTAAGAGATGTTCCCGGTAGGCTGTAAGAGCACTGTGCAGAGCGAGTTGTTTCTTAGCTTCCCAAAGAGCTGGAAGCAAGATGCTCAGGGGCCCAACTCGCCCTTTGGAAAGAAGCCTGCACGTTGTGCCTTTCTGTTCTAGGGCAATGTAGCACACCCAGAGCAGAAGTTCTGCTTCAGCCAGATCAGGCCTGCAAAGAAACTGCGTTTCACAGGCCTTTGTAAGAGATGTTCCCGGTAGGCTGTAAGAGCACTGTGCAGAGCGAGTTGTTTCTTAGCTTCCCAAAGAGCTGGAAGCAAGATTCTCTGGGGCCCAACTCGCCCTTTGGAAAGAAGCCTGCACGTTTTGCCTTTCAGCTCTAGGGCAATGTAGCACACCCAGAGCAGAAGTTCTGCTTCAGCCATATCAGGCCTGCAAAGAAACTGCGTTTCACAGGCCTTTGTAAGAGATGTTCCCGGTAGGCTGTAAGAGCACAGTGCAGAGCGAGTTGTTTCTTACCTTCCCAAAGAGCTGGAAGCAAGATTCTCTGGGGCCCAACTCGCCCTTTGGAAAGAAGCCTGCACCTTGTGCCTTTCAGCTCTAGGGCAATGTAGCACACCCAGAGCAGAAGTTCTGATTCAGCCAGATCAGGCCTGCAAAGAAACTGCGTTTCACAGGCCTTTGTAAGAGATGTTCCCGGTAGGCTGTAAGAGCACTGTGCAGAGCGAGGTGTTTTTTAGCTTGTCAAAGAGCTGGAAGCAAGATGCTCTGGGGACCAACTCGCCCTTTGGAAAGAAGCCTGCACGTTGTGACTTTCAGCTCTAGGGCATTGTAGAACAACAGAGCAGAAGTTCTGCTTCAGCCAGATCAGGCCTGCAAAGAAACTGCGTTTCACAGGCCTTTGTAAGAGATGTTACCGGTAGGCTGTAAGAGCACTGTGCAGAGCCAGTTGTTTCTTATCTTCCCAAAGAGCTGGAAGCAAGATGCTCTGGGGCCCAACTCGCCCTTTGGAAAGAAGCCTGCACGTTGTGTCTTTCAGCTCTAGGGCAATGTAGCACACCCAGAGCAGAAGTTCTGCTTCAGCCAGATCAGGCCTGCAAAGAAACTGCGTATCACAGGCCTTTGTAAGAGATGTTCCCGGTAGGCTGTGAGAGCACTGTGCAGAGCGAGTTGTTTCTTAGCTTCCCAAAGAGCTGGAAGCAAGATGCTCTGAGTCCCAACTCTCCCTTTGGAAAGAAGACTGCACGTTGTGCCTTTCAGCTCTAGGGCAATGTAGCACACCCAGAGCAGAAGTCCTACTTCAGCCAGATCAGGCCTGCGAAGAAACTGCATTTCACAGGCCTTTGTAAGAGATGTTCCCGGTAGGCTGTTAGAGCACTGTGCAGAGCGAGTTGTTTCTTAGCTTCCCAAAGAGCTGGAAGCAAGATGCTGTGGGGCCCAACTCGCCCTTTGGAAAGAAGCCTGCACGTTGTGCCTTTCAGCTCTAGGGCAAAGTAGCACACCCAGAGCAGAAGTCCTACTTCAGCCAGATCAGGCCTGCAAAGAAACTGTGTTTCACAGGCCTTTGGAAGAGATGTTCCCGGTAGGCTGTAAGAGCACTGTGCAGAGCGAGTGGTTTCTCAGCTTCCCAAAGAGCTGGAAGCAGGTGCTGTGGGGCCCAACTCGCCCTTTGGAAAGCAGCCTGCACGTTGTGCCTTTCAGCTCTAGGGCAAAGTAGCACACCCAGAGCAGAAGTCCTACTTCAGCCAGATCAGGCCTGCAAAGAAACTGCGTTTCACAGGCCTTTGGAAGAGATGTTCCCGGTAGGCTGTAAGAGCACTGTGCAGAGCGAGTTGTTTCTCAGCTTCCCAAAGAGCTGGAAGCAAGACGCTGTGGGGCCCAACTCGCCCTTTGGAAAGCAGCCTGCACGTTGTGCCTTTCAGCTCTAGGGCAAAGTAGCACACCCAGAGCAGAAGTCCTACTTCAGCCAGATCAGGCCTGCAAAGAAACTGCGTTTCACAGGCCTTTGGAAGAGATGTTCCCGGTAGGCTGTAAGAGCACTGTGCAGAGCGAGTGGTTTCTTAGCTTCCCAAAGAGCTGGAAGCAAGATGCTGTGGGGCCCAACTCGCCCTTTGGAAAGAAGACTGCACGTTGTGCCTTTCAGCTCTAGGGCAATGTAGCACACCCAGAGCAGAAGTTCTGCTTCAGCCAGATCAGGCCTGCAAAGAAACTGGGTTTCACAGGCCTTTGTAAGAGATGTACCCGGTTGGCTCTAAGAGCACTGTGCAGAGCTAGTTGTTTCTTAGCTTCCCAAAGATCTGGAAGCAAGATGCTCTGGGGCCCAACTCGCCCTTTGGAAAGAAGCCTGCACGTTTGACTTTCAGCTCTAGGGCATTGTAGAACAACAGAGCAGAAGTTCTGCTTCAGCCAGATCAGGCCAGCAAAGAACCTGCGTTTCACAGGCCTTTGTAAGAGATGTTCCCGGTAGGCTGTAAGAGAACTGTGCAGAGCGAGTTGTTTCTTAGCTTCCCAAAGAGCTGGAAGCAAGATGCTCTGGGGCCCAACTCGCCCTTTGGAAAGAAGCCTGCACGTTGTGCCTTTCTGCTCTAGGGAAATGTAGCACACCCAGAGCAGAAGTTCAGCTTCTGCCAGATAAGGCCTGCAAAGAAACTGCGTTTCACAGGCCTTTGTAAGAGATGTTCCCGGTAGGCTGTAAGAGCACTGTGCAGAGCGAGATGTTTCTTATCTTCCCAAAGAGCTGGAAGCAAGATGCTCTGGGGCCCAACTCGCCCTTTGGAAAGAAGCCTGCACGTTGTGCCTTTCTGCTCTAGGGCAATGTAGCACACCCAGAGCAGAAGTTCCGCTTCTGCCAGATAAGGCCTGCAAAGAATCTGCGTTTCACAGGCCTTTGTAAGAGATGTTCCCGGTAGGCTGTAAGATCACTGTGCAGAGCGAGTAGTTTCTTAGCTTCCCAAAGAGCTGGAAGCAAGATGCTCTGGGGCCCAACTCGCCCTTTGGAAAGAAGCCTGCACGTTGTGTCTTTCAGCTCTAGGGCAATGTAGCAAACCCAGAGCAGAAGTTCTGATTCAGCCAGATCAGGCCTGCAAAGAAACTGCGTTTCACAGGCCTTTGTAAGAGATGTACCCGGTAGGCTGTAAGAGCACTGTGCAGAGCGAGTTGTTTCTTAGCTTCCCAAAGAGCTGGAAGCAAGATGCTCTGGGGCCCAACACGCCCTTTGGAAAGAAGCCTGCACGTTGTGCCTTTCTGCTCTAGGGCAATGTAGCACACCCAGAGCAGAAGTTCAGCTTCAGCCAGATAAGGCCTGCAAAGAAACTGCGTTTCACAGGCCTTTGTAAGAGATGTTCCCGGTAGGCTGTAAGATCACTGTGCAGAGCGAGTTGTTTCTTAGCTTCCCAAAGAGCTGGAAGCAAGATGCTCTGGGGCCCAACTCGCCCTTTGGAAAGAAGCCTGCACGTTGTGCCTTTCTGCTCTAGGGCAATGTAGCACAGCCAGAGCAGAAGTTGTACTTCAGGCAGATCAGTCCTGCAAAGGAACTGCGTTTCACAGGCCTTTGTAAGTGATGTTCCCGGTAGGCTGTAAGATCACTTTGCAGAGCGAGTTGTTTCTTAGCTTCCCAAAGAGCTGGAGCAAGATGCTCTGGGGCCCAACTCGCCCTTTGGAAAGAAGCCTGCACGTTGTGCCTTTCTGCTCCAGGGCAATGTAGCACACCCAGAGCAGAAGTTCTGCTTCAGCCAGATGAGGACTGCAAAGAAACTGCGTTTCACAGGCCTTTGGAAGAGATGTTCCCGGTAGGCTGTGAGAGCACTGTGCAGAGCGAGTTGTTTCTTAGCTTCCCAAAGAGCTGGAAGCAAGATGCTCTGGGGCCCAACTCGCCCTTTGGAAAGAAGCCTGCACGTTGTGCCTTTCAGCTTTAGGGCAATGTAGCACACCCAGAGCAGTAGTTCTGCTGCAGCCAGATGACGCCTGCAAAGAAACTGCATTTCACAGGCCTTTGTAAGAGATGTTCCCGGTAGGCTGTGAGAGCACTGTGCAGAGCGAGTTGTTTCCTGGCTTCCCAAAGAGCTGGAAGCAAGATGCTCTGGGGCCCAACTCGACCTTTGGAAAGAAGCCTGCACGTTGTGCCTTTCAGCTCTAGGGCAATGTAGCACACCCAGCGCAGAAGTTCTGCTTCATCCAGATCAGGCCGGCAAAGAAACTGCGTTTCACAGGCCTTTGTAAGTGGTGTTCCCGGTAGGCTGCAAGAGAACTTTGCAGAGAGAGTTGTTTCTTAGCTTCCCAAAGAGCTGGAAGCAAGATGCTCTGGGGCCCAACTCGCCGTTTGGAAAGAAGCCAGCACGTTGTGCCTTTCAGCTCTAGGGCAATGCAGAACACCAGAGCAGAAGTTCTGCTTCAGCCAGATCAGGCCTGCAAAGAAACTGGGTTTCACAGGCCTTTGTAAGAGATGTTCCCGGTAGGCTGTAAGAGCACTGTGCAGAGCGAGTTGTTTCTTGGCTTCCCAAAGAGCTGGAAGCAAGATGCTCTGGGGCCCAACTCGCCCTTTGGAAAGAAGCCTGCACGTTGTGCCTTTCAGCTTTAGGGCAATGTAGCACACCCAGAGCAGTAGTTCTGCTGCAGCCAGATGACGCCTGCAAAGAAACTGCATTTCACAGGCCTTTGTAAGAGATTTTCCCGGTAGGCTGTGAGAGCACTGTACAGAGCGAGCTGTTTCCTGGCTTCCCAAAGAGCTGGAAGCAAGATGCTCTGGGGCCCAACTCGCCCTTTGGAAAGAAGCCTGCACGTTGTGCCTTTCAGCTTTAGGGCAATGTAGCACACCCAGAGCAGTAGTTCTGCTGCAGCCAGATGACGCCTGCAAAGAAACTGCATTTCACAGGCCTTTGTAAGAGATGTTCCCGGTAGGCTGTGAGAGCACTGTGCAGAGCGAGTTGTTTCCTGGCTTCCCAAAGAGCTGGAAGCAAGATGCTCTGGGGCCCAACTCGACCTTTGGAAAGAAGCCTGCACGTTGTGCCTTTCAGCTCTAGGGAAATGTAGCACACCCGCAGCAGAAGTTCTGCTTCAGCCAGATGAGGACTGCAAAGAAACTGCGTTTCACAGGCCTTTGGAAGAGATGTTCCCACTAGGCTGTAAGAGCACTGTGCAGAGCGAGTTGTTTCTTAGCTTCCCAAAGAGCTGTAAGCAAGATGCTGTGGGGCCCAACTCTCCCTTTGGAAAGAAGCCTGCACGTTGTGCCTCTCAGCTTTAGGGCAATGTAGCACACCCAGAGCAGAAGTTCTGCTTCAGCCATATCAGGCCTGCAAAGAAACTGCGTTTCACAGGCCTTTGTAAGAGATGTTCCCGGTAGGCTGTGAGAGCACTGTGCAGAGCGAGTTGTTTCTTAGCTTCCCAAAGAGCTGGAAGCAAGATGCTCTGGGGCCCAACTCGCCCTTTGGAAAGAAGCCTGCACGTTGTGCATTTCTGCTCTAGGGCAATGTAGCACACCCAGCGCAGAAGTTCTGCTTCATCCAGATCAGGCCTGCAAAGAAACTGCGTTTCACAGGCCTTTGTAAGTGGTGTTCCCGGTAGGCTGCAAGAGAACTTTGCAGAGAGAGTTGTTTCTTAGCTTCCCAAAGAGCTGGAAGCAAGATGCTCTGGGGCCCAACTCGCCGTTTGGAAAGAAGCCAGCACGTTGTGCCTTTCAGCTCTAGGGCAATGCAGAACACCAGAGCAGAAGTTCTGCTTCAGCCAGATCAGGCCTGCAAAGAAACTGGGTTTCACAGGCCTTTGTAAGAGATGTTCCCGGTAGGCTGTAAGAGCACTGTGCAGAGCGAGTTGTTTCTTGGCTTCCCAAAGAGCTGGAAGCAAGATGCTCTGGGGCCCAACTCGCCCTTTGGAAAGAAGCCTGCACGTTGTGCCTTTCAGCTTTAGGGCAATGTAGCACACCCAGAGCAGTAGTTCTGCTGCAGCCAGATGACGCCTGCAAAGAAACTGCATTTCACAGGCCTTTGTAAGAGATTTTCCCGGTAGGCTGTGAGAGCACTGTGCAGAGCGAGTTGTTTCCTGGCTTCCCAAAGAGCTGGAAGCAAGATGCTCTGGGGCCCAACTCGACCTTTGGAAAGAAGCCTGCACGTTGTGCCTTTCAGCTCTAGGGCAATGTAGCACACCCAGAGCAGAAGTTCTGATTCAGCCAGATCAGGCCTGCAAAGAAACTGCGTTTCACAGGCCTTTGTAAGAGATGTTCCCGGTAGGCTGTAAGAGCACTGTGCAGAGCGAGTTGATTCTTAGCTTCCCAAAGAGCTGGAAGCAAGATGCTCTGGGGCCGAACTCACCCTTTGGAAAGAAGCCTGCACGTTTTGCCTTTCATCTCTAGGGCAATGTAGAGCACCCAGAGCAGAAGTTCTACTTCAGCCAGATCAGTCCTGCAGAGAAACTGCGTTTCACAGGCCTTTGTAAGTGATGTTCCCGGTAGGCTGTAAGAGCACTGTGCAGAGCGAGTTGTTTCTTAGCTTCCCAAAGAGCTGGAAGCAAGATGCTCTGGGGCCCAACTCGCCCTTTGGAAAGAAGCCTGCACGTTGTGCCTTTCTGATCTAGGGCAATGTAGCACACCAAGAGCAGAAGTTCTGCTTCAGACAGATCAGGCCTGCAAAGAAACTGCGTTTCACAGGCCTTTGTAAGAGATGTTCCCGGTAGGCTGTAAGAGCACTGTGCAGAGCGAGTTGTTTCTTAGCTTCCCAAAGAGCTGGAAGCAAGATGCTCAGGGGCCCAACTCGCCCTTTGGAAAGAAGCCTGCACGTTGTGCCTTTCTGTTCTAGGGCAATGTAGCACACCCAGAGCAGAAGTTCTGCTTCAGCCAGATCAGGCCTGCAAAGAAACTGCGTTTCACAGGCCTTTGTAAGAGATGTTCCCGGTAGGCTGTAAGAGCACTGTGCAGAGCGAGTTGTTTCTTAGCTTCCCAAAGAGCTGGAAGCAAGATTCTCTGGGGCCCAACTCGCCCTTTGGAAAGAAGCCTGCACGTTTTGCCTTTCAGCTCTAGGGCAATGTAGCACACCCAGAGCAGAAGTTCTGCTTCAGCCATATCAGGCCTGCAAAGAAACTGCGTTTCACAGGCCTTTGTAAGAGATGTTCCCGGTAGGCTGTAAGAGCACAGTGCAGAGCGAGTTGTTTCTTACCTTCCCAAAGAGCTGGAAGCAAGATTCTCTGGGGCCCAACTCGCCCTTTGGAAAGAAGCCTGCACCTTGTGCCTTTCAGCTCTAGGGCAATGTAGCACACCCAGAGCAGAAGTTCTGATTCAGCCAGATCAGGCCTGCAAAGAAACTGCGTTTCACAGGCCTTTGTAAGAGATGTTCCCGGTAGGCTGTAAGAGCACTGTGCAGAGCGAGGTGTTTTTTAGCTTGTCAAAGAGCTGGAAGCAAGATGCTCTGGGGACCAACTCGCCCTTTGGAAAGAAGCCTGCACGTTGTGACTTTCAGCTCTAGGGCATTGTAGAACAACAGAGCAGAAGTTCTGCTTCAGCCAGATCAGGCCTGCAAAGAAACTGCGTTTCACAGGCCTTTGTAAGAGATGTTACCGGTAGGCTGTAAGAGCACTGTGCAGAGCCAGTTGTTTCTTATCTTCCCAAAGAGCTGGAAGCAAGATGCTCTGGGGCCCAACTCGCCCTTTGGAAAGAAGCCTGCACGTTGTGTCTTTCAGCTCTAGGGCAATGTAGCACACCCAGAGCAGAAGTTCTGCTTCAGCCAGATCAGGCCTGCAAAGAAACTGCGTATCACAGGCCTTTGTAAGAGATGTTCCCGGTAGGCTGTGAGAGCACTGTGCAGAGCGAGTTGTTTCTTAGCTTCCCAAAGAGCTGGAAGCAAGATGCTCTGAGTCCCAACTCTCCCTTTGGAAAGAAGACTGCACGTTGTGCCTTTCAGCTCTAGGGCAATGTAGCACACCCAGAGCAGAAGTCCTACTTCAGCCAGATCAGGCCTGCGAAGAAACTGCATTTCACAGGCCTTTGTAAGAGATGTTCCCGGTAGGCTGTTAGAGCACTGTGCAGAGCGAGTTGTTTCTTAGCTTCCCAAAGAGCTGGAAGCAAGATGCTGTGGGGCCCAACTCGCCCTTTGGAAAGAAGCCTGCACGTTGTGCCTTTCAGCTCTAGGGCAAAGTAGCACACCCAGAGCAGAAGTCCTACTTCAGCCAGATCAGGCCTGCAAAGAAACTGTGTTTCACAGGCCTTTGGAAGAGATGTTCCCGGTAGGCTGTAAGAGCACTGTGCAGAGCGAGTGGTTTCTCAGCTTCCCAAAGAGCTGGAAGCAGGTGCTGTGGGGCCCAACTCGCCCTTTGGAAAGCAGCCTGCACGTTGTGCCTTTCAGCTCTAGGGCAAAGTAGCACACCCAGAGCAGAAGTCCTACTTCAGCCAGATCAGGCCTGCAAAGAAACTGCGTTTCACAGGCCTTTGGAAGAGATGTTCCCGGTAGGCTGTAAGAGCACTGTGCAGAGCGAGTTGTTTCTCAGCTTCCCAAAGAGCTGGAAGCAAGACGCTGTGGGGCCCAACTCGCCCTTTGGAAAGCAGCCTGCACGTTGTGCCTTTCAGCTCTAGGGCAAAGTAGCACACCCAGAGCAGAAGTCCTACTTCAGCCAGATCAGGCCTGCAAAGAAACTGCGTTTCACAGGCCTTTGGAAGAGATGTTCCCGGTAGGCTGTAAGAGCACTGTGCAGAGCGAGTGGTTTCTTAGCTTCCCAAAGAGCTGGAAGCAAGATGCTGTGGGGCCCAACTCGCCCTTTGGAAAGAAGACTGCACGTTGTGCCTTTCAGCTCTAGGGCAATGTAGCACACCCAGAGCAGAAGTTCTGCTTCAGCCAGATCAGGCCTGCAAAGAAACTGGGTTTCACAGGCCTTTGTAAGAGATGTACCCGGTTGGCTCTAAGAGCACTGTGCAGAGCTAGTTGTTTCTTAGCTTCCCAAAGATCTGGAAGCAAGATGCTCTGGGGCCCAACTCGCCCTTTGGAAAGAAGCCTGCACGTTGTGCCTTTCTGCTCTAGGGCAATGTAGCACACCCAGCACAGAAGTTCTGCTTCATCCAGATCAGGCCGGCAAAGAAACTGCGTTTCACAGGCCTTTGTAAGAGATGTTCCCGGTAGGCTGTAAGAGCACTGTGCAGAGCGAGTTGTTTCTTAGCTTCCCAAAGAGCTGGAAGCAAGATGCTGTGGGGCCCAACTCGCCCTTTGGAAAGAAGCCTGCACGTTGTGCCTTTCAGCTCTAGAACAAAGTAGCACACCCAGAGCAGAAGTCCTACTTCAGCCGGATCAGGCCTGCAAAGAAACTGCGTTTGACAGGCCTTTGGAAGAGATGTTCCCGGTAGGCTGTAAGAGCACTGTGCAGAGCGAGTGGTTTCTCAGCTTCCCAAAGAGCTGGAAGCAGGTGCTGTGGGGCCCAACTCGCCCTTTGGAAAGCAGCCTGCACGTTGTGCCTTTCAGCTCTAGGGCAAAGTAGCACACCCAGAGCAGAAGTCCTACTTCAGCCAGATCAGGCCTGCAAAGAAACTGCGTTTCACAGGCCTTTGGAAGAGATGTTCCCGGTAGGCTGTAAGAGCACTGTGCAGAGCGAGTTGTTTCTCAGCTTCCCAAAGAGCTGGAAGCAAGACGCTGTGGGGCCCAACTCGCCCTTTGGAAAGCAGCCTGCACGTTGTGCCTTTCAGCTCTAGGGCAAAGTAGCACACCCAGAGCAGAAGTCCTACTTCAGCCAGATCAGGCCTGCAAAGAAACTGCGTTTCACAGGCCTTTGGAAGAGATGTTCCCGGTAGGCTGTAAGAGCACTGTGCAGAGCGAGTGGTTTCTTAGCTTCCCAAAGAGCTGGAAGCAAGATGCTGTGGGGCCCAACTCGCCCTTTGGAAAGAAGACTGCACGTTGTGCCTTTCAGCTCTAGGGCAATGTAGCACACCCAGAGAAGAAGTTCTGCTTCAGCCAGATCAGGCCTGCAAAGAAACTGGGTTTCACAGGCCTTTGTAAGAGATGTACCCGGTTGGCTCTAAGAGCACTGTGCAGAGCTAGTTGTTTCTTAGCTTCCCAAAGATCTGGAAGCAAGATGCTCTGGGGCCCAACTCGCCCTTTGGAAAGAAGCCTGCACGTTGTGCCTTTCTGCTCTAGGGCAATGTAGCACACCCAGCACAGAAGTTCTGCTTCATCCAGATCAGGCCGGCAAAGAAACTGCGTTTCACAGGCCTTTGTAAGAGATGTTCCCGGTAGGCTGTAAGAGCACTGTGCAGAGCGAGTTGTTTCTTAGCTTCCCAAAGAGCTGGAAGCAAGATGCTGTGGGGCCCAACTCGCCCTTTGGAAAGAAGCCTGCACGTTGTGCCTTTCAGCTCTAGAACAAAGTAGCACACCCAGAGCAGAAGTCCTACTTCAGCCGGATCAGGCCTGCAAAGAAACTGCGTTTGACAGGCCTTTGGAAGAGATGTTCCCGGTAGGCTGTAAGAGCACTGTGCAGAGCGAGTTGTTTTTTAGCTTGTCAAAGAGCTGGAAGCAAGATGCTCTGGGGACCAACTCGCCCTTTGGAAAGAAGCCTGCACGTTGTGACTTTCAGCTCTAGGGCATTGTAGAACAACAGAGCAGAAGTTCTGCTTCAGCCAGATCAGGCCTGCAAAGAAACTGCGTTTCACAGGCCTTTGTAAGAGATGTTCCCTGTAGGCTGTAAGAGCACTGTGCAGAGCAAGTTGTTTCTTAGCTTCCCAAAGAGGTGGAAGCAAGAAGCTCTGGGGCCCAACTCGCCCTTTGGAAAGAAGCCTGCACGTTTTGCCTTTCAGCTCTAGGGCAATGTAAAGCACCCAGAGCAGAAGTTCTACTTCAGCCAGATCAGTCCTGCAGAGAGACTGCGTTTCACAGGCCTTTGTAAGTGATGTTCCCGGTAGGCTGTAAGAGCACTGTGCAGAGCGAGTTGTTTCTTAGCTTCCCAAAGAGCTGGAAGCAAGATGCTGTGGGGCCCAACTCGCCCTTTGGAAAGAAGCCTGCACGTTGTGCCTTTCAGCTCTAGGGCAAAGTAGCACACCCAGAGCAGAAGTCCTACTTCAGCCAGATCAGGCCTGCAAAGAAACTGCGTTTCACAGGCCTTTGGAAGAGATGTTCCCGGTAGGCTGTAAGAGCACTGTGCAGAGCGAGTTGTTTCTTAGCTTCCCAAAGAGCTGGAAGCAAGATGCTGTGGGGCCCAACTCGCCCTTTGGAAAGAAGCCTGCACGTTGTGCCTTTCAGCTCTAGGGCAAAGTAGCACACCCAGAGCAGAAGTGCTACTTCAGCCACATCAGGCCTGCAAAGAAACTGTGTTTCACAGGCCTTTGGAAGAGATGTTGCCGGTAGGCTGTAAGAGCACTGTGCAGAGCGAGTTGTTTCTTAGCTTCCCAAAGAGCTGGAAGCAAGATGCTGTGGGGCCCAACTCGCCCTTTGGAAAGAAGCCTGCACGTTGTGCGTTTCAGCTCTAGGGCAAAGTAGCACACCCAGAGCAGAAGTCCTACTTCAGCCAGATCAGGCCTGCAAAGAAACTGCGTTTGACAGGCCTTTGGAAGAGATGTTCCCGGTAGGCTGTAAGAGCACTGTGCAGAGCGAGTTGTTTCTTAGCTTCCCAAAGAGCTGGAAGCAAGATGCTGTGCGGCCCAACTGGCCCTTTGCAAAGAAGCCTGCACGTTGTGCCTTTCAGCTCTAAGGCAATGTAGCACACCCAGAGCAGAAGTCCTACTTCAGCCAGATCAGGCCTGCAAAGACACTGCGTTTCAGAGGCCTTTGGAAGAGATGTTCCCACTAGGCTGTAAGAGCACTGTGCAGAGCGAGTGGTTTCTTAGCTTCCCAAAGAGCTGGAAGCAAGATGCTGTGGGGCCCAACTCGCCCTTTGGAAAGAAGCCTGCACGTTGTGCCTTTCAGCTCTAGGGCAAAGTAGCACACCCAGAGCAGAAGTCCTACTTCAGCCAGATCAGGCCTGCAAAGAAACTGCGTTTCACAGGCCTTTGTAAGAGATGTTCCCGGTAGGCTGTAAGAGCACTGTGCAGAGCGAGTTGTTTTTTAGCTTGTCAAAGAGCTGGAAGCAAGATGCTCTGGGGAACAACTCGCCCTTTGGAAAGGAGCCTGCACGTTGTGACTTTCAGCTCTAGGGCATTGTAGAACAACAGAGCAGAAGTTCTGCTTCAGCCAGATCAGGCCTGCAAAGAAACTGCGTTTCACAGGCCTTTGTAAGAGATGTTCCCTGTAGGCTGTAAGAGCACTGTGCAGAGCAAGTTGTTTCTTAGCTTCCCAAAGAGCTGGAAGCAAGAAGCTCTGGGGCCCAACTCGCCCTTTGGAAAGAAGCCTGCACGTTTTGCCTTTCAGCTCTAGGGCAATGTAAAGCACCCAGAGCAGAAGTTCTACTTCAGCCAGATCAGTCCTGCAGAGAGACTGCGTTTCACAGGCCTTTGTAAGTGATGTTCCCGGTAGGCTGTAAGAGCACTGTGCAGAGCGAGTTGTTTCTTAGCTTCCCAAAGAGCTGGAAGCAAGATGCTGTGGGGCCCAACTCGCCCTTTGGAAAGAAGCCTGCACGTTGTGCCTTTCAGCTCTAGGGCAAAGTAGCACACCCAGAGCAGAAGTCCTACTTCAGCCAGATCAGGCATGCAAAGAAACTGCGTTTCACAGGCCTTTGGAAGAGATGTTCCCGGTAGGCTGTAACAGCACTGTGCAGAGCGAGTTGTTTCTTAGCTTCCCAAAGAGCTGGAAACAAGATGCTCTGGGGCCGAATTCGCCCTTTGGAAAGAAGCCTGCACGTTGTGCCTTTCTGCTCTAGGGAAATGTAGCACACCCAGAGGAGAAGTTCAGCTTCAGCCAGATAAGGCCTGCAAAGAAACTGCGTTTCACAGGCCCTTGTAAGAGATGTTCCCGGTAGGCTGTAAGATCACTGTGCAGAGCGAGTTGTTTCTTAGCTTCCCAAAGAGCTGGAAGCAAGATGCTCTGGGGCCCAACTCGCCCTTTGGAAAGAAGCCTTCACGTTGTGCCTTTCTAATCTAGGGCAATGTAGCACACCAAGAGCAGAAGTTCTGCGTCAGCCAGATCAGGCCTGCAAAGAAACTGCGTTTCACAGGCCTTTGTAAGAGATGTTCCCGGTAGGCTGTAAGAGCACTGTGCAGAGCGAGTGGTTTCTTAGCTTCCCAAAGAGCTGGAAGCAAGATGCTGTGGGGCCCAACTCGCCCTTTGGAAAGAAGCCTGCACGTTGTGCCTTTCAGCGCTAGGGCAAAGTAGCACACCCAGAGCAGAAGTCCTACTTCAGCCAGATCAGGCCTGCAAAGAAACTGCGTTTCACAGGCCTTTGGAAGAGATGTTCCCGGTAGGCTGTAAGAGCACTGTGCAGAGCGAGTTGTTTCTTAGCTTCCCAAAGAGCTGGAAGCAAGATGCTGTGGGGCCCAACTCGCCCTTTGGAAAGAAGCCTGCACGTTGTGCCTTTCAGCTCTAGGGCAAAGTAGCACACCCAGAGCAGAAGTGCTACTTCAGCCACATCAGGCCTGCAAAGAAACTGTGTTTCACAGGCCTTTGGAAGAGATGTTGCCGGTAGGCTGTAAGAGCACTGTGCAGAGCGAGTTGTTTCTTAGCTTCCCAAAGAGCTGGAAGCAAGATGCTGTGGGGCCCAACTCGCCCTTTGGAAAGAAGCCTGCACGTTGTGCCTTTCAGCTCTAGGGCAAAGTAGCACACCCAGAGCAGAAGTCCTACTTCAGCCAGATCAGGCCTGCAAAGAAACTGCGTTTGACAGGCCTTTGGAAGAGATGTTCCCGGTAGGCTGTAAGAGCACTGTGCAGAGCGAGTTGTTTCTTAGCTTCCCAAAGAGCTGGAAGCAAGATGCTGTGGGGCCCAACTGGCCCTTTGCAAAGAAGCCTGCACGTTGTGCCTTTCAGCTCTAAGGCAATGTAGCACACCCAGAGCAGAAGTCCTACTTCAGCCAGATCAGGCCTGCAAAGACACTGCGTTTCAGAGGCCTTTGGAAGAGATGTTCCCACTAGGCTGTAAGAGCACTGTGCAGAGCGAGTGGTTTCTTAGCTTCCCAAAGAGCTGGAAGCAAGATGCTGTGGGGCCCAACTCGCCCTTTGGAAAGAAGCCTGCACGTTGTGCCTTTCAGCTCTAGGGCAAAGTAGCACACCCAGAGCAGAAGTCCTACTTCAGCCAGATCAGGCCTGCAAAGAAACTGCGTTTCACAGGCCTTTGTAAGAGATGTTCCCGGTAGGCTGTAAGAGCACTGTGCAGAGCGAGTTGTTTTTTAGCTTGTCAAAGAGCTGGAAGCAAGATGCTCTGGGGAACAACTCGCCCTTTGGAAAGAAGCCTGCACGTTGTGACTTTCAGCTCTAGGGCATTGTAGAACAACAGAGCAGAAGTTCTGCTTCAGCCAGATCAGGCCTGCAAAGAAACTGCGTTTCACAGGCCTTTGTAAGAGATGTTCCCTGTAGGCTGTAAGAGCACTGTGCAGAGCAAGTTGTTTCTTAGCTTCCCAAAGAGCTGGAAGCAAGAAGCTCTGGGGCCCAACTCGCCCTTTGGAAAGAAGCCTGCACGTTTTGCCTTTCAGCTCTAGGGCAATGTAAAGCACCCAGAGCAGAAGTTCTACTTCAGCCAGATCAGTCCTGCAGAGAGACTGCGTTTCACAGGCCTTTGTAAGTGATGTTCCCGGTAGGCTGTAAGAGCACTGTGCAGAGCGAGTTGTTTCTTAGCTTCCCAAAGAGCTGGAAGCAAGATGCTTTGGGGCCCAACTCGCCCTTTGGAAAGAAGCCTGCACGTTGTGCCTTTCTGATCTAGGGCAATGTAGCACACCCAGAGCAGAAGTTCTGCTTCAGCCAGATCAGGCCTGCAAAGAAACTGCGTTTCACATGCCTTTGTAAGAGATGTTCCCGGTAGGCTGTAAGAGCACTGTGCAGAGCGAGTTGTTTCTTAGCTTCCCAAAGAGCTGGAAGCAAGACGCTCTGGGGCCCAACTCGCCCTTTGGAAAGAAGCCTGCACGTTGTGCCATTCAGCTCTAGGGCAATGTAGCACACCCAGAGCAGAAGTTCTGCTTCATCCATATGAGGCCTGCAAAGAAATTGGGTTTCACAGGCCTTTGTAAGAGATGTACCCGGTAGGCTCTAAGAGCACTGTGCAGAGCGAGTTGTTTCTTAGCTTCCAAAAAGAGCTGGAAGCAAGATGCTCTGGGGCCGAACTCGCCCTTTGGAAAGAAGCCTGCACGTTGTGCCTTTCTGCTCTGGGGCAATGTAGCACACCCAGAGCTGAAGTTCTGATTCAGCCAGAACTGGCCTGCAAAGAAACTGCGTTTCACAGGCCTTTGGAAGAGATGTTCCCGGTAAGCTGTAAGAGCACTGTGTAGAGCGAGTTGTTTCTTAGCTTCCCAAAGAGCTGGAAGCAAGATGCTGTGGGGCCCAACTCGCCCTTTGGAAAGAAGCCTGCACGTTGTGCCTTTCAGCTCTAGGGCAAAGTAGCACACCCAGAGCAGAAGTCCTACTTCAGCCAGATCAGGCCTGCAAAGAAACTGCGTTTGACAGGCCTTTGGAAGAGATGTTCCCGGTAGGCTGTAAGAGCACTGTGCAGAGCGAGTTGTTTCTTAGCTTCCCAAAGAGCTGGAAGAAAGATGCTGTGGGGCCCAACTCGCCCTTTGGAAAGAAGCCTGCACGTTGTGCCTTTCAGCTCTACGGCAAAGTAGCACACCCAGAGCAGAAGTCCTACTTCAGCCAGATCAGGCCTGCAAAGAAACTGCGTTTGACATGCCTTTGGAAGAGATGTTCCCGGTAGGCTGTAAGAGCACTGTGTAGAGCGAGTGGTTTCTCAGCTTCCCAAAGAGCTGGAAGCAAGATGCTGTGGGGCCCAACTCGCCCTTTGGAAAGAAGCCTGCACGTTGTGCCTTTCAGCTCTAGGGCAAAGTAGCACACCCAGAGCAGAAGTCCTACTTCAGCCAGATCAGGCCTGCGAAGAAACTGCGTTTGACAGGCCTTTGGAAGAGATGATCCCGGTAGGCTGTAAGAGCACTGTGCAGAGCGAGTTGTTTCTCAGCTTCCCAAAGAGCTGGAAGCAAGATGCTGTGGGGCCCAACTCGCCCTTTGGAAAGAAGCCTGCACGTTGTGCCTTTCAGCTCTAGGGCAAAGTAGCACACCCAGAGCAGAAGTCCTACTTCAGCCAGATCAGGCCTGCAAAGAAACTGCGTTTCACAGGCCTTTGGAAGAGATGTTCCCGGTAGGCTGTAAGAGCACTGTGCAGAGCGAGTGGTTTCTTAGCTTCCCAAAGAGCTGGAAGCAAGATGCTGTGGGGCCCAACTCGCCCTTTGGAAAGAAGCCTGCACGTTGTGCCTTTCAGCTCTAGGGCAAAGTAGCACACCCAGAGCAGAAGTCCTACTTCAGCCAGATCAGGCCTGCAAAGAACCTGCGTTTCACAGGCCTTTGGAAGAGATGTTCCCGGTAGGCTGTAAGAGCACTGTGCAGAGCGAGTGGTTTCTAGCTTCCCAAAGAGCTGGAAGCAAGATGCTGTGGGGCCCAACTCGCCCTTTGGAAAGCAGCCTGCACGTTGTGCCTTTCAGCTCTAGGGCAAAGTAGCACACCCAGAGCAGAAGTCCTACTTCAGCCAGATCAGGCCTGCAAAGAAACTGCGTTTCACAGGCCTTTGGAAGAGATGTTCCCGGTAGGCTGTAAGAGCACCGTGCAGAGCGAGTTGTTTCTTAGCTTCCCAGAGAGCTGGAAGCAAGATGCTGTGGGGCCCAACTCGCCCTTTGGAAAGAAGCCTACACGTTGTGCCTTTCAGCTCTAGAGCAAAGTAGCACACCCAGAGCAGAAGTCCTACTTCAGCCGGATCAGGCCTGCAAAGAAACTGCGTTTGACAGGCCTTTGGAAGAGAGGTTCCCGGTAGGCTGTAAGAGCACTGTGCAGAGCGAGTTGTTTCTTAGCTTCCCAAAGAGCTGGAAGCAAGATGCTGTGGGGCCCAACTCGCCCTTTGGAAAGAAGCCTGCACGTTGTGCCTTTCAGCTCTAGGGCAAAGTAGCACACCCAGAGCAGAAGTCCTACTTCAGCCAGATCAGGCCTGCAAAGAAACTGCGTTTCACAGGCCTTTGGAAGAGATGTTCCCGGTAGGCTGTAAGAGCACTGTGCAGAGCGAGTGGTTTCTTAGCTTCCCAAAGAGCTGGAAGCAAGATGCTGTGGGGCCCAACTCGCCCTTTGGAAAGAAGCCTGCACGTTGTGCCTTTCAGCTCTAGGGCAAAGTAGCACACCCAGAGCAGAAGTCCTACTTCAGCCAGATCAGGCCTGCAAAGAAACTGCGTTTCACAGGCCTTTGGAAGAGATGTTCCCGGTAGGCTGTAAGAGCACTGTGCAGAGCGAGTGGTTTCTAGCTTCCCAAAGAGCTGGAAGCAAGATGCTGTGGGGCCCAACTCGCCCTTTGGAAAGCAGCCTGCACGTTGTGCCTTTCAGCTCTAGGGCAAAGTAGCACACCCAGAGCAGAAGTCCTACTTCAGCCAGATCAGGCCTGCAAAGAAACTGCGTTTCACAGGCCTTTGGAAGAGATGTTCCCGGTAGGCTGTAAGAGCACCGTGCAGAGCGAGTTGTTTCTTAGCTTCCCAAAGAGCTGGAAGCAAGATGCTGTGGGGCCCAACTCGCCCTTTGGAAAGAAGCCTACACGTTGTGCCTTTCAGCTCTAGAGCAAAGTAGCACACCCAGAGCAGAAGTCCTACTTCAGCCGGATCAGGCCTGCAAAGAAACTGCGTTTGACAGGCCTTTGGAAGAGAGGTTCCCGGTAGGCTGTAAGAGCACTGTGCAGAGCGAGTTGTTTCTTAGCTTCCCAAAGAGCTGGAAGCAAGATGCTGTGGGGCCCAACTCGCCCTTTGGAAAGAAGCCTGCACGTTTTGCCTTTCAGCTCTAGGGCAATGTAAAGCACCCAGAGCAGAAGTTCTACTTCAGCCAGATCAGTCCTGCAGAGAGACTGCGTTTCACAGGCCTTTGTAAGTGATGTTCCCGGTAGGCTGTAAGAGCACTGTGCAGAGCGAGTTGTTTCTTAGCTTCCCAAAGAGCTGGAAGCAAGATGCTGTGGGGCCCAACTCACCCTTTGGAAAGAAGCCTGCACGTTGTGCCTTTCAGCTCTAGGGCAAAGTAGCACACCCAGAGCAGAAGTCCTACTTCAGCCAGATCAGGCATGCAAAGAAACTGCGTTTCACAGGCCTTTGGAAGAGATGTTCCCGGTAGGCTGTAACAGCACTGTGCAGAGCGAGTTGTTTCTTAGCTTCCCAAAGAGCTGGAAACAAGATGCTCTGGGGCCGAACTCGCCCTTTGGAAAGAAGCCTGCACGTTGTGCCTTTCTGCTCTAGGGAAATGTAGCACACCCAGAGGAGAAGTTCAGCTTCAGCCAGATAAGGCCTGCAAAGAAACTGCGTTTCACAGGCCCTTGTAAGAGATGTTCCCGGTAGGCTGTAAGAGCACTGTGCAGAGCGAGTTGTTTCTTAGCTTCCCAAAGAGCTGGAAGCAAGATGCTGTGGGGCCCAACTCGCCCTTTGGAAAGAAGCCTGCACGTTGTGCCTTTCAGCTCTAGGGCAAAGTAGCACACCCAGAGCAGAAGTGCTACTTCAGCCACATCAGGCCTGCAAAGAAACTGTGTTTCACAGGCCTTTGGAAGAGATGTGTCCGGTAGGCTGTAAGAGCACTGTGCAGAGCGAGTTGTTTCTTAGCTTCCCAAAGAGCTGGAAGCAAGATGCTGTGGGGCCCAACTCGCCCTTTGGAAAGAAGCCTGCACGTTGTGCCTTTCAGCTCTAGGGCAAAGTAGCACACCCAGAGCAGAAGTCCTACTTCAGCCAGATCAGGCCTGCAAAGAAACTGCGTTTGACAGGCCTTTGGAAGAGATGTTCCCGGTAGGCTGTAAGAGCACTGTGCAGAGCGAGTTGTTTCTTAGCTTCCCAAAGAGCTGGAAGCAAGATGCTGTGGGGCCCAACTGGCCCTTTGCAAAGAAGCCTGCACGTTGTGCCTTTCAGCTCTAAGGCAATGTAGCACACCCAGAGCAGAAGTCCTACTTCAGCCAGATCAGGCCTGCAAAGACACTGCGTTTCAGAGGCCTTTGGAAGAGATGTTCCCACTAGGCTGTAAGAGCACTGTGCAGAGCGAGTGGTTTCTTAGCTTCCCAAAGAGCTGGAAGCAAGATGCTGTGGGGCCCAACTCGCCCTTTGGAAAGAAGCCTGCACGTTGTGCCTTTCAGCTCTAGGGCAAAGTAGCACACCCAGAGCAGAAGTCCTACTTCAGCCAGATCAGGCCTGCAAAGAAACTGCGTTTCACAGGCCTTTGTAAGAGATGTTCCCGGTAGGCTGTAAGAGCACTGTGCAGAGCGAGTTGTTTTTTAGCTTGTCAAAGAGCTGGAAGCAAGATGCTCTGGGGAACAACTCGCCCTTTGGAAAGAAGCCTGCACATTGTGACTTTCAGCTCTAGGGCATTGTAGAACAACAGAGCAGAAGTTCTGCTTCAGCCAGATCAGGCCTGCAAAGAAACTGCGTTTCACAGGCCTTTGTAAGAGATGTTCCCTGTAGGCTGTAAGAGCACTGTGCAGAGCAAGTTGTTTCTTAGCTTCCCAAAGAGCTGGAAGCAAGAAGCTCTGGGGCCCAACTCGCCCTTTGGAAAGAAGCCTGCACGTTTTGCCTTTCAGCTCTAGGGCAATGTAAAACACCCAGAGCAGAAGTTCTACTTCAGCCAGATCAGTACTGCAGAGAGACTGCGTTTCACAGGCCTTTGTAAGTGATGTTCCCGGTAGGCTGTAAGAGCACTGTGCAGAGCGAGTTGTTTCTTAGCTTCCCAAAGAGCTGGAAGCAAGATGCTTTGGGGCCCAACTCGCCCTTTGGAAAGAAGCCTGCACGTTGTGCCTTTCTGATCTAGGGCAATGTAGCACACCCAGAGCAGAAGTTCTGCTTCAGCCAGATCAGGCCTGCAAAGAAACTGCGTTTCACATGCCTTTGTAAGAGATGTTCCCGGTAGGCTGTAAGAGCACTGTGCAGAGCGAGTTGTTTCTTAGCTTCCCAAAGAGCTGGAAGCAAGACGCTCTGGGGCCCAACTCGCCCTTTGGAAAGAAGCCTGCACGTTGTGCCATTCAGCTCTAGGGCAATGTAGCACACCCAGAGCAGAAGTTCTGCTTCATCCATATGAGGCCTGCAAAGAAATTGGGTTTCACAGGCCTTTGTAAGAGATGTACCCGGTAGGCTCTAAGAGCACTGTGCAGAGCGAGTTGTTTCTTAGCTTCCAAAAAGAGCTGGAAGCAAGATGCTCTGGGGCCGAACTCGCCCTTTGGAAAGAAGCCTGCACGTTGTGCCTTTCTGCTCTGGGGCAATGTAGCACACCCAGAGCTGAAGTTCTGATTCAGCCAGAACTGGCCTGCAAAGAAACTGCGTTTCACAGGCCTTTGGAAGAGATGTTCCCGGTAAGCTGTAAGAGCACTGTGTAGAGCGAGTTGTTTCTTAGCTTCCCAAAGAGCTGGAAGCAAGATGCTGTGGGGCCCAACTCGCCCTTTGGAAAGAAGCCTGCACGTTGTGCCTTTCAGCTCTAGGGCAAAGTAGCACACCCAGAGCAGAAGTCCTACTTCAGCCAGATAAGGCCTGCAAAGAAACTGCGTTTGACAGGCCTTTGGAAGAGATGTTCCCGGTAGGCTGTAAGAGCACTGTGCAGAGCGAGTTGTTTCTTAGCTTCCCAAAGAGCTGGAAGAAAGATGCTGTGGGGCCCAACTCGCCCTTTGGAAAGAAGCCTGCACGTTGTGCCTTTCAGCTCTACGGCAAAGTAGCACACCCAGAGCAGAAGTCCTACTTCAGCCAGATCAGGCCTGCAAAGAAACTGCGTTTGACATGCCTTTGGAAGAGATGTTCCCGGTAGGCTGTAAGAGCACTGTGTAGAGCGAGTGGTTTCTCAGCTTCCCAAAGAGCTGGAAGCAAGATGCTGTGGGGCCCAACTCGCCCTTTGGAAAGAAGCCTGCACGTTGTGCCTTTCAGCTCTAGGGCAAAGTAGCACACCCAGAGCAGAAGTCCTACTTCAGCCAGATCAGGCCTGCGAAGAAACTGCGTTTGACAGGCCTTTGGAAGAGATGATCCCGGTAGGCTGTAAGAGCACTGTGCAGAGCGAGTTGTTTCTCAGCTTCCCAAAGAGCTGGAAGCAAGATGCTGTGGGGCCCAACTCGCCCTTTGGAAAGAAGCCTGCACGTTGTGCCTTTCAGCTCTAGGGCAAAGTAGCACACCCAGAGCAGAAGTCCTACTTCAGCCAGATCAGGCCTGCAAAGAAACTGCGTTTCACAGGCCTTTGGAAGAGATGTTCCCGGTAGGCTGTAAGAGCACTGTGCAGAGCGAGTGGTTTCTTAGCTTCCCAAAGAGCTGGAAGCAAGATGCTGTGGGGCCCAACTCGCCCTTTGGAAAGAAGCCTGCACGTTGTGCCTTTCAGCTCTAGGGCAAAGTAGCACACCCAGAGCAGAAGTCCTACTTCAGCCAGATCAGGCCTGCAAAGAACCTGCGTTTCACAGGCCTTTGGAAGAGATGTTCCCGGTAGGCTGTAAGAGCACTGTGCAGAGCGAGTGGTTTCTAGCTTCCCAAAGAGCTGGAAGCAAGATGCTGTGGGGCCCAACTCGCCCTTTGGAAAGCAGCCTGCACGTTGTGCCTTTCAGCTCTAGGGCAAAGTAGCACACCCAGAGCAGAAGTCCTACTTCAGCCAGATCAGGCCTGCAAAGAAACTGCGTTTCACAGGCCTTTGGAAGAGATGTTCCCGGTAGGCTGTAAGAGCACCGTGCAGAGCGAGTTGTTTCTTAGCTTCCCAAAGAGCTGGAAGCAAGATGCTGTGGGGCCCAACTCGCCCTTTGGAAAGAAGCCTACACGTTGTGCCTTTCAGCTCTAGAGCAAAGTAGCACACCCAGAGCAGAAGTCCTACTTCAGCCGGATCAGGCCTGCAAAGAAACTGCGTTTGACAGGCCTTTGGAAGAGAGGTTCCCGGTAGGCTGTAAGAGCACTGTGCAGAGCGAGTTGTTTCTTAGCTTCCCAAAGAGCTGGAAGCAAGATGCTGTGGGGCCCAACTCGAACTTTGGAAAGAAGCCTGCACGTTGTGCCTTTCAGCTCTAGGGCAAAGTAGCACACCCAGAGCAGAAGTCCTACTTCAGCCAGATCAGGCCTGCAAAGAAACTGCGTTTCACAGGCCTTTGGAAGAGATGTTCCCGGTAGGCTGTAAGAGCACTGTGCAGAGCGAGTGGTTTCTTAGCTTCCCAAAGAGCTGGAAGCAAGATGCTGTGGGGCCCAACTCGCCCTTTGGAAAGAAGCCTGCACGTTGTGCCTTTCAGCTCTAGGGCAAAGTAGCACACCCAGAGCAGAAGTCCTACTTCAGCCAGATCAGGCCTGCAAAGAAACTGCGTTTCACAGGCCTTTGGAAGAGATGTTCCCGGTAGGCTGTAAGAGGACTGTGCAGAGCGAGTGGTTTCTAGCTTCCCAAAGAGCTGGAAGCAAGATGCTGTGGGGCCCAACTCGCCCTTTGGAAAGCAGCCTGCACGTTGTGCCTTTCAGCTCTAGGGCAAAGTAGCACACCCAGAGCAGAAGTCCTACTTCAGCCAGATCAGGCCTGCAAAGAAACTGCGTTTCACAGGCCTTTGGAAGAGATGTTCCCGGTAGGCTGTAAGAGCACCGTGCAGAGCGAGTTGTTTCTTAGCTTCCCAAAGAGCTGGAAGCAAGATGCTGTGGGGCCCAACTCGCCCTTTGGAAAGAAGCCTACACGTTGTGCCTTTCAGCTCTAGAGCAAAGTAGCACACCCAGAGCAGAAGTCCTACTTCAGCCGGATCAGGCCTGCAAAGAAACTGCGTTTGACAGGCCTTTGGAAGAGAGGTTCCCGGTAGGCTGTAAGAGCACTGTGCAGAGCGAGTTGTTTCTTAGCTTCCCAAAGAGCTGGAAGCAAGATGCTGTGGGGCCCAACTCGCCCTTTGGAAAGAAGCCTGCACGTTGTGCCTTTCAGCTCTAGGGCAAAGTAGCACACCCAGAGCAGAAGTCCTACTTCAGCCAGATCAGGTCTGCAAAGAAACTGCGTTTGACAGGCCTTTGGAAGAGATGTTCCCGGTAGGCTGTAAGAGCACTGTGCAGAGCGAGTTGTTTCTTAGCTTCCCAAAGAGCTGGAAGCAAGATGCTGTGGGGCCCACCTGGCCCTTTGCAAAGAAGCCTGCACGTTGTGCCTTTCAGCTCTAAGGCAATGTAGCACACCCAGAGCAGAAGTCCTACTTCAGCCAGATCAGGCCTGCAAAGACACTGCGTTTCAGAGGCCTTTGGAAGAGATGTTCCCACTAGGCTGTAAGAGCACTGTGCAGAGCGAGTGGTTTCTTAGCTTCCCAAAGAGCTGGAAGCAAGATGCTGTGGGGCCCAACTCGCCCTTTGGAAAGAAGCCTGCACGTTGTGCCTTTCAGCTCTAGGGCAAAGTAGCACACCCAGAGCAGAAGTCCTACTTCAGCCAGATCAGGCCTGCAAAGAAACTGCGTTTCACAGGCCTTTGTAAGAGATGTTCCCGGTAGGCTGTAAGAGCACTGTGCAGAGCTAGTTGTTTTTTAGCTTGTCAAAGAGCTGGAAGCAAGATGCTCTGGGGAACAACTCGCCCTTTGGAAAGAAGCCTGCACGTTGTGACTTTCAGCTCTAGGGCATTGTAGAACAACAGAGCAGAAGTTCTGCTTCAGCCAGATCAGGCCTGCAAAGAAACTGCGTTTCACAGGCCTTTGTAAGAGATGTTCCCTGTAGGCTGTAAGAGCACTGTGCAGAGCAAGTTGTTTCTTAGCTTCCCAAAGAGCTGGAAGCAAGAAGCTCTGGGGCCCAACTCGCCCTTTGGAAAGAAGCCTGCACGTTTTGCCTTTCAGCTCTAGGGCAATGTAAAGCACCCAGAGCAGAAGTTCTACTTCAGCCAGATCAGTCCTGCAGAGAGACTGCGTTTCACAGGCCTTTGTAAGTGATGTTCCCGGTAGGCTGTAAGAGCACTGTGCAGAGCGAGTTGTTTCTTAGCTTCCCAAAGAGCTGGAAGCAAGATGCTTTGGGGCCCAACTCGCCCTTTGGAAAGAAGCCTGCACGTTGTGCCTTTCTGATCTAGGGCAATGTAGCACACCCAGAGCAGAAGTTCTGCTTCAGCCAGATCAGGCCTGCAAAGAAACTGCGTTTCACAGGCCTTTGGAAGAGATGTTCCCGGTAGGCTGTAAGAGCACTGTGCAGAGCGAGTTGTTTCTTAGCTTCCCAAAGAGCTGGAAGCAAGACGCTCTGGGGCCCAACTCGCCCTTTGGAAAGAAGCCTGCACGTTGTGCCATTCAGCTCTAGGGCAATGTAGCACACCCAGAGCAGAAGTTCTGCTTCATCCATATGAGGCCTGCAAAGAAATTGGGTTTCACAGGCCTTTGTAAGAGATGTACCCGGTAGGCTCTAAGAGCACTGTGCAGAGCGAGTTGTTTCTTAGCTTCCAAAAAGATCTGGAAGCAAGATGCTCTGGGGTCGAACTCGCCATTTTGGAAAGAAGCCTGCACGTTGTGCCTTTCTGCTCTGGGGCAATGTAGCACACCAAGAGCTGAAGTTCTGCTTCAGCCAGATCTGGCCTGCAAAGAAACTGCGTTTCACAGGCCTTTCTAAGAGATTTTCCCGGTAGGCTGTAAGAGCACTGTGCAGAGCGAGTTGTTTCTTGGCTTCCCAAAGAGCTGGAAGCAAGATGCTCTGGGGCCCAACTCGCCCTTTGGAAAGAAGCCTGCACGTTGTGCCTTTCAGCTTTAGGGCAATGTAGCACACCCAGAGCAGTAGTTCTGCTGCAGCCAGATGACGCCTGCAAAGAAACTGCATTTCACAGGCCTTTGTAAGAGATTTTCCCGGTAGGCTGTGAGAGCACTGTGCAGAGCGAGTTGTTTCTTAGCTTCCCAAAGAGCTGGAAGCAAGATGCTCTGGGGCCCAACTCGACCTTTGGAAAGAAGCCTGCACGTTGTGCCTTTCAGCTCTAGGGCAATGTAGCACACCCAGAGCAGAAGTTCTGCTTCAGCCAGTCAGGCCTGCGAAGAAACTGCATTTCACAGGCCTTTGTAAGAGATGTTCCCGGTAGGCTGTAAGAGCACTGTGCAGAGCGAGTTGTTTCTTAGCTTCCCAAAGAGCTGGAAGCAAGATGCTCTGGGGCCCAACTCGACCTTTGGAAAGAAGCCTGCACGTTGTGCCTTTCAGCTCTATGGCAATGTAGCACACCCAGCGCAGAAGTTCTGCTTCATCCAGATCAGGCCTGCAAAGAAACTGCGTTTCACAGGCCTTTGTAAGAGATGTTCCCGGTAGGCTGTAAGAGCACTGTGCAGAGCGACTTGTTTCTTATCTTCCCAAAGAGCTGGAAGCAAGATGCTCTGGGGCCCAACTCGCCCTTTGGAAAGAAGCCTGCACGTTGTGCCTTTCTGCTATAGGGAAATGTAGCACACCCAGAGGAGAAGTTCAGCTTCAGCCAGATAAGGCCTGCAAAGAAACTGCGTTTCACAGGCCCTTGTAAGAGATGTTCCCGGTAGGCTGTAAGATCACTGTGCAGAGCGAGTTGTTTCTTAGCTTCCCAAAGAGCTGGAAGCAAGATGCTCTGGGGCCCAACTCGCCCTTTGGACAGAAGCCTGCACGTTGTGCCTTTCAGCTCTAGCGAAATGTAGCACACCCAGAGCAGAAGTTCTGCTTCAGCCAGATGAGGCCTGCAAAGAAACAGCGTTTCACAGGGCTTTGTAAGAGATGTACCCGGTAGGCTGTAAGAGCACTGTGCAGAGCGAGTTGTTTCTTAGCTTCCCAAAGAGCTGGAAGCAAGATGCTCTGGGGCCCAACTCGACCTTTGGAAAGAAGCCTGCACGTTGTGCCTTTCAGCTCTATGGCAATGTAGCACACCCAGCGCAGAAGTTCTGCTTCATCCAGATCAGGCCTGCAAAGAAACTGCGTTTCACAGGCCTTTGTAAGAGATGTTCCCGGTAGGCTGTAAGAGCACTGTGCAGAGCGACTTGTTTCTTATCTTCCCAAAGAGCTGGAAGCAAGATGCTCTGGGGCCCAACTCGCCCTTTGGAAAGAAGCCTGCACGTTGTGCCTTTCTGCTATAGGGAAATGTAGCACACCCAGAGGAGAAGTTCAGCTTCAGCCAGATAAGGCCTGCAAAGAAACTGCGTTTCACAGGCCCTTGTAAGAGATGTTCCCGGTAGGCTGTAAGATCACTGTGCAGAGCGAGTTGTTTCTTAGCTTCCCCAAGAGCTGGTAGCAAGATGCTCTGGGGCCCAACTCGCCCTTTGGAAAGAAGCCTGCACGTTGTGACTTTCAGCTCATGGGCATTGTAGAACAACAGAGCAGAAGTTCTGCTTCAGCCAGATCAGACCTGCAAAGAAACTGCGTTTCACAGGCCTTTGTAAGAGATGTTCCCGGTAGGCTTTAAGAGCACTGTGCAGAGCGAGTTGTTTCTTAGCTTCCCAATGAGCTGGAAGCAAGATGCTCTGGGGCCCAACTCGCCCTTTGTAAAGAAGCCTGCACGTTGTGCCTTTCAGCTCTAGGGCAATGTAGAGCACCCAGAGCAGAAGTTCTACTTCAGCCAGATCAGTCCTGCAGAGAAACTGCGTTTCACAGGCCTTTGTAAGTGATGTTCCCGGTAGGCTGTAAGAGCACTGTGCAGAGCGAGTTGTTTCTTAGCTTCCCAAAGAGCTGGAAGCAAGATGCTCTGGGGCCCAACTCGCCCTTTGGAAAGAAGCCTGCACCTTGTGCCTTTCTGATCTAGGGCAATGTAGCACACCCAGTGCAGAAGTTCTGCTTCAGCCAGATCAGGCCTGCAAAGAAACTGCGTTTCACAGGCCTTTGTAAGAGATGTTCCCGGTAGGCTGTAAGAGCACTGTGCAGAGCGAGTTGGTTCTTAGCTTCCCAAAGAGCTGGAAGCAAGATGCTCTGGGGCCCAACTCGCCCTTTGGAAAGAAGCCTGCACGTTGTGCCTTTCAGCTCTAGGGCAATGTAGCACACCCAGAGCAGAAGTTCTGCTTCATCCATATGAGGCCTGCAAAGAAACTGCGTTTCACAGGCCTATGTAAGAGATGTACCCGGTAGGCTCTAAGAGCACTGTGCAGAGCGAGTTGTTTCTTAGCTTCCCAAAGAGCTGGAAGCAAGATGCTCTGGGGCCCAACTCGCCCTTTGGAAACAAGCCTGCACGTTTTGCCTTTCAGCTCTAGGGCAATGTAGCATACCCAGAGCAGAAGTTCTACTTCAGCCAGATCAGTCCTGCAGAGAAACTGCGTTTCACAGGACTCTGTAAGTGATGTTCCCGGTAGGCTGTAAGAGCACTTTGCCGAGTGAGTTGTTTCTTAGCTTCCCAAAGAGCTGGAAGCAAGATGCTCTGGGGACCAACTCGCCCTTTGGAAAGAAGCCTGCACGTTGTACCTTTCTGCTCTGGGGCAATGTAGCACACCCAGAGCAGAAGTTCTGCTTCAGCCAGATCAGGCCTGCAAAGAAACTGCGTTTCACAGGCCTTTGTAAGTGGTGTTCCCGGTAGGCTGTAAGAGCACTTTGCAGAGCGAGTTGTTTCCTAGCTTCCCGAAGAGCTGGAAGCAAGATGCTCTGGGGCCCAACTCGCCGTTTGGAAAGAAGCCTGCACGTTGTGACTTTCAGCTCTAGGGCAATGCAGAACACCAGAGCAGAAGTTCTGCTTCAGCCAGATCAGGCCTGCAAAGAAACTGGGTTTCACAGGCCTTTGTAAGAGATGTTCCCGGTAGGCTGTAAGAGCACTGTGCAGAGCGAGTTGTTTCTTAGCTTCCCAAAGAGCTGGAAGCAAGATGCTCTGGGGCGCAACTCGCCCTTTGGAAAGAAGCCTGCACGTTGTGCCTTTCTGCTCTAGGGCAATGTAGCACACCCAGAGCAGAAGTTCTGCTTCAGCCAGATAAGGCCTGCAAAGAAACTGTGTTTCACAGGCCTTTGTAAGAGATGTTCCCGGTAGGCTGTAAGAGCACTGTGCAGAGCGAGTTGTTTCTTAGCTTCCGAAAGAGCTGGAAGCAAGATGCTCTGGGGCCCAACTCACCCTTTGGAAAGAAGCCTGCACGTTGTGCCTCTCAGCTCTAGGGCAATGTAGCACACCCAGAGCAGAAGTTCTGCTTCAGCCATATCAGGCCTGCAAAGGAACTGCGTTTCACAGGCCTTTGAAAGAGATGTTCCTGGTAGGCTGTAAGAGCTCGGTGCGGAGCGAGTTGTTTCTTAGCTTCCCAAAGAGCTGGAAGCAAGATGCTCTGGGGCCCAACTCGCCCTTTGGAAAGAAGCCTGCACGTTGTGCCTTTAAGCTCTAGGGCAATGTAGCACACCCAGAGCAGTAGTTCTGCTGCAGCCAGATGAGGCCTGCAAAGAAACTGCGTTTCACAGGCCTTTGAAAGAGATGTTCCAGGTAGGCTGTGAGAGCAATGTGCAGAGCGAGTTGTTTCTTAGCTTCCCAAAGAGCTGGAAGCAAGATGCTCTGGGGCCCAACTCTCGCTTTGGAAAGAAGACTGCACGTTGTGCCTTTCAGCTCTAGGGCAATGTAGCCCACCCTGAGCAGAAGTTCTGCTTCAGCCAGATGAGGCCTGCAAAGAAACTGTGTTTCACAGGCCTTTGTAAGAAATGTACCCGGTAGGCTCTAAGAGCACTGTGCAGAGCGAGTTGTTTCTTAGCTTCCCAAAGAGCTGGAAGCAAGATGCTCTGGGGCCCAACTCGCCGTTTGGAACGAAGCCTGCACGTTGTGCCTCTCAGCTCTAGGGCAATGTAGCACACCCAGAGCAGAAGTTCTGCTTCAGCCAGACCAGGAATGCAGAGAAACTGCGTTTCACAGGCCTTTGTAAGAGATGTTCCCGGTAGGCTGTAAGAGCACTGTGCAGAGCGAGTTGTTTCTTAGCTTCCCAAAGAGCTGGAAGCAAGATGCTCTGGGGCCCAACTCGCCCTTTGTAAAGAAGCCTGCACGTTGTGCCTTTCAGCTCTAGGGCAATGTAGCACACCCAGAGCAGAAGTTCTGCGTCAGCCAGATCAGGCCTGCAAAGAAACTGCGTTTCACAGGCCTTTGTAAGAGATGTTCCCGGTAGGCTGTAAGAGCACTGTGCAGAGCGAGTTGTTTCTTAGCATCCCAAAGAGCTGGAAGCAAGATGCTCTGGCGACCAACTCGTCCTTTGGAAACAAGCCTGCACGTTTTGCCTTTCAGCTCTAGGGCAATGTAGCATACCAAGAGCAGAAGTTCTACTTCAGCCAGATCAGTCCTGCAGAGAAACTCCGTTTCACAGGACTCTGTAAGTGATGTTCCCGGTAGGCTGTAAGAGCACTAGGCCGAGTGAGTTGTTTCTTAGCTTCCCAAAGAGCTGGAAGCAAGATGCTCTGGGGACCAACTCGCCCTTTGGAAAGAAGCCTGCACGTTGTACCTTTCTGCTCTGGGGCAATGTAGCACACCCAGAGCAGAAGTTCTGCTTCAGCCAGATCAGGCCTGCAAAGAAACTGCGTTTCACAGGCCTTTGTAAGTGGTGTTCCCGGTAGGCTGTAAGAGCACTTTGCAGAGCGAGTTGTTTCCTAGCTTCCCAAAGAGCTGGAAGCAAGATGCTCTGGGGCCCAACTCGCCCTTTGGAAAGAAGCCTGCACGTTGTGCCTCTCAGCTCTAGGGCAATGTAGCACACCCAGCGCAGAAGTTCTGCTTCATCCAGATCAGGCCTGCAAAGAAACTGCGTTTCACAGGCCTTTGTAAGAGATGTTCCCGGTAGGCTGTAAGAGCACTGTGCAGAGCGAGTTGTTTCTTAGCTTCCCAAAGAGCTGGAAGCAAGATGCTCTGGGGCCCAACTCGCCCTTTGGAAAGAAGCCTGCACGTTGTGCCTTTCAGCTCTAGGGCAATGTAGCACACCCAGAGCAGAAGTTCTGCTTCAGCCAGATCAGTCCTGCAGCGAAACTGCGTTTCACAGGCCTTTGTAAGTGATGTTCCCGGTAGGCTGTAAGAGCACTTTGCAGAGCGAGTTGTTTCTTAGCTTCCCAAAGAGCTGGAAGCAAGATGCTCTGGGGCCCAACTCGCCCTTTGGAAAGAAGCCTGCACGTTGTGCCTTTCAGCTCTAGGGCAATGTAGCACACCCAGAGCAGAAGTTCTGCTTCAGCCACATGAGGCCTTCAGAGAAACTGCGTTTCACAGGCCTTTGTAAGAGATGTTGCCGGTAGGCTGTAAGAGCACTGTGCAGAGCGAGTTGTTTCTTAGCTTCCCAAAGAGCTGGAAGCAAGATGCTCTGGGGCCCAACTCGCCCTTTTGAAAGAAGCCTGCACGTTGTGCCTTTCAGCTCTAGGGCAATGTAGCACACCCAGAGCAGTAGTTCTGCTGCAGCCAGATGAGGCCTGCAAAGAAACTGCGTTTCACAGGCCTTTGAAAGAGATGTTCCAGGTAGGCTGTGAGAGCACTGTGCAGAGCGAGTTGTTTCTTAGCTTCCCAAAGAGCTGGAAGCAAGATGCTCTGCGGCCCAACTCTCCCTTTGGAAAGAAGCCTGCACGTTGTGCCTTTCAGCTCTAGGGCAATGTAGCCCACCCAGAGCAGAAGTTCTGCTTCAGCCAGATGAGGCCTGCAAAGAAACTGTGTTTCACAGGCCTTTGTAAGAAATGTACCCGGTAGGCTCTAAGAGCACTGTGCAGAGCGAGTTGTTTCTTAGCTTCCCAAAGAGCTGGAAGCAAGATGCTCTGGGGCCCAACTCGCCGTTTGGAATGAAGCCTGCACGTTGTGCCTCTCAGCTCTAGGGCAATATAGCACACCCAGAGCAGAAGTTCTGCTTCAGCCAGATCAGGCCTGCAGAGAAACTGCGTTTCACAGGCCTTTGTAAGAGATGTTCCCGGTAGGCTGTAAGAGCACTGTGCAGAGCGAGTTGTTTCTTAGCTTCCCAAAGAGCTGGAAGCAAGATGCTCTGGGGCCCAACTCGCCCTTTGGAAAGAAGCCTGCACGTTGTGCCTTTCAGCTCTAGGGTAATGTAGCACACCCAGAGCAGAAGTTCTGCGTCAGCCAGATCAGGCCTGCAAAGTAACTGCGTTTCACAGGCCTTTGTAAGAGATGTTCCCGGTAGGCTGTAAGAGCACTGTGCAGAGCGAGTTGTTTCTTAGCATCCCAAAGAGCTGGAAGCAAGATGCTCTGGCGACCAACTCGCCCTTTGGAAAGAAGCCTGCACGTTTTGCCTTTCAGCTCTAGGGCAATGTAGCATACCCAGAGCAGAAGTTCTACTTCAGCCAGATCAGTCCTGCAGAGAAACTGCGTTTCACAGGACTCTGTAAGTGATGTTCCCGGTAGGCTGTAAGAGCACTTTGCCGAGTGAGTTGTTTCTTAGCTTCCCAAAGAGCTGGAAGCAAGATGCTCTGGTGACCAACTCGCCCTTTGGAAAGAAGCCTGCACGTTGTACCTTTCTGCTCTGGGGTAATGTAGCACACCCAGAGCAGAAGTTCTGCTTCAGCCACATGAGGCCTGCAGAGAAACTGCGTTTCACAGGCCTTTGTAAGAGATGTTGCCGGTAGGCTGTAAGAGCACTGTGCAGAGCGAGTTGTTTCTTAGCTTCCCAAAGAGCTGGAAGCAAGATGCTCTGGGGCCCAACTCGCCCTTTTGAAAGAAGCCTGCACGTTGTGCCTTTCAGCTCTAGGGCAATGTAGCACACCCAGAGCAGTAGTTCTGCTGCAGCCAGATGAGGCCTGCAAAGAAACTGCGTTTCACAGGCCTTTGAAAGAGATGTTCCAGGTAGGCTGTAAGAGCACTGTGCAGAGCGAGTTGTTTCTTAGCTTCCGAAAGAGCTGGAAGCAAGATGCTCTGGGGCCCAACTCACCCTTTGGAAAGAAGCCTGCACGTTGTGACTCTCAGCTCTAGGGCAATGTAGCACACCCAGAGCAGAAGTTCTGCTTCAGCCATATCAGGCCTGCAAAGAAACTGCGTTTCACAGGCCTTTGAAAGAGATGTTCCTGGTAGGCTGTAAGAGCTCGGTGCGGAGCGAGTTGTTTCTTAGCTTCCCAAAGAGCTGGAAGCAAGATGCTCTGGGGCCCAACTCGCCCTTTGGAAAGAAGCCTGCACGTTGTGCCTTTCAGCTCTAGGGCAATGTAGCACACCCAGAGCAGAAGTTCTGCTTCAGCCACATGAGGCCTGCAGAGAAACTGCGTTTCACAGGCCTTTGTAATAGATGTTGCCGGTAGGCTGTAAGAGCACTGTGCAGAGCGAGTTGTTTCTTAGCTTCCCAAAGAGCTGGAAGCAAGATGCTCTGGGGCCCAACTCGCCCTTTTGAAAGAAGCCTGCACGTTGTGCCTTTCAGCTCTAGGGCAATGTAGCACACCCAGAGCAGAAGTTCTGATTCAGCCACATCAGGCCTGCAAAGAAACTGCGTTTCACAGGCCTTTGTAAGAGATGTTCCCGGTAGGCTGTAAGAGCACTGTGCAGAGCGAGTTGTTTCTTCGCTTCCCAAAGAGCTGGATGCAAGATGCTCTGGGGCCCAACTCGCCCTTTGGAAAGAAGCCTGCACGTTTTGCCTTTCAGCTCTAGGGCAATGTAGAGCACCCAGGGCAGAAGTCCTACTTCAGCCAGATCAGTCCAGCAGAGAAACTGCGTTTCACAGGCCTTTGTAAGTGATGTTCCCGGTAGGCTGTAAGAGAACTGTGCAGAGCGAGTTGTTTCTTAGCTTCCCAAAGAGCTGGATGCAAGATGCTCTGGGGCCCAACTCGCCCTTTGGAAAGAAGCCTGCACGTTGTGCCTTTCTGATCTAGGGCAATGTAGCACACCCAGAGCAGAAGTTCTGCTTCAGCCAGATCAGGCCTGCAGAGAAACTGCATTTCACAGGCCTTTGTAAGAGATGTTCCCGGTAGGCTGTAAGAGCACTGTGCAGAGCAAGTTGTTTCTTAGCTTCCCAAAGAGCTGGAAGCAAGATTCTCTGGGGCCCAACTCGCCCTTTGGAAAGAAGCCTGCACGTTTTGCCTTTCAGCTCTAGGGCAATGTAGCACACCCAGTGCAGAAGTTCTGCTTCAGCCATATCAGTCCTGCAAAGAAACTGCGTTTCACAGGCCTTTGTAAGAGATGTTCCCGGTAGGCTGTAAGAGCACTGTGCAGAGCGAGTGGTTTCTTAGCTTCCCACAGAGCTGGAAGCAAGATGCTCTGCGGCCCAAATCGACCTTTGGAAAGAAGCATGCACGTTGTGCCTTTCAGCTCTAGGGCAATGTAGCACACCCAGCGCAGAATTTCTGCTTCATCCAGATCAGGCCTGCAAAGAAACTGCGTTTCACAGGCCTTTGTAAGAGATGTTCCCGGTAGGCTGTAAGAGCACTGTGCAGAGCGAGTTGTTTCTTAGCTTCCCAAAGAGCTGGAAGCAAGATGCTCTGGGGCCCAACTCGCCCTTTGGAAAGAAGCCTGCACGTTGTGCCTTTCAGCTCTATGGCAATGTAGCACACCCAGAGCAGAAGTTCTGCTTCAGCCAGATCAGTCCTGCAGCGAAACTGCGTTTCACAGGCCTTTGTAAGTGATGTTCCCGGTAGGCTGTAAGAGCACTTTGCAGAGCGAGTTGTTTCTTAGCTTCCCAAAGAGCTGGAAGCAAGATGCTCTGGGGCCCAACTCGCCCTTTGGAAAGAAGCCTGCACGTTGTGCCTTTCAGCTCTAGGGCAATGTAGCACACCCAGAGCAGTAGTTCTGCTGCAGCCAGATGAGGCCTGCAAAGAAACTGCGTTTCACAGGCCTTTGAAAGAGATGTTCCAGGTAGGCTGTGAGAGCACTGTGCAGAGCGAGTTGTTTCTTAGCTTCCCAAAGAGCTGGAAGCAAGATGCTCTGCGGCCCAACTCTCCCTTTGGAAAGAAGACTGCACGTTGTGCCTTTCAGCTCTAGGGCAATGTAGCCCACCCAGAGCAGAAGTTCTGCTTCAGCCAGATGAGGCCTGCAAAGAAACTGTGTTTCACAGGCCTTTGTAAGAAATGTACCCGGTAGGCTCTAAGAGCACTGTGCAGAGCGAGTTGTTTCTTAGCTTCCCAAAGAGCTGGAAGCAAGATGCTCTGGGGCCCAACTCGCCGTTTGGAACGAAGCCTGCACGTTGTGCCTCTCAGCTCTAGGGCAATGTAGCACACCCAGAGCAGAAGTTCTGCTTCAGCCAGATCAGGCCTGCAGAGAAACTGCGTTTCACAGGCCTTTGTAAGAGATGTTCCCGGTAGGCTGTAAGAGCACTGTGCAGAGCGAGTTGTTTCTTAGCTTCCCAAAGAGCTGGAAGCAAGATTCTCTGGGGCCCAACTCGCCCTTTGGAAAGAAGCCTGCACGTTGTGCCTTTCAGCTCTAGGGTAATGTAGCACACCCAGAGCAGAAGTTCTGCGTCAGCCAGATCAGGCCTGCAAAGAAACTGCGTTTCACAGGCCTTTGTAAGAGATGTTCCCGGTAGGCTGTAAGAGCACTGTGCAGAGCGAGTTGTTTCTTAGCATCCCAAAGAGCTGGAAGCAAGATGCTCTGGCGACCAACTCACCCTTTGGAAAGAAGCCTGCACGTTTTGCCTTTCAGCTCTAGGGCAATGTAGCATACCCAGAGCAGAAGTTCTACTTCAGCCAGATCAGTCCTGCAGAGAAACTGCGTTTCACAGGACTCTGTAAGTGATGTTCCCGGTAGGCTGTAAGAGCACTTTGCTGAGTGAGTTGTTTCTTAGCTTCCCAAAGAGCTGGAAGCAAGATGCTCTGGTGACCAACTCGCCCTTTGGAAAGAAGCCTGCACGTTGTACCTTTCTGCTCTGGGGCAATGTAGCACACCCAGAGCAGAAGTTCTGCTTCAGCCAGATCAGGCCTGCAAAGAAACTGCGTTTCACAGGCCTTTGTAAGTGGTGTTCCCGGTAGGCTGTAAGAGCACTTTGCAGAGCGAGTTGTTTCCTAGCTTCCCGAAGAGCTGGAAGCAAGATGCTCTGGGGCCCAACTCGCCGTTTGGAAAGAAGCCTGCACGTTGTGACTTTCAGCTCTAGGGCAATGCAGAACACCAGAGCAGAAGTTCTGCTTCAGCCAGATCAGGCCTGCAAAGAAACTGGGTTTCACAGGCCTTTGTAAGAGATGTTCCCGGTAGGCTGTAAGAGCACTGTGCAGAGCGAGTTGTTTCTTAGCTTCCCACAGAGCTGGAAGCAAGATGCTCTGGGGCCCAAATCGACCTTTGGAAAGAAGCCTGCACGTTGTGCCTTTCAGCTCTAGGGCAATGTAGCACACCCAGCGCAGAAGTTCTGCTTCATCCAGATCAGGCCTGCAAAGAAACTGCGTTTCACAGGCCTTTGTAAGAGATGTTCCCGGTAGGCTGTAAGAGCACTGTGCAGAGCGAGTTGTTTCTTAGCTTCCCAAAGAGCTGGAAGCAAGATGCTCTGGGGCCCAACTTGCCCTTTGGAAAGAAGCCTGCACGTTGTGCCTTTCAGCTCTAGGGCAATGTAGCACACCCAGAGCAGAAGTTCTGCTTCAGCCAGATCAGTCCTGCAGCGAAACTGCGTTTCACAGGCCTTTGTAAGTGATGTTCCCGGTAGGCTGTAAGAGCACTTTGCAGAGCGAGTTGTTTCTTAGCTTCCCAAAGAGCTGGAAGCAAGATGCTCTGGGGCCCAACTCGCCCTTTGGAAAGAAGCCTGCACGTTTTGCCTTTCTGCTCCAGGGTAATGTAGCACACCCAGAGCAGAAGTTCTGCTTCAGCCAGATCAGGCCTGCAAAGAAACTGCGTTTCACAGGCCTTTGTAAGTGGTGTTCCCGGTAGGCTGTAAGAGCACTTTGCAGAGCGAGTTGTTTCCTAGCTTCCCGAAGAGCTGGAAGCAAGATGCTCTGGGGCCCAACTCGCCGTTTGGAAAGAAGCCTGCACGTTGTGACTTTCAGCTCTAGGGCAATGCAGAACACCAGAGCAGAAGTTCTGCTTCAGCCAGATCAGGCCTGCAAAGAAACTGGGTTTCACAGGCCTTTGTAAGAGATGTTCCCGGTAGGCTGTAAGAGCACTGTGCAGAGCGAGTTGTTTCTTAGCTTCCCAAAGAGCTGGAAGCAAGATGCTCTGGGTCTAACTCGCCCTTTGGAAAGAAGCCTGCACGTTGTGCCTTTCAGCTCTAGGGCAATGTAGCACACCCAGAGCAGAAGTTCTACTTCAGCCAGATCAGTCCTGCAGCGAAACTGCGTTTCACACGCCTTTGTAAGTGATGTTCCCGGTAGGCTGTAAGAGCACTTTGCAGAGCGAGTTGTTTCTTAGCTTCCCAAAGAGCTGGAAGCAAGATGCTCTGGGGCCCAACTTGCCCTTTGGAAAGAAGCCTGCACGTTGTGCCTTTCTGCTCTAGGGCAATGTAGCACACCCAGAGCAGAAGTTCTGCTTCAGCCAGATCAGGCCTGCAAAGAAACTGTGTTTCACAGGCCTTTGTAAGAGATGTTCCCGGTAGGCTGTAAGAGCACTGTGCAGAGCGAGTTGTTTCTTAGCTTCCCAAAGAGCTGGAAGCAAGATGCTCTGGGGCCCAACTCGCCCTTTGGAAAGAAGCCTGCACGTTGTGCCTTTCAGCTCTAGGGCAATGTAGCACACCCAGAGCAGAAGTTCTGCTTCAGCCACATGAGGCCTGCAGAGAAACTGCGTTTCACAGGCCTTTGTAAGAGATGTTGCCGGTAGGCTGTAAGAGCACTGTGCAGAGCGAGTTGTTTCTTAGCTTCCCAAAGAGCTGGAAGCAAGATGCTCTGGGGCCCAACTCGCCCTTTTGAAAGAAGCCTGCACGTTGTGCCTTTCAGCTCTAGGGCAATGTAGCACACCCAGAGCAGTAGTTCTGCTGCAGCCAGATGAGGCCTGCAAAGAAACTGCGTTTCACAGGCCTTTGAAAGAGATGTTCCAGGTAGGCTGTGAGAGCACTGTGCAGAGCGAGTTGTTTCTTAGCTTCCCAAAGAGCTGGAAGCAAGATGCTCTGCGGCCCAACTCTCCCTTTGGAAAGAAGACTGCACGTTGTGCCTTTCAGCTGTAGGGCAATGTAGCCCACCCAGAGCAGAAGTTCTGCTTCAGCCAGATGAGGCCTGCAAAGAAAACGTGTTTCACAGGCCTTTGTAAGAAATGTACCCGGTAGGCTCTAAGAGCACTGTGCAGAGCGAGTTGTTTCTTAGCTTCCCAAAGAGCTGGAAGCAAGATGCTCTGGGGCCCAACTCGCCGTTTGGAACGAAGCCTGCACGTTGTGCCTCTCAGCTCTAGGGCAATGTAGCACACCCAGAGCAGAAGTTCTGCTTCAGCCAGATCAGGCCTGCAGAGAAACTGCGTTTCACAGGCCTTTGTAAGAGATGTTCCCGGTAGGCTGTAAGAGCACTGTGCAGAGCGAGTTGTTTCTTAGCATCCCAAAGAGCTGGAAGCAAGATGCTCTGGCGACCAACTCACCCTTTGGAAAGAAGCCTGCACGTTTTGCCTTTCAGCTCTAGGGCAATGTAGCATACCCAGAGCAGAAGTTCTACTTCAGCCAGATCAGTCCTGCAGAGAAACTGCGTTTCACAGGACTCTGTAAGTGAGGTTCCCGGTAGGCTGTAAGAGCACTTTGCTGAGTGAGTTGTTTCTTAGCTTCCCAAAGAGCTGGAAGCAAGATGCTCTGGCGACCAACTCACCCTTTGGAAAGTAGCCTGCACGTTTTGCCTTTCAGCTCTAGGGCAATGTAGCATACCCAGAGCAGAAGTTCTACTTCAGCCAGATCAGTCCTGCAGAGAAACTGCGTTTCACAGGACTCTGTAAGTGAGGTTCCCGGTAGGCTGTAAGAGCACTTTGCTGAGTGAGTTGTTTCTTAGCTTCCCAAAGAGCTGGAAGCAAGATGCTCTGGTGACCAACTCGCCCTTTGGAAAGAAGCCTGCACGTTGTACCTTTCTGCTCTGGGGCAATGTAGCACACCCAGAGCAGAAGTTCTGCTTCAGCCAGATCAGGCCTGCAAAGAAACTGCGTTTCACAGGCCTTTGTAAGTGGTGTTCCCGGTAGGCTGTAAGAGCACTTTGCAGAGTGAGTTGTTTCCTAGCTTCCCGAAGAGCTGGAAGCAAGATGCTCTGGGGCCCAACTCGCCGTTAGGAAAGAAGCCTGCACGTTGTGACTTTCAGCTCTAGGGCAATGCAGAACACCAGAGCAGAAGTTCTGCTTCAGCCAGATCAGGCCTGCAAAGAAACTGGGTTTCACAGGCCTTTGTAAGAGATGTTCCCGGTAGGCTGTAAGAGCACTGTGCAGAGCGAGTTGTTTCTTAGCTTCCCACAGAGCTGGAAGCAAGATGCTCTGGGGCCCAAATCGACCTTTGGAAAGAAGCCTGCACGTTGTGCCTTTCAGCTCTAGGGCAATGTAGCACACCCAGCGCAGAAGTTCTGCTTCATCCAGATCAGGCCTGCAAAGAAACTGCGTTTCACAGGCCTTTGTAAGAGATGTTCCCGGTAGGCTGTAAGAGCACTGTGCAGAGCGAGTTGTTTCTTAGCTTCCCAAAGAGCTGGAAGCAAGATGCTCTGGGGCCCAACTCGCCCTTTGGAAAGAAGCCTGCACGTTGTGCCTTTCAGCTCTAGGGCAATGTAGCACACCCAGAGCAGAAGTTCTGCTTCAGCCAGATCAGTCCTGCAGCGAAACTGCGTTTCACAGGCCTTTGTAAGTGATGTTCCCGGTAGGCGGTAAGAGCACTTTGCAGAGCGAGTTGTTTCTTAGATTCCCAAAGAGCTGGAAGCAAGATGCTCTGGGGCCCAACTCGCCCTTTGGAAAGAAGCCTGCACGTTTTGCCTTTCTGCACCAGGGCAATGTAGCACACCCAGAGCAGAAGTTCTGCTTCAGCCAGATCAGGCCTGCAAAGAAACTGCGTTTCACAGGCCTTTGTAAGAGATGTTCCCGGTAGGCTGTAAGAGCACTGTGCAGAGCGAGTTGTTTCTTAGCTTCCCAAAGAGCTGGAAGCAAGATGCTCTGGGGCCCAACTCGCCCTTTGGAAAGAAGCCTGCACGTTGTGCCTTTCTGCTCTAGGGTAATGTAGCACACCCAGAGCAGAAGTTCTGCTTCAGCCAGATCAGGCCTGCAAAGAAACTGCGTTTCACAGGCCTTTGTAAGAGATGTACCCGGTAGGCATAAGAGCACTGTGCAGAGCGAGTTGTTTCTTAGCTTCCCAAAGAGCTGGAAGCAAGATGCTCTGGGGCCCAACTCGCCCTTTGGAAAGAAGCCTGCACGTTGTGCCTTTCAGCTCTAGGGCAATGTAGCACACCCAGAGCAGAAGTTCTGCTTCAGCCAGATGAGGCCTGCAAAGAAACTGCGTTTCACAGGCCTTTGTAAGAGATGTTCCCGGTAGGCTGTAAGAGCACTGTGCAGAGCGAATTGTTTCTTAGCTTCCCAAAGAGCTGGAAGCAAGATGCTCTGGGGCCCAACTCGCCCTTTGGAAAGAAGCCTGCACGTTGTGCCTTTCAGCTCTAGGGCAATGTAGCACACCCAGAGCTGAAGTTCTGCTTCAGCGAGATCAGGCCTGCAGAGAAACTGCGTTTCACAGGCCTTTGTAAGAGATGTTCCCGGTAGGGTGTAAGAGCACTGTGCAGAGCGAGTTGTTTCTTAGCTTCCCAAAGAGCTGGAAGCAAGATGCTCTGGGGCCCAACTCGCCCTTTGGAAAGAAGCCTGCACGTTGTGCCTTTCAGCTTTAGGGCAATGTAGCACACCCAGAGCAGTAGTTCTGATGCAGCCAGATGAGGACTGCAAAGAAACTGCGTTTCACAGGCCTTTGTAAGAGATGTTCCCGGTAGGCTGTGAGAGCACTGTGCAAAGCGAGTTGTTTCTTACCTTCCCAAAGAGCTGGAAGCAAGATGCTCTGGGTCCCAACTCTCTCTTTGGAAAGGAGACTGCACGTTGTGCCTTTGTGCTCTAGGGCAATGTAGCACACACAGAGCAGAAGTTCTGCTTCAGCCAGATCAGGCCTGCGAAGAAACTGCATTTCACAGGCCTTTGTAAGAGATGTTCCCGGTAGGCTGTAAGAGCACTGTGCAGAGCGAGTTGTTTCTTAGCTTCCCAAAGAGCTGGAAGCAAGATGCTCTGGGGCCCAACTCGCCCTTTGGAAAGAAGCCTGCACGTTGTGCCTTTCAGCTCTAGGGCAATGTAGCCCACCCAGAGCAGAAGTTCTGCTTCAGCCAGATGAGGCCTGCAAAGAAACTGGGTGTCACAGGCCTTAGTAAGAGATGTACCCGGTAGGCTCTAAGAGCACTGTGCAGAGCGAGTTGTTTCTTAGCTTCCCAAAGAGCTGGAAGCAAGATGCTCTGGGGCCCAACTCGCCCTTTGGAAAGAAGCCTGCACGTTGTGCCTTTCAGCTTTAGGGCAATGTAGCACAGCCAGAGCAGTAGTTCTGCTGCAGCCAGATGAGGCCTGCAAAGAAACTGCGTTTCACAGGCCTTTGTAAGAGATGTTCCCAGTAGGCTGTGAGAGCACTGTGCAGAGCGAGTTGTTTCTTAGCTTCCCAAAGAGCTGGAAGCAAGATGCTCTGGGGCCCAAATCGCCCTTTGGAAAGAAGCCTGCACGTTGTGCCTTTCAGCTCTAGGGCAATGTAGCACACCCAGAGAAGAAGTTCTGCTTCATCCATATGAGGCCTGCAGAGAAATTGGGTTTCAGAGGCCTTTGTAAGAGATGTACACGGTAGGCTGTAAGAGCACTGTGCAGAGCGAGTTGTTTCTTAGCTTCCAAACAGAGCTGGAAGCAAGATGCTCTGGGGCCGAACTCGCCCTTTGGAAAGAAGCCTGCACGTTGTGCCTTTCTGCTCCAGGGCAATGTAGCACACCCAGAGCAGAAGTTCTGATTCAGCCAGATCAGGCCTGCAAAGAAACTGCGTTTCACAGGCCTTTGTAAGAGATGTTCCCGGTAGGCTGTGAGAGCACTGTGCAGAGCGAGTTGTTTCTTAGCTTCCCAAAGAGCTGGAAGCAAGATGCTCTGGGGCCCAACTCTCGCTTTGGAAAGAAGACTGCACGTTGTGCCTTTCAGCTCTAGGGCAATGTAGCCCACCCTGAGCAGAAGTTCTGCTTCAGCCAGATGAGGCCTGCAAAGAAACTGTGTTTCACAGGCCTTTGTAAGAGATGTACCCGGTAGGCTCTAAGAGCACTGTGCAGAGCGAGTTGTTTCTTAGCTTCCCAAAGAGCTGGAAGCAAGATGCTCTGGGGCCCAACTCGCCGTTTGGAACGAAGCCTGCACGTTGTGCCTCTCAGCTCTAGGGCAATGTAGCACACCCAGAGCAGAAGTTCTGCTTCAGCCAGACCAGGCCTGCAGATAAACTGCGTTTCACAGGCCTTTGTAAGAGATGTTCCCGGTAGGCTGTAAGAGCACTGTGCAGAGCGAGTTGTTTCTTAGCTTCCCAAAGAGCTGGAAGCAAGATGCTCTGGGGCCCAACTCGCCCTTTGTAAAGAAGCCTGCACGTTGTGCCTTTCAGCTCTAGGGCAATGTAGCACACCCAGAGCAGAAGTTCTGCATCAGCCAGATCAGGCCTGCAAAGAAACTGCGTTTCACAGGCCTTTGTAAGAGATGTTCCCGGTAGGCTGTAAGAGCACTGTGCAGAGCGAGTTCTTTCTTAGCATCCCAAAGAGCTGGAAGCAAGATGCTCTGGCGACCAACTCGTCCTTTGGAAACAAGCCTGCACGTTTTGCCTTTCAGCTCTAGGGCAATGTAGCATACCAAGAGCAGAAGTTCTACTTCAGCCAGATCAGTCCTGCAGAGAAACTGCGTTTCACAGAACTCTGTAAGTGATGTTCCCGGTAGGCTGTAAGAGCACTAGGCCGAGTGAGTTGTTTCTTAGCTTCCCAAAGAGCTGGAAGCAAGATGCTCTGGGGACCAACTCGCCCTTTGGAAAGAAGCCTGCACGTTGTACCTTTCTGCTCTGGGGCAATGTAGCACACCCAGAGCAGAAGTTCTGCTTCAGCCAGATCAGGCCTGCAAAGAAACTGCGTTTCACAGGCCTTTGTAAGTGGTGTTCCCGGTAGGCTGTAAGAGCACTTTGCAGAGCGAGTTGTTTCCTAGCTTCCAGAAGAGCTGGAAGCAAGATGCTCTGGGGCCCAACTCGCCGTTTGGAAAGAAGCCTGCACGTTGTGACTTTCAGCTCTAGGGCAATGCAGAACACCAGAGCAGAAGTTCTGCTTCAGTCAGATCAGGCCTGCAAAGAAACTGGGTTTCACAGGCCTTTGTAAGAGATGTTCCCGGTAGGCTGTAAGAGCACTGTGCAGAGCGAGTTGTTTCTTAGCTTCCCAAAGAGCTGGAAGCAAGATGCTCTGGGTCTAACTCGCCCTTTGGAAAGAAGCCTGCACGTTGTGCCTTTCAGCTCTAGGGCAATGTAGCACACCCAGAGCAGAAGTTCTACTTCAGCCAGATCAGTCCTGCAGCGAAAGTGCGTTTCACAGGCCTTTGTAAGTGATGTTCCCGGTAGGCTGTAAGAGCACTTTGCAGAGCGAGTTGTTTCTTAGCTTCCCAAAGAGCTGGAAGCAAGATGCTCTGGGGCCCAACTTGCCCTTTGGAAAGAAGCCTGCACGTTGTGCCTTTCTGCTCTAGGGCAATGTAGCACACCCAGAGCAGAAGTTCTGCTTCAGCCATATCAGGCCTGCAAAGAAACTGCGTTTCACAGGCCTTTGAAAGAGATGTTCCTGGTAGGCTGTAAGAGCTCGGTGCGGAGCGAGTTGTTTCTTAGCTTCCCAAAGAGCTGGAAGCAAGATGCTCTGGGGCCCAACTCGCCCTTTGGAAAGAAGCCTGCACGTTGTGCCTTTCAGCTCTAGGGCAATGTAGCACACCCAGAGCAGAAGTTCTGCTTCAGCCACATGAGGCCTGCAGAGAAACTGCGTTTCACAGGCCTTTGTAATAGATGTTGCCGGTAGGCTGTAAGAGCACTGTGCAGAGCGAGTTGTTTCTTAGCTTCCCAAAGAGCTGGAAGCAAGATGCTCTGGGGCCCAACTCGCCCTTTTGAAAGAAGCCTGCACGTTGTGCCTTTCAGCTCTAGGGCAATGTAGCACACCCAGAGCAGAAGTTCTGATTCAGCCACATCAGGCCTGCAAAGAAACTGCGTTTCACAGGCCTTTGTAAGAGATGTTCCCGGTAGGCTGTAAGAGCACTGTGCAGAGCGAGTTGTTTCTTCGCTTCCCAAAGAGCTGGATGCAAGATGCTCTGGGGCCCAACTCGCCCTTTGGAAAGAAGCCTGCACGTTTTGCCTTTCAGCTCTAGGGCAATGTAGAGCACCCAGGGCAGAAGTCCTACTTCAGCCAGATCAGTCCTGCAGAGAAACTGCGTTTCACAGGCCTTTGTAAGTGATGTTCCCGGTAGGCTGTAAGAGAACTGTGCAGAGCGAGTTGTTTCTTAGCTTCCCAAAGAGCTGGATGCAAGATGCTCTGGGGCCCAACTCGCCCTTTGGAAAGAAGCCTGCACGTTGTGCCTTTCTGATCTAGGGCAATGTAGCACACCCAGAGCAGAAGTTCTGCTTCAGCCAGATCAGGCCTGCAGAGAAACTGCATTTCACAGGCCTTTGTAAGAGATGTTCCCGGTAGGCTGTAAGAGCACTGTGCAGAGCAAGTTGTTTCTTAGCTTCCCAAAGAGCTGGAAGCAAGATTCTCTGGGGCCCAACTCGCCCTTTGGAAAGAAGCCTGCACGTTTTGCCTTTCAGCTCTAGGGCAATGTAGCACACCCAGTGCAGAAGTTCTGCTTCAGCCATATCAGTCCTGCAAAGAAACTGCGTTTCACAGGCCTTTGTAAGAGATGTTCCCGGTAGGCTGTAAGAGCACTGTGCAGAGCGAGTGGTTTCTTAGCTTCCCACAGAGCTGGAAGCAAGATGCTCTGCGGCCCAAATCGACCTTTGGAAAGAAGCCTGCACGTTGTGCCTTTCAGCTCTAGGGCAATGTAGCACACCCAGCGCAGAATTTCTGCTTCATCCAGATCAGGCCTGCAAAGAAACTGCGTTTCACAGGCCTTTGTAAGAGATGTTCCCGGTAGGCTGTAAGAGCACTGTGCAGAGCGAGTTGTTTCTTAGCTTCCCAAAGAGCTGGAAGCAAGATGCTCTGGGGCCCAACTCGCCCTTTGGAAAGAAGCCTGCACGTTGTGCCTTTCAGCTCTATGGCAATGTAGCACACCCAGAGCAGAAGTTCTGCTTCAGCCAGATCAGTCCTGCAGCGAAACTGCGTTTCACAGGCCTTTGAAAGTGATGTTCCCGGTAGGCTGTAAGAGCACTTTGCAGAGCGAGTTGTTTCTTAGCTTCCCAAAGAGCTGGAAGCAAGATGCTCTGGGGCCCAACTCGCCCTTTGGAAAGAAGCCTGCACGTTGTGCCTTTCAGCTCTAGGGCAATGTAGCACACCCAGAGCAGTAGTTCTGCTGCAGCCAGATGAGGCCTGCAAAGAAACTGCGTTTCACAGGCCTTTGAAAGAGATGTTCCAGGTAGGCTGTGAGAGCACTGTGCAGAGCGAGTTGTTTCTTAGCTTCCCAAAGAGCTGGAAGCAAGATGCTCTGCGGCCCAACTCTCCCTTTGGAAAGAAGACTGCACGTTGTGCCTTTCAGCTCTAGGGCAATGTAGCCCACCCAGAGCAGAAGTTCTGCTTCAGCCAGATGAGGCCTGCAAAGAAACTGCGTTTGACAGGCCTTTGTAAGAAATGTACCCGGTAGGCTCTAAGAGCACTGTGCAGAGCGAGTTGTTTCTTAGCTTCCCAAAGAGCTGGAAGCAAGATGCTCTGGGGCCCAACTCGCCGTTTGGAACGAAGCCTGCACGTTGTGCCTCTCAGCTCTAGGGCAATGTAGCACACCCAGAGCAGAAGTTCTGCTTCAGCCAGATCAGGCCTGCAGAGAAACTGCGTTTCACAGGCCTTTGTAAGAGATGTTCCCGGTAGGCTGTAAGAGCACTGTGCAGAGCGAGTTATTTCTTAGCTTCCCAAAGAGCTGGAAGCAAGATTCTCTGGGGCCCAACTCGCCCTTTGGAAAGAAGCCTGCACGTTGTGCCTTTCAGCTCTAGGGTAATGTAGCACATGCAGAGCAGAAGTTCTGCGTCAGCCAGATCAGGCCTGCAAAGAAACTGCGTTTCACAGGCCTTTGGAAGAGATGTTCCCGGTAGGCTGTAAGAGCACCGTGCAGAGCGAGTTGTTTCTTAGCTTCCCAAAGAGCTGGAAGCAAGATGCTGTGGGGCCCAACTCGCCCTTTGGAAAGAAGCCTACACGTTGTGCCTTTCAGCTCTAGAGCAAAGTAGCACACCCAGAGCAGAAGTCCTACTTCAGCCGGATCAGGCCTGCAAAGAAACTGCGTTTGACAGGCCTTTGGAAGAGAGGTTCCCGGTAGGCTGTAAGAGCACTGTGCAGAGCGAGTTGTTTCTTAGCTTCCCAAAGAGCTGGAAGCAAGATGCTCTGGGGCCCAACTCGCCCTTTGGAAAGAAGCCTGCACGTTGTGCCTTTCAGCTCTAGGGCAATGTAGCACACCCAGTGCAGAAGTTCTGCTTCAGCCATATCAGTCCTGCAAAGAAACTGCGTTTCACAGGCCTTTGTAAGAGATGTTCCCGGTAGGCTATAAGAGCACTGTGCAGAGCGAGTGGTTTCTTAGCTTCCCACAGAGCTGGAAGCAAGATGCTCTGCGGCCCAAATCGACCTTTGGAAAGAAGCCTGCACGTTGTGCCTTTCAGCTCTAGGGCAATGTAGCACACCCAGCGCAGAATTTCTGCTTCATCCAGATCAGGCCTGCAAAGAAACTGCGTTTCACAGGCCTTTGTAAGAGATGTTCCCGGTAGGCTGTAAGAGCACTGTGCAGAGCGAGTTGTTTCTTAGCTTCCCAAAGAGCTGGAAGCAAGATGCTCTGGGGCCCAACTCGCCCTTTGGAAAGAAGCCTGCACGTTGTGCCTTTCAGCTCTATGGCAATGTAGCACACCCAGAGCAGAAGTTCTGCTTCAGCCAGATCAGTCCTGCAGCGAAACTGCGTTTCACAGGCCTTTGAAAGTGATGTTCCCGGTAGGCTGTAAGAGCACTTTGCAGAGCGAGTTGTTTCTTAGCTTCCCAAAGAGCTGGAAGCAAGATGCTCTGGGGCCCAACTCGCCCTTTGGAAAGAAGCCTGCACGTTGTGCCTTTCAGCTCTAGGGCAATGTAGCACACCCAGAGCAGTAGTTCTGCTGCAGCCAGATGAGGCCTGCAAAGAAACTGCGTTTCACAGGCCTTTGAAAGAGATGTTCCAGGTAGGCTGTGAGAGCACTGTGCAGAGCGAGTTGTTTCTTAGCTTCCCAAAGAGCTGGAAGCAAGATGCTCTGCGGCCCAACTCTCCCTTTGGAAAGAAGACTGCACGTTGTGCCTTTCAGCTCTAGGGCAATGTAGCCCACCCAGAGCAGAAGTTCTGCTTCAGCCAGATGAGGCCTGCAAAGAAACTGTGTTTCACAGGCCTTTGTAAGAAATGTACCCGGTAGGCTCTAAGAGCACTGTGCAGAGCGAGTTGTTTCTTAGCTTCCCAAAGAGCTGGAAGCAAGATGCTCTGGGGCGCAACTCGCCGTTTGGAACGAAGCCTGCACGTTGTGCCTCTCAGCTCTAGGGCAATGTAGCACACCCAGAGCAGAAGTTCTGCTTCAGCCAGATCAGGCCTGCAGAGAAACTGCGTTTCACAGGCCTTTGTAAGAGATGTTCCCGGTAGGCTGTAAGAGCACTGTGCAGAGCGAGTTATTTCTTAGCTTCCCAAAGAGCTGGAAGCAAGATTCTCTGGGGCCCAACTCGCCCTTTGGAAAGAAGCCTGCACGTTGTGCCTTTCAGCTCTAGGGTAATGTAGCACATGCAGAGCAGAAGTTCTGCGTCAGCCAGATCAGGCCTGCAAAGAAACTGCGTTTCACAGGCCTTTGGAAGAGATGTTCCCGGTAGGCTGTAAGAGCACCGTGCAGAGCGAGTTGTTTCTTAGCTTCCCAAAGAGCTGGAAGCAAGATGCTGTGGGGCCCAACTCGCCCTTTGGAAAGAAGCCTACACGTTGTGCCTTTCAGCTCTAGAGCAACGTAGCACACCCAGAGCAGAAGTCCTACTTCAGCCGGATCAGGCCTGCAAAGAAACTGCGTTTGACAGGCCTTTGGAAGAGAGGTTCCCGGTAGGCTGTAAGAGCACTGTGCAGAGCGAGTTGTTTCTTAGCTTCCCAAAGAGCTGGAAGCAAGATGCTGTGGGGCCCAACTCGCCCTTTGGAAAGAAGCCTGCACGTTGTGCCTTTCAGCTCTAGGGCAAAGTAGCACACCCAGAGCAGAAGTCCTACTTCAGCCAGATCAGGTCTGCAAAGAAACTGCGTTTGACAGGCCTTTGGAAGAGATGTTCCCGGTAGGCTGTAAGAGCACTGTGCAGAGCGAGTTGTTTCTTAGCTTCCCAAAGAGCTGGAAGCAAGATGCTGTGGGGCCCACCTGGCCCTTTGCAAAGAAGCCTGCACGTTGTGCCTTTCAGCTCTAAGGCAATGTAGCACACCCAGAGCAGAAGTCCTACTTCAGCCAGATCAGGCCTGCAAAGACACTGCGTTTCAGAGGCCTTTGGAAGAGATGTTCCCACTAGGCTGTAAGAGCACTGTGCAGAGCGAGTGGTTTCTTAGCTTCCCAAAGAGCTGGAAGCAAGATGCTGTGGGGCCCAACTCGCCCTTTGGAAAGAAGCCTGCACGTTGTGCCTTTCAGCTCTAGGGCAAAGTAGCACACCCAGAGCAGAAGTCCTACTTCAGCCAGATCAGGCCTGCAAAGAAACTGCGTTTCACAGGCCTTTGTAAGAGATGTTCCCGGTAGGCTGTAAGAGCACTGTGCAGAGCTAGTTGTTTTTTAGCTTGTCAAAGAGCTGGAGGCAAGATGCTCTGGGGAACAACTCGCCCTTTGGAAAGAAGCCTGCACGTTGTGACTTTCAGCTCTAGGGCATTGTAGAACAACAGAGCAGAAGTTCTGCTTCAGCCAGATCAGGCCTGCAAAGAAACTGCGTTTCACAGGCCTTTGTAAGAGATGTTCCCTGTAGGCTGTAAGAGCACTGTGCAGAGCAAGTTGTTTCTTAGCTTCCCAAAGAGCTGGAAGCAAGAAGCTCTGGGGCCCAACTCGCCCTTTGGAAAGAAGCCTGCACGTTTTGCCTTTCAGCTCTAGGGCAATGTAAAGCACCCAGAGCAGAAGTTCTACTTCAGCCAGATCAGTCCTGCAGAGAGACTGCGTTTCACAGGCCTTTGTAATTGATGTTCCCGGTAGGCTGTAAGAGCACTGTGCAGAGCGAGTTGTTTCTTAGCTTCCCAAAGAGCTGGAAGCAAGATGCTTTGGGGCCCAACTCGCCCTTTGGAAAGAAGCCTGCACGTTGTGCCTTTCTGATCTAGGGCAATGTAGCACACCCAGAGCAGAAGTTCTGCTTCAGCCAGATCAGGCCTGCAAAGAAACTGCGTTTCACAGGCCTTTGGAAGAGATGTTCCCGGTAGGCTGTAAGAGCACTGTGCAGAGCGAGTTGTTTCTTAGCTTCCCAAAGAGCTGGAAGCAAGACGCTCTGGGGCCCAACTCGCCCTTTGGAAAGAAGCCTGCACGTTGTGCCATTCAGCTCTAGGGCAATGTAGCACACCCAGAGCAGAAGTTCTGCTTCATCCATATGAGGCCTGCAAAGAAATTGGGTTTCACAGGCCTTTGTAAGAGATGTACCCGGTAGGCTCTAAGAGCACTGTGCAGAGCGAGTTGTTTCTTAGCTTCCAAAAAGATCTGGAAGCAAGATGCTCTGGGGTCGAACTCGCCATTTTGGAAAGAAGCCTGCACGTTGTGCCTTTCTGCTCTGGGGCAATGTAGCACACCAAGAGCTGAAGTTCTGCTTCAGCCAGATCTGGCCTGCAAAGAAACTGCGTTTCACAGGCCTTTCTAAGAGATTTTCCCGGTAGGCTGTAAGAGCACTGTGCAGAGCGAGTTGTTTCTTGGCTTCCCAAAGAGCTGGAAGCAAGATGCTCTGGGGCCCAACTCGCCCTTTGGAAAGAAGCCTGCACGTTGTGCCTTTCAGCTTTAGGGCAATGTAGCACACCCAGAGCAGTAGTTCTGCTGCAGCCAGATGACGCCTGCAAAGAAACTGCATTTCACAGGCCTTTGTAAGAGATTTTCCCGGTAGGCTGTGAGAGCACTGTGCAGAGCGAGTTGTTTCCTGGCTTCCCAAAGAGCTGGAAGCAAGATGCTCTGGGGCCCAACTCGACCTTTGGAAAGAAGCCTGCACGTTGTGCCTTTCAGCTCTAGGGCAATGTAGCACACCCAGAGCAGAAGTTCTGCTTCAGCCAGTCAGGCCTGCGAAGAAACTGCATTTCACAGGCCTTTGTAAGAGATGTTCCCGGTAGGCTGTAAGAGCACTGTGCAGAGCGAGTTGTTTCTTAGCTTCCCAAAGAGCTGGAAGCAAGATGCTCTGGGGCCCAACTCGACCTTTGGAAAGAAGCCTGCACGTTGTGCCTTTCAGCTCTATGGCAATGTAGCACACCCAGCGCAGAAGTTCTGCTTCATCCAGATCAGGCCTGCAAAGAAACTGCGTTTCACAGGCCTTTGTAAGAGATGTTCCCGGTAGGCTGTAAGAGCACTGTGCAGAGCGACTTGTTTCTTATCTTCCCAAAGAGCTGGAAGCAAGATGCTCTGGGGCCCAACTCGCCCTTTGGAAAGAAGCCTGCAGGTTGTGCCTTTCTGCTATAGGGAAATGTAGCACACCCAGAGGAGAAGTTCAGCTTCAGCCAGATAAGGCCTGCAAAGAAACTGCGTTTCACAGGCCCTTGTAAGAGATGTTCCCGGTAGGCTGTAAGATCACTGTGCAGAGCGAGTTGTTTCTTAGCTTCCCAAAGAGCTGGAAGCAAGATGCTCTGGGGCCCAACTCGCCCTTTGGACAGAAGCCTGCACGTTGTGCCTTTCAGCTCTAGCGAAATGTAGCACACCCAGAGCAGAAGTTCTGCTTCAGCCAGATGAGGCCTGCAAAGAAACAGCGTTTCACAGGGCTTTGTAAGAGATGTACCCGGTAGGCTGTAAGAGCACTGTGCAGAGCGAGTTGTTTCTTAGCTTCCCAAAGAGCTGGAAGCAAGATGCTCTGGGGCCCAACTCGACCTTTGGAAAGAAGCCTGCACGTTGTGCCTTTCAGCTCTATGGCAATGTAGCACACCCAGCGCAGAAGTTCTGCTTCATCCAGATCAGGCCTGCAAAGAAACTGCGTTTCACAGGCCTTTGTAAGAGATGTTCCCGGTAGGCTGTAAGAGCACTGTGCAGAGCGACTTGTTTCTTATCTTCCCAAAGAGCTGGAAGCAAGATGCTCTGGGGCCCAACTCGCCCTTTGGAAAGAAGCCTGCACGTTGTGCCTTTCTGCTATAGGGAAATGTAGCACACCCAGAGGAGAAGTTCAGCTTCAGCCAGATAAGGCCTGCAAAGAAACTGCGTTTCACAGGCCCTTGTAAGAGATGTTCCCGGTAGGCTGTAAGATCACTGTGCAGAGCGAGTTGTTTCTTAGCTTCCCAAAGAGCTGGAAGCAAGATGCTCTGGGGCCCAACTCGCCCTTTGGACAGAAGCCTGCACGTTGTGCCTTTCAGCTCTAGCGAAATGTAGCACACCCAGAGCAGAAGTTCTGCTTCAGCCAGATGAGGCCTGCAAAGAAACAGCGTTTCACAGGGCTTTGTAAGAGATGTTCCCGGTAGGCTGTAAGAGCACTGTGCAGAGCGAGTTGTTTCTTAGCTTCCCAAAGAGCTGGAAGCAAGATGCTCTGGGGCCCAACTCGCCCTTTGGAAAGAAGCCTGCACGTTGTGCCTTTCAGCTATAGGGCAATGTAGCACACCCAGAGCAGAAGTTCTGCTTCAGCCAGATCAGTCCTGCAGCGAAACTGCGTTTCACAGGCCTTTGTAAGTGATGTTCCCGGTAGGCTGTAAGAGCACTTTGCAGAGCGAGTTGTTTCTTAGCTTCCCAAAGAGCTGGAAGCAAGATGCTCTGGGGCCCAACTCGCCCTTTGGAAAGAAGCCTGCACGTTGTGCCTTTCTGCTCTAGGGCAATGTAGCACACCCAGAGCAGAAGTTCTGCTTCAGCCAGATCAGGCCTGCAAAGAAACTGCGTTTCACAGGCCTTTGTAAGAGATGTTCCCGGTAGGCTGTAAGAGCATTGTGCAGAGCGAGTTGTTTCTTAGCTTCCCCAAGAGCTGGTAGCAAGATGCTCTGGGGCCCAACTCGCCCTTTGGAAAGAAGCCTGCACGTTGTGACTTTCAGCTCATGGGCATTGTAGAACAACAGAGCAGAAGTTCTGCTTCAGCCAGATCAGACCTGCAAAGAAACTGCGTTTCACAGGCCTTTGTAAGAGATGTTCCCGGTAGGCTTTAAGAGCACTGTGCAGAGCGAGTTGTTTCTTAGCTTCCCAATGAGCTGGAAGCAAGATGCTCTGGGGCCCAACTCGCCCTTTGTAAAGAAGCCTGCACGTTGTGCCTTTCAGCTCTAGGGCAATGTAGAGCACCCAGAGCAGAAGTTCTACTTCAGCCAGATCAGTCCTGCAGAGAAACTGCGTTTCACAGGCCTTTGTAAGTGATGTTCCCGGTAGGCTGTAAGAGCACTGTGCAGAGCGAGTTGTTTCTTAGCTTCCCAAAGAGCTGGAAGCAAGATGCTCTGGGGCCCAACTCGCCCTTTGGAAAGAAGCCTGCGCCTTGTGCCTTTCTGATCTAGGGCAATGTAGCACACCCAGTGCAGAAGTTCTGCTTCAGCCAGATCAGGCCTGCAAAGAAACTGCGTTTCACAGGCCTTTGTAAGAGATGTTCCCGGTAGGCTGTAAGAGCACTGTGCAGAGCGAGTTGGTTCTTAGCTTCCCAAAGAGCTGGAAGCAAGATGCTCTGGGGCCCAACTCGCCCTTTGGAAAGAAGCCTGCACGTTGTGCCTTTCAGCTCTAGGGCAATGTAGCACACCCAGAGCAGAAGTTCTGCTTCATCCATATGAGGCCTGCAAAGAAACTGCGTTTCACAGGCCTATGTAAGAGATGTACCCGGTAGGCTCTAAGAGCACTGTGCAGAGCGAGTTGTTTCTTAGCTTCCCAAAGAGCTGGAAGCAAGATGCTCTGGGGCCCAACTCGCCCTTTGGAAACAAGCCTGCACGTTTTGCCTTTCAGCTCTAGGGCAATGTAGCATACCCAGAGCAGAAGTTCTACTTCAGCCAGATCAGTCCTGCAGAGAAACTGCGTTTCACAGGACTCTGTAAGTGATGTTCCCGGTAGGCTGTAAGAGCACTTTGCCGAGTGAGTTGTTTCTTAGCTTCCCAAAGAGCTGGAAGCAAGATGCTCTGGGGACCAACTCGCCCTTTGGAAAGAAGCCTGCACGTTGTACCTTTCTGCTCTGGGGCAATGTAGCACACCCAGAGCAGAAGTTCTGCTTCAGCCAGATCAGGCCTGCAAAGAAACTGCGTTTCACAGGCCTTTGTAAGTGGTGTTCCCGGTAGGCTGTAAGAGCACTTTGCAGAGCGAGTTGTTTCCTAGCTTCCCGAAGAGCTGGAAGCAAGATGCTCTGGGGCCCAACTCGCCGTTTGGAAAGAAGCCTGCACGTTGTGACTTTCAGCTCTAGGGCAATGCAGAACACCAGAGCAGAAGTTCTGCTTCAGCCAGATCAGGCCTGCAAAGAAACTGGGTTTCACAGGCCTTTGTAAGAGATGTTCCCGGTAGGCTGTAAGAGCACTGTGCAGAGCGAGTTGTTTCTTAGCTTCCCAAAGAGCTGGAAGCAAGATGCTCTGGGGCGCAACTCGCCCTTTGGAAAGAAGCCTGCACGTTGTGCCTTTCTGCTCTAGGGCAATGTAGCACACCCAGAGCAGAAGTTCTGCTTCAGCCAGATAAGGCCTGCAAAGAAACTGTGTTTCACAGGCCTTTGTAAGAGATGTTCCCGGTAGGCTGTAAGAGCACTGTGCAGAGCGAGTTGTTTCTTAGCTTCCGAAAGAGCTGGAAGCAAGATGCTCTGGGGCCCAACTCACCCTTTGGAAAGAAGCCTGCACGTTGTGCCTCTCAGCTCTAGGGCAATGTAGCACACCCAGAGCAGAAGTTCTGCGTCAGCCAGATCAGGCCTGCAAAGAAACTGCGTTTCACAGGCCCTTGTAAGAGATGTTCCCGGTAGGCTGTAAGAGCACTGTGCAGAGCGAGTTGTTTCTTAGCATCCCAAAGAGCTGGAAGCAAGATGCTCTGGCGACCAACTCGTCCTTTGGAAACAAGCCTGCACGTTTTGCCTTTCAGCTCTAAGGCAATGTAGCATACCAAGAGCAGAAGTTCTACTTCAGCCAGATCAGTCCTGCAGAGAAACTGCGTTTCACAGGCCTTTGTAAGAGATGTTCCCGGTAGGCTGTAAGAGCACTGTGCAGAGCGAGTTGTTTCTTAGCTTCCCCAAGAGCTGGTAGCAAGATGCTCTGGGGCCCAACTCGCCCTTTGGAAAGAAGCCTGCACGTTGTGACTTTCAGCTCATGGGCATTGTAGAACAACAGAGCAGAAGTTCTGCTTCAGCCAGATCAGGCCTGCAAAGAAACTGCGTTTCACAGGCCTTTGTAAGAGATGTTCCCGGTAGGCTTTAAGAGCACTGTGCAGAGCGAGTTGTTTCTTAGCTTCCCAATGAGCTGGAAGCAAGATGCTCTGGGGCCCAACTCCCCCTTTGTAAAGAAGCCTGCACGTTGTGCCTTTCAGCTCTAGGGCAATGTAGAGCACCCAGAGCAGAAGTTCTACTTCAGCCAGATCAGTCCTGCAGAGAAACTGCGTTTCACAGGCCTTTGTAAGAGATGTTCCCGGTAGGCTGTAAGAGCACTGTGCAGAGCGAGTTGTTTCTTAGCTTCCCAAAGAGCTGGAAGCAAGATGCTCTGGGGCCCAACTCGCCCTTTGGAAAGAAGCCTGCACCTTGTGCCTTTCTGATCTAGGGCAATGTAGCACACCCAGTGCAGAAGTTCTGCTTCAGCCAGATCAGGCCTGCAAAGAAACTGCGTTTCACAGGCCTTTGTAAGAGATGTTCCCGGTAGGCTGTAAGAGCACTGTGCAGAGCGAGTTGGTTCTTAGCTTCCCAAAGAGCTGGAAGCAAGATGCTCTGGGGCCCAACTCGCCCTTTGGAAAGAAGCCTGCACGTTGTGCCTTTCAGCTCTAGGGCAATGTAGCACACCCAGAGCAGAAGTTCTGCTTCATCCATATGATGCCTGCAAAGAAACTGCGTTTCACAGGCCTATGTAAGAGATGTACCCGGTAGGCTCTAAGAGCACTGTGCAGAGCGAGTTGTTTCTTAGCTTCCCAAAGAGCTGGAAGCAAGATGCTCTGGGGCCCAACTCGCCCTTTGGAAACAAGCCTGCACGTTTTGCCTTTCAGCTCTAGGTCAATGTAGCATACCCAGAGCAGAAGTTCTACTTCAGCCAGATCAGTCCTGCAGAGAAACTGCGTTTCACAGGACTCTGTAAGTGATGTTCCCGGTAGGCTGTAAGAGCACTTTGCCGAGTGAGTTGTTTCTTAGCTTCCCAAAGAGCTGGAAGCAAGATGCTCTGGGGACCAACTCGCCCTTTGGAAAGAAGCCTGCACGTTGTACCTTTCTGCTCTGGGGCAATGTAGCACACCCAGAGCAGAAGTTCTGCTTCAGCCAGATCAGGCCTGCAAAGAAACTGCGTTTCACAGGCCTTTGTAAGTGGTGTTCCCGGTAGGCTGTAAGAGCACTTTGCAGAGCGAGTTGTTTCCTAGCTTCCCGAAGAGCTGGAAGCAAGATGCTCTGGGGCCCAACTCGCCGTTTGGAAAGAAGCCTGCACGTTGTGACTTTCAGCTCTAGGGCAATGTAGCACACCCAGAGCAGAAGTTCTGCTTCAGCCATATCAGGCCTGCAAAGAAACTGCGTTTCACAGGCCTTTGAAAGACATGTTCCTGGTAGGCTGTAAGAGCTCGGTGCGGAGCGAGTTGTTTCTTAGCTTCCCAAAGAGCTGGAAGCAAGATGCTCTGGGGCCCAACTCGCCCTTTGGAAAGAAGCCTGCACGTTGTGCCTTTAAGCTCTAGGGCAATGTAGCACACCCAGAGCAGTAGTTCTGCTGCAGCCAGATGAGGCCTGCAAAGAAACTGCGTTTCACAGGCCTTTGAAAGAGATGTTCCAGGTAGGCTGTGAGAGCACTGTGCAGAGCGAGTTGTTTCTTAGCTTCCCAAAGAGCTGGAAGCAAGATGCTCTGGGGCCCAACTCTCGCTTTGGAAAGAACACTGCACGTTGTGCCTTTCAGCTCTAGGGCAATGTAGCCCACCCTGAGCAGAAGTTCTGCTTCAGCCAGATGAGGCCTGCAAAGAAACTGTGTTTCACAGGCCTTTGTAAGAAATGTACCCGGTAGGCTCTAAGAGCACTGTGCAGAGCGAGTTGTTTCTTAGCTTCCCAAAGAGCTGGAAGCAAGATGCTCTGGGGCCCAACTCGCCGTTTGGAACGAAGCCTGCACGTTGTGCCTCTCAGCTCTAGGGCAATGTAGCACACCCAGAGCAGAAGTTCTGCTTCAGCCAGACCAGGCCTGCAGATAAACTGCGTTTCACAGGCCTTTGTAAGAGATGTTCCCGGTAGGCTGTAAGAGCACTGTGCAGAGCGAGTTGTTTCTTAGCTTCCCAAAGAGCTGGAAGCAAGATGCTCTGGGGCCCAACTCGCCCTTTGTAAAGAAGCCTGCACGTTGTGCCTTTCAGCTCTAGGGCAATGTAGCACACCCAGAGCAGAAGTTCTGCGTCAGCCAGATCAGGCCTGCAAAGAAACTGCGTTTCACAGGCCTTTGAAAGAGATGTTCCAGGTAGGCTGTAAGAGCACTGTGCAGAGCGAGTTGTTTCTTAGCTTCCGAAAGAGCTGGAAGCAAGATGCTCTGGGGCCCAACTCACCCTTTGGAAAGAAGCCTGCACGTTGTGCCTCTCAGCTCTAGGGCAATGTAGCACACCCAGAGCAGAAGTTCTGCTTCAGCCATATCAGGCCTGCAAAGAAACTGCGTTTCACAGGCCTTTGAAAGAGATGTTCCTGGTAGGCTGTAAGAGCTCGGTGCGGAGCGAGTTGTTTCTTAGCTTCCCAAAGAGCTGGAAGCAAGATGCTCTGGGGCCCAACTCGCCCTTTGGAAAGAAGCCTGCACGTTGTGCCTTTCAGCTCTAGGGCAATGTAGCACACCCAGAGCAGAAGTTCTGCTTCAGCCACATGAGGCCTGCAGAGAAACTGCGTTTCACAGGCCTTTGTAATAGATGTTGCCGGTAGGCTGTAAGAGCACTGTGCAGAGCGAGTTGTTTCTTAGCTTCCCAAAGAGCTGGAAGCAAGATGCTCTGGGGCCCAACTCGCCCTTTTGAAAGAAGCCTGCACGTTGTGCCTTTCAGCTCTAGGGCAATGTAGCACACCCAGAGCAGAAGTTCTGATTCAGCCACATCAGGCCTGCAAAGAAACTGCGTTTCACAGGCCTTTGTAAGAGATGTTCCCGGTAGGCTGTAAGAGCACTGTGCAGAGCGAGTTGTTTCTTCGCTTCCCAAAGAGCTGGATGCAAGATGCTCTGGGGCCCAACTCGCCCTTTGGAAAGAAGCCTGCACGTTTTGCCTTTCAGCTCTAGGGCAATGTAGAGCACCCAGGGCAGAAGTCCTACTTCAGCCAGATCAGTCCAGCAGAGAAACTGCGTTTCACAGGCCTTTGTAAGTGATGTTCCCGGTAGGCTGTAAGAGAACTGTGCAGAGCGAGTTGTTTCTTAGCTTCCCAAAGAGCTGGATGCAAGATGCTCTGGGGCCCAACTCGCCCTTTGGAAAGAAGCCTGCACGTTGTGCCTTTCTGATCTAGGGCAATGTAGCACACCCAGAGCAGAAGTTCTGCTTCAGCCAGATCAGGCCTGCAGAGAAACTGCATTTCACAGGCCTTTGTAAGAGATGTTCCCGGTAGGCTGTAAGAGCACTGTGCAGAGCAAGTTGTTTCTTAGCTTCCCAAAGAGCTGGAAGCAAGATTCTCTGGGGCCCAACTCGCCCTTTGGAAAGAAGCCTGCACGTTTTGCCTTTCAGCTCTAGGGCAATGTAGCACACCCAGTGCAGAAGTTCTGCTTCAGCCATATCAGACCTGCAAAGAAACTGCGTTTCACAGGCCTTTGTAAGAGATGTTCCCGGTAGGCTGTAAGAGCACTGTGCAGAGCGAGTGGTTTCTTAGCTTCCCACAGAGCTGGAAGCAAGATGCTCTGCGGCCCAAATCGACCTTTGGAAAGAAGCCTGCACGTTGTGCCTTTCAGCTCTAGGGCAATGTAGCACACCCAGCGCAGAATTTCTGCTTCATCCAGATCAGGCCTGCAAAGAAACTGCGTTTCACAGGCCTTTGTAAGAGATGTTCCCGGTAGGCTGTAAGAGCACTGTGCAGAGCGAGTTGTTTCTTAGCTTCCCAAAGAGCTGGAAGCAAGATGCTCTGGGGCCCAACTCGCCCTTTGGAAAGAAGCCTGCACGTTGTGCCTTTCAGCTCTATGGCAATGTAGCACACCCAGAGCAGAAGTTCTGCTTCAGCCAGATCAGTCCTGCAGCGAAACTGCGTTTCACAGGCCTTTGTAAGTGATGTTCCCGGTAGGCTGTAAGAGCACTTTGCTGAGCGAGTTGTTTCTTAGCTTCCCAAAGAGCTGGAAGCAAGATGCTCTGGGGCCCAACTCGCCCTTTGGAAAGAAGCCTGCACGTTGTGCCTTTCAGCTCTAGGGCAATGTAGCACACCCAGAGCAGTAGTTCTGCTGCAGCCAGATGAGGCCTGCAAAGAAACTGCGTTTCACAGGCCTTTGAAAGAGATGTTCCAGGTAGGCTGTGAGAGCACTGTGCAGAGCGAGTTGTTTCTTAGCTTCCCAAAGAGCTGGAAGCAAGATGCTCTGCGGCCCAACTCTCCCTTTGGAAAGAAGACTGCACGTTGTGCCTTTCAGCTCTAGGGCAATGTAGCCCACCCAGAGCAGAAGTTCTGCTTCAGCCAGATGAGGCCTGCAAAGAAACTGTGTTTCACAGGCCTTTGTAAGAAATGTACCCGGTAGGCTCTAAGAGCACTGTGCAGAGCGAGTTGTTTCTTAGCTTCCCAAAGAGCTGGAAGCAAGATGCTCTGGGGCCCAACTCGCCGTTTGGAACGAAGCCTGCACGTTGTGCCTCTCAGCTCTAGGGCAATGTAGCACACCCAGAGCAGAAGTTCTGCTTCAGCCAGATCAGGCCTGCAGAGAAACTGCGTTTCACAGGCCTTTGTAAGAGATGTTCCCGGTAGGCTGTAAGAGCACTGTGCAGAGCGAGTTATTTCTTAGCTTCCCAAAGAGCTGGAAGCAAGATTCTCTGGGGCCCAACTCGCCCTTTGGAAAGAAGCCTGCACGTTGTGCCTTTCAGCTCTAGGGTAATGTAGCACACCCAGAGCAGAAGTTCTGCGTCAGCCAGATCAGGCCTGCAAAGAAACTGCGTTTCACAGGCCTTTGTAAGAGATGTTCCCGGTAGGCTGTAAGAGCACTGTGCAGAGCGAGTTGTTTCTTAGCATCCCAAAGAGCTGGAAGCAAGATGCTCTGGCGACCAACTCACCCTTTGGAAAGAAGCCTGCACGTTTTGCCTTTCAGCTCTAGGGCAATGTAGCATACCCAGAGCAGAAGTTCTACTTCAGCCAGATCAGTCCTGCAGAGAAACTGCGTTTCACAGGACTCTGTAAGTGATGTTCCCGGTAGGCTGTAAGAGCACTTTGCTGAGTGAGTTGTTTTTAGCTTCCCAAAGAGCTGGAAGCAAGATGCTCTGGTGACCAACTCGCCCTTTGGAAAGAAGCCTGCACGTTGTACCTTTCTGCTCTGGGGCAATGTAGCACACCCAGAGCAGAAGTTCTGCTTCAGCCAGATCAGGCCTGCAAAGAAACTGCGTTTCACAGGCCTTTGTAAGTGGTGTTCCCGGTAGGCTGTAAGAGCACTTTGCATAGCGAGTTGTTTCCTAGCTTTCCGAAGAGCTGGAAGCAAGATGCTCTGGGGCCCAACTCGCCGTTTGGAAAGAAGCCTGCACGTTGTGACTTTCAGCTCTAGGGCAATGCAGAACACCAGAGCAGAAGTTCTGCTTCAGCCAGATCAGGCCTGCAAAGAAACTGGGTTTCACAGGCCTTTGTAAGAGATGTTCCCGGTAGGCTGTAAGAGCACTGTGCAGAGCGAGTTGTTTCTTAGCTTCCCACAGAGCTGGAAGCAAGATGCTCTGGGGCCCAAATCGACCTTTGGAAAGAAGCCTGCACGTTGTGCCTTTCAGCTCTAGGGCAATGTAGCACACCCAGCGCAGAAGTTCTGCTTCATCCAGATCAGGCCTGCAAAGAAACTGCGTTTCACAGGCCTTTGTAAGAGATGTTCCCGGTAGGCTGTAAGAGCACTGTGCAGAGCGAGTTGTTTCTTAGCTTCCCAAAGAGCTGGAAGCAAGATGCTCTGGGGCCCAACTTGCCCTTTGGAAAGAAGCCTGCACGTTGTGCCTTTCAGCTCTAGGGCAATGTAGCACACCCAGAGCAGAAGTTCTGCTTCAGCCAGATCAGTCCTGCAGCGAAACTGCGTTTCACAGGCCTTTGTAAGTGATGTTCCCGGTAGGCTGTAAGAGCACTTTGCAGAGCGAGTTGTTTCTTAGCTTCCCAAAGAGCTGGAAGCAAGATGCTCTGGGGCCCAACTCGCCCTTTGGAAAGAAGCCTGCACGTTTTGCCTTTCTGCTCCAGGGCAATGTAGCACACCCAGAGCAGAAGTTCTGCTTCAGCCAGATCAGGCCTGCAAAGAAACTGCGTTTCACAGGCCTTTGTAAGTGGTGTTCCCGGTAGGCTGTAAGAGCACTTTGCAGAGCGAGTTGTTTCCTAGCTTCCCGAAGAGCTGGAAGCAAGATGCTCTGGGGCCCAACTCGCCGTTTGGAAAGAAGCCTGCACGTTGTGACTTTCAGCTCTAGGGCAATGCAGAACACCAGAGCAGAAGTTCTGCTTCAGCCAGATCAGGCCTGCAAAGAAACTGGGTTTCACAGGCCTTTGTAAGAGATGTTCCCGGTAGGCTGTAAGAGCACTGTGCAGAGCGAGTTGTTTCTTAGCTTCCCAAAGAGCTGGAAGCAAGATGCTCTGGGTCTAACTCGCCCTTTGGAAAGAAGCCTGCACGTTGTGCCTTTCAGCTCTAGGGCAATGTAGCACACCCAGAGCAGAAGTTCTACTTCAGCCAGATCAGTCCTGCAGCGAAACTGCGTTTCACACGCCTTTGTAAGTGATGTTCCCGGTAGGCTGTAAGAGCACTTTGCAGAGCGAGTTGTTTCTTAGCTTCCCAAAGAGCTGGAAGCAAGATGCTCTGGGGCCCAACTTGCCCTTTGGAAAGAAGCCTGCACGTTGTGCCTTTCTGCTCTAGGGCAATGTAGCACACCCAGAGCAGAAGTTCTGCTTCAGCCAGATCAGGCCTGCAAAGAAACTGTGTTTCACAGGCCTTTGTAAGAGATGTTCCCGGTAGGCTGTAAGAGCACTGTGCAGAGCGAGTTGTTTCTTAGCTTCCCAAAGAGCTGGAAGCAAGATGCTCTGGGGCCCAACTCGCCCTTTGGAAAGAAGCCTGCACGTTGTGCCTTTCAGCTCTAGGGCAATGTAGCACACCCAGAGCAGAAGTTCTGCTTCAGCCACATGAGGCCTGCAGAGAAACTGCGTTTCACAGGCCTTTGTAAGAGATGTTGCCGGTAGGCTGTAAGAGCACTGTGCAGAGCGAGTTGTTTCTTAGCTTCCCAAAGAGCTGGAAGCAAGATGCTCTGGGGCCCAACTCGCCCTTTTGAAAGAAGCCTGCACGTTGTGCCTTTCAGCTCTAGGGCAATGTAGCACACCCAGAGCAGTAGTTCTGCTGCAGCCAGATGAGGCCTGCAAAGAAACTGCGTTTCACAGGCCTTTGAAAGAGATGTTCCAGGTAGGCTGTGAGAGCACTGTGCAGAGCGAGTTGTTTCTTAGCTTCCCAAAGAGCTGGAAGCAAGATGCTCTGCGGCCCAACTCTCCCTTTGGAAAGAAGACTGCACGTTGTGCCTTTCAGCTCTAGGGCAATGTAGCCCACCCAGAGCAGAAGTTCTGCTTCAGCCAGATGAGGCCTGCAAAGAAAACGTGTTTCACAGGCCTTTGTAAGAAATGTACCCGGTAGGCTCTAAGAGCACTGTGCAGAGCGAGTTGTTTCTTAGCTTCCCAAAGAGCTGGAAGCAAGATGCTCTGGGGCCCAACTCGCCGTTTGGAACGAAGCCTGCACGTTGTGCCTCTCAGCTCTAGGGCAATGTAGCACACCCAGAGCAGAAGTTCTGCTTCAGCCAGATCAGGCCTGCAGAGAAACTGCGTTTCACAGGCCTTTGTAAGAGATGTTCCCGGTAGGCTGTAAGAGCACTGTGCAGAGCGAGTTGTTTCTTAGCATCCCAAAGAGCTGGAAGCAAGATGCTCTGGCGACCAACTCACCCTTTGGAAAGAAGCCTGCACGTTTTGCCTTTCAGCTCTAGGGCAATGTAGCATACCCAGAGCAGAAGTTCTACTTCAGCCAGATCAGTCCTGCAAAGACACTGCGTTTCAGAGGCCTTTGGAAGAGATGTTCCCACTAGGCTGTAAGAGCACTGTGCAGAGCGAGTGGTTTCTTAGCTTCCCAAAGAGCTGGAAGCAAGATGCTGTGGGGCCCAACTCGCCCTTTGGAAAGAAGCCTGCACGTTGTGCCTTTCAGCTCTAGGGCAAAGTAGCACACCCAGAGCAGAAGTCCTACTTCAGCCAGATCAGGCCTGCAAAGAAACTGCGTTTCACAGGCCTTTGTAAGAGATGTTCCCGGTAGGCTGTAAGAGCACTGTGCAGAGCTAGTTGTTTTTTAGCTTGTCAAAGAGCTGGAAGCAAGATGCTCTGGGGAACAACTCGCCCTTTGGAAAGAAGCCTGCACGTTGTGACTTTCAGCTCTAGGGCATTGTAGAACAACAGAGCAGAAGTTCTGCTTCAGCCAGATCAGGCCTGCAAAGAAACTGCGTTTCACAGGCCTTTGTAAGAGATGTTCCCTGTAGGCTGTAAGAGCACTGTGCAGAGCAAGTTGTTTCTTAGCTTCCCAAAGAGCTGGAAGCAAGAAGCTCTGGGGCCCAACTCGCCCTTTGGAAAGAAGCCTGCACGTTTTGCCTTTCAGCTCTAGGGCAATGTAAAGCACCCAGAGCAGAAGTTCTACTTCAGCCAGATCAGTCCTGCAGAGAGACTGCGTTTCACAGGCCTTTGTAATTGATGTTCCCGGTAGGCTGTAAGAGCACTGTGCAGAGCGAGTTGTTTCTTAGCTTCCCAAAGAGCTGGAAGCAAGATGCTTTGGGGCCCAACTCGCCCTTTGGAAAGAAGCCTGCACGTTGTGCCTTTCTGATCTAGGGCAATGTAGCACACCCAGAGCAGAAGTTCTGCTTCAGCCAGATCAGGCCTGCAAAGAAACTGCGTTTCACAGGCCTTTGGAAGAGATGTTCCCGGTAGGCTGTAAGAGCACTGTGCAGAGCGAGTTGTTTCTTAGCTTCCCAAAGAGCTGGAAGCAAGACGCTCTGGGGCCCAACTCGCCCTTTGGAAAGAAGCCTGCACGTTGTGCCATTCAGCTCTAGGGCAATGTAGCACACCCAGAGCAGAAGTTCTGCTTCATCCATATGAGGCCTGCAAAGAAATTGGGTTTCACAGGCCTTTGTAAGAGATGTACCCGGTAGGCTCTAAGAGCACTGTGCAGAGCGAGTTGTTTCTTAGCTTCCAAAAAGATCTGGAAGCAAGATGCTCTGGGGTCGAACTCGCCATTTTGGAAAGAAGCCTGCACGTTGTGCCTTTCTGCTCTGGGGCAATGTAGCACACCAAGAGCTGAAGTTCTGCTTCAGCCAGATCTGGCCTGCAAAGAAACTGCGTTTCACAGGCCTTTCTAAGAGATTTTCCCGGTAGGCTGTAAGAGCACTGTGCAGAGCGAGTTGTTTCTTGGCTTCCCAAAGAGCTGGAAGCAAGATGCTGTGGGGCCCAACTTGCCCTTTGGAAAGAAGCCTGCACGTTGTGCCTTTCAGCTCTAGGGCAATGTAGCACACCCAGAGCAGAAGTTCTGCTTCAGCCAGATCAGTCCTGCAGCGAAACTGCGTTTCACAGGCCTTTGTAAGTGATGTTCCCGGTAGGCTGTAAGAGCACTTTGCAGAGCGAGTTGTTTCTTAGCTTCCCAAAGAGCTGGAAGCAAGATGCTCTGGGGCCCAACTCGCCCTTTGGAAAGAAGCCTGCACGTTTTGCCTTTCTGCTCCAGGGCAATGTAGCACACCCAGAGCAGAAGTTCTGCTTCAGCCAGATCAGGCCTGCAAAGAAACTGCGTTTCACAGGCCTTTGTAAGTGGTGTTCCCGGTAGGCTGTAAGAGCACTTTGCAGAGCGAGTTGTTTCCTAGCTTCCCGAAGAGCTGGAAGCAAGATGCTCTGGGGCCCAACTCGCCGTTTGGAAAGAAGCCTGCACGTTGTGACTTTCAGCTCTAGGGCAATGCAGAACACCAGAGCAGAAGTTCTGCTTCAGCCAGATCAGGCCTGCAAAGAAACTGGGTTTCACAGGCCTTTGTAAGAGATGTTCCCGGTAGGCTGTAAGAGCACTGTGCAGAGCGAGTTGTTTCTTAGCTTCCCAAAGAGCTGGAAGCAAGATGCTCTGGGTCTAACTCGCCCTTTGGAAAGAAGCCTGCACGTTGTGCCTTTCAGCTCTAGGGCAATGTAGCACACCCAGAGCAGAAGTTCTACTTCAGCCAGATCAGTCCTGCAGCGAAACTGCGTTTCACACGCCTTTGTAAGTGATGTTCCCGGTAGGCTGTAAGAGCACTTTGCAGAGCGAGTTGTTTCTTAGCTTCCCAAAGAGCTGGAAGCAAGATGCTCTGGGGCCCAACTTGCCCTTTGGAAAGAAGCCTGCACGTTGTGCCTTTCTGCTCTAGGGCAATGTAGCACACCCAGAGCAGAAGTTCTGCTTCAGCCAGATCAGGCCTGCAAAGAAACTGTGTTTCACAGGCCTTTGTAAGAGATGTTCCCGGTAGGCTGTAAGAGCACTGTGCAGAGCGAGTTGTTTCTTAGCTTCCCAAAGAGCTGGAAGCAAGATGCTCTGGGGCCCAACTCGCCCTTTGGAAAGAAGCCTGCACGTTGTGCCTTTCAGCTCTAGGGCAATGTAGCACACCCAGAGCAGAAGTTCTGCTTCAGCCACATGAGGCCTGCAGAGAAACTGCGTTTCACAGGCCTTTGTAAGAGATGTTGCCGGTAGGCTGTAAGAGCACTGTGCAGAGCGAGTTGTTTCTTAGCTTCCCAAAGAGCTGGAAGCAAGATGCTCTGGGGCCCAACTCGCCCTTTTGAAAGAAGCCTGCACGTTGTGCCTTTCAGCTCTAGGGCAATGTAGCACACCCAGAGCAGTAGTTCTGCTGCAGCCAGATGAGGCCTGCAAAGAAACTGCGTTTCACAGGCCTTTGAAAGAGATGTTCCAGGTAGGCTGTGAGAGCACTGTGCAGAGCGAGTTGTTTCTTAGCTTCCCAAAGAGCTGGAAGCAAGATGCTCTGCGGCCCAACTCTCCCTTTGGAAAGAAGACTGCACGTTGTGCCTTTCAGCTCTAGGGCAATGTAGCCCACCCAGAGCAGAAGTTCTGCTTCAGCCAGATGAGGCCTGCAAAGAAAACGTGTTTCACAGGCCTTTGTAAGAAATGTACCCGGTAGGCTCTAAGAGCACTGTGCAGAGCGAGTTGTTTCTTAGCTTCCCAAAGAGCTGGAAGCAAGATGCTCTGGGGCCCAACTCGCCGTTTGGAACGAAGCCTGCACGTTGTGCCTCTCAGCTCTAGGGCAATGTAGCACACCCAGAGCAGAAGTTCTGCTTCAGCCAGATCAGGCCTGCAGAGAAACTGCGTTTCACAGGCCTTTGTAAGAGATGTTCCCGGTAGGCTGTAAGAGCACTGTGCAGAGCGAGTTGTTTCTTAGCATCCCAAAGAGCTGGAAGCAAGATGCTCTGGCGACCAACTCACCCTTTGGAAAGAAGCCTGCACGTTTTGCCTTTCAGCTCTAGGGCAATGTAGCATACCCAGAGCAGAAGTTCTACTTCAGCCAGATCAGTCCTGCAAAGACACTGCGTTTCAGAGGCCTTTGGAAGAGATGTTCCCACTAGGCTGTAAGAGCACTGTGCAGAGCGAGTGGTTTCTTAGCTTCCCAAAGAGCTGGAAGCAAGATGCTGTGGGGCCCAACTCGCCCTTTGGAAAGAAGCCTGCACGTTGTGCCTTTCAGCTCTAGGGCAAAGTAGCACACCCAGAGCAGAAGTCCTACTTCAGCCAGATCAGGCCTGCAAAGAAACTGCGTTTCACAGGCCTTTGTAAGAGATGTTCCCGGTAGGCTGTAAGAGCACTGTGCAGAGCTAGTTGTTTTTTAGCTTGTCAAAGAGCTGGAAGCAAGATGCTCTGGGGAACAACTCGCCCTTTGGAAAGAAGCCTGCACGTTGTGACTTTCAGCTCTAGGGCATTGTAGAACAACAGAGCAGAAGTTCTGCTTCAGCCAGATCAGGCCTGCAAAGAAACTGCGTTTCACAGGCCTTTGTAAGAGATGTTCCCTGTAGGCTGTAAGAGCACTGTGCAGAGCAAGTTGTTTCTTAGCTTCCCAAAGAGCTGGAAGCAAGAAGCTCTGGGGCCCAACTCGCCCTTTGGAAAGAAGCCTGCACGTTTTGCCTTTCAGCTCTAGGGCAATGTAAAGCACCCAGAGCAGAAGTTCTACTTCAGCCAGATCAGTCCTGCAGAGAGACTGCGTTTCACAGGCCTTTGTAATTGATGTTCCCGGTAGGCTGTAAGAGCACTGTGCAGAGCGAGTTGTTTCTTAGCTTCCCAAAGAGCTGGAAGCAAGATGCTTTGGGGCCCAACTCGCCCTTTGGAAAGAAGCCTGCACGTTGTGCCTTTCTGATCTAGGGCAATGTAGCACACCCAGAGCAGAAGTTCTGCTTCAGCCAGATCAGGCCTGCAAAGAAACTGCGTTTCACAGGCCTTTGGAAGAGATGTTCCCGGTAGGCTGTAAGAGCACTGTGCAGAGCGAGTTGTTTCTTAGCTTCCCAAAGAGCTGGAAGCAAGACGCTCTGGGGCCCAACTCGCCCTTTGGAAAGAAGCCTGCACGTTGTGCCATTCAGCTCTAGGGCAATGTAGCACACCCAGAGCAGAAGTTCTGCTTCATCCATATGAGGCCTGCAAAGAAATTGGGTTTCACAGGCCTTTGTAAGAGATGTACCCGGTAGGCTCTAAGAGCACTGTGCAGAGCGAGTTGTTTCTTAGCTTCCAAAAAGATCTGGAAGCAAGATGCTCTGGGGTCGAACTCGCCATTTTGGAAAGAAGCCTGCACGTTGTGCCTTTCTGCTCTGGGGCAATGTAGCACACCAAGAGCTGAAGTTCTGCTTCAGCCAGATCTGGCCTGCAAAGAAACTGCGTTTCACAGGCCTTTCTAAGAGATTTTCCCGGTAGGCTGTAAGAGCACTGTGCAGAGCGAGTTGTTTCTTGGCTTCCCAAAGAGCTGGAAGCAAGATGCTCTGGGGCCCAACTCGCCCTTTGGAAAGAAGCCTGCACGTTGTGCCTTTCAGCTTTAGGGCAATGTAGCACACCCAGAGCAGTAGTTCTGCTGCAGCCAGATGACGCCTGCAAAGAAACTGCATTTCACAGGCCTTTGTAAGAGATTTTCCCGGTAGGCTGTGAGAGCACTGTGCAGAGCGAGTTGTTTCCTGGCTTCCCAAAGAGCTGGAAGCAAGATGCTCTGGGGCCCAACTCGACCTTTGGAAAGAAGCCTGCACGTTGTGCCTTTCAGCTCTAGGGCAATGTAGCACACCCAGAGCAGAAGTTCTGCTTCAGCCAGTCAGGCCTGCGAAGAAACTGCATTTCACAGGCCTTTGTAAGAGATGTTCCCGGTAGGCTGTAAGAGCACTGTGCAGAGCGAGTTGTTTCTTAGCTTCCCAAAGAGCTGGAAGCAAGATGCTCTGGGGCCCAACTCGACCTTTGGAAAGAAGCCTGCACGTTGTGCCTTTCAGCTCTATGGCAATGTAGCACACCCAGCGCAGAAGTTCTGCTTCATCCAGATCAGGCCTGCAAAGAAACTGCGTTTCACAGGCCTTTGTAAGAGATGTTCCCGGTAGGCTGTAAGAGCACTGTGCAGAGCGACTTGTTTCTTATCTTCCCAAAGAGCTGGAAGCAAGATGCTCTGGGGCCCAACTCGCCCTTTGGAAAGAAGCCTGCACGTTGTGCCTTTCTGCTATAGGGAAATGTAGCACACCCAGAGGAGAAGTTCAGCTTCAGCCAGATAAGGCCTGCAAAGAAACTGCGTTTCACAGGCCCTTGTAAGAGATGTTCCCGGTAGGCTGTAAGATCACTGTGCAGAGCGAGTTGTTTCTTAGCTTCCCAAAGAGCTGGAAGCAAGATGCTCTGGGGCCCAACTCGCCCTTTGGACAGAAGCCTGCACGTTGTGCCTTTCAGCTCTAGCGAAATGTAGCACACCCAGAGCAGAAGTTCTGCTTCAGCCAGATGAGGCCTGCAAAGAAACAGCGTTTCACAGGGCTTTGTAAGAGATGTACCCTGTAGGCTGTAAGAGCACTGTGCAGAGCGAGTTGTTTCTTAGCTTCCCAAAGAGCTGGAAGCAAGATGCTCTGGGGCCCAACTCGACCTTTGGAAAGAAGCCTGCACGTTGTGCCTTTCAGCTCTATGGCAATGTAGCACACCCAGCGCAGAAGTTCTGCTTCATCCAGATCAGGCCTGCAAAGAAACTGCGTTTCACAGGCCTTTGTAAGAGATGTTCCCGGTAGGCTGTAAGAGCACTGTGCAGAGCGACTTGTTTCTTATCTTCCCAAAGAGCTGGAAGCAAGATGCTCTGGGGCCCAACTCGCCCTTTGGAAAGAAGCCTGCACGTTGTGCCTTTCTGCTATAGGGAAATGTAGCACACCCAGAGGAGAAGTTCAGCTTCAGCCAGATAAGGCCTGCAAAGAAACTGCGTTTCACAGGCCCTTGTAAGAGATGTTCCCGGTAGGCTGTAAGATCACTGTGCAGAGCGAGTTGTTTCTTAGCTTCCCAAAGAGCTGGAAGCAAGATGCTCTGGGGCCCAACTCGCCCTTTGGACAGAAGCCTGCACGTTGTGCCTTTCAGCTCTAGCGAAATGTAGCACACCCAGAGCAGAAGTTCTGCTTCAGCCAGATGAGGCCTGCAAAGAAACAGCGTTTCACAGGGCTTTGTAAGAGATGTTCCCGGTAGGCTGTAAGAGCACTGTGCAGAGCGAGTTGTTTCTTAGCTTCCCAAAGAGCTGGAAGCAAGATGCTCTGGGGCCCAACTCGCCCTTTGGAAAGAAGCCTGCACGTTGTGCCTTTCAGCTATAGGGCAATGTAGCACACCCAGAGCAGAAGTTCTGCTTCAGCCAGATCAGTCCTGCAGAGAAACTGCGTTTCACAGGCCTTTGTAAGTGATGTTCCCGGTAGGCTGTAAGAGCACTTTGCAGAGCGAGTTGTTTCTTAGCTTCCCAAAGAGCTGGAAGCAAGATGCTCTGGGGCCCAACTCGCCCTTTGGAAAGAAGCCTGCACGTTGTGCCTTTCTGCTCTAGGGCAATGTAGCACACCCAGAGCAGAAGTTCTGCTTCAGCCAGATCAGGCCTGCAAAGAAACTGCGTTTCACAGGCCTTTGTAAGAGATGTTCCCGGTAGGCTGTAAGAGCATTGTGCAGAGCGAGTTGTTTCTTAGCTTCCCCAAGAGCTGGTAGCAAGATGCTCTGGGGCCCAACTCGCCCTTTGGAAAGAAGCCTGCACGTTGTGACTTTCAGCTCATGGGCATTGTAGAACAACAGAGCAGAAGTTCTGCTTCAGCCAGATCAGACCTGCAAAGAAACTGCGTTTCACAGGCCTTTGTAAGAGATGTTCCCGGTAGGCTTTAAGAGCACTGTGCAGAGCGAGTTGTTTCTTAGCTTCCCAATGAGCTGGAAGCAAGATGCTCTGGGGCCCAACTCGCCCTTTGTAAAGAAGCCTGCACGTTGTGCCTTTCAGCTCTAGGGCAATGTAGAGCACCCAGAGCAGAAGTTCTACTTCAGCCAGATCAGTCCTGCAGAGAAACTGCGTTTCACAGGCCTTTGTAAGTGATGTTCCCGGTAGGCTGTAAGAGCACTGTGCAGAGCGAGTTGTTTCTTAGCTTCCCAAAGAGCTGGAAGCAAGATGCTCTGGGGCCCAACTCGCCCTTTGGAAAGAAGCCTGCACCTTGTGCCTTTCTGATCTAGGGCAATGTAGCACACCCAGTGCAGAAGTTCTGCTTCAGCCAGATCAGGCCTGCAAAGAAACTGCGTTTCACAGGCCTTTGTAAGAGATGTTCCCGGTAGGCTGTAAGAGCACTGTGCAGAGCGAGTTGGTTCTTAGCTTCCCAAAGAGCTGGAAGCAAGATGCTCTGGGGCCCAACTCGCCCTTTGGAAAGAAGCCTGCACGTTGTGCCTTTCAGCTCTAGGGCAATGTAGCACACCCAGAGCAGAAGTTCTGCTTCATCCATATGAGGCCTGCAAAGAAACTGCGTTTCACAGGCCTATGTAAGAGATGTACCCGGTAGGCTCTAAGAGCACTGTGCAGAGCGAGTTGTTTCTTAGCTTCCCAAAGAGCTGGAAGCAAGATGCTCTGGGGCCCAACTCGCCCTTTGGAAACAAGCCTGCACGTTTTGCCTTTCAGCTCTAGGGCAATGTAGCATACCCAGAGCAGAAGTTCTACTTCAGCCAGATCAGTCCTGCAGAGAAACTGCGTTTCACAGGACTCTGTAAGTGATGTTCCCGGTAGGCTGTAAGAGCACTTTGCCGAGTGAGTTGTTTCTTAGCTTCCCAAAGAGCTGGAAGCAAGATGCTCTGGGGACCAACTCGCCCTTTGGAAAGAAGCCTGCACGTTGTAGCTTTCTGCTCTGGGGCAATGTAGCACACCCAGAGCAGAAGTTCTGCTTCAGCCAGATCAGGCCTGCAAAGAAACTGCGTTTCACAGGCCTTTGTAAGTGGTGTTCCCGGTAGGCTGTAAGAGCACTTTGCAGAGCGAGTTGTTTCCTAGCTTCCCGAAGAGCTGGAAGCAAGATGCTCTGGGGCCCAACTCGCCGTTTGGAAAGAAGCCTGCACGTTGTGACTTTCAGCTCTAGGGCAATGCAGAACACCAGAGCAGAAGTTCTGCTTCAGCCAGATCAGGCCTGCAAAGAAACTGGGTTTCACAGGCCTTTGTAAGAGATGTTCCCGGTAGGCTGTAAGAGCACTGTGCAGAGCGAGTTGTTTCTTAGCTTCCCAAAGAGCTGGAAGCAAGATGCTCTGGGGCGCAACTCGCCCTTTGGAAAGAAGCCTGCACGTTGTGCCTTTCTGCTCTAGGGCAATGTAGCACACCCAGAGCAGAAGTTCTGCTTCAGCCAGATAAGGCCTGCAAAGAAACTGTGTTTCACAGGCCTTTGTAAGAGATGTTCCCGGTAGGCTGTAAGAGCACTGTGCAGAGCGAGTTGTTTCTTAGCTTCCGAAAGAGCTGGAAGCAAGATGCTCTGGGGCCCAACTCACCCTTTGGAAAGAAGCCTGCACGTTGTGCCTCTCAGCTCTAGGGCAATGTAGCACACCCAGAGCAGAAGTTCTGCTTCAGCCATATCAGGCCTGCAAAGAAACTGCGTTTCACAGGCCTTTGAAAGAGATGTTCCTGGTAGGCTGTAAGAGCTCGGTGCGGAGCGAGTTGTTTCTTAGCTTCCCAAAGAGCTGGAAGCAAGATGCTCTGGGGCCCAACTCGCCCTTTGGAAAGAAGCCTGCACGTTGTGCCTTTAAGCTCTAGGGCAATGTAGCACACCCAGAGCAGTAGTTCTGCTGCAGCCAGATGAGGCCTGCAAAGAAACTGCGTTTCACAGGCCTTTGAAAGAGATGTTCCAGGTAGGCTGTGAGAGCACTGTGCAGAGCGAGTTGTTTCTTAGCTTCCCAAAGAGCTGGAAGCAAGATGCTCTGGGGCCCAACTCTCGCTTTGGAAAGAAGACTGCACGTTGTGCCTTTCAGCTCTAGGGCAATGTAGCCCACCCTGAGCAGAAGTTCTGCTTCAGCCAGATGAGGCCTGCAAAGAAACTGTGTTTCACAGGCCTTTGTAAGAAATGTACCCGGTAGGCTCTAAGAGCACTGTGCAGAGCGAGTTGTTTCTTAGCTTCCCAAAGAGCTGGAAGCAAGATGCTCTGGGGCCCAACTCGCCGTTTGGAACGAAGCCTGCACGTTGTGCCTCTCAGCTCTAGGGCAATGTAGCACACCCAGAGCAGAAGTTCTGCTTCAGCCAGACCAGGAATGCAGAGAAACTGCGTTTCACAGGCCTTTGTAAGAGATGTTCCCGGTAGGCTGTAAGAGCACTGTGCAGAGCGAGTTGTTTCTTAGCTTCCCAAAGAGCTGGAAGCAAGATGCTCTGGGGCCCAACTCGCCCTTTGTAAAGAAGCCTGCACGTTGTGCCTTTCAGCTCTAGGGCAATGTAGCACACCCAGAGCAGAAGTTCTGCGTCAGCCAGATCAGGCCTGCAAAGAAACTGCGTTTCACAGGCCCTTGTAAGAGATGTTCCCGGTAGGCTGTAAGAGCACTGTGCAGAGCGAGTTGTTTCTTAGCATCCCAAAGAGCTGGAAGCAAGATGCTCTGGCGACCAACTCGTCCTTTGGAAACAAGCCTGCACGTTTTGCCTTTCAGCTCTAGGGCAATGTAGCATACCAAGAGCAGAAGTTCTACTTCAGCCAGATCAGTCCTGCAGAGAAACTGCGTTTCACAGGACTCTGTAAGTGATGTTCCCGGTAGGCTGTAAGAGCACTAGGCCGAGTGAGTTGTTTCTTAGCTTCCCAAAGAGCTGGAAGCAAGATGCTCTGGGGACCAACTCGCCCTTTGGAAAGAAGCCTGCACGTTGTACCTTTCTGCTCTGGGGCAATGTAGCACACCCAGAGCAGAAGTTCTGCTTCAGCCAGATCAGGCCTGCAAAGAAACTGCGTTTCACAGGCCTTTGTAAGTGGTGTTCCCGGTAGGCTGTAAGAGCACTTTGCAGAGCGAGTTGTTTCCTAGCTTCCCAAAGAGCTGGAAGCAAGATGCTCTGGGGCCCAACTCGCCCTTTGGAAAGAAGCCTGCACGTTGTGCCTCTCAGCTCTAGGGCAATGTAGCACACCCAGCGCAGAAGTTCTGCTTCATCCAGATCAGGCCTGCAAAGAAACTGCGTTTCACAGGCCTTTGTAAGAGATGTTCCCGGTAGGCTGTAAGAGCACTGTGCAGAGCGAGTTGTTTCTTAGCTTCCCAAAGAGCTGGAAGCAAGATGCTCTGGGGCCCAACTCGCCCTTTGGAAAGAAGCCTGCACGTTGTGCCTTTCAGCTCTAGGGCAATGTAGCACACCCAGAGCAGAAGTTCTGCTTCAGCCAGATCAGTCCTGCAGCGAAACTGCGTTTCACAGGCCTTTGTAAGTGATGTTCCCGGTAGGCTGTAAGAGCACTTTGCAGAGCGAGTTGTTTCTTAGCTTCCCAAAGAGCTGGAAGCAAGATGCTCTGGGGCCCAACTCGCCCTTTGGAAAGAAGCCTGCACGTTGTGCCTTTCTGCTCTAGGGCAATGTAGCACACCCAGAGCAGAAGTTCTGCTTCAGCCAGATCAGGCCTGCAAAGAAACTGCGTTTCACAGGCCTTTGTAAGAGATGTTCCCGGTAGGCTGTAAGAGCACTGTGCAGAGCGAGTTGTTTCTTAGCTTCCCCAAGAGCTGGTAGCAAGATGCTCTGGGGCCCAACTCGCCCTTTGGAAAGAAGCCTGCACGTTGTGACTTTCAGCTCATGGGCATTGTAGAACAACAGAGCAGAAGTTCTGCTTCAGCCAGATCAGGCCTGCAAAGAAACTGCGTTTCACAGGCCTTTGTAAGAGATGTTCCCGGTAGGCTTTAAGAGCACTGTGCAGAGCGAGTTGTTTCTTAGCTTCCCAATGAGCTGGAAGCAAGATGCTCTGGGGCCCAACTCGCCCTTTGTAAAGAAGCCTGCACGTTGTGCCTTTCAGCTCTAGGGCAATGTAGAGCACCCAGAGCAGAAGTTCTACTTCAGCCAGATCAGTCCTGCAGAGAAACTGCGTTTCACAGGCCTTTGTAAGTGATGTTCCCGGTAGGCTGTAAGAGCACTGTGCAGAGCGAGTTGTTTCTTAGCTTCCCAAAGAGCTGGAAGCAAGATGCTCTGGGGCCCAACTCGCCCTTTGGAAAGAAGCCTGCACCTTGTGCCTTTCTGATCTAGGGCAATGTAGCACACCCAGTGCAGAAGTTCTGCTTCAGCCAGATCAGGCCTGCAAAGAAACTGCGTTTCACAGGCCTTTGTAAGAGATGTTCCCGGTAGGCTGTAAGAGCACTGTGCAGAGCGAGTTGGTTCTTAGCTTCCCAAAGAGCTGGAAGCAAGATGCTCTGGGGCCCAACTCGCCCTTTGGAAAGAAGCCTGCACGTTGTGCCTTTCAGCTCTAGGGCAATGTAGCACACCCAGAGCAGAAGTTCTGCTTCATCCATATGAGGCCTGCAAAGAAACTGCGTTTCACAGGCCTATGTAAGAGATGTACCCGGTAGGCTCTAAGAGCACTGTGCAGAGCGAGTTGTTTCTTAGCTTCCCAAAGAGCTGGAAGCAAGATGCTCTGGGGCCCAACTTGCCCTTTGGAAACAAGCCTGCACGTTTTGCCTTTCAGCTCTAGGTCAATGTAGCATACCCAGAGCAGAAGTTCTACTTCAGCCAGATCAGTCCTGCAGAGAAACTGCGTTTCACAGGACTCTGTAAGTGATGTTCCCGGTAGGCTGTAAGAGCACTTTGCCGAGTGAGTTGTTTCTTAGCTTCCCAAAGAGCTGGAAGCAAGATGCTCTGGGGACCAACTCGCCCTTTGGAAAGAAGCCTGCACGTTGTACCTTTCTGCTCTGGGGCAATGTAGCACACCCAGAGCAGAAGTTCTGCTTCAGCCAGATCAGGCCTGCAAAGAAACTGCGTTTCACAGGCCTTTGTAAGTGGTGTTCCCGGTAGGCTGTAAGAGCACTTTGCAGAGCGAGTTGTTTCCTAGCTTCCCGAAGAGCTGGAAGCAAGATGCTCTGGGGCCCAACTCGCCGTTTGGAAAGAAGCCTGCACGTTGTGACTTTCAGCTCTAGGGCAATGTAGCACACCCAGAGCAGAAGTTCTGCTTCAGCCATATCAGGCCTGCAAAGAAACTGCGTTTCACAGGCCTTTGAAAGACATGTTCCTGGTAGGCTGTAAGAGCTCGGTGCGGAGCGAGTTGTTTCTTAGCTTCCCAAAGAGCTGGAAGCAAGATGCTCTGGGGCCCAACTCGCCCTTTGGAAAGAAGCCTGCACGTTGTGCCTTTAAGCTCTAGGGCAATGTAGCACACCCAGAGCAGTAGTTCTGCTGCAGCCAGATGAGGCCTGCAAAGAAACTGCGTTTCACAGGCCTTTGAAAGAGATGTTCCAGGTAGGCTGTGAGAGCACTGTGCAGAGCGAGTTGTTTCTTAGCTTCCCAAAGAGCTGGAAGCAAGATGCTCTGGGGCCCAACTCTCGCTTTGGAAAGAACACTGCACGTTGTGCCTTTCAGCTCTAGGGCAATGTAGCCCACCCTGAGCAGAAGTTCTGCTTCAGCCAGATGAGGCCTGCAAAGAAACTGTGTTTCACAGGCCTTTGTAAGAAATGTACCCGGTAGGCTCTAAGAGCACTGTGCAGAGCGAGTTGTTTCTTAGCTTCCCAAAGAGCTGGAAGCAAGATGCTCTGGGGCCCAACTCGCCGTTTGGAACGAAGCCTGCACGTTGTGCCTCTCAGCTCTAGGGCAATGTAGCACACCCAGAGCAGAAGTTCTGCTTCAGCCAGACCAGGCCTGCAGATAAACTGCGTTTCACAGGCCTTTGTAAGAGATGTTCCCGGTAGGCTGTAAGAGCACTGTGCAGAGCGAGTTGTTTCTTAGCTTCCCCAAGAGCTGGTAGCAAGATGCTCTGGGGCCCAACTCGCCCTTTGTAAAGAAGCCTGCACGTTGTGCCTTTCAGCTCTAGGGCAATGTAGCACACCCAGAGCAGAAGTTCTGCGTCAGCCAGATCAGGCCTGCAAAGAAACTGCGTTTCACAGGCCTTTGTAAGAGATGTTCCCGGTAGGCTGTAAGAGCACTGTGCAGAGCGAGTTGTTTCTTAGCATCCCAAAGAGCTGGAAGCAAGATGCTCTGGCGACCAACTCGTCCTTTGGAAACAAGCCTGCACGTTTTGCCTTTCAGCTCTAGGGCAATGTAGCATACCAAGAGCAGAAGTTCTACTTCAGCCAGATCAGTCCTGCAGAGAAACTGCGTTTCACAGGACTCTGTAAGTGATGTTCCCGGTAGGCTGTAAGAGCACTAGGCCGAGTGAGTTGTTTCTTAGCTTCCCAAAGAGCTGGAAGCAAGATGCTCTGGGGACCAACTCGCCCTTTGGAAAGAAGCCTGCACGTTGTACCTCTCTGCTCTGGGGCAATGTAGCACACCCAGAGCAGAAGTTCTGCTTCAGCCAGATCAGGCCTGCAAAGAAACTGCGTTTCACAGGCCTTTGTAAGAGATGTTCCCGGTAGGCTGTAAGAGCACTGTGCAGAGCGAGTTGTTTCTTAGCTTCCCAAAGAGCTGGAAGCAAGATGCTCTGGGGCCCAACTCGCCCTTTGGAAAGAAGCCTGCACGTTGTGCCTTTCAGCTCTAGGGCAATGTAGCACACCCAGAGCAGAAGTTCTGCTTCAGCCAGATCAGTCCTGCAGCGAAACTGCGTTTCACAGGCCTTTGTAAGTGATGTTCCCGGTAGGCTGTAAGAGCACTTTGCAGAGCGAGTTGTTTCTTAGCTTCCCAAAGAGCTGGAAGCAAGATGCTCTGGGGCCCAACTCGCCCTTTGGAAAGAAGCCTGCACGTTGTGCCTTTCTGCTCTAGGGCAATGTAGCACACCCAGAGCAGAAGTTCTGCTTCAGCCAGATCAGGCCTGCAAAGAAACTGCGTTTCACAGGCCTTTGTAAGAGATGTTCCCGGTAGGCTGTAAGAGCACTGTGCAGAGCGAGTTGTTTCTTAGCTTCCCCAAGAGCTGGTAGCAAGATGCTCTGGGGCCCAACTCGCCCTTTGGAAAGAAGCCTGCACGTTGTGACTTTCAGCTCATGGGCATTGTAGAACAACAGAGCAGAAGTTCTGCTTCAGCCAGATCAGGCCTGCAAAGAAACTGCGTTTCACAGGCCTTTGTAAGAGATGTTCCCGGTAGGCTTTAAGAGCACTGTGCAGAGCGAGTTGTTTCTTAGCTTCCCAATGAGCTGGAAGCAAGATGCTCTGGGGCCCAACTCGCCCTTTGTAAAGAAGCCTGCACGTTGTGCCTTTCAGCTCTAGGGCAATGTAGAGCACCCAGAGCAGAAGTTCTACTTCAGCCAGATCAGTCCTGCAGAGAAACTGCGTTTCACAGGCCTTTGTAAGTGATGTTCCCGGTAGGCTGTAAGAGCACTGTGCAGAGCGAGTTGTTTCTTAGCTTCCCAAAGAGCTGGAAGCAAGATGCTCTGGGGCCCAACTCGCCCTTTGGAAAGAAGCCTGCACCTTGTGCCTTTCTGATCTAGGGCAATGTAGCACACCCAGTGCAGAAGTTCTGCTTCAGCCAGATCAGGCCTGCAAAGAAACTGCGTTTCACAGGCCTTTGTAAGAGATGTTCCCGGTAGGCTGTAAGAGCACTGTGCAGAGCGAGTTGGTTCTTAGCTTCCCAAAGAGCTGGAAGCAAGATGCTCTGGGGCCCAACTCGCCCTTTGGAAAGAAGCCTGCACGTTGTGCCTTTCAGCTCTAGGGCAATGTAGCACACCCAGAGCAGAAGTTCTGCTTCATCCATATGAGGCCTGCAAAGAAACTGCGTTTCACAGGCCTATGTAAGAGATGTACCCGGTAGGCTCTAAGAGCACTGTGCAGAGCGAGTTGTTTCTTAGCTTCCCAAAGAGCTGGAAGCAAGATGCTCTGGGGCCCAACTCGCCCTTTGGAAACAAGCCTGCACGTTTTGCCTTTCAGCTCTAGGTCAATGTAGCATACCCAGAGCAGAAGTTCTACTTCAGCCAGATCAGTCCTGCAGAGAAACTGCGTTTCACAGGACTCTGTAAGTGATGTTCCCGGTAGGCTGTAAGAGCACTTTGCCGAGTGAGTTGTTTCTTAGCTTCCCAAAGAGCTGGAAGCAAGATGCTCTGGGGACCAACTCGCCCTTTGGAAAGAAGCCTGCACGTTGTACCTTTCTGCTCTGGGGCAATGTAGCACACCCAGAGCAGAAGTTCTGCTTCAGCCAGATCAGGCCTGCAAAGAAACTGCGTTTCACAGGCCTTTGTAAGTGGTGTTCCCGGTAGGCTGTAAGAGCACTTTGCAGAGCGAGTTGTTTCCTAGCTTCCCGAAGAGCTGGAAGCAAGATGCTCTGGGGCCCAACTCGCCGTTTGGAAAGAAGCCTGCACGTTGTGACTTTCAGCTCTAGGGCAATGTAGCACACCCAGAGCAGAAGTTCTGCTTCAGCCATATCAGGCCTGCAAAGAAACTGCGTTTCACAGGCCTTTGAAAGACATGTTCCTGGTAGGCTGTAAGAGCTCGGTGCGGAGCGAGTTGTTTCTTAGCTTCCCAAAGAGCTGGAAGCAAGATGCTCTGGGGCCCAACTCGCCCTTTGGAAAGAAGCCTGCACGTTGTGCCTTTAAGCTCTAGGGCAATGTAGCACACCCAGAGCAGTAGTTCTGCTGCAGCCAGATGAGGCCTGCAAAGAAACTGCGTTTCACAGGCCTTTGAAAGAGATGTTCCAGGTAGGCTGTGAGAGCACTGTGCAGAGCGAGTTGTTTCTTAGCTTCCCAAAGAGCTGGAAGCAAGATGCTCTGGGGCCCAACTCTCGCTTTGGAAAGAACACTGCACGTTGTGCCTTTCAGCTCTAGGGCAATGTAGCCCACCCTGAGCAGAAGTTCTGCTTCAGCCAGATGAGGCCTGCAAAGAAACTGTGTTTCACAGGCCTTTGTAAGAAATGTACCCGGTAGGCTCTAAGAGCACTGTGCAGAGCGAGTTGTTTCTTAGCTTCCCAAAGAGCTGGAAGCAAGATGCTCTGGGGCCCAACTCGCCGTTTGGAACGAAGCCTGCACGTTGTGCCTCTCAGCTCTAGGGCAATGTAGCACACCCAGAGCAGAAGTTCTGCTTCAGCCAGACCAGGCCTGCAGATAAACTGCGTTTCACAGGCCTTTGTAAGAGATGTTCCCGGTAGGCTGTAAGAGCACTGTGCAGAGCGAGTTGTTTCTTAGCTTCCCAAAGAGCTGGAAGCAAGATGCTCTGGGGCCCAACTCGCCCTTTGGAAAGAAGCCTGCACGTTGTGCCTTTCAGCTCTAGGGCAATGTAGCACACCCAGAGCAGAAGTTCTGCGTCAGCCAGATCAGGCCTGCAAAGAAACTGCGTTTCACAGGCCTTTGTAAGAGATGTTCCCGGTAGGCTGTAAGAGCACTGTGCAGAGCGAGTTGTTTCTTAGCATCCCAAAGAGCTGGAAGCAAGATGCTCTGGCGACCAACTCGTCCTTTGGAAACAAGCCTGCACGTTTTGCCTTTCAGCTCTAGGGCAATGTAGCATACCCAGAGCAGAAGTTCTACTTCAGCCAGATCAGTCCTGCAGAGAAACTGCGTTTCACAGGACTCTGTAAGTGATGTTCCCGGTAGGCTGTAAGAGCACTTTGCCGAGTGAGTTGTTTCTTAGCTTCCCAAAGAGCTGGAAGCAAGATGCTCTGGTGACCAACTCGCCCTTTGGAAAGAAGCCTGCACGTTGTACCTTTCTGCTCTGGGGTAATGTAGCACACCCAGAGCAGAAGTTCTGCTTCAGCCACATGAGGCCTGCAGAGAAACTGCGTTTCACAGGCCTTTGTAAGAGATGTTGCCGGTAGGCTGTAAGAGCACTGTGCAGAGCGAGTTGTTTCTTAGCTTCCCAAAGAGCTGGAAGCAAGATGCTCTGGGGCCCAACTCGCCCTTTTGAAAGAAGCCTGCACGTTGTGCCTTTCAGCTCTAGGGCAATGTAGCACACCCAGAGCAGTAGTTCTGCTGCAGCCAGATGAGGCCTGCAAAGAAACTGCGTTTCACAGGCCTTTGAAAGAGATGTTCCCGGTAGGCTGTAAGAGCACTGTGCAGAGCGAGTTGTTTCTTAGCTTCCGAAAGAGCTGGAAGCAAGATGCTCTGGGGCCCAACTCACCCTTTGGAAAGAAGCCTGCACGTTGTGCCTCTCAGCTCTAGGGCAATGTAGCACACCCAGAGCAGAAGTTCTGCTTCAGCCATATCAGGCCTGCAAAGAAACTGCGTTTCACAGGCCTTTGAAAGAGATGTTCCTGGTAGGCTGTAAGAGCTCGGTGCGGAGCGAGTTGGTTCTTAGCTTCCCAAAGAGCTGGAAGCAAGATGCTCTGGGGCCCAACTCGCCCTTTGGAAAGAAGCCTGCACGTTGTGCCTTTCAGCTCTAGGGCAATGTAGCACACCCAGAGCAGAAGTTCTGCTTCAGCCACATGAGGCCTGCAGAGAAACTGCGTTTCACAGGCCTTTGTAATAGATGTTGCCGGTAGGCTGTAAGAGCACTGTGCAGAGCGAGTTGTTTCTTAGCTTCCCAAAGAGCTGGAAGCAAGATGCTCTGGGGCCCAACTCGCCCTTTTGAAAGAAGCCTGCACGTTGTGCCTTTCAGCTCTAGGGCAATGTAGCACACCCAGAGCAGAAGTTCTGATTCAGCCACATCAGGCCTGCAAAGAAACTGCGTTTCACAGGCCTTTGTAAGAGATGTTCCCGGTAGGCTGTAAGAGCACTGTGCAGAGCGAGTTGTTTCTTCGCTTCCCAAAGAGCTGGATGCAAGATGCTCTGGGGCCCAACTCGCCCTTTGGAAAGAAGCCTGCACGTTTTGCCTTTCAGCTCTAGGGCAATGTAGAGCACCCAGGGCAGAAGTCCTACTTCAGCCAGATCAGTCCAGCAGAGAAACTGCGTTTCACAGGCCTTTGTAAGTGATGTTCCCGGTAGGCTGTAAGAGAACTGTGCAGAGCGAGTTGTTTCTTAGCTTCCCAAAGAGCTGGATGCAAGATGCTCTGGGGCCCAACTCGCCCTTTGGAAAGAAGCCTGCACGTTGTGCCTTTCTGATCTAGGGCAATGTAGCACACCCAGAGCAGAAGTTCTGCTTCAGCCAGATCAGGCCTGCAGAGAAACTGCATTTCACAGGCCTTTGTAAGAGATGTTCCCGGTAGGCTGTAAGAGCACTGTGCAGAGCAAGTTGTTTCTTAGCTTCCCAAAGAGCTGGAAGCAAGATTCTCTGGGGCCCAACTCGCCCTTTGGAAAGAAGCCTGCACGTTTTGCCTTTCAGCTCTAGGGCAATGTAGCACACCCAGTGCAGAAGTTCTGCTTCAGCCATATCAGACCTGCAAAGAAACTGCGTTTCACAGGCCTTTGTAAGAGATGTTCCCGGTAGGCTGTAAGAGCACTGTGCAGAGCGAGTGGTTTCTTAGCTTCCCACAGAGCTGGAAGCAAGATGCTCTGCGGCCCAAATCGACCTTTGGAAAGAAGCCTGCACGTTGTGCCTTTCAGCTCTAGGGCAATGTAGCACACCCAGCGCAGAATTTCTGCTTCATCCAGATCAGGCCTGCAAAGAAACTGCGTTTCACAGGCCTTTGTAAGAGATGTTCCCGGTAGGCTGTAAGAGCACTGTGCAGAGCGAGTTGTTTCTTAGCTTCCCAAAGAGCTGGAAGCAAGATGCTCTGGGGCCCAACTCGCCCTTTGGAAAGAAGCCTGCACGTTGTGCCTTTCAGCTCTATGGCAATGTAGCACACCCAGAGCAGAAGTTCTGCTTCAGCCAGATCAGTCCTGCAGCGAAACTGCGTTTCACAGGCCTTTGTAAGTGATGTTCCCGGTAGGCTGTAAGAGCACTTTGCTGAGCGAGTTGTTTCTTAGCTTCCCAAAGAGCTGGAAGCAAGATGCTCTGGGGCCCAACTCGCCCTTTGGAAAGAAGCCTGCACGTTGTGCCTTTCAGCTCTAGGGCAATGTAGCACACCCAGAGCAGTAGTTCTGCTGCAGCCAGATGAGGCCTGCAAAGAAACTGCGTTTCACAGGCCTTTGAAAGAGATGTTCCAGGTAGGCTGTGAGAGCACTGTGCAGAGCGAGTTGTTTCTTAGCTTCCCAAAGAGCTGGAAGCAAGATGCTCTGCGGCCCAACTCTCCCTTTGGAAAGAAGACTGCACGTTGTGCCTTTCAGCTCTAGGGCAATGTAGCCCACCCAGAGCAGAAGTTCTGCTTCAGCCAGATGAGGCCTGCAAAGAAACTGTGTTTCACAGGCCTTTGTAAGAAATGTACCCGGTAGGCTCTAAGAGCACTGTGCAGAGCGAGTTGTTTCTTAGCTTCCCAAAGAGCTGGAAGCAAGATGCTCTGGGGCCCAACTCGCCGTTTGGAACGAAGCCTGCACGTTGTGCCTCTCAGCTCTAGGGCAATGTAGCACACCCAGAGCAGAAGTTCTGCTTCAGCCAGATCAGGCCTGCAGAGAAACTGCGTTTCACAGGCCTTTGTAAGAGATGTTCCCGGTAGGCTGTAAGAGCACTGTGCAGAGCGAGTTATTTCTTAGCTTCCCAAAGAGCTGGAAGCAAGATTCTCTGGGGCCCAACTCGCCCTTTGGAAAGAAGCCTGCACGTTGTGCCTTTCAGCTCTAGGGTAATGTAGCACACCCAGAGCAGAAGTTCTGCGTCAGCCAGATCAGGCCTGCAAAGAAACTGCGTTTCACAGGCCTTTGTAAGAGATGTTCCCGGTAGGCTGTAAGAGCACTGTGCAGAGCGAGTTGTTTCTTAGCATCCCAAAGAGCTGGAAGCAAGATGCTCTGGCGACCAACTCACCCTTTGGAAAGAAGCCTGCACGTTTTGCCTTTCAGCTCTAGGGCAATGTAGCATACCCAGAGCAGAAGTTCTACTTCAGCCAGATCAGTCCTGCAGAGAAACTGCGTTTCACAGGACTCTGTAAGTGATGTTCCCGGTAGGCTGTAAGAGCACTTTGCTGAGTGAGTTGTTTCTTAGCTTCCCAAAGAGCTGGAAGCAAGATGCTCTGGTGACCAACTCGCCCTTTGGAAAGAAGCCTGCACGTTGTACCTTTCTGCTCTGGGGCAATGTAGCACACCCAGAGCAGAAGTTCTGCTTCAGCCAGATCAGGCCTGCAAAGAAACTGCGTTTCACAGGCCTTTGTAAGTGGTGTTCCCGGTAGGCTGTAAGAGCACTTTGCATAGCGAGTTGTTTCCTAGCTTTCCGAAGAGCTGGAAGCAAGATGCTCTGGGGCCCAACTCGCCGTTTGGAAAGAAGCCTGCACGTTGTGACTTTCAGCTCTAGGGCAATGCAGAACACCAGAGCAGAAGTTCTGCTTCAGCCAGATCAGGCCTGCAAAGAAACTGGGTTTCACAGGCCTTTGTAAGAGATGTTCCCGGTAGGCTGTAAGAGCACTGTGCAGAGCGAGTTGTTTCTTAGCTTCCCACAGAGCTGGAAGCAAGATGCTCTGGGGCCCAAATCGACCTTTGGAAAGAAGCCTGCACGTTGTGCCTTTCAGCTCTAGGGCAATGTAGCACACCCAGCGCAGAAGTTCTGCTTCATCCAGATCAGGCCTGCAAAGAAACTGCGTTTCACAGGCCTTTGTAAGAGATGTTCCCGGTAGGCTGTAAGAGCACTGTGCAGAGCGAGTTGTTTCTTAGCTTCCCAAAGAGCTGGAAGCAAGATGCTCTGGGGCCCAACTTGCCCTTTGGAAAGAAGCCTGCACGTTGTGCCTTTCAGCTCTAGGGCAATGTAGCACACCCAGAGCAGAAGTTCTGCTTCAGCCAGATCAGTCCTGCAGCGAAACTGCGTTTCACAGGCCTTTGTAAGTGATGTTCCCGGTAGGCTGTAAGAGCACTTTGCAGAGCGAGTTGTTTCTTAGCTTCCCAAAGAGCTGGAAGCAAGATGCTCTGGGGCCCAACTCGCCCTTTGGAAAGAAGCCTGCACGTTTTGCCTTTCTGCTCCAGGGCAATGTAGCACACCCAGAGCAGAAGTTCTGCTTCAGCCAGATCAGGCCTGCAAAGAAACTGCGTTTCACAGGCCTTTGTAAGTGGTGTTCCCGGTAGGCTGTAAGAGCACTTTGCAGAGCGAGTTGTTTCCTAGCTTCCCGAAGAGCTGGAAGCAAGATGCTCTGGGGCCCAACTCGCCGTTTGGAAAGAAGCCTGCACGTTGTGACTTTCAGCTCTAGGGCAATGCAGAACACCAGAGCAGAAGTTCTGCTTCAGCCAGATCAGGCCTGCAAAGAAACTGGGTTTCACAGGCCTTTGTAAGAGATGTTCCCGGTAGGCTGTAAGAGCACTGTGCAGAGCGAGTTGTTTCTTAGCTTCCCAAAGAGCTGGAAGCAAGATGCTCTGGGGCCCAACTCGCCCTTTGGAAAGAAGCCTGCACGTTGTGCCTTTCAGCTCTAGGGCAATGTAGCACACCCAGAGCAGAAGTTCTGCTTCAGCCACATGAGGCCTGCAGAGAAACTGCGTTTCACAGGCCTTTGTAAGAGATGTTGCCGGTAGGCTGTAAGAGCACTGTGCAGAGCGAGTTGTTTCTTAGCTTCCCAAAGAGCTGGAAGCAAGATGCTCTGGGGCCCAACTCGCCCTTTGGAAAGAAGCCTGCACGTTTTGCCTTTCTGCTCCAGGGCAATGTAGCACACCCAGAGCAGAAGTTCTGCTTCAGCCAGATCAGGCCTGCAAAGAAACTGCGTTTCACAGGCCTTTGTAAGAGATGTTCCCGGTAGGCTGTAAGAGCACTGTGCAGAGCGAGTTGTTTCTTAGCTTCCCAAAGAGCTGGAAGCAAGATGCTCTGGGGCCCAACTCGCCCTTTGGAAAGAAGCCTGCACGTTGTGCCTTTCTGCTCTAGGGTAATGTAGCACACCCAGAGCAGAAGTTCTGCTTCAGCCAGATCAGGCCTGCAAAGAAACTGCGTTTCACAGGCCTTTGTAAGAGATGTACCCGGTAGGCATAAGAGCACTGTGCAGAGCGAGTTGTTTCTTAGCTTCCCAAAGAGCTGGAAGCAAGATGCTCTGGGGCCCAACTCGCCCTTTGGAAAGAAACCTGCACGTTGTGCCTTTCAGCTCTAGGGCAATGCAGCACACCCAGAGCAGAAGTTCTGCTTCAGCCAGATGAGGCCTGCAAAGAAACTGCGTTTCACAGGCCTTTGTAAGAGATGTTCCCGGTAGGCTGTAAGAGCACTGTGCAGAGCAAATTGTTTCTTAGCTTCCCAAAGAGCTGGAAGCAAGATGCTCTGGGGCCCAACTCGCCCTTTGGAAAGAAGCCTGCACGTTGTGCCTTTCAGCTCTAGGGCAATGTAGCACACCCAGAGCTGAAGTTCTGCTTCAGCGAGATCAGGCCTGCAGAGAAACTGCGTTTCACAGGCCTTTGTAAGAGATGTTCCCGGTAGGCTGTAAGAGCACTGTGCAGAGCGAGTTGTTTCTTAGCTTCCCAAAGAGCTGGAAGCAAGATGCTCTGGGGCCCAACTTGCCCTTTGGAAAGAAGCCTGCACGTTGTGCCTTTCTGCTCTAGGGCAATGTAGCACACCCAGAGCAGAAGTTCTGCTTCAGCCAGATCAGGCCTGCAAAGAAACTGTGTTTCACAGGCCTTTGTAAGAGATGTTCCCGGTAGGCTGTAAGAGCACTGTGCAGAGCGAGTTGTTTCTTAGCTTCCCAAAGAGCTGGAAGCAAGATGCTCTGGGGCCCAACTCGCCCTTTGGAAAGAAGCCTGCACGTTGTGCCTTTCAGCTCTAGGGCAATGTAGCACACCCAGAGCAGAAGTTCTGCTTCAGCCACATGAGGCCTGCAGAGAAACTGCGTTTCACAGGCCTTTGTAAGAGATGTTGCCGGTAGGCTGTAAGAGCACTGTGCAGAGCGAGTTGTTTCTTAGCTTCCCAAAGAGCTGGAAGCAAGATGCTCTGGGGCCCAACTCGCCCTTTTGAAAGAAGCCTGCACGTTGTGCCTTTCAGCTCTAGGGCAATGTAGCACACCCAGAGCAGTAGTTCTGCTGCAGCCAGATGAGGCCTGCAAAGAAACTGCGTTTCACAGGCCTTTGAAAGAGATGTTCCAGGTAGGCTGTGAGAGCACTGTGCAGAGCGAGTTGTTTCTTAGCTTCCCAAAGAGCTGGAAGCAAGATGCTCTGCGGCCCAACTCTCCCTTTGGAAATAAGCCTGCACGTTGTGCCTTTCAGCTCTAGGGCAATGTAGCCCACCCAGAGCAGAAGTTCTGCTTCAGCCAGATGAGGCCTGCAAAGAAACTGTGTTTCACAGGCCTTTGTAAGAAATGTACCCGGTAGGCTCTAAGAGCACTGTGCAGAGCGAGTTGTTTCTTAGCTTCCCAAAGAGCTGGAAGCAAGATGCTCTGGGGCCCAACTCGCCGTTTGGAATGAAGCCTGCACGTTGTGCCTCTCAGCTCTAGGGCAATATAGCACACCCAGAGCAGAAGTTCTGCTTCAGCCAGATCAGGCCTGCAGAGAAACTGCGTTTCACAGGCCTTTGTAAGAGATGTTCCCGGTAGGCTGTAAGAGCACTGTGCAGAGCGAGTTGTTTCTTAGCTTCCCAAAGAGCTGGAAGCAAGATGCTCTGGGGCCCAACTCGCCCTTTGGAAAGAAGCCTGCACGTTGTGCCTTTCAGCTCTAGGGTAATGTAGCACACCCAGAGCAGAAGTTCTGCGTCAGCCAGATCAGGCCTGCAAAGAAACTGCGTTTCACAGGCCTTTGTAAGAGATGTTCCCGGTAGGCTGTAAGAGCACTGTGCAGAGCGAGTTCTTTCTTAGCATCCCAAAGAGCTGGAAGCAAGATGCTCTGGCGACCAACTCGCCCTTTGGAAAGAAGCCTGCACGTTTTGCCTTTCAGCTCTAGAGCAATGTAGCATACCCAGAGCAGAAGTTCTACTTCAGCCAGATCAGTCCTGCAGAGAAACTGCGTTTCACAGGACTCTGTAAGTGATGTTCCCGGTAGGCTGTAAGAGCACTGTGCAGAGCGAGTTGTTTCTTAGCTTCCCAAAGAGCTGGAAGCAAGATGCTCTGGGGCCCAACTCGACCTTTGGAAAGAAGCCTGCACGTTGTGCCTTTCAGCTCTATGGCAATGTAGCACACCCAGCGCAGAAGTTCTGCTTCATCCAGATCAGGCCTGCAAAGAAACTGCGTTTCACAGGCCTTTGTAAGAGATGTTCCCGGTAGGCTGTAAGAGCACTGTGCAGAGCGACTTGTTTCTTATCTTCCCAAAGAGCTGGAAGCAAGATGCTCTGGGGCCCAACTCGCCCTTTGGAAAGAAGCCTGCACGTTGTGCCTTTCTGCTATAGGGAAATGTAGCACACCCAGAGGAGAAGTTCAGCTTCAGCCAGATAAGGCCTGCAAAGAAACTGCGTTTCACAGGCCCTTGTAAGAGATGTTCCCGGTAGGCTGTAAGATCACTGTGCAGAGCGAGTTGTTTCTTAGCTTCCCAAAGAGCTGGAAGCAAGATGCTCTGGGGCCCAACTCGCCCTTTGGACAGAAGCCTGCACGTTGTGCCTTTCAGCTCTAGCGAAATGTAGCACACCCAGAGCAGAAGTTCTGCTTCAGCCAGATGAGGCCTGCAAAGAAACAGCGTTTCACAGGGCTTTGTAAGAGATGTTCCCGGTAGGCTGTAAGAGCACTGTGCAGAGCGAGTTGTTTCTTAGCTTCCCAAAGAGCTGGAAGCAAGATGCTCTGGGGCCCAACTCGCCCTTTGGAAAGAAGCCTGCACGTTGTGCCTTTCAGCTATAGGGCAATGTAGCACACCCAGAGCAGAAGTTCTGCTTCAGCCAGATCAGTCCTGCAGCGAAACTGCGTTTCACAGGCCTTTGTAAGTGATGTTCCCGGTAGGCTGTAAGAGCACTTTGCAGAGCGAGTTGTTTCTTAGCTTCCCAAAGAGCTGGAAGCAAGATGCTCTGGGGCCCAACTCGCCCTTTGGAAAGAAGCCTGCACGTTGTGCCATTCAGCTCTAGGGCAATGTAGCACACCCAGAGCAGAAGTTCTGCTTCATCCATATGAGGCCTGCAAAGAAATTGGGTTTCACAGGCCTTTGTAAGAGATGTACCCGGTAGGCTCTAAGAGCACTGTGCAGAGCGAGTTGTTTCTTAGCTTCCAAAAAGATCTGGAAGCAAGATGCTCTGGGGTCGAACTCGCCATTTTGGAAAGAAGCCTGCACGTTGTGCCTTTCTGCTCTGGGGCAATGTAGCACACCAAGAGCTGAAGTTCTGCTTCAGCCAGATCTGGCCTGCAAAGAAACTGCGTTTCACAGGCCTTTCTAAGAGATTTTCCCGGTAGGCTGTAAGAGCACTGTGCAGAGCGAGTTGTTTCTTGGCTTCCCAAAGAGCTGGAAGCAAGATGCTCTGGGGCCCAACTCGCCCTTTGGAAAGAAGCCTGCACGTTGTGCCTTTCAGCTTTAGGGCAATGTAGCACACCCAGAGCAGTAGTTCTGCTGCAGCCAGATGACGCCTGCAGAGAAACTGCATTTCACAGGCCTTTGTAAGAGATTTTCCCGGTAGGCTGTGAGAGCACTGTGCAGAGCGAGTTGTTTCCTGGCTTCCCAAAGAGCTGGAAGCAAGATGCTCTGGGGCCCAACTCGACCTTTGGAAAGAAGCCTGCACGTTGTGCCTTTCAGCTCTAGGGCAATGTAGCACACCCAGAGCAGAAGTTCTGCTTCAGCCAGTCAGGCCTGCGAAGAAACTGCATTTCACAGGCCTTTGTAAGAGATGTTCCCGGTAGGCTGTAAGAGCACTGTGCAGAGCGAGTTGTTTCTTAGCTTCCCAAAGAGCTGGAAGCAAGATGCTCTGGGGCCCAACTCGACCTTTGGAAAGAAGCCTGCACGTTGTGCCTTTCAGCTCTATGGCAATGTAGCACACCCAGCGCAGAAGTTCTGCTTCATCCAGATCAGGCCTGCAAAGAAACTGCGTTTCACAGGCCTTTGTAAGAGATGTTCCCGGTAGGCTGTAAGAGCACTGTGCAGAGCGACTTGTTTCTTATCTTCCCAAAGAGCTGGAAGCAAGATGCTCTGGGGCCCAACTCGCCCTTTGGAAAGAAGCCTGCACGTTGTGCCTTTCTGCTATAGGGAAATGTAGCACACCCAGAGGAGAAGTTCAGCTTCAGCCAGATAAGGCCTGCAAAGAAACTGCGTTTCACAGGCCCTTGTAAGAGATGTTCCCGGTAGGCTGTAAGATCACTGTGCAGAGCGAGTTGTTTCTTAGCTTCCCAAAGAGCTGGAAGCAAGATGCTCTGGGGCCCAACTCGCCCTTTGGACAGAAGCCTGCACGTTGTGCCTTTCAGCTCTAGCGAAATGTAGCACACCCAGAGCAGAAGTTCTGCTTCAGCCAGATGAGGCCTGCAAAGAAACAGCGTTTCACAGGGCTTTGTAAGAGATGTACCCGGTAGGCTGTAAGAGCACTGTGCAGAGCGAGTTGTTTCTTAGCTTCCCAAAGAGCTGGAAGCAAGATGCTCTGGGGCCCAACTCGACCTTTGGAAAGAAGCCTGCACGTTGTGCCTTTCAGCTCTATGGCAATGTAGCACACCCAGCGCAGAAGTTCTGCTTCATCCAGATCAGGCCTGCAAAGAAACTGCGTTTCACAGGCCTTTGTAAGAGATGTTCCCGGTAGGCTGTAAGAGCACTGTGCAGAGCGACTTGTTTCTTATCTTCCCAAAGAGCTGGAAGCAAGATGCTCTGGGGCCCAACTCGCCCTTTGGAAAGAAGCCTGCACGTTGTGCCTTTCTGCTATAGGGAAATGTAGCACACCCAGAGGAGAAGTTCAGCTTCAGCCAGATAAGGCCTGCAAAGAAACTGCGTTTCACAGGCCCTTGTAAGAGATGTTCCCGGTAGGCTGTAAGATCACTGTGCAGAGCGAGTTGTTTCTTAGCTTCCCAAAGAGCTGGAAGCAAGATGCTCTGGGGCCCAACTCGCCCTTTGGACAGAAGCCTGCACGTTGTGCCTTTCAGCTCTAGCGAAATGTAGCACACCCAGAGCAGAAGTTCTGCTTCAGCCAGATGAGGCCTGCAAAGAAACAGCGTTTCACAGGGCTTTGTAAGAGATGTTCCCGGTAGGCTGTAAGAGCACTGTGCAGAGCGAGTTGTTTCTTAGCTTCCCAAAGAGCTGGAAGCAAGATGCTCTGGGGCCCAACTCGCCCTTTGGAAAGAAGCCTGCACGTTGTGCCTTTCAGCTATAGGGCAATGTAGCACACCCAGAGCAGAAGTTCTGCTTCAGCCAGATCAGTCCTGCAGCGAAACTGCGTTTCACAGGCCTTTGTAAGTGATGTTCCCGGTAGGCTGTAAGAGCACTTTGCAGAGCGAGTTGTTTCTTAGCTTCCCAAAGAGCTGGAAGCAAGATGCTCTGGGGCCCAACTCGCCCTTTGGAAAGAAGCCTGCACGTTGTGCCTTTCTGCTCTAGGGCAATGTAGCACACCCAGAGCAGAAGTTCTGCTTCAGCCAGATCAGGCCTGCAAAGAAACTGCGTTTCACAGGCCTTTGTAAGAGATGTTCCCGGTAGGCTGTAAGAGCATTGTGCAGAGCGAGTTGTTTCTTAGCTTCCCCAAGAGCTGGTAGCAAGATGCTCTGGGGCCCAACTCGCCCTTTGGAAAGAAGCCTGCACGTTGTGACTTTCAGCTCATGGGCATTGTAGAACAACAGAGCAGAAGTTCTGCTTCAGCCAGATCAGACCTGCAAAGAAACTGCGTTTCACAGGCCTTTGTAAGAGATGTTCCCGGTAGGCTTTAAGAGCACTGTGCAGAGCGAGTTGTTTCTTAGCTTCCCAATGAGCTGGAAGCAAGATGCTCTGGGGCCCAACTCGCCCTTTGTAAAGAAGCCTGCACGTTGTGCCTTTCAGCTCTAGGGCAATGTAGAGCACCCAGAGCAGAAGTTCTACTTCAGCCAGATCAGTCCTGCAGAGAAACTGCGTTTCACAGGCCTTTGTAAGTGATGTTCCCGGTAGGCTGTAAGAGCACTGTGCAGAGCGAGTTGTTTCTTAGCTTCCCAAAGAGCTGGAAGCAAGATGCTCTGGGGCCCAACTCGCCCTTTGGAAAGAAGCCTGCACCTTGTGCCTTTCTGATCTAGGGCAATGTAGCACACCCAGTGCAGAAGTTCTGCTTCAGCCAGATCAGGCCTGCAAAGAAACTGCGTTTCACAGGCCTTTGTAAGAGATGTTCCCGGTAGGCTGTAAGAGCACTGTGCAGAGCGAGTTGGTTCTTAGCTTCCCAAAGAGCTGGAAGCAAGATGCTCTGGGGCCCAACTCGCCCTTTGGAAAGAAGCCTGCACGTTGTGCCTTTCAGCTCTAGGGCAATGTAGCACACCCAGAGCAGAAGTTCTGCTTCATCCATATGAGGCCTGCAAAGAAACTGCGTTTCACAGGCCTATGTAAGAGATGTACCCGGTAGGCTCTAAGAGCACTGTGCAGAGCGAGTTGTTTCTTAGCTTCCCAAAGAGCTGGAAGCAAGATGCTCTGGGGCCCAACTCGCCCTTTGGAAACAAGCCTGCACGTTTTGCCTTTCAGCTCTAGGGCAATGTAGCATACCCAGAGCAGAAGTTCTACTTCAGCCAGATCAGTCCTGCAGAGAAACTGCGTTTCACAGGACTCTGTAAGTGATGTTCCCGGTAGGCTGTAAGAGCACTTTGCCGAGTGAGTTGTTTCTTAGCTTCCCAAAGAGCTGGAAGCAAGATGCTCTGGGGACCAACTCGCCCTTTGGAAAGAAGCCTGCACGTTGTACCTTTCTGCTCTGGGGCAATGTAGCACACCCAGAGCAGAAGTTCTGCTTCAGCCAGATCAGGCCTGCAAAGAAACTGCTTTTCACAGGCCTTTGTAAGTGGTGTTCCCGGTAGGCTGTAAGAGCACTTTGCAGAGCGAGTTGTTTCCTAGCTTCCCGAAGAGCTGGAAGCAAGATGCTCTGGGGCCCAACTCGCCATTTGGAAAGAAGCCTGCACGTTGTGACTTTCAGCTCTAGGGCAATGCAGAACACCAGAGCAGAAGTTCTGCTTCAGCCAGATCAGGCCTGCAAAGAAACTGGGTTTCACAGGCCTTTGTAAGAGATGTTCCCGGTAGGCTGTAAGAGCACTGTGCAGAGCGAGTTGTTTCTTAGCTTCCAAAAGAGCTGGAAGCAAGATGCTCTGGGGCGCAACTCGCCCTTTGGAAAGAAGCCTGCACGTTGTGCCTTTCTGCTCTAGGGCAATGTAGCACACCCAGAGCAGAAGTTCTGCTTCAGCCAGATAAGGCCTGCAAAGAAACTGTGTTTCACAGGCCTTTGTAAGAGATGTTCCCGGTAGGCTGTAAGAGCACTGTGCAGAGCGAGTTGTTTCTTAGCTTCCGAAAGAGCTGGAAGCAAGATGCTCTGGGGCCCAACTCACCCTTTGGAAAGAAGCCTGCACGTTGTGCCTCTCAGCTCTAGGGCAATGTAGCACACCCAGAGCAGAAGTTCTGCTTCAGCCATATCAGGCCTGCAAAGAAACTGCGTTTCACAGGCCTTTGAAAGAGATGTTCCTGGTAGGCTGTAAGAGCTCGGTGCGGAGCGAGTTGTTTCTTAGCTTCCCAAAGAGCTGGAAGCAAGATGCTCTGGGGCCCAACTCGCCCTTTGGAAAGAAGCCTGCACGTTGTGCCTTTAAGCTCTAGGGCAATGTAGCACACCCAGAGCAGTAGTTCTGCTGCAGCCAGATGAGGCCTGCAAAGAAACTGCGTTTCACAGGCCTTTGAAAGAGATGTTCCAGGTAGGCTGTGAGAGCACTGTGCAGAGCGAGTTGTTTCTTAGCTTCCCAAAGAGCTGGAAGCAAGATGCTCTGGGGCCCAACTCTCGCTTTGGAAAGAAGACTGCACGTTGTGCCTTTCAGCTCTAGGGCAATGTAGCCCACCCTGAGCAGAAGTTCTGCTTCAGCCAGATGAGGCCTGCAAAGAAACTGTGTTTCACAGGCCTTTGTAAGAAATGTACCCGGTAGGCTCTAAGAGCACTGTGCAGAGCGAGTTGTTTCTTAGCTTCCCAAAGAGCTGGAAGCAAGATGCTCTGGGGCCCAACTCGCCGTTTGGAACGAAGCCTGCACGTTGTGCCTCTCAGCTCTAGGGCAATGTAGCACACCCAGAGCAGAAGTTCTGCTTCAGCCAGACCAGGAATGCAGAGAAACTGCGTTTCACAGGCCTTTGTAAGAGATGTTCCCGGTAGGCTGTAAGAGCACTGTGCAGAGCGAGTTGTTTCTTAGCTTCCCAAAGAGCTGGAAGCAAGATGCCCTGGGGCCCAACTCGCCCTTTGTAAAGAAGCCTGCACGTTGTGCCTTTCAGCTCTAGGGCAATGTAGCACACCCAGAGCAGAAGTTCTGCGTCAGCCAGATCAGGCCTGCAAAGAAACTGCGTTTCACAGGCCTTTGTAAGAGATGTTCCCGGTAGGCTGTAAGAGCACTGTGCAGAGCGAGTTGTTTCTTAGCATCCCAAAGAGCTGGAAGCAAGATGCTCTGGCGACCAACTCGTCCTTTGGAAACAAGCCTGCACGTTTTGCCTTTCAGCTCTAGGGCAATGTAGCATACCAAGAGCAGAAGTTCTACTTCAGCCAGATCAGTCCTGCAGAGAAACTGCGTTTCACAGGACTCTGTAAGTGATGTTCCCGGTAGGCTGTAAGAGCACTAGACCGAGTGAGTTGTTTCTTAGCTTCCCAAAGAGCTGGAAGCAAGATGCTCTGGGGACCAACTCGCCCTTTGGAAAGAAGCCTGCACGTTGTACCTTTCTGCTCTGGGGCAATGTAGCACACCCAGAGCAGAAGTTCTGCTTCAGCCAGATCAGGCCTGCAAAGAAACTGCTTTTCACAGGCCTTTGTAAGTGGTGTTCCCGGTAGGCTGTAAGAGCACTTTGCAGAGCGAGTTGTTTCCTAGCTTCCCGAAGAGCTGGAAGCAAGATGCTCTGGGGCCCAACTCGCCATTTGGAAAGAAGCCTGCACGTTGTGACTTTCAGCTCTAGGGCAATGCAGAACACCAGAGCAGAAGTTCTGCTTCAGCCAGATCAGGCCTGCAAAGAAACTGGGTTTCACAGGCCTTTGTAAGAGATGTTCCCGGTAGGCTGTAAGAGCACTGTGCAGAGCGAGTTGTTTCTTAGCTTCCAAAAGAGCTGGAAGCAAGATGCTCTGGGGCGCAACTCGCCCTTTGGAAAGAAGCCTGCACGTTGTGCCTTTCTGCTCTAGGGCAATGTAGCACACCCAGAGCAGAAGTTCTGCTTCAGCCAGATAAGGCCTGCAAAGAAACTGTGTTTCACAGGCCTTTGTAAGAGATGTTCCCGGTAGGCTGTAAGAGCACTGTGCAGAGCGAGTTGTTTCTTAGCTTCCGAAAGAGCTGGAAGCAAGATGCTCTGGGGCCCAACTCACCCTTTGGAAAGAAGCCTGCACGTTGTGCCTCTCAGCTCTAGGGCAATGTAGCACACCCAGAGCAGAAGTTCTGCTTCAGCCATATCAGGCCTGCAAAGAAACTGCGTTTCACAGGCCTTTGAAAGAGATGTTCCTGGTAGGCTGTAAGAGCTCGGTGCGGAGCGAGTTGTTTCTTAGCTTCCCAAAGAGCTGGAAGCAAGATGCTCTGGGGCCCAACTCGCCCTTTGGAAAGAAGCCTGCACGTTGTGCCTTTAAGCTCTAGGGCAATGTAGCACACCCAGAGCAGTAGTTCTGCTGCAGCCAGATGAGGCCTGCAAAGAAACTGCGTTTCACAGGCCTTTGAAAGAGATGTTCCAGGTAGGCTGTGAGAGCACTGTGCAGAGCGAGTTGTTTCTTAGCTTCCCAAAGAGCTGGAAGCAAGATGCTCTGGGGCCCAACTCTCGCTTTGGAAAGAAGACTGCACGTTGTGCCTTTCAGCTCTAGGGCAATGTAGCCCACCCTGAGCAGAAGTTCTGCTTCAGCCAGATGAGGCCTGCAAAGAAACTGTGTTTCACAGGCCTTTGTAAGAAATGTACCCGGTAGGCTCTAAGAGCACTGTGCAGAGCGAGTTGTTTCTTAGCTTCCCAAAGAGCTGGAAGCAAGATGCTCTGGGGCCCAACTCGCCGTTTGGAACGAAGCCTGCACGTTGTGCCTCTCAGCTCTAGGGCAATGTAGCACACCCAGAGCAGAAGTTCTGCTTCAGCCAGACCAGGAATGCAGAGAAACTGCGTTTCACAGGCCTTTGTAAGAGATGTTCCCGGTAGGCTGTAAGAGCACTGTGCAGAGCGAGTTGTTTCTTAGCTTCCCAAAGAGCTGGAAGCAAGATGCCCTGGGGCCCAACTCGCCCTTTGTAAAGAAGCCTGCACGTTGTGCCTTTCAGCTCTAGGGCAATGTAGAGCACCCAGAGCAGAAGTTCTACTTCAGCCAGATCAGTCCTGCAGAGAAACTGCGTTTCACAGGCCTTTGTAAGTGATGTTCCCGGTAGGCTGTAAGAGCACTGTGCAGAGCGAGTTGTTTCTTAGCTTCCCAAAGAGCTGGAAGCAAGATGCTCTGGGGCCCAACTCGCCCTTTGGAAAGAAGCCTGCACCTTGTGCCTTTCTGATCTAGGGCAATGTAGCACACCCAGTGCAGAAGTTCTGCTTCAGCCAGATCAGGCCTGCAAAGAAACTGCGTTTCACAGGCCTTTGTAAGAGATGTTCCCGGTAGGCTGTAAGAGCACTGTGCAGAGCGAGTTGGTTCTTAGCTTCCCAAAGAGCTGGAAGCAAGATGCTCTGGGGCCCAACTCGCCCTTTGGAAAGAAGCCTGCACGTTGTGCCTTTCAGCTCTAGGGCAATGTAGCACACCCAGAGCAGAAGTTCTGCTTCATCCATATGAGGCCTGCAAAGAAACTGCGTTTCACAGGCCTATGTAAGAGATGTACCCGGTAGGCTCTAAGAGCACTGTGCAGAGCGAGTTGTTTCTTAGCTTCCCAAAGAGCTGGAAGCAAGATGCTCTGGGGCCCAACTCGCCCTTTGGAAACAAGCCTGCACGTTTTGCCTTTCAGCTCTAGGGCAATGTAGCATACCCAGAGCAGAAGTTCTACTTCAGCCAGATCAGTCCTGCAGAGAAACTGCGTTTCACAGGACTCTGTAAGTGATGTTCCCGGTAGGCTGTAAGAGCACTTTGCCGAGTGAGTTGTTTCTTAGCTTCCCAAAGAGCTGGAAGCAAGATGCTCTGGGGACCAACTCGCCCTTTGGAAAGAAGCCTGCACGTTGTACCTTTCTGCTCTGGGGCAATGTAGCACACCCAGAGCAGAAGTTCTGCTTCAGCCAGATCAGGCCTGCAAAGAAACTGCTTTTCACAGGCCTTTGTAAGTGGTGTTCCCGGTAGGCTGTAAGAGCACTTTGCAGAGCGAGTTGTTTCCTAGCTTCCCGAAGAGCTGGAAGCAAGATGCTCTGGGGCCCAACTCGCCATTTGGAAAGAAGCCTGCACGTTGTGACTTTCAGCTCTAGGGCAATGCAGAACACCAGAGCAGAAGTTCTGCTTCAGCCAGATCAGGCCTGCAAAGAAACTGGGTTTCACAGGCCTTTGTAAGAGATGTTCCCGGTAGGCTGTAAGAGCACTGTGCAGAGCGAGTTGTTTCTTAGCTTCCAAAAGAGCTGGAAGCAAGATGCTCTGGGGCGCAACTCGCCCTTTGGAAAGAAGCCTGCACGTTGTGCCTTTCTGCTCTAGGGCAATGTAGCACACCCAGAGCAGAAGTTCTGCTTCAGCCAGATAAGGCCTGCAAAGAAACTGTGTTTCACAGGCCTTTGTAAGAGATGTTCCCGGTAGGCTGTAAGAGCACTGTGCAGAGCGAGTTGTTTCTTAGCTTCCGAAAGAGCTGGAAGCAAGATGCTCTGGGGCCCAACTCACCCTTTGGAAAGAAGCCTGCACGTTGTGCCTCTCAGCTCTAGGGCAATGTAGCACACCCAGAGCAGAAGTTCTGCTTCAGCCATATCAGGCCTGCAAAGAAACTGCGTTTCACAGGCCTTTGAAAGAGATGTTCCTGGTAGGCTGTAAGAGCTCGGTGCGGAGCGAGTTGTTTCTTAGCTTCCCAAAGAGCTGGAAGCAAGATGCTCTGGGGCCCAACTCGCCCTTTGGAAAGAAGCCTGCACGTTGTGCCTTTAAGCTCTAGGGCAATGTAGCACACCCAGAGCAGTAGTTCTGCTGCAGCCAGATGAGGCCTGCAAAGAAACTGCGTTTCACAGGCCTTTGAAAGAGATGTTCCAGGTAGGCTGTGAGAGCACTGTGCAGAGCGAGTTGTTTCTTAGCTTCCCAAAGAGCTGGAAGCAAGATGCTCTGGGGCCCAACTCTCGCTTTGGAAAGAAGACTGCACGTTGTGCCTTTCAGCTCTAGGGCAATGTAGCCCACCCTGAGCAGAAGTTCTGCTTCAGCCAGATGAGGCCTGCAAAGAAACTGTGTTTCACAGGCCTTTGTAAGAAATGTACCCGGTAGGCTCTAAGAGCACTGTGCAGAGCGAGTTGTTTCTTAGCTTCCCAAAGAGCTGGAAGCAAGATGCTCTGGGGCCCAACTCGCCGTTTGGAACGAAGCCTGCACGTTGTGCCTCTCAGCTCTAGGGCAATGTAGCACACCCAGAGCAGAAGTTCTGCTTCAGCCAGACCAGGAATGCAGAGAAACTGCGTTTCACAGGCCTTTGTAAGAGATGTTCCCGGTAGGCTGTAAGAGCACTGTGCAGAGCGAGTTGTTTCTTAGCTTCCCAAAGAGCTGGAAGCAAGATGCCCTGGGGCCCAACTCGCCCTTTGTAAAGAAGCCTGCACGTTGTGCCTTTCAGCTCTAGGGCAATGTAGCACACCCAGAGCAGAAGTTCTGCGTCAGCCAGATCAGGCCTGCAAAGAAACTGCGTTTCACAGGCCTTTGTAAGAGATGTTCCCGGTAGGCTGTAAGAGCACTGTGCAGAGCGAGTTGTTTCTTAGCATCCCAAAGAGCTGGAAGCAAGATGCTCTGGCGACCAACTCGTCCTTTGGAAACAAGCCTGCACGTTTTGCCTTTCAGCTCTAGGGCAATGTAGCATACCAAGAGCAGAAGTTCTACTTCAGCCAGATCAGTCCTGCAGAGAAACTGCGTTTCACAGGACTCTGTAAGTGATGTTCCCGGTAGGCTGTAAGAGCACTAGACCGAGTGAGTTGTTTCTTAGCTTCCCAAAGAGCTGGAAGCAAGATGCTCTGGGGACCAACTCGCCCTTTGGAAAGAAGCCTGCACGTTGTACCTTTCTGCTCTGGGGCAATGTAGCACACCCAGAGCAGAAGTTCTGCTTCAGCCAGATCAGGCCTGCAAAGAAACTGCTTTTCACAGGCCTTTGTAAGTGGTGTTCCCGGTAGGCTGTAAGAGCACTTTGCAGAGCGAGTTGTTTCCTAGCTTCCCGAAGAGCTGGAAGCAAGATGCTCTGGGGCCCAACTCGCCATTTGGAAAGAAGCCTGCACGTTGTGACTTTCAGCTCTAGGGCAATGCAGAACACCAGAGCAGAAGTTCTGCTTCAGCCAGATCAGGCCTGCAAAGAAACTGGGTTTCACAGGCCTTTGTAAGAGATGTTCCCGGTAGGCTGTAAGAGCACTGTGCAGAGCGAGTTGTTTCTTAGCTTCCAAAAGAGCTGGAAGCAAGATGCTCTGGGGCGCAACTCGCCCTTTGGAAAGAAGCCTGCACGTTGTGCCTTTCTGCTCTAGGGCAATGTAGCACACCCAGAGCAGAAGTTCTGCTTCAGCCAGATAAGGCCTGCAAAGAAACTGTGTTTCACAGGCCTTTGTAAGAGATGTTCCCGGTAGGCTGTAAGAGCACTGTGCAGAGCGAGTTGTTTCTTAGCTTCCGAAAGAGCTGGAAGCAAGATGCTCTGGGGCCCAACTCACCCTTTGGAAAGAAGCCTGCACGTTGTGCCTCTCAGCTCTAGGGCAATGTAGCACACCCAGAGCAGAAGTTCTGCTTCAGCCATATCAGGCCTGCAAAGAAACTGCGTTTCACAGGCCTTTGAAAGAGATGTTCCTGGTAGGCTGTAAGAGCTCGGTGCGGAGCGAGTTGTTTCTTAGCTTCCCAAAGAGCTGGAAGCAAGATGCTCTGGGGCCCAACTCGCCCTTTGGAAAGAAGCCTGCACGTTGTGCCTTTAAGCTCTAGGGCAATGTAGCACACCCAGAGCAGTAGTTCTGCTGCAGCCAGATGAGGCCTGCAAAGAAACTGCGTTTCACAGGCCTTTGAAAGAGATGTTCCAGGTAGGCTGTGAGAGCACTGTGCAGAGCGAGTTGTTTCTTAGCTTCCCAAAGAGCTGGAAGCAAGATGCTCTGGGGCCCAACTCTCGCTTTGGAAAGAAGACTGCACGTTGTGCCTTTCAGCTCTAGGGCAATGTAGCCCACCCTGAGCAGAAGTTCTGCTTCAGCCAGATGAGGCCTGCAAAGAAACTGTGTTTCACAGGCCTTTGTAAGAAATGTACCCGGTAGGCTCTAAGAGCACTGTGCAGAGCGAGTTGTTTCTTAGCTTCCCAAAGAGCTGGAAGCAAGATGCTCTGGGGCCCAACTCGCCGTTTGGAACGAAGCCTGCACGTTGTGCCTCTCAGCTCTAGGGCAATGTAGCACACCCAGAGCAGAAGTTCTGCTTCAGCCAGACCAGGAATGCAGAGAAACTGCGTTTCACAGGCCTTTGTAAGAGATGTTCCCGGTAGGCTGTAAGAGCACTGTGCAGAGCGAGTTGTTTCTTAGCTTCCCAAAGAGCTGGAAGCAAGATGCCCTGGGGCCCAACTCGCCCTTTGTAAAGAAGCCTGCACGTTGTGCCTTTCAGCTCTAGGGCAATGTAGCACACCCAGAGCAGAAGTTCTGCGTCAGCCAGATCAGGCCTGCAAAGAAACTGCGTTTCACAGGCCTTTGTAAGAGATGTTCCCGGTAGGCTGTAAGAGCACTGTGCAGAGCGAGTTGTTTCTTAGCATCCCAAAGAGCTGGAAGCAAGATGCTCTGGCGACCAACTCGTCCTTTGGAAACAAGCCTGCACGTTTTGCCTTTCAGCTCTAGGGCAATGTAGCATACCAAGAGCAGAAGTTCTACTTCAGCCAGATCAGTCCTGCAGAGAAACTGCGTTTCACAGGACTCTGTAAGTGATGTTCCCGGTAGGCTGTAAGAGCACTAGACCGAGTGAGTTGTTTCTTAGCTTCCCAAAGAGCTGGAAGCAAGATGCTCTGGGGACCAACTCGCCCTTTGGAAAGAAGCCTGCACGTTGTACCTTTCTGCTCTGGGGCAATGTAGCACACCCAGAGCAGAAGTTCTGCTTCAGCCAGATCAGGCCTGCAAAGAAACTGCGTTTCACAGGCCTTTGTAAGTGGTGTTCCCGGTAGGCTGTAAGAGCACTTTGCAGAGCGAGTTGTTTCCTAGCTTCCCAAAGAGCTGGAAGCAAGATGCTCTGGGGCCCAACTCGACCTTTGGAAAGAAGCCTGCACGTTGTGCCTCTCAGCTCTAGGGCAATGTAGCACACCCAGCGCAGAAGTTCTGCTTCATCCAGATCAGGCCTGCAAAGAAACTGCGTTTCACAGGCCTTTGTAAGAGATGTTCCCGGTAGGCTGTAAGAGCACTGTGCAGAGCGAGTTGTTTCTTAGCTTCCCAAAGAGCTGGAAGCAAGATGCTCTGGGGCCCAACTCGCCCTTTGGAAAGAAGCCTGCACGTTGTGCCTTTCAGCTCTAGGGCAATGTAGCACACCCAGAGCAGAAGTTCTGCTTCAGCCAGATCAGTCCTGCAGCGAAACTGCGTTTCACAGGCCTTTGTAAGTGATGTTCCCGGTAGGCTGTAAGAGCACTTTGCAGAGCGAGTTGTTTCTTAGCTTCCCAAAGAGCTGAAAGCAAGATGCTCTGGGGCCCAACTCGCCCTTTGGAAAGAAGCCTGCACGTTGTGCCTTTCTGCTCTAGGGCAATGTAGCACACCCAGAGCAGAAGTTCTGCTTCAGCCAGATCAGGCCTGCAAAGAAACTGCGTTTCACAGGCCTTTGTAAGAGATGTTCCCGGTAGGCTGTAAGAGCACTGTGCAGAGCGAGTTGTTTCTTAGCTTCCCCAAGAGCTGGTAGCAAGATGCTCTGGGGCCCAACTCGCCCTTTGGAAAGAAGCCTGCACGTTGTGACTTTCAGCTCATGGGCATTGTAGAACAACAGAGCAGAAGTTCTGCTTCAGCCAGATCAGGCCTGCAAAGAAACTGCGTTTCACAGGCCTTTGTAAGAGATGTTCCCGGTAGGCTTTAAGAGCACTGTGCAGAGCGAGTTGTTTCTTAGCTTCCCAATGAGCTGGAAGCAAGATGCTCTGGGGCCCAACTCGCCCTTTGTAAAGAAGCCTGCACGTTGTGCCTTTCAGCTCTAGGGCAATGTAGAGCACCCAGAGCAGAAGTTCTACTTCAGCCAGATCAGTCCTGCAGAGAAACTGCGTTTCACAGGCCTTTGTAAGTGATGTTCCCGGTTGGCTGTAAGAGCACTGTGCAGAGCGTGTTGTTTCTTAGCTTCCCAAAGAGCTGGAAGCAAGATGCTCTGGGGCCCAACTCGCCCTTTGGAAAGAAGCCTGCACCTTGTGCCTTTCTGATCTAGGGCAATGTAGCACACCCAGTGCAGAAGTTCTGCTTCAGCCAGATCAGGCCTGCAAAGAAACTGCGTTTCACAGGCCTTTGTAAGAGATGTTCCCGGTAGGCTGTAAGAGCACTGTGCAGAGCGAGTTGGTTCTTAGCTTCCCAAAGAGCTGGAAGCAAGATGCTCTGGGGCCCAACTCGCCCTTTGGAAAGAAGCCTGCACGTTGTGCCTTTCAGCTCTAGGGCAATGTAGCACACCCAGAGCAGAAGTTCTGCTTCATCCATATGAGGCCTGCAAAGAAACTGCGTTTCACAGGCCTATGTAAGAGATGTACCCGGTAGGCTCTAAGAGCACTGTGCAGAGCGAGTTGTTTCTTAGCTTCCCAAAGAGCTGGAAGCAAGATGCTCTGGGGCCCAACTCGCCCTTTGGAAACAAGCCTGCACGTTTTGCCTTTCAGCTCTAGGTCAATGTAGCATACCCAGAGCAGAAGTTCTACTTCAGCCAGATCAGTCCTGCAGAGAAACTGCGTTTCACAGGACTCTGTAAGTGATGTTCCCGGTAGGCTGTAAGAGCACTTTGCCGAGTGAGTTGTTTCTTAGCTTCCCAAAGAGCTGGAAGCAAGATGCTCTGGGGACCAACTCGCCCTTTGGAAAGAAGCCTGCACGTTGTACCTTTCTGCTCTGGGGCAATGTAGCACACCCAGAGCAGAAGTTCTGCTTCAGCCAGATCAGGCCTGCAAAGAAACTGCGTTTCACAGGCCTTTGTAAGTGGTGTTCCCGGTAGGCTGTAAGAGCACTTTGCAGAGCGAGTTGTTTCCTAGCTTCCCGAAGAGCTGGAAGCAAGATGCTCTGGGGCCCAACTCGCCATTTGGAAAGAAGCCTGCACGTTGTGACTTTCAGCTCTAGGGCAATGTAGCACACCCAGAGCAGAAGTTCTGCTTCAGCCATATCAGGCCTGCAAAGAAACTGCGTTTCACAGGCCTTTGAAAGACATGTTCCTGGTAGGCTGTAAGAGCTCGGTGCGGAGCGAGTTGTTTCTTAGCTTCCCAAAGAGCTGGAAGCAAGATGCTCTGGGGCCCAACTCGCCCTTTGGAAAGAAGCCTGCACGTTGTGCCTTTAAGCTCTAGGGCAATGTAGCACACCCAGAGCAGTAGTTCTGCTGCAGCCAGATGAGGCCTGCAAAGAAACTGCGTTTCACAGGCCTTTGAAAGAGATGTTCCAGGTAGGCTGTGAGAGCACTGTGCAGAGCGAGTTGTTTCTTAGCTTCCCAAAGAGCTGGAAGCAAGATGCTCTGGGGCCCAACTCTCGCTTTGGAAAGAACACTGCACGTTGTGCCTTTCAGCTCTAGGGCAATGTAGCCCACCGTGAGCAGAAGTTCTGCTTCAGCCAGATGAGGCCTGCAAAGAAACTGTGTTTCACAGGCCTTTGTAAGAAATGTACCCGGTAGGCTCTAAGAGCACTGTGCAGAGCGAGTTGTTTCTTAGCTTCCCAAAGAGCTGGAAGCAAGATGCTCTGGGGCCCAACTCGCCGTTTGGAACGAAGCCTGCACGTTGTGCCTCTCAGCTCTAGGGCAATGTAGCACACCCAGAGCAGAAGTTCTGCTTCAGCCAGATCAGGCCTGCAGATAAACTGCGTTTCACAGGCCTTTGTAAGAGATGTTCCCGGTAGGCTGTAAGAGCACTGTGCAGAGCGAGTTGTTTCTTAGCTTCCCAAAGAGCTGGAAGCAAGATGCTCTGGGGCCCAACTCGCCCTTTGTAAAGAAGCCTGCACGTTGTGCCTTTCAGCTCTAGGGCAATGTAGCACACCCAGAGCAGAAGTTCTGCGTCAGCCAGATCAGGCCTGCAAAGAAACTGCGTTTCACAGGCCTTTGTAAGAGATGTTCCCGGTAGGCTGTAAGAGCACTGTGCAGAGCGAGTTGTTTCTTAGCATCCCAAAGAGCTGGAAGCAAGATGCTCTGGCGACCAACTCGTCCTTTGGAAACAAGCCTGCACGTTTTGCCTTTCAGCTCTAGGGCAATGTAGCATACCAAGAGCAGAAGTTCTACTTCAGCCAGATCAGTCCTGCAGAGAAACTGCGTTTCACAGGACTCTGTAAGTGATGTTCCCGGTAGGCTGTAAGAGCACTAGGCCGAGTGAGTTGTTTCTTAGCTTCCCAAAGAGCTGGAAGCAAGATGCTCTGGGGACCAACTCGCCCTTTGGAAAGAAGCCTGCACGTTGTACCTTTCTGCTCTGGGGCAATGTAGCACACCCAGAGCAGAAGTTCTGCTTCAGCCAGATCAGGCCTGCAAAGAAACTGCGTTTCACAGGCCTTTGTAAGTGGTGTTCCCGGTAGGCTGTAAGAGCACTTTGCAGAGCGAGTTGTTTCCTAGCTTCCAGAAGAGCTGGAAGCAAGATGCTCTGGGGCCCAACTCGCCGTTTGGAAAGAAGCCTGCACGTTGTGACTTTCAGCTCTAGGGCAATGCAGAACACCAGAGCAGAAGTTCTGCTTCAGCCAGATCAGGCCTGCAAAGAAACTGGGTTTCACAGGCCTTTGTAAGAGATGTTCCCGGTAGGCTGTAAGAGCACTGTGCAGAGCGAGTTGTTTCTTAGCTTCCCAAAGAGCTGGAAGCAAGATGCTCTGGGTCTAACTCGCCCTTTGGAAAGAAGCCTGCACGTTGTGCCTTTCAGCTCTAGGGCAATGTAGCACACCCAGAGCAGAAGTTCTACTTCAGCCAGATCAGTCCTGCAGCGAAACTGCGTTTCACAGGCCTTTGTAAGTGATGTTCCCGGTAGGCTGTAAGAGCACTTTGCAGAGCGAGTTGTTTCTTAGCTTCCCAAAGAGCTGGAAGCAAGATGCTCTGGGGCCCAACTTGCCCTTTGGAAAGAAGCCTGCACGTTGTGCCTTTCTGCTCTAGGGCAATGTAGCACACCCAGAGCAGAAGTTCTGCTTCAGCCAGATCAGGCCTGCAAAGAAACTGTGTTTCACAGGCCTTTGTAAGAGATGTTCCCGGTAGGCTGTAAGAGCACTGTGCAGAGCGAGTTGTTTCTTAGCTTCCCAAAGAGCTGGAAGCAAGATGCTCTGGGGCCCAACTCGCCCTTTGGAAAGAAGCCTGCACGTTGTGCCTTTCAGCTCTAGGGCAATGTAGCACACCCAGAGCAGAAGTTCTGCTTCAGCCACATGAGGCCTTCAGAGAAACTGCGTTTCACAGGCCTTTGTAAGAGATGTTGCCGGTAGGCTGTAAGAGCACTGTGCAGAGCGAGTTGTTTCTTAGCTTCCCAAAGAGCTGGAAGCAAGATGCTCTGGGGCCCAACTCGCCCTTTGGAAAGAAGCCTGCACGTTGTGCCTTTCAGCTCTAGGGCAATGTAGCACACCCAGAGCAGTAGTTCTGCTGCAGCCAGATGAGGCCTGCAAAGAAACTGCGTTTCACAGGCCTTTGAAAGAGATGTTCCAGGTAGGCTGTGAGAGCACTGTGCAGAGCGAGTTGTTTCTTAGCTTCCCAAAGAGCTGGAAGCAAGATGCTCTGCGGCCCAACTCTCCCTTTGGAAAGAAGCCTGCACGTTGTGCCTTTCAACTCTAGGGCAATGTAGCCCACCCAGAGCAGAAGTTCTGCTTCAGCCAGATGAGGCCTGCAAAGAAACTGTGTTTCACAGGCCTTTGTAAGAAATGTACCCGGTAGGCTCTAAGAGCACTGTGCAGAGCGAGTTGTTTCTTAGCATCCCAAAGAGCTGGAAGCAAGATGCTCTGGCGACCAACTCGCCCTTTGGAAAGAAGCCTGCACGTTTTGCCTTTCAGCTCTAGGGCAATGTAGCATACCCAGAGCAGAAGTTCTACTTCAGCCAGATCAGTCCTGCAGAGAAACTGCGTTTCACAGGACTCTGTAAGTGATGTTCCCGGTAGGCTGTAAGAGCACTTTGCCGAGTGAGTTGTTTCTTAGCTTCCCAAAGAGCTGGAAGCAAGATGCTCTGGTGACCAACTCGCCCTTTGGAAAGAAGCCTGCACGTTGTACCTTTCTGCTCTGGGGTAATGTAGCACACCCAGAGCAGAAGTTCTGCTTCAGCCACATGAGGCCTGCAGAGAAACTGCGTTTCACAGGCCTTTGTAAGAGATGTTGCCGGTAGGCTGTAAGAGCACTGTGCAGAGCGAGTTGTTTCTTAGCTTCCCAAAGAGCTGGAAGCAAGATGCTCTGGGGCCCAACTCGCCCTTTTGAAAGAAGCCTGCACGTTGTGCCTTTCAGCTCTAGGGCAATGTAGCACACCCAGAGCAGTAGTTCTGCTGCAGCCAGATGAGGCCTGCAAAGAAACTGCGTTTCACAGGCCTTTGAAAGAGATGTTCCAGGTAGGCTGTAAGAGCACTGTGCAGAGCGAGTTGTTTCTTAGCTTCCGAAAGAGCTGGAAGCAAGATGCTCTGGGGCCCAACTCACCCTTTGGAAAGAAGCCTGCACGTTGTGCCTCTCAGCTCTAGGGCAATGTAGCACACCCAGAGCAGAAGTTCTGCTTCAGCCATATCAGGCCTGCAAAGAAACTGCGTTTCACAGGCCTTTGAAAGAGATGTTCCTGGTAGGCTGTAAGAGCTCGGTGCGGAGCGAGTTGTTTCTTAGCTTCCCAAAGAGCTGGAAGCAAGATGCTCTGGGGCCCAACTCGCCCTTTGGAAAGAAGCCTGCACGTTGTGCCTTTCAGCTCTAGGGCAATGTAGCACACCCAGAGCAGAAGTTCTGCTTCAGCCACATGAGGCCTGCAGAGAAACTGCGTTTCACAGGCCTTTGTAATAGATGTTGCCGGTAGGCTGTAAGAGCACTGTGCAGAGCGAGTTGTTTCTTAGCTTCCCAAAGAGCTGGAAGCAAGATGCTCTGGGGCCCAACTCGCCCTTTTGAAAGAAGCCTGCACGTTGTGCCTTTCAGCTCTAGGGCAATGTAGCACACCCAGAGCAGAAGTTCTGATTCAGCCACATCAGGCCTGCAAAGAAACTGCGTTTCACAGGCCTTTGTAAGAGATGTTCCCGGTAGGCTGTAAGAGCACTGTGCAGAGCGAGTTGTTTCTTCGCTTCCCAAAGAGCTGGATGCAAGATGCTCTGGGGCCCAACTCGCCCTTTGGAAAGAAGCCTGCACGTTTTGCCTTTCAGCTCTAGGGCAATGTAGAGCACCCAGGGCAGAAGTCCTACTTCAGCCAGATCAGTCCAGCAGAGAAACTGCGTTTCACAGGCCTTTGTAAGTGATGTTCCCGGTAGGCTGTAAGAGAACTGTGCAGAGCGAGTTGTTTCTTAGCTTCCCAAAGAGCTGGATGCAAGATGCTCTGGGGCCCAACTCGCCCTTTGGAAAGAAGCCTGCACGTTGTGCCTTTCTGATCTAGGGCAATGTAGCACACCCAGAGCAGAAGTTCTGCTTCAGCCAGATCAGGCCTGCAGAGAAACTGCATTTCACAGGCCTTTGTAAGAGATGTTCCCGGTAGGCTGTAAGAGCACTGTGCAGAGCAAGTTGTTTCTTAGCTTCCCAAAGAGCTGGAAGCAAGATTCTCTGGGGCCCAACTCGCCCTTTGGAAAGAAGCCTGCACGTTTTGCCTTTCAGCTCTAGGGCAATGTAGCACACCCAGTGCAGAAGTTCTGCTTCAGCCATATCAGTCCTGCAAAGAAACTGCGTTTCACAGGCCTTTGTAAGAGATGTTCCCGGTAGGCTGTAAGAGCACTGTGCAGAGCGAGTGGTTTCTTAGCTTCCCACAGAGCTGGAAGCAAGATGCTCTGCGGCCCAAATCGACCTTTGGAAAGAAGCCTGCACGTTGTGCCTTTCAGCTCTAGGGCAATGTAGCACACCCAGCGCAGAATTTCTGCTTCATCCAGATCAGGCCTGCAAAGAAACTGCGTTTCACAGGCCTTTGTAAGAGATGTTCCCGGTAGGCTGTAAGAGCACTGTGCAGAGCGAGTTGTTTCTTAGCTTCCCAAAGAGCTGGAAGCAAGATGCTCTGGGGCCCAACTCGCCCTTTGGAAAGAAGCCTGCACGTTGTGCCTTTCAGCTCTATGGCAATGTAGCACACCCAGAGCAGAAGTTCTGCTTCAGCCAGATCAGTCCTGCAGCGAAACTGCGTTTCACAGGCCTTTGTAAGTGATGTTCCCGGTAGGCTGTAAGAGCACTTTGCTGAGCGAGTTGTTTCTTAGCTTCCCAAAGAGCTGGAAGCAAGATGCTCTGGGGCCCAACTCGCCCTTTGGAAAGAAGCCTGCACGTTGTGCCTTTCAGCTCTAGGGCAATGTAGCACACCCAGAGCAGTAGTTCTGCTGCAGCCAGATGAGGCCTGCAAAGAAACTGCGTTTCACAGGCCTTTGAAAGAGATGTTCCAGGTAGGCTGTGAGAGCACTGTGCAGAGCGAGTTGTTTCTTAGCTTCCCAAAGAGCTGGAAGCAAGATGCTCTGCGGCCCAACTCTCCCTTTGGAAAGAAGACTGCACGTTGTGCCTTTCAGCTCTAGGGCAATGTAGCCCACCCAGAGCAGAAGTTCTGCTTCAGCCAGATGAGGCCTGCAAAGAAACTGTGTTTCACAGGCCTTTGTAAGAAATGTACCCGGTAGGCTCTAAGAGCACTGTGCAGAGCGAGTTGTTTCTTAGCTTCCCAAAGAGCTGGAAGCAAGATGCTCTGGGGCCCAACTCGCCGTTTGGAACGAAGCCTGCACGTTGTGCCTCTCAGCTCTAGGGCAATGTAGCACACCCAGAGCAGAAGTTCTGCTTCAGCCAGATCAGGCCTGCAGAGAAACTGCGTTTCACAGGCCTTTGTAAGAGATGTTCCCGGTAGGCTGTAAGAGCACTGTGCAGAGCGAGTTATTTCTTAGCTTCCCAAAGAGCTGGAAGCAAGATTCTCTGGGGCCCAACTCGCCCTTTGGAAAGAAGCCTGCACGTTGTGCCTTTCAGCTCTAGGGTAATGTAGCACACCCAGAGCAGAAGTTCTGCGTCAGCCAGATCAGGCCTGCAAAGAAACTGCGTTTCACAGGCCTTTGTAAGAGATGTTCCCGGTAGGCTGTAAGAGCACTGTGCAGAGCGAGTTGTTTCTTAGCATCCCAAAGAGCTGGAAGCAAGATGCTCTGGCGACCAACTCACCCTTTGGAAAGAAGCCTGCACGTTTTGCCTTTCAGCTCTAGGGCAATGTAGCATACCCAGAGCAGAAGTTCTACTTCAGCCAGATCAGTCCTGCAGAGAAACTGCGTTTCACAGGACTCTGTAAGTGATGTTCCCGGTAGGCTGTAAGAGCACTTTGCTGAGTGAGTTGTTTCTTAGCTTCCCAAAGAGCTGGAAGCAAGATGCTCTGGTGACCAACTCGCCCTTTGGAAAGAAGCCTGCACGTTGTACCTTTCTGCTCTGGGGCAATGTAGCACACCCAGAGCAGAAGTTCTGCTTCAGCCAGATCAGGCCTGCAAAGAAACTGCGTTTCACAGGCCTTTGTAAGTGGTGTTCCCGGTAGGCTGTAAGAGCACTTTGCAGAGCGAGTTGTTTCCTAGCTTCCCGAAGAGCTGGAAGCAAGATGCTCTGGGGCCCAACTCTCGCTTTGGAAAGAAGACTGCACGTTGTGCCTTTCAGCTCTAGGGCAATGTAGCCCACCCTGAGCAGAAGTTCTGCTTCAGCCAGATGAGGCCTGCAAAGAAACTGTGTTTCACAGGCCTTTGTAAGAAATGTACCCGGTAGGCTCTAAGAGCACTGTGCAGAGCGAGTTGTTTCTTAGCTTCCCAAAGAGCTGGAAGCAAGATGCTCTGGGGCCCAACTCGCCGTTTGGAACGAAGCCTGCACGTTGTGCCTCTCAGCTCTAGGGCAATGTAGCACACCCAGAGCAGAAGTTCTGCTTCAGCCAGACCAGGAATGCAGAGAAACTGCGTTTCACAGGCCTTTGTAAGAGATGTTCCCGGTAGGCTGTAAGAGCACTGTGCAGAGCGAGTTGTTTCTTAGCTTCCCAAAGAGCTGGAAGCAAGATGCCCTGGGGCCCAACTCGCCCTTTGTAAAGAAGCCTGCACGTTGTGCCTTTCAGCTCTAGGGCAATGTAGCACACCCAGAGCAGAAGTTCTGCGTCAGCCAGATCAGGCCTGCAAAGAAACTGCGTTTCACAGGCCTTTGTAAGAGATGTTCCCGGTAGGCTGTAAGAGCACTGTGCAGAGCGAGTTGTTTCTTAGCATCCCAAAGAGCTGGAAGCAAGATGCTCTGGCGACCAACTCGTCCTTTGGAAACAAGCCTGCACGTTTTGCCTTTCAGCTCTAGGGCAATGTAGCATACCAAGAGCAGAAGTTCTACTTCAGCCAGATCAGTCCTGCAGAGAAACTGCGTTTCACAGGACTCTGTAAGTGATGTTCCCGGTAGGCTGTAAGAGCACTAGACCGAGTGAGTTGTTTCTTAGCTTCCCAAAGAGCTGGAAGCAAGATGCTCTGGGGACCAACTCGCCCTTTGGAAAGAAGCCTGCACGTTGTACCTTTCTGCTCTGGGGCAATGTAGCACACCCAGAGCAGAAGTTCTGCTTCAGCCAGATGAGGCCTGCAAAGAAACTGCGTTTCACAGGCCTTTGTAAGTGGTGTTCCCGGTAGGCTGTAAGAGCACTTTGCAGAGCGAGTTGTTTCCTAGCTTCCCAAAGAGCTGGAAGCAAGATGCTCTGGGGCCCAACTCGACCTTTGGAAAGAAGCCTGCACGTTGTGCCTCTCAGCTCTAGGGCAATGTAGCACACCCAGCGCAGAAGTTCTGCTTCATCCAGATCAGGCCTGCAAAGAAACTGCGTTTCACAGGCCTTTGTAAGAGATGTTCCCGGTAGGCTGTAAGAGCACTGTGCAGAGCGAGTTGTTTCTTAGCTTCCCAAAGAGATGGAAGCAAGATGCTCTGGGGCCCAACTCGCCCTTTGGAAAGAAGCCTGCACGTTGTGCCTTTCAGCTCTAGGGCAATGTAGCACACCCAGAGCAGAAGTTCTGCTTCAGCCAGATCAGTCCTGCAGCGAAACTGCGTTTCACAGGCCTTTGTAAGTGATGTTCCCGGTAGGCTGTAAGAGCACTTTGCAGAGCGAGTTGTTTCTTAGCTTCCCAAAGAGCTGAAAGCAAGATGCTCTGGGGCCCAACTCGCCCTTTGGAAAGAAGCCTGCACGTTGTGCCTTTCTGCTCTAGGGCAATGTAGCACACCCAGAGCAGAAGTTCTGCTTCAGCCAGATCAGGCCTGCAAAGAAACTGCGTTTCACAGGCCTTTGTAAGAGATGTTCCCGGTAGGCTGTAAGAGCACTGTGCAGAGCGAGTTGTTTCTTAGCTTCCCCAAGAGCTGGTAGCAAGATGCTCTGGGGCCCAACTCGCCCTTTGGAAAGAAGCCTGCACGTTGTGACTTTCAGCTCATGGGCATTGTAGAACAACAGAGCAGAAGTTCTGCTTCAGCCAGATCAGGCCTGCAAAGAAACTGCGTTTCACAGGCCTTTGTAAGAGATGTTCCCGGTAGGCTTTAAGAGCACTGTGCAGAGCGAGTTGTTTCTTAGCTTCCCAATGAGCTGGAAGCAAGATGCTCTGGGGCCCAACTCGCCCTTTGGAAAGAAGCCTGCACGTTGTGCCTTTCAGCTCTAGGGCAATGTAGAGCACCCAGAGCAGAAGTTCTACTTCAGCCAGATCAGTCCTGCAGAGAAACTGCGTTTCACAGGCCTTTGTAAGTGATGTTCCCGGTTGGCTGTAAGAGCACTGTGCAGAGCGAGTTGTTTCTTAGCTTCCCAAAGAGCTGGAAGCAAGATGCTCTGGGGCCCAACTCGCCCTTTGGAAAGAAGCCTGCACCTTGTGCCTTTCTGATCTAGGGCAATGTAGCACACCCAGTGCAGAAGTTCTGCTTCAGCCAGATCAGGCCTGCAAAGAAACTGCGTTTCACAGGCCTTTGTAAGAGATGTTCCCGGTAGGCTGTAAGAGCACTGTGCAGAGCGAGTTGGTTCTTAGCTTCCCAAAGAGCTGGAAGCAAGATGCTCTGGGGCCCAACTCGCCCTTTGGAAAGAAGCCTGCACGTTGTGCCTTTCAGCTCTAGGGCAATGTAGCACACCCAGAGCAGAAGTTCTGCTTCATCCATATGAGGCCTGCAAAGAAACTGCGTTTCACAGGCCTATGTAAGAGATGTACCCGGTAGGCTCTAAGAGCACTGTGCAGAGCGAGTTGTTTCTTAGCTTCCCAAAGAGCTGGAAGCAAGATGCTCTGGGGCCCAACTCGCCCTTTGGAAACAAGCCTGCACGTTTTGCCTTTCAGCTCTAGGTCAATGTAGCATACCCAGAGCAGAAGTTCTACTTCAGCCAGATCAGTCCTGCAGAGAAACTGCGTTTCACAGGACTCTGTAAGTGATGTTCCCGGTAGGCTGTAAGAGCACTTTGCCGAGTGAGTTGTTTCTTAGCTTCCCAAAGAGCTGGAAGCAAGATGCTCTGGGGACCAACTCGCCCTTTGGAAAGAAGCCTGCACGTTGTACCTTTCTGCTCTGGGGCAATGTAGCACACCCAGAGCAGAAGTTCTGCTTCAGCCAGATCAGGCCTGCAAAGAAACTGCGTTTCACAGGCCTTTGTAAGTGGTGTTCCCGGTAGGCTGTAAGAGCACTTTGCAGAGCGAGTTGTTTCCTAGCTTCCCGAAGAGCTGGAAGCAAGATGCTCTGGGGCCCAACTCGCCATTTGGAAAGAAGCCTGCACGTTGTGACTTTCAGCTCTAGGGCAATGTAGCACACCCAGAGCAGAAGTTCTGCTTCAGCCATATCAGGCCTGCAAAGAAACTGCGTTTCACAGGCCTTTGAAAGACATGTTCCTGGTAGGCTGTAAGAGCTCGGTGCGGAGCGAGTTGTTTCTTAGCTTCCCAAAGAGCTGGAAGCAAGATGCTCTGGGGCCCAACTCGCCCTTTGGAAAGAAGCCTGCACGTTGTGCCTTTAAGCTCTAGGGCAATGTAGCACACCCAGAGCAGTAGTTCTGCTGCAGCCAGATGAGGCCTGCAAAGAAACTGCGTTTCACAGGCCTTTGAAAGAGATGTTCCAGGTAGGCTGTGAGAGCACTGTGCAGAGCGAGTTGTTTCTTAGCTTCCCAAAGAGCTGGAAGCAAGATGCTCTGGGGCCCAACTCTCGCTTTGGAAAGAACACTGCACGTTGTGCCTTTCAGCTCTAGGGCAATGTAGCCCACCGTGAGCAGAAGTTCTGCTTCAGCCAGATGAGGCCTGCAAAGAAACTGTGTTTCACAGGCCTTTGTAAGAAATGTACCCGGTAGGCTCTAAGAGCACTGTGCAGAGCGAGTTGTTTCTTAGCTTCCCAAAGAGCTGGAAGCAAGATGCTCTGGGGCCCAACTCGCCGTTTGGAACGAAGCCTGCACGTTGTGCCTCTCAGCTCTAGGGCAATGTAGCACACCCAGAGCAGAAGTTCTGCTTCAGCCAGATCAGGCCTGCAGATAAACTGCGTTTCACAGGCCTTTGTAAGAGATGTTCCCGGTAGGCTGTAAGAGCACTGTGCAGAGCGAGTTGTTTCTTAGCTTCCCAAAGAGCTGGAAGCAAGATGCTCTGGGGCCCAACTCGCCCTTTGTAAAGAAGCCTGCACGTTGTGCCTTTCAGCTCTAGGGCAATGTAGCACACCCAGAGCAGAAGTTCTGCGTCAGCCAGATCAGGCCTGCAAAGAAACTGCGTTTCACAGGCCTTTGTAAGAGATGTTCCCGGTAGGCTGTAAGAGCACTGTGCAGAGCGAGTTGTTTCTTAGCATCCCAAAGAGCTGGAAGCAAGATGCTCTGGCGACCAACTCGTCCTTTGGAAACAAGCCTGCACGTTTTGCCTTTCAGCTCTAGGGCAATGTAGCATACCAAGAGCAGAAGTTCTACTTCAGCCAGATCAGTCCTGCAGAGAAACTGCGTTTCACAGGACTCTGTAAGTGATGTTCCCGGTAGGCTGTAAGAGCACTAGGCCGAGTGAGTTGTTTCTTAGCTTCCCAAAGAGCTGGAAGCAAGATGCTCTGGGGACCAACTCGCCCTTTGGAAAGAAGCCTGCACGTTGTACCTTTCTGCTCTGGGGCAATGTAGCACACCCAGAGCAGAAGTTCTGCTTCAGCCAGATCAGGCCTGCAAAGAAACTGCGTTTCACAGGCCTTTGTAAGTGGTGTTCCCGGTAGGCTGTAAGAGCACTTTGCAGAGCGAGTTGTTTCCTAGCTTCCAGAAGAGCTGGAAGCAAGATGCTCTGGGGCCCAACTCGCCGTTTGGAAAGAAGCCTGCACGTTGTGACTTTCAGCTCTAGGGCAATGCAGAACACCAGAGCAGAAGTTCTGCTTCAGCCAGATCAGGCCTGCAAAGAAACTGGGTTTCACAGGCCTTTGTAAGAGATGTTCCCGGTAGGCTGTAAGAGCACTGTGCAGAGCGAGTTGTTTCTTAGCTTCCCAAAGAGCTGGAAGCAAGATGCTCTGGGTCTAACTCGCCCTTTGGAAAGAAGCCTGCACGTTGTGCCTTTCAGCTCTAGGGCAATGTAGCACACCCAGAGCAGAAGTTCTACTTCAGCCAGATCAGTCCTGCAGCGAAACTGCGTTTCACAGGCCTTTGTAAGTGATGTTCCCGGTAGGCTGTAAGAGCACTTTGCAGAGCGAGTTGTTTCTTAGCTTCCCAAAGAGCTGGAAGCAAGATGCTCTGGGGCCCAACTTGCCCTTTGGAAAGAAGCCTGCACGTTGTGCCTTTCTGCTCTAGGGCAATGTAGCACACCCAGAGCAGAAGTTCTGCTTCAGCCAGATCAGGCCTGCAAAGAAACTGTGTTTCACAGGCCTTTGTAAGAGATGTTCCCGGTAGGCTGTAAGAGCACTGTGCAGAGCGAGTTGTTTCTTAGCTTCCCAAAGAGCTGGAAGCAAGATGCTCTGGGGCCCAACTCGCCCTTTGGAAAGAAGCCTGCACGTTGTGCCTTTCAGCTCTAGGGCAATGTAGCACACCCAGAGCAGAAGTTCTGCTTCAGCCACATGAGGCCTTCAGAGAAACTGCGTTTCACAGGCCTTTGTAAGAGATGTTGCCGGTAGGCTGTAAGAGCACTGTGCAGAGCGAGTTGTTTCTTAGCTTCCCAAAGAGCTGGAAGCAAGATGCTCTGGGGCCCAACTCGCCCTTTGGAAAGAAGCCTGCACGTTGTGCCTTTCAGCTCTAGGGCAATGTAGCACACCCAGAGCAGTAGTTCTGCTGCAGCCAGATGAGGCCTGCAAAGAAACTGCGTTTCACAGGCCTTTGAAAGAGATGTTCCAGGTAGGCTGTGAGAGCACTGTGCAGAGCGAGTTGTTTCTTAGCTTCCCAAAGAGCTGGAAGCAAGATGCTCTGCGGCCCAACTCTCCCTTTGGAAAGAAGCCTGCACGTTGTGCCTTTCAACTCTAGGGCAATGTAGCCCACCCAGAGCAGAAGTTCTGCTTCAGCCAGATGAGGCCTGCAAAGAAACTGTGTTTCACAGGCCTTTGTAAGAAATGTACCCGGTAGGCTCTAAGAGCACTGTGCAGAGCGAGTTGTTTCTTAGCATCCCAAAGAGCTGGAAGCAAGATGCTCTGGCGACCAACTCGCCCTTTGGAAAGAAGCCTGCACGTTTTGCCTTTCAGCTCTAGGGCAATGTAGCATACCCAGAGCAGAAGTTCTACTTCAGCCAGATCAGTCCTGCAGAGAAACTGCGTTTCACAGGACTCTGTAAGTGATGTTCCCGGTAGGCTGTAAGAGCACTTTGCCGAGTGAGTTGTTTCTTAGCTTCCCAAAGAGCTGGAAGCAAGATGCTCTGGTGACCAACTCGCCCTTTGGAAAGAAGCCTGCACGTTGTACCTTTCTGCTCTGGGGTAATGTAGCACACCCAGAGCAGAAGTTCTGCTTCAGCCACATGAGGCCTGCAGAGAAACTGCGTTTCACAGGCCTTTGTAAGAGATGTTGCCGGTAGGCTGTAAGAGCACTGTGCAGAGCGAGTTGTTTCTTAGCTTCCCAAAGAGCTGGAAGCAAGATGCTCTGGGGCCCAACTCGCCCTTTTGAAAGAAGCCTGCACGTTGTGCCTTTCAGCTCTAGGGCAATGTAGCACACCCAGAGCAGTAGTTCTGCTGCAGCCAGATGAGGCCTGCAAAGAAACTGCGTTTCACAGGCCTTTGAAAGAGATGTTCCAGGTAGGCTGTAAGAGCACTGTGCAGAGCGAGTTGTTTCTTAGCTTCCGAAAGAGCTGGAAGCAAGATGCTCTGGGGCCCAACTCACCCTTTGGAAAGAAGCCTGCACGTTGTGCCTCTCAGCTCTAGGGCAATGTAGCACACCCAGAGCAGAAGTTCTGCTTCAGCCATATCAGGCCTGCAAAGAAACTGCGTTTCACAGGCCTTTGAAAGAGATGTTCCTGGTAGGCTGTAAGAGCTCGGTGCGGAGCGAGTTGTTTCTTAGCTTCCCAAAGAGCTGGAAGCAAGATGCTCTGGGGCCCAACTCGCCCTTTGGAAAGAAGCCTGCACGTTGTGCCTTTCAGCTCTAGGGCAATGTAGCACACCCAGAGCAGAAGTTCTGCTTCAGCCACATGAGGCCTGCAGAGAAACTGCGTTTCACAGGCCTTTGTAATACATGTTGCCGGTAGGCTGTAAGAGCACTGTGCAGAGCGAGTTGTTTCTTAGCTTCCCAAAGAGCTGGAAGCAAGATGCTCTGGGGCCCAACTCGCCCTTTTGAAAGAAGCCTGCACGTTGTGCCTTTCAGCTCTAGGGCAATGTAGCACACCCAGAGCAGAAGTTCTGATTCAGCCACATCAGGCCTGCAAAGAAACTGCGTTTCACAGGCCTTTGTAAGAGATGTTCCCGGTAGGCTGTAAGAGCACTGTGCAGAGCGAGTTGTTTCTTCGCTTCCCAAAGAGCTGGATGCAAGATGCTCTGGGGCCCAACTCGCCCTTTGGAAAGAAGCCTGCACGTTTTGCCTTTCAGCTCTAGGGCAATGTAGAGCACCCAGGGCAGAAGTCCTACTTCAGCCAGATCAGTCCAGCAGAGAAACTGCGTTTCACAGGCCTTTGTAAGTGATGTTCCCGGTAGGCTGTAAGAGAACTGTGCAGAGCGAGTTGTTTCTTAGCTTCCCAAAGAGCTGGATGCAAGATGCTCTGGGGCCCAACTCGCCCTTTGGAAAGAAGCCTGCACGTTGTGCCTTTCTGATCTAGGGCAATGTAGCACACCCAGAGCAGAAGTTCTGCTTCAGCCAGATCAGGCCTGCAGAGAAACTGCATTTCACAGGCCTTTGTAAGAGATGTTCCCGGTAGGCTGTAAGAGCACTGTGCAGAGCAAGTTGTTTCTTAGCTTCCCAAAGAGCTGGAAGCAAGATTCTCTGGGGCCCAACTCGCCCTTTGGAAAGAAGCCTGCACGTTTTGCCTTTCAGCTCTAGGGCAATGTAGCACACCCAGTGCAGAAGTTCTGCTTCAGCCATATCAGTCCTGCAAAGAAACTGCGTTTCACAGGCCTTTGTAAGAGATGTTCCCGGTAGGCTGTAAGAGCACTGTGCAGAGCGAGTGGTTTCTTAGCTTCCCACAGAGCTGGAAGCAAGATGCTCTGCGGCCCAAATCGACCTTTGGAAAGAAGCCTGCACGTTGTGCCTTTCAGCTCTAGGGCAATGTAGCACACCCAGCGCAGAATTTCTGCTTCATCCAGATCAGGCCTGCAAAGAAACTGCGTTTCACAGGCCTTTGTAAGAGATGTTCCCGGTAGGCTGTAAGAGCACTGTGCAGAGCGAGTTGTTTCTTAGCTTCCCAAAGAGCTGGAAGCAAGATGCTCTGGGGCCCAACTCGCCCTTTGGAAAGAAGCCTGCACGTTGTGCCTTTCAGCTCTATGGCAATGTAGCACACCCAGAGCAGAAGTTCTGCTTCAGCCAGATCAGTCCTGCAGCGAAACTGCGTTTCACAGGCCTTTGTAAGTGATGTTCCCGGTAGGCTGTAAGAGCACTTTGCTGAGCGAGTTGTTTCTTAGCTTCCCAAAGAGCTGGAAGCAAGATGCTCTGGGGCCCAACTCGCCCTTTGGAAAGAAGCCTGCACGTTGTGCCTTTCAGCTCTAGGGCAATGTAGCACACCCAGAGCAGTAGTTCTGCTGCAGCCAGATGAGGCCTGCAAAGAAACTGCGTTTCACAGGCCTTTGAAAGAGATGTTCCAGGTAGGCTGTGAGAGCACTGTGCAGAGCGAGTTGTTTCTTAGCTTCCCAAAGAGCTGGAAGCAAGATGCTCTGCGGCCCAACTCTCCCTTTGGAAAGAAGACTGCACGTTGTGCCTTTCAGCTCTAGGGCAATGTAGCCCACCCAGAGCAGAAGTTCTGCTTCAGCCAGATGAGGCCTGCAAAGAAACTGTGTTTCACAGGCCTTTGTAAGAAATGTACCCGGTAGGCTCTAAGAGCACTGTGCAGAGCGAGTTGTTTCTTAGCTTCCCAAAGAGCTGGAAGCAAGATGCTCTGGGGCCCAACTCGCCGTTTGGAACGAAGCCTGCACGTTGTGCCTCTCAGCTCTAGGGCAATGTAGCACACCCAGAGCAGAAGTTCTGCTTCAGCCAGATCAGGCCTGCAGAGAAACTGCGTTTCACAGGCCTTTGTAAGAGATGTTCCCGGTAGGCTGTAAGAGCACTGTGCAGAGCGAGTTATTTCTTAGCTTCCCAAAGAGCTGGAAGCAAGATTCTCTGGGGCCCAACTCGCCCTTTGGAAAGAAGCCTGCACGTTGTGCCTTTCAGCTCTAGGGTAATGTAGCACACCCAGAGCAGAAGTTCTGCGTCAGCCAGATCAGGCCTGCAAAGAAACTGCGTTTCACAGGCCTTTGTAAGAGATGTTCCCGGTAGGCTGTAAGAGCACTGTGCAGAGCGAGTTGTTTCTTAGCATCCCAAAGAGCTGGAAGCAAGATGCTCTGGCGACCAACTCACCCTTTGGAAAGAAGCCTGCACGTTTTGCCTTTCAGCTCTAGGGCAATGTAGCATACCCAGAGCAGAAGTTCTACTTCAGCCAGATCAGTCCTGCAGAGAAACTGCGTTTCACAGGACTCTGTAAGTGATGTTCCCGGTAGGCTGTAAGAGCACTTTGCTGAGTGAGTTGTTTCTTAGCTTCCCAAAGAGCTGGAAGCAAGATGCTCTGGTGACCAACTCGCCCTTTGGAAAGAAGCCTGCACGTTGTACCTTTCTGCTCTGGGGCAATGTAGCACACCCAGAGCAGAAGTTCTGCTTCAGCCAGATCAGGCCTGCAAAGAAACTGCGTTTCACAGGCCTTTGTAAGTGGTGTTCCCGGTAGGCTGTAAGAGCACTTTGCAGAGCGAGTTGTTTCCTAGCTTCCCGAAGAGCTGGAAGCAAGATGCTCTGGGGCCCAACTCGCCGTTTGGAAAGAAGCCTGCACGTTGTGACTTTCAGCTCTAGGGCAATGCAGAACACCAGAGGAGAAGTTCTGCTTCAGCCAGATCAGGCCTGCAAAGAAACTGGGTTTCACAGGCCTTTGTAAGAGATGTTCCCGGTAGGCTGTAAGAGCACTGTGCAGAGCGAGTTGTTTCTTAGCTTCCCACAGAGCTGGAAGCAAGATGCTCTGGGGCCCAAATCGACCTTTGGAAAGAAGCCTGCACGTTGTGCCTTTCAGCTCTAGGGCAATGTAGCACACCCAGCGCAGAAGTTCTGCTTCATCCAGATCAGGCCTGCAAAGAAACTGCGTTTCACAGGCCTTTGTAAGAGATGTTCCCGGTAGGCTGTAAGAGCACTGTGCAGAGCGAGTTGTTTCTTAGCTTCCCAAAGAGCTGGAAGCAAGATGCTCTGGGGCCCAACTTGCCCTTTGGAAAGAAGCCTGCACGTTGTGCCTTTCAGCTCTAGGGCAATGTAGCACACCCAGAGCAGAAGTTCTGCTTCAGCCAGATCAGTCCTGCAGCGAAACTGTGTTTCACAGGCCTTTGTAAGTGATGTTCCCGGTAGGCTGTAAGAGCACTTTGCAGAGCGAGTTGTTTCTTAGCTTCCCAAAGAGCTGGAAGCAAGATGCTCTGGGGCCCAACTCGCCCTTTGGAAAGAAGCCTGCACGTTTTGCCTTTCTGCTCCAGGGCAATGTAGCACACCCAGAGCAGAAGTTCTGCTTCAGCCAGATCAGGCCTGCAAAGAAACTGCGTTTCACAGGCCTTTGTAAGTGGTGTTCCCGGTAGGCTGTAAGAGCACTTTGCAGAGCGAGTTGTTTCCTAGCTTCCCGAAGAGCTGGAAGCAAGATGCTCTGGGGCCCAACTCGCCGTTTGGAAAGAAGCCTGCACGTTGTGACTTTCAGCTCTAGGGCAATGCAGAACACCAGAGCAGAAGTTCTGCTTCAGCCACATGAGGCCTGCAGAGAAACTGCGTTTCACAGGCCTTTGTAAGAGATGTTGCCGGTAGGCTGTAAGAGCACTGTGCAGAGCGAGTTGTTTCTTAGCTTCCCAAAGAGCTGGAAGCAAGATGCTCTGGGGCCCAACTCGCCCTTTTGAAAGAAGCCTGCACGTTGTGCCTTTCAGCTCTAGGGCAATGTAGCACACCCAGAGCAGTAGTTCTGCTGCAGCCAGATGAGGCCTGCAAAGAAACTGCGTTTCACAGGCCTTTGAAAGAGATGTTCCAGGTAGGCTGTGAGAGCACTGTGCAGAGCGAGTTGTTTCTTAGCTTCCCAAAGAGCTGGAAGCAAGATGCTCTGCGGCCCAACTCTCCCTTTGGAAAGAAGACTGCACGTTGTGCCTTTCAGCTCTAGGGCAATGTAGCCCACCCAGAGCAGAAGTTCTGCTTCAGCCAGATGAGGCCTGCAAAGAAAACGTGTTTCACAGGCCTTTGTAACAAATGTACCCGGTAGGCTCTAAGAGCACTGTGCAGAGCGAGTTGTTTCTTAGCTTCCCAAAGAGCTGGAAGCAAGATGCTCTGGGGCCCAACTCGCCGTTTGGAACGAAGCCTGCACGTTGTGCCTCTCAGCTCTAGGGCAATGTAGCACACCCAGAGCAGAAGTTCTGCTTCAGCCAGATCAGGCCTGCAGAGAAACTGCGTTTCACAGGCCTTTGTAAGAGATGTTCCCGGTAGGCTGTAAGAGCACTGTGCAGAGCGAGTTGTTTCTTAGCATCCCAAAGAGCTGGAAGCAAGATGCTCTGGCGACCAACTCACCCTTTGGAAAGAAGCCTGCACGTTTTGCCTTTCAGCTCTAGGGCAATGTAGCATACCCAGAGCAGAAGTTCTACTTCAGCCAGATCAGTCCTGCAGAGAAACTGCGTTTCACAGGACTCTGTAAGTGAGGTTCCCGGTAGGCTGTAAGAGCACTTTGCTGAGTGAGTTGTTTCTTAGCTTCCCAAAGAGCTGGAAGCAAGATGCTCTGGCGACCAACTCACCCTTTGGAAAGAAGCCTGCACGTTTTGCCTTTCAGCTCTAGGGCAATGTAGCATACCCAGAGCAGAAGTTCTACTTCAGCCAGATCAGTCCTGCAGAGAAACTGCGTTTCACAGGACTCTGTAAGTGAGGTTCCCGGTAGGCTGTAAGAGCACTTTGCTGAGTGAGTTGTTTCTTAGCTTCCCAAAGAGCTGGAAGCAAGATGCTCTGGTGACCAACTCGCCCTTTGGAAAGAAGCCTGCACGTTGTACCTTTCTGCTCTGGGGCAATGTAGCACACCCAGAGCAGAAGTTCTGCTTCAGCCAGATCAGGCCTGCAAAGAAACTGCGTTTCACAGGCCTTTGTAAGTGGTGTTCCCGGTAGGCTGTAAGAGCACTTTGCAGAGTGAGTTGTTTCCTAGCTTCCCGAAGAGCTGGAAGCAAGATGCTCTGGGGCCCAACTCGCCGTTTGGAAAGAAGCCTGCACGTTGTGACTTTCAGCTCTAGGGCAATGTAGCACACCCAGCGCAGAAGTTCTGCTTCATCCAGATCAGGCCTGAAAAGAAACTGCGTTTCACAGGCCTTTGTAAGAGATGTTCCCGGTAGGCTGTAAGAGCACTGTGCAGAGCGAGTTGTTTCTTAGCTTCCCAAAGAGCTGGAAGCAAGATGCTCTGGGGCCCAACTCGCCCTTTGGAAAGAAGCCTGCACGTTGTGCCTTTCAGCTCTAGGGCAATGTAGCACACCCAGAGCAGAAGTTCTGCTTCAGCCAGATCAGTCCTGCAGCGAAACTGCGTTTCACAGGCCTTTGTAAGTGATGTTCCCGGTAGGCGGTAAGAGCACTTTGCAGAGCGAGTTGTTTCTTAGCTTCCCAAAGAGCTGGAAGCAAGATGCTCTGGGGCCCAACTCGCCCTTTGGAAAGAAGCCTGCACGTTTTGCCTTTCTGCTCCAGGGCAATGTAGCACACCCAGAGCAGAAGTTCTGCTTCAGCCAGATCAGGCCTGCAAAGAAACTGCGTTTCACAGGCCTTTGTAAGAGATGTTCCCGGTAGGCTGTAAGAGCACTGTGCAGAGCGAGTTGTTTCTTAGCTTCCCAAAGAGCTGGAAGCAAGATGCTCTGGGGCCCAACTCGCCCTTTGGAAAGAAGCCTGCACGTTGTGCCTTTCTGCTCTAGGGTAATGTAGCACACCCAGAGCAGAAGTTCTGCTTCAGCCAGATCAGGCCTGCAAAGAAACTGCGTTTCACAGGCCTTTGTAAGAGATGTACCCGGTAGGCATAAGAGCACTGTGCAGAGCGAGTTGTTTCTTAGCTTCCCAAAGAGCTGGAAGCAAGATGCTGTGGGGCCCAACTCGCCCTTTGGAAAGAAGCCTGCACGTTGTGCCTTTCAGCTCTAGGGCAATGTAGCACACCCAGAGCAGAAGTTCTGCTTCAGCCAGATGAGGCCTGCAAAGAAACTGCGTTTCACAGGCCTTTGTAAGAGATGTTCCCGGTAGGCTGTAAGAGCACTGTGCAGAGCGAATTGTTTCTTAGCTTCCCAAAGAGCTGGAAGCAAGATGCTCTGGGGCCCAACTCGCCCTTTGGAAAGAAGCCTGCACGTTGTGCCTTTCAGCTCTAGGGCAATGTAGCACACCCAGAGCTGAAGTTCTGCTTCAGCGAGATCAGGCCTGCAGAGAAACTGCGTTTCACAGGCCTTTGTAAGAGATGTTGCCGGTAGGCAGTAAGAGCACTGTGCAGAGCGAGTTGTTTCTTAGCTTCCCAAAGAGCTGGAAGCAAGATGCTCTGGGGCCCAACTCGCCCTTTGGAAAGAAGCCTGCACGTTGTGCCTTTCAGCTTTAGGGCAATGTAGCACACCCAGAGCAGTAGTTCTGCTGCAGCCAGATGAGGACTGCAAAGAAACTGCGTTTCACAGGCCTTTGTAAGAGATGTTCCCGGTAGGCTGTGAGAGCACTGTGCAGAGCGAGTTGTTTCTTACCTTCCCAAAGAGCTGGAAGCAAGATGCTCTGGGTCCCAACTCTCTCTTTGGAAAGGAGACTGCACGTTGTGCCTTTGTGCTCTAGGGCAATGTAGCACACACAGAGCAGAAGTTCTGCTTCAGCCAGATCAGGCCTGCGAAGAAACTGCATTTCACAGGCCTTTGTAAGAGATGTTCCCGGTAGGCTGTAAGAGCACTGTGCAGAGCGAGTTGTTTCTTAGCTTCCCAAAGAGCTGGAAGCAAGATGCTCTGGGGCCCAACTCGCCCTTTGGAAAGAAGCCTGCACGTTGTGCCTTTCAGCTCTAGGGCAATGTAGCCCACCCAGAGCAGAAGTTCTGCTTCAGCCAGATGAGGCCTGCAAAGAAACTGGGTGTCACAGGCCTTAGTAAGAGATGTACCCGGTAGGCTCTAAGAGCACTGTGCAGAGCGAGTTGTTTCTTAGCTTCCCAAAGAGCTGGAAGCAAGATGCTCTGGGGCCCAACTCGCCCTTTGGAAAGAAGCCTGCACGTTGTGCCTTTCAGCTTTAGGGCCATGTAGCACAGCCAGAGCAGTAGTTCTGCTGCAGCCAGATGAGGCCTGCAAAGAAACTGCGTTTCACAGGCCTTTGTAAGAGATGTTCCCAGTAGGCTGTGAGAGCACTGTGCAGAGCGAGTTGTTTCTTAGCTTCCCAAAGAGCTGGAAGCAAGATGCTCTGGGGCCCAAATCGCCCTTTGGAAAGAAGCCTGCACGTTGTGCCTTTCAGCTCTAGGGCAATGTAGCACACCCAGAGAAGAAGTTCTGCTTCATCCATATGAGGCCTGCAAAGAAATTGGGTTTCAGAGGCCTTTGTAAGAGATGTACACGGTAGGCTGTAAGAGCACTGTGCAGAGCGAGTTGTTTCTTAGCTTCCAAACAGAGCTGGAAGCAAGATGCTCTGGGGCCGAACTCGACCTTTGGAAAGAAGCCTGCACGTTGTGCCTTTCTGCTCCAGGGCAATGTAGCACACCCAGAGCAGAAGTTCTGATTCAGCCAGATCAGGCCTGCAAAGAAACTGCGTTTCACAGGCCTTTGTAAGAGATGTTCCCGGTAGGCTGTAAGAGCACTGTGCAGAGCGAGTTGTTTCTTAGCTTCCGAAACAGCTGGAAGCAAGATGCTCTGGGGCCCAACTCGCCCTTTGGAAAGAAGCCTGCACGTTTTGCCTTTCAACTCTAGGGAAATGTAGAGCACCCAGAGCAGAAGTTCTGCTTCAGCCATATCAGGCCTGCAAAGAAACTGCGTTTCACAGGCCTTTGAAAGACATGTTCCTGGTAGGCTGTAAGAGCTCGGTGCGGAGCGAGTTGTTTCTTAGCTTCCCAAAGAGCTGGAAGCAAGATGCTCTGGGGCCCAACTCGCCCTTTGGAAAGAAGCCTGCACGTTGTGCCTTTAAGCTCTAGGGCAATGTAGCACACCCAGAGCAGTAGTTCTGCTGCAGCCAGATGAGGCCTGCAAAGAAACTGCGTTTCACAGGCCTTTGAAAGAGATGTTCCAGGTAGGCTGTGAGAGCACTGTGCAGAGCGAGTTGTTTCTTAGCTTCCCAAAGAGCTGGAAGCAAGATGCTCTGGGGCCCAACTCTCGCTTTGGAAAGAAGACTGCACGTTGTGCCTTTCAGCTCTAGGGCAATGTAGCCCACCCTGAGCAGAAGTTCTGCTTCAGCCAGATGAGGCCTGCAAAGAAACTGTGTTTCACAGGCCTTTGTAAGAAATGTACCCGGTAGGCTCTAAGAGCACTGTGCAGAGCGAGTTGTTTCTTAGCTTCCCAAAGAGCTGGAAGCAAGATGCTCTGGGGCCCAACTCGCCGTTTGGAACGAAGCCTGCACGTTGTGCCTCTCAGCTCTAGGGCAATGTAGCACACCCAGAGCAGAAGTTCTGCTTCAGCCAGACCAGGCCTGCAGATAAACTGCGTTTCACAGGCCTTTGTAAGAGATGTTCCCGGTAGGCTGTAAGAGCACTGTGCAGAGCGAGTTGTTTCTTAGCTTCCCAAAGAGCTGGAAGCAAGATGCTCTGGGGCCCAACTCGCCCTTTGTAAAGAAGCCTGCACGTTGTGCCTTTCAGCTCTAGGGCAATGTAGCACACCCAGAGCAGAAGTTCTGCGTCAGCCAGATCAGGCCTGCAAAGAAACTGCGTTTCACAGGCCTTTGTAAGAGATGTTCCCGGTAGGCTGTAAGAGCACTGTGCAGAGCGAGTTGTTTCTTAGCATCCCAAAGAGCTGGAAGCAAGATGCTCTGACGACCAACTCGCCCTTTGGAAAGAAGCCTGCACGTTTTGCCTTTCAGCTCTAGGGCAATGTAGCATACCCAGAGCAGAAGTTCTACTTCAGCCAGATCAGTCCTGCAGAGAAACTGCGTTTCACAGGACTCTGTAAGTGATGTTCCCGGTAGGCTGTAAGAGCACTTTGCCGAGTGAGTTGTTTCTTAGCTTCCCAAAGAGCTGGAAGCAAGATGCTCTGGTGACCAACTCGCCCTTTGGAAAGAAGCCTGCACGTTGTACCTTTCTGCTCTGGGGTAATGTAGCACACCCAGAGCAGAAGTTCTGCTTCAGCCACATGAGGCCTGCAGAGAAACTGCGTTTCACAGGCCTTTGTAAGAGATGTTGCCGGTAGGCTGTAAGAGCACTGTGCAGAGCGAGTTGTTTCTTAGCTTCCCAAAGAGCTGGAAGCAAGATGCTCTGGGGCCCAACTCGCCCTTTTGAAAGAAGCCTGCACGTTGTGCCTTTCAGCTCTAGGGCAATGTAGCACACCCAGAGCAGTAGTTCTGCTGCAGCCAGATGAGGCCTGCAAAGAAACTGCGTTTCACAGGCCTTTGAAAGAGATGTTCCCGGTAGGCTGTAAGAGCACTGTGCAGAGCGAGTTGTTTCTTAGCTTCCGAAAGAGCTGGAAGCAAGATGCTCTGGGGCCCAACTCACCCTTTGGAAAGAAGCCTGCACGTTGTGCCTCTCAGCTCTAGGGCAATGTAGCACACCCAGAGCAGAAGTTCTGCTTCAGCCATATCAGGCCTGCAAAGAAACTGCGTTTCACAGGCCTTTGAAAGAGATGTTCCTGGTAGGCTGTAAGAGCTCGGTGCGGAGCGAGTTGTTTCTTAGCTTCCCAAAGAGCTGGAAGCAAGATGCTCTGGGGCCCAACTCGCCCTTTGGAAAGAAGCCTGCACGTTGTGCCTTTCAGCTCTAGGGCAATGTAGCACACCCAGAGCAGAAGTTCTGCTTCAGCCACATGAGGCCTGCAGAGAAACTGCGTTTCACAGGCCTTTGTAATAGATGTTGCCGGTAGGCTGTAAGAGCACTGTGCAGAGCGAGTTGTTTCTTAGCTTCCCAAAGAGCTGGAAGCAAGATGCTCTGGGGCCCAACTCGCCCTTTTGAAAGAAGCCTGCACGTTGTGCCTTTCAGCTCTAGGGCAATGTAGCACACCCAGAGCAGAAGTTCTGATTCAGCCACATCAGGCCTGCAAAGAAACTGCGTTTCACAGGCCTTTGTAAGAGATGTTCCCGGTAGGCTGTAAGAGCACTGTGCAGAGCGAGTTGTTTCTTCGCTTCCCAAAGAGCTGGATGCAAGATGCTCTGGGGCCCAACTCGCCCTTTGGAAAGAAGCCTGCACGTTTTGCCTTTCAGCTCTAGGGCAATGTAGAGCACCCAGGGCAGAAGTCCTACTTCAGCCAGATCAGTCCTGCAGAGAAACTGCGTTTCACAGGCCTTTGTAAGTGATGTTCCCGGTAGGCTGTAAGAGAACTGTGCAGAGCGAGTTGTTTCTTAGCTTCCCAAAGAGCTGGATGCAAGATGCTCTGGGGCCCAACTCGCCCTTTGGAAAGAAGCCTGCACGTTGTGCCTTTCTGATCTAGGGCAATGTAGCACACCCAGAGCAGAAGTTCTGCTTCAGCCAGATCAGGCCTGCAGAGAAACTGCATTTCACAGGCCTTTTAAGAGATGTTCCCGGTAGGCTGTAAGAGCACTGTGCAGAGCAAGTTGTTTCTTAGCTTCCCAAAGAGCTGGAAGCAAGATTCTCTGGGGCCCAACTCGCCCTTTGGAAAGAAGCCTGCACGTTTTGCCTTTCAGCTCTAGGGCAATGTAGCACACCCAGTGCAGAAGTTCTGCTTCAGCCATATCAGTCCTGCAAAGAAACTGCGTTTCACAGGCCTTTGTAAGAGATGTTCCCGGTAGGCTGTAAGAGCACTGTGCAGAGCGAGTGGTTTCTTAGCTTCCCACAGAGCTGGAAGCAAGATGCTCTGCGGCCCAAATCGACCTTTGGAAAGAAGCCTGCACGTTGTGCCTTTCAGCTCTAGGGCAATGTAGCACACCCAGCGCAGAATTTCTGCTTCATCCAGATCAGGCCTGCAAAGAAACTGCGTTTCACAGGCCTTTGTAAGAGATGTTCCCGGTAGGCTGTAAGAGCACTGTGCAGAGCGAGTTGTTTCTTAGCTTCCCAAAGAGCTGGAAGCAAGATGCTCTGGGGCCCAACTCGCCCTTTGGAAAGAAGCCTGCACGTTGTGCCTTTCAGCTCTATGGCAATGTAGCACACCCAGAGCAGAAGTTCTGCTTCAGCCAGATCAGTCCTGCAGCGAAACTGCGTTTCACAGGCCTTTGAAAGTGATGTTCCCGGTAGGCTGTGAGAGCACTGTGCAGAGCGAGTTGTTTCTTAGCTTCCCAAAGAGCTGGAAGCAAGATGCTCTGCGGCCCAACTCTCCCTTTGGAAAGAAGACTGCACGTTGTGCCTTTCAGCTCTAGGGCAATGTAGCCCACCCAGAGCAGAAGTTCTGCTTCAGCCAGATGAGGCCTGCAAAGAAACTGTGTTTCACAGGCCTTTGTAAGAAATGTACCCGGTAGGCTCTAAGAGCACTGTGCAGAGCGAGTTGTTTCTTAGCTTCCCAAAGAGCTGGAAGCAAGATGCTCTGGGGCCCAACTCGCCGTTTGGAACGAAGCCTGCACGTTGTGCCTCTCAGCTCTAGGGCAATGTAGCACACCCAGAGCAGAAGTTCTGCTTCAGCCAGATCAGGCCTGCAGAGAAACTGCGTTTCACAGGCCTTTGTAAGAGATGTTCCCGGTAGGCTGTAAGAGCACTGTGCAGAGCGAGTTATTTCTTAGCTTCCCAAAGAGCTGGAAGCAAGATTCTCTGGGGCCCAACTCGCCCTTTGGAAAGAAGCCTGCACGTTGTGCCTTTCAGCTCTAGGGTAATGTAGCACACGCAGAGCAGAAGTTCTGCGTCAGCCAGATCAGGCCTGCAAAGAAACTGCGTTTCACAGGCCTTTGTAAGAGATGTTCCCGGTAGGCTGTAAGAGCACTGTGCAGAGCGAGTTGTTTCTTAGCATCCCAAAGAGCTGGAAGCAAGATGCTCTGGCGACCAACTCACCCTTTGGAAAGAAGCCTGCACGTTTTGCCTTTCAGCTCTAGGGCAATGTAGCATACCCAGAGCAGAAGTTCTACTTCAGCCAGATCAGTCCTGCAGAGAAACTGCGTTTCACAGGACTCTGTAAGTGATGTTCCCGGTAGGCTGTAAGAGCACTTTGCTGAGTGAGTTGTTTCTTAGCTTCCCAAAGAGCTGGAAGCAAGATGCTCTGGTGACCAACTCGCCCTTTGGAAAGAAGCCTGCACGTTGTACCTTTCTGCTCTGGGGCAATGTAGCACACCCAGAGCAGAAGTTCTGCTTCAGCCAGATCAGGCCTGCAAAGAAACTGCGTTTCACAGGCCTTTGTAAGTGGTGTTCCCGGTAGGCTGTAAGAGCACTTTGCAGAGCGAGTTGTTTCCTAGCTTCCCGAAGAGCTGGAAGCAAGATGCTCTGGGGCCCAACTCGCCGTTTGGAAAGAAGCCTGCACGATGTGACTTTCAGCTCTAGGGCAATGCAGAACACCAGAGCAGAAGTTCTGCTTCAGCCAGATCAGGCCTGCAAAGAAACTGGGTTTCACAGGCCTTTGTAAGAGATGTTCCCGGTAGGCTGTAAGAGCACTGTGCAGAGCGAGTTGTTTCTTAGCTTCCCACAGAGCTGGAAGCAAGATGCTCTGGGGCCCAAATCGACCTTTGGAAAGAAGCCTGCACGTTGTGCCTTTCAGCTCTAGGGCAATGTAGCACACCCAGCGCAGAAGTTCTGCTTCATCCAGATCAGGCCTGCAAAGAAACTGCGTTTCACAGGCCTTTGTAAGAGATGTTCCCGGTAGGCTGTAAGAGCACTGTGCAGAGCGAGTTGTTTCTTAGCTTCCCAAAGAGCTGGAAGCAAGATGCTCTGGGGCCCAACTTGCCCTTTGGAAAGAAGCCTGCACGTTGTGCCTTTCAGCTCTAGGGCAATGTAGCACACCCAGAGCAGAAGTTCTGCTTCAGCCAGATCAGTCCTGCAGCGAAACTGCGTTTCACAGGCCTTTGTAAGTGATGTTCCCGGTAGGCTGTAAGAGCACTTTGCAGAGCGAGTTGTTTCTTAGCTTCCCAAAGAGCTGGAAGCAAGATGCTCTGGGGCCCAACTCGCCCTTTGGAAAGAAGCCTGCACGTTTTGCCTTTCTGCTCCAGGGCAATGTAGCACACCCAGAGCAGAAGTTCTGCTTCAGCCAGATCAGGCCTGCAAAGAAACTGCGTTTCACAGGCCTTTGTAAGTGGTGTTCCCGGTAGGCTGTAAGAGCACTTTGCAGAGCGAGTTGTTTCCTAGCTTCCCGAAGAGCTGGAAGCAAGATGCTCTGGGGCCCAACTCGCCGTTTGGAAAGAAGCCTGCACGTTGTGACTTTCAGCTCTAGGGCAATGCAGAACACCAGAGCAGAAGTTCTGCTTCAGCCAGATCAGGCCTGCAAAGAAACTGGGTTTCACAGGCCTTTGTAAGAGATGTTCCCGGTAGGCTGTAAGAGCACTGTGCAGAGCGAGTTGTTTCTTAGCTTCCCAAAGAGCTGGAAGCAAGATGCTCTGGGTCTAACTCGCCCTTTGGAAAGAAGCCTGCACGTTGTGCCTTTCAGCTCTAGGGCAATGTAGCACACCCAGAGCAGAAGTTCTACTTCAGCCAGATCAGTCCTGCAGCGAAACTGCGTTTCACAGGCCTTTGTAAGTGATGTTCCCGGTAGGCTGTAAGAGCACTTTGCAGAGCGAGTTGTTTCTTAGCTTCCCAAAGAGCTGGAAGCAAGATGCTCTGGGGCCCAACTCGCCCTTTGGAAAGAAGCCTGCACGTTGTGCCTTTCAGCTTTAGGGCAATGTAGCACACCCAGAGCAGTAGTTCTGATGCAGCCAGATGAGGACTGCAAAGAAACTGCGTTTCACAGGCCTTTGTAAGAGATGCTCCCGGTAGGCTGTGAGAGCACTGTGCAGAGCGAGTTGTTTCTTAGCTTCCCAAAGAGCTGGAAGCAAGATGCTCTGGGGCCCAACTCGACCTTTGGAAAGAAGCCTGCACGTTGTGCCTTTCAGCTCTAGGGCAATGTACCACACCCAGCGCAGAAGTTCTGCTTCATCCAGATCAGGCCTGGAGAGAAACTGCGTTTCACAGGCCTTTGTAAGAGATGTTCCCGGTAGGCTGTAAGAGCACTGTGCAGAGCGAGTTGTTTCTTAGCTTCCCAAAGAGCTGGAAGCAAGATGCTCTGGGGCCCAACTCGCCCTTTGGAAAGAAGCCTGCACGTTGTGCCTTTCAGCTCTAGGGCAATGTAGCCCACCCGGAGCAGAAGTTCTGCTTCAGCCAGATGAGGCCTGCAAAGAAACTGGGTTTCACAGGCCTTTGTAAGAGATGTACCTGGTAGTCTCTAAGAGCACTGTGCAGAGCGAGTTGATTCTTAGCTTCCCAAAGAGCTGGAAGCAAGATGCTCTGGGGCCCAACTCGCCCTTTGGAAAGAAGCCTGCACGTTGTACCTTTCTGCTCTGGGGCAATGTAGCACACCCAGAGCAGAAGTTCTGCTTCAGCCAGATCAGGCCTGCAGCGAAACTGCGTTTCACAGGCCTTTGTAAGTGATGTTCCCGGTAGGCTGTAAGAGCACTTTGCTGAGCGAGTTGTTTCTTAGCTTCCCAAAGAGCTGGAAGCAAGATGCTCTGGGGCCCAACTCGCCCTTTGGAAAGAAGCCTGCACGTTGTGCCTTTCAGCTCTAGGGCAATGTAGCACACCCAGAGCAGTAGTTCTGCTGCAGCCAGATGAGGCCTGCAAAGAAACTGCGTTTCACAGGCCTTTGAAAGAGATGTTCCAGGTAGGCTGTGAGAGCACTGTGCAGAGCGAGTTGTTTCTTAGCTTCCCAAAGAGCTGGAAGCAAGATGCTCTGCGGCCCAACTCTCCCTTTGGAAAGAAGACTGCACGTTGTGCCTTTCAGCTCTAGGGCAATGTAGCCCACCCAGAGCAGAAGTTCTGCTTCAGCCAGATGAGGCCTGCAAAGAAACTGTGTTTCACAGGCCTTTGTAAGAAATGTACCCGGTAGGCTCTAAGAGCACTGTGCAGAGCGAGTTGTTTCTTAGCTTCCCAAAGAGCTGGAAGCAAGATGCTCTGGGGCCCAACTCGCCGTTTGGAACGAAGCCTGCACGTTGTGCCTCTCAGCTCTAGGGCAATGTAGCACACCCAGAGCAGAAGTTCTGCTTCAGCCAGATCAGGCCTGCAGAGAAACTGCGTTTCACAGGCCTTTGTAAGAGATGTTCCCGGTAGGCTGTAAGAGCACTGTGCAGAGCGAGTTATTTCTTAGCTTCCCAAAGAGCTGGAAGCAAGATTCTCTGGGGCCCAACTCGCCCTTTGGAAAGAAGCCTGCACGTTGTGCCTTTCAGCTCTAGGGTAATGTAGCACACGCAGAGCAGAAGTTCTGCGTCAGCCAGATCAGGCCTGCAAAGAAACTGCGTTTCACAGGCCTTTGTAAGAGATGTTCCCGGTAGGCTGTAAGAGCACTGTGCAGAGCGAGTTGTTTCTTAGCATCCCAAAGAGCTGGAAGCAAGATGCTCTGGCGACCAACTCACCCTTTGGAAAGAAGCCTGCACGTTTTGCCTTTCAGCTCTAGGGCAATGTAGCATACCCAGAGCAGAAGTTCTACTTCAGCCAGATCAGTCCTGCAGAGAAACTGCGTTTCACAGGACTCTGTAAGTGATGTTCCCGGTAGGCTGTAAGAGCACTTTGCTGAGTGAGTTGTTTCTTAGCTTCCCAAAGAGCTGGAAGCAAGATGCTCTGGTGACCAACTCGCCCTTTGGAAAGAAGCCTGCACGTTGTACCTTTCTGCTCTGGGGCAATGTAGCACACCCAGAGCAGAAGTTCTGCTTCAGCCAGATCAGGCCTGCAAAGAAACTGCGTTTCACAGGCCTTTGTAAGTGGTGTTCCCGGTAGGCTGTAAGAGCACTTTGCAGAGCGAGTTGTTTCCTAGCTTCCCGAAGAGCTGGAAGCAAGATGCTCTGGGGCCCAACTCGCCGTTTGGAAAGAAGCCTGCACGATGTGACTTTCAGCTCTAGGGCAATGCAGAACACCAGAGCAGAAGTTCTGCTTCAGCCAGATCAGGCCTGCAAAGAAACTGGGTTTCACAGGCCTTTGTAAGAGATGTTCCCGGTAGGCTGTAAGAGCACTGTGCAGAGCGAGTTGTTTCTTAGCTTCCCACAGAGCTGGAAGCAAGATGCTCTGGGGCCCAAATCGACCTTTGGAAAGAAGCCTGCACGTTGTGCCTTTCAGCTCTAGGGCAATGTAGCACACCCAGCGCAGAAGTTCTGCTTCATCCAGATCAGGCCTGCAAAGAAACTGCGTTTCACAGGCCTTTGTAAGAGATGTTCCCGGTAGGCTGTAAGAGCACTGTGCAGAGCGAGTTGTTTCTTAGCTTCCCAAAGAGCTGGAAGCAAGATGCTCTGGGGCCCAACTTGCCCTTTGGAAAGAAGCCTGCACGTTGTGCCTTTCAGCTCTAGGGCAATGTAGCACACCCAGAGCAGAAGTTCTGCTTCAGCCAGATCAGTCCTGCAGCGAAACTGCGTTTCACAGGCCTTTTTAAGTGATGTTCCCGGTAGGCTGTAAGAGCACTTTGCAGAGCGAGTTGTTTCTTAGCTTCCCAAAGAGCTGGAAGCAAGATGCTCTGGGGCCCAACTCGCCCTTTGGAAAGAAGCCTGCACGTTTTGCCTTTCTGCTCCAGGGCAATGTAGCACACCCAGAGCAGAAGTTCTGCTTCAGCCAGATCAGGCCTGCAAAGAAACTGCGTTTCACAGGCCTTTGTAAGTGGTGTTCCCGGTAGGCTGTAAGAGCACTTTGCAGAGCGAGTTGTTTCCTAGCTTCCCGAAGAGCTGGAAGCAAGATGCTCTGGGGCCCAACTCGCCGTTTGGAAAGAAGCCTGCACGTTGTGACTTTCAGCTCTAGGGCAATGCAGAACACCAGAGCAGAAGTTCTGCTTCAGCCAGATCAGGCCTGGAGAGAAACTGCGTTTCACAGGCCTTTGTAAGAGATGTTCCCGGTAGGCTGTAAGAGCACTGTGCAGAGCGAGTTGTTTCTTAGCTTCCCAAAGAGCTGGAAGCAAGATGCTCTGGGGCCCAACTCGCCCTTTGGAAAGAAGCCTGCACGTTGTGCCTTTCAGCTCTAGGGCAATGTAGCCCACCCGGAGCAGAAGTTCTGCTTCAGCCAGATGAGGCCTGCAAAGAAACTGGGTTTCACAGGCCTTTGTAAGAGATGTACCTGGTAGTCTCTAAGAGCACTGTGCAGAGCGAGTTGATTCTTAGCTTCCCAAAGAGCTGGAAGCAAGATGCTCTGGGGCCCAACTCGCCCTTTGGAAAGAAGCCTGCACGTTGTACCTTTCTGCTCTGGGGCAATGTAGCACACCCAGAGCAGAAGTTCTGCTTCAGCCAGATCAGGCCTGCAAAGAAACTGCGTTTCACAGGCCTTTGTAAGTGGTGTTCCCGGTAGGCTGTAAGAGCACTTTGCAGAGCGAGTTGTTTCCTAGCTTCCCGAAGAGCTGGAAGCAAGATGCTCTGGGGCCCAACTCGCCGTTTGGAAAGAAGCCTGCACGATGTGACTTTCAGCTCTAGGGCAATGCAGAACACCAGAGCAGAAGTTCTGCTTCAGCCAGATCAGGCCTGCAAAGAAACTGGGTTTCACAGGCCTTTGTAAGAGATGTTCCCGGTAGGCTGTAAGAGCACTGTGCAGAGCGAGTTGTTTCTTAGCTTCCCACAGAGCTGGAAGCAAGATGCTCTGGGGCCCAAATCGACCTTTGGAAAGAAGCCTGCACGTTGTGCCTTTCAGCTCTAGGGCAATGTAGCACACCCAGCGCAGAAGTTCTGCTTCATCCAGATCAGGCCTGCAAAGAAACTGCGTTTCACAGGCCTTTGTAAGAGATGTTCCCGGTAGGCTGTAAGAGCACTGTGCAGAGCGAGTTGTTTCTTAGCTTCCCAAAGAGCTGGAAGCAAGATGCTCTGGGGCCCAACTCGCCCTTTGGAAAGAAGCCTGCACGTTGTGCCTTTCAGCTCTAGGGCAATGTAGCACACCCAGAGCAGAAGTTCTGCTTCAGCCAGATCAGTCCTGCAGCGAAACTGCGTTTCACAGGCCTTTGTAAGTGATGTTCCCGGTAGGCTGTAAGAGCACTTTGCAGAGCGAGTTGTTTCTTAGCTTCCCAAAGAGCTGGAAGCAAGATGCTCTGGGGCCCAACTCGCCCTTTGGAAAGAAGCCTGCACGTTTTGCCTTTCTGCTCCAGGGCAATGTAGCACACCCAGAGCAGAAGTTCTGCTTCAGCCAGATCAGGCCTGCAAAGAAACTGCGTTTCACAGGCCTTTGTAAGTGGTGTTCCCGGTAGGCTGTAAGAGCACTTTGCAGAGCGAGTTGTTTCTTAGCTTCCCAAAGAGCTGGAAGCAAGATGCTCTGGGGCCGAACTCACCCTTTGGAAAGAAGCCTGCACGTTTTGCCTTTCATCTCTAGGGCAATGTAGAGCACCCAGAGCAGAAGTTCTACTTCAGCCAGATCAGTCCTGCAGAGAAACTGCGTTTCACAGGCCTTTGTAAGTGATGTTCCCGGTAGGCTGTAAGAGCACTGTGCAGAGCGAGTTGTTTCTTAGCTTCCCAAAGAGCTGGAAGCAAGATGCTCTGGGGCCCAACTCGCCCTTTGGAAAGAAGCCTGCACGTTGTGCCTTTCTGATCTAGGGCAATGTAGCACACCCAGAGCAGTAGTTCTGCTGCAGCCAGATGAGGACTGCAAAGAAACTGCGTTTCACAGGCCTTTGTAAGAGATGTTCCCGGTAGGCTGTGAGAGCACTGTGCAGAGCGAGTTGTTTCTTACCTTCCCAAAGAGCTGGAAGCAAGATGCTCTGGGTCCCAACTCTCTCTTTGGAAAGGAGACTGCACGTTGTGCCTTTGTGCTCTAGGGCAATGTAGCACACACAGAGCAGAAGTTCTGCTTCAGCCAGATCAGGCCTGCGAAGAAACTGCATTTCACAGGCCTTTGTAAGAGATGTTCCTGGTAGGCTGTAAGAGCACTGTGCAGAGCGAGTTGTTTCTTAGCTTCCCAAAGAGCTGGAAGCAAGATGCTCTGGGGCCCAACTCGCCCTTTGGAAAGAAGCCTGCACGTTGTGCCTTTCAGCTCTAGGGCAATGTAGCCCACCCTGAGCAGAAGTTCTGCTTCAGCCAGATGAGGCCTGCAAAGAAACTGGGTGTCACAGGCCTTAGTAAGAGATGTACCCGGTAGGCTCTAAGAGCACTGTGCAGAGCGAGTTGTTTCTTAGCTTCCCAAAGAGCTGGAAGCAAGATGCTCTGGGGCCCAACTCGCCCTTTGGAAAGAAGCCTGCACGTTGTGCCTTTCAGCTTTAGGGCCATGTAGCACAGCCAGAGCAGTAGTTCTGCTGCAGCCAGATGAGGCCTGCAAAGAAACTGCGTTTCACAGGCCTTTGTAAGAGATGTTCCCAGTAGGCTGTGAGAGCACTGTGCAGAGCGAGTTGTTTCTTAGCTTCCCAAAGAGCTGGAAGCAAGATGCTCTGGGGCCCAAATCGCCCTTTGGAAAGAAGCCTGCACGTTGTGCCTTTCAGCTCTAGGGCAATGTAGCACACCCAGAGAAGAAGTTCTGCTTCATCCATATGAGGCCTGCAAAGAAATTGGGTTTCAGAGGCCTTTGTAAGAGATGTACACGGTAGGCTGTAAGAGCACTGTGCAGAGCGAGTTGTTTCTTAGCTTCCAAACAGAGCTGGAAGCAAGATGCTCTGGGGCCGAACTCGACCTTTGGAAAGAAGCCTGCACGTTGTGCCTTTCTGCTCCAGGGCAATGTAGCACACCCAGAGCAGAAGTTCTGATTCAGCCAGATCAGGCCTGCAAAGAAACTGCGTTTCACAGGCCTTTGTAAGAGATGTTCCCGGTAGGCTGTAAGAGCACTGTGCAGAGCGAGTTGTTTCTTAGCTTCCCAAAGAGCTGGAAGCAAGATGCTCTGGGGCCCAACTCGCCCTTTGGAAAGAAGCCTGCACGTTGTGCCTCTCAGCTCTAGGGCAATGTAGCACACCCAGAGCAGAAGTTCTGCTTCAGCCAGACCAGGCCTGCAGATAAACTGCGTTTCACAGGCCTTTGTAAGAGATGTTCCCGGTAGGCTGTAAGAGCACTGTGCAGAGCGAGTTGTTTCTTAGCTTCCCAAAGAGCTGGAAGCAAGATGCTCTGGGGCCCAACTCGCCCTTTGTAAAGAAGCCTGCACGTTGTGCCTTTCAGCTCTAGGGCAATGTAGCACACCCAGAGCAGAAGTTCTGCGTCAGCCAGATCAGGCCTGCAAAGAAACTGCGTTTCACAGGCCTTTGTAAGAGATGTTCCCGGTAGGCTGTAAGAGCACTGTGCAGAGCGAGTTGTTTCTTAGCATCCCAAAGAGCTGGAAGCAAGATGCTCTGGCGACCAACTCGCCCTTTGGAAAGAAGCCTGCACGTTTTGCCTTTCAGCTCTAGGGCAATGTAGCATACCCAGAGCAGAAGTTCTACTTCAGCCAGATCAGTCCTGCAGAGAAACTGCGTTTCACAGGACTCTGTAAGTGATGTTCCCGGTAGGCTGTAAGAGCACTTTGCCGAGTGAGTTGTTTCTTAGCTTCCCAAAGATCTGGAAGCAAGATGCTCTGGTGACCAACTCGCCCTTTGGAAAGAAGCCTGCACGTTGTACCTTTCTGCTCTGGGGTAATGTAGCACACCCAGAGCAGAAGTTCTGCTTCAGCCACATGAGGCCTGCAGAGAAACTGCGTTTCACAGGCCTTTGTAAGAGATGTTGCCGGTAGGCTGTAAGAGCACTGTGCAGAGCGAGTTGTTTCTTAGCTTCCCAAAGAGCTGGAAGCAAGATGCTCTGGGGCCCAACTCGCCCTTTTGAAAGAAGCCTGCACGTTGTGCCTTTCAGCTCTAGGGCAATGTAGCACACCCAGAGCAGTAGTTCTGCTGCAGCCAGATGAGGCCTGCAAAGAAACTGCGTTTCACAGGCCTTTGAAAGAGATGTTCCCGGTAGGCTGTAAGAGCACTGTGCAGAGCGAGTTGTTTCTTAGCTTCCGAAAGAGCTGGAAGCAAGATGCTCTGGGGCCCAACTCACCCTTTGGAAAGAAGCCTGCACGTTGTGCCTCTCAGCTCTAGGGCAATGTAGCACACCCAGAGCAGAAGTTCTGCTTCAGCCATATCAGGCCTGCAAAGAAACTGCGTTTCACAGGCCTTTGAAAGAGATGTTCCTGGTAGGCTGTAAGAGCTCGGTGCGGAGCGAGTTGTTTCTTAGCTTCCCAAAGAGCTGGAAGCAAGATGCTCTGGGGCCCAACTCGCCCTTTGGAAAGAAGCCTGCACGTTGTGCCTTTCAGCTCTAGGGCAATGTAGCACACCCAGAGCAGAAGTTCTGCTTCAGCCACATGAGGCCTGCAGAGAAACTGCGTTTCACAGGCCTTTGTAATAGATGTTGCCGGTAGGCTGTAAGAGCACTGTGCAGAGCGAGTTGTTTCTTAGCTTCCCAAAGAGCTGGAAGCAAGATGCTCTGGGGCCCAACTCGCCCTTTTGAAAGAAGCCTGCACGTTGTGCCTTTCAGCTCTAGGGCAATGTAGCACACCCAGAGCAGAAGTTCTGATTCAGCCACATCAGGCCTGCAAAGAAACTGCGTTTCACAGGCCTTTGTAAGAGATGTTCCCGGTAGGCTGTAAGAGCACTGTGCAGAGCGAGTTGTTTCTTCGCTTCCCAAAGAGCTGGATGCAAGATGCTCTGGGGCCCAACTCGCCCTTTGGAAAGAAGCCTGCACGTTTTGCCTTTCAGCTCTAGGGCAATGTAGAGCACCCAGGGCAGAAGTCCTACTTCAGCCAGATCAGTCCTGCAGAGAAACTGCGTTTCACAGGCCTTTGTAAGTGATGTTCCCGGTAGGCTGTAAGAGAACTGTGCAGAGCGAGTTGTTTCTTAGCTTCCCAAAGAGCTGGATGCAAGATGCTCTGGGGCCCAACTCGCCCTTTGGAAAGAAGCCTGCACGTTGTGCCTTTCTGATCTAGGGCAATGTAGCACACCCAGAGCAGAAGTTCTGCTTCAGCCAGATCAGGCCTGCAGAGAAACTGCATTTCACAGGCCTTTGTAAGAGATGTTCCCGGTAGGCTGTAAGAGCACTGTGCAGAGCAAGTTGTTTCTTAGCTTCCCAAAGAGCTGGAAGCAAGATTCTCTGGGGCCCAACTCGCCCTTTGGAAAGAAGCCTGCACGTTTTGCCTTTCAGCTCTAGGGCAATGTAGCACACCCAGTGCAGAAGTTCTGCTTCAGCCATATCAGTCCTGCAAAGAAACTGCGTTTCACAGGCCTTTGTAAGAGATGTTCCCGGTAGGCTGTAAGAGCACTGTGCAGAGCGAGTGGTTTCTTAGCTTCCCACAGAGCTGGAAGCAAGATGCTCTGCGGCCCAAATCGACCTTTGGAAAGAAGCCTGCACGTTGTGCCTTTCAGCTCTAGGGCAATGTAGCACACCCAGCGCAGAATTTCTGCTTCATCCAGATCAGGCCTGCAAAGAAACTGCGTTTCACAGGCCTTTGTAAGAGATGTTCCCGGTAGGCTGTAAGAGCACTGTGCAGAGCGAGTTGTTTCTTAGCTTCCCAAAGAGCTGGAAGCAAGATGCTCTGGGGCCCAACTCGCCCTTTGGAAAGAAGCCTGCACGTTGTGCCTTTCAGCTCTATGGCAATGTAGCACACCCAGAGCAGAAGTTCTGCTTCAGCCAGATCAGTCCTGCAGCGAAACTGCGTTTCACAGGCCTTTGAAAGTGATGTTCCCGGTAGGCTGTAAGAGCACTTTGCAGAGCGAGTTGTTTCTTAGCTTCCCAAAGAGCTGGAAGCAAGATGCTCTGGGGCCCAACTCGCCCTTTGGAAAGAAGCCTGCACGTTGTGCCTTTCAGCTCTAGGGCAATGTAGCACACCCAGAGCAGTAGTTCTGCTGCAGCCAGATGAGGCCTGCAAAGAAACTGCGTTTCACAGGCCTTTGAAAGAGATGTTCCAGGTAGGCTGTGAGAGCACTGTGCAGAGCGAGTTGTTTCTTAGCTTCCCAAAGAGCTGGAAGCAAGATGCTCTGCGGCCCAACTCTCCCTTTGGAAAGAAGACTGCACGTTGTGCCTTTCAGCTCTAGGGCAATGTAGCCCACCCAGAGCAGAAGTTCTGCTTCAGCCAGATGAGGCCTGCAAAGAAACTGTGTTTCACAGGCCTTTGTAAGAAATGTACCCGGTAGGCTCTAAGAGCACTGTGCAGAGCGAGTTGTTTCTTAGCTTCCCAAAGAGCTGGAAGCAAGATGCTCTGGGGCCCAACTCGCCGTTTGGAACGAAGCCTGCACGTTGTGCCTCTCAGCTCTAGGGCAATGTAGCACACCCAGAGCAGAAGTTCTGCTTCAGCCAGATCAGGCCTGCAGAGAAACTGCGTTTCACAGGCCTTTGTAAGAGATGTTCCCGGTAGGCTGTAAGAGCACTGTGCAGAGCGAGTTATTTCTTAGCTTCCCAAAGAGCTGGAAGCAAGATTCTCTGGGGCCCAACTCGCCCTTTGGAAAGAAGCCTGCACGTTGTGCCTTTCAGCTCTAGGGTAATGTAGCACACGCAGAGCAGAAGTTCTGCGTCAGCCAGATCAGGCCTGCAAAGAAACTGCGTTTCACAGGCCTTTGTAAGAGATGTTCCCGGTAGGCTGTAAGAGCACTGTGCAGAGCGAGTTGTTTCTTAGCATCCCAAAGAGCTGGAAGCAAGATGCTCTGGCGACCAACTCACCCTTTGGAAAGAAGCCTGCACGTTTTGCCTTTCAGCTCTAGGGCAATGTAGCATACCCAGAGCAGAAGTTCTACTTCAGCCAGATCAGTCCTGCAGAGAAACTGCGTTTCACAGGACTCTGTAAGTGATGTTCCCGGTAGGCTGTAAGAGCACTTTGCTGAGTGAGTTGTTTCTTAGCTTCCCAAAGAGCTGGAAGCAAGATGCTCTGGTGACCAACTCGCCCTTTGGAAAGAAGCCTGCACGTTGTACCTTTCTGCTCTGGGGCAATGTAGCACACCCAGAGCAGAAGTTCTGCTTCAGCCAGATCAGGCCTGCAAAGAAACTGCGTTTCACAGGCCTTTGTAAGTGGTGTTCCCGGTAGGCTGTAAGAGCACTTTGCAGAGCGAGTTGTTTCCTAGCTTCCCGAAGAGCTGGAAGCAAGATGCTCTGGGGCCCAACTCGCCGTTTGGAAAGAAGCCTGCACGATGTGACTTTCAGCTCTAGGGCAATGCAGAACACCAGAGCAGAAGTTCTGCTTCAGCCAGATCAGGCCTGCAAAGAAACTGGGTTTCACAGGCCTTTGTAAGAGATGTTCCCGGTAGGCTGTAAGAGCACTGTGCAGAGCGAGTTGTTTCTTAGCTTCCCACAGAGCTGGAAGCAAGATGCTCTGGGGCCCAAATCGACCTTTGGAAAGAAGCCTGCACGTTGTGCCTTTCAGCTCTAGGGCAATGTAGCACACCCAGCGCAGAAGTTCTGCTTCATCCAGATCAGGCCTGCAAAGAAACTGCGTTTCACAGGCCTTTGTAAGAGATGTTCCCGGTAGGCTGTAAGAGCACTGTGCAGAGCGAGTTGTTTCTTAGCTTCCCAAAGAGCTGGAAGCAAGATGCTCTGGGGCCCAACTTGCCCTTTGGAAAGAAGCCTGCACGTTGTGCCTTTCAGCTCTAGGGCAATGTAGCACACCCAGAGCAGAAGTTCTGCTTCAGCCAGATCAGTCCTGCAGCGAAACTGCGTTTCACAGGCCTTTGTAAGTGATGTTCCCGGTAGGCTGTAAGAGCACTTTGCAGAGCGAGTTGTTTCTTAGCTTCCCAAAGAGCTGGAAGCAAGATGCTCTGGGGCCCAACTCGCCCTTTGGAAAGAAGCCTGCACGTTTTGCCTTTCTGCTCCAGGGCAATGTAGCACACCCAGAGCAGAAGTTCTGCTTCAGCCAGATCAGGCCTGCAAAGAAACTGCGTTTCACAGGCCTTTGTAAGTGGTGTTCCCGGTAGGCTGTAAGAGCACTTTGCAGAGCGAGTTGTTTCCTAGCTTCCCGAAGAGCTGGAAGCAAGATGCTCTGGGGCCCAACTCGCCGTTTGGAAAGAAGCCTGCACGTTGTGACTTTCAGCTCTAGGGCAATGCAGAACACCAGAGCAGAAGTTCTGCTTCAGCCAGATCAGGCCTGCAAAGAAACTGGGTTTCACAGGCCTTTGTAAGAGATGTTCCCGGTAGGCTGTAAGAGCACTGTGCAGAGCGAGTTGTTTCTTAGCTTCCCAAAGAGCTGGAAGCAAGATGCTCTGGGTCTAACTCGCCCTTTGGAAAGAAGCCTGCACGTTGTGCCTTTCAGCTCTAGGGCAATGTAGCACACCCAGAGCAGAAGTTCTACTTCAGCCAGATCAGTCCTGCAGCGAAACTGCGTTTCACAGGCCTTTGTAAGTGATGTTCCCGGTAGGCTGTAAGAGCACTTTGCAGAGCGAGTTGTTTCTTAGCTTCCCAAAGAGCTGGAAGCAAGATGCTCTGGGGCCCAACTCGCCCTTTGGAAAGAAGCCTGCACGTTGTGTCTTTCAGCTCTAGGGCAATGTAGCAAACCCAGAGCAGAAGTTCTGATTCAGCCAGATCAGGCCTGCAAAGAAACTGCGTTTCACAGGCCTTTGTAAGAGATGTACCCGGTAGGCTGTAAGAGCACTGTGCAGAGCGAGTTGTTTCTTAGCTTCCCAAAGAGCTGGAAGCAAGATGCTCTGGGGCCCAACACGCCCTTTGGAAAGAAGCCTGCACGTTGTGCCTTTCTGCTCTAGGGCAATGTAGCACACCCAGAGCAGAAGTTCAGCTTCAGCCAGATAAGGCCTGCAAAGAAACTGCGTTTCACAGGCCTTTGTAAGAGATGTTCCCGGTAGGCTGTAAGATCACTGTGCAGAGCGAGTTGTTTCTTAGCTTCCCAAAGAGCTGGAAGCAAGATGCTCTGGGGCCCAACTCGCCCTTTGGAAAGAAGCCTGCACGTTGTGCCTTTCTGCTCTAGGGCAATGTAGCACAGCCAGAGCAGAAGTTGTACTTCAGGCAGATCAGTCCTGCAAAGGAACTGCGTTTCACAGGCCTTTGTAAGTGATGTTCCCGGTAGGCTGTAAGAGCACTGTGCAGAGCGAGTTGTTTCTTAGCTTCCCAAAGAGCTGGAAGCAAGATGCTCTGGGGCCCAACTCGCCCTTTGGAAAGAAGCCTGCACGTTGTGCCTTTCAGCTCTAGGGCAAAGTAGCACACCCAGAGCAGAAGTGCTACTTCAGCCACATCAGGCCTGCAAAGAAACTGTGTTTCACAGGCCTTTGGAAGAGATGTTGCCGGTAGGCTGTAAGAGCACTGTGCAGAGCGAGTTGTTTCTTAGCTTCCCAAAGAGCTGGAAGCAAGATGCTGTGGGGCCCAACTCGCCCTTTGGAAAGAAGCCTGCACGTTGTGCCTTTCAGCTCTAGGGCAAAGTAGCACACCCAGAGCAGAAGTCCTACTTCAGCCAGATCAGGCCTGCAAAGAAACTGCGTTTGACAGGCCTTTGGAAGAGATGTTCCCGGTAGGCTGTAAGAGCACTGTGCAGAGCGAGTTGTTTCTTAGCTTCCCAAAGAGCTGGAAGCAAGATGCTGTGGGGCCCAACTGGCCCTTTGCAAAGAAGCCTGCACGTTGTGCCTTTCAGCTCTAAGGCAATGTAGCACACCCAGAGCAGAAGTCCTACTTCAGCCAGATCAGGCCTGCAAAGACACTGCGTTTCAGAGGCCTTTGGAAGAGATGTTCCCACTAGGCTGTAAGAGCACTGTGCAGAGCGAGTGGTTTCTTAGCTTCCCAAAGAGCTGGAAGCAAGATGCTGTGGGGCCCAACTCGCCCTTTGGAAAGAAGCCTGCACGTTGTGCCTTTCAGCTCTAGGGCAAAGTAGCACACCCAGAGCAGAAGTCCTACTTCAGCCAGATCAGGCCTGCAAAGAAACTGCGTTTCACAGGCCTTTGTAAGAGATGTTCCCGGTAGGCTGTAAGAGCACTGTGCAGAGCGAGTTGTTTTTTAGCTTGTCAAAGAGCTGGAAGCAAGATGCTCTGGGGAACAACTCGCCCTTTGGAAAGAAGCCTGCACGTTGTGACTTTCAGCTCTAGGGCATTGTAGAACAACAGAGCAGAAGTTCTGCTTCAGCCAGATCAGGCCTGCAAAGAAACTGCGTTTCACAGGCCTTTGTAAGAGATGTTCCCTGTAGGCTGTAAGAGCACTGTGCAGAGCAAGTTGTTTCTTAGCTTCCCAAAGAGCTGGAAGCAAGAAGCTCTGGGGCCCAACTCGCCCTTTGGAAGGAAGCCTGCACGTTTTGCCTTTCAGCTCTAGGGCAATGTAAAGCACCCAGAGCAGAAGTTCTACTTCAGCCAGATCACTCCTGCAGAGAGACTGCGTTTCACAGGCCTTTGTAAGTGATGTTCCCGGTAGGCTGTAAGAGCACTGTGCAGAGCGAGTTGTTTCTTAGCTTCCCAAAGAGCTGGAAGCAAGATGCTGTGGGGCCCAACTCGCCCTTTGGAAAGAAGCCTGCACGTTGTGCCTTTCAGCTCTAGGGCAAAGTAGCACACCCAGAGCAGAAGTCCTACTTCAGCCAGATCAGGCATGCAAAGAAACTGCGTTTCACAGGCCTTTGGAAGAGATGTTCCCGGTAGGCTGTAACAGCACTGTGCAGAGCGAGTTGTTTCTTAGCTTCCCAAAGAGCTGGAAACAAGATGCTCTGGGGCCGAACTCGCCCTTTGGAAAGAAGCCTGCACGTTGTGCCTTTCTGCTCTAGGGAAATGTAGCACACCCAGAGGAGAAGTTCAGCTTCAGCCAGATAAGGCCTGCAAAGAAACTGCGTTTCACAGGCCCTTGTAAGAGATGTTCCCGGTAGGCTGTAAGATCACTGTGCAGAGCGAGTTGTTTCTTAGCTTCCCAAAGAGCTGGAAGCAAGATGCTCTGGGGCCCAACTCGCCCTTTGGAAAGAAGCCTGCACGTTGTGCCTTTCTGATCTAGGGCAATGTAGCACACCCAGAGCAGAAGTTCTGCGTCAGCCAGATCAGGCCTGCAAAGAAACTGCGTTTCACAGGCCTTTGTAAGAGATGTTCCCGGTAGGCTGTAAGAGCACTGTGCAGAGCGAGTGGTTTCTTAGCTTCCCAAAGAGCTGGAAGCAAGATGCTGTGGGGCCCAACTCGCCCTTTGGAAAGAAGCCTGCACGTTGTGCCTTTCAGCTCTAGGGCAAAGTAGCACACCCAGAGCAGAAGTCCTACTTCAGCCAGATCAGGCCTGCAAAGAAACTGCGTTTCACAGGCCTTTGGAAGAGATGTTCCCGGTAGGCTGTAAGAGCACTGTGCAGAGCGAGTTGTTTCTTAGCTTCCCAAAGAGCTGGAAGCAAGATGCTGTGGGGCCCAACTCGCCCTTTGGAAAGAAGCCTGCACGTTGTGCCTTTCAGCTCTAGGGCAAAGTAGCACACCCAGAGCAGAAGTGCTACTTCAGCCACATCAGGCCTGCAAAGAAACTGTGTTTCACAGGCCTTTGGAAGAGATGTTGCCGGTAGGCTGTAAGAGCACTGTGCAGAGCGAGTTGTTTCTTAGCTTCCCAAAGAGCTGGAAGCAAGATGCTGTGGGGCCCAACTCGCCCTTTGGAAAGAAGCCTGCACGTTGTGCCTTTCAGCTCTAGGGCAAAGTAGCACACCCAGAGCAGAAGTCCTACTTCAGCCAGATCAGGCCTGCAAAGAAACTGCGTTTGACAGGTCTTTGGAAGAGATGTTCCCGGTAGGCTGTAAGAGCACTGTGCAGAGCGAGTTGTTTCTTAGCTTCCCAAAGAGCTGGAAGCAAGATGCTGTGGGGCCCAACTGGCCCTTTGCAAAGAAGCCTGCACGTTGTGCCTTTCAGCTCTAAGGCAATGTAGCACACCCAGAGCAGAAGTCCTACTTCAGCCAGATCAGGCCTGCAAAGACACTGCGTTTCAGAGGCCTTTGGAAGAGATGTTCCCACTAGGCTGTAAGAGCACTGTGCAGAGCGAGTGGTTTCTTAGCTTCCCAAAGAGCTGGAAGCAAGATGCTGTGGGGCCCAACTCGCCCTTTGGAAAGAAGCCTGCACGTTGTGCCTTTCAGCTCTAGGGCAAAGTAGCACACCCAGAGCAGAAGTCCTACTTCAGCCAGATCAGGCCTGCAAAGAAACTGCGTTTCACAGGCCTTTGTAAGAGATGTTCCCGGTAGGCTGTAAGAGCACTGTGCAGAGCGAGTTGTTTTTTAGCTTGTCAAAGAGCTGGAAGCAAGATGCTCTGGGGAACAACTCGCCCTTTGGAAAGAAGCCTGCACGTTGTGACTTTCAGCTCTAGGGCATTGTAGAACAACAGAGCAGAAGTTCTGCTTCAGCCAGATCAGGCCTGCAAAGAAACTGCGTTTCACAGGCCTTTGTAAGAGATGTTCCCTGTAGGCTGTAAGAGCACTGTGCAGAGCAAGTTGTTTCTTAGCTTCCCAAAGAGCTGGAAGCAAGAAGCTCTGGGGCCCAACTCGCCCTTTGGAAAGAAGCCTGCACGTTTTGCCTTTCAGCTCTAGGGCAATGTAAAGCACCCAGTGCAGAAGTTCTACTTCAGCCAGATCAGTCCTGCAGAGAGACTGCGTTTCACAGGCCTTTGTAAGTGATGTTCCCGGTAGGCTGTAAGAGCACTGTGCAGAGCGAGTTGTTTCTTAGCTTCCCAAAGAGCTGGAAGCAAGATGCTTTGGGGCCCAACTCGCCCTTTGGAAAGAAGCCTGCACGTTGTGCCTTTCTGATCTAGGGCAATGTAGCACACCCAGAGCAGAAGTTCTGCTTCAGCCAGATCAGGCCTGCAAAGAAACTGCGTTTCACAGGCCTTTGGAAGAGATGTTCCCGGTAGGCTGTAAGAGCACTGTGCAGAGCGAGTTGTTTCTTAGCTTCCCAAAGAGCTGGAAGCAAGACGCTCTGGGGCCCAACTCGCCCTTTGGAAAGAAGCCTGCACGTTGTGCCATTCAGCTCTAGGGCAATGTAGCACACCCAGAGCAGAAGTTCTGCTTCATCCATATGAGGCCTGCAAAGAAATTGGGTTTCACAGGCCTTTGTAAGAGATGTACCCGGTAGGCTCTAAGAGCACTGTGCAGAGCGAGTTGTTTCTTAGCTTCCAAAAAGAGCTGGAAGCAAGATGCTCTGGGGCCGAACTCGCCCTTTGGAAAGAAGCCTGCACGTTGTGCCTTTCTGCTCTGGGGCAATGTTGCACACCCAGAGCTGAAGTTCTGATTCAGCCAGAACTGGCCTGCAAAGAAACTGCGTTTCACAGGCCTTTGGAAGAGATGTTCCCGGTAGGCTGTAAGAGCACTGTGTAGAGCGAGTTGTTTCTTAGCTTCCCAAAGAGCTGGAAGCAAGATGCTGTGGGGCCCAACTCGCCCTTTGGAAAGAAGCCTGCACGTTGTGCCTTTCAGCTCTAGGGCAAAGTAGCACACCCAGAGCAGAAGTCCTACTTCAGCCAGATCAGGCCTGCAAAGAAACTGCGTTTCACAGGCCTTTGGAAGAGATGTTCCCGGTAGGCTGTAAGAGCACTGTGCAGAGCGAGTTGTTTCTTAGCTTCCCAAAGAGCTGGAAGCAAGATGCTGTGGGGCCCAACTCGCCCTTTGGAAAGAAGCCTGCACGTTGTGCCTTTCAGCTCTACGGCAAAGTAGCACACCCAGAGCAGAAGTCCTACTTCAGCCAGATCAGGCCTGCAAAGAAACTGCGTTTGACAGGCCTTTGGAAGAGATGTTCCCGGTAGGCTGTAAGAGCACTGTGCAGAGCGAGTGGTTTCTCAGCTTCCCAAAGAGCTGGAAGCAAGACGCTGTGGGGCCCAACTCGCCCTTTGGAAAGAAGCCTGCACGTTGTGCCTTTCAGCTCTAGGGCAAAGTAGCACACCCAGAGCAGAAGTCCTACTTCAGCCAGATCAGGCCTGCGAAGAAACTGCGTTTGACAGGCCTTTGGAAGAGATGTTCCCGGTAGGCTGTAAGAGCACTGTGCAGAGCGAGTTGTTTCTCAGCTTCCCAAAGAGCTGGAAGCAAGATGCTGTGGGGCCCAACTCGCCCTTTGGAAAGAAGCCTGCACGTTGTGCCTTTCAGCTCTAGGGCAAAGTAGCACACCCAGAGCAGAAGTCCTACTTCAGCCAGATCAGGCCTGCAAAGAAACTGCGTTTCACAGGCCTTTGGAAGAGATGTTCCCGGTAGGCTGTAAGAGCACTGTGCAGAGCGAGTGGTTTCTTAGCTTCCCAAAGAGCTGGAAGCAAGATGCTGTGGGGCCCAACTCGCCCTTTGGAAAGAAGCCTGTAAGTTGTGCCTTTCAGCTCTAGGGCAAAGTAGCACACCCAGAGCAGAAGTCCTACTTCAGCCAGATCAGGCCTGCAAAGAAACTGCGTTTCACAGGCCTTTGGAAGAGATGTTCCCGGTAGGCTGTAAGAGCACTGTGCAGAGCGAGTGGTTTCTAGCTTCCCAAAGAGCTGGAAGCAAGATGCTGTGGGGCCCAACTCGCCCTTTGGAAAGCAGCCTGCACGTTGTGCCTTTCAGCTCTAGGGCAAAGTAGCACACCCAGAGCAGAAGTCCTACTTCAGCCAGATCAGGCCTGCAAAGAAACTGCGTTTCACAGGCCTTTGGAAGAGATGTTCCCGGTAGGCTGTAAGAGCACCGTGCAGAGCGAGTTGTTTCTTAGCTTCCCAAAGAGCTGGAAGCAAGATGCTGTGGGGCCCAACTCGCCCTTTGGAAAGAAGCCTGCACGTTGTGCCTTTCAGCTCTAGGGCAAAGTAGCACACCCAGAGCAGAAGTCCTACTTCAGCCAGATCAGGTCTGCAAAGAAACTGCGTTTGACAGGCCTTTGGAAGAGATGTTCCCGGTAGGCTGTAAGAGCACTGTGCAGAGCGAGTTGTTTCTTAGCTTCCCAAAGAGCTGGAAGCAAGATGCTGTGGGGCCCACCTGGCCCTTTGCAAAGAAGCCTGCACGTTGTGCCTTTCAGCTCTAAGGCAATGTAGCACACCCAGAGCAGAAGTCCTACTTCAGCCAGATCAGGCCTGCAAAGACACTGCGTTTCAGAGGCCTTTGGAAGAGATGTTCCCACTAGGCTGTAAGAGCACTGTGCAGAGCGAGTGGTTTCTTAGCTTCCCAAAGAGCTGGAAGCAAGATGCTGTGGGGCCCAACTCGCCCTTTGGAAAGAAGCCTGCACGTTGTGCCTTTCAGCTCTAGGGCAAAGTAGCACACCCAGAGCAGAAGTCCTACTTCAGCCAGATCAGGCCTGCAAAGAAACTGCGTTTCACAGGCCTTTGTAAGAGATGTTCCCGGTAGGCTGTAAGAGCACTGTGCAGAGCTAGTTGTTTTTTAGCTTGTCAAAGAGCTGGAAGCAAGATGCTCTGGGGAACAACTCGCCCTTTGGAAAGAAGCCTGCACGTTGTGACTTTCAGCTCTAGGGCATTGTAGAACAACAGAGCAGAAGTTCTGCTTCAGCCAGATCAGGCCTGCAAAGAAACTGCGTTTCACAGGCCTTTGTAAGAGATGTTCACTGTAGGCTGTAAGAGCACTGTGCAGAGCAAGTTGTTTCTTAGCTTCCCAAAGAGCTGGAAGCAAGAAGCTCTGGGGCCCAACTCGCCCTTTGGAAAGAAGCCTGCACGTTTTGCCTTTCAGCTCTAGGGCAATGTAAAGCACCCAGAGCAGAAGTTCTACTTCAGCCAGATCAGTCCTGCAGAGAGACTGCGTTTCACAGGCCTTTGTAAGTGATGTTCCCGGTAGGCTGTAAGAGCACTGTGCAGAGCGAGTTGTTTCTTAGCTTCCCAAAGAGCTGGAAGCAAGATGCTTTGGGGCCCAACTCGCCCTTTGGAAAGAAGCCTCCACGTTGTGCCTTTCTGATCTAGGGCAATGTAGCACACCCAGAGCAGAAGTTCTGCTTCAGCCAGATCAGGCCTGCAAAGAAACTGCGTTTCACAGGCCTTTGGAAGAGATGTTCCCGGTAGGCTGTAAGAGCACTGTGCAGAGCGAGTTGTTTCTTAGCTTCCCAAAGAGCTGGAAGCAAGACGCTCTGGGGCCCAACTCGCCCTTTGGAAAGAAGCCTGCACGTTGTGCCATTCAGCTCTAGGGCAATGTAGCACACCCAGAGCAGAAGTTCTGCTTCATCCATATGAGGCCTGCAAAGAAATTGGGTTTCACAGGCCTTTGTAAGAGATGTACCCGGTAGGCTCTAAGAGCACTGTGCAGAGCGAGTTGTTTCTTAGCTTCCAAAAAGAGCTGGAAGCAAGATGCTCTGGGGCCGAACTCGCCCTTTGGAAAGAAGCCTGCACGTTGTGCCTTTCTGCTCTGGGACAATGTAGCACACCCAGAGCTGAAGTTCTGATTCAGCCAGAACTGGCCTGCAAAGAAACTGCGTTTCACAGGCCTTTGGAAGAGATGTTCCCGGTAGGCTGTAAGAGCACTGTGTAGAGCGAGTTGTTTCTTAGCTTCCCAAAGAGCTGGAAGCAAGATGCTGTGTGGCCCAACTCGCCCTTTGGAAAGAAGCCTGCACGTTGTGCCTTTCAGCTCTAGGGCAAAGTAGCACACCCAGAGCAGAAGTCCTACTTCAGCCAGATCAGGCCTGCAAAGAAACTGCGTTTCACAGGCCTTTGGAAGAGATGTTCCCGGTAGGCTGTAAGAGCACTGTGCAGAGCGAGTTGTTTCTTAGCTTCCCAAAGAGCTGGAAGCAAGATGCTGTGGGGCCCAACTCGCCCTTTGGAAAGAAGCCTGCACGTTGTGCCTTTCAGCTCTACGGCAAAGTAGCACACCCAGAGCAGAAGTCCTACTTCAGCCAGATCAGGCCTGCAAAGAAACTGCGTTTGACAGGCCTTTGGAAGAGATGTTCCCGGTAGGCTGTAAGAGCACTGTGTAGAGCGAGTGGTTTCTCAGCTTCCCAAAGAGCTGGAAGCAAGATGCTGTGGGGCCCAACTCGCCCTTTGGAAAGAAGCCTGCACGTTGTGCCTTTCAGCTCTAGGGCAAAGTAGCACACCCAGAGCAGAAGTCCTACTTCAGCCAGATCAGGCCTGCGAAGAAACTGCGTTTGACAGGCCTTTGGAAGAGATGTTCCCGGTAGGCTGTAAGAGCACTGTGCAGAGCGAGTTGTTTCTCAGCTTCCCAAAGAGCTGGAAGCAAGATGCTGTGGGGCCCAACTCGCCCTTTAGAAAGAAGCCTGCACGTTGTGCCTTTCAGCTCTAGGGCAAAGTAGCACACCCAGAGCAGAAGTCCTACTTCAGCCAGATCAGGCCTGCAAAGAAACTGCGTTTCACAGGCCTTTGGAAGAGATGTTCCCGGTAGGCTGTAAGAGCACTGTGCAGAGCGAGATGTTTCTTATCTTCCCAAAGAGCTGGAAGCAAGATGCTCTGGGGCCCAACTCGCCCTTTGGAAAGAAGCCTGCACGTTGTGCCTTTCTGCTCTAGGGAAATGTAGCACACCCAGAGCAGAAGTTCAGCTTCTGCCAGATAAGGCCTGCAAAGAATCTGCGTTTCACAGGCCTTTGTAAGAGATGTTCCCGGTAGGCTGTAAGAGCACTGTGCAGAGCGAGTTGTTTCTTAGCTTCCCAAAGAGCTGGAAGCAAGATGCTCTGGGGCCCAACTCGCCCTTTGGAAAGAAGCCTGCACGTTGTGCCTTTCAGCTCTAGGGCAAGGTAGCACACCCAGAGCAGAAGTTCAGCTTCTGCCAGATAAGGCCTGCAAAGAATCTGCGTTTCACAGGCCTTTGTAAGAGATGTTCCCGGTAGGCTGTAAGATCACTGTGCAGAGCGAGTTGTTTCTTAGCTTCCCAAAGAGCTGGAAGCAAGATGCTCTGGGGCCCAACTCGCCCTTTGGAAAGAAGCCTACACGTTGTGCCTTTCAGCTCTAGGGCAAGGTAGCACACCCAGAGCAGAAGTTCTGATTCAGCCAGATCAGGCCTGCAAAGAAACTGCTTTTCACAGGCCTTTGTAAGAGATGTACCCGGTAGGCTGTAAGAGCACTGTGCAGAGCGAGTTGTTTCTTAGCTTCCCAAAGAGCTGGAAGCAAGATGCTCTGGGGCCCAACACGCCCTTTGGAAAGAAGCCTGCACGTTGTGCCTTTCTGCTCTAGGGCAATGTAGCACACCCAGAGCAGAAGTTCTGCTTCAGCCAGATCAGGCCTGCAAAGAAACTGCGTTTCACAGGCCTTTGTAAGAGATGTTCCCGGTAGGCTGTAAGAGCCCTGTGCAGAGCGAGTTGTTTCTTACCTTCCCAAAGAGCTGGAAGCAAGATTCTCTGGGTCCCAACTCGCCCTTTGGAAAGAAGCCTGCACGTTTTGCCTTTCAGCTCTAGGGCAATGTAGCACACCCAGAGCAGAAGTTCTGCTTCAGCCATATCAGGCCTGCAAAGAAACTGGGTTTCACAGGCCTTTGTAAGAGATGTTCCCGGTAGCCTGTAAGAGCACTGTGCAGAGCGAGTTGTTTCTTACCTTCCCAAAGAGCTGGAAGCAAGATGCTCTGGGGCCCAACTCGCCCTTTGGAAAGAAGCCTGCACCTTGTGCCTTTCAGCTCTAGGGCAATGCAGAACACCAGAGCAGAAGTTCTGCTTCAGCCAGATCAGGCCTGCAAAGAAACTGGGTTTCACAGGCCTTTGTAAGAGATGTTCCCGGTAGGCTGTAAGAGCACTCTGCAGAGCGAGTTGTTTCTTGGCTTCCCAAAGAGCTGGAAGCAAGATGCTCTGGGGCCCAACTCGACCTTTGGAAAGAAGCCTGCACCTTGTGCCTTTCAGCTCTAGGGCAATGTAGCACACCCAGAGCAGAAGTTCTGCTTCAGCCAGATCAGGCCTGCAAAGAAACTGCGTTTCACAGGCCTTTGTAAGAGATGTACCCGGTAGGTTGTAAGAGCACTGTGCAGAGCGAGTTGTTTCTTAGCTTCCCAAAGAGATGGAAGCAAGATGCTCTGGGGCCCAACTCGCCCTTTGGAAAGAAGCCTGCACGTTGTGCCTTTCTGCTCTAGGGAAATGTAGCACACCCAGAGCAGTAGTTCTGCTGCAGCCAGATGACGCCTGCAAAGAAACTGCATTTCACAGGCCTTTGTAAGAGATTTTCCCGGTAGGCTGTGAGAGCACTGTGCAGAGCGAGTTGTTTCCTGGCTTCCCAAAGAGCTGGAAGCAAGATGCTCTGGGGCCCAACTCGACCTTTGGAAAGAAGCCTGCACGTTGTGCCTTTCAGCTCTAGGGCAATGTAGCACACCCAGAGCAGAAGTTCTGCTTCAGCCAGTCAGGCCTGCGAAGAAACTGCATTTCACAGGCCTTTGTAAGAGATGTTCCCGGTAGGCTGTAAGAGCACTGTGCAGAGCGAGTTGTTTCTTAGCTTCCCAAAGAGCTGGAAGCAAGATGCTCTGGGGCCCAACTCGACCTTTGGAAAGAAGCCTGCACGTTGTGCCTTTCAGCTCTATGGCAATGTAGCACACCCAGCGCAGAAGTTCTGCTTCATCCAGATCAGGCCTGCAAAGAAACTGCGTTTCACAGGCCTTTGTAAGAGATGTTCCCGGTAGGCTGTAAGAGCACTGTGCAGAGCGACTTGTTTCTTATCTTCCCAAAGAGCTGGAAGCAAGATGCTCTGGGGCCCAACTCGCCCTTTGGAAAGAAGCCTGCACGTTGTGCCTTTCTGCTATAGGGAAATGTAGCACACCCAGAGGAGAAGTTCAGCTTCAGCCAGATCAGGCCTGCAAAGAAACTGCGTTTCACAGGCCTTTGTAAGAGATGTTCCCGGTAGGCTGTAAGAGCCCTGTGCAGAGCGAGTTGTTTCTTACCTTCCCAAAGAGCTGGAAGCAAGATTCTCTGGGTCCCAACTCGCCCTTTGGAAAGAAGCCTGCACGTTTTGCCTTTCAGCTCTAGGGCAATGTAGCACACCCAGAGCAGAAGTTCTGCTTCAGCCATATCAGGCCTGCAAAGAAACTGGGTTTCACAGGCCTTTGTAAGAGATGTTCCCGGTAGCCTGTAAGAGCACTGTGCAGAGCGAGTTGTTTCTTACCTTCCCAAAGAGCTGGAAGCAAGATGCTCTGGGGCCCAACTCGCCCTTTGGAAAGAAGCCTGCACCTTGTGCCTTTCAGCTCTAGGGCAATGCAGAACACCAGAGCAGAAGTTCTGCTTCAGCCAGATCAGGCCTGCAAAGAAACTGGGTTTCACAGGCCTTTGTAAGAGATGTTCCCGGTAGGCTGTAAGAGCACTCTGCAGAGCGAGTTGTTTCTTGGCTTCCCAAAGAGCTGGAAGCAAGATGCTCTGGGGCCCAACTCGACCTTTGGAAAGAAGCCTGCACCTTGTGCCTTTCAGCTCTAGGGCAATGTAGCACACCCAGAGCAGAAGTTCTGCTTCAGCCAGATCAGGCCTGCAAAGAAACTGCGTTTCACAGGCCTTTGTAAGAGATGTACCCGGTAGGTTGTAAGAGCACTGTGCAGAGCGAGTTGTTTCTTAGCTTCCCAAAGAGATGGAAGCAAGATGCTCTGGGGCCCAACTCGCCCTTTGGAAAGAAGCCTGCACGTTGTGCCTTTCTGCTCTAGGGAAATGTAGCACACCCAGAGCAGTAGTTCTGCTGCAGCCAGATGACGCCTGCAAAGAAACTGCATTTCACAGGCCTTTGTAAGAGATTTTCCCGGTAGGCTGTGAGAGCACTGTGCAGAGCGAGTTGTTTCCTGGCTTCCCAAAGAGCTGGAAGCAAGATGCTCTGGGGCCCAACTCGACCTTTGGAAAGAAGCCTGCACGTTGTGCCTTTCAGCTCTAGGGCAATGTAGCACACCCAGAGCAGAAGTTCTGCTTCAGCCAGTCAGGCCTGCGAAGAAACTGCATTTCACAGGCCTTTGTAAGAGATGTTCCCGGTAGGCTGTAAGAGCACTGTGCAGAGCGAGTTGTTTCTTAGCTTCCCAAAGAGCTGGAAGCAAGATGCTCTGGGGCCCAACTCGACCTTTGGAAAGAAGCCTGCACGTTGTGCCTTTCAGCTCTATGGCAATGTAGCACACCCAGCGCAGAAGTTCTGCTTCATCCAGATCAGGCCTGCAAAGAAACTGCGTTTCACAGGCCTTTGTAAGAGATGTTCCCGGTAGGCTGTAAGAGCACTGTGCAGAGCGACTTGTTTCTTATCTTCCCAAAGAGCTGGAAGCAAGATGCTCTGGGGCCCAACTCGCCCTTTGGAAAGAAGCCTGCACGTTGTGCCTTTCTGCTATAGGGAAATGTAGCACACCCAGAGGAGAAGTTCAGCTTCAGCCAGATAAGGCCTGCAAAGAAACTGCGTTTCACAGGCCCTTGTAAGAGATGTTCCCGGTAGGCTGTAAGATCACTGTGCAGAGCGAGTTGTTTCTTAGCTTCCCAAAGAGCTGGAAGCAAGATGCTCTGGGGCCCAACTCGCCCTTTGGACAGAAGCCTGCACGTTGTGCCTTTCAGCTCTAGCGAAATGTAGCACACCCAGAGCAGAAGTTCTGCTTCAGCCAGATGAGGCCTGCAAAGAAACAGCGTTTCACAGGGCTTTGTAAGAGATGTACCCGGTAGGCTGTAAGAGCACTGTGCAGAGCGAGTTGTTTCTTAGCTTCCCAAAGAGCTGGAAGCAAGATGCTCTGGGGCCCAACTCGACCTTTGGAAAGAAGCCTGCACGTTGTGCCTTTCAGCTCTATGGCAATGTAGCACACCCAGCGCAGAAGTTCTGCTTCATCCAGATCAGGCCTGCAAAGAAACTGCGTTTCACAGGCCTTTGTAAGAGATGTTCCCGGTAGGCTGTAAGAGCACTGTGCAGAGCGACTTGTTTCTTATCTTCCCAAAGAGCTGGAAGCAAGATGCTCTGGGGCCCAACTCGCCCTTTGGAAAGAAGCCTGCACGTTGTGCCTTTCTGCTTTAGGGCAATGTAGCACACCCAGAGCAGTAGTTCTGCTGCAGCCAGAGGACGCCTGCAAAGAAACTGCATTTCACAGGCCTTTGTAAGAGATTTTCCCGGTAGGCTATGAGAGCACTGTGCAGAGCGAGTTGTTTCCTGGCTTCCCAAAGAGCTGGAAGCAAGATGCTCTGGGGCCCAACTCGCCCTTTGGAAAGAAGCCTGCACGTTGTGCCTTTCAGCTCTAGGGCAAAGTAGCACACCCAGAGCAGAAGTCCTACTTCAGCCAGATCAGGCCTGCAAAGAAACTGCGTTTGACAGGTCTTTGGAAGAGATGTTCCCGGTAGGCTGTAAGAGCACTGTGCAGAGCGAGTTGTTTCTTAGCTTCCCAAAGAGCTGGAAGCAAGATGCTGTGGGGCCCAACTGGCCCTTTGCAAAGAAGCCTGCACGTTGTGCCTTTCAGCTCTAAGGCAATGTAGCACACCCAGAGCAGAAGTCCTACTTCAGCCAGATCAGGCCTGCAAAGACACTGCGTTTCAGAGGCCTTTGGAAGAGATGTTCCCACTAGGCTGTAAGAGCACTGTGCAGAGCGAGTGGTTTCTTAGCTTCCCAAAGAGCTGGAAGCAAGATGCTGTGGGGCCCAACTCGCCCTTTGGAAAGAAGCCTGCACGTTGTGCCTTTCAGCTCTAGGGCAAAGTAGCACACCCAGAGCAGAAGTCCTACTTCAGCCAGATCAGGCCTGCAAAGAAACTGCGTTTCACAGGCCTTTGTAAGAGATGTTCCCGGTAGGCTGTAAGAGCACTGTGCAGAGCGAGTTGTTTTTTAGCTTGTCAAAGAGCTGGAAGCAAGATGCTCTGGGGAACAACTCGCCCTTTGGAAAGAAGCCTGCACGTTGTGACTTTCAGCTCTAGGGCATTGTAGAACAACAGAGCAGAAGTTCTGCTTCAGCCAGATCAGGCCTGCAAAGAAACTGCGTTTCACAGGCCTTTGTAAGAGATGTTCCCTGTAGGCTGTAAGAGCACTGTGCAGAGCAAGTTGTTTCTTAGCTTCCCAAAGAGCTGGAAGCAAGAAGCTCTGGGGCCCAACTCGCCCTTTGGAAAGAAGCCTGCACGTTTTGCCTTTCAGCTCTAGGGCAATGTAAAGCACCCAGAGCAGAAGTTCTACTTCAGCCAGATCAGTCCTGCAGAGAGACTGCGTTTCACAGGCCTTTGTAAGTGATGTTCCCGGTAGGCTGTAAGAGCACTGTGCAGAGCGAGTTGTTTCTTAGCTTCCCAAAGAGCTGGAAGCAAGATGCTTTGGGGCCCAACTCGCCCTTTGGAAAGAAGCCTGCACGTTGTGCCTTTCTGATCTAGGGCAATGTAGCACACCCAGAGCAGAAGTTCTGCTTCAGCCAGATCAGGCCTGCAAAGAAACTGCGTTTCACAGGCCTTTGGAAGAGATGTTCCCGGTAGGCTGTAAGAGCACTGTGCAGAGGGAGTTGTTTCTTAGCTTCCCAAAGAGCTGGAAGCAAGACGCTCTGGGGCCCAACTCGCCCTTTGGAAAGAAGCCTGCACGTTGTGCCATTCAGCTCTAGGGCAATGTAGCACACCCAGAGCAGAAGTTCTGCTTCATCCATATGAGGCCTGCAAAGAAATTGGGTTTCACAGGCCTTTGTAAGAGATGTACCCGGTAGGCTCTAAGAGCACTGTGCAGAGCGAGTTGTTTCTTAGCTTCCAAAAAGAGCTGGAAGCAAGATGCTCTGGGGCCGAACTCGCCCTTTGGAAAGAAGCCTGCACGTTGTGCCTTTCTGCTCTGGGGCAATGTAGCACACCCAGAGCTGAAGTTCTGATTCAGCCAGAACTGGCCTGCAAAGAAACTGCGTTTCACAGGCCTTTGGAAGAGATGTTCCCGGTAGGCTGTAAGAGCACTGTGTAGAGCGAGTTGTTTCTTAGCTTCCCAAAGAGCTGGAAGCAAGATGCTGTGGGGCCCAACTCGCCCTTTGGAAAGAAGCCTGCACGTTGTGCCTTTCAGCTCTAGGGCAAAGTAGCACACCCAGAGCAGAAGTCCTACTTCAGCCAGATCAGGCCTGCAAAGAAACTGCGTTTCACAGGCCTTTGGAAGAGATGTTCCCGGTAGGCTGTAAGAGCACTGTGCAGAGCGAGTTGTTTCTTAGCTTCCCAAAGAGCTGGAAGCAAGATGCTGTGGGGCCCAACTCGCCCTTTGGAAAGAAGCCTGCACGTTGTGCCTTTCAGCTCTACGGCAAAGTAGCACACCCAGAGCAGAAGTCCTACTTCAGCCAGATCAGGCCTGCAAAGAAACTGCGTTTGACAGGCCTTTGGAAGAGATGTTCCCGGTAGGCTGTAAGAGCACTGTGCAGAGCGAGTGGTTTCTCAGCTTCCCAAAGAGCTGGAAGCAAGACGCTGTGGGGCCCAACTCGCCCTTTGGAAAGAAGCCTGCACGTTGTGCCTTTCAGCTCTAGGGCAAAGTAGCACACCCAGAGCAGAAGTCCTACTTCAGCCAGATCAGGCCTGCGAAGAAACTGCGTTTGACAGGCCTTTGGAAGAGATGTTCCCGGTAGGCTGTAAGAGCACTGTGCAGAGCGAGTTGTTTCTCAGCTTCCCAAAGAGCTGGAAGCAAGATGCTGTGGGGCCCAACTCGCCCTTTGGAAAGAAGCCTGCACGTTGTGCCTTTCAGCTCTAGGGCAAAGTAGCACACCCAGAGCAGAAGTCCTACTTCAGCCAGATCAGGCCTGCAAAGAAACTGCGTTTCACAGGCCTTTGGAAGAGATGTTCCCGGTAGGCTGTAAGAGCACTGTGCAGAGCGAGTGGTTTCTTAGCTTCCCAAAGAGCTGGAAGCAAGATGCTGTGGGGCCCAACTCGCCCTTTGGAAAGAAGCCTGTAAGTTGTGCCTTTCAGCTCTAGGGCAAAGTAGCACACCCAGAGCAGAAGTCCTACTTCAGCCAGATCAGGCCTGCAAAGAAACTGCGTTTCACAGGCCTTTGGAAGAGATGTTCCCGGTAGGCTGTAAGAGCACTGTGCAGAGCGAGTGGTTTCTAGCTTCCCAAAGAGCTGGAAGCAAGATGCTGTGGGGCCCAACTCGCCCTTTGGAAAGCAGCCTGCACGTTGTGCCTTTCAGCTCTAGGGCAAAGTAGCACACCCAGAGCAGAAGTCCTACTTCAGCCAGATCAGGCCTGCAAAGAAACTGCGTTTCACAGGCCTTTGGAAGAGATGTTCCCGGTAGGCTGTAAGAGCACCGTGCAGAGCGAGTTGTTTCTTAGCTTCCCAAAGAGCTGGAAGCAAGATGCTGTGGGGCCCAACTCGCCCTTTGGAAAGAAGCCTGCACGTTGTGCCTTTCAGCTCTAGGGCAAAGTAGCACACCCAGAGCAGAAGTCCTACTTCAGCCAGATCAGGTCTGCAAAGAAACTGCGTTTGACAGGCCTTTGGAAGAGATGTTCCCGGTAGGCTGTAAGAGCACTGTGCAGAGCGAGTTGTTTCTTAGCTTCCCAAAGAGCTGGAAGCAAGATGCTGTGGGGCCCACCTGGCCCTTTGCAAAGAAGCCTGCACGTTGTGCCTTTCAGCTCTAAGGCAATGTAGCACACCCAGAGCAGAAGTCCTACTTCAGCCAGATCAGGCCTGCAAAGACACTGCGTTTCAGAGGCCTTTGGAAGAGATGTTCCCACTAGGCTGTAAGAGCACTGTGCAGAGCGAGTGGTTTCTTAGCTTCCCAAAGAGCTGGAAGCAAGATGCTGTGGGGCCCAACTCGCCCTTTGGAAAGAAGCCTGCACGTTGTGCCTTTCAGCTCTAGGGCAAAGTAGCACACCCAGAGCAGAAGTCCTACTTCAGCCAGATCAGGCCTGCAAAGAAACTGCGTTTCACAGGCCTTTGTAAGAGATGTTCCCGGTAGGCTGTAAGAGCACTGTGCAGAGCTAGTTGTTTTTTAGCTTGTCAAAGAGCTGGAAGCAAGATGCTCTGGGGAACAACTCGCCCTTTGGAAAGAAGCCTGCACGTTGTGACTTTCAGCTCTAGGGCATTGTAGAACAACAGAGCAGAAGTTCTGCTTCAGCCAGATCAGGCCTGCAAAGAAACTGCGTTTCACAGGCCTTTGTAAGAGATGTTCACTGTAGGCTGTAAGAGCACTGTGCAGAGCAAGTTGTTTCTTAGCTTCCCAAAGAGCTGGAAGCAAGAAGCTCTGGGGCCCAACTCGCCCTTTGGAAAGAAGCCTGCACGTTTTGCCTTTCAGCTCTAGGGCAATGTAAAGCACCCAGAGCAGAAGTTCTACTTCAGCCAGATCAGTCCTGCAGAGAGACTGCGTTTCACAGGCCTTTGTAAGTGATGTTCCCGGTAGGCTGTAAGAGCACTGTGCAGAGCGAGTTGTTTCTTAGCTTCCCAAAGAGCTGGAAGCAAGATGCTTTGGGGCCCAACTCGCCCTTTGGAAAGAAGCCTGCACGTTGTGCCTTTCTGATCTAGGGCAATGTAGCACACCCAGAGCAGAAGTTCTGCTTCAGCCAGATCAGGCCTGCAAAGAAACTGCGTTTCACAGGCCTTTGGAAGAGATGTTCCCGGTAGGCTGTAAGAGCACTGTGCAGAGCGAGTTGTTTCTTAGCTTCCCAAAGAGCTGGAAGCAAGACGCTCTGGGGCCCAACTCGCCCTTTGGAAAGAAGCCTGCACGTTGTGCCATTCAGCTCTAGGGCAATGTAGCACACCCAGAGCAGAAGTTCTGCTTCATCCATATGAGGCCTGCAAAGAAATTGGGTTTCACAGGCCTTTGTAAGAGATGTACCCGGTAGGCTCTAAGAGCACTGTGCAGAGCGAGTTGTTTCTTAGCTTCCAAAAAGAGCTGGAAGCAAGATGCTCTGGGGCCGAACTCGCCCTTTGGAAAGAAGCCTGCACGTTGTGCCTTTCTGCTCTGGGACAATGTAGCACACCCAGAGCTGAAGTTCTGATTCAGCCAGAACTGGCCTGCAAAGAAACTGCGTTTCACAGGCCTTTGGAAGAGATGTTCCCGGTAGGCTGTAAGAGCACTGTGTAGAGCGAGTTGTTTCTTAGCTTCCCAAAGAGCTGGAAGCAAGATGCTGTGTGGCCCAACCTGCCCTTTGGAAAGAAGCCTGCACGTTGTGCCTTTCAGCTCTAGGGCAAAGTAGCACACCCAGAGCAGAAGTCCTACTTCAGCCAGATCAGGCCTGCAAAGAAACTGCGTTTCACAGGCCTTTGGAAGAGATGTTCCCGGTAGGCTGTAAGAGCACTGTGCAGAGCGAGTTGTTTCTTAGCTTCCCAAAGAGCTGGAAGCAAGATGCTGTGGGGCCCAACTCGCCCTTTGGAAAGAAGCCTGCACGTTGTGCCTTTCTGCTCTAGGGAAATGTAGCACACCCAGAGCAGAAGTTCAGCTTCTGCCAGATAAGGCCTGCAAAGAATCTGCGTTTCACAGGCCTTTGTAAGAGATGTTCCCGGTAGGCTGTAAGAGCACTGTGCAGAGCGAGTTGTTTCTTAGCTTCCCAAAGAGCTGGAAGCAAGATGCTCTGGGGCCCAACTCGCCCTTTGGAAAGAAGCCTGCACGTTGTGCCTTTCAGCTCTAGGGCAAGGTAGCACACCCAGAGCAGAAGTTCAGCTTCTGCCAGATAAGGCCTGCAAAGAAACTGCGTTTCACAGGCCTTTGGAAGAGATGTTCCCGGTAGGCTGTAAGATCACTGTGCAGAGCGAGTTGTTTCTTAGCTTCCCAAAGAGCTGGAAGCAAGATGCTCTGGGGCCCAACTCGCCCTTTGGAAAGAAGCCTGCACGTTGTGCCTTTCAGCTCTAGGGCAAGGTAGCACACCCAGAGCAGAAGTTCTGATTCAGCCAGATCAGGCCTGCAAAGAAACTGCTTTTCACAGGCCTTTGTAAGAGATGTACCCGGTAGGCTGTAAGAGCACTGTGCAGAGCGAGTTGTTTCTTAGCTTCCCAAAGAGCTGGAAGCAAGATGCTCTGGGGCCCAACACGCCCTTTGGAAAGAAGCCTGCACGTTGTGCCTTTCTGCTCTAGGGCAATGTAGCACACCCAGAGCAGAAGTTCTGCTTCAGCCAGATCAGGCCTGCAAAGAAACTGCGTTTCACAGGCCTTTGTAAGAGATGTTCCCGGTAGGCTGTAAGAGCCCTGTGCAGAGCGAGTTGTTTCTTACCTTCCCAAAGAGCTGGAAGCAAGATTCTCTGGGTCCCAACTCGCCCTTTGGAAAGAAGCCTGCACGTTTTGCCTTTCAGCTCTAGGGCAATGTAGCACACCCAGAGCAGAAGTTCTGCTTCAGCCATATCAGGCCTGCAAAGAAACTGGGTTTCACAGGCCTTTGTAAGAGATGTTCCCGGTAGCCTGTAAGAGCACTGTGCAGAGCGAGTTGTTTCTTACCTTCCCAAAGAGCTGGAAGCAAGATGCTCTGGGGCCCAACTCGCCCTTTGGAAAGAAGCCTGCACCTTGTGCCTTTCAGCTCTAGGGCAATGCAGAACACCAGAGCAGAAGTTCTGCTTCAGCCAGATCAGGCCTGCAAAGAAACTGGGTTTCACAGGCCTTTGTAAGAGATGTTCCCGGTAGGCTGTAAGAGCACTGTGCAGAGCGAGATGTTTCTTATCTTCCCAAAGAGCTGGAAGCAAGATGCTCTGGGGCCCAACTCGCCCTTTGGAAAGAAGCCTGCACGTTGTGCCTTTCTGCTCTAGGGCAATGTAGCACACCCAGAGCAGAAGTTCCTCTTCTGCCAGATAAGGCCTGCAAAGAATCTGCGTTTCACAGGCCTTTGTAAGAGATGTTCCCGGTAGGCTGTAAGATCACTGTGCAGAGCGAGTTGTTTCTTAGCTTCCCAAAGAGCTGGAAGCAAGATGCTCTGGGGCCCAACTCGCCCTTTGGAAAGAAGCCTGCACGTTGTGTCTTTCAGCTCTAGGGCAATGTAGCAAACCCAGAGCAGAAGTTCTGATTCAGCCAGATCAGGCCTGCAAAGAAACTGCGTTTCACAGGCCTTTGTAAGAGATGTACCCGGTAGGCTGTAAGAGCACTGTGCAGAGCGAGTTGTTTCTTAGCTTCCCAAAGAGCTGGAAGCAAGATGCTCTGGGGCCCAACACGCCCTTTGGAAAGAAGCCTGCACGTTGTGCCTTTCTGCTCTAGGGCAATGTAGCACACCCAGAGCAGAAGTTCAGCTTCAGCCAGATAAGGCCTGCAAAGAAACTGCGTTTCACAGGCCTTTGTAAGAGATGTTCCCGGTAGGCTGTAAGATCACTGTGCAGAGCGAGTTGTTTCTTAGCTTCCCAAAGAGCTGGAAGCAAGATGCTCTGGGGCCCAACTCGCCCTTTGGAAAGAAGCCTGCACGTTGTGCCTTTCTGCTCTAGGGCAATGTAGCACAGCCAGAGCAGAAGTTGTACTTCAGGCAGATCAGTCCTGCAAAGGAACTGCGTTTCACAGGCCTTTGTAAGTGATGTTCCCGGTAGGCTGTAAGAGCACTGTGCAGAGCGAGTTGTTTCTTAGCTTCCCAAAGAGCTGGAAGCAAGATGCTCTGGGGCCCAACTCGCCCTTTGGAAAGAAGCCTGCACGTTGTGCCTTTCAGCTCTAGGGCAAAGTAGCACACCCAGAGCAGAAGTGCTACTTCAGCCACATCAGGCCTGCAAAGAAACTGTGTTTCACAGGCCTTTGGAAGAGATGTTGCCGGTAGGCTGTAAGAGCACTGTGCAGAGCGAGTTGTTTCTTAGCTTCCCAAAGAGCTGGAAGCAAGATGCTGTGGGGCCCAACTCGCCCTTTGGAAAGAAGCCTGCACGTTGTGCCTTTCAGCTCTAGGGCAAAGTAGCACACCCAGAGCAGAAGTCCTACTTCAGCCAGATCAGGCCTGCAAAGAAACTGCGTTTGACAGGCCTTTGGAAGAGATGTTCCCGGTAGGCTGTAAGAGCACTGTGCAGAGCGAGTTGTTTCTTAGCTTCCCAAAGAGCTGGAAGCAAGATGCTGTGGGGCCCAACTGGCCCTTTGCAAAGAAGCCTGCACGTTGTGCCTTTCAGCTCTAAGGCAATGTAGCACACCCAGAGCAGAAGTCCTACTTCAGCCAGATCAGGCCTGCAAAGACACTGCGTTTCAGAGGCCTTTGGAAGAGATGTTCCCACTAGGCTGTAAGAGCACTGTGCAGAGCGAGTGGTTTCTTAGCTTCCCAAAGAGCTGGAAGCAAGATGCTGTGGGGCCCAACTCGCCCTTTGGAAAGAAGCCTGCACGTTGTGCCTTTCAGCTCTAGGGCAAAGTAGCACACCCAGAGCAGAAGTCCTACTTCAGCCAGATCAGGCCTGCAAGGAAACTGCGTTTCACAGGCCTTTGTAAGAGATGTTCCCGGTAGGCTGTAAGAGCACTGTGCAGAGCGAGTTGTTTTTTAGCTTGTCAAAGAGCTGGAAGCAAGATGCTCTGGGGAACAACTCGCCCTTTGGAAAGAAGCCTGCACGTTGTGACTTTCAGCTCTAGGGCATTGTAGAACAACAGAGCAGAAGTTCTGCTTCAGCCAGATCAGGCCTGCAAAGAAACTGCGTTTCACAGGCCTTTGTAAGAGATGTTCCCTGTAGGCTGTAAGAGCACTGTGCAGAGCAAGTTGTTTCTTAGCTTCCCAAAGAGCTGGAAGCAAGAAGCTCTGGGGCCCAACTCGCCCTTTGGAAAGAAGCCTGCACGTTTTGCCTTTCAGCTCTAGGGCAATGTAAAGCACCCAGAGCAGAAGTTCTACTTCAGCCAGATGAGTCCTGCAGAGAGACTGCGTTTCACAGGCCTTTGTAAGTGATGTTCCCGGTAGGCTGTAAGAGCACTGTGCAGAGCGAGTTGTTTCTTAGCTTCCCAAAGAGCTGGAAGCAAGATGCTGTGGGGCCCAACTCGCCCTTTGGAAAGAAGCCTGCACGTTGTGCCTTTCAGCTCTAGGGCAAAGTAGCACACCCAGAGCAGAAGTCCTACTTCAGCCAGATCAGGCATGCAAAGAAACTGCGTTTCACAGGCCTTTGGAAGAGATGTTCCCGGTAGGCTGTAACAGCACTGTGCAGAGCGAGTTGTTTCTTAGCTTCCCAAAGAGCTGGAAACAAGATGCTCTGGGGCCGAACTCGCACTTTGGAAAGAAGCCTGCATGTTGTGCCTTTCTGCTCTAGGGAAATGTAGCACACCCAGAGGAGAAGTTCAGCTTCAGCCAGATAAGGCCTGCAAAGAAACTGCGTTTCACAGGCCCTTGTAAGAGATGTTCCCGGTAGGCTGTAAGATCACTGTGCAGAGCGAGTTGTTTCTTAGCTTCCCAAAGAGCTGGAAGCAAGATGCTCTGGGGCCCAACTCGCCCTTTGGAAAGAAGCCTGCACGTTGTGCCTTTCTGATCTAGGGCAATGTAGCACACCCAGAGCAGAAGTTCTGCGTCAGCCAGATCAGGCCTGCAAAGAAACTGCGTTTCACAGGCCTTTGTAAGAGATGTTCCCGGTAGGCTGTAAGAGCACTGTGCAGAGCGAGTGGTTTCTTAGCTTCCCAAAGAGCTGGAAGCAAGATGCTGTGGGGCCCAACTCGCCCTTTGGAAAGAAGCCTGCACGTTGTGCCTTTCAGCTCTAGGGCAAAGTAGCACACCCAGAGCAGAAGTCCTACTTCAGCCAGATCAGGCCTGCAAAGAAACTGCGTTTGACAGGTCTTTGGAAGAGATGTTCCCGGTAGGCTGTAAGAGCACTGTGCAGAGCGAGTTGTTTCTTAGCTTCCCAAAGAGCTGGAAGCAAGATGCTGTGGGGCCCAACTGGCCCTTTGCAAAGAAGCCTGCACGTTGTGCCTTTCAGCTCTAAGGCAATGTAGCACACCCAGAGCAGAAGTCCTACTTCAGCCAGATCAGGCCTGCAAAGACACTGCGTTTCAGAGGCCTTTGGAAGAGATGTTCCCACTAGGCTGTAAGAGCACTGTGCAGAGCGAGTGGTTTCTTAGCTTCCCAAAGAGCTGGAAGCAAGATGCTGTGGGGCCCAACTCGCCCTTTGGAAAGAAGCCTGCACGTTGTGCCTTTCAGCTCTAGGGCAAAGTAGCACACCCAGAGCAGAAGTCCTACTTCAGCCAGATCAGGCCTGCAAAGAAACTGCGTTTCACAGGCCTTTGTAAGAGATGTTCCCGGTAGGCTGTAAGAGCACTGTGCAGAGCGAGTTGTTTTTTAGCTTGTCAAAGAGCTGGAAGCAAGATGCTCTGGGGAACAACTCGCCCTTTGGAAAGAAGCCTGCACGTTGTGACTTTCAGCTCTAGGGCATTGTAGAACAACAGAGCAGAAGTTCTGCTTCAGCCAGATCAGGCCTGCAAAGAAACTGCGTTTCACAGGCCTTTGTAAGAGATGTTCCCTGTAGGCTGTAAGAGCACTGTGCAGAGCAAGTTGTTTCTTAGCTTCCCAAAGAGCTGGAAGCAAGAAGCTCTGGGGCTCAACTCGCCCTTTGGAAAGAAGCCTGCACGTTTTGCCTTTCAGCTCTAGGGCAATGTAAAGCACCCAGTGCAGAAGTTCTACTTCAGCCAGATCAGTCCTGCAGAGAGACTGCGTTTCACAGGCCTTTGTAAGTGATGTTCCCGGTAGGCTGTAAGAGCACTGTGCAGAGCGAGTTGTTTCTTAGCTTCCCAAAGAGCTGGAAGCAAGATGCTTTGGGGCCCAACTCGCCCTTTGGAAAGAAGCCTGCACGTTGTGCCTTTCTGATCTAGGGCAATGTAGCACACCCAGAGCAGAAGTTCTGCTTCAGCCAGATCAGGCCTGCAAAGAAACTGCGTTTCACAGGCCTTTGGAAGAGATGTTCCCGGTAGGCTGTAAGAGCACTGTGCAGAGCGAGTTGTTTCTTAGCTTCCCAAAGAGCTGGAAGCAAGACGCTCTGGGGCCCAACTCGCCCTTTGGAAAGAAGCCTGCACGTTGTGCCATTCAGCTCTAGGGCAATGTAGCACACCCAGAGCAGAAGTTCTGCTTCATCCATATGAGGCCTGCAAAGAAATTGGGTTTCACAGGCCTTTGTAAGAGATGTACCCGGTAGGCTCTAAGAGCACTGTGCAGAGCGAGTTGTTTCTTAGCTTCCAAAAAGAGCTGGAAGCAAGATGCTCTGGGGCCGAACTCGCCCTTTGGAAAGAAGCCTGCACGTTGTGCCTTTCTGCTCTGGGGCAATGTAGCACACCCAGAGCTGAAGTTCTGATTCAGCCAGAACTGGCCTGCAAAGAAACTGCGTTTCACAGGCCTTTGGAAGAGATGTTCCCGGTAGGCTGTAAGAGCACTGTGTAGAGCGAGTTGTTTCTTAGCTTCCCAAAGAGCTGGAAGCAAGATGCTGTGGGGCCCAACTCGCCCTTTGGAAAGAAGCCTGCACGTTGTGCCTTTCAGCTCTAGGGCAAAGTAGCACACCCAGAGCAGAAGTCCTACTTCAGCCAGATCAGGCCTGCAAAGAAACTGCGTTTCACAGGCCTTTGGAAGAGATGTTCCCGGTAGGCTGTAAGAGCACTGTGCAGAGCGAGTTGTTTCTTAGCTTCCCAAAGAGCTGGAAGCAAGATGCTGTGGGGCCCAACTCGCCCTTTGGAAAGAAGCCTGCACGTTGTGCCTTTCAGCTCTACGGCAAAGTAGCACACCCAGAGCAGAAGTCCTACTTCAGCCAGATCAGGCCTGCAAAGAAACTGCGTTTGACAGGCCTTTGGAAGAGATGTTCCCGGTAGGCTGTAAGAGCACTGTGCAGAGCGAGTGGTTTCTCAGCTTCCCAAAGAGCTGGAAGCAAGACGCTGTGGGGCCCAACTCGCCCTTTGGAAAGAAGCCTGCACGTTGTGCCTTTCAGCTCTAGGGCAAAGTAGCACACCCAGAGCAGAAGTCCTACTTCAGCCAGATCAGGCCTGCGAAGAAACTGCGTTTGACAGGCCTTTGGAAGAGATGTTCCCGGTAGGCTGTAAGAGCACTGTGCAGAGCGAGTTGTTTCTCAGCTTCCCAAAGAGCTGGAAGCAAGATGCTGTGGGGCCCAACTCGCCCTTTGGAAAGAAGCCTGCACGTTGTGCCTTTCAGCTCTAGGGCAAAGTAGCACACCCAGAGCAGAAGTCCTACTTCAGCCAGATCAGGCCTGCAAAGAAACTGCGTTTCACAGGCCTTTGGAAGAGATGTTCCCGGTAGGCTGTAAGAGCACTGTGCAGAGCGAGTGGTTTCTTAGCTTCCCAAAGAGCTGGAAGCAAGATGCTGTGGGGCCCAACTCGCCCTTTGGAAAGAAGCCTGTAAGTTGTGCCTTTCAGCTCTAGGGCAAAGTAGCACACCCAGAGCAGAAGTCCTACTTCAGCCAGATCAGGCCTGCAAAGAAACTGCGTTTCACAGGCCTTTGGAAGAGATGTTCCCGGTAGGCTGTAAGAGCACTGTGCAGAGCGAGTGGTTTCTAGCTTCCCAAAGAGCTGGAAGCAAGATGCTGTGGGGCCCAACTCGCCCTTTGGAAAGCAGCCTGCACGTTGTGCCTTTCAGCTCTAGGGCAAAGTAGCACACCCAGAGCAGAAGTCCTACTTCAGCCAGATCAGGCCTGCAAAGAAACTGCGTTTCACAGGCCTTTGGAAGAGATGTTCCCGGTAGGCTGTAAGAGCACCGTGCAGAGCGAGTTGTTTCTTAGCTTCCCAAAGAGCTGGAAGCAAGATGCTGTGGGGCCCAACTCGCCCTTTGGAAAGAAGCCTGCACGTTGTGCCTTTCAGCTCTAGGGCAAAGTAGCACACCCAGAGCAGAAGTCCTACTTCAGCCAGATCAGGTCTGCAAAGAAACTGCGTTTGACAGGCCTTTGGAAGAGATGTTCCCGGTAGGCTGTAAGAGCACTGTGCAGAGCGAGTTGTTTCTTAGCTTCCCAAAGAGCTGGAAGCAAGATGCTGTGGGGCCCACCTGGCCCTTTGCAAAGAAGCCTGCACGTTGTGCCTTTCAGCTCTAAGGCAATGTAGCACACCCAGAGCAGAAGTCCTACTTCAGCCAGATCAGGCCTGCAAAGACACTGCGTTTCAGAGGCCTTTGGAAGAGATGTTCCCACTAGGCTGTAAGAGCACTGTGCAGAGCGAGTGGTTTCTTAGCTTCCCAAAGAGCTGGAAGCAAGATGCTGTGGGGCCCAACTCGCCCTTTGGAAAGAAGCCTGCACGTTGTGCCTTTCAGCTCTAGGGCAAAGTAGCACACCCAGAGCAGAAGTCCTACTTCAGCCAGATCAGGCCTGCAAAGAAACTGCGTTTCACAGGCCTTTGTAAGAGATGTTCCCGGTAGGCTGTAAGAGCACTGTGCAGAGCTAGTTGTTTTTTAGCTTGTCAAAGAGCTGGAAGCAAGATGCTCTGGGGAACAACTCGCCCTTTGGAAAGAAGCCTGCACGTTGTGACTTTCAGCTCTAGGGCATTGTAGAACAACAGAGCAGAAGTTCTGCTTCAGCCAGATCAGGCCTGCAAAGAAACTGCGTTTCACAGGCCTTTGTAAGAGATGTTCACTGTAGGCTGTAAGAGCACTGTGCAGAGCAAGTTGTTTCTTAGCTTCCCAAAGAGCTGGAAGCAAGAAGCTCTGGGGCCCAACTCGCCCTTTGGAAAGAAGCCTGCACGTTTTGCCTTTCAGCTCTAGGGCAATGTAAAGCACCCAGAGCAGAAGTTCTACTTCAGCCAGATCAGTCCTGCAGAGAGACTGCGTTTCACAGGCCTTTGTAAGTGATGTTCCCGGTAGGCTGTAAGAGCACTGTGCAGAGCGAGTTGTTTCTTAGCTTCCCAAAGAGCTGGAAGCAAGATGCTTTGGGGCCCAACTCGCCCTTTGGAAAGAAGCCTGCACGTTGTGCCTTTCTGATCTAGGTCAATGTAGCACACCCAGAGCAGAAGTTCTGCTTCAGCCAGATCAGGCCTGCAAAGAAACTGCGTTTCACAGGCCTTTGGAAGAGATGTTCCCGGTAGGCTGTAAGAGCACTGTGCAGAGCGAGTTGTTTCTTAGCTTCCCAAAGAGCTGGAAGCAAGACGCTCTGGGGCCCAACTCGCCCTTTGGAAAGAAGCCTGCACGTTGTGCCATTCAGCTCTAGGGCAATGTAGCACACCCAGAGCAGAAGTTCTGCTTCATCCATATGAGGCCTGCAAAGAAATTGGGTTTCACAGGCCTTTGTAAGAGATGTACCCGGTAGGCTCTAAGAGCACTGTGCAGAGCGAGTTGTTTCTTAGCTTCCAAAAAGAGCTGGAAGCAAGATGCTCTGGGGCCGAACTCGCCCTTTGGAAAGAAGCCTGCACGTTGTGCCTTTCTGCTCTGGGACAATGTAGCACACCCAGAGCTGAAGTTCTGATTCAGCCAGAACTGGCCTGCAAAGAAACTGCGTTTCACAGGCCTTTGGAAGAGATGTTCCCGGTAGGCTGTAAGAGCACTGTGTAGAGCGAGTTGTTTCTTAGCTTCCCAAAGAGCTGGAAGCAAGATGCTGTGTGGCCCAACTCGCCCTTTGGAAAGAAGCCTGCACGTTGTGCCTTTCAGCTCTAGGGCAAAGTAGCACACCCAGAGCAGAAGTCCTACTTCAGCCAGATCAGGCCTGCAAAGAAACTGCGTTTCACAGGCCTTTGGAAGAGATGTTCCCGGTAGGCTGTAAGAGCACTGTGCAGAGCGAGTTGTTTCTTAGCTTCCCAAAGAGCTGGAAGCAAGATGCTGTGGGGCCCAACTCGCCCTTTGGAAAGAAGCCTGCACGTTGTGCCTTTCAGCTCTACGGCAAAGTAGCACACCCAGAGCAGAAGTCCTACTTCAGCCAGATCAGGCCTGCAAAGAAACTGCGTTTGACAGGCCTTTGGAAGAGATGTTCCCGGTAGGCTGTAAGAGCACTGTGTAGAGCGAGTGGTTTCTCAGCTTCCCAAAGAGCTGGAAGCAAGATGCTGTGGGGCCCAACTCGCCCTTTGGAAAGAAGCCTGCACGTTGTGCCTTTCAGCTCTAGGGCAAAGTAGCACACCCAGAGCAGAAGTCCTACTTCAGCCAGATCAGGCCTGCGAAGAAACTGCGTTTGACAGGCCTTTGGAAGAGATGTTCCCGGTAGGCTGTAAGAGCACTGTGCAGAGCGAGTTGTTTCTCAGCTTCCCAAAGAGCTGGAAGCAAGATGCTGTGGGGCCCAACTCGCCCTTTAGAAAGAAGCCTGCACGTTGTGCCTTTCAGCTCTAGGGCAAAGTAGCACACCCAGAGCAGAAGTCCTACTTCAGCCAGATCAGGCCTGCAAAGAAACTGCGTTTCACAGGCCTTTGGAAGAGATGTTCCCGGTAGGCTGTAAGAGCACTGTGCAGAGCGAGATGTTTCTTATCTTCCCAAAGAGCTGGAAGCAAGATGCTCTGGGGCCCAACTCGCCCTTTGGAAAGAAGCCTGCACGTTGTGCCTTTCTGCTCTAGGGAAATGTAGCACACCCAGAGCAGAAGTTCAGCTTCTGCCAGATAAGGCCTGCAAAGAATCTGCGTTTCACAGGCCTTTGTAAGAGATGTTCCCGGTAGGCTGTAAGAGCACTGTGCAGAGCGAGTTGTTTCTTAGCTTCCCAAAGAGCTGGAAGCAAGATGCTCTGGGGCCCAACTCGCCCTTTGGAAAGAAGCCTGCACGTTGTGCCTTTCAGCTCTAGGGCAAGGTAGCACACCCAGAGCAGAAGTTCAGCTTCTGCCAGATAAGGCCTGCAAAGAATCTGCGTTTCACAGGCCTTTGTAAGAGATGTTCCCGGTAGGCTGTAAGATCACTGTGCAGAGCGAGTTGTTTCTTAGCTTCCCAAAGAGCTGGAAGCAAGATGCTCTGGGGCCCAACTCGCCCTTTGGAAAGAAGCCTGCACGTTGTGCCTTTCAGCTCTAGGGCAAGTTAGCACACCCAGAGCAGAAGTTCTGATTCAGCCAGATCAGGCCTGCAAAGAAACTGCTTTTCACAGGCCTTTGTAAGAGATGTACCCGGTAGGCTGTAAGAGCACTGTGCAGTGCGAGTTGTTTCTTAGCTTCCCAAAGAGCTGGAAGCAAGATGCTCTGGGGCCCAACACGCCCTTTGGAAAGAAGCCTGCACGTTGTGCCTTTCTGCTCTAGGGCAATGTAGCACACCCAGAGCAGAAGTTCTGCTTCAGCCAGATCAGGCCTGCAAAGAAACTGCGTTTCACAGGCCTTTGTAAGAGATGTTCCCGGTAGGCTGTAAGAGCCCTGTGCAGAGCGAGTTGTTTCTTACCTTCCCAAAGAGCTGGAAGCAAGATTCTCTGGGTCCCAACTCGCCCTTTGGAAAGAAGCCTGCACGTTTTGCCTTTCAGCTCTAGGGCAATGTAGCACACCCAGAGCAGAAGTTCTGCTTCAGCCATATCAGGCCTGCAAAGAAACTGGGTTTCACAGGCCTTTGTAAGAGATGTTCCCGGTAGCCTGTAAGAGCACTGTGCAGAGCGAGTTGTTTCTTACCTTCCCAAAGAGCTGGAAGCAAGATGCTGTGGGGCCCAACTCGCCCTTTGGAAAGAAGCCTGCACCTTGTGCCTTTCAGCTCTAGGGCAATGCAGAACACCAGAGCAGAAGTTCTGCTTCAGCCAGATCAGGCCTGCAAAGAAACTGGGTTTCACAGGCCTTTGTAAGAGATGTTCCCGGTAGGCTGTAAGAGCACTCTGCAGAGCGAGTTGTTTCTTGGCTTCCCAAAGAGCTGGAAGCAAGATGCTCTGGGGCCCAACTCGACCTTTGGAAAGAAGCCTGCACGTTGTGCCTTTCAGCTCTAGGGCAATGTAGCACACCCAGAGCAGAAGTTCTGCTTCAGCCAGATCAGGCCTGCAAAGAAACTGCGTTTCACAGGCCTTTGTAAGAGATGTACCCGGTAGGTTGTAAGAGCACTGTGCAGAGCGAGTTGTTTCTTAGCTTCCCAAAGAGATGGAAGCAAGATGCTCTGGGGCCCAACTCGCCCTTTGGAAAGAAGCCTGCACGTTGTGCCTTTCTGCTCTAGGGAAATGTAGCACACCCAGAGCAGTAGTTCTGCTGCAGCCAGATGACGCCTGCAAAGAAACTGCATTTCACAGGCCTTTGTAAGAGATTTTCCCGGTAGGCTGTGAGAGCACTGTGCAGAGCGAGTTGTTTCCTGGCTTCCCAAAGAGCTGGAAGCAAGATGCTCTGGGGCCCAACTCGCCCTTTGGAAAGAAGCCTGCACGTTGTGCCTTTCAGCTCTAGGGCAATGTAGCACACCCAGAGCAGAAGTTCTGCTTCAGCCAGTCAGGCCTGCGAAGAAACTGCATTTCACAGGCCTTTGTAAGAGATGTTCCCGGTAGGCTGTAAGAGCACTGTGCAGAGCGAGTTGTTTCTTAGCTTCCCAAAGAGCTGGAAGCAAGATGCTCTGGGGCCCAACTCGACCTTTGGAAAGAAGCCTGCACGTTGTGCCTTTCAGCTCTATGGCAATGTAGCACACCCAGCGCAGAAGTTCTGCTTCATCCAGATCAGGCCTGCAAAGAAACTGCGTTTCACAGGCCTTTGTAAGAGATGTTCCCGGTAGGCTGTAAGAGCACTGTGCAGAGCGACTTGTTTCTTATCTTCCCAAAGAGCTGGAAGCAAGATGCTCTGGGGCCCAACTCGCCCTTTGGAAAGAAGCCTGCACGTTGTGCCTTTCTGCTATAGGGAAATGTAGCACACCCAGAGGAGAAGTTCAGCTTCAGCCAGATAAGGCCTGCAAAGAAACTGCGTTTCACAGGCCCTTGTAAGAGATGTTCCCGGTAGGCTGTAAGATCACTGTGCAGAGCGAGTTGTTTCTTAGCTTCCCAAAGAGCTGGAAGCAAGATGCTCTGGGGCCCAACTCGCCCTTTGGACAGAAGCCTGCACGTTGTGCCTTTCAGCTCTAGCGAAATGTAGCACACCCAGAGCAGAAGTTCTGCTTCAGCCAGATGAGGCCTGCAAAGAAACAGCGTTTCACAGGGCTTTGTAAGAGATGTACCCGGTAGGCTGTAAGAGCACTGTGCAGAGCGAGTTGTTTCTTAGTTTCCCAAAGAGCTGGAAGCAAGATGCTCTGGGGCCCAACTCGACCTTTGGAAAGAAGCCTGCACGTTGTGCCTTTCAGCTCTATGGCAATGTAGCACACCCAGCGCAGAAGTTCTGCTTCATCCAGATCAGGCCTGCAAAGAAACTGCGTTTCACAGGCCTTTGTAAGAGATGTTCCCGGTAGGCTGTAAGAGCACTGTGCAGAGCGACTTGTTTCTTATCTTCCCAAAGAGCTGGAAGCAAGATGCTCTGGGGCCCAACTCGCCCTTTGGAAAGAAGCCTGCACGTTGTGCCTTTCTGCTTTAGGGCAATGTAGCACACCCAGAGCAGTAGTTCTGCTGCAGCCAGAGGACGCCTGCAAAGAAACTGCATTTCACAGGCCTTTGTAAGAGATTTTCCCGGTAGGCTATGAGAGCACTGTGCAGAGCGAGTTGTTTCCTGGCTTCCCAAAGAGCTGGAAGCAAGATGCTCTGGGGCCCAACTCGCCCTTTGGAAAGAAGCCTGCACGTTGTGCCTTTCAGCTCTAGGGCAAAGTAGCACACCCAGAGCAGAAGTCCTACTTCAGCCAGATCAGGCCTGCAAAGAAACTGCGTTTGACAGGTCTTTGGAAGAGATGTTCCCGGTAGGCTGTAAGAGCACTGTGCAGAGCGAGTTGTTTCTTAGCTTCCCAAAGAGCTGGAAGCAAGATGCTGTGGGGCCCAACTGGCCCTTTGCAAAGAAGCCTGCACGTTGTGCCTTTCAGCTCTAAGGCAATGTAGCACACCCAGAGCAGAAGTCCTACTTCAGCCAGATCAGGCCTGCAAAGACACTGCGTTTCAGAGGCCTTTGGAAGAGATGTTCCCACTAGGCTGTAAGAGCACTGTGCAGAGCGAGTGGTTTCTTAGCTTCCCAAAGAGCTGGAAGCAAGATGCTGTGGGGCCCAACTCGCCCTTTGGAAAGAAGCCTGCACGTTGTGCCTTTCAGCTCTAGGGCAAAGTAGCACACCCAGAGCAGAAGTCCTACTTCAGCCAGATCAGGCCTGCAAAGAAACTGCGTTTCACAGGCCTTTGTAAGAGATGTTCCCGGTAGGCTGTAAGAGCACTGTGCAGAGCGAGTTGTTTTTTAGCTTGTCAAAGAGCTGGAAGCAAGATGCTCTGGGGAACAACTCGCCCTTTGGAAAGAAGCCTGCACGTTGTGACTTTCAGCTCTAGGGCATTGTAGAACAACAGAGCAGAAGTTCTGCTTCAGCCAGATCAGGCCTGCAAAGAAACTGCGTTTCACAGGCCTTTGTAAGAGATGTTCCCTGTAGGCTGTAAGAGCACTGTGCAGAGCAAGTTGTTTCTTAGCTTCCCAAAGAGCTGGAAGCAAGAAGCTCTGGGGCCCAACTCGCCCTTTGGAAAGAAGCCTGCACGTTTTGCCTTTCAGCTCTAGGGCAATGTAAAGCACCCAGAGCAGAAGTTCTACTTCAGCCAGATCAGTCCTGCAGAGAGACTGCGTTTCACAGGCCTTTGTAAGTGATGTTCCCGGTAGGCTGTAAGAGCACTGTGCAGAGCGAGTTGTTTCTTAGCTTCCCAAAGAGCTGGAAGCAAGATGCTTTGGGGCCCAACTCGCCCTTTGGAAAGAAGCCTGCACGTTGTGCCTTTCTGATCTAGGGCAATGTAGCACACCCAGAGCAGAAGTTCTGCTTCAGCCAGATCAGGCCTGCAAAGAAACTGCGTTTCACAGGCCTTTGGAAGAGATGTTCCCGGTAGGCTGTAAGAGCACTGTGCAGAGCGAGTTGTTTCTTAGCTTCCCAAAGAGCTGGAAGCAAGACGCTCTGGGGCCCAACTCGCCCTTTGGAAAGAAGCCTGCACGTTGTGCCATTCAGCTCTAGGGCAATGTAGCACACCCAGAGCAGAAGTTCTGCTTCATCCATATGAGGCCTGCAAAGAAATTGGGTTTCACAGGCCTTTGTAAGAGATGTACCCGGTAGGCTCTAAGAGCACTGTGCAGAGCGAGTTGTTTCTTAGCTTCCAAAAAGAGCTGGAAGCAAGATGCTCTGGGGCCGAACTCGCCCTTTGGAAAGAAGCCTGCACGTTGTGCCTTTCTGCTCTGGGGCAATGTAGCACACCCAGAGCTGAAGTTCTGATTCAGCCAGAACTGGCCTGCAAAGAAACTGCGTTTCACAGGCCTTTGGAAGAGATGTTCCCGGTAGGCTGTAAGAGCACTGTGTAGAGCGAGTTGTTTCTTAGCTTCCCAAAGAGCTGGAAGCAAGATGCTGTGGGGCCCAACTCGCCCTTTGGAAAGAAGCCTGCACGTTGTGCCTTTCAGCTCTAGGGCAAAGTAGCACACCCAGAGCAGAAGTCCTACTTCAGCCAGATCAGGCCTGCAAAGAAACTGCGTTTCACAGGCCTTTGGAAGAGATGTTCCCGGTAGGCTGTAAGAGCACTGTGCAGAGCGAGTTGTTTCTTAGCTTCCCAAAGAGCTGGAAGCAAGATGCTCTGGGGCCCAACACGCCCTTTGGAAAGAAGCCTGCACGTTGTGCCTTTCTGCTCTAGGGCAATGTAGCACACCCAGAGCAGAAGTTCTGCTTCAGCCAGATCAGGCCTGCAAAGAAACTGCGTTTCACAGGCCTTTGTAAGAGATGTTCCCGGTAGGCTGTAAGAGCCCTGTGCAGAGCGAGTTGTTTCTTACCTTCCCAAAGAGCTGGAAGCAAGATTCTCTGGGTCCCAACTCGCCCTTTGGAAAGAAGCCTGCACGTTTTGCCTTTCAGCTCTAGGGCAATGTAGCACACCCAGAGCAGAAGTTCTGCTTCAGCCATATCAGGCCTGCAAAGAAACTGGGTTTCACAGGCCTTTGTAAGAGATGTTCCCGGTAGCCTGTAAGAGCACTGTGCAGAGCGAGTTGTTTCTTACCTTCCCAAAGAGCTGGAAGCAAGATGCTCTGGGGCCCAACTCGCCCTTTGGAAAGAAGCCTGCACCTTGTGCCTTTCAGCTCTAGGGCAATGCAGAACACCAGAGCAGAAGTTCTGCTTCAGCCAGATCAGGCCTGCAAAGAAACTGGGTTTCACAGGCCTTTGTAAGAGATGTTCCCGGTAGGCTGTAAGAGCACTCTGCAGAGCGAGTTGTTTCTTGGCTTCCCAAAGAGCTGGAAGCAAGATGCTCTGGGGCCCAACTCGACCTTTGGAAAGAAGCCTGCACCTTGTGCCTTTCAGCTCTAGGGCAATGTAGCACACCCAGAGCAGAAGTTCTGCTTCAGCCAGATCAGGCCTGCAAAGAAACTGCGTTTCACAGGCCTTTGTAAGAGATGTACCCGGTAGGTTGTAAGAGCACTGTGCAGAGCGAGTTGTTTCTTAGCTTCCCAAAGAGATGGAAGCAAGATGCTCTGGGGCCCAACTCGCCCTTTGGAAAGAAGCCTGCACGTTGTGCCTTTCTGCTCTAGGGAAATGTAGCACACCCAGAGCAGTAGTTCTGCTGCAGCCAGATGACGCCTGCAAAGAAACTGCATTTCACAGGCCTTTGTAAGAGATTTTCCCGGTAGGCTGTGAGAGCACTGTGCAGAGCGAGTTGTTTCCTGGCTTCCCAAAGAGCTGGAAGCAAGATGCTCTGGGGCCCAACTCGACCTTTGGAAAGAAGCCTGCACGTTGTGCCTTTCAGCTCTAGGGCAATGTAGCACACCCAGAGCAGAAGTTCTGCTTCAGCCAGTCAGGCCTGCGAAGAAACTGCATTTCACAGGCCTTTGTAAGAGATGTTCCCGGTAGGCTGTAAGAGCACTGTGCAGAGCGAGTTGTTTCTTAGCTTCCCAAAGAGCTGGAAGCAAGATGCTCTGGGGCCCAACTCGACCTTTGGAAAGAAGCCTGCACGTTGTGCCTTTCAGCTCTATGGCAATGTAGCACACCCAGCGCAGAAGTTCTGCTTCATCCAGATCAGGCCTGCAAAGAAACTGCGTTTCACAGGCCTTTGTAAGAGATGTTCCCGGTAGGCTGTAAGAGCACTGTGCAGAGCGACTTGTTTCTTATCTTCCCAAAGAGCTGGAAGCAAGATGCTCTGGGGCCCAACTCGCCCTTTGGAAAGAAGCCTGCACGTTGTGAATTTCTGCTATAGGGAAATGTAGCACACCCAGAGGAGAAGTTCAGCTTCAGCCAGATAAGGCCTGCAAAGAAACTGCGTTTCACAGGCCCTTGTAAGAGATGTTCCCGGTAGGCTGTAAGATCACTGTGCAGAGCGAGTTGTTTCTTAGCTTCCCAAAGAGCTGGAAGCAAGATGCTGTGGGGCCCAACTGGCCCTTTGCAAAGAAGCCTGCACGTTGTGCCTTTCAGCTCTAAGGCAATGTAGCACACCCAGAGCAGAAGTCCTACTTCAGCCAGATCAGGCCTGCAAAGACACTGCGTTTCAGAGGCCTTTGGAAGAGATGTTCCCACTAGGCTGTAAGAGCACTGTGCAGAGCGAGTGGTTTCTTAGCTTCCCAAAGAGCTGGAAGCAAGATGCTGTGGGGCCCAACTCGCCCTTTGGAAAGAAGCCTGCACGTTGTGCCTTTCAGCTCTAGGGCAAAGTAGCACACCCAGAGCAGAAGTCCTACTTCAGCCAGATCAGGCCTGCAAAGAAACTGCGTTTCACAGGCCTTTGTAAGAGATGTTCCCGGTAGGCTGTAAGAGCACTGTGCAGAGCGAGTTGTTTTTTAGCTTGTCAAAGAGCTGGAAGCAAGATGCTCTGGGGAACAACTCGCCCTTTGGAAAGAAGCCTGCACGTTGTGACTTTCAGCTCTAGGGCATTGTAGAACAACAGAGCAGAAGTTCTGCTTCAGCCAGATCAGGCCTGCAAAGAAACTGCGTTTCACAGGCCTTTGTAAGAGATGTTCCCTGTAGGCTGTAAGAGCACTGTGCAGAGCAAGTTGTTTCTTAGCTTCCCAAAGAGCTGGAAGCAAGAAGCTCTGGGGCCCCACTCGCCCTTTGGAAAGAAGCCTGCACGTTTTGCCTTTCAGCTCTAGGGCAATGTAAAGCACCCAGAGCAGAAGTTCTACTTCAGCCAGATCAGTCCTGCAGAGAGACTGCGTTTCACAGGCCTTTGTAAGTGATGTTCCCGGTAGGCTGTAAGAGCACTGTGCAGAGCGAGTTGTTTCTTAGCTTCCCAAAGAGCTGGAAGCAAGATGCTTTGGGGCCCAACTCGCCCTTTGGAAAGAAGCCTGCACGTTGTGCCTTTCTGATCTAGGGCAATGTAGCACACCCAGAGCAGAAGTTCTGCTTCAGCCAGATCAGGCCTGCAAAGAAACTGCGTTTCACAGGCCTTTGGAAGAGATGTTCCCGGTAGGCTGTAAGAGCACTGTGCAGAGCGAGTTGTTTCTTAGCTTCCCAAAGAGCTGGAAGCAAGACGCTCTGGGGCCCAACTCGCCCTTTGGAAAGAAGCCTGCACGTTGTGCCATTCAGCTCTAGGGCAATGTAGCACACCCAGAGCAGAAGTTCTGCTTCATCCATATGAGGCCTGCAAAGAAATTGGGTTTCACAGGCCTTTGTAAGAGATGTACCCGGTAGGCTCTAAGAGCACTGTGCAGAGCGAGTTGTTTCTTAGCTTCCAAAAAGAGCTGGAAGCAAGATGCTCTGGGGCCGAACTCGCCCTTTGGAAAGAAGCCTGCACGTTGTGCCTTTCTGCTCTGGGGCAATGTAGCACACCCAGAGCTGAAGTTCTGATTCAGCCAGAACTGGCCTGCAAAGAAACTGCGTTTCACAGGCCTTTGGAAGAGATGTTCCCGGTAGGCTGTAAGAGCACTGTGTAGAGCGAGTTGTTTCTTAGCTTCCCAAAGAGCTGGAAGCAAGATGCTGTGGGGCCCAACTCGCCCTTTGGAAAGAAGCCTGCACGTTGTGCCTTTCAGCTCTAGGGCAAAGTAGCACACCCAGAGCAGAAGTCCTACTTCAGCCAGATCAGGCCTGCAAAGAAACTGCGTTTCACAGGCCTTTGGAAGAGATGTTCCCGGTAGGCTGTAAGAGCACTGTGCAGAGCGAGTTGTTTCTTAGCTTCCCAAAGAGCTGGAAGCAAGATGCTCTGGGGCCCAACACGCCCTTTGGAAAGAAGCCTGCACGTTGTGCCTTTCTGCTCTAGGGCAATGTAGCACACCCAGAGCAGAAGTTCTGCTTCAGCCAGATCAGGCCTGCAAAGAAACTGCGTTTCACAGGCCTTTGTAAGAGATGTTCCCGGTAGGCTGTAAGAGCCCTGTGCAGAGCGAGTTGTTTCTTACCTTCCCAAAGAGCTGGAAGCAAGATTCTCTGGGTCCCAACTCGCCCTTTGGAAAGAAGCCTGCACGTTTTGCCTTTCAGCTCTAGGGCAATGTAGCACACCCAGAGCAGAAGTTCTGCTTCAGCCATATCAGGCCTGCAAAGAAACTGGGTTTCACAGGCCTTTGTAAGAGATGTTCCCGGTAGCCTGTAAGAGCACTGTGCAGAGCGAGTTGTTTCTTACCTTCCCAAAGAGCTGGAAGCAAGATGCTCTGGGGCCCAACTCGCCCTTTGGAAAGAAGCCTGCACCTTGTGCCTTTCAGCTCTAGGGCAATGCAGAACACCAGAGCAGAAGTTCTGCTTCAGCCAGATCAGGCCTGCAAAGAAACTGGGTTTCACAGGCCTTTGTAAGAGATGTTCCCGGTAGGCTGTAAGAGCACTCTGCAGAGCGAGTTGTTTCTTGGCTTCCCAAAGAGCTGGAAGCAAGATGCTCTGGGGCCCAACTCGACCTTTGGAAAGAAGCCTGCACCTTGTGCCTTTCAGCTCTAGGGCAATGTAGCACACCCAGAGCAGAAGTTCTGCTTCAGCCAGATCAGGCCTGCAAAGAAACTGCGTTTCACAGGCCTTTGTAAGAGATGTACCCGGTAGGTTGTAAGAGCACTGTGCAGAGCGAGTTGTTTCTTAGCTTCCCAAAGAGATGGAAGCAAGATGCTCTGGGGCCCAACTCGCCCTTTGGAAAGAAGCCTGCACGTTGTGCCTTTCTGCTCTAGGGAAATGTAGCACACCCAGAGCAGTAGTTCTGCTGCAGCCAGATGACGCCTGCAAAGAAACTGCATTTCACAGGCCTTTGTAAGAGATTTTCCCGGTAGGCTGTGAGAGCACTGTGCAGAGCGAGTTGTTTCCTGGCTTCCCAAAGAGCTGGAAGCAAGATGCTCTGGGGCCCAACTCGACCTTTGGAAAGAAGCCTGCACGTTGTGCCTTTCAGCTCTAGGGCAATGTAGCACACCCAGAGCAGAAGTTCTGCTTCAGCCAGTCAGGCCTGCGAAGAAACTGCATTTCACAGGCCTTTGTAAGAGATGTTCCCGGTAGGCTGTAAGAGCACTGTGCAGAGCGAGTTGTTTCTTAGCTTCCCAAAGAGCTGGAAGCAAGATGCTCTGGGGCCCAACTCGACCTTTGGAAAGAAGCCTGCACGTTGTGCCTTTCAGCTCTATGGCAATGTAGCACACCCAGCGCAGAAGTTCTGCTTCATCCAGATCAGGCCTGCAAAGAAACTGCGTTTCACAGGCCTTTGTAAGAGATGTTCCCGGTAGGCTGTAAGAGCACTGTGCAGAGCGACTTGTTTCTTATCTTCCCAAAGAGCTGGAAGCAAGATGCTCTGGGGCCCAACTCGCCCTTTGGAAAGAAGCCTGCACGTTGTGAATTTCTGCTATAGGGAAATGTAGCACACCCAGAGGAGAAGTTCAGCTTCAGCCAGATAAGGCCTGCAAAGAAACTGCGTTTCACAGGCCCTTGTAAGAGATGTTCCCGGTAGGCTGTAAGATCACTGTGCAGAGCGAGTTGTTTCTTAGCTTCCCAAAGAGCTGGAAGCAAGATGCTGTGGGGCCCAACTGGCCCTTTGCAAAGAAGCCTGCACGTTGTGCCTTTCAGCTCTAAGGCAATGTAGCACACCCAGAGCAGAAGTCCTACTTCAGCCAGATCAGGCCTGCAAAGACACTGCGTTTCAGAGGCCTTTGGAAGAGATGTTCCCACTAGGCTGTAAGAGCACTGTGCAGAGCGAGTGGTTTCTTAGCTTCCCAAAGAGCTGGAAGCAAGATGCTGTGGGGCCCAACTCGCCCTTTGGAAAGAAGCCTGCACGTTGTGCCTTTCAGCTCTAGGGCAAAGTAGCACACCCAGAGCAGAAGTCCTACTTCAGCCAGATCAGGCCTGCAAAGAAACTGCGTTTCACAGGCCTTTGTAAGAGATGTTCCCGGTAGGCTGTAAGAGCACTGTGCAGAGCGAGTTGTTTTTTAGCTTGTCAAAGAGCTGGAAGCAAGATGCTCTGGGGAACAACTCGCCCTTTGGAAAGAAGCCTGCACGTTGTGACTTTCAGCTCTAGGGCATTGTAGAACAACAGAGCAGAAGTTCTGCTTCAGCCAGATCAGGCCTGCAAAGAAACTGCGTTTCACAGGCCTTTGTAAGAGATGTTCCCTGTAGGCTGTAAGAGCACTGTGCAGAGCAAGTTGTTTCTTAGCTTCCCAAAGAGCTGGAAGCAAGAAGCTCTGGGGCCCCACTCGCCCTTTGGAAAGAAGCCTGCACGTTTTGCCTTTCAGCTCTAGGGCAATGTAAAGCACCCAGAGCAGAAGTTCTACTTCAGCCAGATCAGTCCTGCAGAGAGACTGCGTTTCACAGGCCTTTGTAAGTGATGTTCCCGGTAGGCTGTAAGAGCACTGTGCAGAGCGAGTTGTTTCTTAGCTTCCCAAAGAGCTGGAAGCAAGATGCTGTGGGGCCCAACTCGCCCTTTGGAAAGAAGCCTGCACGTTGTGCCTTTCAGCTCTAGGGCAAAGTAGCACACCCAGAGCAGAAGTCCTACTTCAGCCAGATCAGGCATGCAAAGAAACTGCGTTTCACAGGCCTTTGGAAGAGATGTTCCCGGTAGGCTGTAACAGCACTGTGCAGAGCGAGTTGTTTCTTAGCTTCCCAAAGAGCTGGAAACAAGATGCTCTGGGGCCGAACTCGCCCTTTGGAAAGAAGCCTGCACGTTGTGCCTTTCTGCTCTAGGGAAATGTAGCACACCCAGAGGAGAAGTTCAGCTTCAGCCAGATAAGGCCTGCAAAGAAACTGCGTTTCACAGGCCCTTGTAAGAGATGTTCCCGGTAGGCTGTAAGATCACTGTGCAGAGCGAGTTGTTTCTTAGCTTCCCAAAGAGCTGGAAGCAAGATGCTCTGGGGCCCAACTCGCCCTTTGGAAAGAAGCCTGCACGTTGTGCCTTTCTGATCTAGGGCAATGTAGCACACCAAGAGCAGAAGTTCTGCGTCAGCCAGATCAGGCCTGCAAAGAAACTGCGTTTCACAGGCCTTTGTAAGAGATGTTCCCGGTAGGCTGTAAGAGCACTGTGCAGAGCGAGTGGATTCTTAGCTTCCCAAAGAGCTGGAAGCAAGATGCTGTGGGGCCCAACTCGCCCTTTGGAAAGAAGCCTGCACGTTGTGCCTTTCAGCTCTAGGGCAAAGTAGCACACCCAGAGCAGAAGTCCTACTTCAGCCAGATCAGGCCTGCAAAGAAACTGCGTTTCACAGGCCTTTGGAAGAGATGTTCCCGGTAGGCTGTAAGAGCACTGTGCAGAGCGAGTTGTTTCTTAGCTTCCCAAAGAGCTGGAAGCAAGATGCTGTGGGGCCCAACTCGCCCTTTGGAAAGAAGCCTGCACGTTGTGCCTTTCAGCTCTACGGCAAAGTAGCACACCCAGAGCAGAAGTGCTACTTCAGCCACATCAGGCCTGCAAAGAAACTGTGTTTCACAGGCCTTTGGAAGAGATGTTGCCGGTAGGCTGTAAGAGCACTGTGCAGAGCGAGTTGTTTCTTAGCTTCCCAAAGAGCTGGAAGCAAGATGCTGTGGGGCCCAACTCGCCCTTTGGAAAGAAGCCTGCACGTTGTGCCTTTCAGCTCTAGGGCAAAGTAGCACACCCAGAGCAGAAGTCCTACTTCAGCCAGATCAGGCCTGCAAAGAAACTGCGTTTGACAGGTCTTTGGAAGAGATGTTCCCGGTAGGCTGTAAGAGCACTGTGCAGAGCGAGTTGTTTCTTAGCTTCCCAAAGAGCTGGAAGCAAGATGCTGTGGGGCCCAACTGGCCCTTTGCAAAGAAGCCTGCACGTTGTGCCTTTCAGCTCTAAGGCAATGTAGCACACCCAGAGCAGAAGTCCTACTTCAGCCAGATCAGGCCTGCAAAGACACTGCGTTTCAGAGGCCTTTGGAAGAGATGTTCCCACTAGGCTGTAAGAGCACTGTGCAGAGCGAGTGGTTTCTTAGCTTCCCAAAGAGCTGGAAGCAAGATGCTGTGGGGCCCAACTCGCCCTTTGGAAAGAAGCCTGCACGTTGTGCCTTTCAGCTCTAGGGCAAAGTAGCACACCCAGAGCAGAAGTCCTACTTCAGCCAGATCAGGCCTGCAAAGAAACTGCGTTTCACAGGCCTTTGTAAGAGATGTTCCCGGTAGGCTGTAAGAGCACTGTGCAGAGCGAGTTGTTTTTTAGCTTGTCAAAGAGCTGGAAGCAAGATGCTCTGGGGCCCAACTCGCCCTTTGGAAAGAAGCCTGCACGTTGTGACTTTCAGCTCTAGGGCATTGTAGAACAACAGAGCAGAAGTTCTGCTTCAGCCAGATCAGGCCTGCAAAGAAACTGCGTTTCACAGGCCTTTGTAAGAGATGTTCCCTGTAGGCTGTAAGAGCACTGTGCAGAGCAAGTTGTTTCTTAGCTTCCCAAAGAGCTGGAAGCAAGAAGCTCTGGGGCCCAACTCGCCCTTTGGAAAGAAGCCTGCACGTTTTGCCTTTCAGCTCTAGGGCAATGTAAAGCACCCAGAGCAGAAGTTCTACTTCAGCCAGATCAGTCCTGCAGAGAGACTGCGTTTCACAGGCCTTTGTAAGTGATGTTCCCGGTAGGCTGTAAGAGCACTGTGCAGAGCGAGTTGTTTCTTAGCTTCCCAAAGAGCTGGAAGCAAGATGCTTTGGGGCCCAACTCGCCCTTTGGAAAGAAGCCTGCACGTTGTGCCTTTCTGATCTAGGGCAATGTAGCACACCCAGAGCAGAAGTTCTGCTTCAGCCAGATCAGGCCTGCAAAGAAACTGCGTTTCACAGGCCTTTGGAAGAGATGTTCCCGGTAGGCTGTAAGAGCACTGTGCAGAGCGAGTTGTTTCTTAGCTTCCCAAAGAGCTGGAAGCAAGACGCTCTGGGGCCCAACTCGCCCTTTGGAAAGAAGCCTGCACGTTGTGCCATTCAGCTCTAGGGCAATGTAGCACACCCAGAGCAGAAGTTCTGCTTCATCCATATGAGGCCTGCAAAGAAATTGGGTTTCACAGGCCTTTGTAAGAGATGTACCCGGTAGGCTCTAAGAGCACTGTGCAGAGCGAGTTGTTTCTTAGCTTCCAAAAAGAGCTGGAAGCAAGATGCTCTGGGGCCGAACTCGCCCTTTGGAAAGAAGCCTGCACGTTGTGCCTTTCTGCTCTGGGGCAATGTAGCACACCCAGAGCTGAAGTTCTGATTCAGCCAGAACTGGCCTGCAAAGAAACTGCGTTTCACAGGCCTTTGGAAGAGATGTTCCCGGTAGGCTGTAAGAGCACTGTGTAGAGCGAGTTGTTTCTTAGCTTCCCAAAGAGCTGGAAGCAAGATGCTGTGGGGCCCAACTCGCCCTTTGGAAAGAAGCCTGCACGTTGTGCCTTTCAGCTCTAGGGCAAAGTAGCACACCCAGAGCAGAAGTCCTACTTCAGCCAGATCAGGCCTGCAAAGAAACTGCGTTTCACAGGCCTTTGGAAGAGATGTTCCCGGTAGGCTGTAAGAGCACTGTGCAGAGCGAGTTGTTTCTTAGCTTCCCAAAGAGCTGGAAGCAAGATGCTGTGGGGCCCAACTCGCCCTTTGGAAAGAAGCCTGCACGTTGTGCCTTTCAGCTCTAGGGCAAAGTAGCACACCCAGAGCAGAAGTCCTACTTCAGCCAGATCAGGCCTGCAAAGAAACTGCGTTTGACAGGCCTTTGGAAGAGATGTTCCCGGTAGGCTGTAAGAGCACTGTGCAGAGCGAGTGGTTTCTCAGCTTCCCAAAGAGCTGGAAGCAAGACGCTGTGGGGCCCAACTCGCCCTTTGGAAAGAAGCCTGCACGTTGTGCCTTTCAGCTCTAGGGCAAAGTAGCACACCCAGAGCAGAAGTCCTACTTCAGCCAGATCAGGCCTGCGAAGAAACTGCGTTTGACAGGCCTTTGGAAGAGATGTTCCCGGTAGGCTGTAAGAGCACTGTGCAGAGCGAGCTGTTTCTCAGCTTCCCAAAGAGCTGGAAGCAAGATGCTGTGGGGCCCAACTCGCCCTTTGGAAAGAAGCCTGCACGTTGTGCCTTTCAGCTCTAGGGCAAAGTAGCACACCCAGAGCAGAAGTCCTACTTCAGCCAGATCAGGCCTGCAAAGAAACTGCGTTTCACAGGCCTTTGGAAGAGATGTTCCCGGTAGGCTGTAAGAGCACTGTGCAGAGCGAGTGGTTTCTTAGCTTCCCAAAGAGCTGGAAGCAAGATGCTGTGGGGCCCAACTCGCCCTTTGGAAAGAAGCCTGTAAGTTGTGCCTTTCAGCTCTAGGGCAAAGTAGCACACCCAGAGCAGAAGTCCTACTTCAGCCAGATCAGGCCTGCAAAGAAACTGCGTTTCACAGGCCTTTGGAAGAGATGTTCCCGGTAGGCTGTAAGAGCACTGTGCAGAGCGAGTGGTTTCTAGCTTCCCAAAGAGCTGGAAGCAAGATGCTGTGGGGCCCAACTCGCCCTTTGGAAAGCAGCCTGCACGTTGTGCCTTTCAGCTCTAGGGCAAAGTAGCACACCCAGAGCAGAAGTCCTACTTCAGCCAGATCAGGCCTGCAAAGAAACTGCGTTTCACAGGCCTTTGGAAGAGATGTTCCCGGTAGGCTGTAAGAGCACCGTGCAGAGCGAGTTGTTTCTTAGCTTCCCAAAGAGCTGGAAGCAAGATGCTGTGGGGCCCAACTCGCCCTTTGGAAAGAAGCCTACACGTTGTGCCTTTCAGCTCTAGAGCAAAGTAGCACACCCAGAGCAGAAGTCCTACTTCAGCCGGATCAGGCCTGCAAAGAAACTGCGTTTGACAGGCCTTTGGAAGAGAGGTTCCCGGTAGGCTGTAAGAGCACTGTGCAGAGCGAGTTGTTTCTTAGCTTCCCAAAGAGCTGGAAGCAAGATGCTGTGGGGCCCAACTCGCCCTTTGGAAAGAAGCCTGCACGTTGTGCCTTTCAGCTCTAGGGCAAAGTAGCACACCCAGAGCAGAAGTCCTACTTCAGCCAGATCAGGTCTGCAAAGAAACTGCGTTTCACAGGCCTTTGGAAGAGATGTTCCCGGTAGGCTGTAAGAGCACTGTGCAGAGCGAGTGGTTTCTTAGGTTCCCAAAGAGCTGGAAGCAAGATGCTGTGGGGCCCAACTGGCCCTTTGCAAAGAAGCCTGCACGTTGTGCCTTTCAGCTCTAAGGCAATGTAGCACACCCAGAGCAGAAGTCCTACTTCAGCCAGATCAGGCCTGCAAAGACACTGGGTTTCAGAGGCCTTTGGAAGAGATGTTCCCACTAGGCTGTAAGAGCACTGTGCAGAGCGAGTGGTTTCTTAGCTTCCCAAAGAGCTGGAAGCAAGATGCTGTGGGGCCCAACTCGCCCTTTGGAAAGAAGCCTGCACGTTGTGCCTTTCAGCTCTAGGGCAAAGTAGCACACCCAGAGCAGAAGTCCTACTTCAGCCAGATCAGGCCTGCAAAGAAACTGCGTTTCACAGGCCTTTGTAAGAGATGTTCCCGGTAGGCTGTAAGAGCACTGTGCAGAGCTAGTTGTTTTTTAGCTTGTCAAAGAGCTGGAAGCAAGATGCTCTGGGGAACAACTCGCCCTTTGGAAAGAAGCCTGCACGTTGTGACTTTCAGCTCTAGGGCATTGTAGAACAACAGAGCAGAAGTTCTGCTTCAGCCAGATCAGGCCTGCAAAGAAACTGCGTTTCACAGGCCTTTGTAAGAGATGTTCACTGTAGGCTGTAAGAGCACTGTGCAGAGCAAGTTGTTTCTTAGCTTCCCAAAGAGCTGGAAGCAAGAAGCTCTGGGGCCCAACTCGCCCTTTGGAAAGAAGCCTGCACGTTTTGCCTTTCAGCTCTAGGGCAATGTAAAGCACCCAGAGCAGAAGTTCTACTTCAGCCAGATCAGTCCTGCAGAGAGACTGCGTTTCACAGGCCTTTGTAAGTGATGTTCCCGGTAGGCTGTAAGAGCACTGTGCAGAGCGAGTTGTTTCTTAGCTTCCCAAAGAGCTGGAAGCAAGATGCTTTGGGGCCCAACTCGCCCTTTGGAAAGAAGCCTGCACGTTGTGCCTTTCTGATCTAGGGCAATGTAGCACACCCAGAGCAGAAGTTCTGCTTCAGCCAGATCAGGCCTGCAAAGAAACTGCGTTTCACAGGCCTTTGGAAGAGATGTTCCCGGTAGGCTGTAAGAGCACTGTGCAGAGCGAGTTGTTTCTTAGCTTCCCAAAGAGCTGGAAGCAAGACGCTCTGGGGCCCAACTCGCCCTTTGGAAAGAAGCCTGCACGTTGTGCCATTCAGCTCTAGGGCAATGTAGCACACCCAGAGCAGAAGTTCTGCTTCATCCATATGAGGCCTGCAAAGAAATTGGGTTTCACAGGCCTTTGTAAGAGATGTACCCGGTAGGCTCTAAGAGCACTGTGCAGAGCGAGTTGTTTCTTAGCTTCCAAAAAGAGCTGGAAGCAAGATGCTCTGGGGCCGAACTCGCCCTTTGGAAAGAAGCCTGCACGTTGTGCCTTTCTGCTCTGGGGCAATGTAGCACACCCAGAGCTGAAGTTCTGATTCAGCCAGAACTGGCCTGCAAAGAAACTGCGTTTCACAGGCCTTTGGAAGAGATGTTCCCGGTAGGCTGTAAGAGCACTGTGTAGAGCGAGTTGTTTCTTAGCTTCCCAAAGAGCTGGAAGCAAGATGCTGTGTGGCCCAACTCGCCCTTTGGAAAGAAGCCTGCACGTTGTGCCTTTCAGCTCTAGGGCAAAGTAGCACACCCAGAGCAGAAGTCCTACTTCAGCCAGATCAGGCCTGCAAAGAAACTGCGTTTCACAGGCCTTTGGAAGAGATGTTCCCGGTAGGCTGTAAGAGCACTGTGCAGAGCGAGTTGTTTCTTAGCTTCCCAAAGAGCTGGAAGCAAGATGCTGTGGGGCCCAACTCGCCCTTTGGAAAGAAGCCTGCACGTTGTGCCTTTCAGCTCTACGGCAAAGTAGCACACCCAGAGCAGAAGTCCTACTTCAGCCAGATCAGGCCTGCAAAGAAACTGCGTTTGACAGGCCTTTGGAAGAGATGTTCCCGGTAGGCTGTAAGAGCACTGTGTAGAGCGAGTGGTTTCTCAGCTTCCCAAAGAGCTGGAAGCAAGATGCTGTGGGGCCCAACTCGCCCTTTGGAAAGAAGCCTGCACGTTGTGCCTTTCAGCTCTAGGGCAAAGCAGCACACCCAGAGCAGAAGTCCTACTTCAGCCAGATCAGGCCTGCGAAGAAACTGCGTTTGACAGGCCTTTGGAAGAGATGTTCCCGGTAGGCTGTAAGAGCACTGTGCAGAGCGAGTTGTTTCTCAGCTTCCCAAAGAGCTGGAAGCAAGATGCTGTGGGGCCCAACTCGCCCTTTGGAAAGAAGCCTGCACGTTGTGCCTTTCAGCTCTAGGGCAAAGTAGCACACCCAGAGCAGAAGTCCTACTTCAGCCAGATCAGGCCTGCAAAGAAACTGCGTTTCACAGGCCTTTGGAAGAGATGTTCCCGGTAGGCTGTAAGAGCACTGTGCAGAGCGAGATGTTTCTTATCTTCCCAAAGAGCTGGAAGCAAGATGCTCTGGGGCCCAACTCGCCCTTTGGAAAGAAGCCTGCACGTTGTGCCTTTCTGCTCTAGGGAAATGTAGCACACCCAGAGCAGAAGTTCAGCTTCTGCCAGATAAGGCCTGCAAAGAATCTGCGTTTCACAGGCCTTTGTAAGAGATGTTCCCGGTAGGCTGTAAGAGCACTGTGCAGAGCGAGTTGTTTCTTAGCTTCCCAAAGAGCTGGAAGCAAGATGCTCTGGGGCCCAACTCGCCCTTTGGAAAGAAGCCTGCACGTTGTGCCTTTCAGCTCTAGGGCAAGGTAGCACACCCAGAGCAGAAGTTCAGCTTCTGCCAGATAAGGCCTGCAAAGAATCTGCGTTTCACAGGCCTTTGTAAGAGATGTTCCCGGTAGGCTGTAAGATCACTGGGCAGAGCGAGTTGTTTCTTAGCTTCCCAAAGAGCTGGAAGCAAGATGCTCTGGGGCCCAACTCGCCCTTTGGAAAGAAGCCTGCACGTTGTGCCTTTCAGCTCTAGGGCAAGGTAGCACACCCAGAGCAGAAGTTCTGATTCAGCCAGATCAGGCCTGCAAAGAAACTGCTTTTCACAGGCCTTTGTAAGAGATGTACCCGGTAGGCTGTAAGAGCACTGTGCAGAGCGAGTTGTTTCTTAGCTTCCCAAAGAGCTGGAAGCAAGATGCTCTGGGGCCCAACACGCCCTTTGGAAAGAAGCCTGCACGTTGTGCCTTTCTGCTCTAGGGCAATGTAGCACACCCAGAGCAGAAGTTCTGCTTCAGCCAGATCAGGCCTGCAAAGAAACTGCGTTTCACAGGCCTTTGTAAGAGATGTTCCCGGTAGGCTGTAAGAGCCCTGTGCAGAGCGAGTTGTTTCTTACCTTCCCAAAGAGCTGGAAGCAAGATTCTCTGGGTCCCAACTCGCCCTTTGGAAAGAAGCCTGCACGTTTTGCCTTTCAGCTCTAGGGCAATGTAGCACACCCAGAGCAGAAGTTCTGCTTCAGCCATATCAGGCCTGCAAAGAAACTGGGTTTCACAGGCCTTTGTAAGAGATGTTCCCGGTAGCCTGTAAGAGCACTGTGCAGAGCGAGTTGTTTCTTACCTTCCCAAAGAGCTGGAAGCAAGATGCTCTGGGGCCCAACTCGCCCTTTGGAAAGAAGCCTGCACCTTGTGCCTTTCAGCTCTAGGGCAATGCAGAACACCAGAGCAGAAGTTCTGCTTCAGCCAGATCAGGCCTGCAAAGAAACTGGGTTTCACAGGCCTTTGTAAGAGATGTTCCCGGTAGGCTGTAAGAGCACTCTGCAGAGCGAGTTGTTTCTTGGCTTCCCAAAGAGCTGGAAGCAAGATGCTCTGGGGCCCAACTCGACCTTTGGAAAGAAGCCTGCACCTTGTGCCTTTCAGCTCTAGGGCAATGTAGCACACCCAGAGCAGAAGTTCTGCTTCAGCCAGATCAGGCCTGCAAAGAAACTGCGTTTCACAGGCCTTTGTAAGAGATGTACCCGGTAGGTTGTAAGAGCACTGTGCAGAGCGAGTTGTTTCTTAGCTTCCCAAAGAGATGGAAGCAAGATGCTCTGGGGCCCAACTCGCCCTTTGGAAAGAAGCCTGCACGTTGTGCCTTTCTGCTCTAGGGAAATGTAGCACACCCAGAGCAGTAGTTCTGCTGCAGCCAGATGACGCCTGCAAAGAAACTGCATTTCACAGGCCTTTGTAAGAGATTTTCCCGGTAGGCTGTGAGAGCACTGTGCAGAGCGAGTTGTTTCCTGGCTTCCCAAAGAGCTGGAAGCAAGATGCTCTGGGGCCCAACTCGACCTTTGGAAAGAAGCCTGCACGTTGTGCCTTTCAGCTCTAGGGCAATGTAGCACACCCAGAGCAGAAGTTCTGCTTCAGCCAGTCAGGCCTGCGAAGAAACTGCATTTCACAGGCCTTTGTAAGAGATGTTCCCGGTAGGCTGTAAGAGCACTGTGCAGAGCGAGTTGTTTCTTAGCTTCCCAAAGAGCTGGAAGCAAGATGCTCTGGGGCCCAACTCGACCTTTGGAAAGAAGCCTGCACGTTGTGCCTTTCAGCTCTATGGCAATGTAGCACACCCAGCGCAGAAGTTCTGCTTCATCCAGATCAGGCCTGCAAAGAAACTGCGTTTCACAGGCCTTTGTAAGAGATGTTCCCGGTAGGCTGTAAGAGCACTGTGCAGAGCGACTTGTTTCTTATCTTCCCAAAGAGCTGGAAGCAAGATGCTCTGGGGCCCAACTCGCCCTTTGGAAAGAAGCCTGCACGTTGTGCCTTTCTGCTATAGGGAAATGTAGCACACCCAGAGGAGAAGTTCAGCTTCAGCCAGATAAGGCCTGCAAAGAAACTGCGTTTCACAGGCCCTTGTAAGAGATGTTCCCGGTAGGCTGTAAGATCACTGTGCAGAGCGAGTTGTTTCTTAGCTTCCCAAAGAGCTGGAAGCAAGATGCTCTGGGGCCCAACTCGCCCTTTGGACAGAAGCCTGCACGTTGTGCCTTTCAGCTCTAGCGAAATGTAGCACACCCAGAGCAGAAGTTCTGCTTCAGCCAGATGAGGCCTGCAAAGAAACAGCGTTTCACAGGGCTTTGTAAGAGATGTACCCGGTAGGCTGTAAGAGCACTGTGCAGAGCGAGTTGTTTCTTAGCTTCCCAAAGAGCTGGAAGCAAGATGCTCTGGGGCCCAACTCGACCTTTGGAAAGAAGCCTGCACGTTGTGCCTTTCAGCTCTATGGCAATGTAGCACACCCAGCGCAGAAGTTCTGCTTCATCCAGATCAGGCCTGCAAAGAAACTGCGTTTCACAGGCCTTTGTAAGAGATGTTCCCGGTAGGCTGTAAGAGCACTGTGCAGAGCGACTTGTTTCTTATCTTCCCAAAGAGCTGGAAGCAAGATGCTCTGGGGCCCAACTCGCCCTTTGGAAAGAAGCCTGCACGTTGTGCCTTTCTGCTTTAGGGCAATGTAGCACACCCAGAGCAGTAGTTCTGCTGCAGCCAGATGACGCCTGCAAAGAAACTGCATTTCACAGGCCTTTGTAAGAGATTTTCCCGGTAGGCTATGAGAGCACTGTGCAGAGCGAGTTGTTTCCTGGCTTCCCAAAGAGCTGGAAGCAAGATGCTCTGGGGCCCATCTCGACCTTTGGAAAGAAGCCTGCACGTTGTGCCTTTCAGCTCTAGGGCAATGTAGCACACCCAGAGCAGAAGTTCTGCTTCAGCCAGATCAGGCCTGCGAAGAAACTGCATTCCACAGGCCTTTGTAAGAGATGTTCCCCGTAGGCTGTAAGAGCACTGTGCAGAGCGAGTTGTTTCTTAGCTTCCCAAAGAGCTGGAAGCAAGATGCTCTGGGGCCCAACTCGACCTTTGGAAAGAAGCCTGCACGTTGTGCCTTTCAGCTCTATGGCAATGTAGCACACCCAGCGCAGAAGTTCTGCTTCATCAAGATCAGGCCTGCAAAGAAACTGCGTTTCACAGGCCTTTGTAAGAGATGTTCCCGGTAGGCTGTAAGAGCACTGTGCAGAGCGACTGGTTTCTTATCTTCCCAAAGAGCTGGAAGCAAGATGCTCTGGGGCCCAACTCGCCCTTTGGAAAGAAGCCTGCACGTTGTGCCTTTCTGCTATAGGGAAATGTAGCACACCCAGAGGAGAAGTTCAGCTTCAGCCAGATAAGGCCTGCAAAGAAACTGCGTTTCACAGGCCCCTGTAAGAGATGTTCCCGGTAGGCTGTAAGAGCACTGTGCAGAGCGAGTTGTTTCTTAGCTTCCCAAAGAGCTGGAAGCAAGATGCTCTGGGGCCCAACTCGCCCTTTGGACAGAAGCCTGCACGTTGTGCCTTTCAGCTCTAGCGAAATGTAGCACACCCAGAGCAGAAGTTCTGCTTCAGCCAGATGAGGCCTGCAAAGAAACAGCGTTTCACAGGGCTTTGTAAGAGATGTACCCGGTAGGCTGTAAGAGCACTGTGCAGAGCGAGTTGTTTCTTAGCTTCCCAAAGAGCTGGAAGCAAGATACTCTGGGGCCCAACTCGTCCTTTGGAAAGAAGCCTGCACGTTGTGCCTTTCAGCTCTAGGGCAATGTAGCACACCCAGAGCAGAAGTTCTGATTCAGCCAGATCAGGCCTGCAAAGAAACTGCGTTTCACAGGCCTTTGTAAGAGATGTTCCCGGTAGGCTGTAAGAGCACTGTGCAGAGCGAGTTGTTTCTTAGCTTCCCAAAGAGCTGGAAGCAAGATGCTCTGGGGCCCAACACGCCCTTTGGAAAGAAGCCTGCACGTTGTGCCTTTCTGCTCTAGGGAAATGTAGCACACCCAGAGCAGAAGTTCAGCTTCAGCCAGATAAGGCCTGCAAAGAAACTGCGTTTCACAGGCCTTTGTAAGAGATGTTCCCGGTAGGCTGTAAGATCACTGTGCAGAGCGAGTTGTTTCTTAGCTTCCCAAAGAGCTGGAAGCAAGATGCTGTGGGGCCCAACTCGCCCTTTGGAAAGAAGCCTGCACGTTGTGCCTTTCTGCTCTAGGGCAATGTAGCACAGCCAGAGCAGAAGTTGTACTTTAGGCAGATCAGTCCTGCAAAGGAACTGCGTTTCACAGGCCTTTGTAAGTGATGTTCCCGGTAGGCTGTAAGAGCACTTTGCAGAGCGAGTTGTTTCTTAGCTTCCCAAAGAGCTGGAGCAAGATGCTCTGGGGCCCAACTCGCCCTTTGGAAAGAAGCCTGCACGTTGTGCCTTTCAGCTCTAGGGCAATGTAGCACACCCAGAGCAGAAGTTCTGCTTCATCCATATGAGGCCTGCAAAGAAACTGGGTTTCACAGGCCTTTGTAAGAGATGTTCCCGGTAGGCTGTAAGAGCACTGTGCAGAGCGAGTTGTTTCTTAGCTTCCCAAAGAGCTGGAAGCAAGATTCTCTGGGGCCCAATTCACCCTTTGGAAAGAAGCCTTCACGTTGTGCCTTTCTGTTCTAGGGCAATGTAGCACACCCAGAGCAGAAGTTCTGCTTCAGCCAGATCAGGCCTGCAAAGAAACTGCGTTTCACAGGCCTTTGTAAGAGATGTTCCCGGTAGGCTGTAAGAGCACTGTGCAGAGCGAGTTGTTTTTTAGCTTGTCAAAGAGCTGGAAGCAAGATGCTCTGGGGACCAACTCGCCCTTTGGAAAGAAGCCTGCACGTTTGACTTTCAGCTCTAGGGCATTGTAGAACAACAGAGCAGAAGTTCTGCTTCAGCCAGATCAGGCCAGCAAAGAAACTGCGTTTCACAGGCCTTTGTAAGAGATGTTCCCGGTAGGCTGTAAGAGCACTGTGCAGAGCGAGTTGTTTCTTAGCTTCCCAAAGAGCTGGAAGCAAGATGCTCTGGGGCCCAACTCGCCCTTTGGAAAGAAGCCTGCACGTTGTGCCTTTCTGCTCTAGGGCAATGTAGCACACCCAGAGCAGAAGTTCAGCTTCTGCCAGATAAGGCCTGCAAAGAAACTGCGTTTCACAGGCCTTTGTAAGAGATGTTCCCGGTAGGCTGTAAGAGCACTGTGCAGAGCGAGATGTTTCTTATCTTCCCAAAGAGCTGGAAGCAAGATGCTGTGGGGCCCAACTCGCCCTTTGGAAAGAAGCCTGCACGTTGTGCCTTTCAGCTCTAGGGCAAAGTAGCACACCCAGAGCAGAAGTCCTACTTCAGCCAGATCAGGCCTGCGAAGAAACTGCGTTTGACAGGCCTTTGGAAGAGATGTTCCCGGTAGGCTGTAAGAGCACTGTGCAGAGCGAGTTGTTTCTCAGCTTCCCAAAGAGCTGGAAGCAAGATGCTGTGGGGCCCAACTCGCCCTTTGGAAAGAAGCCTGCACGTTGTGCCTTTCAGCTCTAGGGCAAAGTAGCACACCCAGAGCAGAAGTCCTACTTCAGCCAGATCAGGCCTGCAAAGAAACTGCGTTTCACAGGCCTTTGGAAGAGATGTTCCCGGTAGGCTGTAAGAGCACTGTGCAGAGCGAGATGTTTCTTATCTTCCCAAAGAGCTGGAAGCAAGATGCTCTGGGGCCCAACTCGCCCTTTGGAAAGAAGCCTGCACGTTGTGCCTTTCTGCTCTAGGGAAATGTAGCACACCCAGAGCAGAAGTTCAGCTTCTGCCAGATAAGGCCTGCAAAGAATCTGCGTTTCACAGGCCTTTGTAAGAGATGTTCCCGGTAGGCTGTAAGAGCACTGTGCAGAGCGAGTTGTTTCTTAGCTTCCCAAAGAGCTGGAAGCAAGATGCTCTGGGGCCCAACTCGCCCTTTGGAAAGAAGCCTGCACGTTGTGCCTTTCAGCTCTAGGGCAAGGTAGCACACCCAGAGCAGAAGTTCAGCTTCTGCCAGATAAGGCCTGCAAAGAATCTGCGTTTCACAGGCCTTTGTAAGAGATGTTCCCGGTAGGCTGTAAGATCACTGGGCAGAGCGAGTTGTTTCTTAGCTTCCCAAAGAGCTGGAAGCAAGATGCTCTGGGGCCCAACTCGCCCTTTGGAAAGAAGCCTGCACGTTGTGCCTTTCAGCTCTAGGGCAAGGTAGCACACCCAGAGCAGAAGTTCTGATTCAGCCAGATCAGGCCTGCAAAGAAACTGCTTTTCACAGGCCTTTGTAAGAGATGTACCCGGTAGGCTGTAAGAGCACTGTGCAGAGCGAGTTGTTTCTTAGCTTCCCAAAGAGCTGGAAGCAAGATGCTCTGGGGCCCAACACGCCCTTTGGAAAGAAGCCTGCACGTTGTGCCTTTCTGCTCTAGGGCAATGTAGCACACCCAGAGCAGAAGTTCTGCTTCAGCCAGATCAGGCCTGCAAAGAAACTGCGTTTCACAGGCCTTTGTAAGAGATGTTCCCGGTAGGCTGTAAGAGCCCTGTGCAGAGCGAGTTGTTTCTTACCTTCCCAAAGAGCTGGAAGCAAGATTCTCTGGGTCCCAACTCGCCCTTTGGAAAGAAGCCTGCACGTTTTGCCTTTCAGCTCTAGGGCAATGTAGCACACCCAGAGCAGAAGTTCTGCTTCAGCCATATCAGGCCTGCAAAGAAACTGGGTTTCACAGGCCTTTGTAAGAGATGTTCCCGGTAGCCTGTAAGAGCACTGTGCAGAGCGAGTTGTTTCTTACCTTCCCAAAGAGCTGGAAGCAAGATGCTCTGGGGCCCAACTCGCCCTTTGGAAAGAAGCCTGCACCTTGTGCCTTTCAGCTCTAGGGCAATGCAGAACACCAGAGCAGAAGTTCTGCTTCAGCCAGATCAGGCCTGCAAAGAAACTGGGTTTCACAGGCCTTTGTAAGAGATGTTCCCGGTAGGCTGTAAGAGCACTCTGCAGAGCGAGTTGTTTCTTGGCTTCCCAAAGAGCTGGAAGCAAGATGCTCTGGGGCCCAACTCGACCTTTGGAAAGAAGCCTGCACCTTGTGCCTTTCAGCTCTAGGGCAATGTAGCACACCCAGAGCAGAAGTTCTGCTTCAGCCAGATCAGGCCTGCAAAGAAACTGCGTTTCACAGGCCTTTGTAAGAGATGTACCCGGTAGGTTGTAAGAGCACTGTGCAGAGCGAGTTGTTTCTTAGCTTCCCAAAGAGATGGAAGCAAGATGCTCTGGGGCCCAACTCGCCCTTTGGAAAGAAGCCTGCACGTTGTGCCTTTCTGCTCTAGGGAAATGTAGCACACCCAGAGCAGTAGTTCTGCTGCAGCCAGATGACGCCTGCAAAGAAACTGCATTTCACAGGCCTTTGTAAGAGATTTTCCCGGTAGGCTGTGAGAGCACTGTGCAGAGCGAGTTGTTTCCTGGCTTCCCAAAGAGCTGGAAGCAAGATGCTCTGGGGCCCAACTCGACCTTTGGAAAGAAGCCTGCACGTTGTGCCTTTCAGCTCTAGGGCAATGTAGCACACCCAGAGCAGAAGTTCTGCTTCAGCCAGTCAGGCCTGCGAAGAAACTGCATTTCACAGGCCTTTGTAAGAGATGTTCCCGGTAGGCTGTAAGAGCACTGTGCAGAGCGAGTTGTTTCTTAGCTTCCCAAAGAGCTGGAAGCAAGATGCTCTGGGGCCCAACTCGACCTTTGGAAAGAAGCCTGCACGTTGTGCCTTTCAGCTCTATGGCAATGTAGCACACCCAGCGCAGAAGTTCTGCTTCATCCAGATCAGGCCTGCAAAGAAACTGCGTTTCACAGGCCTTTGTAAGAGATGTTCCCGGTAGGCTGTAAGAGCACTGTGCAGAGCGACTTGTTTCTTATCTTCCCAAAGAGCTGGAAGCAAGATGCTCTGGGGCCCAACTCGCCCTTTGGAAAGAAGCCTGCACGTTGTGCCTTTCTGCTATAGGGAAATGTAGCACACCCAGAGGAGAAGTTCAGCTTCAGCCAGATAAGGCCTGCAAAGAAACTGCGTTTCACAGGCCCTTGTAAGAGATGTTCCCGGTAGGCTGTAAGATCACTGTGCAGAGCGAGTTGTTTCTTAGCTTCCCAAAGAGCTGGAAGCAAGATGCTCTGGGGCCCAACTCGCCCTTTGGACAGAAGCCTGCACGTTGTGCCTTTCAGCTCTAGCGAAATGTAGCACACCCAGAGCAGAAGTTCTGCTTCAGCCAGATGAGGCCTGCAAAGAAACAGCGTTTCACAGGGCTTTGTAAGAGATGTACCCGGTAGGCTGTAAGAGCACTGTGCAGAGCGAGTTGTTTCTTAGCTTCCCAAAGAGCTGGAAGCAAGATGCTCTGGGGCCCAACTCGACCTTTGGAAAGAAGCCTGCACGTTGTGCCTTTCAGCTCTATGGCAATGTAGCACACCCAGCGCAGAAGTTCTGCTTCATCCAGATCAGGCCTGCAAAGAAACTGCGTTTCACAGGCCTTTGTAAGAGATGTTCCCGGTAGGCTGTAAGAGCACTGTGCAGAGCGACTTGTTTCTTATCTTCCCAAAGAGCTGGAAGCAAGATGCTCTGGGGCCCAACTCGCCCTTTGGAAAGAAGCCTGCACGTTGTGCCTTTCTGCTTTAGGGCAATGTAGCACACCCAGAGCAGTAGTTCTGCTGCAGCCAGAGGACGCCTGCAAAGAAACTGCATTTCACAGGCCTTTGTAAGAGATTTTCCCGGTAGGCTATGAGAGCACTGTGCAGAGCGAGTTGTTTCCTGGCTTCCCAAAGAGCTGGAAGCAAGATGCTCTGGGGCCCAACTCGCCCTTTGGAAAGAAGCCTGCACGTTGTGCCTTTCAGCTCTAGGGCAAAGTAGCACACCCAGAGCAGAAGTCCTACTTCAGCCAGATCAGGCCTGCAAAGAAACTGCGTTTGACAGGTCTTTGGAAGAGATGTTCCCGGTAGGCTGTAAGAGCACTGTGCAGAGCGAGTTGTTTCTTAGCTTCCCAAAGAGCTGGAAGCAAGATGCTGTGGGGCCCAACTGGCCCTTTGCAAAGAAGCCTGCACGTTGTGCCTTTCAGCTCTAAGGCAATGTAGCACACCCAGAGCAGAAGTCCTACTTCAGCCAGATCAGGCCTGCAAAGACACTGCGTTTCAGAGGCCTTTGGAAGAGATGTTCCCACTAGGCTGTAAGAGCACTGTGCAGAGCGAGTGGTTTCTTAGCTTCCCAAAGAGCTGGAAGCAAGATGCTGTGGGGCCCAACTCGCCCTTTGGAAAGAAGCCTGCACGTTGTGCCTTTCAGCTCTAGGGCAAAGTAGCACACCCAGAGCAGAAGTCCTACTTCAGCCAGATCAGGCCTGCAAAGAAACTGCGTTTCACAGGCCTTTGTAAGAGATGTTCCCGGTAGGCTGTAAGAGCACTGTGCAGAGCGAGTTGTTTTTTAGCTTGTCAAAGAGCTGGAAGCAAGATGCTCTGGGGAACAACTCGCCCTTTGGAAAGAAGCCTGCACGTTGTGACTTTCAGCTCTAGGGCATTGTAGAACAACAGAGCAGAAGTTCTGCTTCAGCCAGATCAGGCCTGCAAAGAAACTGCGTTTCACAGGCCTTTGTAAGAGATGTTCCCTGTAGGCTGTAAGAGCACTGTGCAGAGCAAGTTGTTTCTTAGCTTCCCAAAGAGCTGGAAGCAAGAAGCTCTGGGGCCCAACTCGCCCTTTGGAAAGAAGCCTGCACGTTTTGCCTTTCAGCTCTAGGGCAATGTAAAGCACCCAGAGCAGAAGTTCTACTTCAGCCAGATCAGTCCTGCAGAGAGACTGCGTTTCACAGGCCTTTGTAAGTGATGTTCCCGGTAGGCTGTAAGAGCACTGTGCAGAGCGAGTTGTTTCTTAGCTTCCCAAAGAGCTGGAAGCAAGATGCTTTGGGGCCCAACTCGCCCTTTGGAAAGAAGCCTGCACGTTGTGCCTTTCTGATCTAGGGCAATGTAGCACACCCAGAGCAGAAGTTCTGCTTCAGCCAGATCAGGCCTGCAAAGAAACTGCGTTTCACAGGCCTTTGGAAGAGATGTTCCCGGTAGGCTGTAAGAGCACTGTGCAGAGCGAGTTGTTTCTTAGCTTCCCAAAGAGCTGGAAGCAAGACGCTCTGGGGCCCAACTCGCCCTTTGGAAAGAAGCCTGCACGTTGTGCCATTCAGCTCTAGGGCAATGTAGCACACCCAGAGCAGAAGTTCTGCTTCATCCATATGAGGCCTGCAAAGAAATTGGGTTTCACAGGCCTTTGTAAGAGATGTACCCGGTAGGCTCTAAGAGCACTGTGCAGAGCGAGTTGTTTCTTAGCTTCCAAAAAGAGCTGGAAGCAAGATGCTCTGGGGCCGAACTCGCCCTTTGGAAAGAAGCCTGCACGTTGTGCCTTTCTGCTCTGGGGCAATGTAGCACACCCAGAGCTGAAGTTCTGATTCAGCCAGAACTGGCCTGCAAAGAAACTGCGTTTCACAGGCCTTTGGAAGAGATGTTCCCGGTAGGCTGTAAGAGCACTGTGTAGAGCGAGTTGTTTCTTAGCTTCCCAAAGAGCTGGAAGCAAGATGCTGTGGGGCCCAACTCGCCCTTTGGAAAGAAGCCTGCACGTTGTGCCTTTCAGCTCTAGGGCAAAGTAGCACACCCAGAGCAGAAGTCCTACTTCAGCCAGATCAGGCCTGCAAAGAAACTGCGTTTCACAGGCCTTTGGAAGAGATGTTCCCGGTAGGCTGTAAGAGCACTGTGCAGAGCGAGTTGTTTCTTAGCTTCCCAAAGAGCTGGAAGCAAGATGCTGTGGGGCCCAACTCGCCCTTTGGAAAGAAGCCTGCACGTTGTGCCTTTCAGCTCTACGGCAAAGTAGCACACCCAGAGCAGAAGTCCTACTTCAGCCAGATCAGGCCTGCAAAGAAACTGCGTTTGACAGGCCTTTGGAAGAGATGTTCCCGGTAGGCTGTAAGAGCACTGTGCAGAGCGAGTGGTTTCTCAGCTTCCCAAAGAGCTGGAAGCAAGACGCTGTGGGGCCCAACTCGCCCTTTGGAAAGAAGCCTGCACGTTGTGCCTTTCAGCTCTAGGGCAAAGTAGCACACCCAGAGCAGAAGTCCTACTTCAGCCAGATCAGGCCTGCGAAGAAACTGCGTTTGACAGGCCTTTGGAAGAGATGTTCCCGGTAGGCTGTAAGAGCACTGTGCAGAGCGAGTTGTTTCTCAGCTTCCCAAAGAGCTGGAAGCAAGATGCTGTGGGGCCCAACTCGCCCTTTGGAAAGAAGCCTGCACGTTGTGCCTTTCAGCTCTAGGGCAAAGTAGCACACCCAGAGCAGAAGTCCTACTACAGCCAGATCAGGCCTGCAAAGAAACTGCGTTTCACAGGCCTTTGGAAGAGATGTTCCCGGTAGGCTGTAAGAGCACTGTGCAGAGCGAGTGGTTTCTTAGCTTCCCAAAGAGCTGGAAGCAAGATGCTGTGGGGCCCAACTCGCCCTTTGGAAAGAAGCCTGTAAGTTGTGCCTTTCAGCTCTAGGGCAAAGTAGCACACCCAGAGCAGAAGTCCTACTTCAGCCAGATCAGGCCTGCAAAGAAACTGCGTTTCACAGGCCTTTGGAAGAGATGTTCCCGGTAGGCTGTAAGAGCACTGTGCAGAGCGAGTGGTTTCTAGCTTCCCAAAGAGCTGGAAGCAAGATGCTGTGGGGCCCAACTCGCCCTTTGGAAAGCAGCCTGCACGTTGTGCCTTTCAGCTCTGGGGCAAAGTAGCACACCCAGAGCAGAAGTCCTACTTCAGCCAGATCAGGCCTGCAAAGAAACTGCGTTTCACAGGCCTTTGGAAGAGATGTTCCCGGTAGGCTGTAAGAGCACCGTGCAGAGCGAGTTGTTTCTTAGCTTCCCAAAGAGCTGGAAGCAAGATGCTGTGGGGCCCAACTCGCCCTTTGGAAAGAAGCCTGCACGTTGTGCCTTTCAGCTCTAGGGCAAAGTAGCACACACAGAGCAGAAGTCCTACTTCAGCCAGATCAGGTCTGCAAAGAAACTGCGTTTGACAGGCCTTTGGAAGAGATGTTCCCGGTAGGCTGTAAGAGCACTGTGCAGATCGAGTTGTTTCTTAGCTTCCCAAAGAGCTGGAAGCAAGATGCTGTGGGGCCCAACTGGCCCTTTGCAAAGAAGCCTGCACGTTGTGCCTTTCAGCTCTAAGGCAATGTAGCACACCCAGAGCAGAAGTCCTACTTCAGCCAGATCAGGCCTGCAAAGACACTGCGTTTCACAGGCCTTTGGAAGAGATGTTCCCACTAGGCTGTAAGAGCACTGTGCAGAGCGAGTGGTTTCTTAGCTTCCCAAAGAGCTGGAAGCAAGATGCTGTGGGGCCCAACTCGCCCTTTGGAAAGAAGCCTGCACGTTGTGCCTTTCAGCTCTAGGGCAAAGTAGCACACCCAGAGCAGAAGTCCTACTTCAGCCAGATCAGGCCTGCAAAGAAACTGCGTTTCACAGGCCTTTGTAAGAGATGTTCCCGGTAGGCTGTAAGAGCACTGTGCAGAGCTAGTTGTTTTTTAGCTTGTCAAAGAGCTGGAAGCAAGATGCTCTGGGGAACAACTCGCCCTTTGGAAAGAAGCCTGCACGTTGTGACTTTCAGCTCTAGGGCATTGTAGAACAACAGAGCAGAAGTTCTGCTTCAGCCAGATCAGGCCTGCAAAGAAACTGCGTTTCACAGGCCTTTGTAAGAGATGTTCACTGTAGGCTGTAAGAGCACTGTGCAGAGCAAGTTGTTTCTTAGCTTCCCAAAGAGCTGGAAGCAAGAAGCTCTGGGGCCCAACTCGCCCTTTGGAAAGAAGCCTGCACGTTTTGCCTTTCAGCTCTAGGGCAATGTAAAGCACCCAGAGCAGAAGTTCTACTTCAGCCAGATGAGTCCTGCAGAGAGACTGCGTTTCACAGGCCTTTGTAAGTGATGTTCCCGGTAGGCTGTAAGAGCACTGTGCAGAGCGAGTTGTTTCTTAGCTTCCCAAAGAGCTGGAAGCAAGATGCTTTGGGGCCCAACTCGCCCTTTGGAAAGAAGCCTGCACGTTGTGCCTTTCTGATCTAGGGCAATGTAGCACACCCAGAGCAGAAGTTCTGCTTCAGCCAGATCAGGCCTGCAAAGAAACTGCGTTTCACAGGCCTTTGGAAGAGATGTTCCCGGTAGGCTGTAAGAGCACTGTGCAGAGCGAGTTGTTTCTTAGCTTCCCAAAGAGCTGGAAGCAAGACGCTCTGGGGCCCAACTCGCCCTTTGGAAAGAAGCCTGCACGTTGTGCCATTCAGCTCTAGGGCAATGTAGCACACCCAGAGCAGAAGTTCTGCTTCATCCATATGAGGCCTGCAAAGAAATTGGGTTTCACAGGCCTTTGTAAGAGATGTACCTGGTAGGCTCTAAGAGCACTGTGCAGAGCGAGTTGTTTCTTAGCTTCCAAAAAGAGCTGGAAGCAAGATGATCTGGGGCCGAACTCGCCCTTTGGAAAGAAGCCTGCACGTTGTGCCTTTCTGCTCTGGGACAATGTAGCACACCCAGAGCTGAAGTTCTGATTCAGCCAGAACTGGCCTGCAAAGAAACTGCGTTTCACAGGCCTTTGGAAGAGATGTTCCCGGTAGGCTGTAAGAGCACTGTGTAGAGCGAGTTGTTTCTTAGCTTCCCAAAGAGCTGGAAGCAAGATGCTGTGTGGCCCAACTCGCCCTTTGGAAAGAAGCCTGCACGTTGTGCCTTTCAGCTCTAGGGCAAAGTAGCACACCCAGAGCAGAAGTCCTACTTCAGCCAGATCAGGCCTGCAAAGAAACTGCGTTTCACAGGCCTTTGGAAGAGATGTTCCCGGTAGGCTGTAAGAGCACTGTGCAGAGCGAGTTGTTTCTTAGCTTCCCAAAGAGCTGGAAGCAAGATGCTGTGGGGCCCAACTCGCCCTTTGGAAAGAAGCCTGCACGTTGTGCCTTTCAGCTCTACGGCAAAGTAGCACACCCAGAGCAGAAGTCCTACTTCAGCCAGATCAGGCCTGCAAAGAAACTGCGTTTGACAGGCCTTTGGAAGAGATGTTCCCGGTAGGCTGTAAGAGCACTGTGTAGAGCGAGTGGTTTCTCAGCTTCCCAAAGAGCTGGAAGCAAGATGCTGTGGGGCCCAACTCGCCCTTTGGAAAGAAGCCTGCACGTTGTGCCTTTCAGCTCTAGGGCAAAGTAGCACACCCAGAGCAGAAGTCCTACTTCAGCCAGATCAGGCCTGCGAAGAAACTGCGTTTGACAGGCCTTTGGAAGAGATGTTCCCGGTAGGCTGTAAGAGCACTGTGCAGAGCGAGTTGTTTCTCAGCTTCCCAAAGAGCTGGAAGCAAGATGCTGTGGGGCCCAACTCGCCCTTTGGAAAGAAGCCTGCACGTTGTGCCTTTCAGCTCTAGGGCAAAGTAGCACACCCAGAGCAGAAGTCCTACTTCAGCCAGATCAGGCCTGCAAAGAAACTGCGTTTCACAGGCCTTTGGAAGAGATGTTCCCGGTAGGCTGTAAGAGCACTGTGCAGAGCGAGATGTTTCTTATCTTCCCAAAGAGCTGGAAGCAAGATGCTCTGGGGCCCAACTCGCCCTTTGGAAAGAAGCCTGCACGTTGTGCCTTTCTGCTCTAGGGAAATGTAGCACACCCAGAGCAGAAGTTCAGCTTCTGCCAGATAAGGCCTGCAAAGAATCTGCGTTTCACAGGCCTTTGTAAGAGATGTTCCCGGTAGGCTGTAAGAGCACTGTGCAGAGCGAGTTGTTTCTTAGCTTCCCAAAGAGCTGGAAGCAAGATGCTCTGGGGCCCAACTCGCCCTTTGGAAAGAAGCCTGCACGTTGTGCCTTTCAGCTCTAGGGCAAGGTAGCACACCCAGAGCAGAAGTTCAGCTTCTGCCAGATAAGGCCTGCAAAGAATCTGCGTTTCACAGGCCTTTGTAAGAGATGTTCCCGGTAGGCTGTAAGATCACTGTGCAGAGCGAGTTGTTTCTTAGCTTCCCAAAGAGCTGGAAGCAAGATGCTCTGGGGCCCAACTCGCCCTTTGGAAAGAAGCCTGCACGTTGTGCCTTTCAGCTCTAGGGCAAGGTAGCACACCCAGAGCAGAAGTTCTGATTCAGCCAGATCAGGCCTGCAAAGAAACTGCTTTTCACAGGCCTTTGTAAGAGATGTACCCGGTAGGCTGTAAGAGCACTGTGCAGAGCGAGTTGTTTCTTAGCTTCCCAAAGAGCTGGAAGCAAGATGCTCTGGGGCCCAACACGCCCTTTGGAAAGAAGCCTGCACGTTGTGCCTTTCTGCTCTAGGGCAATGTAGCACACCCAGAGCAGAAGTTCTGCTTCAGCCAGATCAGGCCTGCAAAGAAACTGCGTTTCACAGGCCTTTGTAAGAGATGTTCCCGGTAGGCTGTAAGAGCCCTGTGCAGAGCGAGTTGTTTCTTACCTTCCCAAAGAGCTGGAAGCAAGATTCTCTGGGTCCCAACTCGCCCTTTGGAAAGAAGCCTGCACGTTTTGCCTTTCAGCTCTAGGGCAATGTAGCACACCCAGAGCAGAAGTTCTGCTTCAGCCATATCAGGCCTGCAAAGAAACTGGGTTTCACAGGCCTTTGTAAGAGATGTTCCCGGTAGCCTGTAAGAGCACTGTGCAGAGCGAGTTGTTTCTTACCTTCCCAAAGAGCTGGAAGCAAGATGCTCTGGGGCCCAACTCGCCCTTTGGAAAGAAGCCTGCACCTTGTGCCTTTCAGCTCTAGGGCAATGCAGAACACCAGAGCAGAAGTTGTGCTTCAGCCAGATCAGGCCTGCAAAGAAACTGGGTTTCACAGGCCTTTGTAAGAGATGTTCCCGGTAGGCTGTAAGAGCACTCTGCAGAGCGAGTTGTTTCTTGGCTTCCCAAAGAGCTGGAAGCAAGATGCTCTGGGGCCCAACTCGACCTTTGGAAAGAAGCCTGCACCTTGTGCCTTTCAGCTCTAGGGCAATGTAGCACACCCAGAGCAGAAGTTCTGCTTCAGCCAGATCAGGCCTGCAAAGAAACTGCGTTTCACAGGCCTTTGTAAGAGATGTACCCGGTAGGTTGTAAGAGCACTGTGCAGAGCGAGTTGTTTCTTAGCTTCCCAAAGAGCTGGAAGCAAGATGCTCTGGGGCCCAACTCGCCCTTTGGAAAGAAGCCTGCACGTTGTGCCTTTCTGCTCTAGGGAAATGTAGCACACCCAGAGCAGTAGTTCTGCTGCAGCCAGATGACGCCTGCAAAGAAACTGCATTTCACAGGCCTTTGTAAGAGATTTTCCCGGTAGGCTGTGAGAGCACTGTGCAGAGCGAGTTGTTTCCTGGCTTCCCAAAGAGCTGGAAGCAAGATGCTCTGGGGCCCAACTCGACCTTTGGAAAGAAGCCTGCACGTTGTGCCTTTCAGCTCTAGGGCAATGTAGCACACCCAGAGCAGAAGTTCTGCTTCAGCCAGTCAGGCCTGCGAAGAAACTGCATTTCACAGGCCTTTGTAAGAGATGTTCCCGGTAGGCTGTAAGAGCACTGTGCAGAGCGAGTTGTTTCTTAGCTTCCCAAAGAGCTGGAAGCAAGATGCTCTGGGGCCCAACTCGACCTTTGGAAAGAAGCCTGCACGTTGTGCCTTTCAGCTCTATGGCAATGTAGCACACCCAGCGCAGAAGTTCTGCTTCATCCAGATCAGGCCTGCAAAGAAACTGCGTTTCACAGGCCTTTGTAAGAGATGTTCCCGGTAGGCTGTAAGAGCACTGTGCAGAGCGACTTGTTTCTTATCTTCCCAAAGAGCTGGAAGCAAGATGCTCTGGGGCCCAACTCGCCCTTTGGAAAGAAGCCTGCACGTTGTGCCTTTCTGCTATAGGGAAATGTAGCACACCCAGAGGAGAAGTTCAGCTTCAGCCAGATAAGGCCTGCAAAGAAACTGCGTTTCACAGGCCCTTGTAAGAGATGTTCCCGGTAGGCTGTAAGATCACTGTGCAGAGCGAGTTGTTTCTTAGCTTCCCAAAGAGCTGGAAGCAAGATGCTCTGGGGCCCAACTCGCCCTTTGGAAAGAAGCCTGCACGTTGTGCCTTTCTGCTTTAGGGCAATGTAGCACACCCAGAGCAGTAGTTCTGCTGCAGCCAGAGGACGCCTGCAAAGAAACTGCATTTCACAGGCCTTTGTAAGAGATTTTCCCGGTAGGCTATGAGAGCACTGTGCAGAGCGAGTTGTTTCCTGGCTTCCCAAAGAGCTGGAAGCAAGATGCTCTGGGGCCCAACTCGACCTTTGGAAAGAAGCCTGCACGTTGTGCCTTTCAGCTCTAGGGCAATGTAGCACACCCAGAGCAGAAGTTCTGCTTCAGCCAGATCAGGCCTGCGAAGAAACTGCATTCCACAGGCCTTTGTAAGAGATGTTCCACGTAGGCTGTAAGAGCACTGTGCAGAGCGAGTTGTTTCTTAGCTTCCCAAAGAGCTGGAAGCAAGATGCTCTGGGGCCCAACTCGACCTTTGGAAAGAAGCCTGCACGTTGTGCCTTTCAGCTCTATGGCAGTGTAGCACACCCAGCGCAGAAGTTCTGCTTCATCAAGATCAGGCCTGCAAAGAAACTGCGTTTCACAGGCCTTTGTAAGAGATGTTCCCGGTAGGCTGTAAGAGCACTGTGCAGAGCGACTGGTTTCTTATCTTCCCAAAGAGCTGGAAGCAAGATGCTCTGGGGCCCAACTCGCCCTTTGGAAAGAAGCCTGCACGTTGTGCCTTTCTGCTATAGGGAAATGTAGCACACCCAGAGGAGAAGTTCAGCTTCAGCCAGATAAGGCCTGCAAAGAAACTGCGTTTCACAGGCCCTTGTAAGAGATGTTCCCGGTAGGCTGTAAGAGCACTGTGCAGAGCGAGTTGTTTCTTAGCTTCCCAAAGAGCTGGAAGCAAGATGCTCTGGGGCCCAACTCGCCCTTTGGACAGAAGCCTGCACGTTGTGCCTTTCAGCTCTAGCGAAATGTAGCACACCCAGAGCAGAAGTTCTGCTTCAGCCAGATGAGGCCTGCAAAGAAACAGCGTTTCACAGGGCTTTGTAAGAGATGTACCCGGTAGGCTGTAAGAGCACTGTGCAGAGCGAGTTGTTTCTTAGCTTCCCAAAGAGCTGGAAGCAAGATACTCTGGGGCCCAACTCGTCCTTTGGAAAGAAGCCTGCACGTTGTGCCTTTCAGCTCTAGGGCAATGTAGCACACCCAGAGCAGAAGTTCTGATTCAGCCAGATCAGGCCTGCAAAGAAACTGCGTTTCACAGGCCTTTGTAAGAGATGTTCCCGGTAGGCTGTAAGAGCACTGTGCAGAGCGAGTTGTTTCTTAGCTTCCCAAAGAGCTGGAAGCAAGATGCTCTGGGGCCGAACTCACCCTTTGGAAAGAAGCCTGCACGTTTTGCCTTTCATCTCTAGGGCAATGTAGAGCACCCAGAGCAGAAGTTCTACTTCAGCCAGATCAGTCCTGCAGAGAAACTGCGTTTCACAGGCCTTTGTAAGTGATGTTCCCGGTAGGCTGTAAGAGCACTGTGCAGAGCGAGTTGTTTCTTAGCTTCCCAAAGAGCTGGAAGCAAGATGCTCTGGGGCCCAACTCGCCCTTTGGAAAGAAGCCTGCACGTTGTGCCTTTCTGATCTAGGGCAATGTAGCACACCAAGAGCAGAAGTTCTGATTCAGACAGATCAGGCCTGCAAAGAAACTGCGTTTCACAGGCCTTTGTAAGAGATGTTCCCGGTAGGCTGTAAGAGCACTGTGCAGAGCGAGTTGTTTCTTAGCTTCCCAAAGAGCTGGAAGCAAGATGCTCAGGGGCCCAACTCGCCCTTTGGAAAGAAGCCTGCACGTTCTGCCTTTCAGCTCTAGGGCAATGTAGCACACCCAGAGCAGAAGTTCTGCTTCAGCCAGATCAGGCCTGCAAAGAAACTGGGTTTCACAGGCCTTTGTAAGAGATGTACCCGGTAGGCTCTAAGAGCACTGTGCAGAGCGACTTGTTTCTTAGCTTCCCAAAGAGCTGGAAGCAAGATGCTCTGGGGCCCAATTCACCCTTTGGAAAGAAGCCTTCACGTTGTGCCTTTCTGTTCTAGGGCAATGTAGCACACCCAGAGCAGAAGTTCTGCTTCAGCCAGATCAGGCCTGCAAAGAAACTGCGTTTCACAGGCCTTTGTAAGAGATGTTCCCGGTAGGCTGTAAGAGCACTGTGCAGAGCGAGTTGTTTTTTAGCTTGTCAAAGAGCTGGAAGCAAGATGCTCTGGGGACCAACTCGCCCTTTGGAAAGAAGCCTGCACGTTGTGACTTTCAGCTCTAGGGCATTGTAGAACAACAGAGCAGAAGTTCTGCTTCAGCCAGATCAGGCCTGCAAAGAAACTGCGTTTCACAGGCCTTTGTAAGAGATGTTCCCGGTAGGCTGTAAGATCACTGTGCAGAGCGAGTTGTTTCTTAGCTTCCCAAAGAGCTGGAAGCAAGATGCTCTGGGGCCCAACTCGCCCTTTGGAAAGAAGCCTGCACGTTGTGCCTTTCAGCTTTAGGGCAATGTAGCACACCCAGAGCAGTAGTTCTGCTGCAGCCAGATGACGCCTGCAAAGAAACTGCATTTCACAGGCCTTTGTAAGAGATGTTCCCGGTAGGCTGTGAGAGCACTGTGCAGAGCGAGTTGTTTCATGGCTTCCCAAAGAGCTGGAAGCAAGATGCTCTGGGGCCCAACTCGACCTTTGGAAAGAAGCCTGCACGTTGTGCCTTTCAGCTCTAGGGAAATGTAGCACACCCACAGCAGAAGTTCTGCTTCAGCCAGATGAGGACTGCAAAGAAACTGCGTTTCACAGGCCTTTGGAAGAGATGTTCCCACTAGGCTGTAAGAGCACTGTGCAGAGCGAGTTGTTTCTTAGCTTCCCAAAGAGCTGGAAGCAAGATGCTGTGGGGCCCAACTCTCCCTTTGGAAAGAAGCCTGCACGTTGTGCCTCTCAGCTTTAGGGCAATGTAGCACACCCAGAGCAGAAGTTCTGCTTCAGCCATATCAGGCCTGCAAAGAAACTGCGTTTCACAGGCCTTTGTAAGAGATGTTCCCGGTAGTCTGTGAGAGCACTGTGCAGAGCGAGTTGTTTCTTAGCTTCCCAAAGAGCTGGAAGCAAGATGCTCTGGGGCCCAACTCGCCCTTTGGAAAGAAGCCTGCACGTTGTGCATTTCTGCTCTAGGGCAATGTAGCACACCCAGCGCAGAAGTTCTGCTTCATCCAGATCAGGCCTGCAAAGAAACTGCGTTTCACAGGCCTTTGTAAGTGATGTTCCCGGTAGGCTGTAAGAGCACTGTGCAGAGCGAGTTGTTTTTTAGCTTGTCAAAGAGCTGGAAGCAAGATGCTCTGGGGAACAACTCGCCCTTTGGAAAGAAGCCTGCACGTTGTGACTTTCAGCTCTAGGGCATTGTAGAACAACAGAGCAGAAGTTCTGCTTCAGCCAGATCAGGCCTGCAAAGAAACTGCGTTTCACAGGCCTTTGTAAGAGATGTTCACTGTAGGCTGTAAGAGCACTGTGCAGAGCAAGTTGTTTCTTAGCTTCCCAAAGAGCTGGAAGCAAGAAGCTCTGGGGCCCAACTCGCCCTTTGGAAAGAAGCCTGCACGTTTTGCCTTTCAGCTCTAGGGCAATGTAAAGCACCCAGAGCAGAAGTTCTACTTCAGCCAGATCAGTCCTGCAGAGAGACTGCGTTTCACAGGCCTTTGTAAGTGATGTTCCCGGTAGGCTGTAAGAGCACTGTGCAGAGCGAGTTGTTTCTTAGCTTCCCAAAGAGCTGGAAGCAAGATGCTTTGGGGCCCAACTCGCCCTTTGGAAAGAAGCCTGCACGTTGTGCCTTTCTGATCTAGGGCAATGTAGCACACCCAGAGCAGAAGTTCTGCTTCAGCCAGATCAGGCCTGCAAAGAAACTGCGTTTCACAGGCCTTTGGAAGAGATGTTCCCGGTAGGCTGTAAGAGCACTGTGCAGAGCGAGTTGTTTCTTAGCTTACAAAGAGCTGGAAGCAAGACGCTCTGGGGCCCAACTCGCCCTTTGGAAAGAAGCCTGCACGTTGTGCCATTCAGCTCTAGGGCAATGTAGCACACCCAGAGCAGAAGTTCTGCTTCATCCATATGAGGCCTGCAAAGAAATTGGGTTTCACAGGCCTTTGTAAGAGATGTACCCGGTAGGCTCTAAGAGCACTGTGCAGAGCGAGTTGTTTCTTAGCTTCCAAAAAGAGCTGGAAGCAAGATGCTCTGGGGCCGAACTCGCCCTTTGGAAAGAAGCCTGCACGTTGTGCCTTTCTGCTCTGGGGCAATGTAGCACACCCAGAGCTGAAGTTCTGATTCAGCCAGAACTGGCCTGCAAAGAAACTGCGTTTCACAGGCCTTTGGAAGAGATGTTCCCGGTAGGCTGTAAGAGCACTGTGTAGAGCGAGTTGTTTCTTAGCTTCCCAAAGAGCTGGAAGCAAGATGCTGTGTGGCCCAACTCGCCCTTTGGAAAGAAGCCTGCACGTTGTGCCTTTCAGCTCTAGGGCAAAGTAGCACACCCAGAGCAGAAGTCCTACTTCAGCCAGATCAGGCCTGCAAAGAAACTGCGTTTCACAGGCCTTTGGAAGAGATGTTCCCGGTAGGCTGTAAGAGCACTGTGCAGAGCGAGTTGTTTCTTAGCTTCCCAAAGAGCTGGAAGCAAGATGCTGTGGGGCCCAACTCGCCCTTTGGAAAGAAGCCTGCACGTTGTGCCTTTCAGCTCTACGGCAAAGTAGCACACCCAGAGCAGAAGTCCTACTTCAGCCAGATCAGGCCTGCAAAGAAACTGCGTTTCACAGGCCTTTGGAAGAGATGTTCCCGGTAGGCTGTAAGAGCACTGTGCAGAGCGAGTTGTTTCTCAGCTTCCCAAAGAGCTGGAAGCAAGATGCTGTGGGGCCCAACTCGCCCTTTGGAAAGAAGCCTGCACGTTGTGCCTTTCAGCTCTAGGGCAAAGTAGCACACCCAGAGCAGAAGTCCTACTTCAGCCAGATCAGGCCTGCAAAGAAACTGCGTTTCACAGGCCTTTGGAAGAGATGTTCCCGGTAGGCTGTAAGAGCACTGTGCAGAGCGAGATGTTTCTTATCTTCCCAAAGAGCTGGAAGCAAGATGCTCTGGGGCCCAACTCGCCCTTTGGAAAGAAGCCTGCACGTTGTGCCTTTCTGCTCTAGGGAAATGTAGCACACCCAGAGCAGAAGTTCAGCTTCTGCCAGATAAGGCCTGCAAAGAATCTGCGTTTCACAGGCCTTTGTAAGAGATGTTCCCGGTAGGCTGTAAGAGCACTGTGCAGAGCGAGTTGTTTCTTAGCTTCCCAAAGAGCTGGAAGCAAGATGCTCTGGGGCCCAACTCGCCCTTTGGAAAGAAGCCTGCACGTTGTGCCTTTCAGCTCTAGGGCAAGGTAGCACACCCAGAGCAGAAGTTCAGCTTCTGCCAGATAAGGCCTGCAAAGAATCTGCGTTTCACAGGCCTTTGTAAGAGATGTTCCCGGTAGGCTGTAAGATCACTGTGCAGAGCGAGTTGTTTCTTAGCTTCCAAAGAGCTGGAAGCAAGATGCTCTGGGGCCCAACTCGCCCTTTGGAAAGAAGCCTGCACGTTGTGCCTTTCAGCTCTAGGGCAAGGTAGCACACCCAGAGCAGAAGTTCTGATTCAGCCAGATCAGGCCTGCAAAGAAACTGCTTTTCACAGGCCTTTGTAAGAGATGTACCCGGTAGGCTGTAAGAGCACTGTGCAGAGCGAGTTGTTTCTTAGCTTCCCAAAGAGCTGGAAGCAAGATGCTCTGGGGAACAACTCGCCCTTTGGAAAGAAGCCTGCACGTTGTGACTTTCAGCTCTAGGGCATTGTAGAACAACAGAGCAGAAGTTCTGCTTCAGCCAGATCAGGCCTGCAAAGAAACTGCGTTTCACAGGCCTTTGTAAGAGATGTTCCCTGTAGGCTGTAAGAGCACTGTGCAGAGCAAGTTGTTTCTTAGCTTCCCAAAGAACTGGAAGCAAGAAGCTCTGGGGCCCAACTCGCCCTTTGGAAAGAAGCCTGCACGTTTTGCCTTTCAGCTCTAGGGCAATGTAAAGCACCCAGAGCAGAAGTTCTACTTCAGCCAGATCAGTCCTGCAGAGAGACTGCGTTTCACAGGCCTTTGTAAGTGATGTTCCCGGTAGGCTGTAAGAGCACTGTGCAGAGCGAGTTGTTTCTTAGCTTCCCAAAGAGCTGGAAGCAAGATGCTTTGGGGCCCAACTCGCCCTTTGGAAAGAAGCCTGCACGTTGTGCCTTTCTGATCTAGGGCAATGTAGCACACCCAGAGCAGAAGTTCTGCTTCAGCCAGATCAGGCCTGCAAAGAAACTGCGTTTCACAGGCCTTTGGAAGAGATGTTCCCGGTAGGCTGTAAGAGCACTGTGCAGAGCGAGTTGTTTCTTAGCTTCCCAAAGAGCTGGAAGCAAGATGCTGTGGGGCCCAACTCGCCCTTTGGAAAGAAGCCTGCACGTTGTGCCATTCAGCTCTAGGGCAATGTAGCACACCCAGAGCAGAAGTTCTGCTTCATCCATATGAGGCCTGCAAAGAAATTGGGTTTCACAGGCCTTTGTAAGAGATGTACCCGGTAGGCTCTAAGAGCACTGTGCAGAGCGAGTTGTTTCTTAGCTTCCAAAAAGAGCTGGAAGCAAGATGCTCTGGGGCCGAACTCGCCCTTTGGAAAGAAGCCTGCACGTTGTGCCTTTCTGCTCTGGGGCAATGTAGCACACCCAGAGCTGAAGTTCTGATTCAGCCAGAACTGGCCTGCAAAGAAACTGCGTTTCACAGGCCTTTGGAAGAGATGTTCCCGGTAGGCTGTAAGAGCACTGTGTAGAGCGAGTTGTTTCTTAGCTTCCCAAAGAGCTGGAAGCAAGATGCTGTGTGGCCCAACTCGCCCTTTGGAAAGAAGCCTGCACGTTGTGCCTTTCAGCTCTAGGGCAAAGTAGCACACCCAGAGCAGAAGTCCTACTTCAGCCAGATCAGGCCTGCAAAGAAACTGCGTTTCACAGGCCTTTGGAAGAGATGTTCCCGGTAGGCTGTAAGAGCACTGTGCAGAGCGAGTTGTTTCTTAGCTTCCCAAAGAGCTGGAAGCAAGATGCTGTGGGGCCCAACTCGCCCTTTGGAAAGAAGCCTGCACGTTGTGCCTTTCAGCTCTAGGGCAAAGTAGCACACCCAGAGCAGAAGTCCTACTTCAGCCAGATCAGGCCTGCAAAGAAACTGCGTTTGACAGGCCTTTGGAAGAGATGTTCCCGGTAGGCTGTAAGAGCACTGTGCAGAGCGAGTGGTTTCTCAGCTTCCCAAAGAGCTGGAAGCAAGACGCTGTGGGGCCCAACTCGCCCTTTGGAAAGAAGCCTGCACCTTGTGCCTTTCAGCTCTAGGGCAAAGTAGCACACCCAGAGCAGAAGTCCTACTTCAGCCAGATCAGGCCTGTGAAGAAACTGCGTTTGACAGGCCTTTGGAAGAGATGTTCCCGGTAGGCTGTAAGAGCACTGTGCAGAGCGAGCTGTTTCTCAGCTTCCCAAAGAGCTGGAAGCAAGATGCTGTGGGGCCCAACTCGCCCTTTGGAAAGAAGCCTGCACGTTGTGCCTTTCAGCTCTAGGGCAAAGTAGCACACCCAGAGCAGAAGTCCTACTTCAGCCAGATCAGGCCTGCAAAGAAACTGCGTTTCACAGGCCTTTGGAAGAGATGTTCCCGGTAGGCTGTAAGAGCACTGTGCAGAGCGAGTGGTTTCTTAGCTTCCCAAAGAGCTGGAAGCAAGATGCTGTGGGGCCCAACTCGCCCTTTGGAAAGAAGCCTGTAAGTTGTGCCTTTCAGCTCTAGGGCAAAGTAGCACACCCAGAGCAGAAGTCCTACTTCAGCCAGATCAGGCCTGCAAAGAAACTGCGTTTCACAGGCCTTTGGAAGAGATGTTCCCGGTAGGCTGTAAGAGCACTGTGCAGAGCGAGTGGTTTCTAGCTTCCCAAAGAGCTGGAAGCAAGATGCTGTGGGGCCCAACTCGCCCTTTGGAAAGCAGCCTGCACGTTGTGCCTTTCAGCTCTAGGGCAAAGTAGCACACCCAGAGCAGAAGTCCTACTTCAGCCAGATCAGGCCTGCAAAGAAACTGCGTTTCACAGGCCTTGGAAGAGATGTTCCCGGTAGGCTGTAAGAGCACCGTGCAGAGCGAGTTGTTTCTTAGCTTCCCAAAGAGCTGGAAGCAAGATGCTGTGGGGCCCAACTCGCCCTTTGGAAAGAAGCCTACACGTTGTGCCTTTCAGCTCTAGAGCAAAGTAGCACACCCAGAGCAGAAGTCCTACTTCAGCCGGATCAGGCCTGCAAAGAAACTGCGTTTGACAGGCCTTTGGAAGAGAGGTTCCCGGTAGGCTGTAAGAGCACTGTGCAGAGCGAGTTGTTTCTTAGCTTCCCAAAGAGCTGGAAGCAAGATGCTCTGGGGCCCAACTCGCCCTTTGGAAAGAAGCCTGCACGTTGTGCCTTTCAGCTCTAGGGCAAAGTAGCACACCCAGAGCAGAAGTCCTACTTCAGCCAGATCAGGTCTGCAAAGAAACTGCGTTTGACAGGCCTTTGGAAGAGATGTTCCCGGTAGGCTGTAAGAGCACTGTGCAGAGCGAGATGTTTCTTATCTTCCCAAAGAGCTGGAAGCAAGATGCTCTGGGGCCCAACTCGCCCTTTGGAAAGAAGCCTGCACGTTGTGCCTTTCTGCTCTAGGGAAATGTAGCACACCCAGAGCAGAAGTTCAGCTTCTGCCAGATAAGGCCTGCAAAGAATCTGCGTTTCACAGGCCTTTGTAAGAGATGTTCCCGGTAGGCTGTAAGAGCACTGTGCAGAGCGAGTTGTTTCTTAGCTTCCCAAAGAGCTGGAAGCAAGATGCTCTGGGGCCCAACTCGCCCTTTGGAAAGAAGCCTGCACGTTGTGCCTTTCAGCTCTAGGGCAAGGTAGCACACCCAGAGCAGAAGTTCAGCTTCTGCCAGATAAGGCCTGCAAAGAATCTGCGTTTCACAGGCCTTTGTAAGAGATGTTCCCGGTAGGCTGTAAGATCACTGGGCAGAGCGAGTTGTTTCTTAGCTTCCCAAAGAGCTGGAAGCAAGATGCTCTGGGGCCCAACTCGCCCTTTGGAAAGAAGCCTGCACGTTGTGCCTTTCAGCTCTAGGGCAAGGTAGCACACCCAGAGCAGAAGTTCTGATTCAGCCAGATCAGGCCTGCAAAGAAACTGCTTTTCACAGGCCTTTGTAAGAGATGTACCCGGTAGGCTGTAAGAGCACTGTGCAGAGCGAGTTGTTTCTTAGCTTCCCAAAGAGCTGGAAGCAAGATGCTCTGGGGCCCAACACGCCCTTTGGAAAGAAGCCTGCACGTTGTGCCTTTCTGCTCTAGGGCAATGTAGCACACCCAGAGCAGAAGTTCTGCTTCAGCCAGATCAGGCCTGCAAAGAAACTGCGTTTCACAGGCCTTTGTAAGAGATGTTCCCGGTAGGCTGTAAGAGCCCTGTGCAGAGCGAGTTGTTTCTTACCTTCCCAAAGAGCTGGAAGCAAGATTCTCTGGGTCCCAACTCGCCCTTTGGAAAGAAGCCTGCACGTTTTGCCTTTCAGCTCTAGGGCAATGTAGCACACCCAGAGCAGAAGTTCTGCTTCAGCCATATCAGGCCTGCAAAGAAACTGGGTTTCACAGGCCTTTGTAAGAGATGTTCCCGGTAGCCTGTAAGAGCACTGTGCAGAGCGAGTTGTTTCTTACCTTCCCAAAGAGCTGGAAGCAAGATGCTCTGGGGCCCAACTCGCCCTTTGGAAAGAAGCCTGCACCTTGTGCCTTTCAGCTCTAGGGCAATGCAGAACACCAGAGCAGAAGTTCTGCTTCAGCCAGATCAGGCCTGCAAAGAAACTGGGTTTCACAGGCCTTTGTAAGAGATGTTCCCGGTAGGCTGTAAGAGCACTCTGCAGAGCGAGTTGTTTCTTGGCTTCCCAAAGAGCTGGAAGCAAGATGCTCTGGGGCCCAACTCGACCTTTGGAAAGAAGCCTGCACCTTGTGCCTTTCAGCTCTAGGGCAATGTAGCACACCCAGAGCAGAAGTTCTGCTTCAGCCAGATCAGGCCTGCAAAGAAACTGCGTTTCACAGGCCTTTGTAAGAGATGTACCCGGTAGGTTGTAAGAGCACTGTGCAGAGCGAGTTGTTTCTTAGCTTCCCAAAGAGATGGAAGCAAGATGCTCTGGGGCCCAACTCGCCCTTTGGAAAGAAGCCTGCACGTTGTGCCTTTCTGCTCTAGGGAAATGTAGCACACCCAGAGCAGTAGTTCTGCTGCAGCCAGATGACGCCTGCAAAGAAACTGCATTTCACAGGCCTTTGTAAGAGATTTTCCCGGTAGGCTGTGAGAGCACTGTGCAGAGCGAGTTGTTTCCTGGCTTCCCAAAGAGCTGGAAGCAAGATGCTCTGGGGCCCAACTCGACCTTTGGAAAGAAGCCTGCACGTTGTGCCTTTCAGCTCTAGGGCAATGTAGCACACCCAGAGCAGAAGTTCTGCTTCAGCCAGTCAGGCCTGCGAAGAAACTGCATTTCACAGGCCTTTGTAAGAGATGTTCCCGGTAGGCTGTAAGAGCACTGTGCAGAGCGAGTTGTTTCTTAGCTTCCCAAAGAGCTGGAAGCAAGATGCTCTGGGGCCCAACTCGACCTTTGGAAAGAAGCCTGCACGTTGTGCCTTTCAGCTCTATGGCAATGTAGCACACCCAGCGCAGAAGTTCTGCTTCATCCAGATCAGGCCTGCAAAGAAACTGCGTTTCACAGGCCTTTGTAAGAGATGTTCCCGGTAGGCTGTAAGAGCACTGTGCAGAGCGACTTGTTTCTTATCTTCCCAAAGAGCTGGAAGCAAGATGCTCTGGGGCCCAACTCGCCCTTTGGAAAGAAGCCTGCACGTTGTGCCTTTCTGCTATAGGGAAATGTAGCACACCCAGAGGAGAAGTTCAGCTTCAGCCAGATAAGGCCTGCAAAGAAACTGCGTTTCACAGGCCCTTGTAAGAGATGTTCCCGGTAGGCTGTAAGATCACTGTGCAGAGCGAGTTGTTTCTTAGCTTCCCAAAGAGCTGGAAGCAAGATGCTCTGGGGCCCAACTCGCCCTTTGGACAGAAGCCTGCACGTTGTGCCTTTCAGCTCTAGCGAAATGTAGCACACCCAGAGCAGAAGTTCTGCTTCAGCCAGATGAGGCCTGCAAAGAAACAGCGTTTCACAGGGCTTTGTAAGAGATGTACCCGGTAGGCTGTAAGAGCACTGTGCAGAGCGAGTTGTTTCTTAGCTTCCCAAAGAGCTGGAAGCAAGATGCTCTGGGGCCCAACTCGACCTTTGGAAAGAAGCCTGCACGTTGTGCCTTTCAGCTCTATGGCAATGTAGCACACCCAGCGCAGAAGTTCTGCTTCATCCAGATCAGGCCTGCAAAGAAACTGCGTTTCACAGGCCTTTGTAAGAGATGTTCCCGGTAGGCTGTAAGAGCACTGTGCAGAGCGACTTGTTTCTTATCTTCCCAAAGAGCTGGAAGCAAGATGCTCTGGGGCCCAACTCGCCCTTTGGAAAGAAGCCTGCACGTTGTGCCTTTCTGCTTTAGGGCAATGTAGCACACCCAGAGCAGTAGTTCTGCTGCAGCCAGAGGACGCCTGCAAAGAAACTGCATTTCACAGGCCTTTGTAAGAGATTTTCCCGGTAGGCTATGAGAGCACTGTGCAGAGCGAGTTGTTTCCTGGCTTCCCAAAGAGCTGGAAGCAAGATGCTCTGGGGCCCAACTCGCCCTTTGGAAAGAAGCCTGCACGTTGTGCCTTTCAGCTCTAGGGCAAAGTAGCACACCCAGAGCAGAAGTCCTACTTCAGCCAGATCAGGCCTGCAAAGAAACTGCGTTTGACAGGTCTTTGGAAGAGATGTTCCCGGTAGGCTGTAAGAGCACTGTGCAGAGCGAGTTGTTTCTTAGCTTCCCAAAGAGCTGGAAGCAAGATGCTGTGGGGCCCAACTGGCCCTTTGCAAAGAAGCCTGCACGTTGTGCCTTTCAGCTCTAAGGCAATGTAGCACACCCAGAGCAGAAGTCCTACTTCAGCCAGATCAGGCCTGCAAAGACACTGCGTTTCAGAGGCCTTTGGAAGAGATGTTCCCACTAGGCTGTAAGAGCACTGTGCAGAGCGAGTGGTTTCTTAGCTTCCCAAAGAGCTGGAAGCAAGATGCTGTGGGGCCCAACTCGCCCTTTGGAAAGAAGCCTGCACGTTGTGCCTTTCAGCTCTAGGGCAAAGTAGCACACCCAGAGCAGAAGTCCTACTTCAGCCAGATCAGGCCTGCAAAGAAACTGCGTTTCACAGGCCTTTGTAAGAGATGTTCCCGGTAGGCTGTAAGAGCACTGTGCAGAGCGAGTTGTTTTTTAGCTTGTCAAAGAGCTGGAAGCAAGATGCTCTGGGGAACAACTCGCCCTTTGGAAAGAAGCCTGCACGTTGTGACTTTCAGCTCTAGGGCATTGTAGAACAACAGAGCAGAAGTTCTGCTTCAGCCAGATCAGGCCTGCAAAGAAACTGCGTTTCACAGGCCTTTGTAAGAGATGTTCCCTGTAGGCTGTAAGAGCACTGTGCAGAGCAAGTTGTTTCTTAGCTTCCCAAAGAGCTGGAAGCAAGAAGCTCTGGGGCCCAACTCGCCCTTTGGAAAGAAGCCTGCACGTTTTGCCTTTCAGCTCTAGGGCAATGTAGCACACCCAGAGCAGAAGTCCTACTTCAGCCAGATCAGGCCTGCAAAGACACTGCGTTTCAGAGGCCTTTGGAAGAGATGTTCCCACTAGGCTGTAAGAGCACTGTGCAGAGCGAGTGGTTTCTTAGCTTCCCAAAGAGCTGGAAGCAAGATGCTGTGGGGCCCAACTCGCCCTTTGGAAAGAAGCCTGCACGTTGTGCCTTTCAGCTCTAGGGCAAAGTAGCACACCCAGAGCAGAAGTCCTACTTCAGCCAGATCAGGCCTGCAAAGAAACTGCGTTTCACAGGCCTTTGTAAGAGATGTTCCCGGTAGGCTGTAAGAGCACTGTGCAGAGCGAGTTGTTTTTTAGCTTGTCAAAGAGCTGGAAGCAAGATGCTCTGGGGAACAACTCGCCCTTTGGAAAGAAGCCTGCACGTTGTGACTTTCAGCTCTAGGGCATTGTAGAACAACAGAGCAGAAGTTCTGCTTCAGCCAGATCAGGCCTGCAAAGAAACTGCGTTTCACAGGCCTTTGTAAGAGATGTTCCCTGTAGGCTGTAAGAGCACTGTGCAGAGCAAGTTGTTTCTTAGCTTCCCAAAGAGCTGGAAGCAAGAAGCTCTGGGGCCCAACTCGCCCTTTGGAAAGAAGCCTGCACGTTTTGCCTTTCAGCTCTAGGGCAATGTAAAGCACCCAGAGCAGAAGTTCTACTTCAGCCAGATCAGTCCTGCAGAGAGACTGCGTTTCACAGGCCTTTGTAAGTGATGTTCCCGGTAGGCTGTAAGAGCACTGTGCAGAGCGAGTTGTTTCTTAGCTTCCCAAAGAGCTGGAAGCAAGATGCTTTGGGGCCCAACTCGCCCTTTGGAAAGAAGCCTGCACGTTGTGCCTTTCTGATCTAGGGCAATGTAGCACACCCAGAGCAGAAGTTCTGCTTCAGCCAGATCAGGCCTGCAAAGAAACTGCGTTTCACAGGCCTTTGGAAGAGATGTTCCCGGTAGGCTGTAAGAGCACTGTGCAGAGCGAGTTGTTTCTTAGCTTCCCAAAGAGCTGGAAGCAAGACGCTCTGGGGCCCAACTCGCCCTTTGGAAAGAAGCCTGCACGTTGTGCCATTCAGCTCTAGGGCAATGTAGCACACCCAGAGCAGAAGTTCTGCTTCATCCATATGAGGCCTGCAAAGAAATTGGGTTTCACAGGCCTTTGTAAGAGATGTACCCGGTAGGCTCTAAGAGCACTGTGCAGAGCGAGTTGTTTCTTAGCTTCCAAAAAGAGCTGGAAGCAAGATGCTCTGGGGCCGAACTCGCCCTTTGGAAAGAAGCCTGCACGTTGTGCCTTTCTGCTCTGGGGCAATGTAGCACACCCAGAGCTGAAGTTCTGATTCAGCCAGAACTGGCCTGCAAAGAAACTGCGTTTCACAGGCCTTTGGAAGAGATGTTCCCGGTAGGCTGTAAGAGCACTGTGTAGAGCGAGTTGTTTCTTAGCTTCCCAAAGAGCTGGAAGCAAGATGCTGTGGGGCCCAACTCGCCCTTTGGAAAGAAGCCTGCACGTTGTGCCTTTCAGCTCTAGGGCAAAGTAGCACACCCAGAGCAGAAGTCCTACTTCAGCCAGATCAGGCCTGCAAAGAAACTGCGTTTCACAGGCCTTTGGAAGAGATGTTCCCGGTAGGCTGTAAGAGCACTGTGCAGAGCGAGTTGTTTCTTAGCTTCCCAAAGAGCTGGAAGCAAGATGCTCTGGGGCCCAACTCGCCCTTTGGACAGAAGCCTGCACGTTGTGCCTTTCAGCTCTAGCGAAATGTAGCACACCCAGAGCAGAAGTTCTGCTTCAGCCAGATGAGGCCTGCAAAGAAACAGCGTTTCACAGGGCTTTGTAAGAGATGTACCCGGTAGGCTGTAAGAGCACTGTGCAGAGCGAGTTGTTTCTTAGCTTCCCAAAGAGCTGGAAGCAAGATGCTCTGGGGCCCAACTCGACCTTTGGAAAGAAGCCTGCACGTTGTGCCTTTCAGCTCTATGGCAATGTAGCACACCCAGCGCAGAAGTTCTGCTTCATCCAGATCAGGCCTGCAAAGAAACTGCGTTTCACAGGCCTTTGTAAGAGATGTTCACGGTAGGCTGTAAGAGCACTGTGCAGAGCGACTTGTTTCTTATCTTCCCAAAGAGCTGGAAGCAAGATGCTCTGGGGCCCAACTCGCCCTTTGGAAAGAAGCCTGCACGTTGTGCCTTTCTGCTTTAGGGCAATGTAGCACACCCAGAGCAGTAGTTCTGCTGCAGCCAGAGGACGCCTGCAAAGAAACTGCATTTCACAGGCCTTTGTAAGAGATTTTCCCGGTAGGCTATGAGAGCACTGTGCAGAGCGAGTTGTTTCCTGGCTTCCCAAAGAGCTGGAAGCAAGATGCTCTGGGGCCCAACTCGCCCTTTGGAAAGAAGCCTGCACGTTGTGCCTTTCAGCTCTAGGGCAAAGTAGCACACCCAGAGCAGAAGTCCTACTTCAGCCAGATCAGGCCTGCAAAGAAACTGCGTTTGACAGGTCTTTGGAAGAGATGTTCCCGGTAGGCTGTAAGAGCACTGTGCAGAGCGAGTTGTTTCTTAGCTTCCCAAAGAGCTGGAAGCAAGATGCTGTGGGGCCCAACTGGCCCTTTGCAAAGAAGCCTGCACGTTGTGCCTTTCAGCTCTAAGGCAATGTAGCACACCCAGAGCAGAAGTCCTACTTCAGCCAGATCAGGCCTGCAAAGACACTGCGTTTCAGAGGCCTTTGGAAGAGATGTTCCCACTAGGCTGTAAGAGCACTGTGCAGAGCGAGTGGTTTCTTAGCTTCCCAAAGAGCTGGAAGCAAGATGCTGTGGGGCCCAACTCGCCCTTTGGAAAGAAGCCTGCACGTTGTGCCTTTCAGCTCTAGGGCAAAGTAGCACACCCAGAGCAGAAGTCCTACTTCAGCCAGATCAGGCCTGCAAAGAAACTGCGTTTCACAGGCCTTTGTAAGAGATGTTCCCGGTAGGCTGTAAGAGCACTGTGCAGAGCGAGTTGTTTTTTAGCTTGTCAAAGAGCTGGAAGCAAGATGCTCTGGGGAACAACTCGCCCTTTGGAAAGAAGCCTGCACGTTGTGACTTTCAGCTCTAGGGCATTGTAGAACAACAGAGCAGAAGTTCTGCTTCAGCCAGATCAGGCCTGCAAAGAAACTGCGTTTCACAGGCCTTTGTAAGAGATGTTCCCTGTAGGCTGTAAGAGCACTGTGCAGAGCAAGTTGTTTCTTAGCTTCCCAAAGAGCTGGAAGCAAGAAGCTCTGGGGCCCAACTCGCCCTTTGGAAAGAAGCCTGCACGTTTTGCCTTTCAGCTCTAGGGCAATGTAGCACACCCAGAGCAGAAGTCCTACTTCAGCCAGATCAGGCCTGCAAAGACACTGCGTTTCAGAGGCCTTTGGAAGAGATGTTCCCACTAGGCTGTAAGAGCACTGTGCAGAGCGAGTGGTTTCTTAGCTTCCCAAAGAGCTGGAAGCAAGATGCTGTGGGGCCCAACTCGCCCTTTGGAAAGAAGCCTGCACGTTGTGCCTTTCAGCTCTAGGGCAAAGTAGCACACCCAGAGCAGAAGTCCTACTTCAGCCAGATCAGGCCTGCAAAGAAACTGCGTTTCACAGGCCTTTGTAAGAGATGTTCCCGGTAGGCTGTAAGAGCACTGTGCAGAGCGAGTTGTTTTTTAGCTTGTCAAAGAGCTGGAAGCAAGATGCTCTGGGGAACAACTCGCCCTTTGGAAAGAAGCCTGCACGTTGTGACTTTCAGCTCTAGGGCATTGTAGAACAACAGAGCAGAAGTTCTGCTTCAGCCAGATCAGGCCTGCAAAGAAACTGCGTTTCACAGGCCTTTGTAAGAGATGTTCCCTGTAGGCTGTAAGAGCACTGTGCAGAGCAAGTTGTTTCTTAGCTTCCCAAAGAGCTGGAAGCAAGAAGCTCTGGGGCCCAACTCGCCCTTTGGAAAGAAGCCTGCACGTTTTGCCTTTCAGCTCTAGGGCAATGTAAAGCACCCAGAGCAGAAGTTCTACTTCAGCCAGATCAGTCCTGCAGAGAGACTGCGTTTCACAGGCCTTTGTAAGTGATGTTCCCGGTAGGCTGTAAGAGCACTGTGCAGAGCGAGTTGTTTCTTAGCTTCCCAAAGAGCTGGAAGCAAGATGCTTTGGGGCCCAACTCGCCCTTTGGAAAGAAGCCTGCACGTTGTGCCTTTCTGATCTAGGGCAATGTAGCACACCCAGAGCAGAAGTTCTGCTTCAGCCAGATCAGGCCTGCAAAGAAACTGCGTTTCACAGGCCTTTGGAAGAGATGTTCCCGGTAGGCTGTAAGAGCACTGTGCAGAGCGAGTTGTTTCTTAGCTTCCCAAAGAGCTGGAAGCAAGACGCTCTGGGGCCCAACTCGCCCTTTGGAAAGAAGCCTGCACGTTGTGCCATTCAGCTCTAGGGCAATGTAGCACACCCAGAGCAGAAGTTCTGCTTCATCCATATGAGGCCTGCAAAGAAATTGGGTTTCACAGGCCTTTGTAAGAGATGTACCCGGTAGGCTCTAAGAGCACTGTGCAGAGCGAGTTGTTTCTTAGCTTCCAAAAAGAGCTGGAAGCAAGATGCTCTGGGGCCGAACTCGCCCTTTGGAAAGAAGCCTGCACGTTGTGCCTTTCTGCTCTGGGGCAATGTAGCACACCCAGAGCTGAAGTTCTGATTCAGCCAGAACTGGCCTGCAAAGAAACTGCGTTTCACAGGCCTTTGGAAGAGATGTTCCCGGTAGGCTGTAAGAGCACTGTGTAGAGCGAGTTGTTTCTTAGCTTCCCAAAGAGCTGGAAGCAAGATGCTGTGGGGCCCAACTCGCCCTTTGGAAAGAAGCCTGCACGTTGTGCCTTTCAGCTCTAGGGCAAAGTAGCACACCCAGAGCAGAAGTCCTACTTCAGCCAGATCAGGCCTGCAAAGAAACTGCGTTTCACAGGCCTTTGGAAGAGATGTTCCCGGTAGGCTGTAAGAGCACTGTGCAGAGCGAGTTGTTTCTTAGCTTCCCAAAGAGCTGGAAGCAAGATGCTGTGGGGCCCAACTCGCCCTTTGGAAAGAAGCCTGCACGTTGTGCCTTTCAGCTCTACGGCAAAGTAGCACACCCAGAGCAGAAGTCCTACTTCAGCCAGATCAGGCCTGCAAAGAAACTGCGTTTGACAGGCCTTTGGAAGAGATGTTCCCGGTAGGCTGTAAGAGCACTGTGCAGAGCGAGTGGTTTCTCAGCTTCCCAAAGAGCTGGAAGCAAGACGCTGTGGGGCCCAACTCGCCCTTTGGAAAGAAGCCTGCACGTTGTGCCTTTCAGCTCTAGGGCAAAGTAGCACACCCAGAGCAGAAGTCCTACTTCAGCCAGATCAGGCCTGCGAAGAAACTGCGTTTGACAGGCCTTTGGAAGAGATGTTCCCGGTAGGCTGTAAGAGCACTGTGCAGAGCGAGTTGTTTCTCAGCTTCCCAAAGAGCTGGAAGCAAGATGCTGTGGGGCCCAACTCGCCCTTTGGAAAGAAGCCTGCACGTTGTGCCTTTCAGCTCTAGGGCAAAGTAGCACACCCAGAGCAGAAGTCCTACTTCAGCCAGATCAGGCCTGCAAAGAAACTGCGTTTCACAGGCCTTTGGAAGAGATGTTCCCGGTAGGCTGTAAGAGCACTGTGCAGAGCGAGTGGTTTCTTAGCTTCCCAAAGAGCTGGAAGCAAGATGCTGTGGGGCCCAACTCGCCCTTTGGAAAGAAGCCTGTAAGTTGTGCCTTTCAGCTCTAGGGCAAAGTAGCACACCCAGAGCAGAAGTCCTACTTCAGCCAGATCAGGCCTGCAAAGAAACTGCGTTTCACAGGCCTTTGGAAGAGATGTTCCCGGTAGGCTGTAAGAGCACTGTGCAGAGCGAGTGGTTTCTAGCTTCCCAAAGAGCTGGAAGCAAGATGCTGTGGGGCCCAACTCGCCCTTTGGAAAGCAGCCTGCACGTTGTGCCTTTCAGCTCTAGGGCAAAGTAGCACACCCAGAGCAGAAGTCCTACTTCAGCCAGATCAGGCCTGCAAAGAAACTGCGTTTCACAGGCCTTTGGAAGAGATGTTCCCGGTAGGCTGTAAGAGCACCGTGCAGAGCGAGTTGTTTCTTAGCTTCCCAAAGAGCTGGAAGCAAGATGCTGTGGGGCCCAACTCGCCCTTTGGAAAGAAGCCTGCACGTTGTGCCTTTCAGCTCTAGGGCAAAGTAGCACACACAGAGCAGAAGTCCTACTTCAGCCAGATCAGGTCTGCAAAGAAACTGCGTTTGACAGGCCTTTGGAAGAGATGTTCCCGGTAGGCTGTAAGAGCACTGTGCAGATCGAGTTGTTTCTTAGCTTCCCAAAGAGCTGGAAGCAAGATGCTGTGGGGCCCACCTGGCCCTTTGCAAAGAAGCCTGCACGTTGTGCCTTTCAGCTCTAAGGCAATGTAGCACACCCAGAGCAGAAGTCCTACTTCAGCCAGATCAGGCCTGCAAAGACACTGCGTTTCACAGGCCTTTGGAAGAGATGTTCCCACTAGGCTGTAAGAGCACTGTGCAGAGCGAGTGGTTTCTTAGCTTCCCAAAGAGCTGGAAGCAAGATGCTGTGGGGCCCAACTCGCCCTTTGGAAAGAAGCCTGCACGTTGTGCCTTTCAGCTCTAGGGCAAAGTAGCACACCCAGAGCAGAAGTCCTACTTCAGCCAGATCAGGCCTGCAAAGAAACTGCGTTTCACAGGCCTTTGTAAGAGATGTTCCCGGTAGGCTGTAAGAGCACTGTGCAGAGCTAGTTGTTTTTTAGCTTGTCAAAGAGCTGGAAGCAAGATGCTCTGGGGAACAACTCGCCCTTTGGAAAGAAGCCTGCACGTTGTGACTTTCAGCTCTAGGGCATTGTAGAACAACAGAGCAGAAGTTCTGCTTCAGCCAGATCAGGCCTGCAAAGAAACTGCGTTTCACAGGCCTTTGTAAGAGATGTTCACTGTAGGCTGTAAGAGCACTGTGCAGAGCAAGTTGTTTCTTAGCTTCCCAAAGAGCTGGAAGCAAGAAGCTCTGGGGCCCAACTCGCCCTTTGGAAAGAAGCCTGCACGTTTTGCCTTTCAGCTCTAGGGCAATGTAAAGCACCCAGAGCAGAAGTTCTACTTCAGCCAGATGAGTCCTGCAGAGAGACTGCGTTTCACAGGCCTTTGTAAGTGATGTTCCCGGTAGGCTGTAAGAGCACTGTGCAGAGCGAGTTGTTTCTTAGCTTCCCAAAGAGCTGGAAGCAAGATGCTTTGGGGCCCAACTCGCCCTTTGGAAAGAAGCCTGCACGTTGTGCCTTTCTGATCTAGGGCAATGTAGCACACCCAGAGCAGAAGTTCTGCTTCAGCCAGATCAGGCCTGCAAAGAAACTGCGTTTCACAGGCCTTTGGAAGAGATGTTCCCGGTAGGCTGTAAGAGCACTGTGCAGAGCGAGTTGTTTCTTAGCTTCCCAAAGAGCTGGAAGCAAGACGCTCTGGGGCCCAACTCGCCCTTTGGAAAGAAGCCTGCACGTTGTGCCATTCAGCTCTAGGGCAATGTAGCACACCCAGAGCAGAAGTTCTGCTTCATCCATATGAGGCCTGCAAAGAAATTGGGTTTCACAGGCCTTTGTAAGAGATGTACCCGGTAGGCTCTAAGAGCACTGTGCAGAGCGAGTTGTTTCTTAGCTTCCAAAAAGAGCTGGAAGCAAGATGCTCTGGGGCCGAACTCGCCCTTTGGAAAGAAGCCTGCACGTTGTGCCTTTCTGCTCTGGGACAATGTAGCACACCCAGAGCTGAAGTTCTGATTCAGCCAGAACTGGCCTGCAAAGAAACTGCGTTTCACAGGCCTTTGGAAGAGATGTTCCCGGTAGGCTGTAAGAGCACTGTGTAGAGCGAGTTGTTTCTTAGCTTCCCAAAGAGCTGGAAGCAAGATGCTGTGTGGCCCAACTCGCCCTTTGGAAAGAAGCCTGCACGTTGTGCCTTTCAGCTCTAGGGCAAAGTAGCACACCCAGAGCAGAAGTCCTACTTCAGCCAGATCAGGCCTGCAAAGAAACTGCGTTTCACAGGCCTTTGGAAGAGATGTTCCCGGTAGGCTGTAAGAGCACTGTGCAGAGCGAGTTGTTTCTTAGCTTCCCAAAGAGCTGGAAGCAAGATGCTGTGGGGCCCAACTCGCCCTTTGGAAAGAAGCCTGCACGTTGTGCCTTTCAGCTCTACGGCAAAGTAGCACACCCAGAGCAGAAGTCCTACTTCAGCCAGATCAGGCCTGCAAAGAAACTGCGTTTGACAGGCCTTTGGAAGAGATGTTCCCGGTAGGCTGTAAGAGCACTGTGTAGAGCGAGTGGTTTCTCAGCTTCCCAAAGAGCTGGAAGCAAGATGCTGTGGGGCCCAACTCGCCCTTTGGAAAGAAGCCTGCACGTTGTGCCTTTCAGCTCTAGGGCAAAGTAGCACACCCAGAGCAGAAGTCCTACTTCAGCCAGATCAGGCCTGCGAAGAAACTGCGTTTGACAGGCCTTTGGAAGAGATGTTCCCGGTAGGCTGTAAGAGCACTGTGCAGAGCGAGTTGTTTCTCAGCTTCCCAAAGAGCTGGAAGCAAGATGCTGTGGGGCCCAACTCGCCCTTTGGAAAGAAGCCTGCACGTTGTGCCTTTCAGCTCTAGGGCAAAGTAGCACACCCAGAGCAGAAGTCCTACTTCAGCCAGATCAGGCCTGCAAAGAAACTGCGTTTCACAGGCCTTTGGAAGAGATGTTCCCGGTAGGCTGTAAGAGCACTGTGCAGAGCGAGATGTTTCTTATCTTCCCAAAGAGCTGGAAGCAAGATGCTCTGGGGCCCAACTCGCCCTTTGGAAAGAAGCCTGCACGTTGTGCCTTTCTGCTCTAGGGAAATGTAGCACACCCAGAGCAGAAGTTCAGCTTCTGCCAGATAAGGCCTGCAAAGAATCTGCGTTTCACAGGCCTTTGTAAGAGATGTTCCCGGTAGGCTGTAAGAGCACTGTGCAGAGCGAGTTGTTTCTTAGCTTCCCAAAGAGCTGGAAGCAAGATGCTCTGGGGCCCAACTCGCCCTTTGGAAAGAAGCCTGCACGTTGTGCCTTTCAGCTCTAGGGCAAGGTAGCACACCCAGAGCAGAAGTTCAGCTTCTGCCAGATAAGGCCTGCAAAGAATCTGCGTTTCACAGGCCTTTGTAAGAGATGTTCCCGGTAGGCTGTAAGATCACTGTGCAGAGCGAGTTGTTTCTTAGCTTCCCAAAGAGCTGGAAGCAAGATGCTCTGGGGCCCAACTCGCCCTTTGGAAAGAAGCCTGCACGTTGTGCCTTTCAGCTCTAGGGCAAGGTAGCACACCCAGAGCAGAAGTTCTGATTCAGCCAGATCAGGCCTGCAAAGAAACTGCTTTTCACAGGCCTTTGTAAGAGATGTACCCGGTAGGCTGTAAGAGCACTGTGCAGAGCGAGTTGTTTCTTAGCTTCCCAAAGAGCTGGAAGCAAGATGCTCTGGGGCCCAACACGCCCTTTGGAAAGAAGCCTGCACGTTGTGCCTTTCTGCTCTAGGGCAATGTAGCACACCCAGAGCAGAAGTTCTGCTTCAGCCAGATCAGGCCTGCAAAGAAACTGCGTTTCACAGGCCTTTGTAAGAGATGTTCCCGGTAGGCTGTAAGAGCCCTGTGCAGAGCGAGTTGTTTCTTACCTTCCCAAAGAGCTGGAAGCAAGATTCTCTGGGTCCCAACTCGCCCTTTGGAAAGAAGCCTGCACGTTTTGCCTTTCAGCTCTAGGGCAATGTAGCACACCCAGAGCAGAAGTTCTGCTTCAGCCATATCAGGCCTGCAAAGAAACTGGGTTTCACAGGCCTTTGTAAGAGATGTTCCCGGTAGCCTGTAAGAGCACTGTGCAGAGCGAGTTGTTTCTTACCTTCCCAAAGAGCTGGAAGCAAGATGCTCTGGGGCCCAACTCGCCCTTTGGAAAGAAGCCTGCACCTTGTGCCTTTCAGCTCTAGGGCAATGCAGAACACCAGAGCAGAAGTTCTGCTTCAGCCAGATCAGGCCTGCAAAGAAACTGGGTTTCACAGGCCTTTGTAAGAGATGTTCCCGGTAGGCTGTAAGAGCACTCTGCAGAGCGAGTTGTTTCTTGGCTTCCCAAAGAGCTGGAAGCAAGATGCTCTGGGGCCCAACTCGACCTTTGGAAAGAAGCCTGCACCTTGTGCCTTTCAGCTCTAGGGCAATGTAGCACACCCAGAGCAGAAGTTCTGCTTCAGCCAGATCAGGCCTGCAAAGAAACTGCGTTTCACAGGCCTTTGTAAGAGATGTACCCGGTAGGTTGTAAGAGCACTGTGCAGAGCGAGTTGTTTCTTAGCTTCCCAAAGAGATGGAAGCAAGATGCTCTGGGGCCCAACTCGCCCTTTGGAAAGAAGCCTGCACGTTGTGCCTTTCTGCTCTAGGGAAATGTAGCACACCCAGAGCAGTAGTTCTGCTGCAGCCAGATGACGCCTGCAAAGAAACTGCATTTCACAGGCCTTTGTAAGAGATTTTCCCGGTAGGCTGTGAGAGCACTGTGCAGAGCGAGTTGTTTCCTGGCTTCCCAAAGAGCTGGAAGCAAGATGCTCTGGGGCCCAACTCGACCTTTGGAAAGAAGCCTGCACGTTGTGCCTTTCAGCTCTAGGGCAATGTAGCACACCCAGAGCAGAAGTTCTGCTTCAGCCAGTCAGGCCTGCGAAGAAACTGCATTTCACAGGCCTTTGTAAGAGATGTTCCCGGTAGGCTGTAAGAGCACTGTGCAGAGCGAGTTGTTTCTTAGCTTCCCAAAGAGCTGGAAGCAAGATGCTCTGGGGCCCAACTCGACCTTTGGAAAGAAGCCTGCACGTTGTGCCTTTCAGCTCTATGGCAATGTAGCACACCCAGCGCAGAAGTTCTGCTTCATCCAGATCAGGCCTGCAAAGAAACTGCGTTTCACAGGCCTTTGTAAGAGATGTTCCCGGTAGGCTGTAAGAGCACTGTGCAGAGCGACTTGTTTCTTATCTTCCCAAAGAGCTGGAAGCAAGATGCTCTGGGGCCCAACTCGCCCTTTGGAAAGAAGCCTGCACGTTGTGCCTTTCTGCTATAGGGAAATGTAGCACACCCAGAGGAGAAGTTCAGCTTCAGCCAGATAAGGCCTGCAAAGAAACTGCGTTTCACAGGCCCTTGTAAGAGATGTTCCCGGTAGGCTGTAAGATCACTGTGCAGAGCGAGTTGTTTCTTAGCTTCCCAAAGAGCTGGAAGCAAGATGCTCTGGGGCCCAACTCGCCCTTTGGAAAGAAGCCTGCACGTTGTGCCTTTCTGCTTTAGGGCAATGTAGCACACCCAGAGCAGTAGTTCTGCTGCAGCCAGAGGACGCCTGCAAAGAAACTGCATTTCACAGGCCTTTGTAAGAGATTTTCCCGGTAGGCTATGAGAGCACTGTGCAGAGCGAGTTGTTTCCTGGCTTCCCAAAGAGCTGGAAGCAAGATGCTCTGGGGCCCAACTCGACCTTTGGAAAGAAGCCTGCACGTTGTGCCTTTCAGCTCTAGGGCAATGTAGCACACCCAGAGCAGAAGTTCTGCTTCAGCCAGATCAGGCCTGCGAAGAAACTGCATTCCACAGGCCTTTGTAAGAGATGTTCCACGTAGGCTGTAAGAGCACTGTGCAGAGCGAGTTGTTTCTTAGCTTCCCAAAGAGCTGGAAGCAAGATGCTCTGGGGCCCAACTCGACCTTTGGAAAGAAGCCTGCACGTTGTGCCTTTCAGCTCTATGGCAGTGTAGCACACCCAGCGCAGAAGTTCTGCTTCATCAAGATCAGGCCTGCAAAGAAACTGCGTTTCACAGGCCTTTGTAAGAGATGTTCCCGGTAGGCTGTAAGAGCACTGTGCAGAGCGACTGGTTTCTTATCTTCCCAAAGAGCTGGAAGCAAGATGCTCTGGGGCCCAACTCGCCCTTTGGAAAGAAGCCTGCACGTTGTGCCTTTCTGCTATAGGGAAATGTAGCACACCCAGAGGAGAAGTTCAGCTTCAGCCAGATAAGGCCTGCAAAGAAACTGCGTTTCACAGGCCCTTGTAAGAGATGTTCCCGGTAGGCTGTAAGAGCACTGTGCAGAGCGAGTTGTTTCTTAGCTTCCCAAAGAGCTGGAAGCAAGATGCTCTGGGGCCCAACTCGCCCTTTGGACAGAAGCCTGCACGTTGTGCCTTTCAGCTCTAGCGAAATGTAGCACACCCAGAGCAGGAGTTCTGCTTCAGCCAGATGAGGTCTGCAAAGAAACAGCGTTTCACAGGGCTTTGTAAGAGATGTACCCGGTAGGCTGTAAGAGCACTGTGCAGAGCGAGTTGTTTCTTAGCTTCCCAAAGAGCTGGAAGCAAGATACTCTGGGGCCCAACTCGTCCTTTGGAAAGAAGCCTGCACGTTGTGCCTTTCAGCTCTAGGGCAATGTAGCACACCCAGAGCAGAAGTTCTGATTCAGCCAGATCAGGCCTGCAAAGAAACTGCGTTTCACAGGCCTTTGTAAGAGATGTTCCCGGTAGGCTGTAAGAGCACTGTGCAGAGCGAGTTGTTTCTTAGCTTCCCAAAGAGCTGGAAGCAAGATGCTCTGGGGCCGAACTCACCCTTTGGAAAGAAGCCTGCACGTTTTGCCTTTCATCTCTAGGGCAATGTAGAGCACCCAGAGCAGAAGTTCTACTTCAGCCAGATCAGTCCTGCAGAGAAACTGCGTTTCACAGGCCTTTGTAAGTGATGTTCCCGGTAGGCTGTAAGAGCACTGTGCAGAGCGAGTTGTTTCTTAGCTTCCCAAAGAGCTGGAAGCAAGATGCTCTGGGGCCCAACTCGCCCTTTGGAAAGAAGCCTGCACGTTGTGCCTTTCTGATCTAGGGCAATGTAGCACACCAAGAGCAGAAGTTCTGATTCAGACAGATCAGGCCTGCAAAGAAACTGCGTTTCACAGGCCTTTGTAAGAGATGTTCCCGGTAGGCTGTAAGAGCACTGTGCAGAGCGAGTTGTTTCTTAGCTTCCCAAAGAGCTGGAAGCAAGATGCTCAGGGGCCCAACTCGCCCTTTGGAAAGAAGCCTGCACGTTCTGCCTTTCAGCTCTAGGGCAATGTAGCACACCCAGAGCAGAAGTTCTGCTTCAGCCAGATCAGGCCTGCAAAGAAACTGGGTTTCACAGGCCTTTGTAAGAGATGTACCCGGTAGGCTCTAAGAGCACTGTGCAGAGCGACTTGTTTCTTAGCTTCCCAAAGAGCTGGAAGCAAGATGCTCTGGGGCCCAATTCACCCTTTGGAAAGAAGCCTTCACGTTGTGCCTTTCTGTTCTAGGGCAATGTAGCACACCCAGAGCAGAAGTTCTGCTTCAGCCAGATCAGGCCTGCAAAGAAACTGCGTTTCACAGGCCTTTGTAAGAGATGTTCCCGGTAGGCTGTAAGAGCACTGTGCAGAGCGAGTTGTTTTTTAGCTTGTCAAAGAGCTGGAAGCAAGATGCTCTGGGGACCAACTCGCCCTTTGGAAAGAAGCCTGCACGTTGTGACTTTCAGCTCTAGGGCATTGTAGAACAACAGAGCAGAAGTTCTGCTTCAGCCAGATCAGGCCTGCAAAGAAACTGCGTTTCACAGGCCTTTGTAAGAGATGTTCCCGGTAGGCTGTAAGATCACTGTGCAGAGCGAGTTGTTTCTTAGCTTCCCAAAGAGCTGGAAGCAAGATGCTCTGGGGCCCAACTCGCCCTTTGGAAAGAAGCCTGCACGTTGTGCCTTTCAGCTTTAGGGCAATGTAGCACACCCAGAGCAGTAGTTCTGCTGCAGCCAGATGACGCCTGCAAAGAAACTGCATTTCACAGGCCTTTGTAAGAGATGTTCCCGGTAGGCTGTGAGAGCACTGTGCAGAGCGAGTTGTTTCATGGCTTCCCAAAGAGCTGGAAGCAAGATGCTCTGGGGCCCAACTCGACCTTTGGAAAGAAGCCTGCACGTTGTGCCTTTCAGCTCTAGGGAAATGTAGCACACCCACAGCAGAAGTTCTGCTTCAGCCAGATGAGGACTGCAAAGAAACTGCGTTTCACAGGCCTTTGGAAGAGATGTTCCCACTAGGCTGTAAGAGCACTGTGCAGAGCGAGTTGTTTCTTAGCTTCCCAAAGAGCTGGAAGCAAGATGCTGTGGGGCCCAACTCTCCCTTTGGAAAGAAGCCTGCACGTTGTGCCTCTCAGCTTTAGGGCAATGTAGCACACCCAGAGCAGAAGTTCTGCTTCAGCCATATCAGGCCTGCAAAGAAACTGCGTTTCACAGGCCTTTGTAAGAGATGTTCCCGGTAGTCTGTGAGAGCACTGTGCAGAGCGAGTTGTTTCTTAGCTTCCCAAAGAGCTGGAAGCAAGATGCTCTGGGGCCCAACTCGCCCTTTGGAAAGAAGCCTGCACGTTGTGCATTTCTGCTCTAGGGCAATGTAGCACACCCAGCGCAGAAGTTCTGCTTCATCCAGATCAGGCCTGCAAAGAAACTGCGTTTCACAGGCCTTTGTAAGTGGTGTTCCCGGTAGGCTGCAAGAGAACTTTGCAGAGAGAGTTGTTTCTTAGCTTCCCAAAGAGCTGGAAGCAAGATGCTCTGGGGCCCAACTCGCCGTTTGGAAAGAAGCCAGCACGTTGTGCCTTTCAGCTCTAGGGCAATGCAGAACACCAGAGCAGAAGTTCTGCTTCAGCCAGATCAGGCCTGCAAAGAAACTGGGTTTCACAGGCCTTTGTAAGAGATGTTCCCGGTAGGCTGTAAGAGCACTGTGCAGAGCGAGTTGTTTCTTGGCTTCCCAAAGAGCTGGAAGCAAGATGCTCTGGGGCCCAACTCGCCCTTTGGAAAGAAGCCTGCACGTTGTGCCTTTCAGCTTTAGGGCAATGTAGCACACCCAGAGCGGTAGTTCTGCTGCAGCCAGATGACGCCTGCAAAGAAACTGCATTTCACAGGCCTTTGTAAGAGATTTTCCCGGTAGGCTGTGAGAGCACTGTGCAGAGCGAGTTGTTTCCTGGCTTCCCAAAGAGCTGGAAGCAAGATGCTCTGGGGCCCAACTCGACCTTTGGAAAGAAGCCTGCACGTTGTGCCTTTCAGCTCTAGGGCAATGTAGCACACCCAGAGCAGAAGTTCTGATTCAGCCAGATCAGGCCTGCAAAGAAACTGCGTTTCACAGGCCTTTGTAAGAGATGTTCCCGGTAGGCTGTAAGAGCACTGTGCAGAGCGAGTTGTTTCTTAGCTTCCCAAAGAGCTGGAAGCAAGATGCTCTGGGGCCGAACTCACCCTTTGGAAAGAAGCCTGCACGTTTTGCCTTTCATCTCTAGGGCAATGTAGAGCACCCAGAGCAGAAGTCCTACTTCAGCCAGATCAGTCCTGCAGAGAAACTGCGTTTCACAGGCCTTTGTAAGTGATGTTCCCGGTAGGCTGTAAGAGCACTGTGCAGAGCGAGTTGTTTCTTAGCTTCCCAAAGAGCTGGAAGCAAGATGCTCTGGGGCCCAACTCGCCCTTTGGAAAGAAGCCTGCACGTTGTGCCTTTCTGATCTAGGGCAATGTAGCACACCAAGAGCAGAAGTTCTGCTTCAGACAGATCAGGCCTGCAAAGAAACTGCGTTTCACAGGCCTTTGTAAGAGATGTTCCCGGTAGGCTGTAAGAGCACTGTGCAGAGCGAGTTGTTTCTTAGCTTCCCAAAGAGCTGGAAGCAAGATGCTCAGGGGCCCAACTCGCCCTTTGGAAAGAAGCCTGCACGTTGTGCCTTTCTGTTCTAGGGCAATGTAGCACACCCAGAGCAGAAGTTCTGCTTCAGCCAGATCAGGCCTGCAAAGAAACTGCGTTTCACAGGCCTTTGTAAGAGATGTTCCCGGTAGGCTGTAAGAGCACTGTGCAGAGCGAGTTGTTTCTTAGCTTCCCAAAGAGCTGGAAGCAAGATTCTCTGGGGCCCAACTCGCCCTTTGGAAAGAAGCCTGCACGTTTTGCCTTTCAGCTCTAGGGCAATGTAGCACACCCAGAGCAGAAGTTCTGCTTCAGCCATATCAGGCCTGCAAAGAAACTGCGTTTCACAGGCCTTTGTAAGAGATGTTCCCGGTAGGCTGTAAGAGCACTGTGCAGAGCGAGTTGTTTCTTACCATCCCAAAGAGCTGGAAGCAAGATGCTGTGGGGCCCAACTCGCCCTTTGGAAAGAAGCCTGCACCTTGTGCCTTTCAGCTCTAGGGCAAAGTAGCACACCCAGAGCAGAAGTCCTACTTCAGCCAGATCAGGCCTGCAAAGAAACTGCGTTTCACAGGCCTTTGTAAGAGATGTTCCCTGTAGGCTGTAGGAGCACTGTGCAGAGCAAGTTGTTTCTTAGCTTCCCAAAGAGCTGGAAGCAAGAAGCTCTGGGGCCCAACTCGCCCTTTGGAAAGAAGCCTGCACGTTTTGCCTTTCAGCTCTAGGGCAATGTAAACCACCCAGAGCAGAAGTTCTACTTCAGCCAGATCAGTCCTGCAGAGAGACTGCGTTTCACAGGCCTTTGTAAGTGATGTTCCCGGTAGGCTGTAAGAGCACTGTGCAGAGCGAGTTGTTTCTTAGCTTCCCAAAGAGCTGGAAGCAAGATGCTGTGGGGCCCAACTCGCCCTTTGGAAAGAAGCCTGCACGTTGTGCCTTTCAGCTCTAGGGCAAAGTAGCACACCCAGAGCAGAAGTCCTACTTCAGCCAGATCAGGCATGCAAAGAAACTGCGTTTCACAGGCCTTTGGAAGAGATGTTCCCGGTAGGCTGTAACAGCACTGTGCAGAGCGAGTTGTTTCTTAGCTTCCCAAAGAGCTGGAAACAAGATGCTCTGGGGCCGAACTCGCCCTTTGGAAAGAAGCCTGCACGTTGTGCCTTTCTGCTCTAGGGAAATGTAGCACACCCAGAGGAGAAGTTCAGCTTCAGCCAGATAAGGCCTGCAAAGAAACTGCGTTTCACAGGCCCTTGTAAGAGATGTTCCCGGTAGGCTGTAAGATCACTGTGCAGAGCGAGTTGTTTCTTAGCTTCCCAAAGAGCTGGAAGCAAGATGCTCTGGGGCCCAACTCGCCCTTTGGAAAGAAGCCTGCACGTTGTGCCTTTCTGATCTAGGGCAATGTAGCACACCAAGAGCAGAAGTTCTGCGTCAGCCAGATCAGGCCTGCAAAGAAACTGCGTTTCACAGGCCTTTGTAAGAGATGTTCCCGGTAGGCTGTAAGAGCACTGTGCAGAGCGAGTGGTTTCTTAGCTTCCCAAAGAGCTGGAAGCAAGATGCTGTGGGGCCCAACTCGCCCTTTGGAAAGAAGCCTGCACGTTGTGCCTTTCAGCTCTAGGGCAAAGTAGCACACCCAGAGCAGAAGTCCTACTTCAGCCAGATCAGGCCTGCAAAGAAACTGCGTTTCACAGGCCTTTGGAAGAGATGTTCCCGGTAGGCTGTAAGAGCACTGTGCAGAGCGAGTTGTTTCTTAGCTTCCCAAAGAGCTGGAAGCAAGATGCTGTGGGGCCCAACTCGCCCTTTGGAAAGAAGCCTGCACGTTGTGCCTTTCAGCTCTAGGGCAAAGTAGCACACCCAGAGCAGAAGTGCTACTTCAGCCACATCAGGCCTGCAAAGAAACTGTGTTTCACAGGCCTTTGGAAGAGATGTTGCCGGTAGGCTGTAAGAGCACTGTGCAGAGCGAGTTGTTTCTTAGCTTCCCAAAGAGCTGGAAGCAAGATGCTGTGGGGCCCAACTCGCCCTTTGGAAAGAAGCCTGCACGTTGTGCCTTTCAGCTCTAGGGCAAAGTAGCACACCCAGAGCAGAAGTCCTACTTCAGCCAGATCAGGCCTGCAAAGAAACTGCGTTTGACAGGTCTTTGGAAGAGATGTTCCCGGTAGGCTGTAAGAGCACTGTGCAGAGCGAGTTGTTTCTTAGCTTCCCAAAGAGCTGGAAGCAAGATGCTGTGGGGCCCAACTGGCCCTTTGCAAAGAAGCCTGCACGTTGTGCCTTTCAGCTCTAAGGCAATGTAGCACACCCAGAGCAGAAGTCCTACTTCAGCCAGATCAGGCCTGCAAAGACACTGCGTTTCAGAGGCCTTTGGAAGAGATGTTCCCACTAGGCTGTAAGAGCACTGTGCAGAGCGAGTGGTTTCTTAGCTTCCCAAAGAGCTGGAAGCAAGATGCTGTGGGGCCCAACTCGCCCTTTGGAAAGAAGCCTGCACGTTGTGCCTTTCAGCTCTAGGGCAAAGTAGCACACCCAGAGCAGAAGTCCTACTTCAGCCAGATCAGGCCTGCAAAGAAACTGCGTTTCACAGGCCTTTGTAAGAGATGTTCCCGGTAGGCTGTAAGAGCACTGTGCAGAGCGAGTTGTTTTTTAGCTTGTCAAAGAGCTGGAAGCAAGATGCTCTGGGGAACAACTCGCCCTTTGGAAAGAAGCCTGCACGTTGTGACTTTCAGCTCTAGGGCATTGTAGAACAACAGAGCAGAAGTTCTGCTTCAGCCAGATCAGGCCTGCAAAGAAACTGCGTTTCACAGGCCTTTGTAAGAGATGTTCCCTGTAGGCTGTAAGAGCACTGTGCAGAGCAAGTTGTTTCTTAGCTTCCCAAAGAGCTGGAAGCAAGAAGCTCTGGGGCCCAACTCGCCCTTTGGAAAGAAGCCTGCACGTTTTGCCTTTCAGCTCTAGGGCAATGTAAAGCACCCAGAGCAGAAGTTCTACTTCAGCCAGATCAGTCCTGCAGAGAGACTGCGTTTCACAGGCCTTTGTAAGTGATGTTCCCGGTAGGCTGTAAGAGCACTGTGCAGAGCGAGTTGTTTCTTAGCTTCCCAAAGAGCTGGAAGCAAGATGCTTTGGGGCCCAACTCGCCCTTTGGAAAGAAGCCTGCACGTTGTGCCTTTCTGATCTAGGGCAATGTAGCACACCCAGAGCAGAAGTTCTGCTTCAGCCAGATCAGGCCTGCAAAGAAACTGCGTTTCACAGGCCTTTGGAAGAGATGTTCCCGGTAGGCTGTAAGAGCACTGTGCAGAGCGAGTTGTTTCTTAGCTTCCCAAAGAGCTGGAAGCAAGACGCTCTGGGGCCCAACTCGCCCTTTGGAAAGAAGCCTGCACGTTGTGCCATTCAGCTCTAGGGCAATGTAGCACACCCAGAGCAGAAGTTCTGCTTCATCCATATGAGGCCTGCAAAGAAATTGGGTTTCACAGGCCTTTGTAAGAGATGTACCCGGTAGGCTCTAAGAGCACTGTGCAGAGCGAGTTGTTTCTTAGCTTCCAAAAAGAGCTGGAAGCAAGATGCTCTGGGGCCGAACTCGCCCTTTGGAAAGAAGCCTGCACGTTGTGCCTTTCTGCTCTGGGGCAATGTAGCACACCCAGAGCTGAAGTTCTGATTCAGCCAGAACTGGCCTGCAAAGAAACTGCGTTTCACAGGCCTTTGGAAGAGATGTTCCCGGTAGGCTGTAAGAGCACTGTGTAGAGCGAGTTGTTTCTTAGCTTCCCAAAGAGCTGGAAGCAAGATGCTGTGGGGCCCAACTCGCCCTTTGGAAAGAAGCCTGCACGTTGTGCCTTTCAGCTCTAGGGCAAAGTAGCACACCCAGAGCAGAAGTCCTACTTCAGCCAGATCAGGCCTGCAAAGAAACTGCGTTTCACAGGCCTTTGGAAGAGATGTTCCCGGTAGGCTGTAAGAGCACTGTGCAGAGCGAGTTGTTTCTTAGCTTCCCAAAGAGCTGGAAGCAAGATGCTGTGGGGCCCAACTCGCCCTTTGGAAAGAAGCCTGCACGTTGTGCCTTTCAGCTCTAGGGCAAAGTAGCACACCCAGAGCAGAAGTCCTACTTCAGCCAGATCAGGCCTGCAAAGAAACTGCGTTTGACAGGCCTTTGGAAGAGATGTTCCCGGTAGGCTGTAAGAGCACTGTGCAGAGCGAGTGGTTTCTCAGCTTCCCAAAGAGCTGGAAGCAAGACGCTGTGGGGCCCAACTCGCCCTTTGGAAAGAAGCCTGCACGTTGTGCCTTTCAGCTCTAGGGCAAAGTAGCACACCCAGAGCAGAAGTCCTACTTCAGCCAGATCAGGCCTGCGAAGAAACTGCGTTTGACAGGCCTTTGGAAGAGATGTTCCCGGTAGGCTGTAAGAGCACTGTGCAGAGCGAGCTGTTTCTCAGCTTCCCAAAGAGCTGGAAGCAAGATGCTGTGGGGCCCAACTCGCCCTTTGGAAAGAAGCCTGCACGTTGTGCCTTTCAGCTCTAGGGCAAAGTAGCACACCCAGAGCAGAAGTCCTACTTCAGCCAGATCAGGCCTGCAAAGAAACTGCGTTTCACAGGCCTTTGGAAGAGATGTTCCCGGTAGGCTGTAAGAGCACTGTGCAGAGCGAGTGGTTTCTTAGCTTCCCAAAGAGCTGGAAGCAAGATGCTGTGGGGCCCAACTCGCCCTTTGGAAAGAAGCCTGTAAGTTGTGCCTTTCAGCTCTAGGGCAAAGTAGCACACCCAGAGCAGAAGTCCTACTTCAGCCAGATCAGGCCTGCAAAGAAACTGCGTTTCACAGGCCTTTGGAAGAGATGTTCCCGGTAGGCTGTAAGAGCACTGTGCAGAGCGAGTGGTTTCTAGCTTCCCAAAGAGCTGGAAGCAAGATGCTGTGGGGCCCAACTCGCCCTTTGGAAAGCAGCCTGCACGTTGTGCCTTTCAGCTCTAGGGCAAAGTAGCACACCCAGAGCAGAAGTCCTACTTCAGCCAGATCAGGCCTGCAAAGAAACTGCGTTTCACAGGCCTTTGGAAGAGATGTTCCCGGTAGGCTGTAAGAGCACCGTGCAGAGCGAGTTGTTTCTTAGCTTCCCAAAGAGCTGGAAGCAAGATGCTGTGGGGCCCAACTCGCCCTTTGGAAAGAAGCCTACACGTTGTGCCTTTCAGCTCTAGAGCAAAGTAGCACACCCAGAGCAGAAGTCCTACTTCAGCCGGATCAGGCCTGCAAAGAAACTGCGTTTGACAGGCCTTTGGAAGAGAGGTTCCCGGTAGGCTGTAAGAGCACTGTGCAGAGCGAGTTGTTTCTTAGCTTCCCAAAGAGCTGGAAGCAAGATGCTGTGGGGCCCAACTCGCCCTTTGGAAAGAAGCCTGCACGTTGTGCCTTTCAGCTCTAGGGCAAAGTAGCACACCCAGAGCAGAAGTCCTACTTCAGCCAGATCAGGTCTGCAAAGAAACTGCGTTTGACAGGCCTTTGGAAGAGATGTTCCCGGTAGGCTGTAAGAGCACTGTGCAGAGCGAGTGGTTTCTTAGGTTCCCAAAGAGCTGGAAGCAAGATGCTGTGGGGCCCAACTGGCCCTTTGCAAAGAAGCCTGCACGTTGTGCCTTTCAGCTCTAAGGCAATGTAGCACACCCAGAGCAGAAGTCCTACTTCAGCCAGATCAGGCCTGCAAAGACACTGCGTTTCAGAGGCCTTTGGAAGAGATGTTCCCACTAGGCTGTAAGAGCACTGTGCAGAGCGAGTGGTTTCTTAGCTTCCCAAAGAGCTGGAAGCAAGATGCTGTGGGGCCCAACTCGCCCTTTGGAAAGAAGCCTGCACGTTGTGCCTTTCAGCTCTAGGGCAAAGTAGCACACCCAGAGCAGAAGTCCTACTTCAGCCAGATCAGGCCTGCAAAGAAACTGCGTTTCACAGGCCTTTGTAAGAGATGTTCCCGGTAGGCTGTAAGAGCACTGTGCAGAGCTAGTTGTTTTTTAGCTTGTCAAAGAGCTGGAAGCAAGATGCTCTGGGGAACAACTCGCCCTTTGGAAAGAAGCCTGCACGTTGTGACTTTCAGCTCTAGGGCATTGTAGAACAACAGAGCAGAAGTTCTGCTTCAGCCAGATCAGGCCTGCAAAGAAACTGCGTTTCACAGGCCTTTGTAAGAGATGTTCACTGTAGGCTGTAAGAGCACTGTGCAGAGCAAGTTGTTTCTTAGCTTCCCAAAGAGCTGGAAGCAAGAAGCTCTGGGGCCCAACTCGCCCTTTGGAAAGAAGCCTGCACGTTTTGCCTTTCAGCTCTAGGGCAATGTAAAGCACCCAGAGCAGAAGTTCTACTTCAGCCAGATCAGTCCTGCAGAGAGACTGCGTTTCACAGGCCTTTGTAAGTGATGTTCCCGGTAGGCTGTAAGAGCACTGTGCAGAGCGAGTTGTTTCTTAGCTTCCCAAAGAGCTGGAAGCAAGATGCTTTGGGGCCCAACTCGCCCTTTGGAAAGAAGCCTGCACGTTGTGCCTTTCTGATCTAGGGCAATGTAGCACACCCAGAGCAGAAGTTCTGCTTCAGCCAGATCAGGCCTGCAAAGAAACTGCGTTTCACAGGCCTTTGGAAGAGATGTTCCCGGTAGGCTGTAAGAGCACTGTGCAGAGCGAGTTGTTTCTTAGCTTACAAAGAGCTGGAAGCAAGACGCTCTGGGGCCCAACTCGCCCTTTGGAAAGAAGCCTGCACGTTGTGCCATTCAGCTCTAGGGCAATGTAGCACACCCAGAGCAGAAGTTCTGCTTCATCCATATGAGGCCTGCAAAGAAATTGGGTTTCACAGGCCTTTGTAAGAGATGTACCCGGTAGGCTCTAAGAGCACTGTGCAGAGCGAGTTGTTTCTTAGCTTCCAAAAAGAGCTGGAAGCAAGATGCTCTGGGGCCGAACTCGCCCTTTGGAAAGAAGCCTGCACGTTGTGCCTTTCTGCTCTGGGGCAATGTAGCACACCCAGAGCTGAAGTTCTGATTCAGCCAGAACTGGCCTGCAAAGAAACTGCGTTTCACAGGCCTTTGGAAGAGATGTTCCCGGTAGGCTGTAAGAGCACTGTGTAGAGCGAGTTGTTTCTTAGCTTCCCAAAGAGCTGGAAGCAAGATGCTGTGTGGCCCAACTCGCCCTTTGGAAAGAAGCCTGCACGTTGTGCCTTTCAGCTCTAGGGCAAAGTAGCACACCCAGAGCAGAAGTCCTACTTCAGCCAGATCAGGCCTGCAAAGAAACTGCGTTTCACAGGCCTTTGGAAGAGATGTTCCCGGTAGGCTGTAAGAGCACTGTGCAGAGCGAGTTGTTTCTTAGCTTCCCAAAGAGCTGGAAGCAAGATGCTGTGGGGCCCAACTCGCCCTTTGGAAAGAAGCCTGCACGTTGTGCCTTTCAGCTCTACGGCAAAGTAGCACACCCAGAGCAGAAGTCCTACTTCAGCCAGATCAGGCCTGCAAAGAAACTGCGTTTCACAGGCCTTTGGAAGAGATGTTCCCGGTAGGCTGTAAGAGCACTGTGCAGAGCGAGTTGTTTCTCAGCTTCCCAAAGAGCTGGAAGCAAGATGCTGTGGGGCCCAACTCGCCCTTTGGAAAGAAGCCTGCACGTTGTGCCTTTCAGCTCTAGGGCAAAGTAGCACACCCAGAGCAGAAGTCCTACTTCAGCCAGATCAGGCCTGCAAAGAAACTGCGTTTCACAGGCCTTTGGAAGAGATGTTCCCGGTAGGCTGTAAGAGCACTGTGCAGAGCGAGATGTTTCTTATCTTCCCAAAGAGCTGGAAGCAAGATGCTCTGGGGCCCAACTCGCCCTTTGGAAAGAAGCCTGCACGTTGTGCCTTTCTGCTCTAGGGAAATGTAGCACACCCAGAGCAGAAGTTCAGCTTCTGCCAGATAAGGCCTGCAAAGAATCTGCGTTTCACAGGCCTTTGTAAGAGATGTTCCCGGTAGGCTGTAAGAGCACTGTGCAGAGCGAGTTGTTTCTTAGCTTCCCAAAGAGCTGGAAGCAAGATGCTCTGGGGCCCAACTCGCCCTTTGGAAAGAAGCCTGCACGTTGTGCCTTTCAGCTCTAGGGCAAGGTAGCACACCCAGAGCAGAAGTTCAGCTTCTGCCAGATAAGGCCTGCAAAGAATCTGCGTTTCACAGGCCTTTGTAAGAGATGTTCCCGGTAGGCTGTAAGATCACTGTGCAGAGCGAGTTGTTTCTTAGCTTCCAAAGAGCTGGAAGCAAGATGCTCTGGGGCCCAACTCGCCCTTTGGAAAGAAGCCTGCACGTTGTGCCTTTCAGCTCTAGGGCAAGGTAGCACACCCAGAGCAGAAGTTCTGATTCAGCCAGATCAGGCCTGCAAAGAAACTGCTTTTCACAGGCCTTTGTAAGAGATGTACCCGGTAGGCTGTAAGAGCACTGTGCAGAGCGAGTTGTTTCTTAGCTTCCCAAAGAGCTGGAAGCAAGATGCTCTGGGGAACAACTCGCCCTTTGGAAAGAAGCCTGCACGTTGTGACTTTCAGCTCTAGGGCATTGTAGAACAACAGAGCAGAAGTTCTGCTTCAGCCAGATCAGGCCTGCAAAGAAACTGCGTTTCACAGGCCTTTGTAAGAGATGTTCCCTGTAGGCTGTAAGAGCACTGTGCAGAGCAAGTTGTTTCTTAGCTTCCCAAAGAACTGGAAGCAAGAAGCTCTGGGGCCCAACTCGCCCTTTGGAAAGAAGCCTGCACGTTTTGCCTTTCAGCTCTAGGGCAATGTAAAGCACCCAGAGCAGAAGTTCTACTTCAGCCAGATCAGTCCTGCAGAGAGACTGCGTTTCACAGGCCTTTGTAAGTGATGTTCCCGGTAGGCTGTAAGAGCACTGTGCAGAGCGAGTTGTTTCTTAGCTTCCCAAAGAGCTGGAAGCAAGATGCTTTGGGGCCCAACTCGCCCTTTGGAAAGAAGCCTGCACGTTGTGCCTTTCTGATCTAGGGCAATGTAGCACACCCAGAGCAGAAGTTCTGCTTCAGCCAGATCAGGCCTGCAAAGAAACTGCGTTTCACAGGCCTTTGGAAGAGATGTTCCCGGTAGGCTGTAAGAGCACTGTGCAGAGCGAGTTGTTTCTTAGCTTCCCAAAGAGCTGGAAGCAAGACGCTCTGGGGCCCAACTCGCCCTTTGGAAAGAAGACTGCACGTTGTGCCATTCAGCTCTAGGGCAATGTAGCACACCCAGAGCAGAAGTTCTGCTTCATCCATATGAGGCCTGCAAAGAAATTGGGTTTCACAGGCCTTTGTAAGAGATGTACCCGGTAGGCTCTAAGAGCACTGTGCAGAGCGAGTTGTTTCTTAGCTTCCAAAAAGAGCTGGAAGCAAGATGCTCTGGTGCCGAACTCGCCCTTTGGAAAGAAGCCTGCACGTTGTGCCTTTCTGCTCTGGGGCAATGTAGCACACCCAGAGCTGAAGTTCTGATTCAGCCAGAACTGGCCTGCAAAGAAACTGCGTTTCACAGGCCTTTGGAAGAGATGTTCCCGGTAGGCTGTAAGAGCACTGTGTAGAGCGAGTTGTTTCTTAGCTTCCCAAAGAGCTGGAAGCAAGATGCTGTGTGGCCCAACTCGCCCTTTGGAAAGAAGCCTGCACGTTGTGCCTTTCAGCTCTAGGGCAAAGTAGCACACCCAGAGCAGAAGTCCTACTTCAGCCAGATCAGGCCTGCAAAGAAACTGCGTTTCACAGGCCTTTGGAAGAGATGTTCCCGGTAGGCTGTAAGAGCACTGTGCAGAGCGAGTTGTTTCTTAGCTTCCCAAAGAGCTGGAAGCAAGATGCTGTGGGGCCCAACTCGCCCTTTGGAAAGAAGCCTGCACGTTGTGCCTTTCAGCTCTACGGCAAAGTAGCACACCCAGAGCAGAAGTCCTACTTCAGCCAGATCAGGCCTGCAAAGAAACTGCGTTTGACAGGCCTTTGGAAGAGATGTTCCCGGTAGGCTGTAAGAGCACTGTGCAGAGCGAGTGGTTTCTCAGCTTCCCAAAGAGCTGGAAGCAAGACGCTGTGGGGCCCAACTCGCCCTTTGGAAAGAAGCCTGCACCTTGTGCCTTTCAGCTCTAGGGCAAAGTAGCACACCCAGAGCAGAAGTCCTACTTCAGCCAGATCAGGCCTGTGAAGAAACTGCGTTTGACAGGCCTTTGGAAGAGATGTTCCCGGTAGGCTGTAAGAGCACTGTGCAGAGCGAGCTGTTTCTCAGCTTCCCAAAGAGCTGGAAGCAAGATGCTGTGGGGCCCAACTCGCCCTTTGGAAAGAAGCCTGCACGTTGTGCCTTTCAGCTCTAGGGCAAAGTAGCACACCCAGAGCAGAAGTCCTACTTCAGCCAGATCAGGCCTGCAAAGAAACTGCGTTTCACAGGCCTTTGGAAGAGATGTTCCCGGTAGGCTGTAAGAGCACTGTGCAGAGCGAGTGGTTTCTTAGCTTCCCAAAGAGCTGGAAGCAAGATGCTGTGGGGCCCAACTCGCCCTTTGGAAAGAAGCCTGTAAGTTGTGCCTTTCAGCTCTAGGGCAAAGTAGCACACCCAGAGCAGAAGTCCTACTTCAGCCAGATCAGGCCTGCAAAGAAACTGCGTTTCACAGGCCTTTGGAAGAGATGTTCCCGGTAGGCTGTAAGAGCACTGTGCAGAGCGAGTGGTTTCTAGCTTCCCAAAGAGCTGGAAGCAAGATGCTGTGGGGCCCAACTCGCCCTTTGGAAAGCAGCCTGCACGTTGTGCCTTTCAGCTCTAGGGCAAAGTAGCACACCCAGAGCAGAAGTCCTACTTCAGCCAGATCAGGCCTGCAAAGAAACTGCGTTTCACAGGCCTTTGGAAGAGATGTTCCCGGTAGGCTGTAAGAGCACCGTGCAGAGCGAGTTGTTTCTTAGCTTCCCAAAGAGCTGGAAGCAAGATGCTGTGGGGCCCAACTCGCCCTTTGGAAAGAAGCCTACACGTTGTGCCTTTCAGCTCTAGAGCAAAGTAGCACACCCAGAGCAGAAGTCCTACTTCAGCCGGATCAGGCCTGCAAAGAAACTGCGTTTGACAGGCCTTTGGAAGAGAGGTTCCCGGTAGGCTGTAAGAGCACTGTGCAGAGCGAGTTGTTTCTTAGCTTCCCAAAGAGCTGGAAGCAAGATGCTCTGGGGCCCAACTCGCCCTTTGGAAAGAAGCCTGCACGTTGTGCCTTTCAGCTCTAGGGCAAAGTAGCACACCCAGAGCAGAAGTCCTACTTCAGCCAGATCAGGTCTGCAAAGAAACTGCGTTTGACAGGCCTTTGGAAGAGATGTTCCCGGTAGGCTGTAAGAGCACTGTGCAGAGCGAGTGGTTTCTTAGGTTCCCAAAGAGCTGGAAGCAAGATGCTGTGGGGCCCAACTGGCCCTTTGCAAAGAAGCCTGCACGTTGTGCCTTTCAGCTCTAAGGCAATGTAGCACACCCAGAGCAGAAGTCCTACTTCAGCCAGATCAGGCCTGCAAAGACACTGCGTTTCAGAGGCCTTTGGAAGAGATGTTCCCACTAGGCTGTAAGAGCACTGTGCAGAGCGAGTGGTTTCTTAGCTTCCCAAAGAGCTGGAAGCAAGATGCTGTGGGGCCCAACTCGCCCTTTGGAAAGAAGCCTGCACGTTGTGCCTTTCAGCTCTAGGGCAAAGTAGCACACCCAGAGCAGAAGTCCTACTTCAGCCAGATCAGGCCTGCAAAGAAACTGCGTTTCACAGGCCTTTGTAAGAGATGTTCCCGGTAGGCTGTAAGAGCACTGTGCAGAGCTAGTTGTTTTTTAGCTTGTCAAAGAGCTGGAAGCAAGATGCTCTGGGGAACAACTCGCCCTTTGGAAAGAAGCCTGCACGTTGTGACTTTCAGCTCTAGGGCATTGTAGAACAACAGAGCAGAAGTTCTGCTTCAGCCAGATCAGGCCTGCAAAGAAACTGCGTTTCACAGGCCTTTGTAAGAGATGTTCACTGTAGGCTGTAAGAGCACTGTGCAGAGCAAGTTGTTTCTTAGCTTCCCAAAGAGCTGGAAGCAAGATGCTTTGGGGCCCAACTCGCCCTTTGGAAAGAAGCCTGCACGTTGTGCCTTTCTGATCTAGGGCAATGTAGCACACCCAGAGCAGAAGTTCTGCTTCAGCCAGATCAGGCCTGCAAAGAAACTGCGTTTCACAGGCCTTTGGAAGAGATGTTCCCGGTAGGCTGTAAGAGCACTGTGCAGAGCGAGTTGTTTCTTAGCTTACAAAGAGCTGGAAGCAAGACGCTCTGGGGCCCAACTCGCCCTTTGGAAAGAAGCCTGCACGTTGTGCCATTCAGCTCTAGGGCAATGTAGCACACCCAGAGCAGAAGTTCTGCTTCATCCATATGAGGCCTGCAAAGAAATTGGGTTTCACAGGCCTTTGTAAGAGATGTACCCGGTAGGCTCTAAGAGCACTGTGCAGAGCGAGTTGTTTCTTAGCTTCCAAAAAGAGCTGGAAGCAAGATGCTCTGGGGCCGAACTCGCCCTTTGGAAAGAAGCCTGCACGTTGTGCCTTTCTGCTCTGGGGCAATGTAGCACACCCAGAGCTGAAGTTCTGATTCAGCCAGAACTGGCCTGCAAAGAAACTGCGTTTCACAGGCCTTTGGAAGAGATGTTCCCGGTAGGCTGTAAGAGCACTGTGTAGAGCGAGTTGTTTCTTAGCTTCCCAAAGAGCTGGAAGCAAGATGCTGTGTGGCCCAACTCGCCCTTTGGAAAGAAGCCTGCACGTTGTGCCTTTCAGCTCTAGGGCAAAGTAGCACACCCAGAGCAGAAGTCCTACTTCAGCCAGATCAGGCCTGCAAAGAAACTGCGTTTCACAGGCCTTTGGAAGAGATGTTCCCGGTAGGCTGTAAGAGCACTGTGCAGAGCGAGTTGTTTCTTAGCTTCCCAAAGAGCTGGAAGCAAGATGCTGTGGGGCCCAACTCGCCCTTTGGAAAGAAGCCTGCACGTTGTGCCTTTCAGCTCTACGGCAAAGTAGCACACCCAGAGCAGAAGTCCTACTTCAGCCAGATCAGGCCTGCAAAGAAACTGCGTTTCACAGGCCTTTGGAAGAGATGTTCCCGGTAGGCTGTAAGAGCACTGTGCAGAGCGAGTTGTTTCTCAGCTTCCCAAAGAGCTGGAAGCAAGATGCTGTGGGGCCCAACTCGCCCTTTGGAAAGAAGCCTGCACGTTGTGCCTTTCAGCTCTAGGGCAAAGTAGCACACCCAGAGCAGAAGTCCTACTTCAGCCAGATCAGGCCTGCAAAGAAACTGCGTTTCACAGGCCTTTGTAAGAGATGTTCCCGGTAGGCTGTAAGAGCACTGTGCAGAGCGAGTTGTTTTTTAGCTTGTCAAAGAGCTGGAAGCAAGATGCTCTGGGGAACAACTCGCCCTTTGGAAAGAAGCCTGCACGTTGTGACTTTCAGCTCTAGGGCATTGTAGAACAACAGAGCAGAAGTTCTGCTTCAGCCAGATCAGGCCTGCAAAGAAACTGCGTTTCACAGGCCTTTGTAAGAGATGTTCCCTGTAGGCTGTAAGAGCACTGTGCAGAGCAAGTTGTTTCTTAGCTTCCCAAAGAGCTGGAAGCAAGAAGCTCTGGGGCCCAACTCGCCCTTTGGAAAGAAGCCTGCACGTTTTGCCTTTCAGCTCTAGGGCAATGTAAAGCACCCAGAGCAGAAGTTCTACTTCAGCCAGATCAGTCCTGCAGAGAGACTGCGTTTCACAGGCCTTTGTAAGTGATGTTCCCGGTAGGCTGTAAGAGCACTGTGCAGAGCGAGTTGTTTCTTAGCTTCCCAAAGAGCTGGAAGCAAGATGCTTTGGGGCCCAACTCGCCCTTTGGAAAGAAGCCTGCACGTTGTGCCTTTCTGATCTAGGGCAATGTAGCACACCCAGAGCAGAAGTTCTGCTTCAGCCAGATCAGGCCTGCAAAGAAACTGCGTTTCACAGGCCTTTGGAAGAGATGTTCCCGGTAGGCTGTAAGAGCACTGTGCAGAGCGAGTTGTTTCTTAGCTTCCCAAAGAGCTGGAAGCAAGACGCTCTGGGGCCCAACTCGCCCTTTGGAAAGAAGCCTGCACGTTGTGCCATTCAGCTCTAGGGCAATGTAGCACACCCAGAGCAGAAGTTCTGCTTCATCCATATGAGGCCTGCAAAGAAATTGGGTTTCACAGGCCTTTGTAAGAGATGTACCCGGTAGGCTCTAAGAGCACTGTGCAGAGCGAGTTGTTTCTTAGCTTCCAAAAAGAGCTGGAAGCAAGATGCTCTGGGGCCGAACTCGCCCTTTGGAAAGAAGCCTGCACGTTGTGCCTTTCTGCTCTGGGGCAATGTAGCACACCCAGAGCTGAAGTTCTGATTCAGCCAGAACTGGCCTGCAAAGAAACTGCGTTTCACAGGCCTTTGGAAGAGATGTTCCCGGTAGGCTGTAAGAGCACTGTGTAGAGCGAGTTGTTTCTTAGCTTCCCAAAGAGCTGGAAGCAAGATGCTGTGGGGCCCAACTCGCCCTTTGGAAAGAAGCCTGCACGTTGTGCCTTTCAGCTCTAGGGCAAAGTAGCACACCCAGAGCAGAAGTCCTACTTCAGCCAGATCAGGCCTGCAAAGAAACTGCGTTTCACAGGCCTTTGGAAGAGATGTTCCCGGTAGGCTGTAAGAGCACTGTGCAGAGCGAGTTGTTTCTTAGCTTCCCAAAGAGCTGGAAGCAAGATGCTGTGGGGCCCAACTCGCCCTTTGGAAAGAAGCCTGCACGTTGTGCCTTTCAGCTCTACGGCAAAGTAGCACACCCAGAGCAGAAGTCCTACTTCAGCCAGATCAGGCCTGCAAAGAAACTGCGTTTGACAGGCCTTTGGAAGAGATGTTCCCGGTAGGCTGTAAGAGCACTGTGCAGAGCGAGTGGTTTCTCAGCTTCCCAAAGAGCTGGAAGCAAGACGCTGTGGGGCCCAACTCGCCCTTTGGAAAGAAGCCTGCACGTTGTGCCTTTCAGCTCTAGGGCAAAGTAGCACACCCAGAGCAGAAGTCCTACTTCAGCCAGATCAGGCCTGCGAAGAAACTGCGTTTGACAGGCCTTTGGAAGAGATGTTCCCGGTAGGCTGTAAGAGCACTGTGCAGAGCGAGCTGTTTCTCAGCTTCCCAAAGAGCTGGAAGCAAGATGCTGTGGGGCCCAACTCGCCCTTTGGAAAGAAGCCTGCACGTTGTGCCTTTCAGCTCTAGGGCAAAGTAGCACACCCAGAGCAGAAGTCCTACTTCAGCCAGATCAGGCCTGCAAAGAAACTGCGTTTCACAGGCCTTTGGAAGAGATGTTCCCGGTAGGCTGTAAGAGCACTGTGCAGAGCGAGTGGTTTCTTAGCTTCCCAAAGAGCTGGAAGCAAGATGCTGTGGGGCCCAACTCGCCCTTTGGAAAGAAGCCTGTAAGTTGTGCCTTTCAGCTCTAGGGCAAAGTAGCACACCCAGAGCAGAAGTCCTACTTCAGCCAGATCAGGCCTGCAAAGAAACTGCGTTTCACAGGCCTTTGGAAGAGATGTTCCCGGTAGGCTGTAAGAGCACTGTGCAGAGCGAGTGGTTTCTAGCTTCCCAAAGAGCTGGAAGCAAGATGCTGTGGGGCCCAACTCGCCCTTTGGAAAGCAGCCTGCACGTTGTGCCTTTCAGCTCTAGGGCAAAGTAGCACACCCAGAGCAGAAGTCCTACTTCAGCCAGATCAGGCCTGCAAAGAAACTGCGTTTCACAGGCCTTTGGAAGAGATGTTCCCGGTAGGCTGTAAGAGCACCGTGCAGAGCGAGTTGTTTCTTAGCTTCCCAAAGAGCTGGAAGCAAGATGCTGTGGGGCCCAACTCGCCCTTTGGAAAGAAGCCTACACGTTGTGCCTTTCAGCTCTAGAGCAAAGTAGCACACCCAGAGCAGAAGTCCTACTTCAGCCGGATCAGGCCTGCAAAGAAACTGCGTTTGACAGGCCTTTGGAAGAGATGTTCCCGGTAGGCTGTAAGAGCACTGTGCAGAGCGAGTGGTTTCTTAGGTTCCCAAAGAGCTGGAAGCAAGATGCTGTGGGGCCCAACTGGCCCTTTGCAAAGAAGCCTGCACGTTGTGCCTTTCAGCTCTAAGGCAATGTAGCACACCCAGAGCAGAAGTCCTACTTCAGCCAGATCAGGCCTGCAAAGACACTGCGTTTCAGAGGCCTTTGGAAGAGATGTTCCCACTAGGCTGTAAGAGCACTGTGCAGAGCGAGTGGTTTCTTAGCTTCCCAAAGAGCTGGAAGCAAGATGCTGTGGGGCCCAACTCGCCCTTTGGAAAGAAGCCTGCACGTTGTGCCTTTCAGCTCTAGGGCAAAGTAGCACACCCAGAGCAGAAGTCCTACTTCAGCCAGATCAGGCCTGCAAAGAAACTGCGTTTCACAGGCCTTTGTAAGAGATGTTCCCGGTAGGCTGTAAGAGCACTGTGCAGAGCTAGTTGTTTTTTAGCTTGTCAAAGAGCTGGAAGCAAGATGCTCTGGGGAACAACTCGCCCTTTGGAAAGAAGCCTGCACGTTGTGACTTTCAGCTCTAGGGCATTGTAGAACAACAGAGCAGAAGTTCTGCTTCAGCCAGATCAGGCCTGCAAAGAAACTGCGTTTCACAGGCCTTTGTAAGAGATGTTCACTGTAGGCTGTAAGAGCACTGTGCAGAGCAAGTTGTTTCTTAGCTTCCCAAAGAGCTGGAAGCAAGAAGCTCTGGGGCCCAACTCGCCCTTTGGAAAGAAGCCTGCACGTTTTGCCTTTCAGCTCTAGGGCAATGTAAAGCACCCAGAGCAGAAGTTCTACTTCAGCCAGATCAGTCCTGCAGAGAGACTGCGTTTCACAGGCCTTTGTAAGTGATGTTCCCGGTAGGCTGTAAGAGCACTGTGCAGAGCGAGTTGTTTCTTAGCTTCCCAAAGAGCTGGAAGCAAGATGCTCTGGGGCCGAACTCGCCCTTTGGAAAGAAGCCTGCACGTTGTGCCTTTCTGCTCTGGGGCAATGTAGCACACCCAGAGCTGAAGTTCTGATTCAGCCAGAACTGGCCTGCAAAGAAACTGCGTTTCACAGGCCTTTGGAAGAGATGTTCCCGGTAGGCTGTAAGAGCACTGTGCAGAGCGAGTTGTTTCTCAGCTTCCCAAAGAGCTGGAAGCAAGATGCTGTGGGGCCCAACTCGCCCTTTGGAAAGAAGCCTGCACGTTGTGCCTTTCAGCTCTAGGGCAAAGTAGCACACCCAGAGCAGAAGTCCTACTTCAGCCAGATCAGGCCTGCAAAGAAACTGCGTTTCACAGGCCTTTGGAAGAGATGTTCCCGGTAGGCTGTAAGAGCACTGTGCAGAGCGAGTTGTTTCTTAGCTTCCCAAAGAGCTGGAAGCAAGATGCTCTGGGGCCCAACTCGCCCTTTGGAAAGAAGCCTGCACGTTGTGCCTTTCAGCTCTAGGGCAAGGTAGCACACCCAGAGCAGAAGTTCAGCTTCTGCCAGATAAGGCCTGCAAAGAATCTGCGTTTCACAGGCCTTTGTAAGAGATGTTCCCGGTAGGCTGTAAGATCACTGTGCAGAGCGAGTTGTTTCTTAGCTTCCCAAAGAGCTGGAAGCAAGATGCTCTGGGGCCCAACTCGCCCTTTGGAAAGAAGCCTGCACGTTGTGCCTTTCAGCTCTAGGGCAAGGTAGCACACCCAGAGCAGAAGTTCTGCTTCAGCCAGATCAGGCCTGCAAAGAAACTGCGTTTCACAGGCCTTTGTAAGAGATGTTCCCGGTAGGCTGTAAGAGCCCTGTGCAGAGCGAGTTGTTTCTTACCTTCCCAAAGAGCTGGAAGCAAGATTCTCTGGGTCCCAACTCGCCCTTTGGAAAGAAGCCTGCACGTTTTGCCTTTCAGCTCTAGGGCAATGTAGCACACCCAGAGCAGAAGTTCTGCTTCAGCCATATCAGGCCTGCAAAGAAACTGGGTTTCACAGGCCTTTGTAAGAGATGTTCCCGGTAGCCTGTAAGAGCACTGTGCAGAGCGAGTTGTTTCTTACCTTCCCAAAGAGCTGGAAGCAAGATGCTCTGGGGCCCAACTCGCCCTTTGGAAAGGAGCCTGCACCTTGTGCCTTTCAGCTCTAGGGCAATGCAGAACACCAGAGCAGAAGTTCTGCTTCAGCCAGATCAGGCCTGCAAAGAAACTGGGTTTCACAGGCCTTTGTAAGAGATGTTCCCGGTAGGCTGTAAGAGCACTGTGCAGAGCGAGTTGTTTCTTGGCTTCCCAAAGAGCTGGAAGCAAGATGCTCTGGGGCCCAACTCGACCTTTGGAAAGAAGCCTGCACCTTGTGCCTTTCAGCTCTAGGGCAATGTAGCACACCCAGAGCAGAAGTTCTGCTTCAGCCAGATCAGGCCTGCAAAGAAACTGCGTTTCACAGGCCTTTGTAAGAGATGTACCCGGTAGGTTGTAAGAGCACTGTGCAGAGCGAGTTGTTTCTTAGCTTCCCAAAGAGATGGAAGCAAGATGCTCTGGGGCCCAACTCGCCCTTTGGAAAGAAGCCTGCACGTTGTGCCTTTCTGCTCTAGGGAAATGTAGCACACCCAGAGCAGTAGTTCTGCTGCAGCCAGATGACGCCTGCAAAGAAACTGCATTTCACAGGCCTTTGTAAGAGATTTTCCCGGTAGGCTGTGAGAGCACTGTGCAGAGCGAGTTGTTTCCTGGCTTCCCAAAGAGCTGGAAGCAAGATGCTCTGGGGCCCAACTCGACCTTTGGAAAGAAGCCTGCACGTTGTGCCTTTCAGCTCTAGGGCAATGTAGCACACCCAGAGCAGAAGTTCTGCTTCAGCCAGTCAGGCCTGCGAAGAAACTGCATTTCACAGGCCTTTGTAAGAGATGTTCCCGGTAGGCTGTAAGAGCACTGTGCAGAGCGAGTTGTTTCTTAGCTTCCCAAAGAGCTGGAAGCAAGATGCTCTGGGGCCCAACTCGACCTTTGGAAAGAAGCCTGCACGTTGTGCCTTTCAGCTCTATGGCAATGTAGCACACCCAGCGCAGAAGTTCTGCTTCATCCAGATCAGGCCTGCAAAGAAACTGCGTTTCACAGGCCTATGTAAGAGATGTACCAGGTAGGCTCTAAGAGCACTGTGCAGAGCGAGTTGTTTCTTGGCTTCCCAAAGAGCTGGAAGCAAGATGCTCTGGGGCCCAACTCGCCCTTTGGAAAGAAGCCTGCACGTTGTGCCTTTCTGCTATAGGGAAATGTAGCACACCCAGAGGAGAAGTTCAGCTTCAGCCAGATAAGGCCTGCAAAGAAACTGCGTTTCACAGGCCCTTGTAAGAGATGTTCCCGGTAGGCTGTAAGATCACTGTGCAGAGCGAGTTGTTTCTTAGCTTCCCAAAGAGCTGGAAGCAAGATGCTCTGGGGCCCAACTCGCCCTTTGGACAGAAGCCTGCACGTTGTGCCTTTCAGCTCTAGCGAAATGTAGCACACCCAGAGCAGAAGTTCTGCTTCAGCCAGATGAGGCCTGCAAAGAAACAGCGTTTCACAGGGCTTTGTAAGAGATGTACCCGGTAGGCTGTAAGAGCACTGTGCAGAGCGAGTTGTTTCTTAGCTTCCCAAAGAGCTGGAAGCAAGATGCTCTGGGGCCCAACTCGACCTTTGGAAAGAAGCCTGCACGTTGTGCCTTTCAGCTCTATGGCAATGTAGCACACCCAGCGCAGAAGTTCTGCTTCATCCAGATCAGGCCTGCAAAGAAACTGCGTTTCACAGGCCTTTGTAAGAGATGTTCCCGGTAGGCTGTAAGAGCACTGTGCAGAGCGACTTGTTTCTTATCTTCCCAAAGAGCTGGAAGCAAGATGCTCTGGGGCCCAACTCGCCCTTTGGAAAGAAGCCTGCACGTTGTGCCTTTCTGCTTTAGGGCAATGTAGCACACCCAGAGCAGTAGTTCTGCTGCAGCCAGATGACGCCTGCAAAGAAACTGCATTTCACAGGCCTTTGTAAGAGATTTTCCCGGTAGGCTATGAGAGCACTGTGCAGAGCGAGTTGTTTCCTGGCTTCCCAAAGAGCTGGAAGCAAGATGCTCTGGGGCCCAACTCGACCTTTGGAAAGAAGCCTGCACGTTGTGCCTTTCAGCTCTAGGGCAATGTAGCACACCCAGAGCAGAAGTTCTGCTTCAGCCAGATCAGGCCTGCGAAGAAACTGCATTCCACAGGCCTTTGTAAGAGATGTTCCCCGTAGGCTGTAAGAGCACTGTGCAGAGCGAGTTGTTTCTTAGCTTCCCAAAGAGCTGGAAGCAAGATGCTCTGGGGCCCAACTCGACCTTTGGAAAGAAGCCTGCACGTTGTGCCTTTCAGCTCTATGGCAATGTAGCACACCCAGCGCAGAAGTTCTGCTTCATCAAGATCAGGCCTGCAAAGAAACTGCGTTTCACAGGCCTTTGTAAGAGATGTTCCCGGTAGGCTGTAAGAGCACTGTGCAGAGCGACTGGTTTCTTATCTTCCCAAAGAGCTGGAAGCAAGATGCTCTGGGGCCCAACTCGCCCTTTGGAAAGAAGCCTGCACGTTGTGCCTTTCTGCTATAGGGAAATGTAGCACACCCAGAGGAGAAGTTCAGCTTCAGCCAGATAAGGCCTGCAAAGAATCTGCGTTTCACAGGCCCTTGTAAGAGATGTTCCCGGTAGGCTGTAAGAGCACTGTGCAGAGCGAGTTGTTTCTTAGCTTCCCAAAGAGCTGGAAGCAAGATGCTCTGGGGCCCAACTCGCCCTTTGGACAGAAGCCTGCACGTTGTGCCTTTCAGCTCTAGCGAAATGTAGCACACCCAGAGCAGAAGTTCTGCTTCAGCCAGATGAGGCCTGCAAAGAAACAGCGTTTCACAGGGCTTTGTAAGAGATGTACCCGGTAGGCTGTAAGAGCACTGTGCAGAGCGAGTTGTTTCTTAGCTTCCCAAAGAGCTGGAAGCAAGATACTCTGGGGCCCAACTCGTCCTTTGGAAAGAAGCCTGCACGTTGTGCCTTTCAGCTCTAGGGCAATGTAGCACACCCAGAGCAGAAGTTCTGATTCAGCCAGATCAGGCCTGCAAAGAAACTGCGTTTCACAGGCCTTTGTAAGAGATGTTCCCGGTAGGCTGTAAGAGCACTGTGCAGAGCGAGTTGTTTCTTAGCTTCCCAAAGAGCTGGAAGCAAGATGCTCTGGGGCCGAACTCACCCTTTGGAAAGAAGCCTGCACGTTTTGCCTTTCATCTCTAGGGCAATGTAGAGCACCCAGAGCAGAAGTTCTACTTCAGCCAGATCAGTCCTGCAGAGAAACTGCGTTTCACAGGCCTTTGTAAGTGATGTTCCCGGTAGGCTGTAAGAGCACTGTGCAGAGCGAGTTGTTTCTTAGCTTCCCAAAGAGCTGGAAGCAAGATGCTCTGGGGCCCAACTCGCCCTTTGGAAAGAAGCCTGCACGTTGTGCCTTTCTGATCTAGGGCAATGTAGCACACCAAGAGCAGAAGTTCTGATTCAGACAGATCAGGCCTGCAAAGACACTGCGTTTCACAGGCCTTTGTAAGAGATGTTCCCGGTAGGCTGTAAGAGCACTGTGCAGAGCGAGTTGTTTCTTAGCTTCCCAAAGAGCTGGAAGCAAGATGCTCAGGGGCCCAACTCGCCCTTTGGAAAGAAGCCTGCACGTTCTGCCTTTCAGCTCTAGGGCAATGTAGCACACCCAGAGCAGAAGTTCTGCTTCAGCCAGATCAGGCCTGCAAAGAAACTGGGTTTCACAGGCCTTTGTAAGAGATGTACCCGGTAGGCTCTAAGAGCACTGTGCAGAGCGACTTGTTTCTTAGCTTCCCAAAGAGCTGGAAGCAAGATGCTCTGGGGCCCAATTCACCCTTTGGAAAGAAGCCTTCACGTTGTGCCTTTCTGTTCTAGGGCAATGTAGCACACCCAGAGCAGAAGTTCTGCTTCAGCCAGATCAGGCCTGCAAAGAAACTGCGTTTCACAGGCCTTTGTAAGAGATGTTCCCGGTAGGCTGTAAGAGCACTGTGCAGAGCGAGTTGTTTTTTAGCTTGTCAAAGAGCTGGAAGCAAGATGCTCTGGGGACCAACTCGCCCTTTGGAAAGAAGCCTGCACGTTGTGACTTTCAGCTCTAGGGCATTGTAGAACAACAGAGCAGAAGTTCTGCTTCAGCCAGATCAGGCCTGCAAAGAAACTGCGTTTCACAGGCCTTTGTAAGAGATGTTCCCGGTAGGCTGTAAGAGCACTGTGCAGAGCGAGTTGTTTCTTATCTTCCCAAAGAGCTGGAAGCAAGATGCTCTGGGGCCCAACTCGCCCTTTGGAAAGAAGCCTGCACGTTGTGTCTTTCAGCTCTAGGGCAATGTAGCACACCCAGAGCAGAAGTTCTGATTCAGCCAGATCAGGCCTGCAAAGAAACTGCGTTTCACAGGCCTTTGTAAGAGATGTACCAGGTAGGCTGTAAGAGCACTGTGCAGAGCGAGTTGTTTCTTCGCTTCCCAAAGAGCTGGAAGCAAGATGCTCTGGGGCCCAACACGCCCTTTGGAAAGAAGCCTGCACGTTGTGCCTTTCTGCTCTAGGGAAATGTAGCACACCCAGAGCAGAAGTTCAGCTTCAGCCAGATAAGGCCTGCAAAGAAACTGCGTTTCACAGGCCTTTGTAAGAGATGTTCCCGGTAGGCTGTAAGATCACTGTGCAGAGCGAGTTGTTTCTTAGCTTCCCAAAGAGCTGGAAGCAAGATGCTCTGGGGCCCAACTCGCCCTTTGGAAAGAAGCCTGCACGTTGTGCCTTTCTGCTCTAGGGCAATGTAGCACAGCCAGAGCAGAAGTTGTACTTCAGGCAGATCAGTCCTGCAAAGGAACTGCGTTTCACAGGCCTTTGTAAGTGATGTTCCCGGTAGGCTGTAAGAGCACTTTGCAGAGCGAGTTGTTTCTTAGCTTCCCAAAGAGCTGGAGCAAGATGCTCTGGGGCCCAACTCGCCCTTTGGAAAGAAGCCTGCACGTTGTGCCTTTCAGCTCTAGGGCAATGTAGCACACCCAGAGCAGAAGTTCTGCTTCATCCATATGAGGCCTGCAAAGAAACTGGGTTTCACAGGCCTTTGTAAGAGATGTTCCCGGTAGGCTGTAAGAGCACTGTGCAGAGCGAGTTGTTTCTTAGCTTCCCAAAGAGCTGGAAGCAAGATTCTCTGGGGCCCAATTCACCCTTTGGAAAGAAGCCTTCACGTTGTGCCTTTCTGTTCTAGGGCAATGTAGCACACCCAGAGCAGAAGTTCTGCTTCAGCCAGATCAGGCCTGCAAAGAAACTGCGTTTCACAGGCCTTTGTAAGAGATGTTCCCGGTAGGCTGTAAGAGCACTGTGCAGAGCGAGTTGTTTCTTAGCTTCCCAAAGAGCTGGAAGCAAGATGCTCTGGGGCCCAACTCGCCCTTTGGAAAGAAGCCTGCACGTTGTGCCTTTCAGCTCTAGGGCAAGGTAGCACACCCAGAGCAGAAGTTCAGCTTCTGCCAGATAAGGCCTGCAAAGAATCTGCGTTTCACAGGCCTTTGTAAGAGATGTTCCCGGTAGGCTGTAAGATCACTGTGCAGAGCGAGTTGTTTCTTAGCTTCCAAAGAGCTGGAAGCAAGATGCTCTGGGGCCCAACTCGCCCTTTGGAAAGAAGCCTGCACGTTGTGCCTTTCAGCTCTAGGGCAAGGTAGCACACCCAGAGCAGAAGTTCTGATTCAGCCAGATCAGGCCTGCAAAGAAACTGCTTTTCACAGGCCTTTGTAAGAGATGTACCCGGTAGGCTGTAAGAGCACTGTGCAGAGCGAGTTGTTTCTTAGCTTCCCAAAGAGCTGGAAGCAAGATGCTCTGGGGAACAACTCGCCCTTTGGAAAGAAGCCTGCACGTTGTGACTTTCAGCTCTAGGGCATTGTAGAACAACAGAGCAGAAGTTCTGCTTCAGCCAGATCAGGCCTGCAAAGAAACTGCGTTTCACAGGCCTTTGTAAGAGATGTTCCCTGTAGGCTGTAAGAGCACTGTGCAGAGCAAGTTGTTTCTTAGCTTCCCAAAGAACTGGAAGCAAGAAGCTCTGGGGCCCAACTCGCCCTTTGGAAAGAAGCCTGCACGTTTTGCCTTTCAGCTCTAGGGCAATGTAAAGCACCCAGAGCAGAAGTTCTACTTCAGCCAGATCAGTCCTGCAGAGAGACTGCGTTTCACAGGCCTTTGTAAGTGATGTTCCCGGTAGGCTGTAAGAGCACTGTGCAGAGCGAGTTGTTTCTTAGCTTCCCAAAGAGCTGGAAGCAAGATGCTTTGGGGCCCAACTCGCCCTTTGGAAAGAAGCCTGCACGTTGTGCCTTTCTGATCTAGGGCAATGTAGCACACCCAGAGCAGAAGTTCTGCTTCAGCCAGATCAGGCCTGCAAAGAAACTGCGTTTCACAGGCCTTTGGAAGAGATGTTCCCGGTAGGCTGTAAGAGCACTGTGCAGAGCGAGTTGTTTCTTAGCTTCCCAAAGAGCTGGAAGCAAGACGCTCTGGGGCCCAACTCGCCCTTTGGAAAGAAGACTGCACGTTGTGCCATTCAGCTCTAGGGCAATGTAGCACACCCAGAGCAGAAGTTCTGCTTCATCCATATGAGGCCTGCAAAGAAATTGGGTTTCACAGGCCTTTGTAAGAGATGTACCCGGTAGGCTCTAAGAGCACTGTGCAGAGCGAGTTGTTTCTTAGCTTCCAAAAAGAGCTGGAAGCAAGATGCTCTGGGGCCGAACTCGCCCTTTGGAAAGAAGCCTGCACGTTGTGCCTTTCTGCTCTGGGGCAATGTAGCACACCCAGAGCTGAAGTTCTGATTCAGCCAGAACTGGCCTGCAAAGAAACTGCGTTTCACAGGCCTTTGGAAGAGATGTTCCCGGTAGGCTGTAAGAGCACTGTGTAGAGCGAGTTGTTTCTTAGCTTCCCAAAGAGCTGGAAGCAAGATGCTGTGTGGCCCAACTCGCCCTTTGGAAAGAAGCCTGCACGTTGTGCCTTTCAGCTCTAGGGCAAAGTAGCACACCCAGAGCAGAAGTCCTACTTCAGCCAGATCAGGCCTGCAAAGAAACTGCGTTTCACAGGCCTTTGGAAGAGATGTTCCCGGTAGGCTGTAAGAGCACTGTGCAGAGCGAGTTGTTTCTTAGCTTCCCAAAGAGCTGGAAGCAAGATGCTGTGGGGCCCAACTCGCCCTTTGGAAAGAAGCCTGCACGTTGTGCCTTTCAGCTCTACGGCAAAGTAGCACACCCAGAGCAGAAGTCCTACTTCAGCCAGATCAGGCCTGCAAAGAAACTGCGTTTGACAGGCCTTTGGAAGAGATGTTCCCGGTAGGCTGTAAGAGCACTGTGCAGAGCGAGTGGTTTCTCAGCTTCCCAAAGAGCTGGAAGCAAGACGCTGTGGGGCCCAACTCGCCCTTTGGAAAGAAGCCTGCACCTTGTGCCTTTCAGCTCTAGGGCAAAGTAGCACACCCAGAGCAGAAGTCCTACTTCAGCCAGATCAGGCCTGTGAAGAAACTGCGTTTGACAGGCCTTTGGAAGAGATGTTCCCGGTAGGCTGTAAGAGCACTGTGCAGAGCGAGCTGTTTCTCAGCTTCCCAAAGAGCTGGAAGCAAGATGCTGTGGGGCCCAACTCGCCCTTTGGAAAGAAGCCTGCACGTTGTGCCTTTCAGCTCTAGGGCAAAGTAGCACACCCAGAGCAGAAGTCCTACTTCAGCCAGATCAGGCCTGCAAAGAAACTGCGTTTCACAGGCCTTTGGAAGAGATGTTCCCGGTAGGCTGTAAGAGCACTGTGCAGAGCGAGTGGTTTCTTAGCTTCCCAAAGAGCTGGAAGCAAGATGCTGTGGGGCCCAACTCGCCCTTTGGAAAGAAGCCTGTAAGTTGTGCCTTTCAGCTCTAGGGCAAAGTAGCACACCCAGAGCAGAAGTCCTACTTCAGCCAGATCAGGCCTGCAAAGAAACTGCGTTTCACAGGCCTTTGGAAGAGATGTTCCCGGTAGGCTGTAAGAGCACTGTGCAGAGCGAGTGGTTTCTAGCTTCCCAAAGAGCTGGAAGCAAGATGCTGTGGGGCCCAACTCGCCCTTTGGAAAGCAGCCTGCACGTTGTGCCTTTCAGCTCTAGGGCAAAGTAGCACACCCAGAGCAGAAGTCCTACTTCAGCCAGATCAGGCCTGCAAAGAAACTGCGTTTCACAGGCCTTTGGAAGAGATGTTCCCGGTAGGCTGTAAGAGCACCGTGCAGAGCGAGTTGTTTCTTAGCTTCCCAAAGAGCTGGAAGCAAGATGCTGTGGGGCCCAACTCGCCCTTTGGAAAGAAGCCTACACGTTGTGCCTTTCAGCTCTAGAGCAAAGTAGCACACCCAGAGCAGAAGTCCTACTTCAGCCGGATCAGGCCTGCAAAGAAACTGCGTTTGACAGGCCTTTGGAAGAGAGGTTCCCGGTAGGCTGTAAGAGCACTGTGCAGAGCGAGTTGTTTCTTAGCTTCCCAAAGAGCTGGAAGCAAGATGCTCTGGGGCCCAACTCGCCCTTTGGAAAGAAGCCTGCACGTTGTGCCTTTCAGCTCTAGGGCAAAGTAGCACACCCAGAGCAGAAGTCCTACTTCAGCCAGATCAGGTCTGCAAAGAAACTGCGTTTGACAGGCCTTTGGAAGAGATGTTCCCGGTAGGCTGTAAGAGCACTGTGCAGAGCGAGTGGTTTCTTAGGTTCCCAAAGAGCTGGAAGCAAGATGCTGTGGGGCCCAACTGGCCCTTTGCAAAGAAGCCTGCACGTTGTGCCTTTCAGCTCTAAGGCAATGTAGCACACCCAGAGCAGAAGTCCTACTTCAGCCAGATCAGGCCTGCAAAGACACTGCGTTTCAGAGGCCTTTGGAAGAGATGTTCCCACTAGGCTGTAAGAGCACTGTGCAGAGCGAGTGGTTTCTTAGCTTCCCAAAGAGCTGGAAGCAAGATGCTGTGGGGCCCAACTCGCCCTTTGGAAAGAAGCCTGCACGTTGTGCCTTTCAGCTCTAGGGCAAAGTAGCACACCCAGAGCAGAAGTCCTACTTCAGCCAGATCAGGCCTGCAAAGAAACTGCGTTTCACAGGCCTTTGTAAGAGATGTTCCCGGTAGGCTGTAAGAGCACTGTGCAGAGCTAGTTGTTTTTTAGCTTGTCAAAGAGCTGGAAGCAAGATGCTCTGGGGAACAACTCGCCCTTTGGAAAGAAGCCTGCACGTTGTGACTTTCAGCTCTAGGGCATTGTAGAACAACAGAGCAGAAGTTCTGCTTCAGCCAGATCAGGCCTGCAAAGAAACTGCGTTTCACAGGCCTTTGTAAGAGATGTTCACTGTAGGCTGTAAGAGCACTGTGCAGAGCAAGTTGTTTCTTAGCTTCCCAAAGAGCTGGAAGCAAGATGCTTTGGGGCCCAACTCGCCCTTTGGAAAGAAGCCTGCACGTTGTGCCTTTCTGATCTAGGGCAATGTAGCACACCCAGAGCAGAAGTTCTGCTTCAGCCAGATCAGGCCTGCAAAGAAACTGCGTTTCACAGGCCTTTGGAAGAGATGTTCCCGGTAGGCTGTAAGAGCACTGTGCAGAGCGAGTTGTTTCTTAGCTTACAAAGAGCTGGAAGCAAGACGCTCTGGGGCCCAACTCGCCCTTTGGAAAGAAGCCTGCACGTTGTGCCATTCAGCTCTAGGGCAATGTAGCACACCCAGAGCAGAAGTTCTGCTTCATCCATATGAGGCCTGCAAAGAAATTGGGTTTCACAGGCCTTTGTAAGAGATGTACCCGGTAGGCTCTAAGAGCACTGTGCAGAGCGAGTTGTTTCTTAGCTTCCAAAAAGAGCTGGAAGCAAGATGCTCTGGGGCCGAACTCGCCCTTTGGAAAGAAGCCTGCACGTTGTGCCTTTCTGCTCTGGGGCAATGTAGCACACCCAGAGCTGAAGTTCTGATTCAGCCAGAACTGGCCTGCAAAGAAACTGCGTTTCACAGGCCTTTGGAAGAGATGTTCCCGGTAGGCTGTAAGAGCACTGTGTAGAGCGAGTTGTTTCTTAGCTTCCCAAAGAGCTGGAAGCAAGATGCTGTGTGGCCCAACTCGCCCTTTGGAAAGAAGCCTGCACGTTGTGCCTTTCAGCTCTAGGGCAAAGTAGCACACCCAGAGCAGAAGTCCTACTTCAGCCAGATCAGGCCTGCAAAGAAACTGCGTTTCACAGGCCTTTGGAAGAGATGTTCCCGGTAGGCTGTAAGAGCACTGTGCAGAGCGAGTTGTTTCTTAGCTTCCCAAAGAGCTGGAAGCAAGATGCTGTGGGGCCCAACTCGCCCTTTGGAAAGAAGCCTGCACGTTGTGCCTTTCAGCTCTACGGCAAAGTAGCACACCCAGAGCAGAAGTCCTACTTCAGCCAGATCAGGCCTGCAAAGAAACTGCGTTTCACAGGCCTTTGGAAGAGATGTTCCCGGTAGGCTGTAAGAGCACTGTGCAGAGCGAGTTGTTTCTCAGCTTCCCAAAGAGCTGGAAGCAAGATGCTGTGGGGCCCAACTCGCCCTTTGGAAAGAAGCCTGCACGTTGTGCCTTTCAGCTCTAGGGCAAAGTAGCACACCCAGAGCAGAAGTCCTACTTCAGCCAGATCAGGCCTGCAAAGAAACTGCGTTTCACAGGCCTTTGTAAGAGATGTTCCCGGTAGGCTGTAAGAGCACTGTGCAGAGCGAGTTGTTTTTTAGCTTGTCAAAGAGCTGGAAGCAAGATGCTCTGGGGAACAACTCGCCCTTTGGAAAGAAGCCTGCACGTTGTGACTTTCAGCTCTAGGGCATTGTAGAACAACAGAGCAGAAGTTCTGCTTCAGCCAGATCAGGCCTGCAAAGAAACTGCGTTTCACAGGCCTTTGTAAGAGATGTTCCCTGTAGGCTGTAAGAGCACTGTGCAGAGCAAGTTGTTTCTTAGCTTCCCAAAGAGCTGGAAGCAAGAAGCTCTGGGGCCCAACTCGCCCTTTGGAAAGAAGCCTGCACGTTTTGCCTTTCAGCTCTAGGGCAATGTAAAGCACCCAGAGCAGAAGTTCTACTTCAGCCAGATCAGTCCTGCAGAGAGACTGCGTTTCACAGGCCTTTGTAAGTGATGTTCCCGGTAGGCTGTAAGAGCACTGTGCAGAGCGAGTTGTTTCTTAGCTTCCCAAAGAGCTGGAAGCAAGATGCTTTGGGGCCCAACTCGCCCTTTGGAAAGAAGCCTGCACGTTGTGCCTTTCTGATCTAGGGCAATGTAGCACACCCAGAGCAGAAGTTCTGCTTCAGCCAGATCAGGCCTGCAAAGAAACTGCGTTTCACAGGCCTTTGGAAGAGATGTTCCCGGTAGGCTGTAAGAGCACTGTGCAGAGCGAGTTGTTTCTTAGCTTCCCAAAGAGCTGGAAGCAAGACGCTCTGGGGCCCAACTCGCCCTTTGGAAAGAAGCCTGCACGTTGTGCCATTCAGCTCTAGGGCAATGTAGCACACCCAGAGCAGAAGTTCTGCTTCATCCATATGAGGCCTGCAAAGAAATTGGGTTTCACAGGCCTTTGTAAGAGATGTACCCGGTAGGCTCTAAGAGCACTGTGCAGAGCGAGTTGTTTCTTAGCTTCCAAAAAGAGCTGGAAGCAAGATGCTCTGGGGCCGAACTCGCCCTTTGGAAAGAAGCCTGCACGTTGTGCCTTTCTGCTCTGGGGCAATGTAGCACACCCAGAGCTGAAGTTCTGATTCAGCCAGAACTGGCCTGCAAAGAAACTGCGTTTCACAGGCCTTTGGAAGAGATGTTCCCGGTAGGCTGTAAGAGCACTGTGTAGAGCGAGTTGTTTCTTAGCTTCCCAAAGAGCTGGAAGCAAGATGCTGTGGGGCCCAACTCGCCCTTTGGAAAGAAGCCTGCACGTTGTGCCTTTCAGCTCTAGGGCAAAGTAGCACACCCAGAGCAGAAGTCCTACTTCAGCCAGATCAGGCCTGCAAAGAAACTGCGTTTCACAGGCCTTTGGAAGAGATGTTCCCGGTAGGCTGTAAGAGCACTGTGCAGAGCGAGTTGTTTCTTAGCTTCCCAAAGAGCTGGAAGCAAGATGCTGTGGGGCCCAACTCGCCCTTTGGAAAGAAGCCTGCACGTTGTGCCTTTCAGCTCTACGGCAAAGTAGCACACCCAGAGCAGAAGTCCTACTTCAGCCAGATCAGGCCTGCAAAGAAACTGCGTTTGACAGGCCTTTGGAAGAGATGTTCCCGGTAGGCTGTAAGAGCACTGTGCAGAGCGAGTGGTTTCTCAGCTTCCCAAAGAGCTGGAAGCAAGACGCTGTGGGGCCCAACTCGCCCTTTGGAAAGAAGCCTGCACGTTGTGCCTTTCAGCTCTAGGGCAAAGTAGCACACCCAGAGCAGAAGTCCTACTTCAGCCAGATCAGGCCTGCGAAGAAACTGCGTTTGACAGGCCTTTGGAAGAGATGTTCCCGGTAGGCTGTAAGAGCACTGTGCAGAGCGAGCTGTTTCTCAGCTTCCCAAAGAGCTGGAAGCAAGATGCTGTGGGGCCCAACTCGCCCTTTGGAAAGAAGCCTGCACGTTGTGCCTTTCAGCTCTAGGGCAAAGTAGCACACCCAGAGCAGAAGTCCTACTTCAGCCAGATCAGGCCTGCAAAGAAACTGCGTTTCACAGGCCTTTGGAAGAGATGTTCCCGGTAGGCTGTAAGAGCACTGTGCAGAGCGAGTGGTTTCTTAGCTTCCCAAAGAGCTGGAAGCAAGATGCTGTGGGGCCCAACTCGCCCTTTGGAAAGAAGCCTGTAAGTTGTGCCTTTCAGCTCTAGGGCAAAGTAGCACACCCAGAGCAGAAGTCCTACTTCAGCCAGATCAGGCCTGCAAAGAAACTGCGTTTCACAGGCCTTTGGAAGAGATGTTCCCGGTAGGCTGTAAGAGCACTGTGCAGAGCGAGTGGTTTCTAGCTTCCCAAAGAGCTGGAAGCAAGATGCTGTGGGGCCCAACTCGCCCTTTGGAAAGCAGCCTGCACGTTGTGCCTTTCAGCTCTAGGGCAAAGTAGCACACCCAGAGCAGAAGTCCTACTTCAGCCAGATCAGGCCTGCAAAGAAACTGCGTTTCACAGGCCTTTGGAAGAGATGTTCCCGGTAGGCTGTAAGAGCACCGTGCAGAGCGAGTTGTTTCTTAGCTTCCCAAAGAGCTGGAAGCAAGATGCTGTGGGGCCCAACTCGCCCTTTGGAAAGAAGCCTACACGTTGTGCCTTTCAGCTCTAGAGCAAAGTAGCACACCCAGAGCAGAAGTCCTACTTCAGCCGGATCAGGCCTGCAAAGAAACTGCGTTTGACAGGCCTTTGGAAGAGATGTTCCCGGTAGGCTGTAAGAGCACTGTGCAGAGCGAGTGGTTTCTTAGGTTCCCAAAGAGCTGGAAGCAAGATGCTGTGGGGCCCAACTGGCCCTTTGCAAAGAAGCCTGCACGTTGTGCCTTTCAGCTCTAAGGCAATGTAGCACACCCAGAGCAGAAGTCCTACTTCAGCCAGATCAGGCCTGCAAAGACACTGCGTTTCAGAGGCCTTTGGAAGAGATGTTCCCACTAGGCTGTAAGAGCACTGTGCAGAGCGAGTGGTTTCTTAGCTTCCCAAAGAGCTGGAAGCAAGATGCTGTGGGGCCCAACTCGCCCTTTGGAAAGAAGCCTGCACGTTGTGCCTTTCAGCTCTAGGGCAAAGTAGCACACCCAGAGCAGAAGTCCTACTTCAGCCAGATCAGGCCTGCAAAGAAACTGCGTTTCACAGGCCTTTGTAAGAGATGTTCCCGGTAGGCTGTAAGAGCACTGTGCAGAGCTAGTTGTTTTTTAGCTTGTCAAAGAGCTGGAAGCAAGATGCTCTGGGGAACAACTCGCCCTTTGGAAAGAAGCCTGCACGTTGTGACTTTCAGCTCTAGGGCATTGTAGAACAACAGAGCAGAAGTTCTGCTTCAGCCAGATCAGGCCTGCAAAGAAACTGCGTTTCACAGGCCTTTGTAAGAGATGTTCACTGTAGGCTGTAAGAGCACTGTGCAGAGCAAGTTGTTTCTTAGCTTCCCAAAGAGCTGGAAGCAAGAAGCTCTGGGGCCCAACTCGCCCTTTGGAAAGAAGCCTGCACGTTTTGCCTTTCAGCTCTAGGGCAATGTAAAGCACCCAGAGCAGAAGTTCTACTTCAGCCAGATCAGTCCTGCAGAGAGACTGCGTTTCACAGGCCTTTGTAAGTGATGTTCCCGGTAGGCTGTAAGAGCACTGTGCAGAGCGAGTTGTTTCTTAGCTTCCCAAAGAGCTGGAAGCAAGATGCTCTGGGGCCGAACTCGCCCTTTGGAAAGAAGCCTGCACGTTGTGCCTTTCTGCTCTGGGGCAATGTAGCACACCCAGAGCTGAAGTTCTGATTCAGCCAGAACTGGCCTGCAAAGAAACTGCGTTTCACAGGCCTTTGGAAGAGATGTTCCCGGTAGGCTGTAAGAGCACTGTGCAGAGCGAGTTGTTTCTCAGCTTCCCAAAGAGCTGGAAGCAAGATGCTGTGGGGCCCAACTCGCCCTTTGGAAAGAAGCCTGCACGTTGTGCCTTTCAGCTCTAGGGCAAAGTAGCACACCCAGAGCAGAAGTCCTACTTCAGCCAGATCAGGCCTGCAAAGAAACTGCGTTTCACAGGCCTTTGGAAGAGATGTTCCCGGTAGGCTGTAAGAGCACTGTGCAGAGCGAGTTGTTTCTTAGCTTCCCAAAGAGCTGGAAGCAAGATGCTCTGGGGCCCAACTCGCCCTTTGGAAAGAAGCCTGCACGTTGTGCCTTTCAGCTCTAGGGCAAGGTAGCACACCCAGAGCAGAAGTTCAGCTTCTGCCAGATAAGGCCTGCAAAGAATCTGCGTTTCACAGGCCTTTGTAAGAGATGTTCCCGGTAGGCTGTAAGATCACTGTGCAGAGCGAGTTGTTTCTTAGCTTCCCAAAGAGCTGGAAGCAAGATGCTCTGGGGCCCAACTCGCCCTTTGGAAAGAAGCCTGCACGTTGTGCCTTTCAGCTCTAGGGCAAGGTAGCACACCCAGAGCAGAAGTTCTGCTTCAGCCAGATCAGGCCTGCAAAGAAACTGCGTTTCACAGGCCTTTGTAAGAGATGTTCCCGGTAGGCTGTAAGAGCCCTGTGCAGAGCGAGTTGTTTCTTACCTTCCCAAAGAGCTGGAAGCAAGATTCTCTGGGTCCCAACTCGCCCTTTGGAAAGAAGCCTGCACGTTTTGCCTTTCAGCTCTAGGGCAATGTAGCACACCCAGAGCAGAAGTTCTGCTTCAGCCATATCAGGCCTGCAAAGAAACTGGGTTTCACAGGCCTTTGTAAGAGATGTTCCCGGTAGCCTGTAAGAGCACTGTGCAGAGCGAGTTGTTTCTTACCTTCCCAAAGAGCTGGAAGCAAGATGCTCTGGGGCCCAACTCGCCCTTTGGAAAGGAGCCTGCACCTTGTGCCTTTCAGCTCTAGGGCAATGCAGAACACCAGAGCAGAAGTTCTGCTTCAGCCAGATCAGGCCTGCAAAGAAACTGGGTTTCACAGGCCTTTGTAAGAGATGTTCCCGGTAGGCTGTAAGAGCACTGTGCAGAGCGAGTTGTTTCTTGGCTTCCCAAAGAGCTGGAAGCAAGATGCTCTGGGGCCCAACTCGACCTTTGGAAAGAAGCCTGCACCTTGTGCCTTTCAGCTCTAGGGCAATGTAGCACACCCAGAGCAGAAGTTCTGCTTCAGCCAGATCAGGCCTGCAAAGAAACTGCGTTTCACAGGCCTTTGTAAGAGATGTACCCGGTAGGTTGTAAGAGCACTGTGCAGAGCGAGTTGTTTCTTAGCTTCCCAAAGAGATGGAAGCAAGATGCTCTGGGGCCCAACTCGCCCTTTGGAAAGAAGCCTGCACGTTGTGCCTTTCTGCTCTAGGGAAATGTAGCACACCCAGAGCAGTAGTTCTGCTGCAGCCAGATGACGCCTGCAAAGAAACTGCATTTCACAGGCCTTTGTAAGAGATTTTCCCGGTAGGCTGTGAGAGCACTGTGCAGAGCGAGTTGTTTCCTGGCTTCCCAAAGAGCTGGAAGCAAGATGCTCTGGGGCCCAACTCGACCTTTGGAAAGAAGCCTGCACGTTGTGCCTTTCAGCTCTAGGGCAATGTAGCACACCCAGAGCAGAAGTTCTGCTTCAGCCAGTCAGGCCTGCGAAGAAACTGCATTTCACAGGCCTTTGTAAGAGATGTTCCCGGTAGGCTGTAAGAGCACTGTGCAGAGCGAGTTGTTTCTTAGCTTCCCAAAGAGCTGGAAGCAAGATGCTCTGGGGCCCAACTCGACCTTTGGAAAGAAGCCTGCACGTTGTGCCTTTCAGCTCTATGGCAATGTAGCACACCCAGCGCAGAAGTTCTGCTTCATCCAGATCAGGCCTGCAAAGAAACTGCGTTTCACAGGCCTATGTAAGAGATGTACCAGGTAGGCTCTAAGAGCACTGTGCAGAGCGAGTTGTTTCTTGGCTTCCCAAAGAGCTGGAAGCAAGATGCTCTGGGGCCCAACTCGCCCTTTGGAAAGAAGCCTGCACGTTGTGCCTTTCTGCTATAGGGAAATGTAGCACACCCAGAGGAGAAGTTCAGCTTCAGCCAGATAAGGCCTGCAAAGAAACTGCGTTTCACAGGCCCTTGTAAGAGATGTTCCCGGTAGGCTGTAAGATCACTGTGCAGAGCGAGTTGTTTCTTAGCTTCCCAAAGAGCTGGAAGCAAGATGCTCTGGGGCCCAACTCGCCCTTTGGACAGAAGCCTGCACGTTGTGCCTTTCAGCTCTAGCGAAATGTAGCACACCCAGAGCAGAAGTTCTGCTTCAGCCAGATGAGGCCTGCAAAGAAACAGCGTTTCACAGGGCTTTGTAAGAGATGTACCCGGTAGGCTGTAAGAGCACTGTGCAGAGCGAGTTGTTTCTTAGCTTCCCAAAGAGCTGGAAGCAAGATGCTCTGGGGCCCAACTCGACCTTTGGAAAGAAGCCTGCACGTTGTGCCTTTCAGCTCTATGGCAATGTAGCACACCCAGCGCAGAAGTTCTGCTTCATCCAGATCAGGCCTGCAAAGAAACTGCGTTTCACAGGCCTTTGTAAGAGATGTTCCCGGTAGGCTGTAAGAGCACTGTGCAGAGCGACTTGTTTCTTATCTTCCCAAAGAGCTGGAAGCAAGATGCTCTGGGGCCCAACTCGCCCTTTGGAAAGAAGCCTGCACGTTGTGCCTTTCTGCTTTAGGGCAATGTAGCACACCCAGAGCAGTAGTTCTGCTGCAGCCAGATGACGCCTGCAAAGAAACTGCATTTCACAGGCCTTTGTAAGAGATTTTCCCGGTAGGCTATGAGAGCACTGTGCAGAGCGAGTTGTTTCCTGGCTTCCCAAAGAGCTGGAAGCAAGATGCTCTGGGGCCCAACTCGACCTTTGGAAAGAAGCCTGCACGTTGTGCCTTTCAGCTCTAGGGCAATGTAGCACACCCAGAGCAGAAGTTCTGCTTCAGCCAGATCAGGCCTGCGAAGAAACTGCATTCCACAGGCCTTTGTAAGAGATGTTCCCCGTAGGCTGTAAGAGCACTGTGCAGAGCGAGTTGTTTCTTAGCTTCCCAAAGAGCTGGAAGCAAGATGCTCTGGGGCCCAACTCGACCTTTGGAAAGAAGCCTGCACGTTGTGCCTTTCAGCTCTATGGCAATGTAGCACACCCAGCGCAGAAGTTCTGCTTCATCAAGATCAGGCCTGCAAAGAAACTGCGTTTCACAGGCCTTTGTAAGAGATGTTCCCGGTAGGCTGTAAGAGCACTGTGCAGAGCGACTGGTTTCTTATCTTCCCAAAGAGCTGGAAGCAAGATGCTCTGGGGCCCAACTCGCCCTTTGGAAAGAAGCCTGCACGTTGTGCCTTTCTGCTATAGGGAAATGTAGCACACCCAGAGGAGAAGTTCAGCTTCAGCCAGATAAGGCCTGCAAAGAATCTGCGTTTCACAGGCCCTTGTAAGAGATGTTCCCGGTAGGCTGTAAGAGCACTGTGCAGAGCGAGTTGTTTCTTAGCTTCCCAAAGAGCTGGAAGCAAGATGCTCTGGGGCCCAACTCGCCCTTTGGACAGAAGCCTGCACGTTGTGCCTTTCAGCTCTAGCGAAATGTAGCACACCCAGAGCAGAAGTTCTGCTTCAGCCAGATGAGGCCTGCAAAGAAACAGCGTTTCACAGGGCTTTGTAAGAGATGTACCCGGTAGGCTGTAAGAGCACTGTGCAGAGCGAGTTGTTTCTTAGCTTCCCAAAGAGCTGGAAGCAAGATACTCTGGGGCCCAACTCGTCCTTTGGAAAGAAGCCTGCACGTTGTGCCTTTCAGCTCTAGGGCAATGTAGCACACCCAGAGCAGAAGTTCTGATTCAGCCAGATCAGGCCTGCAAAGAAACTGCGTTTCACAGGCCTTTGTAAGAGATGTTCCCGGTAGGCTGTAAGAGCACTGTGCAGAGCGAGTTGTTTCTTAGCTTCCCAAAGAGCTGGAAGCAAGATGCTCTGGGGCCGAACTCACCCTTTGGAAAGAAGCCTGCACGTTTTGCCTTTCATCTCTAGGGCAATGTAGAGCACCCAGAGCAGAAGTTCTACTTCAGCCAGATCAGTCCTGCAGAGAAACTGCGTTTCACAGGCCTTTGTAAGTGATGTTCCCGGTAGGCTGTAAGAGCACTGTGCAGAGCGAGTTGTTTCTTAGCTTCCCAAAGAGCTGGAAGCAAGATGCTCTGGGGCCCAACTCGCCCTTTGGAAAGAAGCCTGCACGTTGTGCCTTTCTGATCTAGGGCAATGTAGCACACCAAGAGCAGAAGTTCTGATTCAGACAGATCAGGCCTGCAAAGACACTGCGTTTCACAGGCCTTTGTAAGAGATGTTCCCGGTAGGCTGTAAGAGCACTGTGCAGAGCGAGTTGTTTCTTAGCTTCCCAAAGAGCTGGAAGCAAGATGCTCAGGGGCCCAACTCGCCCTTTGGAAAGAAGCCTGCACGTTCTGCCTTTCAGCTCTAGGGCAATGTAGCACACCCAGAGCAGAAGTTCTGCTTCAGCCAGATCAGGCCTGCAAAGAAACTGGGTTTCACAGGCCTTTGTAAGAGATGTACCCGGTAGGCTCTAAGAGCACTGTGCAGAGCGACTTGTTTCTTAGCTTCCCAAAGAGCTGGAAGCAAGATGCTCTGGGGCCCAATTCACCCTTTGGAAAGAAGCCTTCACGTTGTGCCTTTCTGTTCTAGGGCAATGTAGCACACCCAGAGCAGAAGTTCTGCTTCAGCCAGATCAGGCCTGCAAAGAAACTGCGTTTCACAGGCCTTTGTAAGAGATGTTCCCGGTAGGCTGTAAGAGCACTGTGCAGAGCGAGTTGTTTTTTAGCTTGTCAAAGAGCTGGAAGCAAGATGCTCTGGGGACCAACTCGCCCTTTGGAAAGAAGCCTGCACGTTGTGACTTTCAGCTCTAGGGCATTGTAGAACAACAGAGCAGAAGTTCTGCTTCAGCCAGATCAGGCCTGCAAAGAAACTGCGTTTCACAGGCCTTTGTAAGAGATGTTCCCGGTAGGCTGTAAGAGCACTGTGCAGAGCGAGTTGTTTCTTATCTTCCCAAAGAGCTGGAAGCAAGATGCTCTGGGGCCCAACTCGCCCTTTGGAAAGAAGCCTGCACGTTGTGTCTTTCAGCTCTAGGGCAATGTAGCACACCCAGAGCAGAAGTTCTGATTCAGCCAGATCAGGCCTGCAAAGAAACTGCGTTTCACAGGCCTTTGTAAGAGATGTACCAGGTAGGCTGTAAGAGCACTGTGCAGAGCGAGTTGTTTCTTCGCTTCCCAAAGAGCTGGAAGCAAGATGCTCTGGGGCCCAACACGCCCTTTGGAAAGAAGCCTGCACGTTGTGCCTTTCTGCTCTAGGGAAATGTAGCACACCCAGAGCAGAAGTTCAGCTTCAGCCAGATAAGGCCTGCAAAGAAACTGCGTTTCACAGGCCTTTGTAAGAGATGTTCCCGGTAGGCTGTAAGATCACTGTGCAGAGCGAGTTGTTTCTTAGCTTCCCAAAGAGCTGGAAGCAAGATGCTCTGGGGCCCAACTCGCCCTTTGGAAAGAAGCCTGCACGTTGTGCCTTTCTGCTCTAGGGCAATGTAGCACAGCCAGAGCAGAAGTTGTACTTCAGGCAGATCAGTCCTGCAAAGGAACTGCGTTTCACAGGCCTTTGTAAGTGATGTTCCCGGTAGGCTGTAAGAGCACTTTGCAGAGCGAGTTGTTTCTTAGCTTCCCAAAGAGCTGGAGCAAGATGCTCTGGGGCCCAACTCGCCCTTTGGAAAGAAGCCTGCACGTTGTGCCTTTCAGCTCTAGGGCAATGTAGCACACCCAGAGCAGAAGTTCTGCTTCATCCATATGAGGCCTGCAAAGAAACTGGGTTTCACAGGCCTTTGTAAGAGATGTTCCCGGTAGGCTGTAAGAGCACTGTGCAGAGCGAGTTGTTTCTTAGCTTCCCAAAGAGCTGGAAGCAAGATTCTCTGGGGCCCAATTCACCCTTTGGAAAGAAGCCTTCACGTTGTGCCTTTCTGTTCTAGGGCAATGTAGCACACCCAGAGCAGAAGTTCTGCTTCAGCCAGATCAGGCCTGCAAAGAAACTGCGTTTCACAGGCCTTTGTAAGAGATGTTCCCGGTAGGCTGTAAGAGCACTGTGCAGAGCGAGTTGTTTTTTAGCTTGTCAAAGAGCTGGAAGCAAGATGCTCTCGGGACCAACTCGCCCTTTGGAAAGAAGCCTGCACGTTTGACTTTCAGCTCTAGGGCATTGTAGAACAACAGAGCAGAAGTTCTGCTTCAGCCAGATCAGGCCAGCAAAGAAACTGCGTTTCACAGGCCTTTGTAAGAGATGTTCCCGGTAGGCTGTAAGAGCACTGTGCAGAGCGAGTTGTTTCTTAGCTTCCCAAAGAGCTGGAAGCAAGATGCTCTGGGGCCCAACTCGCCCTTTGGAAAGAAGCCTGCACGTTGTGCCTTTCTGCTCTAGGGCAATGTAGCACACCCAGAGCAGAAGTTCAGCTTCTGCCAGATAAGGCCTGCAAAGAAACTGCGTTTCACAGGCCTTTGTAAGAGATGTTCCCGGTAGGCTGTAAGAGCACTGTGCAGAGCGAGATGTTTCTTATCTTCCCAAAGAGCTGGAAGCAAGATGCTCTGGGGCCCAACTCGCCCTTTGGAAAGAAGCCTGCACGTTGTGCCTTTCTGCTCTAGGGCAATGTAGCACACCCAGAGCAGAAGTTCCTCTTCTGCCAGATAAGGCCTGCAAAGAATCTGCGTTTCACAGGCCTTTGTAAGAGATGTTCCCGGTAGGCTGTAAGATCACTGTGCAGAGCGAGTTGTTTCTTAGCTTCCCAAAGAGCTGGAAGCAAGATGCTCTGGGGCCCAACTCGCCCTTTGGAAAGAAGCCTGCACGTTGTGTCTTTCAGCTCTAGGGCAATGTAGCAAACCCAGAGCAGAAGTTCTGATTCAGCCAGATCAGGCCTGCAAAGAAACTGCGTTTCACAGGCCTTTGTAAGAGATGTACCCGGTAGGCTGTAAGAGCACTGTGCAGAGCGAGTTGTTTCTTAGCTTCCCAAAGAGCTGGAAGCAAGATGCTCTGGGGCCCAACACGCCCTTTGGAAAGAAGCCTGCACGTTGTGCCTTTCTGCTCTAGGGCAATGTAGCACACCCAGAGCAGAAGTTCAGCTTCAGCCAGATAAGGCCTGCAAAGAAACTGCGTTTCACAGGCCTTTGTAAGAGATGTTCCCGGTAGGCTGTAAGATCACTGTGCAGAGCGAGTTGTTTCTTAGCTTCCCAAAGAGCTGGAAGCAAGATGCTCTGGGGCCCAACTCGCCCTTTGGAAAGAAGCCTGCACGTTGTGCCTTTCTGCTCTAGGGCAATGTAGCACAGCCAGAGCAGAAGTTGTACTTCAGGCAGATCAGTCCTGCAAAGGAACTGCGTTTCACAGGCCTTTGTAAGTGATGTTCCCGGTAGGCTGTAAGAGCACTGTGCAGAGCGAGTTGTTTCTTAGCTTCCAAAAGAGCTGGAAGCAAGATGCTCTGGGGCCCAACTCACCCTTTGGAAAGAAGCCTGCACGTTGTGCCTTTCAGCTTTAGGGCAATGTAGCACACCCAGAGCAGTAGTTCTGCTGCAGCCAGATGACGCCTGCAAAGAAACTGCATTTCACAGGCCTTTGTAAGAGATGTTCCCGGTAGGCTGTGAGAGCACTGTGCAGAGCGAGTTGTTTCCTGGCTTCCCAAAGAGCTGGAAGCAAGATGCTCTGGGGCCCAACTCGACCTTTGGAAAGAAGCCTGCACGTTGTGCCTTTCAGCTCTAGGGAAATGTAGCACACCCACAGCAGAAGTTCTGCTTCAGCCAGATGAGGACTGCAAAGAAACTGCGTTTCACAGGCCTTTGGAAGAGATGTTCCCACTAGGCTGTAAGAGCACTGTGCAGAGCGAGTTGTTTCTTAGCTTCCCAAAGAGCTGGAAGCAAGATGCTGTGGGGCCCAACTCTCCCTTTGGAAAGAAGCCTGCACGTTGTGCCTCTCAGCTTTAGGGCAATGTAGCACACCCAGAGCAGAAGTTCTGCTTCAGCCATATGAGGCCTGCAAAGAAACTGGGTTTCACAGGCCTTTGTAAGAGATGTTCCCGGTAGGCTGTAAGAGCACTGTGCAGAGCGAGTTGTTTCTTAGCTTCCCAAAGAGCTGGAAGCAAGATTCTCTGGGGCCCAATTCACCCTTTGGAAAGAAGCCTTCACGTTGTGCCTTTCTGTTCTAGGGCAATGTAGCACACCCAGAGCAGAAGTTCTGCTTCAGCCAGATCAGGCCTGCAAAGAAACTGCGTTTCACAGGCCTTTGTAAGAGATGTTCCCGGTAGGCTGTAAGAGCACTGTGCAGAGCGAGTTGTTTTTTAGCTTGTCAAAGAGCTGGAAGCAAGATGCTCTCGGGACCAACTCGCCCTTTGGAAAGAAGCCTGCACGTTTGACTTTCAGCTCTAGGGCATTGTAGAACAACAGAGCAGAAGTTCTGCTTCAGCCAGATCAGGCCAGCAAAGAAACTGCGTTTCACAGGCCTTTGTAAGAGATGTTCCCGGTAGGCTGTAAGAGCACTGTGCAGAGCGAGTTGTTTCTTAGCTTCCCAAAGAGCTGGAAGCAAGATGCTCTGGGGCCCAACTCGCCCTTTGGAAAGAAGCCTGCACGTTGTGCCTTTCTGCTCTAGGGCAATGTAGCACACCCAGAGCAGAAGTTCAGCTTCTGCCAGATAAGGCCTGCAAAGAAACTGCGTTTCACAGGCCTTTGTAAGAGATGTTCCCGGTAGGCTGTAAGAGCACTGTGCAGAGCGAGATGTTTCTTATCTTCCCAAAGAGCTGGAAGCAAGATGCTCTGGGGCCCAACTCGCCCTTTGGAAAGAAGCCTGCACGTTGTGCCTTTCTGCTCTAGGGCAATGTAGCACACCCAGAGCAGAAGTTCCTCTTCTGCCAGATAAGGCCTGCAAAGAATCTGCGTTTCACAGGCCTTTGTAAGAGATGTTCCCGGTAGGCTGTAAGATCACTGTGCAGAGCGAGTTGTTTCTTAGCTTCCCAAAGAGCTGGAAGCAAGATGCTCTGGGGCCCAACTCGCCCTTTGGAAAGAAGCCTGCACGTTGTGTCTTTCAGCTCTAGGGCAATGTAGCAAACCCAGAGCAGAAGTTCTGATTCAGCCAGATCAGGCCTGCAAAGAAACTGCGTTTCACAGGCCTTTGTAAGAGATGTACCCGGTAGGCTGTAAGAGCACTGTGCAGAGCGAGTTGTTTCTTAGCTTCCCAAAGAGCTGGAAGCAAGATGCTCTGGGGCCCAACACGCCCTTTGGAAAGAAGCCTGCACGTTGTGCCTTTCTGCTCTAGGGCAATGTAGCACACCCAGAGCAGAAGTTCAGCTTCAGCCAGATAAGGCCTGCAAAGAAACTGCGTTTCACAGGCCTTTGTAAGAGATGTTCCCGGTAGGCTGTAAGATCACTGTGCAGAGCGAGTTGTTTCTTAGCTTCCCAAAGAGCTGGAAGCAAGATGCTCTGGGGCCCAACTCGCCCTTTGGAAAGAAGCCTGCACGTTGTGCCTTTCTGCTCTAGGGCAATGTAGCACAGCCAGAGCAGAAGTTGTACTTCAGGCAGATCAGTCCTGCAAAGGAACTGCGTTTCACAGGCCTTTGTAAGTGATGTTCCCGGTAGGCTGTAAGAGCACTGTGCAGAGCGAGTTGTTTCTTAGCTTCCAAAAGAGCTGGAAGCAAGATGCTCTGGGGCCCAACTCACCCTTTGGAAAGAAGCCTGCACGTTGTGCCTTTCAGCTTTAGGGCAATGTAGCACACCCAGAGCAGTAGTTCTGCTGCAGCCAGATGACGCCTGCAAAGAAACTGCATTTCACAGGCCTTTGTAAGAGATGTTCCCGGTAGGCTGTGAGAGCACTGTGCAGAGCGAGTTGTTTCCTGGCTTCCCAAAGAGCTGGAAGCAAGATGCTCTGGGGCCCAACTCGACCTTTGGAAAGAAGCCTGCACGTTTTGCCTTTCAGCTCTAGGGAAATGTAGCACACCCACAGCAGAAGTTCTGCTTCAGCCAGATGAGGACTGCAAAGAAACTGCGTTTCACAGGCCTTTGGAAGAGATGTTCCCACTAGGCTGTAAGAGCACTGTGCAGAGCGAGTTGTTTCTTAGCTTCCCAAAGAGCTGGAAGCAAGATGCTGTGGGGCCCAACTCTCCCTTTGGAAAGAAGCCTGCACGTTGTGCCTCTCAGCTTTAGGGCAATGTAGCACACCCAGAGCAGAAGTTCTGCTTCAGCCATATGAGGCCTGCAAAGAAACTGGGTTTCACAGGCCTTTGTAAGAGATGTTCCCGGTAGGCTGTAAGAGCACTGTGCAGAGCGAGTTGTTTCTTAGCTTCCCAAAGAGCTGGAAGCAAGATTCTCTGGGGCCCAATTCACCCTTTGGAAAGAAGCCTTCACGTTGTGCCTTTCTGTTCTAGGGCAATGTAGCACACCCAGAGCAGAAGTTCTGCTTCAGCCAGATCAGGCCTGCAAAGAAACTGCGTTTCACAGGCCTTTGTAAGAGATGTTCCCGGTAGGCTGTAAGAGCACTGTGCAGAGCGAGTTGTTTTTTAGCTTGTCAAAGAGCTGGAAGCAAGATGCTCTCGGGACCAACTCGCCCTTTGGAAAGAAGCCTGCACGTTTGACTTTCAGCTCTAGGGCATTGTAGAACAACAGAGCAGAAGTTCTGCTTCAGCCAGATCAGGCCAGCAAAGAAACTGCGTTTCACAGGCCTTTGTAAGAGATGTTCCCGGTAGGCTGTAAGAGCACTGTGCAGAGCGAGTTGTTTCTTAGCTTCCCAAAGAGCTGGAAGCAAGATGCTCTGGGGCCCAACTCGCCCTTTGGAAAGAAGCCTGCACGTTGTGCCTTTCTGCTCTAGGGCAATGTAGCACACCCAGAGCAGAAGTTCAGCTTCTGCCAGATAAGGCCTGCAAAGAAACTGCGTTTCACAGGCCTTTGTAAGAGATGTTCCCGGTAGGCTGTAAGAGCACTGTGCAGAGCGAGATGTTTCTTATCTTCCCAAAGAGCTGGAAGCAAGATGCTCAGGGGCCCAACTCGCCCTTTGGAAAGAAGCCTGCACGTTGTGCCTTTCTGCTCTAGGGCAATGTAGCACACCCAGAGCAGAAGTTCCTCTTCTGCCAGATAAGGCCTGCAAAGAATCTGCGTTTCACAGGCCTTTGTAAGAGATGTTCCCGGTAGGCTGTAAGATCACTGTGCAGAGCGAGTTGTTTCTTAGCTTCCCAAAGAGCTGGAAGCAAGATGCTCTGGGGCCCAACTCGCCCTTTGGAAAGAAGCCTGCACGTTGTGTCTTTCAGCTCTAGGGCAATGTAGCAAACCCAGAGCAGAAGTTCTGATTCAGCCAGATCAGGCCTGCAAAGAAACTGCGTTTCACAGGCCTTTGTAAGAGATGTACCCGGTAGGCTGTAAGAGCACTGTGCAGAGCGAGTTGTTTCTTAGCTTCCCAAAGAGCTGGAAGCAAGATGCTCTGGGGCCCAACACGCCCTTTGGAAAGAAGCCTGCACGTTGTGCCTTTCTGCTCTAGGGCAATGTAGCACACCCAGAGCAGAAGTTCAGCTTCAGCCAGATAAGGCCTGCAAAGAAACTGCGTTTCACAGGCCTTTGTAAGAGATGTTCCCGGTAGGCTGTAAGATCACTGTGCAGAGCGAGTTGTTTCTTAGCTTCCCAAAGAGCTGGAAGCAAGATGCTCTGGGGCCCAACTCGCCCTTTGGAAAGAAGCCTGCACGTTGTGCCTTTCTGCTCTAGGGCAATGTAGCACAGCCAGAGCAGAAGTTGTACTTCAGGCAGATCAGTCCTGCAAAGGAACTGCGTTTCACAGGCCTTTGTAAGTGATGTTCCCGGTAGGCTGTAAGAGCACTGTGCAGAGCGAGTTGTTTCTTAGCTTCCAAAAGAGCTGGAAGCAAGATGCTCTGGGGCCCAACTCACCCTTTGGAAAGAAGCCTGCACGTTGTGCCTTTCAGCTTTAGGGCAATGTAGCACACCCAGAGCAGTAGTTCTGCTGCAGCCAGATGACGCCTGCAAAGAAACTGCATTTCACAGGCCTTTGTAAGAGATGTTCCCGGTAGGCTGTGAGAGCACTGTGCAGAGCGAGTTGTTTCCTGGCTTCCCAAAGAGCTGGAAGCAAGATGCTCTGGGGCCCAACTCGACCTTTGGAAAGAAGCCTGCACGTTGTGCCTTTCAGCTCTAGGGAAATGTAGCACACCCACAGCAGAAGTTCTGCTTCAGCCAGATGAGGACTGCAAAGAAACTGCGTTTCACAGGCCTTTGGAAGAGATGTTCCCACTAGGCTGTAAGAGCACTGTGCAGAGCGAGTTGTTTCTTAGCTTCCCAAAGAGCTGGAAGCAAGATGCTGTGGGGCCCAACTCTCCCTTTGGAAAGAAGCCTGCACGTTGTGCCTCTCAGCTTTAGGGCAATGTAGCACACCCAGAGCAGAAGTTCTGCTTCAGCCATATCAGGCCTGCAAAGAAACTGCGTTTCACAGGCCTTTGTAAGAGATGTTCCCGGTAGGCTGTGAGAGCACTGTGCAGAGCGAGTTGTTTCTTAGCTTCCCAAAGAGCTGGAAGCAAGATGCTCTGGGGCCCAACTCGCCCTTTGGAAAGAAGCCTGCACGTTGTGCATTTCTGCTCTAGGGCAATGTAGCACACCCAGCGCAGAAGTTCTGCTTCATCCAGATCAGGCCTGCAAAGAAACTGCGTTTCACAGGCCTTTGTAAGTGGTGTTCCCGGTAGGCTGCAAGAGAACTTTGCAGAGAGAGTTGTTTCTTAGCTTCCCAAAGAGCTGGAAGCAAGATGCTCTTGGGCCCAACTCGCCGTTTGGAAAGAAGCCAGCACGTTGTGCCTTTCAGCTCTAGGGCAATGCAGAACACCAGAGCAGAAGTTCTGCTTCAGCCAGATCAGGCCTGCAAAGAAACTGGGTTTCACAGGCCTTTGTAAGAGATGTTCCCGGTAGGCTGTAAGAGCACTGTGCAGAGCGAGTGGTTTCTTAGCTTCCCAAAGAGCTGGAAGCAAGATGCTGTGGGGCCCAACTCGCCCTTTGGAAAGAAGCCTGTAAGTTGTGCCTTTCAGCTCTAGGGCAAAGTAGCACACCCAGAGCAGAAGTCCTACTTCAGCCAGATCAGGCCTGCAAAGAAACTGCGTTTCACAGGCCTTTGGAAGAGATGTTCCCGGTAGGCTGTAAGAGCACTGTGCAGAGCGAGTGGTTTCTAGCTTCCCAAAGAGCTGGAAGCAAGATGCTGTGGGGCCCAACTCGCCCTTTGGAAAGCAGCCTGCACGTTGTGCCTTTCAGCTCTAGGGCAAAGTAGCACACCCAGAGCAGAAGTCCTACTTCAGCCAGATCAGGCCTGCAAAGAAACTGCGTTTCACAGGCCTTTGGAAGAGATGTTCCCGGTAGGCTGTAAGAGCACCGTGCAGAGCGAGTTGTTTCTTAGCTTCCCAAAGAGCTGGAAGCAAGATGCTGTGGGGCCCAACTCGCCCTTTGGAAAGAAGCCTACACGTTGTGCCTTTCAGCTCTAGAGCAAAGTAGCACACCCAGAGCAGAAGTCCTACTTCAGCCGGATCAGGCCTGCAAAGAAACTGCGTTTGACAGGCCTTTGGAAGAGAGGTTCCCGGTAGGCTGTAAGAGCACTGTGCAGAGCGAGTTGTTTCTTAGCTTCCCAAAGAGCTGGAAGCAAGATGCTGTGGGGCCCAACTCGCCCTTTGGAAAGAAGCCTGCACGTTGTGCCTTTCAGCTCTAGGGCAAAGTAGCACACCCAGAGCAGAAGTCCTACTTCAGCCAGATCAGGTCTGCAAAGAAACTGCGTTTGACAGGCCTTTGGAAGAGATGTTCCCGGTAGGCTGTAAGAGCACTGTGCAGAGCGAGTTGTTTCTTAGCTTCCCAAAGAGCTGGAAGCAAGATGCTGTGGGGCCCACCTGGCCCTTTGCAAAGAAGCCTGCACGTTGTGCCTTTCAGCTCTAAGGCAATGTAGCACACCCAGAGCAGAAGTCCTACTTCAGCCAGATCAGGCCTGCAAAGACACTGCGTTTCAGAGGCCTTTGGAAGAGATGTTCCCACTAGGCTGTAAGAGCACTGTGCAGAGCGAGTGGTTTCTTAGCTTCCCAAAGAGCTGGAAGCAAGATGCTGTGGGGCCCAACTCGCCCTTTGGAAAGAAGCCTGCACGTTGTGCCTTTCAGCTCTAGGGCAAAGTAGCACACCCAGAGCAGAAGTCCTACTTCAGCCAGATCAGGCCTGCAAAGAAACTGCGTTTCACAGGCCTTTGTAAGAGATGTTCCCGGTAGGCTGTAAGAGCACTGTGCAGAGCTAGTTGTTTTTTAGCTTGTCAAAGAGCTGGAAGCAAGATGCTCTGGGGAACAACTCGCCCTTTGGAAAGAAGCCTGCACGTTGTGACTTTCAGCTCTAGGGCATTGTAGAACAACAGAGCAGAAGTTCTGCTTCAGCCAGATCAGGCCTGCAAAGAAACTGCGTTTCACAGGCCTTTGTAAGAGATGTTCACTGTAGGCTGTAAGAGCACTGTGCAGAGCAAGTTGTTTCTTAGCTTCCCAAAGAGCTGGAAGCAAGAAGCTCTGGGGCCCAACTCGCCCTTTGGAAAGAAGCCTGCACGTTTTGCCTTTCAGCTCTAGGGCAATGTAAAGCACCCAGAGCAGAAGTTCTACTTCAGCCAGATCAGTCCTGCAGAGAGACTGCGTTTCACAGGCCTTTGTAAGTGATGTTCCCGGTAGGCTGTAAGAGCACTGTGCAGAGCGAGTTGTTTTTTAGCTTGTCAAAGAGCTGGAAGCAAGATGCTCTGGGGACCAACTCGCCCTTTGGAAAGAAGCCTGCACGTTTGACTTTCAGCTCTAGGGCATTGTAGAACAACAGAGCAGAAGTTCTGCTTCAGCCAGATCAGGCCAGCAAAGAAACTGCGTTTCACAGGCCTTTGTAAGAGATGTTCCCGGTAGGCTGTAAGAGCACTGTGCAGAGCGAGTTGTTTCTTAGCTTCCCAAAGAGCTGGAAGCAAGATGCTGTGGGGCCCAACTCGGGCTTTGGAAAGAAGCCTGCACGTTGTGACTTTCAGCTCTAGGGCAAAGTAGCACACCCAGAGCAGAAGTTCAGCTTCTGCCAGATAAGGCCTGCAAAGAAACTGCGTTTCACAGGCCTTTGTAAGAGATGTTCCCGGTAGGCTGTAAGAGCACTGTGCAGAGCGAGATGTTTCTTATCTTCCCAAAGAGCTGGAAGCAAGATGCTCTGGGGCCCAACTCGCCCTTTGGAAAGAAGCCTGCACGTTGTGCCTTTCTGCTCTAGGGCAATGTAGCACACCCAGAGCAGAAGTTCCTCTTCTGCCAGATAAGGCCTGCAAAGAATCTGCGTTTCACAGGCCTTTGTAAGAGATGTTCCCGGTAGGCTGTAAGATCACTGTGCAGAGCGAGTTGTTTCTTAGCTTCCCAAAGAGCTGGAAGCAAGATGCTCTGGGGCCCAACTCGCCCTTTGGAAAGAAGCCTGCACGTTGTGTCTTTCAGCTCTAGGGCAATGTAGCAAACCCAGAGCAGAAGTTCTGATTCAGCCAGATCAGGCCTGCAAAGAAACTGCGTTTCACAGGCCTTTGTAAGAGATGTACCCGGTAGGCTGTAGGAGCACTGTGCAGAGCGAGTTGTTTCTTAGCTTCCCAAAGAGCTGGAAGCAAGATGCTCTGGGGCCCAACACGCCCTTTGGAAAGAAGCCTGCACGTTGTGCCTTTCTGCTCTAGGGCAATGTAGCACACCCAGAGCAGAAGTTCAGCTTCAGCCAGATAAGGCCTGCAAAGAAACTGCGTTTCACAGGCCTTTGTAAGAGATGTTCCCGGTAGGCTGTAAGATCACTGTGCAGAGCGAGTTGTTTCTTAGCTTCCCAAAGAGCTGGAAGCAAGATGCTCTGGGGCCCAACTCGCCCTTTGGAAAGAAGCCTGCACGTTGTGCCTTTCTGCTCTAGGGCAATGTAGCACAGCCAGAGCAGAAGTTGTACTTCAGGCAGATCAGTCCTGCAAAGGAACTGCGTTTCACAGGCCTTTGTAAGTGATGTTCCCGGTAGGCTGTAAGAGCACTGTGCAGAGCGAGTTGTTTCTTAGCTTCCCAAAGAGCTGGAAGCAAGATGCTCTGGGGCCCAACTCGCCCTTTGGAAAGAAGCCTGCACGTTGTGCCTTTCAGCTTTAGGGCAATGTAGCACACCCAGAGCAGTAGTTCTGCTGCAGCCAGATGACGCCTGCAAAGAAACTGCATTTCACAGGCCTTTGTAAGAGATGTTCCCGGTAGGCTGTGAGAGCACTGTGCAGAGCGAGTTGTTTCCTGGCTTCCCAAAGAGCTGGAAGCAAGATGCTCTGGGGCCCAACTCGACCTTTGGAAAGAAGCCTGCACGTTGTGCCTTTCAGCTCTAGGGAAATGTAGCACACCCACAGCAGAAGTTCTGCTTCAGCCAGATGAGGACTGCAAAGAAACTGCGTTTCACAGGCCTTTGGAAGAGATGTTCCCACTAGGCTGTAAGAGCACTGTGCAGAGCGAGTTGTTTCTTAGCTTCCCAAAGAGCTGGAAGCAAGATGCTGTGGAGCCCAACTCTCCCTTTGGAAAGAAGCCTGCACGTTGTGCCTCTCAGCTTTAGGGCAATGTAGCACACCCAGAGCAGAAGTTCTGCTTCAGCCATATCAGGCCTGCAAAGAAACTGCGTTTCACAGGCCTTTGTAAGAGATGTTCCCGGTAGGCTGTGAGAGCACTGTGCAGAGCGAGTTGTTTCTTAGCTTCCCAAAGAGCTGGAAGCAAGATGCTCTGGGGCCCAACTCGCCCTTTGGAAAGAAGCCTGCACGTTGTGCATTTCTGCTCTAGGGCAATGTAGCACACCCAGCGCAGAAGTTCTGCTTCATCCAGATCAGGCCTGCAAAGAAACTGCGTTTCACAGGCCTTTGTAAGTGGTGTTCCCGGTAGGCTGCAAGAGAACTTTGCAGAGAGAGTTGTTTCTTAGCTTCCCAAAGAGCTGGAAGCAAGATGCTCTTGGGCCCAACTCGCCGTTTGGAAAGAAGCCAGCACGTTGTGCCTTTCAGCTCTAGGGCAATGCAGAACACCAGAGCAGAAGTTCTGCTTCAGCCAGATCAGGCCTGCAAAGAAACTGGGTTTCACAGGCCTTTGTAAGAGATGTTCCCGGTAGGCTGTAAGAGCACTGTGCAGAGCGAGTTGTTTCTTAGCTTCCCAAAGAGCTGGAAGCAAGATGCTCTGGGGCCCAACACGCCCTTTGGAAAGAAGCCTGCACGTCGTGCCTTTCTGCTCTAGGGCAATGTAGCACACCCAGAGCAGAAGTTCAGCTTCAGCCAGATAAGGCCTGCAAAGAAACTGCGTTTCACAGGCCTTTGTAAGAGATGTTCCCGGTAGGCTGTAAGATCACTGTGCAGAGCGAGTTGTTTCTTAGCTTCCCAAAGAGCTGGAAGCAAGATGCTCTGGGGCCCAACTCGCCCTTTGGAAAGAAGCCTGCACGTTGTGCCTTTCTGCTCTAGGGCAATGTAGCACACCCAGAGCAGTAGTTCTGCTGCAGCCAGATGACGCCTGCAAAGAAACTGCATTTCACAGGCCTTTGTAAGAGATGTTCCCGGTAGGCTGTGAGAGCACTGTGCAGAGCGAGTTGTTTCCTGGCTTCCCAAAGAGCTGGAAGCAAGATGCTCTGGGGCCCAACTCGACCTTTGGAAAGAAGCCTGCACGTTGTGCCTTTCAGCTCTAGGGAAATGTAGCACACCCACAGCAGAAGTTCTGCTTCAGCCAGATGAGGACTGCAAAGAAACTGCGTTTCACAGGCCTTTGGAAGAGATGTTCCCACTAGGCTGTAAGAGCACTGTGCAGAGCGAGTTGTTTCTTAGCTTCCCAAAGAGCTGGAAGCAAGATGCTGTGGGGCCCAACTCTCCCTTTGGAAAGAAGCCTGCACGTTGTGCCTCTCAGCTTTAGGGCAATGTAGCACACCCAGAGCAGAAGTTCTGCTTCAGCCATATCAGGCCTGCAAAGAAACTGCGTTTCACAGGCCTTTGTAAGAGATGTTCCCGGTAGGCTGTGAGAGCACTGTGCAGAGCGAGTTGTTTCTTAGCTTCCCAAAGAGCTGGAAGCAAGATGCTCTGGGGCCCAACTCGCCCTTTGGAAAGAAGCCTGCACGTTGTGCATTTCTGCTCTAGGGCAATGTAGCACACCCAGCGCAGAAGTTCTGCTTCATCCAGATCAGGCCTGCAAAGAAACTGCGTTTCACAGGCCTTTGTAAGTGGTGTTCCCGGTAGGCTGCAAGAGAACTTTGCAGAGAGAGTTGTTTCTTAGCTTCCCAAAGAGCTGGAAGCAAGATGCTCTTGGGCCCAACTCGCCGTTTGGAAAGAAGCCAGCACGTTGTGCCTTTCAGCTCTAGGGCAATGCAGAACACCAGAGCAGAAGTTCTGCTTCAGCCAGATCAGGCCTGCAAAGAAACTGGGTTTCACAGGCCTTTGTAAGAGATGTTCCCGGTAGGCTGTAAGAGCACTGTGCAGAGCGAGTGGTTTCTTAGCTTCCCAAAGAGCTGGAAGCAAGATGCTGTGGGGCCCAACTCGCCCTTTGGAAAGAAGCCTGTAAGTTGTGCCTTTCAGCTCTAGGGCAAAGTAGCACACCCAGAGCAGAAGTCCTACTTCAGCCAGATCAGGCCTGCAAAGAAACTGCGTTTCACAGGCCTTTGGAAGAGATGTTCCCGGTAGGCTGTAAGAGCACTGTGCAGAGCGAGTGGTTTCTAGCTTCCCAAAGAGCTGGAAGCAAGATGCTGTGGGGCCCAACTCGCCCTTTGGAAAGCAGCCTGCACGTTGTGCCTTTCAGCTCTAGGGCAAAGTAGCACACCCAGAGCAGAAGTCCTACTTCAGCCAGATCAGGCCTGCAAAGAAACTGCGTTTCACAGGCCTTTGGAAGAGATGTTCCCGGTAGGCTGTAAGAGCACCGTGCAGAGCGAGTTGTTTCTTAGCTTCCCAAAGAGCTGGAAGCAAGATGCTGTGGGGCCCAACTCGCCCTTTGGAAAGAAGCCTACACGTTGTGCCTTTCAGCTCTAGAGCAAAGTAGCACACCCAGAGCAGAAGTCCTACTTCAGCCGGATCAGGCCTGCAAAGAAACTGCGTTTGACAGGCCTTTGGAAGAGATGTTCCCGGTAGGCTGTAAGAGCACTGTGCAGAGCGAGTGGTTTCTTAGGTTCCCAAAGAGCTGGAAGCAAGATGCTGTGGGGCCCAACTGGCCCTTTGCAAAGAAGCCTGCACGTTGTGCCTTTCAGCTCTAAGGCAATGTAGCACACCCAGAGCAGAAGTCCTACTTCAGCCAGATCAGGCCTGCAAAGACACTGCGTTTCAGAGGCCTTTGGAAGAGATGTTCCCACTAGGCTGTAAGAGCACTGTGCAGAGCGAGTGGTTTCTTAGCTTCCCAAAGAGCTGGAAGCAAGATGCTGTGGGGCCCAACTCGCCCTTTGGAAAGAAGCCTGCACGTTGTGCCTTTCAGCTCTAGGGCAAAGTAGCACACCCAGAGCAGAAGTCCTACTTCAGCCAGATCAGGCCTGCAAAGAAACTGCGTTTCACAGGCCTTTGTAAGAGATGTTCCCGGTAGGCTGTAAGAGCACTGTGCAGAGCTAGTTGTTTTTTAGCTTGTCAAAGAGCTGGAAGCAAGATGCTCTGGGGAACAACTCGCCCTTTGGAAAGAAGCCTGCACGTTGTGACTTTCAGCTCTAGGGCATTGTAGAACAACAGAGCAGAAGTTCTGCTTCAGCCAGATCAGGCCTGCAAAGAAACTGCGTTTCACAGGCCTTTGTAAGAGATGTTCACTGTAGGCTGTAAGAGCACTGTGCAGAGCAAGTTGTTTCTTAGCTTCCCAAAGAGCTGGAAGCAAGAAGCTCTGGGGCCCAACTCGCCCTTTGGAAAGAAGCCTGCACGTTTTGCCTTTCAGCTCTAGGGCAATGTAAAGCACCCAGAGCAGAAGTTCTACTTCAGCCAGATCAGTCCTGCAGAGAGACTGCGTTTCACAGGCCTTTGTAAGTGATGTTCCCGGTAGGCTGTAAGAGCACTGTGCAGAGCGAGTTGTTTCTTAGCTTCCCAAAGAGCTGGAAGCAAGATGCTCTGGGGCCGAACTCGCCCTTTGGAAAGAAGCCTGCACGTTGTGCCTTTCTGCTCTGGGGCAATGTAGCACACCCAGAGCTGAAGTTCTGATTCAGCCAGAACTGGCCTGCAAAGAAACTGCGTTTCACAGGCCTTTGGAAGAGATGTTCCCGGTAGGCTGTAAGAGCACTGTGCAGAGCGAGTTGTTTCTCAGCTTCCCAAAGAGCTGGAAGCAAGATGCTGTGGGGCCCAACTCGCCCTTTGGAAAGAAGCCTGCACGTTGTGCCTTTCAGCTCTAGGGCAAAGTAGCACACCCAGAGCAGAAGTCCTACTTCAGCCAGATCAGGCCTGCAAAGAAACTGCGTTTCACAGGCCTTTGGAAGAGATGTTCCCGGTAGGCTGTAAGAGCACTGTGCAGAGCGAGTTGTTTCTTAGCTTCCCAAAGAGCTGGAAGCAAGATGCTCTGGGGCCCAACTCGCCCTTTGGAAAGAAGCCTGCACGTTGTGCCTTTCAGCTCTAGGGCAAGGTAGCACACCCAGAGCAGAAGTTCAGCTTCTGCCAGATAAGGCCTGCAAAGAATCTGCGTTTCACAGGCCTTTGTAAGAGATGTTCCCGGTAGGCTGTAAGATCACTGTGCAGAGCGAGTTGTTTCTTAGCTTCCCAAAGAGCTGGAAGCAAGATGCTCTGGGGCCCAACTCGCCCTTTGGAAAGAAGCCTGCACGTTGTGCCTTTCAGCTCTAGGGCAAGGTAGCACACCCAGAGCAGAAGTTCTGCTTCAGCCAGATCAGGCCTGCAAAGAAACTGCGTTTCACAGGCCTTTGTAAGAGATGTTCCCGGTAGGCTGTAAGAGCCCTGTGCAGAGCGAGTTGTTTCTTACCTTCCCAAAGAGCTGGAAGCAAGATTCTCTGGGTCCCAACTCGCCCTTTGGAAAGAAGCCTGCACGTTTTGCCTTTCAGCTCTAGGGCAATGTAGCACACCCAGAGCAGAAGTTCTGCTTCAGCCATATCAGGCCTGCAAAGAAACTGGGTTTCACAGGCCTTTGTAAGAGATGTTCCCGGTAGCCTGTAAGAGCACTGTGCAGAGCGAGTTGTTTCTTACCTTCCCAAAGAGCTGGAAGCAAGATGCTCTGGGGCCCAACTCGCCCTTTGGAAAGGAGCCTGCACCTTGTGCCTTTCAGCTCTAGGGCAATGCAGAACACCAGAGCAGAAGTTCTGCTTCAGCCAGATCAGGCCTGCAAAGAAACTGGGTTTCACAGGCCTTTGTAAGAGATGTTCCCGGTAGGCTGTAAGAGCACTGTGCAGAGCGAGTTGTTTCTTGGCTTCCCAAAGAGCTGGAAGCAAGATGCTCTGGGGCCCAACTCGACCTTTGGAAAGAAGCCTGCACCTTGTGCCTTTCAGCTCTAGGGCAATGTAGCACACCCAGAGCAGAAGTTCTGCTTCAGCCAGATCAGGCCTGCAAAGAAACTGCGTTTCACAGGCCTTTGTAAGAGATGTACCCGGTAGGTTGTAAGAGCACTGTGCAGAGCGAGTTGTTTCTTAGCTTCCCAAAGAGATGGAAGCAAGATGCTCTGGGGCCCAACTCGCCCTTTGGAAAGAAGCCTGCACGTTGTGCCTTTCTGCTCTAGGGAAATGTAGCACACCCAGAGCAGTAGTTCTGCTGCAGCCAGATGACGCCTGCAAAGAAACTGCATTTCACAGGCCTTTGTAAGAGATTTTCCCGGTAGGCTGTGAGAGCACTGTGCAGAGCGAGTTGTTTCCTGGCTTCCCAAAGAGCTGGAAGCAAGATGCTCTGGGGCCCAACTCGACCTTTGGAAAGAAGCCTGCACGTTGTGCCTTTCAGCTCTAGGGCAATGTAGCACACCCAGAGCAGAAGTTCTGCTTCAGCCAGTCAGGCCTGCGAAGAAACTGCATTTCACAGGCCTTTGTAAGAGATGTTCCCGGTAGGCTGTAAGAGCACTGTGCAGAGCGAGTTGTTTCTTAGCTTCCCAAAGAGCTGGAAGCAAGATGCTCTGGGGCCCAACTCGACCTTTGGAAAGAAGCCTGCACGTTGTGCCTTTCAGCTCTATGGCAATGTAGCACACCCAGCGCAGAAGTTCTGCTTCATCCAGATCAGGCCTGCAAAGAAACTGCGTTTCACAGGCCTATGTAAGAGATGTACCAGGTAGGCTCTAAGAGCACTGTGCAGAGCGAGTTGTTTCTTGGCTTCCCAAAGAGCTGGAAGCAAGATGCTCTGGGGCCCAACTCGCCCTTTGGAAAGAAGCCTGCACGTTGTGCCTTTCTGCTATAGGGAAATGTAGCACACCCAGAGGAGAAGTTCAGCTTCAGCCAGATAAGGCCTGCAAAGAAACTGCGTTTCACAGGCCCTTGTAAGAGATGTTCCCGGTAGGCTGTAAGATCACTGTGCAGAGCGAGTTGTTTCTTAGCTTCCCAAAGAGCTGGAAGCAAGATGCTCTGGGGCCCAACTCGCCCTTTGGACAGAAGCCTGCACGTTGTGCCTTTCAGCTCTAGCGAAATGTAGCACACCCAGAGCAGAAGTTCTGCTTCAGCCAGATGAGGCCTGCAAAGAAACAGCGTTTCACAGGGCTTTGTAAGAGATGTACCCGGTAGGCTGTAAGAGCACTGTGCAGAGCGAGTTGTTTCTTAGCTTCCCAAAGAGCTGGAAGCAAGATGCTCTGGGGCCCAACTCGACCTTTGGAAAGAAGCCTGCACGTTGTGCCTTTCAGCTCTATGGCAATGTAGCACACCCAGCGCAGAAGTTCTGCTTCATCCAGATCAGGCCTGCAAAGAAACTGCGTTTCACAGGCCTTTGTAAGAGATGTTCCCGGTAGGCTGTAAGAGCACTGTGCAGAGCGACTTGTTTCTTATCTTCCCAAAGAGCTGGAAGCAAGATGCTCTGGGGCCCAACTCGCCCTTTGGAAAGAAGCCTGCACGTTGTGCCTTTCTGCTTTAGGGCAATGTAGCACACCCAGAGCAGTAGTTCTGCTGCAGCCAGATGACGCCTGCAAAGAAACTGCATTTCACAGGCCTTTGTAAGAGATTTTCCCGGTAGGCTATGAGAGCACTGTGCAGAGCGAGTTGTTTCCTGGCTTCCCAAAGAGCTGGAAGCAAGATGCTCTGGGGCCCAACTCGACCTTTGGAAAGAAGCCTGCACGTTGTGCCTTTCAGCTCTAGGGCAATGTAGCACACCCAGAGCAGAAGTTCTGCTTCAGCCAGATCAGGCCTGCGAAGAAACTGCATTCCACAGGCCTTTGTAAGAGATGTTCCCCGTAGGCTGTAAGAGCACTGTGCAGAGCGAGTTGTTTCTTAGCTTCCCAAAGAGCTGGAAGCAAGATGCTCTGGGGCCCAACTCGACCTTTGGAAAGAAGCCTGCACGTTGTGCCTTTCAGCTCTATGGCAATGTAGCACACCCAGCGCAGAAGTTCTGCTTCATCAAGATCAGGCCTGCAAAGAAACTGCGTTTCACAGGCCTTTGTAAGAGATGTTCCCGGTAGGCTGTAAGAGCACTGTGCAGAGCGACTGGTTTCTTATCTTCCCAAAGAGCTGGAAGCAAGATGCTCTGGGGCCCAACTCGCCCTTTGGAAAGAAGCCTGCACGTTGTGCCTTTCTGCTATAGGGAAATGTAGCACACCCAGAGGAGAAGTTCAGCTTCAGCCAGATAAGGCCTGCAAAGAAACTGCGTTTCACAGGCCCTTGTAAGAGATGTTCCCGGTAGGCTGTAAGAGCACTGTGCAGAGCGAGTTGTTTCTTAGCTTCCCAAAGAGCTGGAAGCAAGATGCTCTGGGGCCCAACTCGCCCTTTGGACAGAAGCCTGCACGTTGTGCCTTTCAGCTCTAGCGAAATGTAGCACACCCAGAGCAGAAGTTCTGCTTCAGCCAGATGAGGCCTGCAAAGAAACAGCGTTTCACAGGGCTTTGTAAGAGATGTACCCGGTAGGCTGTAAGAGCACTGTGCAGAGCGAGTTGTTTCTTAGCTTCCCAAAGAGCTGGAAGCAAGATACTCTGGGGCCCAACTCGTCCTTTGGAAAGAAGCCTGCACGTTGTGCCTTTCAGCTCTAGGGCAATGTAGCACACCCAGAGCAGAAGTTCTGATTCAGCCAGATCAGGCCTGCAAAGAAACTGCGTTTCACAGGCCTTTGTAAGAGATGTTCCCGGTAGGCTGTAAGAGCACTGTGCAGAGCGAGTTGTTTCTTAGCTTCCCAAAGAGCTGGAAGCAAGATGCTCTGGGGCCGAACTCACCCTTTGGAAAGAAGCCTGCACGTTTTGCCTTTCATCTCTAGGGCAATGTAGAGCACCCAGAGCAGAAGTTCTACTTCAGCCAGATCAGTCCTGCAGAGAAACTGCGTTTCACAGGCCTTTGTAAGTGATGTTCCCGGTAGGCTGTAAGAGCACTGTGCAGAGCGAGTTGTTTCTTAGCTTCCCAAAGAGCTGGAAGCAAGATGCTCTGGGGCCCAACTCGCCCTTTGGAAAGAAGCCTGCACGTTGTGCCTTTCTGATCTAGGGCAATGTAGCACACCAAGAGCAGAAGTTCTGATTCAGACAGATCAGGCCTGCAAAGACACTGCGTTTCACAGGCCTTTGTAAGAGATGTTCCCGGTAGGCTGTAAGAGCACTGTGCAGAGCGAGTTGTTTCTTAGCTTCCCAAAGAGCTGGAAGCAAGATGCTCAGGGGCCCAACTCGCCCTTTGGAAAGAAGCCTGCACGTTCTGCCTTTCAGCTCTAGGGCAATGTAGCACACCCAGAGCAGAAGTTCTGCTTCAGCCAGATCAGGCCTGCAAAGAAACTGGGTTTCACAGGCCTTTGTAAGAGATGTACCCGGTAGGCTCTAAGAGCACTGTGCAGAGCGACTTGTTTCTTAGCTTCCCAAAGAGCTGGAAGCAAGATGCTCTGGGGCCCAATTCACCCTTTGGAAAGAAGCCTTCACGTTGTGCCTTTCTGTTCTAGGGCAATGTAGCACACCCAGAGCAGAAGTTCTGCTTCAGCCAGATCAGGCCTGCAAAGAAACTGCGTTTCACAGGCCTTTGTAAGAGATGTTCCCGGTAGGCTGTAAGAGCACTGTGCAGAGCGAGTTGTTTTTTAGCTTGTCAAAGAGCTGGAAGCAAGATGCTCTGGGGACCAACTCGCCCTTTGGAAAGAAGCCTGCACGTTGTGACTTTCAGCTCTAGGGCATTGTAGAACAACAGAGCAGAAGTTCTGCTTCAGCCAGATCAGGCCTGCAAAGAAACTGCGTTTCACAGGCCTTTGTAAGAGATGTTCCCGGTAGGCTGTAAGAGCACTGTGCAGAGCGAGTTGTTTCTTATCTTCCCAAAGAGCTGGAAGCAAGATGCTCTGGGGCCCAACTCGCCCTTTGGAAAGAAGCCTGCACGTTGTGTCTTTCAGCTCTAGGGCAATGTAGCACACCCAGAGCAGAAGTTCTGATTCAGCCAGATCAGGCCTGCAAAGAAACTGCGTTTCACAGGCCTTTGTAAGAGATGTACCAGGTAGGCTGTAAGAGCACTGTGCAGAGCGAGTTGTTTCTTCGCTTCCCAAAGAGCTGGAAGCAAGATGCTCTGGGGCCCAACACGCCCTTTGGAAAGAAGCCTGCACGTTGTGCCTTTCTGCTCTAGGGAAATGTAGCACACCCAGAGCAGAAGTTCAGCTTCAGCCAGATAAGGCCTGCAAAGAAACTGCGTTTCACAGGCCTTTGTAAGAGATGTTCCCGGTAGGCTGTAAGATCACTGTGCAGAGCGAGTTGTTTCTTAGCTTCCCAAAGAGCTGGAAGCAAGATGCTCTGGGGCCCAACTCGCCCTTTGGAAAGAAGCCTGCACGTTGTGCCTTTCTGCTCTAGGGCAATGTAGCACAGCCAGAGCAGAAGTTGTACTTCAGGCAGATCAGTCCTGCAAAGGAACTGCGTTTCACAGGCCTTTGTAAGTGATGTTCCCGGTAGGCTGTAAGAGCACTTTGCAGAGCGAGTTGTTTCTTAGCTTCCCAAAGAGCTGGAGCAAGATGCTCTGGGGCCCAACTCGCCCTTTGGAAAGAAGCCTGCACGTTGTGCCTTTCAGCTCTAGGGCAATGTAGCACACCCAGAGCAGAAGTTCTGCTTCATCCATATGAGGCCTGCAAAGAAACTGGGTTTCACAGGCCTTTGTAAGAGATGTTCCCGGTAGGCTGTAAGAGCACTGTGCAGAGCGAGTTGTTTCTTAGCTTCCCAAAGAGCTGGAAGCAAGATTCTCTGGGGCCCAATTCACCCTTTGGAAAGAAGCCTTCACGTTGTGCCTTTCTGTTCTAGGGCAATGTAGCACACCCAGAGCAGAAGTTCTGCTTCAGCCAGATCAGGCCTGCAAAGAAACTGCGTTTCACAGGCCTTTGTAAGAGATGTTCCCGGTAGGCTGTAAGAGCACTGTGCAGAGCGAGTTGTTTTTTAGCTTGTCAAAGAGCTGGAAGCAAGATGCTCTCGGGACCAACTCGCCCTTTGGAAAGAAGCCTGCACGTTTGACTTTCAGCTCTAGGGCATTGTAGAACAACAGAGCAGAAGTTCTGCTTCAGCCAGATCAGGCCAGCAAAGAAACTGCGTTTCACAGGCCTTTGTAAGAGATGTTCCCGGTAGGCTGTAAGAGCACTGTGCAGAGCGAGTTGTTTCTTAGCTTCCCAAAGAGCTGGAAGCAAGATGCTCTGGGGCCCAACTCGCCCTTTGGAAAGAAGCCTGCACGTTGTGCCTTTCTGCTCTAGGGCAATGTAGCACACCCAGAGCAGAAGTTCAGCTTCTGCCAGATAAGGCCTGCAAAGAAACTGCGTTTCACAGGCCTTTGTAAGAGATGTTCCCGGTAGGCTGTAAGAGCACTGTGCAGAGCGAGATGTTTCTTATCTTCCCAAAGAGCTGGAAGCAAGATGCTCTGGGGCCCAACTCGCCCTTTGGAAAGAAGCCTGCACGTTGTGCCTTTCTGCTCTAGGGCAATGTAGCACACCCAGAGCAGAAGTTCCTCTTCTGCCAGATAAGGCCTGCAAAGAATCTGCGTTTCACAGGCCTTTGTAAGAGATGTTCCCGGTAGGCTGTAAGATCACTGTGCAGAGCGAGTTGTTTCTTAGCTTCCCAAAGAGCTGGAAGCAAGATGCTCTGGGGCCCAACTCGCCCTTTGGAAAGAAGCCTGCACGTTGTGTCTTTCAGCTCTAGGGCAATGTAGCAAACCCAGAGCAGAAGTTCTGATTCAGCCAGATCAGGCCTGCAAAGAAACTGCGTTTCACAGGCCTTTGTAAGAGATGTACCCGGTAGGCTGTAAGAGCACTGTGCAGAGCGAGTTGTTTCTTAGCTTCCCAAAGAGCTGGAAGCAAGATGCTCTGGGGCCCAACACGCCCTTTGGAAAGAAGCCTGCACGTTGTGCCTTTCTGCTCTAGGGCAATGTAGCACACCCAGAGCAGAAGTTCAGCTTCAGCCAGATAAGGCCTGCAAAGAAACTGCGTTTCACAGGCCTTTGTAAGAGATGTTCCCGGTAGGCTGTAAGATCACTGTGCAGAGCGAGTTGTTTCTTAGCTTCCCAAAGAGCTGGAAGCAAGATGCTCTGGGGCCCAACTCGCCCTTTGGAAAGAAGCCTGCACGTTGTGCCTTTCTGCTCTAGGGCAATGTAGCACAGCCAGAGCAGAAGTTGTACTTCAGGCAGATCAGTCCTGCAAAGGAACTGCGTTTCACAGGCCTTTGTAAGTGATGTTCCCGGTAGGCTGTAAGAGCACTGTGCAGAGCGAGTTGTTTCTTAGCTTCCAAAAGAGCTGGAAGCAAGATGCTCTGGGGCCCAACTCACCCTTTGGAAAGAAGCCTGCACGTTGTGCCTTTCAGCTTTAGGGCAATGTAGCACACCCAGAGCAGTAGTTCTGCTGCAGCCAGATGACGCCTGCAAAGAAACTGCATTTCACAGGCCTTTGTAAGAGATGTTCCCGGTAGGCTGTGAGAGCACTGTGCAGAGCGAGTTGTTTCCTGGCTTCCCAAAGAGCTGGAAGCAAGATGCTCTGGGGCCCAACTCGACCTTTGGAAAGAAGCCTGCACGTTGTGCCTTTCAGCTCTAGGGAAATGTAGCACACCCACAGCAGAAGTTCTGCTTCAGCCAGATGAGGACTGCAAAGAAACTGCGTTTCACAGGCCTTTGGAAGAGATGTTCCCACTAGGCTGTAAGAGCACTGTGCAGAGCGAGTTGTTTCTTAGCTTCCCAAAGAGCTGGAAGCAAGATGCTGTGGGGCCCAACTCTCCCTTTGGAAAGAAGCCTGCACGTTGTGCCTCTCAGCTTTAGGGCAATGTAGCACACCCAGAGCAGAAGTTCTGCTTCAGCCATATGAGGCCTGCAAAGAAACTGGGTTTCACAGGCCTTTGTAAGAGATGTTCCCGGTAGGCTGTAAGAGCACTGTGCAGAGCGAGTTGTTTCTTAGCTTCCCAAAGAGCTGGAAGCAAGATTCTCTGGGGCCCAATTCACCCTTTGGAAAGAAGCCTTCACGTTGTGCCTTTCTGTTCTAGGGCAATGTAGCACACCCAGAGCAGAAGTTCTGCTTCAGCCAGATCAGGCCTGCAAAGAAACTGCGTTTCACAGGCCTTTGTAAGAGATGTTCCCGGTAGGCTGTAAGAGCACTGTGCAGAGCGAGTTGTTTTTTAGCTTGTCAAAGAGCTGGAAGCAAGATGCTCTCGGGACCAACTCGCCCTTTGGAAAGAAGCCTGCACGTTTGACTTTCAGCTCTAGGGCATTGTAGAACAACAGAGCAGAAGTTCTGCTTCAGCCAGATCAGGCCAGCAAAGAAACTGCGTTTCACAGGCCTTTGTAAGAGATGTTCCCGGTAGGCTGTAAGAGCACTGTGCAGAGCGAGTTGTTTCTTAGCTTCCCAAAGAGCTGGAAGCAAGATGCTCTGGGGCCCAACTCGCCCTTTGGAAAGAAGCCTGCACGTTGTGCCTTTCTGATCTAGGGCAATGTAGCACACCAAGAGCAGAAGTTCTGATTCAGACAGATCAGGCCTGCAAAGACACTGCGTTTCACAGGCCTTTGTAAGAGAGGTTCCCGGTAGGCTGTAAGAGCACTGTGCAGAGCGAGTTGTTTCTTAGCTTCCCAAAGAGCTGGAAGCAAGATGCTCAGGGGCCCAACTCGCCCTTTGGAAAGAAGCCTGCACGTTCTGCCTTTCAGCTCTAGGGCAATGTAGCACACCCAGAGCAGAAGTTCTGCTTCAGCCAGATCAGGCCTGCAAAGAAACTGGGTTTCACAGGCCTTTGTAAGAGATGTACCCGGTAGGCTCTAAGAGCACTGTGCAGAGCGACTTGTTTCTTAGCTTCCCAAAGAGCTGGAAGCAAGATGCTCTGGGGCCCAATTCACCCTTTGGAAAGAAGCCTTCACGTTGTGCCTTTCTGTTCTAGGGCAATGTAGCACACCCAGAGCAGAAGTTCTGCTTCAGCCAGATCAGGCCTGCAAAGAAACTGCGTTTCACAGGCCTTTGTAAGAGATGTTCCCGGTAGGCTGTAAGAGCACTGTGCAGAGCGAGTTGTTTTTTAGCTTGTCAAAGAGCTGGAAGCAAGATGCTCTGGGGACCAACTCGCCCTTTGGAAAGAAGCCTGCACGTTGTGACTTTCAGCTCTAGGGCATTGTAGAACAACAGAGCAGAAGTTCTGCTTCAGCCAGATCAGGCCTGCAAAGAAACTGCGTTTCACAGGCCTTTGTAAGAGATGTTCCCGGTAGGCTGTAAGAGCACTGTGCAGAGCGAGTTGTTTCTTATCTTCCCAAAGAGCTGGAAGCAAGATGCTCTGGGGCCCAACTCGCCCTTTGGAAAGAAGCCTGCACGTTGTGTCTTTCAGCTCTAGGGCAATGTAGCACACCCAGAGCAGAAGTTCTGATTCAGCCAGATCAGGCCTGCAAAGAAACTGCGTTTCACAGGCCTTTGTAAGAGATGTACCAGGTAGGCTGTAAGAGCACTGTGCAGAGCGAGTTGTTTCTTCGCTTCCCAAAGAGCTGGAAGCAAGATGCTCTGGGGCCCAACACGCCCTTTGGAAAGAAGCCTGCACGTTGTGCCTTTCTGCTCTAGGGAAATGTAGCACACCCAGAGCAGAAGTTCAGCTTCAGCCAGATAAGGCCTGCAAAGAAACTGCGTTTCACAGGCCTTTGTAAGAGATGTTCCCGGTAGGCTGTAAGATCACTGTGCAGAGCGAGTTGTTTCTTAGCTTCCCAAAGAGCTGGAAGCAAGATGCTCTGGGGCCCAACTCGCCCTTTGGAAAGAAGCCTGCACGTTGTGCCTTTCTGCTCTAGGGCAATGTAGCACAGCCAGAGCAGAAGTTGTACTTCAGGCAGATCAGTCCTGCAAAGGAACTGCGTTTCACAGGCCTTTGTAAGTGATGTTCCCGGTAGGCTGTAAGAGCACTTTGCAGAGCGAGTTGTTTCTTAGCTTCCCAAAGAGCTGGAGCAAGATGCTCTGGGGCCCAACTCGCCCTTTGGAAAGAAGCCTGCACGTTGTGCCTTTCAGCTCTAGGGCAATGTAGCACACCCAGAGCAGAAGTTCTGCTTCATCCATATGAGGCCTGCAAAGAAACTGGGTTTCACAGGCCTTTGTAAGAGATGTTCCCGGTAGGCTGTAAGAGCACTGTGCAGAGCGAGTTGTTTCTTAGCTTCCCAAAGAGCTGGAAGCAAGATTCTCTGGGGCCCAATTCACCCTTTGGAAAGAAGCCTTCACGTTGTGCCTTTCTGTTCTAGGGCAATGTAGCACACCCAGAGCAGAAGTTCTGCTTCAGCCAGATCAGGCCTGCAAAGAAACTGCGTTTCACAGGCCTTTGTAAGAGATGTTCCCGGTAGGCTGTAAGAGCACTGTGCAGAGCGAGTTGTTTTTTAGCTTGTCAAAGAGCTGGAAGCAAGATGCTCTCGGGACCAACTCGCCCTTTGGAAAGAAGCCTGCACGTTTGACTTTCAGCTCTAGGGCATTGTAGAACAACAGAGCAGAAGTTCTGCTTCAGCCAGATCAGGCCAGCAAAGAAACTGCGTTTCACAGGCCTTTGTAAGAGATGTTCCCGGTAGGCTGTAAGAGCACTGTGCAGAGCGAGTTGTTTCTTAGCTTCCCAAAGAGCTGGAAGCAAGATGCTCTGGGGCCCAACTCGCCCTTTGGAAAGAAGCCTGCACGTTGTGCCTTTCTGCTCTAGGGCAATGTAGCACACCCAGAGCAGAAGTTCAGCTTCTGCCAGATAAGGCCTGCAAAGAAACTGCGTTTCACAGGCCTTTGTAAGAGATGTTCCCGGTAGGCTGTAAGAGCACTGTGCAGAGCGAGATGTTTCTTATCTTCCCAAAGAGCTGGAAGCAAGATGCTCTGGGGCCCAACTCGCCCTTTGGAAAGAAGCCTGCACGTTGTGCCTTTCTGCTCTAGGGCAATGTAGCACACCCAGAGCAGAAGTTCCTCTTCTGCCAGATAAGGCCTGCAAAGAATCTGCGTTTCACAGGCCTTTGTAAGAGATGTTCCCGGTAGGCTGTAAGATCACTGTGCAGAGCGAGTTGTTTCTTAGCTTCCCAAAGAGCTGGAAGCAAGATGCTCTGGGGCCCAACTCGCCCTTTGGAAAGAAGCCTGCACGTTGTGTCTTTCAGCTCTAGGGCAATGTAGCAAACCCAGAGCAGAAGTTCTGATTCAGCCAGATCAGGCCTGCAAAGAAACTGCGTTTCACAGGCCTTTGTAAGAGATGTACCCGGTAGGCTGTAAGAGCACTGTGCAGAGCGAGTTGTTTCTTAGCTTCCCAAAGAGCTGGAAGCAAGATGCTCTGGGGCCCAACACGCCCTTTGGAAAGAAGCCTGCACGTTGTGCCTTTCTGCTCTAGGGCAATGTAGCACACCCAGAGCAGAAGTTCAGCTTCAGCCAGATAAGGCCTGCAAAGAAACTGCGTTTCACAGGCCTTTGTAAGAGATGTTCCCGGTAGGCTGTAAGATCACTGTGCAGAGCGAGTTGTTTCTTAGCTTCCCAAAGAGCTGGAAGCAAGATGCTCTGGGGCCCAACTCGCCCTTTGGAAAGAAGCCTGCACGTTGTGCCTTTCTGCTCTAGGGAAATGTAGCACACCCAGAGCAGAAGTTGTACTTCAGGCAGATCAGTCCTGCAAAGGAACTGCGTTTCACAGGCCTTTGTAAGTGATGTTCCCGGTAGGCTGTAAGAGCACTGTGCAGAGCGAGTTGTTTCTTAGCTTCCAAAAGAGCTGGAAGCAAGATGCTCTGGGGCCCAACTCACCCTTTGGAAAGAAGCCTGCACGTTGTGCCTTTCAGCTTTAGGGCAATGTAGCACACCCAGAGCAGTAGTTCTGCTGCAGCCAGATGACGCCTGCAAAGAAACTGCATTTCACAGGCCTTTGTAAGAGATGTTCCCGGTAGGCTGTGAGAGCACTGTGCAGAGCGAGTTGTTTCCTGGCTTCCCAAAGAGCTGGAAGCAAGATGCTCTGGGGCCCAACTCGACCTTTGGAAAGAAGCCTGCACGTTGTGCCTTTCAGCTCTAGGGAAATGTAGCACACCCACAGCAGAAGTTCTGCTTCAGCCAGATGAGGACTGCAAAGAAACTGCGTTTCACAGGCCTTTGGAAGAGATGTTCCCACTAGGCTGTAAGAGCACTGTGCAGAGCGAGTTGTTTCTTAGCTTCCCAAAGAGCTGGAAGCAAGATGCTGTGGGGCCCAACTCTCCCTTTGGAAAGAAGCCTGCACGTTGTGCCTCTCAGCTTTAGGGCAATGTAGCACACCCAGAGCAGAAGTTCTGCTTCAGCCATATGAGGCCTGCAAAGAAACTGGGTTTCACAGGCCTTTGTAAGAGATGTTCCCGGTAGGCTGTAAGAGCACTGTGCAGAGCGAGTTGTTTCTTAGCTTCCCAAAGAGCTGGAAGCAAGATTCTCTGGGGCCCAATTCACCCTTTGGAAAGAAGCCTTCACGTTGTGCCTTTCTGTTCTAGGGCAATGTAGCACACCCAGAGCAGAAGTTCTGCTTCAGCCAGATCAGGCCTGCAAAGAAACTGCGTTTCACAGGCCTTTGTAAGAGATGTTCCCGGTAGGCTGTAAGAGCACTGTGCAGAGCGAGTTGTTTTTTAGCTTGTCAAAGAGCTGGAAGCAAGATGCTCTCGGGACCAACTCGCCCTTTGGAAAGAAGCCTGCACGTTTGACTTTCAGCTCTAGGGCATTGTAGAACAACAGAGCAGAAGTTCTGCTTCAGCCAGATCAGGCCAGCAAAGAAACTGCGTTTCACAGGCCTTTGTAAGAGATGTTCCCGGTAGGCTGTAAGAGCACTGTGCAGAGCGAGTTGTTTCTTAGCTTCCCAAAGAGCTGGAAGCAAGATGCTCTGGGGCCCAACTCGCCCTTTGGAAAGAAGCCTGCACGTTGTGCCTTTCTGCTCTAGGGCAATGTAGCACACCCAGAGCAGAAGTTCAGCTTCTGCCAGATAAGGCCTGCAAAGAAACTGCGTTTCACAGGCCTTTGTAAGAGATGTTCCCGGTAGGCTGTAAGAGCACTGTGCAGAGCGAGATGTTTCTTATCTTCCCAAAGAGCTGGAAGCAAGATGCTGTGGGGCCCAACTCGCCCTTTGGAAAGAAGCCTGCACGTTGTGCCTTTCTGCTCTAGGGCAATGTAGCACACCCAGAGCAGAAGTTCCTCTTCTGCCAGATAAGGCCTGCAAAGAATCTGCGTTTCACAGGCCTTTGTAAGAGATGTTCCCGGTAGGCTGTAAGATCACTGTGCAGAGCGAGTTGTTTCTTAGCTTCCCAAAGAGCTGGAAGCAAGATGCTCTGGGGCCCAACTCGCCCTTTGGAAAGAAGCCTGCACGTTGTGTCTTTCAGCTCTAGGGCAATGTAGCAAACCCAGAGCAGAAGTTCTGATTCAGCCAGATCAGGCCTGCAAAGAAACTGCGTTTCACAGGCCTTTGTAAGAGATGTACCCGGTAGGCTGTAAGAGCACTGTGCAGAGCGAGTTGTTTCTTAGCTTCCCAAAGAGCTGGAAGCAAGATGCTCTGGGGCCCAACACGCCCTTTGGAAAGAAGCCTGCACGTTGTGCCTTTCTGCTCTAGGGCAATGTAGCACACCCAGAGCAGAAGTTCAGCTTCAGCCAGATAAGGCCTGCAAAGAAACTGCGTTTCACAGGCCTTTGTAAGAGATGTTCCCGGTAGGCTGTAAGATCACTGTGCAGAGCGAGTTGTTTCTTAGCTTCCCAAAGAGCTGGAAGCAAGATGCTCTGGGGCCCAACTCGCCCTTTGGAAAGAAGCCTGCACGTTGTGCCTTTCTGCTCTAGGGCAATGTAGCACAGCCAGAGCAGAAGTTGTACTTCAGGCAGATCAGTCCTGCAAAGGAACTGCGTTTCACAGGCCTTTGTAAGTGATGTTCCCGGTAGGCTGTAAGAGCACTGTGCAGAGCGAGTTGTTTCTTAGCTTCCAAAAGAGCTGGAAGCAAGATGCTCTGGGGCCCAACTCACCCTTTGGAAAGAAGCCTGCACGTTGTGCCTTTCAGCTTTAGGGCAATGTAGCACACCCAGAGCAGTAGTTCTGCTGCAGCCAGATGACGCCTGCAAAGAAACTGCATTTCACAGGCCTTTGTAAGAGATGTTCCCGGTAGGCTGTGAGAGCACTGTGCAGAGCGAGTTGTTTCCTGGCTTCCCAAAGAGCTGGAAGCAAGATGCTCTGGGGCCCAACTCGACCTTTGGAAAGAAGCCTGCACGTTGTGCCTTTCAGCTCTAGGGAAATGTAGCACACCCACAGCAGAAGTTCTGCTTCAGCCAGATGAGGACTGCAAAGAAACTGCGTTTCACAGGCCTTTGGAAGAGATGTTCCCACTAGGCTGTAAGAGCACTGTGCAGAGCGAGTTGTTTCTTAGCTTCCCAAAGAGCTGGAAGCAAGATGCTGTGGGGCCCAACTCTCCCTTTGGAAAGAAGCCTGCACGTTGTGCCTCTCAGCTTTAGGGCAATGTAGCACACCCAGAGCAGAAGTTCTGCTTCAGCCATATCAGGCCTGCAAAGAAACTGCGTTTCACAGGCCTTTGTAAGAGATGTTCCCGGTAGGCTGTGAGAGCACTGTGCAGAGCGAGTTGTTTCTTAGCTTCCCAAAGAGCTGGAAGCAAGATGCTCTGGGGCCCAACTCGCCCTTTGGAAAGAAGCCTGCACGTTGTGCATTTCTGCTCTAGGGCAATGTAGCACACCCAGCGCAGAAGTTCTGCTTCATCCAGATCAGGCCTGCAAAGAAACTGCGTTTCACAGGCCTTTGTAAGTGGTGTTCCCGGTAGGCTGCAAGAGAACTTTGCAGAGAGAGTTGTTTCTTAGCTTCCCAAAGAGCTGGAAGCAAGATGCTCTTGGGCCCAACTCGCCGTTTGGAAAGAAGCCAGCACGTTGTGCCTTTCAGCTCTAGGGCAATGCAGAACACCAGAGCAGAAGTTCTGCTTCAGCCAGATCAGGCCTGCAAAGAAACTGGGTTTCACAGGCCTTTGTAAGAGATGTTCCCGGTAGGCTGTAAGAGCACTGTGCAGAGCGAGTGGTTTCTTAGCTTCCCAAAGAGCTGGAAGCAAGATGCTGTGGGGCCCAACTCGCCCTTTGGAAAGAAGCCTGTAAGTTGTGCCTTTCAGCTCTAGGGCAAAGTAGCACACCCAGAGCAGAAGTCCTACTTCAGCCAGATCAGGCCTGCAAAGAAACTGCGTTTCACAGGCCTTTGGAAGAGATGTTCCCGGTAGGCTGTAAGAGCACTGTGCAGAGCGAGTGGTTTCTAGCTTCCCAAAGAGCTGGAAGCAAGATGCTGTGGGGCCCAACTCGCCCTTTGGAAAGCAGCCTGCACGTTGTGCCTTTCAGCTCTAGGGCAAAGTAGCACACCCAGAGCAGAAGTCCTACTTCAGCCAGATCAGGCCTGCAAAGAAACTGCGTTTCACAGGCCTTTGGAAGAGATGTTCCCGGTAGGCTGTAAGAGCACCGTGCAGAGCGAGTTGTTTCTTAGCTTCCCAAAGAGCTGGAAGCAAGATGCTGTGGGGCCCAACTCGCCCTTTGGAAAGAAGCCTACACGTTGTGCCTTTCAGCTCTAGAGCAAAGTAGCACACCCAGAGCAGAAGTCCTACTTCAGCCGGATCAGGCCTGCAAAGAAACTGCGTTTGACAGGCCTTTGGAAGAGAGGTTCCCGGTAGGCTGTAAGAGCACTGTGCAGAGCGAGTTGTTTCTTAGCTTCCCAAAGAGCTGGAAGCAAGATGCTGTGGGGCCCAACTCGCCCTTTGGAAAGAAGCCTGCACGTTGTGCCTTTCAGCTCTAGGGCAAAGTAGCACACCCAGAGCAGAAGTCCTACTTCAGCCAGATCAGGTCTGCAAAGAAACTGCGTTTGACAGGCCTTTGGAAGAGATGTTCCCGGTAGGCTGTAAGAGCACTGTGCAGAGCGAGTTGTTTCTTAGCTTCCCAAAGAGCTGGAAGCAAGATGCTGTGGGGCCCACCTGGCCCTTTGCAAAGAAGCCTGCACGTTGTGCCTTTCAGCTCTAAGGCAATGTAGCACACCCAGAGCAGAAGTCCTACTTCAGCCAGATCAGGCCTGCAAAGACACTGCGTTTCAGAGGCCTTTGGAAGAGATGTTCCCACTAGGCTGTAAGAGCACTGTGCAGAGCGAGTGGTTTCTTAGCTTCCCAAAGAGCTGGAAGCAAGATGCTGTGGGGCCCAACTCGCCCTTTGGAAAGAAGCCTGCACGTTGTGCCTTTCAGCTCTAGGGCAAAGTAGCACACCCAGAGCAGAAGTCCTACTTCAGCCAGATCAGGCCTGCAAAGAAACTGCGTTTCACAGGCCTTTGTAAGAGATGTTCCCGGTAGGCTGTAAGAGCACTGTGCAGAGCTAGTTGTTTTTTAGCTTGTCAAAGAGCTGGAAGCAAGATGCTCTGGGGAACAACTCGCCCTTTGGAAAGAAGCCTGCACGTTGTGACTTTCAGCTCTAGGGCATTGTAGAACAACAGAGCAGAAGTTCTGCTTCAGCCAGATCAGGCCTGCAAAGAAACTGCGTTTCACAGGCCTTTGTAAGAGATGTTCACTGTAGGCTGTAAGAGCACTGTGCAGAGCAAGTTGTTTCTTAGCTTCCCAAAGAGCTGGAAGCAAGAAGCTCTGGGGCCCAACTCGCCCTTTGGAAAGAAGCCTGCACGTTTTGCCTTTCAGCTCTAGGGCAATGTAAAGCACCCAGAGCAGAAGTTCTACTTCAGCCAGATCAGTCCTGCAGAGAGACTGCGTTTCACAGGCCTTTGTAAGTGATGTTCCCGGTAGGCTGTAAGAGCACTGTGCAGAGCGAGTTGTTTTTTAGCTTGTCAAAGAGCTGGAAGCAAGATGCTCTGGGGACCAACTCGCCCTTTGGAAAGAAGCCTGCACGTTTGACTTTCAGCTCTAGGGCATTGTAGAACAACAGAGCAGAAGTTCTGCTTCAGCCAGATCAGGCCAGCAAAGAAACTGCGTTTCACAGGCCTTTGTAAGAGATGTTCCCGGTAGGCTGTAAGAGCACTGTGCAGAGCGAGTTGTTTCTTAGCTTCCCAAAGAGCTGGAAGCAAGATGCTGTGGGGCCCAACTCGGGCTTTGGAAAGAAGCCTGCACGTTGTGACTTTCAGCTCTAGGGCAAAGTAGCACACCCAGAGCAGAAGTTCAGCTTCTGCCAGATAAGGCCTGCAAAGAAACTGCGTTTCACAGGCCTTTGTAAGAGATGTTCCCGGTAGGCTGTAAGAGCACTGTGCAGAGCGAGATGTTTCTTATCTTCCCAAAGAGCTGGAAGCAAGATGCTCTGGGGCCCAACTCGCCCTTTGGAAAGAAGCCTGCACGTTGTGCCTTTCTGCTCTAGGGCAATGTAGCACACCCAGAGCAGAAGTTCCTCTTCTGCCAGATAAGGCCTGCAAAGAATCTGCGTTTCACAGGCCTTTGTAAGAGATGTTCCCGGTAGGCTGTAAGATCACTGTGCAGAGCGAGTTGTTTCTTAGCTTCCCAAAGAGCTGGAAGCAAGATGCTCTGGGGCCCAACTCGCCCTTTGGAAAGAAGCCTGCACGTTGTGTCTTTCAGCTCTAGGGCAATGTAGCAAACCCAGAGCAGAAGTTCTGATTCAGCCAGATCAGGCCTGCAAAGAAACTGCGTTTCACAGGCCTTTGTAAGAGATGTACCCGGTAGGCTGTAAGAGCACTGTGCAGAGCGAGTTGTTTCTTAGCTTCCCAAAGAGCTGGAAGCAAGATGCTCTGGGGCCCAACACGCCCTTTGGAAAGAAGCCTGCACGTTGTGCCTTTCTGCTCTAGGGCAATGTAGCACACCCAGAGCAGAAGTTCAGCTTCAGCCAGATAAGGCCTGCAAAGAAACTGCGTTTCACAGGCCTTTGTAAGAGATGTTCCCGGTAGGCTGTAAGATCACTGTGCAGAGCGAGTTGTTTCTTAGCTTCCCAAAGAGCTGGAAGCAAGATGCTCTGGGGCCCAACTCGCCCTTTGGAAAGAAGCCTGCACGTTGTGCCTTTCTGCTCTAGGGCAATGTAGCACAGCCAGAGCAGAAGTTGTACTTCAGGCAGATCAGTCCTGCAAAGGAACTGCGTTTCACAGGCCTTTGTAAGTGATGTTCCCGGTAGGCTGTAAGAGCACTGTGCAGAGCGAGTTGTTTCTTAGCTTCCCAAAGAGCTGGAAGCAAGATGCTCTGGGGCCCAACTCGCCCTTTGGAAAGAAGCCTGCACGTTGTGCCTTTCAGCTTTAGGGCAATGTAGCACACCCAGAGCAGTAGTTCTGCTGCAGCCAGATGACGCCTGCAAAGAAACTGCATTTCACAGGCCTTTGTAAGAGATGTTCCCGGTAGGCTGTGAGAGCACTGTGCAGAGCGAGTTGTTTCCTGGCTTCCCAAAGAGCTGGAAGCAAGATGCTCTGGGGCCCAACTCGACCTTTGGAAAGAAGCCTGCACGTTGTGCCTTTCAGCTCTAGGGAAATGTAGCACACCCACAGCAGAAGTTCTGCTTCAGCCAGATGAGGACTGCAAAGAAACTGCGTTTCACAGGCCTTTGGAAGAGATGTTCCCACTAGGCTGTAAGAGCACTGTGCAGAGCGAGTTGTTTCTTAGCTTCCCAAAGAGCTGGAAGCAAGATGCTGTGGGGCCCAACTCTCCCTTTGGAAAGAAGCCTGCACGTTGTGCCTCTCAGCTTTAGGGCAATGTAGCACACCCAGAGCAGAAGTTCTGCTTCAGCCATATCAGGCCTGCAAAGAAACTGCGTTTCACAGGCCTTTGTAAGAGATGTTCCCGGTAGGCTGTGAGAGCACTGTGCAGAGCGAGTTGTTTCTTAGCTTCCCAAAGAGCTGGAAGCAAGATGCTCTGGGGCCCAACTCGCCCTTTGGAAAGAAGCCTGCACGTTGTGCATTTCTGCTCTAGGGCAATGTAGCACACCCAGCGCAGAAGTTCTGCTTCATCCAGATCAGGCCTGCAAAGAAACTGCGTTTCACAGGCCTTTGTAAGTGGTGTTCCCGGTAGGCTGCAAGAGAACTTTGCAGAGAGAGTTGTTTCTTAGCTTCCCAAAGAGCTGGAAGCAAGATGCTCTTGGGCCCAACTCGCCGTTTGGAAAGAAGCCAGCACGTTGTGCCTTTCAGCTCTAGGGCAATGCAGAACACCAGAGCAGAAGTTCTGCTTCAGCCAGATCAGGCCTGCAAAGAAACTGGGTTTCACAGGCCTTTGTAAGAGATGTTCCCGGTAGGCTGTAAGAGCACTGTGCAGAGCGAGTTGTTTCTTAGCTTCCCAAAGAGCTGGAAGCAAGATGCTCTGGGGCCCAACACGCCCTTTGGAAAGAAGCCTGCACGTTGTGCCTTTCTGCTCTAGGGCAATGTAGCACACCCAGAGCAGAAGTTCAGCTTCAGCCAGATAAGGCCTGCAAAGAAACTGCGTTTCACAGGCCTTTGTAAGAGATGTTCCCGGTAGGCTGTAAGATCACTGTGCAGAGCGAGTTGTTTCTTAGCTTCCCAAAGAGCTGGAAGCAAGATGCTCTGGGGCCCAACTCGCCCTTTGGAAAGAAGCCTGCACGTTGTGCCTTTCTGCTCTAGGGCAATGTAGCACACCCAGAGCAGTAGTTCTGCTGCAGCCAGATGACGCCTGCAAAGAAACTGCATTTCACAGGCCTTTGTAAGAGATGTTCCCGGTAGGCTGTGAGAGCACTGTGCAGAGCGAGTTGTTTCCTGGCTTCCCAAAGAGCTGGAAGCAAGATGCTCTGGGGCCCAACTCGACCTTTGGAAAGAAGCCTGCACGTTGTGCCTTTCAGCTCTAGGGAAATGTAGCACACCCACAGCAGAAGTTCTGCTTCAGCCAGATGAGGACTGCAAAGAAACTGCGTTTCACAGGCCTTTGGAAGAGATGTTCCCACTAGGCTGTAAGAGCACTGTGCAGAGCGAGTTGTTTCTTAGCTTCCCAAAGAGCTGGAAGCAAGATGCTGTGGGGCCCAACTCTCCCTTTGGAAAGAAGCCTGCACGTTGTGCCTCTCAGCTTTAGGGCAATGTAGCACACCCAGAGCAGAAGTTCTGCTTCAGCCATATCAGGCCTGCAAAGAAACTGCGTTTCACAGGCCTTTGTAAGAGATGTTCCCGGTAGGCTGTGAGAGCACTGTGCAGAGCGAGTTGTTTCTTAGCTTCCCAAAGAGCTGGAAGCAAGATGCTCTGGGGCCCAACTCGCCCTTTGGAAAGAAGCCTGCACGTTGTGCATTTCTGCTCTAGGGCAATGTAGCACACCCAGCGCAGAAGTTCTGCTTCATCCAGATCAGGCCTGCAAAGAAACTGCGTTTCACAGGCCTTTGTAAGTGGTGTTCCCGGTAGGCTGCAAGAGAACTTTGCAGAGAGAGTTGTTTCTTAGCTTCCCAAAGAGCTGGAAGCAAGATGCTCTTGGGCCCAACTCGCCGTTTGGAAAGAAGCCAGCACGTTGTGCCTTTCAGCTCTAGGGCAATGCAGAACACCAGAGCAGAAGTTCTGCTTCAGCCAGATCAGGCCTGCAAAGAAACTGGGTTTCACAGGCCTTTGTAAGAGATGTTCCCGGTAGGCTGTAAGAGCACTGTGCAGAGCGAGTGGTTTCTTAGCTTCCCAAAGAGCTGGAAGCAAGATGCTGTGGGGCCCAACTCGCCCTTTGGAAAGCAGCCTGCACGTTGTGCCTTTCAGCTCTAGGGCAAAGTAGCACACCCAGAGCAGAAGTCCTACTTCAGCCAGATCAGGCCTGCAAAGAAACTGCGTTTCACAGGCCTTTGGAAGAGATGTTCCCGGTAGGCTGTAAGAGCACCGTGCAGAGCGAGTTGTTTCTTAGCTTCCCAAAGAGCTGGAAGCAAGATGCTGTGGGGCCCAACTCGCCCTTTGGAAAGAAGCCTACACGTTGTGCCTTTCAGCTCTAGAGCAAAGTAGCACACCCAGAGCAGAAGTCCTACTTCAGCCGGATCAGGCCTGCAAAGAAACTGCGTTTGACAGGCCTTTGGAAGAGAGGTTCCCGGTAGGCTGTAAGAGCACTGTGCAGAGCGAGTTGTTTCTTAGCTTCCCAAAGAGCTGGAAGCAAGATGCTGTGGGGCCCAACTCGCCCTTTGGAAAGAAGCCTGCACGTTGTGCCTTTCAGCTCTAGGGCAAAGTAGCACACCCAGAGCAGAAGTCCTACTTCAGCCAGATCAGGTCTGCAAAGAAACTGCGTTTGACAGGCCTTTGGAAGAGATGTTCCCGGTAGGCTGTAAGAGCACTGTGCAGAGCGAGTTGTTTCTTAGCTTCCCAAAGAGCTGGAAGCAAGATGCTGTGGGGCCCACCTGGCCCTTTGCAAAGAAGCCTGCACGTTGTGCCTTTCAGCTCTAAGGCAATGTAGCACACCCAGAGCAGAAGTCCTACTTCAGCCAGATCAGGCCTGCAAAGACACTGCGTTTCAGAGGCCTTTGGAAGAGATGTTCCCACTAGGCTGTGAGAGCACTGTGCAGAGCGAGTGGTTTCTTAGCTTCCCAAAGAGCTGGAAGCAAGATGCTGTGGGGCCCAACTCGCCCTTTGGAAAGAAGCCTGCACGTTGTGCCTTTCAGCTCTAGGGCAAAGTAGCACACCCAGAGCAGAAGTCCTACTTCAGCCAGATCAGGCCTGCAAAGAAACTGCGTTTCACAGGCCTTTGTAAGAGATGTTCCCGGTAGGCTGTAAGAGCACTGTGCAGAGCTAGTTGTTTTTTAGCTTGTCAAAGAGCTGGAAGCAAGATGCTCTGGGGAACAACTCGCCCTTTGGAAAGAAGCCTGCACGTTGTGACTTTCAGCTCTAGGGCATTGTAGAACAACAGAGCAGAAGTTCTGCTTCAGCCAGATCAGGCCTGCAAAGAAACTGCGTTTCACAGGCCTTTGTAAGAGATGTTCACTGTAGGCTGTAAGAGCACTGTGCAGAGCAAGTTGTTTCTTAGCTTCCCAAAGAGCTGGAAGCAAGAAGCTCTGGGGCCCAACTCGCCCTTTGGAAAGAAGCCTGCACGTTTTGCCTTTCAGCTCTAGGGCAATGTAAAGCACCCAGAGCAGAAGTTCTACTTCAGCCAGATCAGTCCTGCAGAGAGACTGCGTTTCACAGGCCTTTGTAAGTGATGTTCCCGGTAGGCTGTAAGAGCACTGTGCAGAGCGAGTTGTTTTTTAGCTTGTCAAAGAGCTGGAAGCAAGATGCTCTGGGGACCAACTCGCCCTTTGGAAAGAAGCCTGCACGTTTGACTTGCAGCTCTAGGGCATTGTAGAACAACAGAGCAGAAGTTCTGCTTCAGCCAGATCAGGCCAGCAAAGAAACTGCGTTTCACAGGCCTTTGTAAGAGATGTTCCCGGTAGGCTGTAAGAGCACTGTGCAGAGCGAGTTGTTTCTTAGCTTCCCAAAGAGCTGGAAGCAAGATGCTCTGGGGCCCAACTCGCCCTTTGGAAAGAAGCCTGCACGTTGTGTCTTTCAGCTCTAGGGCAATGTAGCAAACCCAGAGCAGAAGTTCTGATTCAGCCAGATCAGGCCTGCAAAGAAACTGCGTTTCACAGGCCTTTGTAAGAGATGTACCCGGTAGGCTGTAAGAGCACTGTGCAGAGCGACTTGTTTCTTAGCTTCCCAAAGAGCTGGAAGCAAGATGCTCTGGGGCCCAACACGCCCTTTGGAAAGAAGCCTGCACGTTGTGCCTTTCTGCTCTAGGGCAATGTAGCACACCCAGAGCAGAAGTTCAGCTTCAGCCAGATAAGGCCTGCAAAGAAACTGCGTTTCACAGGCCTTTGTAAGAGATGTTCCCGGTAGGCTGTAAGATCACTGTGCAGAGCGAGTTGTTTCTTAGCTTCCCAAAGAGCTGGAAGCAAGATGCTCTGGGGCCCAACTCGCCCTTTGGAAAGAAGCCTGCACGTTGTGCCTTTCTGCTCTAGGGCAATGTAGCACAGCCAGAGCAGAAGTTGTACTTCAGGCAGATCAGTCCTGCAAAGGAACTGCGTTTCACAGGCCTTTGTAAGTGATGTTCCCGGTAGGCTGTAAGAGCACTGTGCAGAGCGAGTTGTTTCTTAGCTTCCCAAAGAGCTGGAAGCAAGATGCTCTGGGGCCCAACTCGCCCTTTGGAAAGAAGCCTGCACGTTGTGCCTTTCAGCTTTAGGGCAATGTAGCACACCCAGAGCAGTAGTTCTGCTGCAGCCAGATGACGCCTGCAAAGAAACTGCATTTCACAGGCCTTTGTAAGAGATGTTCCCGGTAGGCTGTGAGAGCACTGTGCAGAGCGAGTTGTTTCCTGGCTTCCCAAAGAGCTGGAAGCAAGATGCTCTGGGGCCCAACTCGACCTTTGGAAAGAAGCCTGCACGTTGTGCCTTTCAGCTCTAGGGAAATGTAGCACACCCACAGCAGAAGTTCTGCTTCAGCCAGATGAGGACTGCAAAGAAACTGCGTTTCACAGGCCTTTGGAAGAGATGTTCCCACTAGGCTGTAAGAGCACTGTGCAGAGCGAGTTGTTTCTTAGCTTCCCAAAGAGCTGGAAGCAAGATGCTGTGGGGCCCAACTCTCCCTTTGGAAAGAAGCCTGCACGTTGTGCCTCTCAGCTTTAGGGCAATGTAGCACACCCAGAGCAGAAGTTCTGCTTCAGCCATATCAGGCCTGCAAAGAAACTGCGTTTCACAGGCCTTTGTAAGAGATGTTCCCGGTAGGCTGTGAGAGCACTGTGCAGAGCGAGTTGTTTCTTAGCTTCCCAAAGAGCTGGAAGCAAGATGCTCTGGGGCCCAACTCGCCCTTTGGAAAGAAGCCTGCACGTTGTGCATTTCTGCTCTAGGGCAATGTAGCACACCCAGCGCAGAAGTTCTGCTTCATCCAGATCAGGCCTGCAAAGAAACTGCGTTTCACAGGCCTTTGTAAGTGGTGTTCCCGGTAGGCTGCAAGAGAACTTTGCAGAGAGAGTTGTTTCTTAGCTTCCCAAAGAGCTGGAAGCAAGATGCTCTTGGGCCCAACTCGCCGTTTGGAAAGAAGCCAGCACGTTGTGCCTTTCAGCTCTAGGGCAATGCAGAACACCAGAGCAGAAGTTCTGCTTCAGCCAGATCAGGCCTGCAAAGAAACTGGGTTTCACAGGCCTTTGTAAGAGATGTTCCCGGTAGGCTGTAAGAGCACTGTGCAGAGCGAGTGGTTTCTTAGCTTCCCAAAGAGCTGGAAGCAAGATGCTGTGGGGCCCAACTCGCCCTTTGGAAAGAAGCCTGTAAGTTGTGCCTTTCAGCTCTAGGGCAAAGTAGCACACCCAGAGCAGAAGTCCTACTTCAGCCAGATCAGGCCTGCAAAGAAACTGCGTTTCACAGGCCTTTGGAAGAGATGTTCCCGGTAGGCTGTAAGAGCACTGTGCAGAGCGAGTGGTTTCTAGCTTCCCAAAGAGCTGGAAGCAAGATGCTGTGGGGCCCAACTCGCCCTTTGGAAAGCAGCCTGCACGTTGTGCCTTTCAGCTCTAGGGCAAAGTAGCACACCCAGAGCAGAAGTCCTACTTCAGCCAGATCAGGCCTGCAAAGAAACTGCGTTTCACAGGCCTTTGGAAGAGATGTTCCCGGTAGGCTGTAAGAGCACCGTGCAGAGCGAGTTGTTTCTTAGCTTCCCAAAGAGCTGGAAGCAAGATGCTGTGGGGCCCAACTCGCCCTTTGGAAAGAAGCCTACACGTTGTGCCTTTCAGCTCTAGAGCAAAGTAGCACACCCAGAGCAGAAGTCCTACTTCAGCCGGATCAGGCCTGCAAAGAAACTGCGTTTGACAGGCCTTTGGAAGAGAGGTTCCCGGTAGGCTGTAAGAGCACTGTGCAGAGCGAGTTGTTTCTTAGCTTCCCAAAGAGCTGGAAGCAAGATGCTGTGGGGCCCAACTCGCCCTTTGGAAAGAAGCCTGCACGTTGTGCCTTTCAGCTCTAGGGCAAAGTAGCACACCCAGAGCAGAAGTCCTACTTCAGCCAGATCAGGTCTGCAAAGAAACTGCGTTTGACAGGCCTTTGGAAGAGATGTTCCCGGTAGGCTGTAAGAGCACTGTGCAGAGCGAGTTGTTTCTTAGCTTCCCAAAGAGCTGGAAGCAAGATGCTGTGGGGCCCACCTGGCCCTTTGCAAAGAAGCCTGCACGTTGTGCCTTTCAGCTCTAAGGCAATGTAGCACACCCAGAGCAGAAGTCCTACTTCAGCCAGATCAGGCCTGCAAAGACACTGCGTTTCAGAGGCCTTTGGAAGAGATGTTCCCACTAGGCTGTAAGAGCACTGTGCAGAGCGAGTGGTTTCTTAGCTTCCCAAAGAGCTGGAAGCAAGATGCTGTGGGGCCCAACTCGCCCTTTGGAAAGAAGCCTGCACGTTGTGCCTTTCAGCTCTAGGGCAAAGTAGCACACCCAGAGCAGAAGTCCTACTTCAGCCAGATCAGGCCTGCAAAGAAACTGCGTTTCACAGGCCTTTGTAAGAGATGTTCCCGGTAGGCTGTAAGAGCACTGTGCAGAGCTAGTTGTTTTTTAGCTTGTCAAAGAGCTGGAAGCAAGATGCTCTGGGGAACAACTCGCCCTTTGGAAAGAAGCCTGCACGTTGTGACTTTCAGCTCTAGGGCATTGTAGAACAACAGAGCAGAAGTTCTGCTTCAGCCAGATCAGGCCTGCAAAGAAACTGCGTTTCACAGGCCTTTGTAAGAGATGTTCACTGTAGGCTGTAAGAGCACTGTGCAGAGCAAGTTGTTTCTTAGCTTCCCAAAGAGCTGGAAGCAAGAAGCTCTGGGGCCCAACTCGCCCTTTGGAAAGAAGCCTGCACGTTTTGCCTTTCAGCTCTAGGGCAATGTAAAGCACCCAGAGCAGAAGTTCTACTTCAGCCAGATCAGTCCTGCAGAGAGACTGCGTTTCACAGGCCTTTGTAAGTGATGTTCCCGGTAGGCTGTAAGAGCACTGTGCAGAGCGAGTTGTTTTTTAGCTTGTCAAAGAGCTGGAAGCAAGATGCTCTGGGGACCAACTCGCCCTTTGGAAAGAAGCCTGCACGTTTGACTTTCAGCTCTAGGGCATTGTAGAACAACAGAGCAGAAGTTCTGCTTCAGCCAGATCAGGCCAGCAAAGAAACTGCGTTTCACAGGCCTTTGTAAGAGATGTTCCCGGTAGGCTGTAAGAGCACTGTGCAGAGCGAGTTGTTTCTTAGCTTCCCAAAGAGCTGGAAGCAAGATGCTCTGGGGCCCAACTCGCCCTTTGGAAAGAAGCCTGCACGTTGTGCCTTTCTGCTCTAGGGCAATGTAGCACACCCAGAGCAGAAGTTCAGCTTCTGCCAGATAAGGCCTGCAAAGAAACTGCGTTTCACAGGCCTTTGTAAGAGATGTTCCCGGTAGGCTGTAAGAGCACTGTGCAGAGCGAGATGTTTCTTATCTTCCCAAAGAGCTGGAAGCAAGATGCTCTGGGGCCCAACTCGCCCTTTGGAAAGAAGCCTGCACGTTGTGCCTTTCTGCTCTAGGGCAATGTAGCACACCCAGAGCAGAAGTTCCTCTTCTGCCAGATAAGGCCTGCAAAGAATCTGCGTTTCACAGGCCTTTGTAAGAGATGTTCCCGGTAGGCTGTAAGATCACTGTGCAGAGCGAGTTGTTTCTTAGCTTCCCAAAGAGCTGGAAGCAAGATGCTCTGGGGCCCAACTCGCCCTTTGGAAAGAAGCCTGCACGTTGTGTCTTTCAGCTCTAGGGCAATGTAGCAAACCCAGAGCAGAAGTTCTGATTCAGCCAGATCAGGCCTGCAAAGAAACTGCGTTTCACAGGCCTTTGTAAGAGATGTACCCGGTAGGCTGTAAGAGCACTGTGCAGAGCGAGTTGTTTCTTAGCTTCCCAAAGAGCTGGAAGCAAGATGCTCTGGGGCCCAACACGCCCTTTGGAAAGAAGCCTGCACGTTGTGCCTTTCTGCTCTAGGGCAATGTAGCACACCCAGAGCAGAAGTTCAGCTTCAGCCAGATAAGGCCTGCAAAGAAACTGCGTTTCACAGGCCTTTGTAAGAGATGTTCCCGGTAGGCTGTAAGATCACTGTGCAGAGCGAGTTGTTTCTTAGCTTCCCAAAGAGCTGGAAGCAAGATGCTCTGGGGCCCAACTCGCCCTTTGGAAAGAAGCCTGCACGTTGTGCCTTTCTGCTCTAGGGCAATGTAGCACAGCCAGAGCAGAAGTTGTACTTCAGGCAGATCAGTCCTGCAAAGGAACTGCGTTTCACAGGCCTTTGTAAGTGATGTTCCCGGTAGGCTGTAAGAGCACTGTGCAGAGCGAGTTGTTTCTTAGCTTCCCAAAGAGCTGGAAGCAAGATGCTCTGGGGCCCAACTCGCCCTTTGGAAAGAAGCCTGCACGTTGTGCCTTTCAGCTTTAGGGCAATGTAGCACACCCAGAGCAGTAGTTCTGCTGCAGCCAGATGACGCCTGCAAAGAAACTGCATTTCACAGGCCTTTGTAAGAGATGTTCCCGGTAGGCTGTGAGAGCACTGTGCAGAGCGAGTTGTTTCCTGGCTTCCCAAAGAGCTGGAAGCAAGATGCTCTGGGGCCCAACTCGACCTTTGGAAAGAAGCCTGCACGTTGTGCCTTTCAGCTCTAGGGAAATGTAGCACACCCACAGCAGAAGTTCTGCTTCAGCCAGATGAGGACTGCAAAGAAACTGCGTTTCACAGGCCTTTGGAAGAGATGTTCCCACTAGGCTGTAAGAGCACTGTGCAGAGCGAGTTGTTTCTTAGCTTCCCAAAGAGCTGGAAGCAAGATGCTGTGGGGCCCAACTCTCCCTTTGGAAAGAAGCCTGCACGTTGTGCCTCTCAGCTTTAGGGCAATGTAGCACACCCAGAGCAGAAGTTCTGCTTCAGCCATATCAGGCCTGCAAAGAAACTGCGTTTCACAGGCCTTTGTAAGAGATGTTCCCGGTAGGCTGTGAGAGCACTGTGCAGAGCGAGTTGTTTCTTAGCTTCCCAAAGAGCTGGAAGCAAGATGCTCTGGGGCCCAACTCGCCCTTTGGAAAGAAGCCTGCACGTTGTGCATTTCTGCTCTAGGGCAATGTAGCACACCCAGCGCAGAAGTTCTGCTTCATCCAGATCAGGCCTGCAAAGAAACTGCGTTTCACAGGCCTTTGTAAGTGGTGTTCCCGGTAGGCTGCAAGAGAACTTTGCAGAGAGAGTTGTTTCTTAGCTTCCCAAAGAGCTGGAAGCAAGATGCTCTTGGGCCCAACTCGCCGTTTGGAAAGAAGCCAGCACGTTGTGCCTTTCAGCTCTAGGGCAATGCAGAACACCAGAGCAGAAGTTCTGCTTCAGCCAGATCAGGCCTGCAAAGAAACTGGGTTTCACAGGCCTTTGTAAGAGATGTTCCCGGTAGGCTGTAAGAGCACTGTGCAGAGCGAGTGGTTTCTTAGCTTCCCAAAGAGCTGGAAGCAAGATGCTGTGGGGCCCAACTCGCCCTTTGGAAAGAAGCCTGTAAGTTGTGCCTTTCAGCTCTAGGGCAAAGTAGCACACCCAGAGCAGAAGTCCTACTTCAGCCAGATCAGGCCTGCAAAGAAACTGCGTTTCACAGGCCTTTGGAAGAGATGTTCCCGGTAGGCTGTAAGAGCACTGTGCAGAGCGAGTGGTTTCTAGCTTCCCAAAGAGCTGGAAGCAAGATGCTGTGGGGCCCAACTCGCCCTTTGGAAAGCAGCCTGCACGTTGTGCCTTTCAGCTCTAGGGCAAAGTAGCACACCCAGAGCAGAAGTCCTACTTCAGCCAGATCAGGCCTGCAAAGAAACTGCGTTTCACAGGCCTTTGGAAGAGATGTTCCCGGTAGGCTGTAAGAGCACCGTGCAGAGCGAGTTGTTTCTTAGCTTCCCAAAGAGCTGGAAGCAAGATGCTGTGGGGCCCAACTCGCCCTTTGGAAAGAAGCCTACACGTTGTGCCTTTCAGCTCTAGAGCAAAGTAGCACACCCAGAGCAGAAGTCCTACTTCAGCCGGATCAGGCCTGCAAAGAAACTGCGTTTGACAGGCCTTTGGAAGAGAGGTTCCCGGTAGGCTGTAAGAGCACTGTGCAGAGCGAGTTGTTTCTTAGCTTCCCAAAGAGCTGGAAGCAAGATGCTGTGGGGCCCAACTCGCCCTTTGGAAAGAAGCCTGCACGTTGTGCCTTTCAGCTCTAGGGCAAAGTAGCACACCCAGAGCAGAAGTCCTACTTCAGCCAGATCAGGTCTGCAAAGAAACTGCGTTTGACAGGCCTTTGGAAGAGATGTTCCCGGTAGGCTGTAAGAGCACTGTGCAGAGCGAGTTGTTTCTTAGCTTCCCAAAGAGCTGGAAGCAAGATGCTGTGGGGCCCACCTGGCCCTTTGCAAAGAAGCCTGCACGTTGTGCCTTTCAGCTCTAAGGCAATGTAGCACACCCAGAGCAGAAGTCCTACTTCAGCCAGATCAGGCCTGCAAAGACACTGCGTTTCAGAGGCCTTTGGAAGAGATGTTCCCACTAGGCTGTAAGAGCACTGTGCAGAGCGAGTGGTTTCTTAGCTTCCCAAAGAGCTGGAAGCAAGATGCTGTGGGGCCCAACTCGCCCTTTGGAAAGAAGCCTGCACGTTGTGCCTTTCAGCTCTAGGGCAAAGTAGCACACCCAGAGCAGAAGTCCTACTTCAGCCAGATCAGGCCTGCAAAGAAACTGCGTTTCACAGGCCTTTGTAAGAGATGTTCCCGGTAGGCTGTAAGAGCACTGTGCAGAGCTAGTTGTTTTTTAGCTTGTCAAAGAGCTGGAAGCAAGATGCTCTGGGGAACAACTCGCCCTTTGGAAAGAAGCCTGCACGTTGTGACTTTCAGCTCTAGGGCATTGTAGAACAACAGAGCAGAAGTTCTGCTTCAGCCAGATCAGGCCTGCAAAGAAACTGCGTTTCACAGGCCTTTGTAAGAGATGTTCACTGTAGGCTGTAAGAGCACTGTGCAGAGCAAGTTGTTTCTTAGCTTCCCAAAGAGCTGGAAGCAAGAAGCTCTGGGGCCCAACTCGCCCTTTGGAAAGAAGCCTGCACGTTTTGCCTTTCAGCTCTAGGGCAATGTAAAGCACCCAGAGCAGAAGTTCTACTTCAGCCAGATCAGTCCTGCAGAGAGACTGCGTTTCACAGGCCTTTGTAAGTGATGTTCCCGGTAGGCTGTAAGAGCACTGTGCAGAGCGAGTTGTTTCTTAGCTTCCCAAAGAGCTGGAAGCAAGATGCTTTGGGGCCCAACTCGCCCTTTGGAAAGAAGCCTGCACGTTGTGCCTTTCTGATCTAGGGCAATGTAGCACACCCAGAGCAGAAGTTCTGCTTCAGCCAGATCAGGCCTGCAAAGAAACTGCGTTTCACAGGCCTTTGGAAGAGATGTTCCCGGTAGGCTGTAAGAGCACTGTGCAGAGCGAGTTGTTTCTTAGCTTCCCAAAGAGATGGAAGCAAGACGCTCTGGGGCCCAACTCGCCCTTTGGAAAGAAGCCTGCACGTTGTGCCATTCAGCTCTAGGGCAATGAAGCACACCCAGAGCAGAAGTTCTGCTTCATCCATATGAGGCCTGCAAAGAAATTGGGTTTCACAGGCCTTTGTAAGAGATGTACCCGGTAGGCTCTAAGAGCACTGTGCAGAGCGAGTTGTTTCTTAGCTTCCAAAAAGAGCTGGAAGCAAGATGCTCTGGGGCCGAACTCGCCCTTTGGAAAGAAGCCTGCACGTTGTGCCTTTCTGCTCTGGGGCAATGTAGCACACCCAGAGCTGAAGTTCTGATTCAGCCAGAACTGGCCTGCAAAGAAACTGCGTTTCACAGGCCTTTGGAAGAGATGTTCCCGGTAGGCTGTAAGAGCACTGTGTAGAGCGAGTTGTTTCTTAGCTTCCCAAAGAGCTGGAAGCAAGATGCTGTGTGGCCCAACTCGCCCTTTGGAAAGAAGCCTGCACGTTGTGCCTTTCAGCTCTAGGGCAAAGTAGCACACCCAGAGCAGAAGTCCTACTTCAGCCAGATCAGGCCTGCAAAGAAACTGCGTTTCACAGGCCTTTGGAAGAGATGTTCCCGGTAGGCTGTAAGAGCACTGTGCAGAGCGAGTTGTTTCTTAGCTTCCCAAAGAGCTGGAAGCAAGATGCTGTGGGGCCCAACTCGCCCTTTGGAAAGAAGCCTGCACGTTGTGCCTTTCAGCTCTACGGCAAAGTAGCACACCCAGAGCAGAAGTCCTACTTCAGCCAGATCAGGCCTGCAAAGAAACTGCGTTTGACAGGCCTTTGGAAGAGATGTTCCCGGTAGGCTGTAAGAGCACTGTGTAGAGCGAGTGGTTTCTCAGCTTCCCAAAGAGCTGGAAGCAAGATGCTGTGGGGCCCAACTCGCCCTTTGGAAAGAAGCCTGCACGTTGTGCCTTTCAGCTCTAGGGCAAAGTAGCACACCCAGAGCAGAAGTCCTACTTCAGCCAGATCAGGCCTGCAAAGAAACTGCGTTTGACAGGCCTTTGGAAGAGATGTTCCCGGTAGGCTGTAAGAGCACTGTGCAGAGCGAGTTGTTTCTCAGCTTCCCAAAGAGCTGGAAGCAAGATGCTGTGGGGCCCAACTCGCCCTTTGGAAAGAAGCCTGCACGTTGTGCCTTTCAGCTCTAGGGCAAGGTAGCACACCCAGAGCAGAAGTTCTGATTCAGCCAGATCAGGCCTGCAAAGAAACTGCTTTTCACAGGCCTTTGTAAGAGATGTACCCGGTAGGCTGTAAGAGCACTGTGCAGAGCGAGTTGTTTCTTAGCTTCCCAAAGAGCTGGAAGCAAGATGCTCTGGGGCCCAACACGCCCTTTGGAAAGAAGCCTGCACGTTGTGCCTTTCTGCTCTAGGGCAATGTAGCACACCCAGAGCAGAAGTTCTGCTTCAGCCAGATCAGGCCTGCAAAGAAACTGCGTTTCACAGGCCTTTGTAAGAGATGTTCCCGGTAGGCTGTAAGAGCCCTGTGCAGAGCGAGTTGTTTCTTACCTTCCCAAAGAGCTGGAAGCAAGATTCTCTGGGTCCCAACTCGCCCTTTGGAAAGAAGCCTGCACGTTTTGCCTTTCAGCTCTAGGGCAATGTAGCACACCCAGAGCAGAAGTTCTGCTTCAGCCATATCAGGCCTGCAAAGAAACTGGGTTTCACAGGCCTTTGTAAGAGATGTTCCCGGTAGCCTGTAAGAGCACTGTGCAGAGCGAGTTGTTTCTTACCTTCCCAAAGAGCTGGAAGCAAGATGCTCTGGGGCCCAACTCGCCCTTTGGAAAGAAGCCTGCACCTTGTGCCTTTCAGCTCTAGGGCAATGCAGAACACCAGAGCAGAAGTTCTGCTTCAGCCAGATCAGGCCTGCAAAGAAACTGGGTTTCACAGGCCTTTGTAAGAGATGTTCCCGGTAGGCTGTAAGAGCACTGTGCAGAGCGAGTTGTTTCTTGGCTTCCCAAAGAGCTGGAAGCAAGATGCTCTGGGGCCCAACTCGACCTTTGGAAAGAAGCCTGCACCTTGTGCCTTTCAGCTCTAGGGCAATGTAGCACACCCAGAGCAGAAGTTCTGCTTCAGCCAGATCAGGCCTGCAAAGAAACTGCGTTTCACAGGCCTTTGTAAGAGATGTACCCGGTAGGTTGTAAGAGCACTGTGCAGAGCGAGTTGTTTCTTAGCTTCCCAAAGAGATGGAAGCAAGATGCTCTGGGGCCCAACTCGCCCTTTGGAAAGAAGCCTGCACGTTGTGCCTTTCTGCTCTAGGGAAATGTAGCACACCCAGAGCAGTAGTTCTGCTGCAGCCAGATGACGCCTGCAAAGAAACTGCATTTCACAGGCCTTTGTAAGAGATTTTCCCGGTAGGCTGTGAGAGCACTGTGCAGAGCGAGTTGTTTCCTGGCTTCCCAAAGAGCTGGAAGCAAGATGCTCTGGGGCCCAACTCGACCTTTGGAAAGAAGCCTGCACGTTGTGCCTTTCAGCTCTAGGGCAATGTAGCACACCCAGAGCAGAAGTTCTGCTTCAGCCAGTCAGGCCTGCGAAGAAACTGCATTTCACAGGCCTTTGTAAGAGATGTTCCCGGTAGGCTGTAAGAGCACTGTGCAGAGCGAGTTGTTTCTTAGCTTCCCAAAGAGCTGGAAGCAAGATGCTCTGGGGCCCAACTCGACCTTTGGAAAGAAGCCTGCACGTTGTGCCTTTCAGCTCTATGGCAATGTAGCACACCCAGCGCAGAAGTTCTGCTTCATCCAGATCAGGCCTGCAAAGAAACTGCGTTTCACAGGCCTTTGTAAGAGATGTTCCCGGTAGGCTGTAAGAGCACTGTGCAGAGCGACTTGTTTCTTATCTTCCCAAAGAGCTGGAAGCAAGATGCTCTGGGGCCCAACTCGCCCTTTGGAAAGAAGCCTGCACGTTGTGCCTTTCTGCTATAGGGAAATGTACCACACCCAGAGGAGAAGTTCAGCTTCAGCCAGATAAGGCCTGCAAAGAAACTGCGTTTCACAGGCCCTTGTAAGAGATGTTCCAGGTAGGCTGTAAGATCACTGTGCAGAGTGAGTTGTTTCTTAGCTTCCCAAAGAGCTGGAAGCAAGATGCTCTGGGGCCCAACTCGCCCTTTGGACAGAAGCCTGCACGTTGTGCCTTTCAGCTCTAGCGAAATGTAGCACACCCAGAGCAGAAGTTCTGCTTCAGCCAGATGAGGCCTGCAAAGAAACAGCGTTTCACAGGGCTTTGTAAGAGATGTACCCGGTAGGCTGTAAGAGCACTGTGCAGAGCGAGTTGTTTCTTAGCTTCCCAAAGAGCTGGAAGCAAGATGCTCTGGGGCCCAACTCGACCTTTGGAAAGAAGCCTGCACGTTGTGCCTTTCAGCTCTATGGCAATGTAGCACACCCAGCGCAGAAGTTCTGCTTCATCCAGATCAGGCCTGCAAAGAAACTGCGTTTCACAGGCCTTTGTAAGAGATGTTCCAGGTAGGCTGTAAGAGCACTGTGCAGAGCGACTTGTTTCTTATCTTCCCAAAGAGCTGGAAGCAAGATGCTCTGGGGCCCAACTCGCCCTTTGGAAAGAAGCCTGCACGTTGTGCCTTTCAGCTCTAGGGCAATGTAGCACACCCAGAGCAGAAGTTCTGATTCAGCCAGATCAGGCCTGCAAAGAAACTGCGTTTCACAGGCCTTTGTAAGAGATGTTCCCGGTAGGCTGTAAGAGCACTGTGCAGAGCGAGTTGTTTCTTAGCTTCCCAAAGAGCTGGAAGCAAGATGCTCTGGGGCCGAACTCACCCTTTGGAAAGAAGCCTGCACGTTTTGCCTTTCATCTCTAGGGCAATGTAGAGCACCCAGAGCAGAAGTTCTACTTCAGCCAGATCAGTCCTGCAGAGAAACTGCGTTTCACAGGCCTTTGTAAGTGATGTTCCCGGTAGGCTGTAAGAGCACTGTGCAGAGCGAGTTGTTTCTTAGCTTCCCAAAGAGCTGGAAGCAAGATGCTCTGGGGCCCAACTCGCCCTTTGGAAAGAAGCCTGCACGTTGTGCCTTTCTGATCTAGGGCAATGTAGCACACCAAGAGCAGAAGTTCTGATTCAGACAGATCAGGCCTGCAAAGAAACTGCGTTTCACAGGCCTTTGTAAGAGATGTTCCCGGTAGGCTGTAAGAGCACTGTGCAGAGCGAGTTGTTTCTTAGCTTCCCAAAGAGCTGGAAGCAAGATGCTCAGGGGCCCAACTCGCCCTTTGGAAAGAAGCCTGCACGTTCTGCCTTTCAGCTCTAGGGCAATGTAGCACACCCAGAGCAGAAGTTCTGCTTCAGCCAGATCAGGCCTGCAAAGAAACTGGGTTTCACAGGCCTTTGTAAGAGATGTACCCGGTAGGCTCTAAGAGCACTGTGCAGAGCGACTTGTTTCTTAGCTTCCCAAAGAGCTGGAAGCAAGATGCTCTGGGGCCCAATTCACCCTTTGGAAAGAAGCCTTCACGTTGTGCCTTTCTGTTCTAGGGCAATGTAGCACACCCAGAGCAGAAGTTCTGCTTCAGCCAGATCAGGCCTGCAAAGAAACTGCGTTTCACAGGCCTTTGTAAGAGATGTTCCCGGTAGGCTGTAAGAGCACTGTGCAGAGCGAGTTGTTTTTTAGCTTGTCAAAGAGCTGGAAGCAAGATGCTCTGGGGACCAACTCGCCCTTTGGAAAGAAGCCTGCACGTTGTGACTTTCAGCTCTAGGGCATTGTAGAACAACAGAGCAGAAGTTCTGCTTCAGCCAGATCAGGCCTGCAAAGAAACTGCGTTTCACAGGCCTTTGTAAGAGATGTTCCCGGTAGGCTGTAAGAGCACTGTGCAGAGCGAGTTGTTTCTTATCTTCCCAAAGAGCTGGAAGCAAGATGCTCTGGGGCCCAACTCGCCCTTTGGAAAGAAGCCTGCACGTTGTGTCTTTCAGCTCTAGGGCAATGTAGCACACCCAGAGCAGAAGTTCTGATTCAGCCAGATCAGGCCTGCAAAGAAACTGCGTTTCACAGGCCTTTGTAAGAGATGTACCAGGTAGGCTGTAAGAGCACTGTGCAGAGCGAGTTGTTTCTTCGCTTCCCAAAGAGCTGGAAGCAAGATGCTCTGGGGCCCAACACGCCCTTTGGAAAGAAGCCTGCACGTTGTGCCTTTCTGCTCTAGGGAAATGTAGCACACCCAGAGCAGAAGTTCAGCTTCAGCCAGATAAGGCCTGCAAAGAAACTGCGTTTCACAGGCCTTTGTAAGAGATGTTCCCGGTAGGCTGTAAGATCACTGTGCAGAGCGAGTTGTTTCTTAGCTTCCCAAAGAGCTGGAAGCAAGATGCTCTGGGGCCCAACTCGCCCTTTGGAAAGAAGCCTGCACGTTGTGCCTTTCTGCTCTAGGGCAATGTAGCACAGCCAGAGCAGAAGTTGTACTTCAGGCAGATCAGTCCTGCAAAGGAACTGCGTTTCACAGGCCTTTGTAGGTGATGTTCCCGGTAGGCTGTAAGAGCACTTTGCAGAGCGAGTTGTTTCTTAGCTTCCCAAAGAGCTGGAGCAAGATGCTCTGGGGCCCAACTCGCCCTTTGGAAAGAAGCCTGCACGTTGTGCCTTTCAGCTCTAGGGCAATGTAGCACACCCAGAGCAGAAGTTCTGCTTCATCCATATGAGGCCTGCAAAGAAACTGGGTTTCACAGGCCTTTGTAAGAGATGTTCCCGGTAGGCTGTAAGAGCACTGTGCAGAGCGAGTTGTTTCTTAGCTTCCCAAAGAGCTGGAAGCAAGATTCTCTGGGGCCCAATTCACCCTTTGGAAAGAAGCCTTCACGTTGTGCCTTTCTGTTCTAGGGCAATGTAGCACACCCAGAGCAGAAGTTCTGCTTCAGCCAGATCAGGCCTGCAAAGAAACTGCGTTTCACAGGCCTTTGTAAGAGATGTTCCCGGTAGGCTGTAAGAGCACTGTGCAGAGCGAGTTGTTTTTTAGCTTGTCAAAGAGCTGGAAGCAAGATGCTCTGGGGACCAACTCGCCCTTTGGAAAGAAGCCTGCACGTTTGACTTTCAGCTCTAGGGCATTGTAGAACAACAGAGCAGAAGTTCTGCTTCAGCCAGATCAGGCCAGCAAAGAAACTGCGTTTCACAGGCCTTTGTAAGAGATGTTCCCGGTAGGCTGTAAGAGCACTGTGCAGAGCGAGTTGTTTCTTAGCTTCCCAAAGAGCTGGAAGCAAGATGCTCTGGGGCCCAACTCGCCCTTTGGAAAGAAGCCTGCACGTTGTGCCTTTCTGCTCTAGGGCAATGTAGCACACCCAGAGCAGAAGTTCAGCTTCTGCCAGATAAGGCCTGCAAAGAAACTGCGTTTCACAGGCCTTTGTAAGAGATGTTCCCGGTAGGCTGTAAGAGCACTGTGCAGAGCGAGATGTTTCTTATCTTCCCAAAGAGCTGGAAGCAAGATGCTCTGGGGCCCAACTCGCCCTTTGGAAAGAAGCCTGCACGTTGTGCCTTTCTGCTCTAGGGCAATGTAGCACACCCAGAGCAGAAGTTCCTCTTCTGCCAGATAAGTCCTGCAAAGGAACTGCGTTTCACATGCCTTTGTAAGAGATGTTCCCGGTAGGCTGTAAGATCACTGTGCAGAGCGAGTTGTTTCTTAGCTTCCCAAAGAGCTGGAAGCAAGATGCTCTGGGGCCCAACTCGCCCTTTGGAAAGAAGCCTGCACGTTGTGTCTTTCAGCTCTAGGGCAATGTAGCAAACCCAGAGCAGAAGTTCTGATTCAGCCAGATCAGGCCTGCAAAGAAACTGCGTTTCACAGGCCTTTGTAAGAGATGTACCCGGTAGGCTGTAAGAGCACTGTGCAGAGCGAGTTGTTTCTTAGCTTCCCAAAGAGCTGGAAGCAAGATGCTCTGGGGCCCAACACGCCCTTTGGAAAGAAGCCTGCACGTTGTGCCTTTCTGCTCTAGGGCAATGTAGCACACCCAGAGCAGAAGTTCAGCTTCAGCCAGATAAGGCCTGCAAAGAAACTGCGTTTCACAGGCCTTTGTAAGAGATGTTCCCGGTAGGCTGTAAGATCACTGTGCAGAGCGAGTTGTTTCTTAGCTTCCCAAAGAGCTGGAAGCAAGATGCTCTGGGGCCCAACTCGCCCTTTGGAAAGAAGCCTGCACGTTGTGCCTTTCTGCTCTAGGGCAATGTAGCACAGCCAGAGCAGAAGTTGTACTTCAGGCAGATCAGTCCTGCAAAGGAACTGCGTTTCACAGGCCTTTGTAAGTGATGTTCCTGGTAGGCTGTAAGAGCACTGTGCAGAGCGAGTTGTTTCTTAGCTTCCCAAAGAGCTGGAAGCAAGATGCTCTGGGGCCCAACTCGCCCTTTGGAAAGAAGCCTGCACGTTGTGCCTTTCAGCTTTAGGGCAATGTAGCACACCCAGAGCAGTAGTTCTGCTGCAGCCAGATGACGCCTGCAAAGAAACTGCATTTCACAGGCCTTTGTAAGAGATGTTCCCGGTAGGCTGTGAGAGCACTGTGCAGAGCGAGTTGTTTCCTGGCTTCCCAAAGAGCTGGAAGCAAGATGCTCTGGGGCCCAACTCGACCTTTGGAAAGAAGCCTGCACGTTGTGCCTTTCAGCTCTAGGGAAATGTAGCACACCCACAGCAGAAGTTCTGCTTCAGCCAGATGAGGACTGCAAAGAAACTGCGTTTCACAGGCCTTTGGAAGAGATGTTCCCACTAGGCTGTAAGAGCACTGTGCAGAGCGAGTTGTTTCTTAGCTTCCCAAAGAGCTGGAAGCAAGATGCTGTGGGGCCCTACTCTCCCTTTGGAAAGAAGCCTGCACGTTGTGCCTCTCAGCTTTAGGGCAATGTAGCACACCCAGAGCAGAAGTTCTGCTTCAGCCATATCAGGCCTGCAAAGAAACTGCGTTTCACAGGCCTTTGTAAGAGATGTTCCCGGTAGGCTGTGAGAGCACTGTGCAGCGCGAGTTGTTTCTTAGCTTCCCAAAGAGCTGGAAGCAAGATGCTCTGGGGCCCAACTCGCCCTTTGGAAAGAAGCCTGCACGTTGTGCATTTCTGCTCTAGGGCAATGTAGCACACCCAGCGCAGAAGTTCTGCTTCATCCAGATCAGGCCTGCAAAGAAACTGCGTTTCACAGGCCTTTGTAAGTGGTGTTCCCGGTAGGCTGCAAGAGAACTTTGCAGAGAGAGTTGTTTCTTAGCTTCCCAAAGAGCTGGAAGCAAGATGCTCTTGGGCCCAACTCGCCGTTTGGAAAGAAGCCAGCACGTTGTGCCTTTCAGCTCTAGGGCAATGCAGAACACCAGAGCAGAAGTTCTGCTTCAGCCAGATCAGGCCTGCAAAGAAACTGGGTTTCACAGGCCTTTGTAAGAGATGTTCCCGGTAGGCTGTAAGAGCACTGTGCAGAGCGAGTTGTTTCTTGGCTTCCCAAAGATCTGGAAGCAAGATGCTCTGGGGCCCAACTGGCCCTTTGCAAAGAAGCCTGCACGTTGTGCCTTTCAGCTTTAGGGCAATGTAGCACACCCAGAGCAGTAGTTCTGCTGCAGCCAGATGACGCCTGCAAAGAAACTGCATTTCACAGGCCTTTGTAAGAGATTTTCCCGGTAGGCTGTGAGAGCACTGTGCAGAGCGAGTTGTTTCCTGGCTTCCCAAAGAGCTGGAAGCAAGATGCTCTGGGGCCCAACTCGACCTTTGGAAAGAAGCCTGCACGTTGTGCCTTTCAGCTCTAGGGCAATGTAGCACACCCAGAGCAGAAGTTCTGATTCAGCCAGATCAGGCCTGCAAAGAAACTGCGTTTCACAGGCCTTTGTAAGAGATGTTCCCGGTAGGCTGTAAGAGCACTGTGCAGAGCGAGTTGTTTCTTAGCTTCCCAAAGAGCTGGAAGCAAGATGCTCTGGGGCCGAACTCACCCTTTGGAAAGAAGCCTGCACGTTTTGCCTTTCATCTCTAGGGCAATGTAGAGCACCCAGAGCAGAAGTCCTACTTCAGCCAGATCAGTCCTGCAGAGAAACTGCGTTTCACAGGCCTTTGTAAGTGATGTTCCCGGTAGGCTGTAAGAGCACTGTGCAGAGCGAGTTGTTTCTTAGCTTCCCAAAGAGCTGGAAGCAAGATGCTCTGGGGCCCAACTCGCCCTTTGGAAAGAAGCCTGCACGTTGTGCCTTTCTGATCTAGGGCAATGTAGCACACCAAGAGCAGAAGTTCTGCTTCAGACAGATCAGGCCTGCAAAGAAACTGCGTTTCACAGGCCTTTGTAAGAGATGTTCCCGGTAGGCTGTAAGAGCACTGTGCAGAGCGAGTTGTTTCTTAGCTTCCCAAAGAGCTGGAAGCAAGATGCTGTGGGGCCCAACTGGCCCTTTGCAAAGAAGCCTGCACGTTGTGCCTTTCAGCTCTAAGGCAATGTAGCACACCCAGAGCAGAAGTCCTACTTCAGCCAGATCAGGCCTGCAAAGACACTGCGTTTCAGAGGCCTTTGGAAGAGATGTTCCCACTAGGCTGTAAGAGCACTGTGCAGAGCGAGTGGTTTCTTAGCTTCCCAAAGAGCTGGAAGCAAGATGCTGTGGGGCCCAACTCGCCCTTTGGAAAGAAGCCTGCACGTTGTGCCTTTCAGCTCTAGGGCAAAGTAGCACACCCAGAGCAGAAGTCCTACTTCAGCCAGATCAGGCCTGCAAAGAAACTGCGTTTCACAGGCCTTTGTAAGAGATGTTCCCGGTAGGCTGTAAGAGCACTGTGCAGAGCTAGTTGTTTTTTAGCTTGTCAAAGAGCTGGAAGCAAGATGCTCTGGGGAACAACTCGCCCTTTGGAAAGAAGCCTGCACGTTGTGACTTTCAGCTCTAGGGCATTGTAGAACAACAGAGCAGAAGTTCTGCTTCAGCCAGATCAGGCCTGCAAAGAAACTGCGTTTCACAGGCCTTTGTAAGAGATGTTCCCTGTAGGCTGTAAGAGCACTGTGCAGAGCAAGTTGTTTCTTAGCTTCCCAAAGAGCTGGAAGCAAGAAGCTCTGGGGCCCAACTCGCCCTTTGGAAAGAAGCCTGCACGTTTTGCCTTTCAGCTCTAGGGCAATGTAAAGCACCCAGAGCAGAAGTTCTACTTCAGCCAGATCAGTCCTGCAGAGAGACTGCGTTTCACAGGCCTTTGTAAGTGATGTTCCCGGTAGGCTGTAAGAGCACTGTGCAGAGCGAGTTGTTTCTTAGCTTCCCAAAGAGCTGGAAGCAAGATGCTGTGGGGCCCAACTCGCCCTTTGGAAAGAAGCCTGCACGTTGTGCCTTTCAGCTCTAGGGCAAAGTAGCACACCCAGAGCAGAAGTCCTACTTCAGCCAGATCAGGCATGCAAAGAAACTGCGTTTCACAGGCCTTTGGAAGAGATGTTCCCGGTAGGCTGTAACAGCACTGTGCAGAGCGAGTTGTTTCTTAGCTTCCCAAAGAGCTGGAAACAAGATGCTCTGGGGCCGAACTCGCCCTTTGGAAAGAAGCCTGCACGTTGTGCCTTTCTGCTCTAGGGAAATGTAGCACACCCAGAGGAGAAGTTCAGCTTCAGCCAGATAAGGCCTGCAAAGAAACTGCGTTTCACAGGCCCTTGTAAGAGATGTTCCCGGTAGGCTGTAAGATCACTGTGCAGAGCGAGTTGTTTCTTAGCTTCCCAAAGAGCTGGAAGCAAGATGCTCTGGGGCCCAACTCGCCCTTTGGAAAGAATCCTGCACGTTGTGCCTTTCTGATCTAGGGCAATGTAGCACACCAAGAGCAGAAGTTCTGCGTCAGCCAGATCAGGCCTGCAAAGAAACTGCGTTTCACAGGCCTTTGTAAGAGATGTTCCCGGTAGGCTGTAAGAGCACTGTGCAGAGCGAGTGGTTTCTTAGCTTCCCAAAGAGCTGGAAGCAAGATGCTGTGGGGCCCAACTCGCCCTTTGGAAAGAAGCCTGCACGTTGTGCCTTTCAGCTCTAGGGCAAAGTAGCACACCCAGAGCAGAAGTCCTACTTCAGCCAGATCAGGCCTGCAAAGAAACTGCGTTTCACAGGCCTTTGGAAGAGATGTTCCCGGTAGGCTGTAAGAGCACTGTGCAGAGCGAGTTGTTTCTTAGCTTCCCAAAGAGCTGGAAGCAAGATGCTGTGGGGCCCAACTCGCCCTTTGGAAAGAAGCCTGCACGTTGTGCCTTTCAGCTCTAGGGCAAAGTAGCACACCCAGAGCAGAAGTGCTACTTCAGCCACATCAGGCCTGCAAAGAAACTGTGTTTCACAGGCCTTTGGAAGAGATGTTGCCGGTAGGCTGTAAGAGCACTGTGCAGAGCGAGTTGTTTACTGGCTTCCCAAAGAGCTGGAAGCAAGATGCTCTGGGGCCCAACTCGACCTTTGGAAAGAAGCCTTCACGTTGTGCCTTTCTGTTCTAGGGCAATGTAGCACACCCAGAGCAGAAGTTCTGCTTCAGCCAGATCAGGCCTGCAAAGAAACTGCGTTTCACAGGCCTTTGTAAGAGATGTTCCCGGTAGGCTGTAAGAGCACTGTGCAGAGCGAGTTGTTTTTTAGCTTGTCAAAGAGCTGGAAGCAAGATGCTCTGGGGACCAACTCGCCCTTTGGAAAGAAGCCTGCACGTTTGACTTTCAGCTCTAGGGCATTGTAGAACAACAGAGCAGAAGTTCTGCTTCAGCCAGATCAGGCCAGCAAAGAAACTGCGTTTCACAGGCCTTTGTAAGAGATGTTCCCGGTAGGCTGTAAGAGCACTGTGCAGAGCGAGTTGTTTCTTAGCTTCCCAAAGAGCTGGAAGCAAGATGCTCTGGGGCCCAACTCGCCCTTTGGAAAGAAGCCTGCACGTTGTGCCTTTCTGCTCTAGGGCAATGTAGCACACCCAGAGCAGAAGTTCAGCTTCTGCCAGATAAGGCCTGCAAAGAAACTGCGTTTCACAGGCCTTTGTAAGAGATGTTCCCGGTAGGCTGTAAGAGCACTGTGCAGAGCGAGATGTTTCTTATCTTCCCAAAGAGCTGGAAGCAAGATGCTCTGGGGCCCAACTCGCCCTTTGGAAAGAAGCCTGCACGTTGTGCCTTTCTGCTCTAGGGCAATGTAGCACACCCAGAGCAGAAGTTCCTCTTCTGCCAGATAAGTCCTGCAAAGGAACTGCGTTTCACATGCCTTTGTAAGAGATGTTCCCGGTAGGCTGTAAGATCACTGTGCAGAGCGAGTTGTTTCTTAGCTTCCCAAAGAGCTGGAAGCAAGATGCTCTGGGGCCCAACTCGCCCTTTGGAAAGAAGCCTGCACGTTGTGTCTTTCAGCTCTAGGGCAATGTAGCAAACCCAGAGCAGAAGTTCTGATTCAGCCAGATCAGGCCTGCAAAGAAACTGCGTTTCACAGGCCTTTGTAAGAGATGTACCCGGTAGGCTGTAAGAGCACTGTGCAGAGCGAGTTGTTTCTTAGCTTCCCAAAGAGCTGGAAGCAAGATGCTCTGGGGCCCAACACGCCCTTTGGAAAGAAGCCTGCACGTTGTGCCTTTCTGCTCTAGGGCAATGTAGCACACCCAGAGCAGAAGTTCAGCTTCAGCCAGATAAGGCCTGCAAAGAAACTGCGTTTCACAGGCCTTTGTAAGAGATGTTCCCGGTAGGCTGTAAGATCACTGTGCAGAGCGAGTTGTTTCTTAGCTTCCCAAAGAGCTGGAAGCAAGATGCTCTGGGGCCCAACTCGCCCTTTGGAAAGAAGCCTGCACGTTGTGCCTTTCTGCTCTAGGGCAATGTAGCACAGCCAGAGCAGAAGTTGTACTTCAGGCAGATCAGTCCTGCAAAGGAACTGCGTTTCACAGGCCTTTGTAAGTGATGTTCCTGGTAGGCTGTAAGAGCACTGTGCAGAGCGAGTTGTTTCTTAGCTTCCCAAAGAGCTGGAAGCAAGATGCTCTGGGGCCCAACTCGCCCTTTGGAAAGAAGCCTGCACGTTGTGCCTTTCAGCTTTAGGGCAATGTAGCACACCCAGAGCAGTAGTTCTGCTGCAGCCAGATGACGCCTGCAAAGAAACTGCATTTCACAGGCCTTTGTAAGAGATGTTCCCGGTAGGCTGTGAGAGCACTGTGCAGAGCGAGTTGTTTCCTGGCTTCCCAAAGAGCTGGAAGCAAGATGCTCTGGGGCCCAACTCGACCTTTGGAAAGAAGCCTGCACGTTGTGCCTTTCAGCTCTAGGGAAATGTAGCACACCCACAGCAGAAGTTCTGCTTCAGCCAGATGAGGACTGCAAAGAAACTGCGTTTCACAGGCCTTTGGAAGAGATGTTCCCACTAGGCTGTAAGAGCACTGTGCAGAGCGAGTTGTTTCTTAGCTTCCCAAAGAGCTGGAAGCAAGATGCTGTGGGGCCCTACTCTCCCTTTGGAAAGAAGCCTGCACGTTGTGCCTCTCAGCTTTAGGGCAATGTAGCACACCCAGAGCAGAAGTTCTGCTTCAGCCATATCAGGCCTGCAAAGAAACTGCGTTTCACAGGCCTTTGTAAGAGATGTTCCCGGTAGGCTGTGAGAGCACTGTGCAGCGCGAGTTGTTTCTTAGCTTCCCAAAGAGCTGGAAGCAAGATGCTCTGGGGCCCAACTCGCCCTTTGGAAAGAAGCCTGCACGTTGTGCATTTCTGCTCTAGGGCAATGTAGCACACCCAGCGCAGAAGTTCTGCTTCATCCAGATCAGGCCTGCAAAGAAACTGCGTTTCACAGGCCTTTGTAAGTGGTGTTCCCGGTAGGCTGCAAGAGAACTTTGCAGAGAGAGTTGTTTCTTAGCTTCCCAAAGAGCTGGAAGCAAGATGCTCTTGGGCCCAACTCGCCGTTTGGAAAGAAGCCAGCACGTTGTGCCTTTCAGCTCTAGGGCAATGCAGAACACCAGAGCAGAAGTTCTGCTTCAGCCAGATCAGGCCTGCAAAGAAACTGGGTTTCACAGGCCTTTGTAAGAGATGTTCCCGGTAGGCTGTAAGAGCACTGTGCAGAGCGAGTTGTTTCTTGGCTTCCCAAAGATCTGGAAGCAAGATGCTCTGGGGCCCAACTGGCCCTTTGCAAAGAAGCCTGCACGTTGTGCCTTTCAGCTTTAGGGCAATGTAGCACACCCAGAGCAGTAGTTCTGCTGCAGCCAGATGACGCCTGCAAAGAAACTGCATTTCACAGGCCTTTGTAAGAGATTTTCCCGGTAGGCTGTGAGAGCACTGTGCAGAGCGAGTTGTTTCCTGGCTTCCCAAAGAGCTGGAAGCAAGATGCTCTGGGGCCCAACTCGACCTTTGGAAAGAAGCCTGCACGTTGTGCCTTTCAGCTCTAGGGCAATGTAGCACACCCAGAGCAGAAGTTCTGATTCAGCCAGATCAGGCCTGCAAAGAAACTGCGTTTCACAGGCCTTTGTAAGAGATGTTCCCGGTAGGCTGTAAGAGCACTGTGCAGAGCGAGTTGTTTCTTAGCTTCCCAAAGAGCTGGAAGCAAGATGCTCTGGGGCCGAACTCACCCTTTGGAAAGAAGCCTGCACGTTTTGCCTTTCATCTCTAGGGCAATGTAGAGCACCCAGAGCAGAAGTCCTACTTCAGCCAGATCAGTCCTGCAGAGAAACTGCGTTTCACAGGCCTTTGTAAGTGATGTTCCCGGTAGGCTGTAAGAGCACTGTGCAGAGCGAGTTGTTTCTTAGCTTCCCAAAGAGCTGGAAGCAAGATGCTCTGGGGCCCAACTCGCCCTTTGGAAAGAAGCCTGCACGTTGTGCCTTTCTGATCTAGGGCAATGTAGCACACCAAGAGCAGAAGTTCTGCTTCAGACAGATCAGGCCTGCAAAGAAACTGCGTTTCACAGGCCTTTGTAAGAGATGTTCCCGGTAGGCTGTAAGAGCACTGTGCAGAGCGAGTTGTTTCTTAGCTTCCCAAAGAGCTGGAAGCAAGATGCTGTGGGGCCCAACTGGCCCTTTGCAAAGAAGCCTGCACGTTGTGCCTTTCAGCTCTAAGGCAATGTAGCACACCCAGAGCAGAAGTCCTACTTCAGCCAGATCAGGCCTGCAAAGACACTGCGTTTCAGAGGCCTTTGGAAGAGATGTTCCCACTAGGCTGTAAGAGCACTGTGCAGAGCGAGTGGTTTCTTAGCTTCCCAAAGAGCTGGAAGCAAGATGCTGTGGGGCCCAACTCGCCCTTTGGAAAGAAGCCTGCACGTTGTGCCTTTCAGCTCTAGGGCAAAGTAGCACACCCAGAGCAGAAGTCCTACTTCAGCCAGATCAGGCCTGCAAAGAAACTGCGTTTCACAGGCCTTTGTAAGAGATGTTCCCGGTAGGCTGTAAGAGCACTGTGCAGAGCTAGTTGTTTTTTAGCTTGTCAAAGAGCTGGAAGCAAGATGCTCTGGGGAACAACTCGCCCTTTGGAAAGAAGCCTGCACGTTGTGACTTTCAGCTCTAGGGCATTGTAGAACAACAGAGCAGAAGTTCTGCTTCAGCCAGATCAGGCCTGCAAAGAAACTGCGTTTCACAGGCCTTTGTAAGAGATGTTCCCTGTAGGCTGTAAGAGCACTGTGCAGAGCAAGTTGTTTCTTAGCTTCCCAAAGAGCTGGAAGCAAGAAGCTCTGGGGCCCAACTCGCCCTTTGGAAAGAAGCCTGCACGTTTTGCCTTTCAGCTCTAGGGCAATGTAAAGCACCCAGAGCAGAAGTTCTACTTCAGCCAGATCAGTCCTGCAGAGAGACTGCGTTTCACAGGCCTTTGTAAGTGATGTTCCCGGTAGGCTGTAAGAGCACTGTGCAGAGCGAGTTGTTTCTTAGCTTCCCAAAGAGCTGGAAGCAAGATGCTGTGGGGCCCAACTCGCCCTTTGGAAAGAAGCCTGCACGTTGTGCCTTTCAGCTCTAGGGCAAAGTAGCACACCCAGAGCAGAAGTCCTACTTCAGCCAGATCAGGCATGCAAAGAAACTGCGTTTCACAGGCCTTTGGAAGAGATGTTCCCGGTAGGCTGTAACAGCACTGTGCAGAGCGAGTTGTTTCTTAGCTTCCCAAAGAGCTGGAAACAAGATGCTCTGGGGCCGAACTCGCCCTTTGGAAAGAAGCCTGCACGTTGTGCCTTTCTGCTCTAGGGAAATGTAGCACACCCAGAGGAGAAGTTCAGCTTCAGCCAGATAAGGCCTGCAAAGAAACTGCGTTTCACAGGCCCTTGTAAGAGATGTTCCCGGTAGGCTGTAAGATCACTGTGCAGAGCGAGTTGTTTCTTAGCTTCCCAAAGAGCTGGAAGCAAGATGCTCTGGGGCCCAACTCGCCCTTTGGAAAGAATCCTGCACGTTGTGCCTTTCTGATCTAGGGCAATGTAGCACACCAAGAGCAGAAGTTCTGCGTCAGCCAGATCAGGCCTGCAAAGAAACTGCGTTTCACAGGCCTTTGTAAGAGATGTTCCCGGTAGGCTGTAAGAGCACTGTGCAGAGCGAGTGGTTTCTTAGCTTCCCAAAGAGCTGGAAGCAAGATGCTGTGGGGCCCAACTCGCCCTTTGGAAAGAAGCCTGCACGTTGTGCCTTTCAGCTCTAGGGCAAAGTAGCACACCCAGAGCAGAAGTCCTACTTCAGCCAGATCAGGCCTGCAAAGAAACTGCGTTTCACAGGCCTTTGGAAGAGATGTTCCCGGTAGGCTGTAAGAGCACTGTGCAGAGCGAGTTGTTTCTTAGCTTCCCAAAGAGCTGGAAGCAAGATGCTGTGGGGCCCAACTCGCCCTTTGGAAAGAAGCCTGCACGTTGTGCCTTTCAGCTCTAGGGCAAAGTAGCACACCCAGAGCAGAAGTGCTACTTCAGCCACATCAGGCCTGCAAAGAAACTGTGTTTCACAGGCCTTTGGAAGAGATGTTGCCGGTAGGCTGTAAGAGCACTGTGCAGAGCGAGTTGTTTACTGGCTTCCCAAAGAGCTGGAAGCAAGATGCTCTGGGGCCCAACTCGACCTTTGGAAAGAAGCCTGCACGTTGTGCCTTTCAGCTCTAGGGCAATGTAGCACACCCAGAGCAGAAGTTCTGCTTCAGCCAGTCAGGCCTGCGAAGAAACTGCATTTCACAGGCCTTTGTAAGAGATGTTCCCGGTAGGCTGTAAGAGCACTGTGCAGAGCGAGTTGTTTCTTAGCTTCCCAAAGAGCTGGAAGCAAGATGCTCTGGGGCCCAACTCGACCTTTGGAAAGAAGCCTGCACGTTGTGCCTTTCAGCTCTATGGCAATGTAGCACACCCAGCGCAGAAGTTCTGCTTCATCCAGATCAGGCCTGCAAAGAAACTGCGTTTCACAGGCCTTTGTAAGAGATGTTCCCGGTAGGCTGTAAGAGCACTGTGCAGAGCGACTTGTTTCTTATCTTCCCAAAGAGCTGGAAGCAAGATGCTCTGGGGCCCAACTCGCCCTTTGGAAAGAAGCCTGCACGTTGTGCCTTTCTGCTATAGGGAAATGTAGCACACCCAGAGGAGAAGTTCAGCTTCAGCCAGAACTGGCCTGCAAAGAAACTGCGTTTCACAGGCCTTTGGAAGAGATGTTCCCGGTAGGCTGTAAGAGCACTGTGTAGAGCGAGTTGTTTCTTAGCTTCCCAAAGAGCTGGAAGCAAGATGCTGTGGGGCCCAACTCGCCCTTTGGAAAGAAGCCTGCACGTTGTGCCTTTCAGCTCTAGGGCAAAGTAGCACACCCAGAGCAGAAGTCCTACTTCAGCCAGATCAGGCCTGCAAAGAAACTGCGTTTCACAGGCCTTTGGAAGAGATGTTCCCGGTAGGCTGTAAGAGCACTGTGCAGAGCGAGTTGTTTCTTAGCTTCCCAAAGAGCTGGAAGCAAGATGCTGTGGGGCCCAACTCGCCCTTTGGAAAGAAGCCTGCACGTTGTGCCTTTCAGCTCTACGGCAAAGTAGCACACCCAGAGCAGAAGTCCTACTTCAGCCAGATCAGGCCTGCAAAGAAACTGCGTTTGACAGGCCTTTGGAAGAGATGTTCCCGGTAGGCTGTAAGAGCACTGTGCAGAGCGAGTGGTTTCTCAGCTTCCCAAAGAGCTGGAAGCAAGACGCTGTGGGGCCCAACTCGCCCTTTGGAAAGAAGCCTGCACGTTGTGCCTTTCAGCTCTAGGGCAAAGTAGCACACCCAGAGCAGAAGTCCTACTTCAGCCAGATCAGGCCTGCGAAGAAACTGCGTTTGACAGGCCTTTGGAAGAGATGTTCCCGGTAGGCTGTAAGAGCACTGTGCAGAGCGAGCTGTTTCTCAGCTTCCCAAAGAGCTGGAAGCAAGATGCTGTGGGGCCCAACTCGCCCTTTGGAAAGAAGCCTGCACGTTGTGCCTTTCAGCTCTAGGGCAAAGTAGCACACCCAGAGCAGAAGTCCTACTTCAGCCAGATCAGGCCTGCAAAGAAACTGCGTTTCACAGGCCTTTGGAAGAGATGTTCCCGGTAGGCTGTAAGAGCACTGTGCAGAGCGAGTGGTTTCTTAGCTTCCCAAAGAGCTGGAAGCAAGATGCTGTGGGGCCCAACTCGCCCTTTGGAAAGAAGCCTGTAAGTTGTGCCTTTCAGCTCTAGGGCAAAGTAGCACACCCAGAGCAGAAGTCCTACTTCAGCCAGATCAGGCCTGCAAAGAAACTGCGTTTCACAGGCCTTTGGAAGAGATGTTCCCGGTAGGCTGTAAGAGCACTGTGCAGAGCGAGTGGTTTCTAGCTTCCCAAAGAGCTGGAAGCAAGATGCTGTGGGGCCCAACTCGCCCTTTGGAAAGCAGCCTGCACGTTGTGCCTTTCAGCTCTAGGGCAAAGTAGCACACCCAGAGCAGAAGTCCTACTTCAGCCAGATCAGGCCTGCAAAGAAACTGCGTTTCACAGGCCTTTGGAAGAGATGTTCCCGGTAGGCTGTAAGAGCACCGTGCAGAGCGAGTTGTTTCTTAGCTTCCCAAAGAGCTGGAAGCAAGATGCTGTGGGGCCCAACTCGCCCTTTGGAAAGAAGCCTACACGTTGTGCCTTTCAGCTCTAGAGCAAAGTAGCACACCCAGAGCAGAAGTCCTACTTCAGCCGGATCAGGCCTGCAAAGAAACTGCGTTTGACAGGCCTTTGGAAGAGAGGTTCCCGGTAGGCTGTAAGAGCACTGTGCAGAGCGAGTTGTTTCTTAGCTTCCCAAAGAGCTGGAAGCAAGATGCTGTGGGGCCCAACTCGCCCTTTGGAAAGAAGCCTGCACGTTGTGCCTTTCAGCTCTAGGGCAAAGTAGCACACCCAGAGCAGAAGTCCTACTTCAGCCAGATCAGGTCTGCAAAGAAACTGCGTTTGACAGGCCTTTGGAAGAGATGTTCCCGGTAGGCTGTAAGAGCACTGTGCAGAGCGAGTGGTTTCTTAGGTTCCCAAAGAGCTGGAAGCAAGATGCTGTGGGGCCCAACTGGCCCTTTGCAAAGAAGCCTGCACGTTGTGCCTTTCAGCTCTAAGGCAATGTAGCACACCCAGAGCAGAAGTCCTACTTCAGCCAGATCAGGCCTGCAAAGACACTGCGTTTCAGAGGCCTTTGGAAGAGATGTTCCCACTAGGCTGTAAGAGCACTGTGCAGAGCGAGTGGTTTCTTAGCTTCCCAAAGAGCTGGAAGCAAGATGCTGTGGGGCCCAACTCGCCCTTTGGAAAGAAGCCTGCACGTTGTGCCTTTCAGCTCTAGGGCAAAGTAGCACACCCAGAGCAGAAGTCCTACTTCAGCCAGATCAGGCCTGCAAAGAAACTGCGTTTCACAGGCCTTTGTAAGAGATGTTCCCGGTAGGCTGTAAGAGCACTGTGCAGAGCTAGTTGTTTTTTAGCTTGTCAAAGAGCTGGAAGCAAGATGCTCTGGGGAACAACTCGCCCTTTGGAAAGAAGCCTGCACGTTGTGACTTTCAGCTCTAGGGCATTGTAGAACAACAGAGCAGAAGTTCTGCTTCAGCCAGATCAGGCCTGCAAAGAAACTGCGTTTCACAGGCCTTTGTAAGAGATGTTCACTGTAGGCTGTAAGAGCACTGTGCAGAGCAAGTTGTTTCTTAGCTTCCCAAAGAGCTGGAAGCAAGAAGCTCTGGGGCCCAACTCGCCCTTTGGAAAGAAGCCTGCACGTTTTGCCTTTCAGCTCTAGGGCAATGTAAAGCACCCAGAGCAGAAGTTCTACTTCAGCCAGATCAGTCCTGCAGAGAGACTGCGTTTCACAGGCCTTTGTAAGTGATGTTCCCGGTAGGCTGTAAGAGCACTGTGCAGAGCGAGTTGTTTCTTAGCTTCCCAAAGAGCTGGAAGCAAGATGCTTTGGGGCCCAACTCGCCCTTTGGAATGAAGCCTGCACGTTGTGCCTTTCTGATCTAGGGCAATGTAGCACACCCAGAGCAGAAGTTCTGCTTCAGCCAGATCAGGCCTGCAAAGAAACTGCGTTTCACAGGCCTTTGGAAGAGATGTTCCCGGTAGGCTGTAAGAGCACTGTGCAGAGCGAGTTGTTTCTTAGCTTACAAAGAGCTGGAAGCAAGACGCTCTGGGGCCCAACTCGCCCTTTGGAAAGAAGCCTGCACGTTGTGCCATTCAGCTCTAGGGCAATGTAGCACACCCAGAGCAGAAGTTCTGCTTCATCCATATGAGGCCTGCAAAGAAATTGGGTTTCACAGGCCTTTGTAAGAGATGTACCCGGTAGGCTCTAAGAGCACTGTGCAGAGCGAGTTGTTTCTTAGCTTCCAAAAAGAGCTGGAAGCAAGATGCTCTGGGGCCGAACTCGCCCTTTGGAAAGAAGCCTGCACGTTGTGCCTTTCTGCTCTGGGGCAATGTAGCACACCCAGAGCTGAAGTTCTGATTCAGCCAGAACTGGCCTGCAAAGAAACTGCGTTTCACAGGCCTTTGGAAGAGATGTTCCCGGTAGGCTGTAAGAGCACTGTGTAGAGCGAGTTGTTTCTTAGCTTCCCAAAGAGCTGGAAGCAAGATGCTGTGTGGCCCAACTCGCCCTTTGGAAAGAAGCCTGCACGTTGTGCCTTTCAGCTCTAGGGCAAAGTAGCACACCCAGAGCAGAAGTCCTACTTCAGCCAGATCAGGCCTGCAAAGAAACTGCGTTTCACAGGCCTTTGGAAGAGATGTTCCCGGTAGGCTGTAAGAGCACTGTGCAGAGCGAGTTGTTTCTTAGCTTCCCAAAGAGCTGGAAGCAAGATGCTGTGGGGCCCAACTCGCCCTTTGGAAAGAAGCCTGCACGTTGTGCCTTTCAGCTCTACGGCAAAGTAGCACACCCAGAGCAGAAGTCCTACTTCAGCCAGATCAGGCCTGCAAAGAAACTGCGTTTCACAGGCCTTTGGAAGATATGTTCCCGGTAGGCTGTAAGAGCACTGTGCAGAGCGAGTTGTTTCTCAGCTTCCCAAAGAGCTGGAAGCAAGATGCTGTGGGGCCCAACTCGCCCTTTGGAAAGAAGCCTGCACGTTGTGCCTTTCAGCTCTAGGGCAAAGTAGCACACCCAGAGCAGAAGTCCTACTTCAGCCAGATCAGGCCTGCAAAGAAACTGCGTTTCACAGGCCTTTGGAAGAGATGTTCCCGGTAGGCTGTAAGAGCACTGTGCAGAGCGAGTTGTTTCTTAGCTTCCCAAAGAGCTGGAAGCAAGATGCTCTGGGGCCCAACTCGCCCTTTGGAAAGAAGCCTGCACGTTGTGCCTTTCAGCTCTAGGGCAAGGTAGCACACCCAGAGCAGAAGTTCAGCTTCTGCCAGATAAGGCCTGCAAAGAATCTGCGTTTCACAGGCCTTTGTAAGAGATGTTCCCGGTAGGCTGTAAGATCACTGTGCAGAGCGAGTTGTTTCTTAGCTTCCCAAAGAGCTGGAAGCAAGATGCTCTGGGGCCCAACTCGCCCTTTGGAAAGAAGCCTGCACGTTGTGCCTTTCAGCTCTAGGGCAAGGTAGCACACCCAGAGCAGAAGTTCTGATTCAGCCAGATCAGGCCTGCAAAGAAACTGCTTTTCACAGGCCTTTGTAAGAGATGTACCCGGTAGGCTGTAAGAGCACTGTGCAGAGCGAGTTGTTTCTTAGCTTCCCAAAGAGCTGGAAGCAAGATGCTCTGGGGCCCAACACGCCCTTTGGAAAGAAGCCTGCACGTTGTGCCTTTCTGCTCTAGGGCAATGTAGCACACCCAGAGCAGAAGTTCTGCTTCAGCCAGATCAGGCCTGCAAAGAAACTGCGTTTCACAGGCCTTTGTAAGAGATGTTCCCGGTAGGCTGTAAGAGCCCTGTGCAGAGCGAGTTGTTTCTTACCTTCCCAAAGAGCTGGAAGCAAGATTCTCTGGGTCCCAACTCGCCCTTTGGAAAGAAGCCTGCACGTTTTGCCTTTCAGCTCTAGGGCAATGTAGCACACCCAGAGCAGAAGTTCTGCTTCAGCCATATCAGGCCTGCAAAGAAACTGGGTTTCACAGGCCTTTGTAAGAGATGTTCCCGGTAGCCTGTAAGAGCACTGTGCAGAGCGAGTTGTTTCTTACCTTCCCAAAGAGCTGGAAGCAAGATGCTCTGGGGCCCAACTCGCCCTTTGGAAAGAAGCCTGCACCTTGTGCCTTTCAGCTCTAGGGCAATGCAGAACACCAGAGCAGAAGTTCTGCTTCAGCCAGATCAGGCCTGCAAAGAAACTGGGTTTCACAGGCCTTTGTAAGAGATGTTCCCGGTAGGCTGTAAGAGCACTGTGCAGAGCGAGTTGTTTCTTGGCTTCCCAAAGAGCTGGAAGCAAGATGCTCTGGGGCCCAACTCGACCTTTGGAAAGAAGCCTGCACCTTGTGCCTTTCAGCTCTAGGGCAATGTAGCACACCCAGAGCAGAAGTTCTGCTTCAGCCAGATCAGGCCTGCAAAGAAACTGCGTTTCACAGGCCTTTGTAAGAGATGTACCCGGTAGGTTGTAAGAGCACTGTGCAGAGCGAGTTGTTTCTTAGCTTCCCAAAGAGCTGGAAGCAAGATGCTCTGGGGCCCAACTCGCCCTTTGGAAAGAAGCCTGCACGTTGTGCCTTTCTGCTCTAGGGAAATGTAGCACACCCAGAGCAGTAGTTCTGCTGCAGCCAGATGACGCCTGCAAAGAAACTGCATTTCACAGGCCTTTGTAAGAGATTTTCCCGGTAGGCTGTGAGAGCACTGTGCAGAGCGAGTTGTTTCCTGGCTTCCCAAAGAGCTGGAAGCAAGATGCTCTGGGGCCCAACTCGACCTTTGGAAAGAAGCCTGCACGTTGTGCCTTTCAGCTCTAGGGCAATGTAGCACACCCAGAGCAGAAGTTCTGCTTCAGCCAGTCAGGCCTGCGAAGAAACTGCATTTCACAGGCCTTTGTAAGAGATGTTCCCGGTAGGCTGTAAGAGCACTGTGCAGAGCGAGTTGTTTCTTAGCTTCCCAAAGAGCTGGAAGCAAGATGCTCTGGGGCCCAACTCGACCTTTGGAAAGAAGCCTGCACGTTGTGCCTTTCAGCTCTATGGCAATGTAGCACACCCAGCGCAGAAGTTCTGCTTCATCCAGATCAGGCCTGCAAAGAAACTGCGTTTCACAGGCCTTTGTAAGAGATGTTCCCGGTAGGCTGTAAGAGCACTGTGCAGAGCGACTTGTTTCTTATCTTCCCAAAGAGCTGGAAGCAAGATGCTCTGGGGCCCAACTCGCCCTTTGGAAAGAAGCCTGCACGTTGTGCCTTTCTGCTATAGGGAAATGTAGCACACCCAGAGGAGAAGTTCAGCTTCAGCCAGATAAGGCCTGCAAAGAAACTGCGTTTCACAGGCCCTTGTAAGAGATGTTCCCGGTAGGCTGTAAGATCACTGTGCAGAGCGAGTTGTTTCTTAGCTTCCCAAAGAGCTGGAAGCAAGATGCTCTGGGGCCCAACTCGCCCTTTGGACAGAAGCCTGCACGTTGTGCCTTTCAGCTCTAGCGAAATGTAGCACACCCAGAGCAGAAGTTCTGCTTCAGCCAGATGAGGCCTGCAAAGAAACAGCGTTTCACAGGGCTTTGTAAGAGATGTACCCGGTAGGCTGTAAGAGCACTGTGCAGAGCGAGTTGTTTCTTAGCTTCCCAAAGAGCTGGAAGCAAGATGCTCTGGGGCCCAACTCGACCTTTGGAAAGAAGCCTGCACCTTGTGCCTTTCAGCTCTATGGCAATGTAGCACACCCAGCGCAGAAGTTCTGCTTCATCCAGATCAGGCCTGCAAAGAAACTGCGTTTCACAGGCCTTTGTAAGAGATGTTCCCGGTAGGCTGTAAGAGCACTGTGCAGAGCGACTTGTTTCTTATCTTCCCAAAGAGCTGGAAGCAAGATGCTCTGGGGCCCAACTCGCCCTTTGGAAAGAAGCCTGCACGTTGTGCCTTTCTGCTTTAGGGCAATGTAGCACACCCAGAGCAGTAGTTCTGCTGCAGCCAGATGACGCCTGCAAAGAAACTGCATTTCACAGGCCTTTGTAAGAGATTTTCCCGGTAGGCTATGAGAGCACTGTGCAGAGCGAGTTGTTTCCTGGCTTCCCAAAGAGCTGGAAGCAAGATGCTCTGGGGCCCAACTCGACCTTTGGAAAGAAGCCTGCACGTTGTGCCTTTCAGCTCTAGGGCAATGTAGCACACCCAGAGCAGAAGTTCTGCTTCAGCCAGATCAGGCCTGCGAAGAAACTGCATTCCACAGGCCTTTGTAAGAGATGTTCCCCGTAGGCTGTAAGAGCACTGTGCAGAGCGAGTTGTTTCTTAGCTTCCCAAAGAGCTGGAAGCAAGATGCTCTGGGGCCCAACTCGACCTTTGGAAAGAAGCCTGCACGTTGTGCCTTTCAGCTCTATGGCAATGTAGCACACCCAGCGCAGAAGTTCTGCTTCATCAAGATCAGGCCTGCAAAGAAACTGCGTTTCACAGGCCTTTGTAAGAGATGTTCCCGGTAGGCTGTAAGAGCACTGTGCAGAGCGACTGGTTTCTTATCTTCCCAAAGAGCTGGAAGCAAGATGCTCTGGGGCCCAACTCGCCCTTTGGAAAGAAGCCTGCACGTTGTGCCTTTCTGCTATAGGGAAATGTAGCACACCCAGAGGAGAAGTTCAGCTTCAGCCAGATAAGGCCTGCAAAGAAACTGCGTTTCACAGGCCCTTGTAAGAGATGTTCCCGGTAGGCTGTAAGAGCACTGTGCAGAGCGAGTTGTTTCTTAGCTTCCCAAAGAGCTGGAAGCAAGATGCTCTGGGGCCCAACTCGCCCTTTGGACAGAAGCCTGCACGTTGTGCCTTTCAGCTCTAGCGAAATGTAGCACACCCAGAGCAGAAGTTCTGCTTCAGCCAGATGAGGCCTGCAAAGAAACAGCGTTTCACAGGGCTTTGTAAGAGATGTACCCGGTAGGCTGTAAGAGCACTGTGCAGAGCGAGTTGTTTCTTAGCTTCCCAAAGAGCTGGAAGCAAGATACTCTGGGGCCCAACTCGTCCTTTGGAAAGAAGCCTGCACGTTGTGCCTTTCAGCTCTAGGGCAATGTAGCACACCCAGAGCAGAAGTTCTGATTCAGCCAGATCAGGCCTGCAAAGAAACTGCGTTTCACAGGCCTTTGTAAGAGATGTTCCCGGTAGGCTGTAAGAGCACTGTGCAGAGCGAGTTGTTTCTTAGCTTCCCAAAGAGCTGGAAGCAAGATGCTCTGGGGCCGAACTCACCCTTTGGAAAGAAGCCTGCACGTTTTGCCTTTCATCTCTAGGGCAATGTAGAGCACCCAGAGCAGAAGTTCTACTTCAGCCAGATCAGTCCTGCAGAGAAACTGCGTTTCACAGGCCTTTGTAAGTGATGTTCCCGGTAGGCTGTAAGAGCACTGTGCAGAGCGAGTTGTTTCTTAGCTTCCCAAAGAGCTGGAAGCAAGATGCTCTGGGGCCCAACTCGCCCTTTGGAAAGAAGCCTGCACGTTGTGCCTTTCTGATCTAGGGCAATGTAGCACACCAAGAGCAGAAGTTCTGATTCAGACAGATCAGGCCTGCAAAGAAACTGCGTTTCACAGGCCTTTGTAAGAGATGTTCCCGGTAGGCTGTAAGAGCACTGTGCAGAGCGAGTTGTTTCTTAGCTTCCCAAAGAGCTGGAAGCAAGATGCTCAGGGGCCCAACTCGCCCTTTGGAAAGAAGCCTGCACGTTCTGCCTTTCAGCTCTAGGGCAATGTAGCACACCCAGAGCAGAAGTTCTGCTTCAGCCAGATCAGGCCTGCAAAGAAACTGGGTTTCACAGGCCTTTGTAAGAGATGTACCCGGTAGGCTCTAAGAGCACTGTGCAGAGCGACTTGTTTCTTAGCTTCCCAAAGAGCTGGAAGCAAGATGCTCTGGGGCCCAATTCACCCTTTGGAAAGAAGCCTTCACGTTGTGCCTTTCTGTTCTAGGGCAATGTAGCACACCCAGAGCAGAAGTTCTGCTTCAGCCAGATCAGGCCTGCAAAGAAACTGCGTTTCACAGGCCTTTGTAAGAGATGTTCCCGGTAGGCTGTAAGAGCACTGTGCAGAGCGAGTTGTTTTTTAGCTTGTCAAAGAGCTGGAAGCAAGATGCTCTGGGGACCAACTCGCCCTTTGGAAAGAAGCCTGCACGTTGTGACTTTCAGCTCTAGGGCATTGTAGAACAACAGAGCAGAAGTTCTGCTTCAGCCAGATCAGGCCTGCAAAGAAACTGCGTTTCACAGGCCTTTGTAAGAGATGTTCCCGGTAGGCTGTAAGAGCACTGTGCAGAGCGAGTTGTTTCTTATCTTCCCAAAGAGCTGGAAGCAAGATGCTCTGGGGCCCAACTCGCCCTTTGGAAAGAAGCCTGCACGTTGTGTCTTTCAGCTCTAGGGCAATGTAGCACACCCAGAGCAGAAGTTCTGATTCAGCCAGATCAGGCCTGCAAAGAAACTGCGTTTCACAGGCCTTTGTAAGAGATGTACCAGGTAGGCTGTAAGAGCACTGTGCAGAGCGAGTTGTTTCTTCGCTTCCCAAAGAGCTGGAAGCAAGATGCTCTGGGGCCCAACACGCCCTTTGGAAAGAAGCCTGCACGTTGTGCCTTTCTGCTCTAGGGAAATGTAGCACACCCAGAGCAGAAGTTCAGCTTCAGCCAGATAAGGCCTGCAAAGAAACTGCGTTTCACAGGCCTTTGTAAGAGATGTTCCCGGTAGGCTGTAAGATCACTGTGCAGAGCGAGTTGTTTCTTAGCTTCCCAAAGAGCTGGAAGCAAGATGCTCTGGGGCCCAACTCGCCCTTTGGAAAGAAGCCTGCACGTTGTGCCTTTCTGCTCTAGGGCAATGTAGCACAGCCAGAGCAGAAGTTGTACTTCAGGCAGATCAGTCCTGCAAAGGAACTGCGTTTCACAGGCCTTTGTAAGTGATGTTCCCGGTAGGCTGTAAGAGCACTTTGCAGAGCGAGTTGTTTCTTAGCTTCCCAAAGAGCTGGAGCAAGATGCTCTGGGGCCCAACTCGCCCTTTGGAAAGAAGCCTGCACGTTGTGCCTTTCAGCTCTAGGGCAATGTAGCACACCCAGAGCAGAAGTTCTGCTTCATCCATATGAGGCCTGCAAAGAAACTGGGTTTCACAGGCCTTTGTAAGAGATGTTCCCGGTAGGCTGTAAGAGCACTGTGCAGAGCGAGTTGTTTCTTAGCTTCCCAAAGAGCTGGAAGCAAGATTCTCTGGGGCCCAATTCACCCTTTGGAAAGAAGCCTTCACGTTGTGCCTTTCTGTTCTAGGGCAATGTAGCACACCCAGAGCAGAAGTTCTGCTTCAGCCAGATCAGGCCTGCAAAGAAACTGCGTTTCACAGGCCTTTGTAAGAGATGTTCCCGGTAGGCTGTAAGAGCACTGTGCAGAGCGAGTTGTTTTTTAGCTTGTCAAAGAGCTGGAAGCAAGATGCTCTGGGGACCAACTCGCCCTTTGGAAAGAAGCCTGCACGTTTGACTTTCAGCTCTAGGGCATTGTAGAACAACAGAGCAGAAGTTCTGCTTCAGCCAGATCAGGCCAGCAAAGAAACTGCGTTTCACAGGCCTTTGTAAGAGATGTTCCCGGTAGGCTGTAAGAGCACTGTGCAGAGCGAGTTGTTTCTTAGCTTCCCAAAGAGCTGGAAGCAAGATGCTCTGGGGCCCAACTCGCCCTTTGGAAAGAAGCCTGCACGTTGTGCCTTTCTGCTCTAGGGCAATGTAGCACACCCAGAGCAGAAGTTCAGCTTCTGCCAGATAAGGCCTGCAAAGAAACTGCGTTTCACAGGCCTTTGTAAGAGATGTTCCCGGTAGGCTGTAAGAGCACTGTGCAGAGCGAGATGTTTCTTATCTTCCCAAAGAGCTGGAAGCAAGATGCTCTGGGGCCCAACTCGCCCTTTGGAAAGAAGCCTGCACGTTGTGCCTTTCTGCTCTAGGGCAATGTAGCACACCCAGAGCAGAAGTTCCTCTTCTGCCAGATAAGGCCTGCAAAGAATCTGCGTTTCACAGGCCTTTGTAAGAGATGTTCCCGGTAGGCTGTAAGATCACTGTGCAGAGCGAGTTGTTTCTTAGCTTCCCAAAGAGCTGGAAGCAAGATGCTCTGGGGCCCAACTCGCCCTTTGGAAAGAAGCCTGCACGTTGTGTCTTTCAGCTCTAGGGCAATGTAGCAAACCCAGAGCAGAAGTTCTGATTCAGCCAGATCAGGCCTGCAAAGAAACTGCGTTTCACAGGCCTTTGTAAGAGATGTACCCGGTAGGCTGTAAGAGCACTGTGCAGAGCGAGTTGTTTCTTAGCTTCCCAAAGAGCTGGAAGCAAGATGCTCTGGGGCCCAACACGCCCTTTGGAAAGAAGCCTGCACGTTGTGCCTTTCTGCTCTAGGGCAATGTAGCACACCCAGAGCAGAAGTTCAGCTTCAGCCAGATAAGGCCTGCAAAGAAACTGCGTTTCACAGGCCTTTGTAAGAGATGTTCCCGGTAGGCTGTAAGATCACTGTGCAGAGCGAGTTGTTTCTTAGCTTCCCAAAGAGCTGGAAGCAAGATGCTGTGGGGCCCAACTCGCCCTTTGGAAAGAAGCCTGTAAGTTGTGCCTTTCAGCTCTAGGGCAATGTAGCACACCCAGAGCAGTAGTTCTGCTGCAGCCAGATGACGCCTGCAAAGAAACTGCATTTCACAGGCCTTTGTAAGAGATTTTCCCGGTAGGCTGTGAGAGCACTGTGCAGAGCGAGTTGTTTCCTGGCTTCCCAAAGAGCTGGAAGCAAGATGCTCTGGGGCCCAACTCGACCTTTGGAAAGAAGCCTGCACGTTGTGCCTTTCAGCTCTAGGGCAATGTAGCACACCCAGAGCAGAAGTTCTGATTCAGCCAGATCAGGCCTGCAAAGAAACTGCGTTTCACAGGCCTTTGTAAGAGATGTTCCCGGTAGGCTGTAAGAGCACTGTGCAGAGCGAGTTGTTTCTTAGCTTCCCAAAGAGCTGGAAGCAAGATGCTCTGGGGCCGAACTCACCCTTTGGAAAGAAGCCTGCACGTTTTGCCTTTCATCTCTAGGGCAATGTAGAGCACCCAGAGCAGAAGTCCTACTTCAGCCAGATCAGTCCTGCAGAGAAACTGCGTTTCACAGGCCTTTGTAAGTGATGTTCCCGGTAGGCTGTAAGAGCACTGTGCAGAGCGAGTTGTTTCTTAGCTTCCCAAAGAGCTGGAAGCAAGATGCTCTGGGGCCCAACTCGCCCTTTGGAAAGAAGCCTGCACGTTGTGCCTTTCTGATCTAGGGCAATGTAGCACACCAAGAGCAGAAGTTCTGCTTCAGACAGATCAGGCCTGCAAAGAAACTGCGTTTCACAGGCCTTTGTAAGAGATGTTCCCGGTAGGCTGTAAGAGCACTGTGCAGAGCGAGTTGTTTCTTAGCTTCCCAAAGAGCTGGAAGCAAGATGCTGTGGGGCCCAACTGGCCCTTTGCAAAGAAGCCTGCACGTTGTGCCTTTCAGCTCTAAGGCAATGTAGCACACCCAGAGCAGAAGTCCTACTTCAGCCAGATCAGGCCTGCAAAGACACTGCGTTTCAGAGGCCTTTGGAAGAGATGTTCCCACTAGGCTGTAAGAGCACTGTGCAGAGCGAGTGGTTTCTTAGCTTCCCAAAGAGCTGGAAGCAAGATGCTGTGGGGCCCAACTCGCCCTTTGGAAAGAAGCCTGCACGTTGTGCCTTTCAGCTCTAGGGCAAAGTAGCACACCCAGAGCAGAAGTCCTACTTCAGCCAGATCAGGCCTGCAAAGAAACTGCGTTTCACAGGCCTTTGTAAGAGATGTTCCCGGTAGGCTGTAAGAGCACTGTGCAGAGCTAGTTGTTTTTTAGCTTGTCAAAGAGCTGGAAGCAAGATGCTCTGGGGAACAACTCGCCCTTTGGAAAGAAGCCTGCACGTTGTGACTTTCAGCTCTAGGGCATTGTAGAACAACAGAGCAGAAGTTCTGCTTCAGCCAGATCAGGCCTGCAAAGAAACTGCGTTTCACAGGCCTTTGTAAGAGATGTTCCCTGTAGGCTGTAAGAGCACTGTGCAGAGCAAGTTGTTTCTTAGCTTCCCAAAGAGCTGGAAGCAAGAAGCTCTGGGGCCCAACTCGCCCTTTGGAAAGAAGCCTGCACGTTTTGCCTTTCAGCTCTAGGGCAATGTAAAGCACCCAGAGCAGAAGTTCTACTTCAGCCAGATCAGTCCTGCAGAGAGACTGCGTTTCACAGGCCTTTGTAAGTGATGTTCCCGGTAGGCTGTAAGAGCACTGTGCAGAGCGAGTTGTTTCTTAGCTTCCCAAAGAGCTGGAAGCAAGATGCTGTGGGGCCCAACTCGCCCTTTGGAAAGAAGCCTGCACGTTGTGCCTTTCAGCTCTAGGGCAAAGTAGCACACCCAGAGCAGAAGTCCTACTTCAGCCAGATCAGGCATGCAAAGAAACTGCGTTTCACAGGCCTTTGGAAGAGATGTTCCCGGTAGGCTGTAACAGCACTGTGCAGAGCGAGTTGTTTCTTAGCTTCCCAAAGAGCTGGAAACAAGATGCTCTGGGGCCGAACTCGCCCTTTGGAAAGAAGCCTGCACGTTGTGCCTTTCTGCTCTAGGGAAATGTAGCACACCCAGAGGAGAAGTTCAGCTTCAGCCAGATAAGGCCTGCAAAGAAACTGCGTTTCACAGGCCCTTGTAAGAGATGTTCCCGGTAGGCTGTAAGATCACTGTGCAGAGCGAGTTGTTTCTTAGCTTCCCAAAGAGCTGGAAGCAAGATGCTCTGGGGCCCAACTCGCCCTTTGGAAAGAATCCTGCACGTTGTGCCTTTCTGATCTAGGGCAATGTAGCACACCAAGAGCAGAAGTTCTGCGTCAGCCAGATCAGGCCTGCAAAGAAACTGCGTTTCACAGGCCTTTGTAAGAGATGTTCCCGGTAGGCTGTAAGAGCACTGTGCAGAGCGAGTGGTTTCTTAGCTTCCCAAAGAGCTGGAAGCAAGATGCTGTGGGGCCCAACTCGCCCTTTGGAAAGAAGCCTGCACGTTGTGCCTTTCAGCTCTAGGGCAAAGTAGCACACCCAGAGCAGAAGTCCTACTTCAGCCAGATCAGGCCTGCAAAGAAACTGCGTTTCACAGGCCTTTGGAAGAGATGTTCCCGGTAGGCTGTAAGAGCACTGTGCAGAGCGAGTTGTTTCTTAGCTTCCCAAAGAGCTGGAAGCAAGATGCTGTGGGGCCCAACTCGCCCTTTGGAAAGAAGCCTGCACGTTGTGCCTTTCAGCTCTAGGGCAAAGTAGCACACCCAGAGCAGAAGTGCTACTTCAGCCACATCAGGCCTGCAAAGAAACTGTGTTTCACAGGCCTTTGGAAGAGATGTTGCCGGTAGGCTGTAAGAGCACTGTGCAGAGCGAGTTGTTTACTGGCTTCCCAAAGAGCTGGAAGCAAGATGCTCTGGGGCCCAACTCGACCTTTGGAAAGAAGCCTGCACGTTGTGCCTTTCAGCTCTAGGGCAATGTAGCACACCCAGAGCAGAAGTTCTGCTTCAGCCAGTCAGGCCTGCGAAGAAACTGCATTTCACAGGCCTTTGTAAGAGATGTTCCCGGTAGGCTGTAAGAGCACTGTGCAGAGCGAGTTGTTTCTTAGCTTCCCAAAGAGCTGGAAGCAAGATGCTCTGGGGCCCAACTCGACCTTTGGAAAGAAGCCTGCACGTTGTGCCTTTCAGCTCTATGGCAATGTAGCACACCCAGCGCAGAAGTTCTGCTTCATCCAGATCAGGCCTGCAAAGAAACTGCGTTTCACAGGCCTTTGTAAGAGATGTTCCCGGTAGGCTGTAAGAGCACTGTGCAGAGCGACTTGTTTCTTATCTTCCCAAAGAGCTGGAAGCAAGATGCTCTGGGGCCCAACTCGCCCTTTGGAAAGAAGCCTGCACGTTGTGCCTTTCTGCTATAGGGAAATGTAGCACACCCAGAGGAGAAGTTCAGCTTCAGCCAGAACTGGCCTGCAAAGAAACTGCGTTTCACAGGCCTTTGGAAGAGATGTTCCCGGTAGGCTGTAAGAGCACTGTGTAGAGCGAGTTGTTTCTTAGCTTCCCAAAGAGCTGGAAGCAAGATGCTGTGGGGCCCAACTCGCCCTTTGGAAAGAAGCCTGCACGTTGTGCCTTTCAGCTCTAGGGCAAAGTAGCACACCCAGAGCAGAAGTCCTACTTCAGCCAGATCAGGCCTGCAAAGAAACTGCGTTTCACAGGCCTTTGGAAGAGATGTTCCCGGTAGGCTGTAAGAGCACTGTGCAGAGCGAGTTGTTTCTTAGCTTCCCAAAGAGCTGGAAGCAAGATGCTGTGGGGCCCAACTCGCCCTTTGGAAAGAAGCCTGCACGTTGTGCCTTTCAGCTCTACGGCAAAGTAGCACACCCAGAGCAGAAGTCCTACTTCAGCCAGATCAGGCCTGCAAAGAAACTGCGTTTGACAGGCCTTTGGAAGAGATGTTCCCGGTAGGCTGTAAGAGCACTGTGCAGAGCGAGTGGTTTCTCAGCTTCCCAAAGAGCTGGAAGCAAGACGCTGTGGGGCCCAACTCGCCCTTTGGAAAGAAGCCTGCACGTTGTGCCTTTCAGCTCTAGGGCAAAGTAGCACACCCAGAGCAGAAGTCCTACTTCAGCCAGATCAGGCCTGCGAAGAAACTGCGTTTGACAGGCCTTTGGAAGAGATGTTCCCGGTAGGCTGTAAGAGCACTGTGCAGAGCGAGCTGTTTCTCAGCTTCCCAAAGAGCTGGAAGCAAGATGCTGTGGGGCCCAACTCGCCCTTTGGAAAGAAGCCTGCACGTTGTGCCTTTCAGCTCTAGGGCAAAGTAGCACACCCAGAGCAGAAGTCCTACTTCAGCCAGATCAGGCCTGCAAAGAAACTGCGTTTCACAGGCCTTTGGAAGAGATGTTCCCGGTAGGCTGTAAGAGCACTGTGCAGAGCGAGTGGTTTCTTAGCTTCCCAAAGAGCTGGAAGCAAGATGCTGTGGGGCCCAACTCGCCCTTTGGAAAGAAGCCTGTAAGTTGTGCCTTTCAGCTCTAGGGCAAAGTAGCACACCCAGAGCAGAAGTCCTACTTCAGCCAGATCAGGCCTGCAAAGAAACTGCGTTTCACAGGCCTTTGGAAGAGATGTTCCCGGTAGGCTGTAAGAGCACTGTGCAGAGCGAGTGGTTTCTAGCTTCCCAAAGAGCTGGAAGCAAGATGCTGTGGGGCCCAACTCGCCCTTTGGAAAGCAGCCTGCACGTTGTGCCTTTCAGCTCTAGGGCAAAGTAGCACACCCAGAGCAGAAGTCCTACTTCAGCCAGATCAGGCCTGCAAAGAAACTGCGTTTCACAGGCCTTTGGAAGAGATGTTCCCGGTAGGCTGTAAGAGCACCGTGCAGGTCGAGTTGTTTCTTAGCTTCCCAAAGAGCTGGAAGCAAGATGCTGTGGGGCCCAACTCGCCCTTTGGAAAGAAGCCTACACGTTGTGCCTTTCAGCTCTAGAGCAAAGTAGCACACCCAGAGCAGAAGTCCTACTTCAGCCGGATCAGGCCTGCAAAGAAACTGCGTTTGACAGGCCTTTGGAAGAGAGGTTCCCGGTAGGCTGTAAGAGCACTGTGCAGAGCGAGTTGTTTCTTAGCTTCCCAAAGAGCTGGAAGCAAGATGCTGTGGGGCCCAACTCGCCCTTTGGAAAGAAGCCTGCACGTTGTGCCTTTCAGCTCTAGGGCAAAGTAGCACACCCAGAGCAGAAGTCCTACTTCAGCCAGATCAGGTCTGCAAAGAAACTGCGTTTGACAGGCCTTTGGAAGAGATGTTCCCGGTAGGCTGTAAGAGCACTGTGCAGAGCGAGTGGTTTCTTAGGTTCCCAAAGAGCTGGAAGCAAGATGCTGTGGGGCCCAACTGGCCCTTTGCAAAGAAGCCTGCACGTTGTGCCTTTCAGCTCTAAGGCAATGTAGCACACCCAGAGCAGAAGTCCTACTTCAGCCAGATCAGGCCTGCAAAGACACTGCGTTTCAGAGGCCTTTGGAAGAGATGTTCCCACTAGGCTGTAAGAGCACTGTGCAGAGCGAGTGGTTTCTTAGCTTCCCAAAGAGCTGGAAGCAAGATGCTGTGGGGCCCAACTCGCCCTTTGGAAAGAAGCCTGCACGTTGTGCCTTTCAGCTCTAGGGCAAAGTAGCACACCCAGAGCAGAAGTCCTACTTCAGCCAGATCAGGCCTGCAAAGAAACTGCGTTTCACAGGCCTTTGTAAGAGATGTTCCCGGTAGGCTGTAAGAGCACTGTGCAGAGCTAGTTGTTTTTTAGCTTGTCAAAGAGCTGGAAGCAAGATGCTCTGGGGAACAACTCGCCCTTTGGAAAGAAGCCTGCACGTTGTGACTTTCAGCTCTAGGGCATTGTAGAACAACAGAGCAGAAGTTCTGCTTCAGCCAGATCAGGCCTGCAAAGAAACTGCGTTTCACAGGCCTTTGTAAGAGATGTTCACTGTAGGCTGTAAGAGCACTGTGCAGAGCAAGTTGTTTCTTAGCTTCCCAAAGAGCTGGAAGCAAGAAGCTCTGGGGCCCAACTCGCCCTTTGGAAAGAAGCCTGCACGTTTTGCCTTTCAGCTCTAGGGCAATGTAAAGCACCCAGAGCAGAAGTTCTACTTCAGCCAGATCAGTCCTGCAGAGAGACTGCGTTTCACAGGCCTTTGTAAGTGATGTTCCCGGTAGGCTGTAAGAGCACTGTGCAGAGCGAGTTGTTTCTTAGCTTCCCAAAGAGCTGGAAGCAAGATGCTTTGGGGCCCAACTCGCCCTTTGGAATGAAGCCTGCACGTTGTGCCTTTCTGATCTAGGGCAATGTAGCACACCCAGAGCAGAAGTTCTGCTTCAGCCAGATCAGGCCTGCAAAGAAACTGCGTTTCACAGGCCTTTGGAAGAGATGTTCCCGGTAGGCTGTAAGAGCACTGTGCAGAGCGAGTTGTTTCTTAGCTTACAAAGAGCTGGAAGCAAGACGCTCTGGGGCCCAACTCGCCCTTTGGAAAGAAGCCTGCACGTTGTGCCATTCAGCTCTAGGGCAATGTAGCACACCCAGAGCAGAAGTTCTGCTTCATCCATATGAGGCCTGCAAAGAAATTGGGTTTCACAGGCCTTTGTAAGAGATGTACCCGGTAGGCTCTAAGAGCACTGTGCAGAGCGAGTTGTTTCTTAGCTTCCAAAAAGAGCTGGAAGCAAGATGCTCTGGGGCCGAACTCGCCCTTTGGAAAGAAGCCTGCACGTTGTGCCTTTCTGCTCTGGGGCAATGTAGCACACCCAGAGCTGAAGTTCTGATTCAGCCAGAACTGGCCTGCAAAGAAACTGCGTTTCACAGGCCTTTGGAAGAGATGTTCCCGGTAGGCTGTAAGAGCACTGTGTAGAGCGAGTTGTTTCTTAGCTTCCCAAAGAGCTGGAAGCAAGATGCTGTGTGGCCCAACTCGCCCTTTGGAAAGAAGCCTGCACGTTGTGCCTTTCAGCTCTAGGGCAAAGTAGCACACCCAGAGCAGAAGTCCTACTTCAGCCAGATCAGGCCTGCAAAGAAACTGCGTTTCACAGGCCTTTGGAAGAGATGTTCCCGGTAGGCTGTAAGAGCACTGTGCAGAGCGAGTTGTTTCTTAGCTTCCCAAAGAGCTGGAAGCAAGATGCTGTGGGGCCCAACTCGCCCTTTGGAAAGAAGCCTGCACGTTGTGCCTTTCAGCTCTACGGCAAAGTAGCACACCCAGAGCAGAAGTCCTACTTCAGCCAGATCAGGCCTGCAAAGAAACTGCGTTTCACAGGCCTTTGGAAGATATGTTCCCGGTAGGCTGTAAGAGCACTGTGCAGAGCGAGTTGTTTCTCAGCTTCCCAAAGAGCTGGAAGCAAGATGCTGTGGGGCCCAACTCGCCCTTTGGAAAGAAGCCTGCACGTTGTGCCTTTCAGCTCTAGGGCAAAGTAGCACACCCAGAGCAGAAGTCCTACTTCAGCCAGATCAGGCCTGCAAAGAAACTGCGTTTCACAGGCCTTTGGAAGAGATGTTCCCGGTAGGCTGTAAGAGCACTGTGCAGAGCGAGTTGTTTCTTAGCTTCCCAAAGAGCTGGAAGCAAGATGCTCTGGGGCCCAACTCGCCCTTTGGAAAGAAGCCTGCACGTTGTGCCTTTCAGCTCTAGGGCAAGGTAGCACACCCAGAGCAGAAGTTCAGCTTCTGCCAGATAAGGCCTGCAAAGAATCTGCGTTTCACAGGCCTTTGTAAGAGATGTTCCCGGTAGGCTGTAAGATCACTGTGCAGAGCGAGTTGTTTCTTAGCTTCCCAAAGAGCTGGAAGCAAGATGCTCTGGGGCCCAACTCGCCCTTTGGAAAGAAGCCTGCACGTTGTGCCTTTCAGCTCTAGGGCAAGGTAGCACACCCAGAGCAGAAGTTCTGATTCAGCCAGATCAGGCCTGCAAAGAAACTGCTTTTCACAGGCCTTTGTAAGAGATGTACCCGGTAGGCTGTAAGAGCACTGTGCAGAGCGAGTTGTTTCTTAGCTTCCCAAAGAGCTGGAAGCAAGATGCTCTGGGGCCCAACACGCCCTTTGGAAAGAAGCCTGCACGTTGTGCCTTTCTGCTCTAGGGCAATGTAGCACACCCAGAGCAGAAGTTCTGCTTCAGCCAGATCAGGCCTGCAAAGAAACTGCGTTTCACAGGCCTTTGTAAGAGATGTTCCCGGTAGGCTGTAAGAGCCCTGTGCAGAGCGAGTTGTTTCTTACCTTCCCAAAGAGCTGGAAGCAAGATTCTCTGGGTCCCAACTCGCCCTTTGGAAAGAAGCCTGCACGTTTTGCCTTTCAGCTCTAGGGCAATGTAGCACACCCAGAGCAGAAGTTCTGCTTCAGCCATATCAGGCCTGCAAAGAAACTGGGTTTCACAGGCCTTTGTAAGAGATGTTACCGGTAGCCTGTAAGAGCACTGTGCAGAGCGAGTTGTTTCTTACCTTCCCAAAGAGCTGGAAGCAAGATGCTCTGGGGCCCAACTCGCCCTTTGGAAAGAAGCCTGCACCTTGTGCCTTTCAGCTCTAGGGCAATGCAGAACACCAGAGCAGAAGTTCTGCTTCAGCCAGATCAGGCCTGCAAAGAAACTGGGTTTCACAGGCCTTTGTAAGAGATGTTCCCGGTAGGCTGTAAGAGCACTGTGCAGAGCGAGTTGTTTCTTGGCTTCCCAAAGAGCTGGAAGCAAGATGCTCTGGGGCCCAACTCGACCTTTGGAAAGAAGCCTGCACCTTGTGCCTTTCAGCTCTAGGGCAATGTAGCACACCCAGAGCAGAAGTTCTGCTTCAGCCAGATCAGGCCTGCAAAGAAACTGCGTTTCACAGGCCTTTGTAAGAGATGTACCCGGTAGGTTGTAAGAGCACTGTGCAGAGCGAGTTGTTTCTTAGCTTCCCAAAGAGCTGGAAGCAAGATGCTCTGGGGCCCAACTCGCCCTTTGGAAAGAAGCCTGCACGTTGTGCCTTTCTGCTCTAGGGAAATGTAGCACACCCAGAGCAGTAGTTCTGCTGCAGCCAGATGACGCCTGCAAAGAAACTGCATTTCACAGGCCTTTGTAAGAGATTTTCCCGGTAGGCTGTGAGAGCACTGTGCAGAGCGAGTTGTTTCCTGGCTTCCCAAAGAGCTGGAAGCAAGATGCTCTGGGGCCCAACTCGCCCTTTGGAAAGAAGCCTGCACGTTGTGCCTTTCAGCTCTAGGGCAAGGTAGCACACCCAGAGCAGAAGTTCAGCTTCTGCCAGATAAGGCCTGCAAAGAATCTGCGTTTCACAGGCCTTTGTAAGAGATGTTCCCGGTAGGCTGTAAGAGCACTGTGCAGAGCGAGTTGTTTCTTAGCTTCCCAAAGAGCTGGAAGCAAGATGCTCTGGGGCCCAACTCGACCTTTGGAAAGAAGCCTGCACGTTGTGCCTTTCAGCTCTATGGCAATGTAGCACACCCAGCGCAGAAGTTCTGCTTCATCCAGATCAGGCCTGCAAAGAAACTGCGTTTCACAGGCCTTTGTAAGAGATGTTCCCGGTAGGCTGTAAGAGCACTGTGCAGAGCGACTTGTTTCTTATCTTCCCAAAGAGCTGGAAGCAAGATGCTCTGGGGCCCAACTCGCCCTTTGGAAAGAAGCCTGCACGTTGTGCCTTTCTGCTATAGGGAAATGTAGCACACCCAGAGGAGAAGTTCAGCTTCAGCCAGATAAGGCCTGCAAAGAAACTGCGTTTCACAGGCCCTTGTAAGAGATGTTCCCGGTAGGCTGTAAGATCACTGTGCAGAGCGAGTTGTTTCTTAGCTTCCCAAAGAGCTGGAAGCAAGATGCTCTGGGGCCCAACTCGCCCTTTGGACAGAAGCCTGCACGTTGTGCCTTTCAGCTCTAGCGAAATGTAGCACACCCAGAGCAGAAGTTCTGCTTCAGCCAGATGAGGCCTGCAAAGAAACAGCGTTTCACAGGGCTTTGTAAGAGATGTACCCGGTAGGCTGTAAGAGCACTGTGCAGAGCGAGTTGTTTCTTAGCTTCCCAAAGAGCTGGAAGCAAGATGCTCTGGGGCCCAACTCGACCTTTGGAAAGAAGCCTGCACCTTGTGCCTTTCAGCTCTATGGCAATGTAGCACACCCAGCGCAGAAGTTCTGCTTCATCCAGATCAGGCCTGCAAAGAAACTGCGTTTCACAGGCCTTTGTAAGAGATGTTCCCGGTAGGCTGTAAGAGCACTGTGCAGAGCGACTTGTTTCTTATCTTCCCAAAGAGCTGGAAGCAAGATGCTCTGGGGCCCAACTCGCCCTTTGGAAAGAAGCCTGCACGTTGTGCCTTTCTGCTTTAGGGCAATGTAGCACACCCAGAGCAGTAGTTCTGCTGCAGCCAGATGACGCCTGCAAAGAAACTGCATTTCACAGGCCTTTGTAAGAGATTTTCCCGGTAGGCTATGAGAGCACTGTGCAGAGCGAGTTGTTTCCTGGCTTCCCAAAGAGCTGGAAGCAAGATGCTCTGGGGCCCAACTCGACCTTTGGAAAGAAGCCTGCACGTTGTGCCTTTCAGCTCTAGGGCAATGTAGCACACCCAGAGCAGAAGTTCTGCTTCAGCCAGATCAGGCCTGCGAAGAAACTGCATTCCACAGGCCTTTGTAAGAGATGTTCCCCGTAGGCTGTAAGAGCACTGTGCAGAGCGAGTTGTTTCTTAGCTTCCCAAAGAGCTGGAAGCAAGATGCTCTGGGGCCCAACTCGACCTTTGGAAAGAAGCCTGCACGTTGTGCCTTTCAGCTCTATGGCAATGTAGCACACCCAGCGCAGAAGTTCTGCTTCATCAAGATCAGGCCTGCAAAGAAACTGCGTTTCACAGGCCTTTGTAAGAGATGTTCCCGGTAGGCTGTAAGAGCACTGTGCAGAGCGACTGGTTTCTTATCTTCCCAAAGAGCTGGAAGCAAGATGCTCTGGGGCCCAACTCGCCCTTTGGAAAGAAGCCTGCACGTTGTGCCTTTCTGCTATAGGGAAATGTAGCACACCCAGAGGAGAAGTTCAGCTTCAGCCAGATAAGGCCTGCAAAGAAACTGCGTTTCACAGGCCCTTGTAAGAGATGTTCCCGGTAGGCTGTAAGAGCACTGTGCAGAGCGAGTTGTTTCTTAGCTTCCCAAAGAGCTGGAAGCAAGATGCTCTGGGGCCCAACTCGCCCTTTGGACAGAAGCCTGCACGTTGTGCCTTTCAGCTCTAGCGAAATGTAGCACACCCAGAGCAGAAGTTCTGCTTCAGCCAGATGAGGCCTGCAAAGAAACAGCGTTTCACAGGGCTTTGTAAGAGATGTACCCGGTAGGCTGTAAGAGCACTGTGCAGAGCGAGTTGTTTCTTAGCTTCCCAAAGAGCTGGAAGCAAGATACTCTGGGGCCCAACTCGTCCTTTGGAAAGAAGCCTGCACGTTGTGCCTTTCAGCTCTAGGGCAATGTAGCACACCCAGAGCAGAAGTTCTGATTCAGCCAGATCAGGCCTGCAAAGAAACTGCGTTTCACAGGCCTTTGTAAGAGATGTTCCCGGTAGGCTGTAAGAGCACTGTGCAGAGCGAGTTGTTTCTTAGCTTCCCAAAGAGCTGGAAGCAAGATGCTCTGGGGCCGAACTCACCCTTTGGAAAGAAGCCTGCACGTTTTGCCTTTCATCTCTAGGGCAATGTAGAGCACCCAGAGCAGAAGTTCTACTTCAGCCAGATCAGTCCTGCAGAGAAACTGCGTTTCACAGGCCTTTGTAAGTGATGTTCCCGGTAGGCTGTAAGAGCACTGTGCAGAGCGAGTTGTTTCTTAGCTTCCCAAAGAGCTGGAAGCAAGATGCTCTGGGGCCCAACTCGCCCTTTGGAAAGAAGCCTGCACGTTGTGCCTTTCTGATCTAGGGCAATGTAGCACACCAAGAGCAGAAGTTCTGATTCAGACAGATCAGGCCTGCAAAGAAACTGCGTTTCACAGGCCTTTGTAAGAGATGTTCCCGGTAGGCTGTAAGAGCACTGTGCAGAGCGAGTTGTTTCTTAGCTTCCCAAAGAGCTGGAAGCAAGATGCTCAGGGGCCCAACTCGCCCTTTGGAAAGAAGCCTGCACGTTCTGCCTTTCAGCTCTAGGGCAATGTAGCACACCCAGAGCAGAAGTTCTGCTTCAGCCAGATCAGGCCTGCAAAGAAACTGGGTTTCACAGGCCTTTGTAAGAGATGTACCCGGTAGGCTCTAAGAGCACTGTGCAGAGCGACTTGTTTCTTAGCTTCCCAAAGAGCTGGAAGCAAGATGCTCTGGGGCCCAATTCACCCTTTGGAAAGAAGCCTTCACGTTGTGCCTTTCTGTTCTAGGGCAATGTAGCACACCCAGAGCAGAAGTTCTGCTTCAGCCAGATCAGGCCTGCAAAGAAACTGCGTTTCACAGGCCTTTGTAAGAGATGTTCCCGGTAGGCTGTAAGAGCACTGTGCAGAGCGAGTTGTTTTTTAGCTTGTCAAAGAGCTGGAAGCAAGATGCTCTGGGGACCAACTCGCCCTTTGGAAAGAAGCCTGCACGTTGTGACTTTCAGCTCTAGGGCATTGTAGAACAACAGAGCAGAAGTTCTGCTTCAGCCAGATCAGGCCTGCAAAGAAACTGCGTTTCACAGGCCTTTGTAAGAGATGTTCCCGGTAGGCTGTAAGAGCACTGTGCAGAGCGAGTTGTTTCTTATCTTCCCAAAGAGCTGGAAGCAAGATGCTCTGGGGCCCAACTCGCCCTTTGGAAAGAAGCCTGCACGTTGTGTCTTTCAGCTCTAGGGCAATGTAGCACACCCAGAGCAGAAGTTCTGATTCAGCCAGATCAGGCCTGCAAAGAAACTGCGTTTCACAGGCCTTTGTAAGAGATGTACCAGGTAGGCTGTAAGAGCACTGTGCAGAGCGAGTTGTTTCTTCGCTTCCCAAAGAGCTGGAAGCAAGATGCTCTGGGGCCCAACACGCCCTTTGGAAAGAAGCCTGCACGTTGTGCCTTTCTGCTCTAGGGAAATGTAGCACACCCAGAGCAGAAGTTCAGCTTCAGCCAGATAAGGCCTGCAAAGAAACTGCGTTTCACAGGCCTTTGTAAGAGATGTTCCCGGTAGGCTGTAAGATCACTGTGCAGAGCGAGTTGTTTCTTAGCTTCCCAAAGAGCTGGAAGCAAGATGCTCTGGGGCCCAACTCGCCCTTTGGAAAGAAGCCTGCACGTTGTGCCTTTCTGCTCTAGGGCAATGTAGCACAGCCAGAGCAGAAGTTGTACTTCAGGCAGATCAGTCCTGCAAAGGAACTGCGTTTCACAGGCCTTTGTAAGTGATGTTCCCGGTAGGCTGTAAGAGCACTTTGCAGAGCGAGTTGTTTCTTAGCTTCCCAAAGAGCTGGAGCAAGATGCTCTGGGGCCCAACTCGCCCTTTGGAAAGAAGCCTGCACGTTGTGCCTTTCAGCTCTAGGGCAATGTAGCACACCCAGAGCAGAAGTTCTGCTTCATCCATATGAGGCCTGCAAAGAAACTGGGTTTCACAGGCCTTTGTAAGAGATGTTCCCGGTAGGCTGTAAGAGCACTGTGCAGAGCGAGTTGTTTCTTAGCTTCCCAAAGAGCTGGAAGCAAGATTCTCTGGGGCCCAATTCACCCTTTGGAAAGAAGCCTTCACGTTGTGCCTTTCTGTTCTAGGGCAATGTAGCACACCCAGAGCAGAAGTTCTGCTTCAGCCAGATCAGGCCTGCAAAGAAACTGCGTTTCACAGGCCTTTGTAAGAGATGTTCCCGGTAGGCTGTAAGAGCACTGTGCAGAGCGAGTTGTTTTTTAGCTTGTCAAAGAGCTGGAAGCAAGATGCTCTGGGGACCAACTCGCCCTTTGGAAAGAAGCCTGCACGTTTGACTTTCAGCTCTAGGGCATTGTAGAACAACAGAGCAGAAGTTCTGCTTCAGCCAGATCAGGCCAGCAAAGAAACTGCGTTTCACAGGCCTTTGTAAGAGATGTTCCCGGTAGGCTGTAAGAGCACTGTGCAGAGCGAGTTGTTTCTTAGCTTCCCAAAGAGCTGGAAGCAAGATGCTCTGGGGCCCAACTCGCCCTTTGGAAAGAAGCCTGCACGTTGTGCCTTTCTGCTCTAGGGCAATGTAGCACACCCAGAGCAGAAGTTCAGCTTCTGCCAGATAAGGCCTGCAAAGAAACTGCGTTTCACAGGCCTTTGTAAGAGATGTTCCCGGTAGGCTGTAAGAGCACTGTGCAGAGCGAGATGTTTCTTATCTTCCCAAAGAGCTGGAAGCAAGATGCTCTGGGGCCCAACTCGCCCTTTGGAAAGAAGCCTGCACGTTGTGCCTTTCTGCTCTAGGGCAATGTAGCACACCCAGAGCAGAAGTTCCTCTTCTGCCAGATAAGGCCTGCAAAGAATCTGCGTTTCACAGGCCTTTGTAAGAGATGTTCCCGGTAGGCTGTAAGATCACTGTGCAGAGCGCGTTGTTTCTTAGCTTCCCAAAGAGCTGGAAGCAAGATGCTCTGGGGCCCAACTCGCCCTTTGGAAAGAAGCCTGCACGTTGTGTCTTTCAGCTCTAGGGCAATGTAGCAAACCCAGAGCAGAAGTTCTGATTCAGCCAGATCAGGCCTGCAAAGAAACTGCGTTTCACAGGCCTTTGTAAGAGATGTACCCGGTAGGCTGTAAGAGCACTGTGCAGAGCGAGTTGTTTCTTAGCTTCCCAAAGAGCTGGAAGCAAGATGCTCTGGGGCCCAACACGCCCTTTGGAAAGAAGCCTGCACGTTGTGCCTTTCTGCTCTAGGGCAATGTAGCACACCCAGAGCAGAAGTTCAGCTTCAGCCAGATAAGGCCTGCAAAGAAACTGCGTTTCACAGGCCTTTGTAAGAGATGTTCCCGGTAGGCTGTAAGATCACTGTGCAGAGCGAGTTGTTTCTTAGCTTCCCAAAGAGCTGGAAGCAAGATGCTGTGGGGCCCAACTCGCCCTTTGGAAAGAAGCCTGTAAGTTGTGCCTTTCAGCTCTAGGGCAAAGTAGCACACCCAGAGCAGAAGTCCTACTTCAGCCAGATCAGGCCTGCAAAGAAACTGCGTTTCACAGGCCTTTGGAAGAGATGTTCCCGGTAGGCTGTAAGAGCACTGTGCAGAGCGAGTGGTTTCTAGCTTCCCAAAGAGCTGGAAGCAAGATGCTGTGGGGCCCAACTCGCCCTTTGGAAAGCAGCCTGCACGTTGTGCCTTTCAGCTCTAGGGCAAAGTAGCACACCCAGAGCAGAAGTCCTACTTCAGCCAGATCAGGCCTGCAAAGAAACTGCGTTTCACAGGCCTTTGGAAGAGATGTTCCCGGTAGGCTGTAAGAGCACCGTGCAGAGCGAGTTGTTTCTTAGCTTCCCAAAGAGCTGGAAGCAAGATGCTGTGGGGCCCAACTCGCCCTTTGGAAAGAAGCCTACACGTTGTGCCTTTCAGCTCTAGAGCAAAGTAGCACACCCAGAGCAGAAGTCCTACTTCAGCCGGATCAGGCCTGCAAAGAAACTGCGTTTGACAGGCCTTTAGAAGAGAGGTTCCCGGTAGGCTGTAAGAGCACTGTGCAGAGCGAGTTGTTTCTTAGCTTCCCAAAGAGCTGGAAGCAAGATGCTGTGGGGCCCAACTCGCCCTTTGGAAAGAAGCCTGCACGTTGTGCCTTTCAGCTCTAGGGCAAAGTAGCACACCCAGAGCAGAAGTCCTACTTCAGCCAGATCAGGTCTGCAAAGAAACTGCGTTTGACAGGCCTTTGGAAGAGATGTTCCCGGTAGGCTGTAAGAGCACTGTGCAGAGCGAGTTGTTTCTTAGCTTCCCAAAGAGCTGGAAGCAAGATGCTGTGGGGCCCACCTGGCCCTTTGCAAAGAAGCCTGCACGTTGTGCCTTTCAGCTCTAAGGCAATGTAGCACACCCAGAGCAGAAGTCCTAGTTCAGCCAGATCAGGCCTGCAAAGACACTGCGTTTCAGAGGCCTTTGGAAGAGATGTTCCCACTAGGCTGTAAGAGCACTGTGCAGAGCGAGTGGTTTCTTAGCTTCCCAAAGAGCTGGAAGCAAGATGCTGTGGGGCCCAACTCGCCCTTTGGAAAGAAGCCTGCACGTTGTGCCTTTCAGCTCTAGGGCAAAGTAGCACACCCAGAGCAGAAGTCCTACTTCAGCCAGATCAGGCCTGCAAAGAAACTGCGTTTCACAGGCCTTTGTAAGAGATGTTCCCGGTAGGCTGTAAGAGCACTGTGCAGAGCTAGTTGTTTTTTAGCTTGTCAAAGAGCTGGAAGCAAGACGCTCTGGGGAACAACTCGCCCTTTGGAAAGAAGCCTGCACGTTGTGACTTTCAGCTCTAGGGCATTGTAGAACAACAGAGCAGAAGTTCTGCTTCAGCCAGATCAGGCCTGCAAAGAAACTGCGTTTCACAGGCCTTTGTAAGAGATGTTCACTGTAGGCTGTAAGAGCACTGTGCAGAGCAAGTTGTTTCTTAGCTTCCCAAAGAGCTGGAAGCAAGAAGCTCTGGGGCCCAACTCGCCCTTTGGAAAGAAGCCTGCACGTTTTGCCTTTCAGCTCTAGGGCAATGTAAAGCACCCAGAGCAGAAGTTCTACTTCAGCCAGATCAGTCCTGCAGAGAGACTGCGTTTCACAGGCCTTTGTAAGTGATGTTCCCGGTAGGCTGTAAGAGCACTGTGCAGAGCGAGTTGTTTCTTAGCTTCCCAAAGAGCTGGAAGCAAGATGCTTTGGGGCCCAACTCGCCCTTTGGAAAGAAGCCTGCACGTTGTGCCTTTCTGATCTAGGGCAATGTAGCACACCCAGAGCAGAAGTTCTGCTTCAGCCAGATCAGGCCTGCAAAGAAACTGCGTTTCACAGGCCTTTGGAAGAGATGTTCCCGGTAGGCTGTGAGAGCACTGTGCAGAGCGAGTTGTTTCTTAGCTTCCCAAAGAGCTGGAAGCAAGATGCTCTGGGGCCCAACTCGCCCTTTGGAAAGAAGCCTGCACGTTGTGCATTTCTGCTCTAGGGCAATGTAGCACACCCAGCGCAGAAGTTCTGCTTCATCCAGATCAGGCCTGCAAAGAAACTGCGTTTCACAGGCCTTTGTAAGTGGTGTTCCCGGTAGGCTGCAAGAGAACTTTGCAGAGAGAGTTGTTTCTTAGCTTCCCAAAGAGCTGGAAGCAAGATGCTCTTGGGCCCAACTCGCCGTTTGGAAAGAAGCCAGCACGTTGTGCCTTTCAGCTCTAGGGCAATGCAGAACACCAGAGCAGAAGTTCTGCTTCAGCCAGATCAGGCCTGCAAAGAAACTGGGTTTCACAGGCCTTTGTAAGAGATGTTCCCGGTAGGCTGTAAGAGCACTGTGCAGAGCGAGTGGTTTCTTAGCTTCCCAAAGAGCTGGAAGCAAGATGCTGTGGGGCCCAACTCGCCCTTTGGAAAGAAGCCTGTAAGTTGTGCCTTTCAGCTCTAGGGCAAAGTAGCACACCCAGAGCAGAAGTCCTACTTCAGCCAGATCAGGCCTGCAAAGAAACTGCGTTTGACAGGCCTTTGGAAGAGATGTTCCCGGTAGGCTGTAAGAGCACTGTGCAGAGCGAGTGGTTTCTAGCTTCCCAAAGAGCTGGAAGCAAGATGCTGTGGGGCCCAACTCGCCCTTTGGAAAGCAGCCTGCACGTTGTGCCTTTCAGCTCTAGGGCAAAGTAGCACACCCAGAGCAGAAGTCCTACTTCAGCCAGATCAGGCCTGCAAAGAAACTGCGTTTCACAGGCCTTTGGAAGAGATGTTCCCGGTAGGCTGTAAGAGCACCGTGCAGAGCGAGTTGTTTCTTAGCTTCCCAAAGAGCTGGAAGCAAGATGCTGTGGGGCCCAACTCGCCCTTTGGAAAGAAGCCTACACGTTGTGCCTTTCAGCTCTAGAGCAAAGTAGCACACCCAGAGCAGAAGTCCTACTTCAGCCGGATCAGGCCTGCAAAGAAACTGCGTTTGACAGGCCTTTGGAAGAGAGGTTCCCGGTAGGCTGTAAGAGCACTGTGCAGAGCGAGTTGTTTCTTAGCTTCCCAAAGAGCTGGAAGCAAGATGCTGTGGGGCCCAACTCGCCCTTTGGAAAGAAGCCTGCACGTTGTGCCTTTCAGCTCTACGGCAAAGTAGCACACCCAGAGCAGAAGTCCTACTTCAGCCAGATCAGGTCTGCAAAGAAACTGCGTTTGACAGGCCTTTGGAAGAGATGTTCCCGGTAGGCTGTAAGAGCACTGTGCAGAGCGAGTTGTTTCTTAGCTTCCCAAAGAGCTGGAAGCAAGATGCTGTGGGGCCCACCTGGCCCTTTGCAAAGAAGCCTGCACGTTGTGCCTTTCAGCTCTAAGGCAATGTAGCACACCCAGAGCAGAAGTCCTACTTCAGCCAGATCAGGCCTGCAAAGACACTGCGTTTCAGAGGCCTTTGGAAGAGATGTTCCCACTAGGCTGTAAGAGCACTGTGCAGAGCTAGTTGTTTTTTAGCTTGTCAAAGAGCTGGAAGCAAGACGCTCTGGGGAACAACTCGCCCTTTGGAAAGAAGCCTGCACGTTGTGACTTTCAGCTCTAGGGCATTGTAGAACAACAGAGCAGAAGTTCTGCTTCAGCCAGATCAGGCCTGCAAAGAAACTGCGTTTCACAGGCCTTTGTAAGAGATGTTCACTGTAGGCTGTAAGAGCACTGTGCAGAGCAAGTTGTTTCTTAGCTTCCCAAAGAGCTGGAAGCAAGAAGCTCTGGGGCCCAACTCGCCCTTTGGAAAGAAGCCTGCACGTTTTGCCTTTCAGCTCTAGGGCAATGTAAAGCACCCAGAGCAGAAGTTCTACTTCAGCCAGATCAGTCCTGCAGAGAGACTGCGTTTCACAGGCCTTTGTAAGTGATGTTCCCGGTAGGCTGTAAGAGCACTGTGCAGAGCGAGTTGTTTCTTAGCTTCCCAAAGAGCTGGAAGCAAGATGCTTTGGGGCCCAACTCGCCCTTTGGAAAGAAGCCTGCACGTTGTGCCTTTCTGATCTAGGGCAATGTAGCACACCCAGAGCAGAAGTTCTGCTTCAGCCAGATCAGGCCTGCAAAGAAACTGCGTTTCACAGGCCTTTGGAAGAGATGTTCCCGGTAGGCTGTGAGAGCACTGTGCAGAGCGAGTTGTTTCTTAGCTTCCCAAAGAGCTGGAAGCAAGATGCTGTGTGGCCCAACTCGCCCTTTGGAAAGAAGCCTGCACGTTGTGCCTTTCAGCTCTAGGGCAAAGTAGCACACCCAGAGCAGAAGTCCTACTTCAGCCAGATCAGGCCTGCAAAGAAACTGCGTTTCACAGGCCTTTGGAAGAGATGTTCCCGGTAGGCTGTAAGAGCACTGTGCAGAGCGAGTTGTTTCTTAGCTTCCCAAAGAGCTGGAAGCAAGATGCTGTGGGGCCCAACTCGCCCTTTGGAAAGAAGCCTGCACGTTGTGCCTTTCAGCTCTAGGGCAAAGTAGCACACCCAGAGCAGAAGTCCTACTTCAGCCAGATCAGGCCTGCAAAGAAACTGCGTTTGACAGGCCTTTGGAAGAGATGTTCCCGGTAGGCTGTAAGAGCACTGTGTAGAGCGAGTGGTTTCTCAGCTTCCCAAAGAGCTGGAAGCAAGATGCTGTGGGGCCCAACTCGCCCTTTGGAAAGAAGCCTGCACGTTGTGCCTTTCAGCTCTAGGGCAAAGTAGCACACCCAGAGCAGAAGTCCTACTTCAGCCAGATCAGGCCTGCGAAGAAACTGCGTTTGACAGGCCTTTGGAAGAGATGTTCCCGGTAGGCTGTAAGAGCACTGTGCAGAGCGAGTTGTTTCTCAGCTTCCCAAAGAGCTGGAAGCAAGATGCTGTGGGGCCCAACTCGCCCTTTGGAAAGAAGCCTGCACGTTGTGCCTTTCAGCTCTAGGGCAAAGTAGCACACCCAGAGCAGAAGTCCTACTTCAGCCAGATCAGGCCTGCAAAGAAACTGCGTTTCACAGGCCTTTGGAAGAGATGTTCCCGGTAGGCTGTAAGAGCACTGTGCAGAGCGAGATGTTTCTTATCTTCCCAAAGAGCTGGAAGCAAGATGCTCTGGGGCCCAACTCGCCCTTTGGAAAGAAGCCTGCACGTTGTGCCTTTCTGCTCTAGGGAAATGTAGCACACCCAGAGCAGAAGTTCAGCTTCTGCCAGATAAGGCCTGCAAAGAATCTGCGTTTCACAGGCCTTTGTAAGAGATGTTCCCGGTAGGCTGTAAGAGCACTGTGCAGAGCGAGTTGTTTCTTAGCTTCCCAAAGAGCTGGAAGCAAGATGCTCTGGGGCCCAACTCGCCCTTTGGAAAGAAGCCTGCACGTTGTGCCTTTCAGCTCTAGGGCAAGGTAGCACACCCAGAGCAGAAGTTCAGCTTCTGCCAGATAAGCCCTGCAAAGAATCTGCGTTTCACAGGCCTTTGTAAGAGATGTTCCCGGTAGGCTGTAAGATCACTGTGCAGAGCGAGTTGTTTCTTAGCTTCCCAAAGAGCTGGAAGCAAGATGCTCTGGGGCCCAACTCGCCCTTTGGAAAGAAGCCTGCACGTTGTGCCTTTCAGCTCTAGGGCAGGGTAGCACACCCAGAGCAGAAGTTCTGATTCAGCCAGATCAGGCCTGCAAAGAAACTGCTTTTCACAGGCCTTTGTAAGAGATGTACCCGGTAGGCTGTAAGAGCACTGTGCAGAGCGAGTTGTTTCTTAGCTTCCCAAAGAGCTGGAAGCAAGATGCTCTGGGGCCCAACACGCCCTTTGGAAAGAAGCCTGCACGTTGTGCCTTTCTGCTCTAGGGCAATGTAGCACACCCAGAGCAGAAGTTCTGCTTCAGCCAGATCAGGCCTGCAAAGAAACTGCGTTTCACAGGCCTTTGTAAGAGATGTTCCCGGTAGGCTGTAAGAGCCCTGTGCAGAGCGAGTTGTTTCTTACCTTCCCAAAGAGCTGGAAGCAAGATTCTCTGGGTCCCAACTCGCCCTTTGGAAAGAAGCCTGCACGTTTTGCCTTTCAGCTCTAGGGCAATGTAGCACACCCAGAGCAGAAGTTCAGCTTCAGCCATATCAGGCCTGCAAAGAAACTGGGTTTCACAGGCCTTTGTAAGAGATGTTCCCGGTAGCCTGTAAGAGCACTGTGCAGAGCGAGTTGTTTCTTACCTTCCCAAAGAGCTGGAAGCAAGATGCTCTGGGGCCCAACTCGCCCTTTGGAAAGAAGCCTGCACCTTGTGCCTTTCAGCTCTATGGCAATGTAGCACACCCAGCGCAGAAGTTCTGCTTCATCAAGATCAGGCCTGCAAAGAAACTGCGTTTCACAGGCCTTTGTAAGAGATGTTCCCGGTAGGCTGTAAGAGCACTGTGCAGAGCGACTAGTTTCTTATCTTCCCAAAGAGCTGGAAGCAAGATGCTCTGGGGCCCAACTCGCCCTTTGGAAAGAAGCCTGCACGTTGTGCCTTTCTGCTATAGGGAAATGTAGCACACCCAGAGGAGAAGTTCAGCTTCAGCCAGATAAGGCCTGCAAAGAAACTGCGTTTCACAGGCCCTTGTAAGAGATGTTCCCGGTAGGCTGTAAGAGCACTGTGCAGAGCGAGTTGTTTCTTAGCTTCCCAAAGAGCTGGAAGCAAGATGCTCTGGGGCCCAACTCGCCCTTTGGACAGAAGCCTGCACGTTGTGCCTTTCAGCTCTAGCGAAATGTAGCACACCCAGAGCAGAAGTTCTGCTTCAGCCAGATGAGGCCTGCAAAGAAACAGCGTTTCACAGGGCTTTGTAAGAGAGGTACCCGGTAGGCTGTAAGAGCACTGTGCAGAGCGAGTTGTTTCTTAGCTTCCCAAGGAGCTGGAAGCAAGATACTCTGGGGCCCAACTCGTCCTTTGGAAAGAAGCCTGCACGTTGTGCCTTTCAGCTCTAGGGCAATGTAGCACACCCAGAGCAGAAGTTCTGATTCAGCCAGATCAGGCCTGCAAAGAAACTGCGTTTCACAGGCCTTTGTAAGAGATGTTCCCGGTAGGCTGTAAGAGCACTGTGCAGAGCGAGTTGTTTCTTAGCTTCCCAAAGAGCTGGAAGCAAGATGCTCTGGGGCCGAACTCACCCTTTGGAAAGAAGCCTGCACGTTTTGCCTTTCATCTCTAGGGCAATGTAGAGCACCCAGAGCAGAAGTTCTACTTCAGCCAGATCAGTCCTGCAGAGAAACTGCGTTTCACAGGCCTTTGTAAGTGATGTTCCCGGTAGGCTGTAAGAGCACTGTGCAGAGCGAGTTGTTTCTTAGCTTCCCAAAGAGCTGGAAGCAAGATGCTCTGGGGCCCAACTCGCCCTTTGGAAAGAAGCCTGCACGTTGTGCCTTTCTGATCTAGGGCAATGTAGCACACCAAGAGCAGAAGTTCTGATTCAGACAGATCAGGCCTGCAAAGAAACTGCGTTTCACAGGCCTTTGTAAGAGATGTTCCCGGTAGGCTGTAAGAGCACTGTGCAGAGCGAGTTGTTTCTTAGCTTCCCAAAGAGCTGGAAGCAAGATGCTCAGGGGCCCAACTCGCCCTTTGGAAAGAAGCCTGCACGTTCTGCCTTTCAGCTCTAGGGCAATGTAGCACACCCAGAGCAGAAGTTCTGCTTCAGCCAGATCAGGCCTGCAAAGAAACTGGGTTTCACAGGCCTTTGTAAGAGATGTACCCGGTAGGCTCTAAGAGCACTGTGCAGAGCGACTTGTTTCTTAGCTTCCCAAAGAGCTGGAAGCAAGATGCTCTGGGGCCCAATTCACCCTTTGGAAAGAAGCCTTCACGTTGTGCCTTTCTGTTCTAGGGCAATGTAGCACACCCAGAGCAGAAGTTCTGCTTCAGCCAGATCAGGCCTGCAAAGAAACTGCGTTTCACAGGCCTTTGTAAGAGATGTTCCCGGTAGGCTGTAAGAGCACTGTGCAGAGCGAGTTGTTTTTTAGCTTGTCAAAGAGCTGGAAGCAAGATGCTCTGGGGACCAACTCGCCCTTTGGAAAGAAGCCTGCACGTTGTGACTTTCAGCTCTAGGGCATTGTAGAACAACAGAGCAGAAGTTCTGCTTCAGCCAGATCAGGCCTGCAAAGAAACTGCGTTTCACAGGCCTTTGTAAGAGATGTTCCCGGTAGGCTGTAAGAGCACTGTGCAGAGCGAGTTGTTTCTTATCTTCCCAAAGAGCTGGAAGCAAGATGCTCTGGGGCCCAACTCGCCCTTTGGAAAGAAGCCTGCACGTTGTGTCTTTCAGCTCTAGGGCAATGTAGCACACCCAGAGCAGAAGTTCTGATTCAGCCAGATCAGGCCTGCAAAGAAACTGCGTTTCACAGGCCTTTGTAAGAGATGTACCCGGTAGGCTGTAAGAGCACTGTGCAGAGCGAGTTGTTTCTTCGCTTCCCAAAGAGCTGGAAGCAAGATGCTCTGGGGCCCAACACGCCCTTTGGAAAGAAGCCTGCACGTTGTGCCTTTCTGCTCTAGGGAAATGTAGCACACCCAGAGCAGAAGTTCAGCTTCAGCCAGATAAGGCCTGCAAAGAAACTGCGTTTCACAGGCCTTTGTAAGAGATGTTCCCGGTAGGCTGTAAGATCACTGTGCAGAGCGAGTTGTTTCTTAGCTTCCCAAAGAGCTGGAAGCAAGATGCTCTGGGGCCCAACTCGCCCTTTGGAAAGAAGCCTGCACGTTGTGCCTTTCTGCTCTAGGGCAATGTAGCACAGCCAGAGCAGAAGTTGTACTTCAGGCAGATCAGTCCTGCAAAGGAACTGCGTTTCACAGGCCTTTGTAAGTGATGTTCCCGGTAGGCTGTAAGAGCACTTTGCAGAGCGAGTTGTTTCTTAGCTTCCCAAAGAGCTGGAGCAAGATGCTCTGGGGCCCAACTCGCCCTTTGGAAAGAAGCCTGCACGTTGTGCCTTTCAGCTCTAGGGCAATGTAGCACACCCAGAGCAGAAGTTCTGCTTCATCCATATGAGGCCTGCAAAGAAACTGGGTTTCACAGGCCTTTGTAAGAGATGTTCCCGGTAGGCTGTAAGAGCACTGTGCAGAGCGAGTTGTTTCTTAGCTTCCCAAAGAGCTGGAAGCAAGATTCTCTGGGGCCCAATTCACCCTTTGGAAAGAAGCCTTCACGTTGTGCCTTTCTGTTCTAGGGCAATGTAGCACACCCAGAGCAGAAGTTCTGCTTCAGCCAGATCAGGCCTGCAAAGAAACTGCGTTTCACAGGCCTTTGTAAGAGATGTTCCCGGTAGGCTGTAAGAGCACTGTGCAGAGCGAGTTGTTTTTTAGCTTGTCAAAGAGCTGGAAGCAAGATGCTCTGGGGACCAACTCGCCCTTTGGAAAGAAGCCTGCACGTTTGACTTTCAGCTCTAGGGCATTGTAGAACAACAGAGCAGAAGTTCTGCTTCAGCCAGATCAGGCCAGCAAAGAAACTGCGTTTCACAGGCCTTTGTAAGAGATGTTCCCGGTAGGCTGTAAGAGCACTGTGCAGAGCGAGTTGTTTCTTAGCTTCCCAAAGAGCTGGAAGCAAGATGCTCTGGGGCCCAACTCGCCCTTTGGAAAGAAGCCTGCACGTTGTGCCTTTCTGCTCTAGGGCAATGTAGCACACCCAGAGCAGAAGTTCAGCTTCTGCCAGATAAGGCCTGCAAAGAAACTGCGTTTCACAGGCCTTTGTAAGAGATGTTCCCGGTAGGCTGTAAGAGCACTGTGCAGAGCGAGATGTTTCTTATCTTCCCAAAGAGCTGGAAGCAAGATGCTCTGGGGCCCAACTCGCCCTTTGGAAAGAAGCCTGCACGTTGTGCCTTTCTGCTCTAGGGCAATGTAGCACACCCAGAGCAGAAGTTCCTCTTCTGCCAGATAAGTCCTGCAAAGGAACTGCGTTTCACAGGCCTTTGTAAGAGATGTTCCCGGTAGGCTGTAAGATCACTGTGCAGAGCGAGTTGTTTCTTAGCTTCCCAAAGAGCTGGAAGCAAGATGCTCTGGGGCCCAACTCGCCCTTTGGAAAGAAGCCTGCACGTTGTGTCTTTCAGCTCTAGGGCAATGTAGCAAACCCAGAGCAGAAGTTCTGATTCAGCCAGATCAGGCCTGCAAAGAAACTGCGTTTCACAGGCCTTTGTAAGAGATGTACCCGGTAGGCTGTAAGAGCACTGTGCAGAGCGACTTGTTTCTTAGCTTCCCAAAGAGCTGGAAGCAAGATGCTCTGGGGCCCAACACGCCCTTTGGAAAGAAGCCTGCACGTTGTGCCTTTCTGCTCTAGGGCAATGTAGCACACCCAGAGCAGAAGTTCAGCTTCAGCCAGATAAGGCCTGCAAAGAAACTGCGTTTCACAGGCCTTTGTAAGAGATGTTCCCGGTAGGCTGTAAGATCACTGTGCAGAGCGAGTTGTTTCTTAGCTTCCCAAAGAGCTGGAAGCAAGATGCTCTGGGGCCCAACTCGCCCTTTGGAAAGAAGCCTGCACGTTGTGCCTTTCTGCTCTAGGGCAATGTAGCACAGCCAGAGCAGAAGTTGTACTTCAGGCAGATCAGTCCTGCAAAGGAACTGCGTTTCACAGGCCTTTGTAAGTGATGTTCCTGGTAGGCTGTAAGAGCACTGTGCAGAGCGAGTTGTTTCTTAGCTTCCCAAAGAGCTGGAAGCAAGATGCTCTGGGGCCCAACTCGCCCTTTGGAAAGAAGCCTGCACGTTGTGCCTTTCAGCTTTAGGGCAATGTAGCACACCCAGAGCAGTAGTTCTGCTGCAGCCAGATGACGCCTGCAAAGAAACTGCATTTCACAGGCCTTTGTAAGAGATGTTCCCGGTAGGCTGTGAGAGCACTGTGCAGAGCGAGTTGTTTCCTGGCTTCCCAAAGAGCTGGAAGCAAGATGCTCTGGGGCCCAACTCGCCCTTTGGACAGAAGCCTGCACGTTGTGCCTTTCAGCTCTAGCGAAATGTAGCACACCCAGAGCAGAAGTTCTGCTTCAGCCAGATGAGGCCTGCAAAGAAACAGCGTTTCACAGGGCTTTGTAAGAGATGTACCCGGTAGGCTGTAAGAGCACTGTGCAGAGCGAGTTGTTTCTTAGCTTCCCAAAGAGCTGGAAGCAAGATGCTCTGGGGCCCAACTCGACCTTTGGAAAGAAGCCTGCACGTTGTGCCTTTCAGCTCTATGGCAATGTAGCACACCCAGCGCAGAAGTTCTGCTTCATCCAGATCAGGCCTGCAAAGAAACTGCGTTTCACAGGCCTTTGTAAGAGATGTTCCCGGTAGGCTGTAAGAGCACTGTGCAGAGCGACTTGTTTCTTATCTTCCCAAAGAGCTGGAAGCAAGATGCTCTGGGGCCCAACTCGCCCTTTGGAAAGAAGCCTGCACGTTGTGCCTTTCTGCTTTAGGGCAATGTAGCACACCCAGAGCAGTAGTTCTGCTGCAGCCAGATGACGCCTGCAAAGAAACTGCATTTCACAGGCCTTTGTAAGAGATTTTCCCGGTAGGCTATGAGAGCACTGTGCAGAGCGAGTTGTTTCCTGGCTTCCCAAAGAGCTGGAAGCAAGATGCTCTGGGGCCCAACTCGACCTTTGGAAAGAAGCCTGCACGTTGTGCCTTTCAGCTCTAGGGCAATGTAGCACACCCAGAGCAGAAGTTCTGCTTCAGCCAGATCAGGCCTGCGAAGAAACTGCATTCCACAGGCCTTTGTAAGAGATGTTCCCCGTAGGCTGTAAGAGCACTGTGCAGAGCGAGTTGTTTCTTAGCTTCCCAAAGAGCTGGAAGCAAGATGCTCTGGGGCCCAACTCGACCTTTGGAAAGAAGCCTGCACGTTGTGCCTTTCAGCTCTATGGCAATGTAGCACACCCAGCGCAGAAGTTCTGCTTCATCAAGATCAGGCCTGCAAAGAAACTGCGTTTCACAGGCCTTTGTAAGAGATGTTCCCGGTAGGCTGTAAGAGCACTGTGCAGAGCGACTGGTTTCTTATCTTCCCAAAGAGCTGGAAGCAAGATGCTCTGGGGCCCAACTCGCCCTTTGGAAAGAAGCCTGCACGTTGTGCCTTTCTGCTATAGGGAAATGTAGCACACCCAGAGGAGAAGTTCAGCTTCAGCCAGATAAGGCCTGCAAAGAAACTGCGTTTCACAGGCCCTTGTAAGAGATGTTCCCGGTAGGCTGTAAGAGCACTGTGCAGAGCGAGTTGTTTCTTAGCTTCCCAAAGAGCTGGAAGCAAGATGCTCTGGGGCCCAACTCGCCCTTTGGACAGAAGCCTGCACGTTGTGCCTTTCAGCTCTAGCGAAATGTAGCACACCCAGAGCAGAAGTTCTGCTTCAGCCAGATGAGGCCTGCAAAGAAACAGCGTTTCACAGGGCTTTGTAAGAGATGTACCCGGTAGGCTGTAAGAGCACTGTGCAGAGCGAGTTGTTTCTTAGCTTCCCAAAGAGCTGGAAGCAAGATACTCTGGGGCCCAACTCGTCCTTTGGAAAGAAGCCTGCACGTTGTGCCTTTCAGCTCTAGGGCAATGTAGCACACCCAGAGCAGAAGTTCTGATTCAGCCAGATCAGGCCTGCAAAGAAACTGCGTTTCACAGGCCTTTGTAAGAGATGTTCCCGGTAGGCTGTAAGAGCACTGTGCAGAGCGAGTTGTTTCTTAGCTTCCCAAAGAGCTGGAAGCAAGATGCTCTGGGGCCGAACTCACCCTTTGGAAAGAAGCCTGCACGTTTTGCCTTTCATCTCTAGGGCAATGTAGAGCACCCAGAGCAGAAGTTCTACTTCAGCCAGATCAGTCCTGCAGAGAAACTGCGTTTCACAGGCCTTTGTAAGTGATGTTCCCGGTAGGCTGTAAGAGCACTGTGCAGAGCGAGTTGTTTCTTAGCTTCCCAAAGAGCTGGAAGCAAGATGCTCTGGGGCCCAACTCGCCCTTTGGAAAGAAGCCTGCACGTTGTGCCTTTCTGATCTAGGGCAATGTAGCACACCAAGAGCAGAAGTTCTGATTCAGACAGATCAGGCCTGCAAAGAAACTGCGTTTCACAGGCCTTTGTAAGAGATGTTCCCGGTAGGCTGTAAGAGCACTGTGCAGAGCGAGTTGTTTCTTAGCTTCCCAAAGAGCTGGAAGCAAGATGCTCAGGGGCCCAACTCGCCCTTTGGAAAGAAGCCTGCACGTTGTGTCTTTCAGCTCTAGGGCAATGTAGCAAACCCAGAGCAGAAGTTCTGATTCAGCCAGATCAGGCCTGCAAAGAAACTGCGTTTCACAGGCCTTTGTAAGAGATGTACCCGGTAGGCTGTAAGAGCACTGTGCAGAGCGAGTTGTTTCTTAGCTTCCCAAAGAGCTGGAAGCAAGATGCTCTGGGGCCCAACACGCCCTTTGGAAAGAAGCCTGCACGTTGTGCCTTTCTGCTCTAGGGCAATGTAGCACACCCAGAGCAGAAGTTCAGCTTCAGCCAGATAAGGCCTGCAAAGAAACTGCGTTTCACAGGCCTTTGTAAGAGATGTTCCCGGTAGGCTGTAAGATCACTGTGCAGAGCGAGTTGTTTCTTAGCTTCCCAAAGAGCTGGAAGCAAGATGCTCTGGGGCCCAACTCGCCCTTTGGAAAGAAGCCTGCACGTTGTGCCTTTCTGCTCTAGGGCAATGTAGCACAGCCAGAGCAGAAGTTGTACTTCAGGCAGATCAGTCCTGCAAAGGAACTGCGTTTCACAGGCCTTTGTAAGTGATGTTCCTGGTAGGCTGTAAGAGCACTGTGCAGAGCGAGTTGTTTCTTAGCTTCCCAAAGAGCTGGAAGCAAGATGCTCTGGGGCCCAACTCGCCCTTTGGAAAGAAGCCTGCACGTTGTGCCTTTCAGCTTTAGGGCAATGTAGCACACCCAGAGCAGTAGTTCTGCTGCAGCCAGATGACGCCTGCAAAGAAACTGCATTTCACAGGCCTTTGTAAGAGATGTTCCCGGTAGGCTGTGAGAGCACTGTGCAGAGCGAGTTGTTTCCTGGCTTCCCAAAGAGCTGGAAGCAAGATGCTCTGGGGCCCAACTCGCCCTTTGGACAGAAGCCTGCACGTTGTGCCTTTCAGCTCTAGCGAAATGTAGCACACCCAGAGCAGAAGTTCTGCTTCAGCCAGATGAGGCCTGCAAAGAAACAGCGTTTCACAGGGCTTTGTAAGAGATGTACCCGGTAGGCTGTAAGAGCACTGTGCAGAGCGAGTTGTTTCTTAGCTTCCCAAAGAGCTGGAAGCAAGATGCTCTGGGGCCCAACTCGACCTTTGGAAAGAAGCCTGCACGTTGTGCCTTTCAGCTCTATGGCAATGTAGCACACCCAGCGCAGAAGTTCTGCTTCATCCAGATCAGGCCTGCAAAGAAACTGCGTTTCACAGGCCTTTGTAAGAGATGTTCCCGGTAGGCTGTAAGAGCACTGTGCAGAGCGACTTGTTTCTTATCTTCCCAAAGAGCTGGAAGCAAGATGCTCTGGGGCCCAACTCGCCCTTTGGAAAGAAGCCTGCACGTTGTGCCTTTCTGCTTTAGGGCAATGTAGCACACCCAGAGCAGTAGTTCTGCTGCAGCCAGATGACGCCTGCAAAGAAACTGCATTTCACAGGCCTTTGTAAGAGATTTTCCCGGTAGGCTATGAGAGCACTGTGCAGAGCGAGTTGTTTCCTGGCTTCCCAAAGAGCTGGAAGCAAGATGCTCTGGGGCCCAACTCGACCTTTGGAAAGAAGCCTGCACGTTGTGCCTTTCAGCTCTAGGGCAATGTAGCACACCCAGAGCAGAAGTTCTGCTTCAGCCAGATCAGGCCTGCGAAGAAACTGCATTCCACAGGCCTTTGTAAGAGATGTTCCCCGTAGGCTGTAAGAGCACTGTGCAGAGCGAGTTGTTTCTTATCTTCCCAAAGAGCTGGAAGCAAGATGCTCTGGGGCCCAACTCGACCTTTGGAAAGAAGCCTGCACGTTGTGCCTTTCAGCTCTATGGCAATGTAGCACACCCAGCGCAGAAGTTCTGCTTCATCAAGATCAGGCCTGCAAAGAAACTGCGTTTCACAGGCCTTTGTAAGAGATGTTCCCGGTAGGCTGTAAGAGCACTGTGCAGAGCGACTGGTTTCTTATCTTCCCAAAGAGCTGGAAGCAAGATGCTCTGGGGCCCAACTCGCCCTTTGGAAAGAAGCCTGCACGTTGTGCCTTTCTGCTATAGGGAAATGTAGCACACCCAGAGGAGAAGTTCAGCTTCAGCCAGATAAGGCCTGCAAAGAAACTGCGTTTCACAGGCCCTTGTAAGACATGTTCCCGGTAGGCTGTAAGAGCACTGTGCAGAGCGAGTTGTTTCTTAGCTTCCCAAAGAGCTGGAAGCAAGATGCTCTGGGGCCCAACTCGCCCTTTGGACAGAAGCCTGCACGTTGTGCCTTTCAGCTCTAGCGAAATGTAGCACACCCAGAGCAGAAGTTCTGCTTCAGCCAGATGAGGCCTGCAAAGAAACAGCGTTTCACAGGGCTTTGTAAGAGATGTACCCGGTAGGCTGTAAGAGCACTGTGCAGAGCGAGTTGTTTCTTAGCTTCCCAAAGAGCTGGAAGCAAGATACTCTGGGGCCCAACTCGTCCTTTGGAAAGAAGCCTGCACGTTGTGCCTTTCAGCTCTAGGGCAATGTAGCACACCCAGAGCAGAAGTTCTGATTCAGCCAGATCAGGCCTGCAAAGAAACTGCGTTTCACAGGCCTTTGTAAGAGATGTTCCCGGTAGGCTGTAAGAGCACTGTGCAGAGCGAGTTGTTTCTTAGCTTCCCAAAGAGCTGGAAGCAAGATGCTCTGGGGCCGAACTCACCCTTTGGAAAGAAGCCTGCACGTTTTGCCTTTCATCTCTAGGGCAATGTAGAGCACCCAGAGCAGAAGTTCTACTTCAGCCAGATCAGTCCTGCAGAGAAACTGCGTTTCACAGGCCTTTGTAAGTGATGTTCCCGGTAGGCTGTAAGAGCACTGTGCAGAGCGAGTTGTTTCTTAGCTTCCCAAAGAGCTGGAAGCAAGATGCTCTGGGGCCCAACTCGCCCTTTGGAAAGAAGCCTGCACGTTGTGCCTTTCTGATCTAGGGCAATGTAGCACACCAAGAGCAGAAGTTCTGATTCAGACAGATCAGGCCTGCAAAGAAACTGCGTTTCACAGGCCTTTGTAAGAGATGTTCCCGGTAGGCTGTAAGAGCACTGTGCAGAGCGAGTTGTTTCTTAGCTTCCCAAAGAGCTGGAAGCAAGATGCTCAGGGGCCCAACTCGCCCTTTGGAAAGAAGCCTGCACGTTCTGCCTTTCAGCTCTAGGGCAATGTAGCACACCCAGAGCAGAAGTTCTGCTTCAGCCAGATCAGGCCTGCAAAGAAACTGGGTTTCACAGGCCTTTGTAAGAGATGTACCCGGTAGGCTCTAAGAGCACTGTGCAGAGCGACTTGTTTCTTAGCTTCCCAAAGAGCTGGAAGCAAGATGCTCTGGGGCCCAATTCACCCTTTGGAAAGAAGCCTTCACGTTGTGCCTTTCTGTTCTAGGGCAATGTAGCACACCCAGAGCAGAAGTTCTGCTTCAGCCAGATCAGGCCTGCAAAGAAACTGCGTTTCACAGGCCTTTGTAAGAGATGTTCCCGGTAGGCTGTAAGAGCACTGTGCAGAGCGAGTTGTTTTTTAGCTTGTCAAAGAGCTGGAAGCAAGATGCTCTGGGGACCAACTCGCCCTTTGGAAAGAAGCCTGCACGTTGTGACTTTCAGCTCTAGGGCATTGTAGAACAACAGAGCAGAAGTTCTGCTTCAGCCAGATCAGGCCTGCAAAGAAACTGCGTTTCACAGGCCTTTGTAAGAGATGTTCCCGGTAGGCTGTAAGAGCACTGTGCAGAGCGAGTTGTTTCTTATCTTCCCAAAGAGCTGGAAGCAAGATGCTCTGGGGCCCAACTCGCCCTTTGGAAAGAAGCCTGCACGTTGTGTCTTTCAGCTCTAGGGCAATGTAGCACACCCAGAGCAGAAGTTCTGATTCAGCCAGATCAGGCCTGCAAAGAAACTGCGTTTCACAGGCCTTTGTAAGAGATGTACCAGGTAGGCTGTAAGAGCACTGTGCAGAGCGAGTTGTTTCTTCGCTTCCCAAAGAGCTGGAAGCAAGATGCTCTGGGGCCCAACACGCCCTTTGGAAAGAAGCCTGCACGTTGTGCCTTTCTGCTCTAGGGAAATGTAGCACACCCAGAGCAGAAGTTCAGCTTCAGCCAGATAAGGCCTGCAAAGAAACTGCGTTTCACAGGCCTTTGTAAGAGATGTTCCCGGTAGGCTGTAAGATCACTGTGCAGAGCGAGTTGTTTCTTAGCTTCCCAAAGAGCTGGAAGCAAGATGCTCTGGGGCCCAACTCGCCCTTTGGAAAGAAGCCTGCACGTTGTGCCTTTCTGCTCTAGGGCAATGTAGCACAGCCAGAGCAGAAGTTGTACTTCAGGCAGATCAGTCCTGCAAAGGAACTGCGTTTCACAGGCCTTTGTAAGTGATGTTCCCGGTAGGCTGTAAGAGCACTTTGCAGAGCGAGTTGTTTCTTAGCTTCCCAAAGAGCTGGAGCAAGATGCTCTGGGGCCCAACTCGCCCTTTGGAAAGAAGCCTGCACGTTGTGCCTTTCAGCTCTAGGGCAATGTAGCACACCCAGAGCAGAAGTTCTGCTTCATCCATATGAGGCCTGCAAAGAAACTGGGTTTCACAGGCCTTTGTAAGAGATGTTCCCGGTAGGCTGTAAGAGCACTGTGCAGAGCGAGTTGTTTCTTAGCTTCCCAAAGAGCTGGAAGCAAGATTCTCTGGGGCCCAATTCACCCTTTGGAAAGAAGCCTTCACGTTGTGCCTTTCTGTTCTAGGGCAATGTAGCACACCCAGAGCAGAAGTTCTGCTTCAGCCAGATCAGGCCTGCAAAGAAACTGCGTTTCACAGGCCTTTGTAAGAGATGTTCCCGGTAGGCTGTAAGAGCACTGTGCAGAGCGAGTTGTTTTTTAGCTTGTCAAAGAGCTGGAAGCAAGATGCTCTGGGGACCAACTCGCCCTTTGGAAAGAAGCCTGCACGTTTGACTTTCAGCTCTAGGGCATTGTAGAACAACAGAGCAGAAGTTCTGCTTCAGCCAGATCAGGCCAGCAAAGAAACTGCGTTTCACAGGCCTTTGTAAGAGATGTTCCCGGTAGGCTGTAAGAGCACTGTGCAGAGCGAGTTGTTTCTTAGCTTCCCAAAGAGCTGGAAGCAAGATGCTGTGGGGCCCAACTCGCCCTTTGGAAAGAAGCCTGCACGTTGTGCCTTTCTGCTCTAGGGCAATGTAGCACACCCAGAGCAGAAGTTCAGCTTCTGCCAGATAAGGCCTGCAAAGAAACTGCGTTTCACAGGCCTTTGTAAGAGATGTTCCCGGTAGGCTGTAAGAGCACTGTGCAGAGCGAGATGTTTCTTATCTTCCCAAAGAGCTGGAAGCAAGATGCTCTGGGGCCCAACTCGCCCTTTGGAAAGAAGCCTGCACGTTGTGCCTTTCTGCTCTAGGGCAATGTAGCACACCCAGAGCAGAAGTTCCTCTTCTGCCAGATAAGGCCTGCAAAGAATCTGCGTTTCACAGGCCTTTGTAAGAGATGTTCCCGGTAGGCTGTAAGATCACTGTGCAGAGCGAGTTGTTTCTTAGCTTCCCAAAGAGCTGGAAGCAAGATGCTCTGGGGCCCAACTCGCCCTTTGGAAAGAAGCCTGCACGTTGTGTCTTTCAGCTCTAGGGCAATGTAGCAAACCCAGAGCAGAAGTTCTGATTCAGCCAGATCAGGCCTGCAAAGAAACTGCGTTTCACAGGCCTTTGTAAGAGATGTACCCGGTAGGCTGTAAGAGCACTGTGCAGAGCGAGTTGTTTCTTAGCTTCCCAAAGAGCTGGAAGCAAGATGCTCTGGGGCCCAACACGCCCTTTGGAAAGAAGCCTGCACGTTGTGCCTTTCTGCTCTAGGGCAATGTAGCACACCCAGAGCAGAAGTTCAGCTTCAGCCAGATAAGGCCTGCAAAGAAACTGCGTTTCACAGGCCTTTGTAAGAGATGTTCCCGGTAGGCTGTAAGATCACTGTGCAGAGCGAGTTGTTTCTTAGCTTCCCAAAGAGCTGGAAGCAAGATGCTGTGGGGCCCAACTCGCCCTTTGGAAAGAAGCCTGTAAGTTGTGCCTTTCAGCTCTAGGGCAAAGTAGCACACCCAGAGCAGAAGTCCTACTTCAGCCAGATCAGGCCTGCAAAGAAACTGCGTTTCACAGGCCTTTGGAAGAGATGTTCCCGGTAGGCTGTAAGAGCACTGTGCAGAGCGAGTGGTTTCTAGCTTCCCAAAGAGCTGGAAGCAAGATGCTGTGGGGCCCAACTCGCCCTTTGGAAAGCAGCCTGCACGTTGTGCCTTTCAGCTCTAGGGCAAAGTAGCACACCCAGAGCAGAAGTCCTACTTCAGCCAGATCAGGCCTGCAAAGAAACTGCGTTTCACAGGCCTTTGGAAGAGATGTTCCCGGTAGGCTGTAAGAGCACCGTGCAGAGCGAGTTGTTTCTTAGCTTCCCAAAGAGCTGGAAGCAAGATGCTGTGGGGCCCAACTCGCCCTTTGGAAAGAAGCCTACACGTTGTGCCTTTCAGCTCTAGAGCAAAGTAGCACACCCAGAGCAGAAGTCCTACTTCAGCCGGATCAGGCCTGCAAAGAAACTGCGTTTGACAGGCCTTTGGAAGAGAGGTTCCCGGTAGGCTGTAAGAGCACTGTGCAGAGCGAGTTGTTTCTTAGCTTCCCAAAGAGCTGGAAGCAAGATGCTGTGGGGCCCAACTCGCCCTTTGGAAAGAAGCCTGCACGTTGTGCCTTTCAGCTCTAGGGCAAAGTAGCACACCCAGAGCAGAAGTCCTACTTCAGCCAGATCAGGTCTGCAAAGAAACTGCGTTTGACAGGCCTTTGGAAGAGATGTTCCCGGTAGGCTGTAAGAGCACTGTGCAGAGCGAGTTGTTTCTTAGCTTCCCAAAGAGCTGGAAGCAAGATGCTGTGGGGCCCACCTGGCCCTTTGCAAAGAAGCCTGCACGTTGTGCCTTTCAGCTCTAAGGCAATGTAGCACACCCAGAGCAGAAGTCCTACTTCAGCCAGATCAGGCCTGCAAAGACACTGCGTTTCAGAGGCCTTTGGAAGAGATGTTCCCACTAGGCTGTAAGAGCACTGTGCAGAGCGAGTGGTTTCTTAGCTTCCCAAAGAGCTGGAAGCAAGATGCTGTGGGGCCCAACTCGCCCTTTGGAAAGAAGCCTGCACGTTGTGCCTTTCAGCTCTAGGGCAAAGTAGCACACCCAGAGCAGAAGTCCTACTTCAGCCAGATCAGGCCTGCAAAGAAACTGCGTTTCACAGGCCTTTGTAAGAGATGTTCCCGGTAGGCTGTAAGAGCACTGTGCAGAGCTAGTTGTTTTTTAGCTTGTCAAAGAGCTGGAAGCAAGACGCTCTGGGGAACAACTCGCCCTTTGGAAAGAAGCCTGCACGTTGTGACTTTCAGCTCTAGGGCATTGTAGAACAACAGAGCAGAAGTTCTGCTTCAGCCAGATCAGGCCTGCAAAGAAACTGCGTTTCACAGGCCTTTGTAAGAGATGTTCACTGTAGGCTGTAAGAGCACTGTGCAGAGCAAGTTGTTTCTTAGCTTCCCAAAGAGCTGGAAGCAAGAAGCTCTGGGGCCCAACTCGCCCTTTGGAAAGAAGCCTGCACGTTTTGCCTTTCAGCTCTAGGGCAATGTAAAGCACCCAGAGCAGAAGTTCTACTTCAGCCAGATCAGTCCTGCAGAGAGACTGCGTTTCACAGGCCTTTGTAAGTGATGTTCCCGGTAGGCTGTAAGAGCACTGTGCAGAGCGAGTTGTTTCTTAGCTTCCCAAAGAGCTGGAAGCAAGATGCTTTGGGGCCCAACTCGCCCTTTGGAAAGAAGCCTGCACGTTGTGCCTTTCTGATCTAGGGCAATGTAGCACACCCAGAGCAGAAGTTCTGCTTCAGCCAGATCAGGCCTGCAAAGAAACTGCGTTTCACAGGCCTTTGGAAGAGATGTTCCCGGTAGGCTGTAAGAGCACTGTGCAGAGCGAGTTGTTTCTTAGCTTCCCAAAGAGCTGGAAGCAAGACGCTCTGGGGCCCAACTCGCCCTTTGGAAAGAAGCCTGCACGTTGTGCCATTCAGCTCTAGGGCAATGTAGCACACCCAGAGCAGAAGTTCTGCTTCATCCATATGAGGCCTGCAAAGAAATTGGGTTTCACAGGCCTTTGTAAGAGATGTACCCGGTAGGCTCTAAGAGCACTGTGCAGAGCGAGTTGTTTCTTAGCTTCCAAAAAGAGCTGGAAGCAAGATGCTCTGGGGCCGAACTCGCCCTTTGGAAAGAAGCCTGCACGTTGTGCCTTTCTGCTCTGGGGCAATGTAGCACACCCAGAGCTGAAGTTCTGATTCAGCCAGAACTGGCCTGCAAAGAAACTGCGTTTCACAGGCCTTTGGAAGAGATGTTCCCGGTAGGCTGTAAGAGCACTGTGTAGAGCGAGTTGTTTCTTAGCTTCCCAAAGAGCTGGAAGCAAGATGCTGTGTGGCCCAACTCGCCCTTTGGAAAGAAGCCTGCACGTTGTGCCTTTCTGCTCTAGGGCAATGTAGCACACCCAGAGCAGAAGTTCAGCTTCAGCCAGATAAGGCCTGCAAAGAAACTGCGTTTCACAGGCCTTTGTAAGAGATGTTCCCGGTAGGCTGTAAGATCACTGTGCAGAGCGAGTTGTTTCTTAGCTTCCCAAAGAGCTGGAAGCAAGATGCTCTGGGGCCCAACTCGCCCTTTGGAAAGAAGCCTGCACGTTGTGCCTTTCTGCTCTAGGGCAATGTAGCACAGCCAGAGCAGAAGTTGTACTTCAGGCAGATCAGTCCTGCAAAGGAACTGCGTTTCACAGGCCTTTGTAAGTGATGTTCCCGGTAGGCTGTAAGAGCACTGTGCAGAGCGAGTTGTTTCTTAGCTTCCCAAAGAGCTGGAAGCAAGATGCTCTGGGGCCCAACTCGCCCTTTGGAAAGAAGCCTGCACGTTGTGCCTTTCAGCTTTAGGGCAATGTAGCACACCCAGAGCAGTAGTTCTGCTGCAGCCAGATGACGCCTGCAAAGAAACTGCATTTCACAGGCCTTTGTAAGAGATGTTCCCGGTAGGCTGTGAGAGCACTGTGCAGAGCGAGTTGTTTCCTGGCTTCCCAAAGAGCTGGAAGCAAGATGCTCTGGGGCCCAACTCGACCTTTGGAAAGAAGCCTGCACGTTGTGCCTTTCAGCTCTAGGGAAATGTAGCACACCCACAGCAGAAGTTCTGCTTCAGCCAGATGAGGACTGCAAAGAAACTGCGTTTCACAGGCCTTTGGAAGAGATGTTCCCACTAGGCTGTAAGAGCACTGTGCAGAGCGAGTTGTTTCTTAGCTTCCCAAAGAGCTGGAAGCAAGATGCTGTGGGGCCCAACTCTCCCTTTGGAAAGAAGCCTGCACGTTGTGCCTCTCAGCTTTAGGGCAATGTAGCACACCCAGAGCAGAAGTTCTGCTTCAGCCATATCAGGCCTGCAAAGAAACTGCGTTTCACAGGCCTTTGTAAGAGATGTTCCCGGTAGGCTGTGAGAGCACTGTGCAGAGCGAGTTGTTTCTTAGCTTCCCAAAGAGCTGGAAGCAAGATGCTCTGGGGCCCAACTCGCCCTTTGGAAAGAAGCCTGCACGTTGTGCATTTCTGCTCTAGGGCAATGTAGCACACCCAGCGCAGAAGTTCTGCTTCATCCAGATCAGGCCTGCAAAGAAACTGCGTTTCACAGGCCTTTGTAAGTGGTGTTCCCGGTAGGCTGCAAGAGAACTTTGCAGAGAGAGTTGTTTCTTAGCTTCCCAAAGAGCTGGAAGCAAGATGCTCTTGGGCCCAACACGCCCTTTGGAAAGAAGCCTGCACGTTGTGCCTTTCTGCTCTAGGGAAATGTAGCACACCCAGAGCAGAAGTTCAGCTTCAGCCAGATAAGGCCTGCAAAGAAACTGCGTTTCACAGGCCTTTGTAAGAGATGTTCCCGGTAGGCTGTAAGATCACTGTGCAGAGCGAGTTGTTTCTTAGCTTCCCAAAGAGCTGGAAGCAAGATGCTCTGGGGCCCAACTCGCCCTTTGGAAAGAAGCCTGCACGTTGTGCCTTTCTGCTCTAGGGCAATGTAGCACAGCCAGAGCAGAAGTTGTACTTCAGGCAGATCAGTCCTGCAAAGGAACTGCGTTTCACAGGCCTTTGTAAGTGATGTTCCCGGTAGGCTGTAAGAGCACTTTGCAGAGCGAGTTGTTTCTTAGCTTCCCAAAGAGCTGGAGCAAGATGCTGTGGGGCCCAACTCGCCCTTTGGAAAGAAGCCTGCACGTTGTGCCTTTCAGCTCTAGGGCAATGTAGCACACCCAGAGCAGAAGTTCTGCTTCATCCATATGAGGCCTGCAAAGAAACTGGGTTTCACAGGCCTTTGTAAGAGATGTTCCCGGTAGGCTGTAAGAGCACTGTGCAGAGCGAGTTGTTTCTTAACTTCCCAAAGAGCTGGAAGCAAGATTCTCTGGGGCCCAATTCACCCTTTGGAAAGAAGCCTTCACGTTGTGCCTTTCTGTTCTAGGGCAATGTAGCACACCCAGAGCAGAAGTTCTGCTTCAGCCAGATCAGGCCTGCAAAGAAACTGCGTTTCACAGGCCTTTGTAAGAGATGTTCCCGGTAGGCTGTAAGAGCACTGTGCAGAGCGAGTTGTTTTTTAGCTTGTCAAAGAGCTGGAAGCAAGATGCTCTGGGGACCAACTCGCCCTTTGGAAAGAAGCCTGCACGTTTGACTTTCAGCTCTAGGGCATTGTAGAACAACAGAGCAGAAGTTCTGCTTCAGCCAGATCAGGCCAGCAAAGAAACTGCGTTTCACAGGCCTTTGTAAGAGATGTTCCCGGTAGGCTGTAAGAGCACTGTGCAGAGCGAGTTGTTTCTTAGCTTCCCAAAGAGCTGGAAGCAAGATGCTCTGGGGCCCAACTCGCCCTTTGGAAAGAAGCCTGCACGTTGTGCCTTTCTGCTCTAGGGCAATGTAGCACACCCAGAGCAGAAGTTCAGCTTCTGCCAGATAAGGCCTGCAAAGAAACTGCGTTTCACAGGCCTTTGTAAGAGATGTTCCCGGTAGGCTGTAAGAGCACTGTGCAGAGCGAGATGTTTCTTATCTTCCCAAAGAGCTGGAAGCAAGATGCTCTGGGGCCCAACTCGCCCTTTGGAAAGAAGCCTGCACGTTGTGCCTTTCTGCTCTAGGGCAATGTAGCACACCCAGAGCAGAAGTTCCTCTTCTGCCAGATAAGGCCTGCAAAGAATCTGCGTTTCACAGGCCTTTGTAAGAGATGTTCCCGGTAGGCTGTAAGATCACTGTGCAGAGCGAGTTGTTTCTTAGCTTCCCAAAGAGCTGGAAGCAAGATGCTCTGGGGCCCAACTCGCCCTTTGGAAAGAAGCCTGCACGTTGTGTCTTTCAGCTCTAGGGCAATGTAGCAAACCCAGAGCAGAAGTTCTGATTCAGCCAGATCAGGCCTGCAAAGAAACTGCGTTTCACAGGCCTTTGTAAGAGATGTACCCGGTAGGCTGTAAGAGCACTGTGCAGAGCGAGTTGTTTCTTAGCTTCCCAAAGAGCTGGAAGCAAGATGCTCTGGGGCCCAACACGCCCTTTGGAAAGAAGCCTGCACGTTGTGCCTTTCTGCTCTAGGGCAATGTAGCACACCCAGAGCAGAAGTTCAGCTTCAGCCAGATAAGGCCTGCAAAGAAACTGCGTTTCACAGGCCTTTGTAAGAGATGTTCCCGGTAGGCTGTAAGATCACTGTGCAGAGCGAGTTGTTTCTTAGCTTCCCAAAGAGCTGGAAGCAAGATGCTGTGGGGCCCAACTCGCCCTTTGGAAAGAAGCCTGTAAGTTGTGCCTTTCAGCTCTAGGGCAAAGTAGCACACCCAGAGCAGAAGTCCTACTTCAGCCAGATCAGGCCTGCAAAGAAACTGCGTTTCACAGGCCTTTGGAAGAGATGTTCCCGGTAGGCTGTAAGAGCACTGTGCAGAGCGAGTGGTTTCTAGCTTCCCAAAGAGCTGGAAGCAAGATGCTGTGGGGCCCAACTCGCCCTTTGGAAAGCAGCCTGCACGTTGTGCCTTTCAGCTCTAGGGCAAAGTAGCACACCCAGAGCAGAAGTCCTACTTCAGCCAGATCAGGCCTGCAAAGAAACTGCGTTTCACAGGCCTTTGGAAGAGATGTTCCCGGTAGGCTGTAAGAGCACCGTGCAGAGCGAGTTGTTTCTTAGCTTCCCAAAGAGCTGGAAGCAAGATGCTGTGGGGCCCAACTCGCCCTTTGGAAAGAAGCCTACACGTTGTGCCTTTCAGCTCTAGAGCAAAGTAGCACACCCAGAGCAGAAGTCCTACTTCAGCCGGATCAGGCCTGCAAAGAAACTGCGTTTGACAGGCCTTTGGAAGAGAGGTTCCCGGTAGGCTGTAAGAGCACTGTGCAGAGCGAGTTGTTTCTTAGCTTCCCAAAGAGCTGGAAGCAAGATGCTGTGGGGCCCAACTCGCCCTTTGGAAAGAAGCCTGCACGTTGTGCCTTTCAGCTCTAGGGCAAAGTAGCACACCCAGAGCAGAAGTCCTACTTCAGCCAGATCAGGTCTGCAAAGAAACTGCGTTTGACAGGCCTTTGGAAGAGATGTTCCCGGTAGGCTGTAAGAGCACTGTGCAGAGCGAGTTGTTTCTTAGCTTCCCAAAGAGCTGGAAGCAAGATGCTGTGGGGCCCACCTGGCCCTTTGCAAAGAAGCCTGCACGTTGTGCCTTTCAGCTCTAAGGCAATGTAGCACACCCAGAGCAGAAGTCCTACTTCAGCCAGATCAGGCCTGCAAAGACACTGCGTTTCAGAGGCCTTTGGAAGAGATGTTCCCACTAGGCTGTAAGAGCACTGTGCAGAGCGAGTGGTTTCTTAGCTTCCCAAAGAGCTGGAAGCAAGATGCTGTGGGGCCCAACTCGCCCTTTGGAAAGAAGCCTGCACGTTGTGCCTTTCAGCTCTAGGGCAAAGTAGCACACCCAGAGCAGAAGTCCTACTTCAGCCAGATCAGGCCTGCAAAGAAACTGCGTTTCACAGGCCTTTGTAAGAGATGTTCCCGGTAGGCTGTAAGAGCACTGTGCAGAGCTAGTTGTTTTTTAGCTTGTCAAAGAGCTGGAAGCAAGACGCTCTGGGGAACAACTCGCCCTTTGGAAAGAAGCCTGCACGTTGTGACTTTCAGCTCTAGGGCATTGTAGAACAACAGAGCAGAAGTTCTGCTTCAGCCAGATCAGGCCTGCAAAGAAACTGCGTTTCACAGGCCTTTGTAAGAGATGTTCACTGTAGGCTGTAAGAGCACTGTGCAGAGCAAGTTGTTTCTTAGCTTCCCAAAGAGCTGGAAGCAAGAAGCTCTGGGGCCCAACTCGCCCTTTGGAAAGAAGCCTGCACGTTTTGCCTTTCAGCTCTAGGGCAATGTAAAGCACCCAGAGCAGAAGTTCTACTTCAGCCAGATCAGTCCTGCAGAGAGACTGCGTTTCACAGGCCTTTGTAAGTGATGTTCCCGGTAGGCTGTAAGAGCACTGTGCAGAGCGAGTTGTTTCTTAGCTTCCCAAAGAGCTGGAAGCAAGATGCTTTGGGGCCCAACTCGCCCTTTGGAAAGAAGCCTGCACGTTGTGCCTTTCTGATCTAGGGCAATGTAGCACACCCAGAGCAGAAGTTCTGCTTCAGCCAGATCAGGCCTGCAAAGAAACTGCGTTTCACAGGCCTTTGGAAGAGATGTTCCCGGTAGGCTGTAAGAGCACTGTGCAGAGCGAGTTGTTTCTTAGCTTCCCAAAGAGCTGGAAGCAAGACGCTCTGGGGCCCAACTCGCCCTTTGGAAAGAAGCCTGCACGTTGTGCCATTCAGCTCTAGGGCAATGTAGCACACCCAGAGCAGAAGTTCTGCTTCATCCATATGAGGCCTGCAAAGAAATTGGGTTTCACAGGCCTTTGTAAGAGATGTACCCGGTAGGCTCTAAGAGCACTGTGCAGAGCGAGTTGTTTCTTAGCTTCCAAAAAGAGCTGGAAGCAAGATGCTCTGGGGCCGAACTCGCCCTTTGGAAAGAAGCCTGCACGTTGTGCCTTTCTGCTCTGGGGCAATGTAGCACACCCAGAGCTGAAGTTCTGATTCAGCCAGAACTGGCCTGCAAAGAAACTGCGTTTCACAGGCCTTTGGAAGAGATGTTCCCGGTAGGCTGTAAGAGCACTGTGTAGAGCGAGTTGTTTCTTAGCTTCCCAAAGAGCTGGAAGCAAGATGCTGTGTGGCCCAACTCGCCCTTTGGAAAGAAGCCTGCACGTTGTGCCTTTCTGCTCTAGGGCAATGTAGCACACCCAGAGCAGAAGTTCAGCTTCAGCCAGATAAGGCCTGCAAAGAAACTGCGTTTCACAGGCCTTTGTAAGAGATGTTCCCGGTAGGCTGTAAGATCACTGTGCAGAGCGAGTTGTTTCTTAGCTTCCCAAAGAGCTGGAAGCAAGATGCTCTGGGGCCCAACTCGCCCTTTGGAAAGAAGCCTGCACGTTGTGCCTTTCTGCTCTAGGGCAATGTAGCACAGCCAGAGCAGAAGTTGTACTTCAGGCAGATCAGTCCTGCAAAGGAACTGCGTTTCACAGGCCTTTGTAAGTGATGTTCCCGGTAGGCTGTAAGAGCACTGTGCAGAGCGAGTTGTTTCTTAGCTTCCCAAAGAGCTGGAAGCAAGATGCTCTGGGGCCCAACTCGCCCTTTGGAAAGAAGCCTGCACGTTGTGCCTTTCAGCTTTAGGGCAATGTAGCACACCCAGAGCAGTAGTTCTGCTGCAGCCAGATGACGCCTGCAAAGAAACTGCATTTCACAGGCCTTTGTAAGAGATGTTCCCGGTAGGCTGTGAGAGCACTGTGCAGAGCGAGTTGTTTCCTGGCTTCCCAAAGAGCTGGAAGCAAGATGCTCTGGGGCCCAACTCGACCTTTGGAAAGAAGCCTGCACGTTGTGCCTTTCAGCTCTAGGGAAATGTAGCACACCCACAGCAGAAGTTCTGCTTCAGCCAGATGAGGACTGCAAAGAAACTGCGTTTCACAGGCCTTTGGAAGAGATGTTCCCACTAGGCTGTAAGAGCACTGTGCAGAGCGAGTTGTTTCTTAGCTTCCCAAAGAGCTGGAAGCAAGATGCTGTGGGGCCCAACTCTCCCTTTGGAAAGAAGCCTGCACGTTGTGCCTCTCAGCTTTAGGGCAATGTAGCACACCCAGAGCAGAAGTTCTGCTTCAGCCATATCAGGCCTGCAAAGAAACTGCGTTTCACAGGCCTTTGTAAGAGATGTTCCCGGTAGGCTGTGAGAGCACTGTGCAGAGCGAGTTGTTTCTTAGCTTCCCAAAGAGCTGGAAGCAAGATGCTCTGGGGCCCAACTCGCCCTTTGGAAAGAAGCCTGCACGTTGTGCATTTCTGCTCTAGGGCAATGTAGCACACCCAGCGCAGAAGTTCTGCTTCATCCAGATCAGGCCTGCAAAGAAACTGCGTTTCACAGGCCTTTGTAAGTGGTGTTCCCGGTAGGCTGCAAGAGAACTTTGCAGAGAGAGTTGTTTCTTAGCTTCCCAAAGAGCTGGAAGCAAGATGCTCTTGGGCCCAACTCGCCGTTTGGAAAGAAGCCAGCACGTTGTGCCTTTCAGCTCTAGGGCAATGCAGAACACCAGAGCAGAAGTTCTGCTTCAGCCAGATCAGGCCTGCAAAGAAACTGGGTTTCACAGGCCTTTGTAAGAGATGTTCCCGGTAGGCTGTAAGAGCACTGTGCAGAGCGAGTGGTTTCTTAGCTTCCCAAAGAGCTGGAAGCAAGATGCTGTGGGGCCCAACTCGCCCTTTGGAAAGAAGCCTGTAAGTTGTGCCTTTCAGCTCTAGGGCAAAGTAGCACACCCAGAGCAGAAGTCCTACTTCAGCCAGATCAGGCCTGCAAAGAAACTGCGTTTGACAGGCCTTTGGAAGAGATGTTCCCGGTAGGCTGTAAGAGCACTGTGCAGAGCGAGTGGTTTCTAGCTTCCCAAAGAGCTGGAAGCAAGATGCTGTGGGGCCCAACTCGCCCTTTGGAAAGCAGCCTGCACGTTGTGCCTTTCAGCTCTAGGGCAAAGTAGCACACCCAGAGCAGAAGTCCTACTTCAGCCAGATCAGGCCTGCAAAGAAACTGCGTTTCACAGGCCTTTGGAAGAGATGTTCCCGGTAGGCTGTAAGAGCACCGTGCAGAGCGAGTTGTTTCTTAGCTTCCCAAAGAGCTGGAAGCAAGATGCTGTGGGGCCCAACTCGCCCTTTGGAAAGAAGCCTACACGTTGTGCCTTTCAGCTCTAGAGCAAAGTAGCACACCCAGAGCAGAAGTCCTACTTCAGCCGGATCAGGCCTGCAAAGAAACTGCGTTTGACAGGCCTTTGGAAGAGAGGTTCCCGGTAGGCTGTAAGAGCACTGTGCAGAGCGAGTTGTTTCTTAGCTTCCCAAAGAGCTGGAAGCAAGATGCTGTGGGGCCCAACTCGCCCTTTGGAAAGAAGCCTGCACGTTGTGCCTTTCAGCTCTAGGGCAAAGTAGCACACCCAGAGCAGAAGTCCTACTTCAGCCAGATCAGGTCTGCAAAGAAACTGCGTTTGACAGGCCTTTGGAAGAGATGTTCCCGGTAGGCTGTAAGAGCACTGTGCAGAGCGAGTTGTTTCTTAGCTTCCCAAAGAGCTGGAAGCAAGATGCTGTGGGGCCCACCTGGCCCTTTGCAAAGAAGCCTGCACGTTGTGCCTTTCAGCTCTAAGGCAATGTAGCACACCCAGAGCAGAAGTCCTACTTCAGCCAGATCAGGCCTGCAAAGACACTGCGTTTCAGAGGCCTTTGGAAGAGATGTTCCCACTAGGCTGTAAGAGCACTGTGCAGAGCGAGTGGTTTCTTAGCTTCCCAAAGAGCTGGAAGCAAGATGCTGTGGGGCCCAACTCGCCCTTTGGAAAGAAGCCTGCACGTTGTGCCTTTCAGCTCTAGGGCAAAGTAGCACACCCAGAGCAGAAGTCCTACTTCAGCCAGATCAGGCCTGCAAAGAAACTGCGTTTCACAGGCCTTTGTAAGAGATGTTCCCGGTAGGCTGTAAGAGCACTGTGCAGAGCTAGTTGTTTTTTAGCTTGTCAAAGAGCTGGAAGCAAGACGCTCTGGGGAACAACTCGCCCTTTGGAAAGAAGCCTGCACGTTGTGACTTTCAGCTCTAGGGCATTGTAGAACAACAGAGCAGAAGTTCTGCTTCAGCCAGATCAGGCCTGCAAAGAAACTGCGTTTCACAGGCCTTTGTAAGAGATGTTCACTGTAGGCTGTAAGAGCACTGTGCAGAGCAAGTTGTTTCTTAGCTTCCCAAAGAGCTGGAAGCAAGAAGCTCTGGGGCCCAACTCGCCCTTTGGAAAGAAGCCTGCACGTTTTGCCTTTCAGCTCTAGGGCAATGTAAAGCACCCAGAGCAGAAGTTCTACTTCAGCCAGATCAGTCCTGCAGAGAGACTGCGTTTCACAGGCCTTTGTAAGTGATGTTCCCGGTAGGCTGTAAGAGCACTGTGCAGAGCGAGTTGTTTCTTAGCTTCCCAAAGAGCTGGAAGCAAGATGCTTTGGGGCCCAACTCGCCCTTTGGAAAGAAGCCTGCACGTTGTGCCTTTCTGATCTAGGGCAATGTAGCACACCCAGAGCAGAAGTTCTGCTTCAGCCAGATCAGGCCTGCAAAGAAACTGCGTTTCACAGGCCTTTGGAAGAGATGTTCCCGGTAGGCTGTAAGAGCACTGTGCAGAGCGAGTTGTTTCTTAGCTTCCCAAAGAGCTGGAAGCAAGACGCTCTGGGGCCCAACTCGCCCTTTGGAAAGAAGCCTGCACGTTGTGCCATTCAGCTCTAGGGCAATGTAGCACACCCAGAGCAGAAGTTCTGCTTCATCCATATGAGGCCTGCAAAGAAATTGGGTTTCACAGGCCTTTGTAAGAGATGTACCCGGTAGGCTCTAAGAGCACTGTGCAGAGCGAGTTGTTTCTTAGCTTCCAAAAAGAGCTGGAAGCAAGATGCTCTGGGGCCGAACTCGCCCTTTGGAAAGAAGCCTGCACGTTGTGCCTTTCTGCTCTGGGGCAATGTAGCACACCCAGAGCTGAAGTTCTGATTCAGCCAGAACTGGCCTGCAAAGAAACTGCGTTTCACAGGCCTTTGGAAGAGATGTTCCCGGTAGGCTGTAAGAGCACTGTGTAGAGCGAGTTGTTTCTTAGCTTCCCAAAGAGCTGGAAGCAAGATGCTGTGTGGCCCAACTCGCCCTTTGGAAAGAAGCCTGCACGTTGTGCCTTTCTGCTCTAGGGCAATGTAGCACACCCAGAGCAGAAGTTCAGCTTCAGCCAGATAAGGCCTGCAAAGAAACTGCGTTTCACAGGCCTTTGTAAGAGATGTTCCCGGTAGGCTGTAAGATCACTGTGCAGAGCGAGTTGTTTCTTAGCTTCCCAAAGAGCTGGAAGCAAGATGCTCTGGGGCCCAACTCGCCCTTTGGAAAGAAGCCTGCACGTTGTGCCTTTCTGCTCTAGGGCAATGTAGCACAGCCAGAGCAGAAGTTGTACTTCAGGCAGATCAGTCCTGCAAAGGAACTGCGTTTCACAGGCCTTTGTAAGTGATGTTCCCGGTAGGCTGTAAGAGCACTGTGCAGAGCGAGTTGTTTCTTAGCTTCCCAAAGAGCTGGAAGCAAGATGCTCTGGGGCCCAACTCGCCCTTTGGAAAGAAGCCTGCACGTTGTGCCTTTCAGCTTTAGGGCAATGTAGCACACCCAGAGCAGTAGTTCTGCTGCAGCCAGATGACGCCTGCAAAGAAACTGCATTTCACAGGCCTTTGTAAGAGATGTTCCCGGTAGGCTGTGAGAGCACTGTGCAGAGCGAGTTGTTTCCTGGCTTCCCAAAGAGCTGGAAGCAAGATGCTCTGGGGCCCAACTCGACCTTTGGAAAGAAGCCTGCACGTTGTGCCTTTCAGCTCTAGGGAAATGTAGCACACCCACAGCAGAAGTTCTGCTTCAGCCAGATGAGGACTGCAAAGAAACTGCGTTTCACAGGCCTTTGGAAGAGATGTTCCCACTAGGCTGTAAGAGCACTGTGCAGAGCGAGTTGTTTCTTAGCTTCCCAAAGAGCTGGAAGCAAGATGCTGTGGGGCCCAACTCTCCCTTTGGAAAGAAGCCTGCACGTTGTGCCTCTCAGCTTTAGGGCAATGTAGCACACCCAGAGCAGAAGTTCTGCTTCAGCCATATCAGGCCTGCAAAGAAACTGCGTTTCACAGGCCTTTGTAAGAGATGTTCCCGGTAGGCTGTGAGAGCACTGTGCAGAGCGAGTTGTTTCTTAGCTTCCCAAAGAGCTGGAAGCAAGATGCTCTGGGGCCCAACTCGCCCTTTGGAAAGAAGCCTGCACGTTGTGCATTTCTGCTCTAGGGCAATGTAGCACACCCAGCGCAGAAGTTCTGCTTCATCCAGATCAGGCCTGCAAAGAAACTGCGTTTCACAGGCCTTTGTAAGTGGTGTTCCCGGTAGGCTGCAAGAGAACTTTGCAGAGAGAGTTGTTTCTTAGCTTCCCAAAGAGCTGGAAGCAAGATGCTCTTGGGCCCAACTCGCCGTTTGGAAAGAAGCCAGCACGTTGTGCCTTTCAGCTCTAGGGCAATGCAGAACACCAGAGCAGAAGTTCTGCTTCAGCCAGATCAGGCCTGCAAAGAAACTGGGTTTCACAGGCCTTTGTAAGAGATGTTCCCGGTAGGCTGTAAGAGCACTGTGCAGAGCGAGTGGTTTCTTAGCTTCCCAAAGAGCTGGAAGCAAGATGCTGTGGGGCCCAACTCGCCCTTTGGAAAGAAGCCTGTAAGTTGTGCCTTTCAGCTCTAGGGCAAAGTAGCACACCCAGAGCAGAAGTCCTACTTCAGCCAGATCAGGCCTGCAAAGAAACTGCGTTTGACAGGCCTTTGGAAGAGATGTTCCCGGTAGGCTGTAAGAGCACTGTGCAGAGCGAGTGGTTTCTAGCTTCCCAAAGAGCTGGAAGCAAGATGCTGTGGGGCCCAACTCGCCCTTTGGAAAGCAGCCTGCACGTTGTGCCTTTCAGCTCTAGGGCAAAGTAGCACACCCAGAGCAGAAGTCCTACTTCAGCCAGATCAGGCCTGCAAAGAAACTGCGTTTCACAGGCCTTTGGAAGAGATGTTCCCGGTAGGCTGTAAGAGCACCGTGCAGAGCGAGTTGTTTCTTAGCTTCCCAAAGAGCTGGAAGCAAGATGCTGTGGGGCCCAACTCGCCCTTTGGAAAGAAGCCTACACGTTGTGCCTTTCAGCTCTAGAGCAAAGTAGCACACCCAGAGCAGAAGTCCTACTTCAGCCGGATCAGGCCTGCAAAGAAACTGCGTTTGACAGGCCTTTGGAAGAGAGGTTCCCGGTAGGCTGTAAGAGCACTGTGCAGAGCGAGTTGTTTCTTAGCTTCCCAAAGAGCTGGAAGCAAGATGCTGTGGGGCCCAACTCGCCCTTTGGAAAGAAGCCTGCACGTTGTGCCTTTCAGCTCTAGGGCAAAGTAGCACACCCAGAGCAGAAGTCCTACTTCAGCCAGATCAGGTCTGCAAAGAAACTGCGTTTGACAGGCCTTTGGAAGAGATGTTCCCGGTAGGCTGTAAGAGCACTGTGCAGAGCGAGTTGTTTCTTAGCTTCCCAAAGAGCTGGAAGCAAGATGCTGTGGGGCCCACCTGGCCCTTTGCAAAGAAGCCTGCACGTTGTGCCTTTCAGCTCTAAGGCAATGTAGCACACCCAGAGCAGAAGTCCTACTTCAGCCAGATCAGGCCTGCAAAGACACTGCGTTTCAGAGGCCTTTGGAAGAGATGTTCCCACTAGGCTGTAAGAGCACTGTGCAGAGCGAGTGGTTTCTTAGCTTCCCAAAGAGCTGGAAGCAAGATGCTGTGGGGCCCAACTCGCCCTTTGGAAAGAAGCCTGCACGTTGTGCCTTTCAGCTCTAGGGCAAAGTAGCACACCCAGAGCAGAAGTCCTACTTCAGCCAGATCAGGCCTGCAAAGAAACTGCGTTTCACAGGCCTTTGTAAGAGATGTTCCCGGTAGGCTGTAAGAGCACTGTGCAGAGCTAGTTGTTTTTTAGCTTGTCAAAGAGCTGGAAGCAAGACGCTCTGGGGAACAACTCGCCCTTTGGAAAGAAGCCTGCACGTTGTGACTTTCAGCTCTAGGGCATTGTAGAACAACAGAGCAGAAGTTCTGCTTCAGCCAGATCAGGCCTGCAAAGAAACTGCGTTTCACAGGCCTTTGTAAGAGATGTTCACTGTAGGCTGTAAGAGCACTGTGCAGAGCAAGTTGTTTCTTAGCTTCCCAAAGAGCTGGAAGCAAGAAGCTCTGGGGCCCAACTCGCCCTTTGGAAAGAAGCCTGCACGTTTTGCCTTTCAGCTCTAGGGCAATGTAAAGCACCCAGAGCAGAAGTTCTACTTCAGCCAGATCAGTCCTGCAGAGAGACTGCGTTTCACAGGCCTTTGTAAGTGATGTTCCCGGTAGGCTGTAAGAGCACTGTGCAGAGCGAGTTGTTTCTTAGCTTCCCAAAGAGCTGGAAGCAAGATGCTTTGGGGCCCAACTCGCCCTTTGGAAAGAAGCCTGCACGTTGTGCCTTTCTGATCTAGGGCAATGTAGCACACCCAGAGCAGAAGTTCTGCTTCAGCCAGATCAGGCCTGCAAAGAAACTGCGTTTCACAGGCCTTTGGAAGAGATGTTCCCGGTAGGCTGTAAGAGCACTGTGCAGAGCGAGTTGTTTCTTAGCTTCCCAAAGAGCTGGAAGCAAGACGCTCTGGGGCCCAACTCGCCCTTTGGAAAGAAGCCTGCACGTTGTGCCATTCAGCTCTAGGGCAATGTAGCACACCCAGAGCAGAAGTTCTGCTTCATCCATATGAGGCCTGCAAAGAAATTGGGTTTCACAGGCCTTTGTAAGAGATGTACCCGGTAGGCTCTAAGAGCACTGTGCAGAGCGAGTTGTTTCTTAGCTTCCAAAAAGAGCTGGAAGCAAGATGCTCTGGGGCCGAACTCGCCCTTTGGAAAGAAGCCTGCACGTTGTGCCTTTCTGCTCTGGGGCAATGTAGCACACCCAGAGCTGAAGTTCTGATTCAGCCAGAACTGGCCTGCAAAGAAACTGCGTTTCACAGGCCTTTGGAAGAGATGTTCCCGGTAGGCTGTAAGAGCACTGTGTAGAGCGAGTTGTTTCTTAGCTTCCCAAAGAGCTGGAAGCAAGATGCTGTGTGGCCCAACTCGCCCTTTGGAAAGAAGCCTGCACGTTGTGCCTTTCAGCTCTAGGGCAAGGTAGCACACCCAGAGCAGAAGTTCAGCTTCTGCCAGATAAGGCCTGCAAAGAATCTGCGTTTCACAGGCCTTTGTAAGAGATGTTCCCGGTAGGCTGTAAGATCACTGTGCAGAGCGAGTTGTTTCTTAGCTTCCCAAAGAGCTGGAAGCAAGATGCTCTGGGGCCCAACTCGCCCTTTGGAAAGAAGCCTGCACGTTGTGCCTTTCAGCTCTAGGGCAAGGTAGCACACCCAGAGCAGAAGTTCTGATTCAGCCAGATCAGGCCTGCAAAGAAACTGCTTTTCACAGGCCTTTGTAAGAGATGTACCCGGTAGGCTGTAAGAGCACTGTGCAGAGCGAGTTGTTTCTTAGCTTCCCAAAGAGCTGGAAGCAAGATGCTCTGGGGCCCAACACGCCCTTTGGAAAGAAGCCTGCACGTTGTGCCTTTCTGCTCTAGGGCAATGTAGCACACCCAGAGCAGAAGTTCTGCTTCAGCCAGATCAGGCCTGCAAAGAAACTGCGTTTCACAGGCCTTTGTAAGAGATGTTCCCGGTAGGCTGTAAGAGCCCTGTGCAGAGCGAGTTGTTTCTTACCTTCCCAAAGAGCTGGAAGCAAGATTCTCTGGGTCCCAACTCGCCCTTTGGAAAGAAGCCTGCACGTTTTGCCTTTCAGCTCTAGGGCAATGTAGCACACCCAGAGCAGAAGTTCTGCTTCAGCCATATCAGGCCTGCAAAGAAACTGGGTTTCACAGGCCTTTGTAAGAGATGTTCCCGGTAGCCTGTAAGAGCACTGTGCAGAGCGAGTTGTTTCTTACCTTCCCAAAGAGCTGGAAGCAAGATGCTCTGGGGCCCAACTCGCCCTTTGGAAAGAAGCCTGCACCTTGTGCCTTTCAGCTCTAGGGCAATGCAGAACACCAGAGCAGAAGTTCTGCTTCAGCCAGATCAGGCCTGCAAAGAAACTGGGTTTCACAGGCCTTTGTAAGAGATGTTCCCGGTAGGCTGTAAGAGCACTGTGCAGAGCGAGTTGTTTCTTGGCTTCCCAAAGAGCTGGAAGCAAGATGCTCTGGGGCCCAACTCGACCTTTGGAAAGAAGCCTGCACCTTGTGCCTTTCAGCTCTAGGGCAATGTAGCACACCCAGAGCAGAAGTTCTGCTTCAGCCAGATCAGGCCTGCAAAGAAACTGCGTTTCACAGGCCTTTGTAAGAGATGTACCCGTTGGGTTGTAAGAGCACTGTGCAGAGCGAGTTGTTTCTTAGCTTCCCAAAGAGCTGGAAGCAAGATGCTCTGGGGCCCAACTCGCCCTTTGGAAAGAAGCCTGCACGTTGTGCCTTTCTGCTCTAGGGAAATGTAGCACACCCAGAGCAGTAGTTCTGCTGCAGCCAGATGACGCCTGCAAAGAAACTGCATTTCACAGGCCTTTGTAAGAGATTTTCCCGGTAGGCTGTGAGAGCACTGTGCAGAGCGAGTTGTTTCCTGGCTTCCCAAAGAGCTGGAAGCAAGATGCTCTGGGGCCCAACTCGACCTTTGGAAAGAAGCCTGCACGTTGTGCCTTTCAGCTCTAGGGCAATGTAGCACACCCAGAGCAGAAGTTCTGCTTCAGCCAGTCAGGCCTGCGAAGAAACTGCATTTCACAGGCCTTTGTAAGAGATGTTCCCGGTAGGCTGTAAGAGCACTGTGCAGAGCGAGTTGTTTCTTAGCTTCCCAAAGAGCTGGAAGCAAGATGCTCTGGGGCCCAACTCGACCTTTGGAAAGAAGCCTGCACGTTGTGCCTTTCAGCTCTATGGCAATGTAGCACACCCAGCGCAGAAGTTCTGCTTCATCCAGATCAGGCCTGCAAAGAAACTGCGTTTCACAGGCCTTTGTAAGAGATGTTCCCGGTAGGCTGTAAGAGCACTGTGCAGAGCGACTTGTTTCTTATCTTCCCAAAGAGCTGGAAGCAAGATGCTCTGGGGCCCAACTCGCCCTTTGGAAAGAAGCCTGCACGTTGTGCCTTTCTGCTATAGGGAAATGTAGCACACCCAGAGGAGAAGTTCAGCTTCAGCCAGATAAGGCCTGCAAAGAAACTGCGTTTCACAGGCCCTTGTAAGAGATGTTCCCGGTAGGCTGTAAGATCACTGTGCAGAGCGAGTTGTTTCTTAGCTTCCCAAAGAGCTGGAAGCAAGATGCTCTGGGGCCCAACTCGCCCTTTGGACAGAAGCCTGCACGTTGTGCCTTTCAGCTCTAGCGAAATGTAGCACACCCAGAGCAGAAGTTCTGCTTCAGCCAGATGAGGCCTGCAAAGAAACAGCGTTTCACAGGGCTTTGTAAGAGATGTACCCGGTAGGCTGTAAGAGCACTGTGCAGAGCGAGTTGTTTCTTAGCTTCCCAAAGAGCTGGAAGCAAGATGCTCTGGGGCCCAACTCGACCTTTGGAAAGAAGCCTGCACGTTGTGCCTTTCAGCTCTATGGCAATGTAGCACACCCAGCGCAGAAGTTCTGCTTCATCCAGATCAGGCCTGCAAAGAAACTGCGTTTCACAGGCCTTTGTAAGAGATGTTCCCGGTAGGCTGTAAGAGCACTGTGCAGAGCGACTTGTTTCTTATCTTCCCAAAGAGCTGGAAGCAAGATGCTCTGGGGCCCAACTCGCCCTTTGGAAAGAAGCCTGCACGTTGTGCCTTTCTGCTTTAGGGCAATGTAGCACACCCAGAGCAGTAGTTCTGCTGCAGCCAGATGACGCCTGCAAAGAAACTGCATTTCACAGGCCTTTGTAAGAGATTTTCCCGGTAGGCTATGAGAGCACTGTGCAGAGCGAGTTGTTTCCTGGCTTCCCAAAGAGCTGGAAGCAAGATGCTCTGGGGCCCAACTCGCCCTTTGGAAAGAAGCCTGCACGTTGTGCCTTTCAGCTCTAGGGCAATGTAGCACACCCAGAGCAGAAGTTCTGCTTCAGCCAGATCAGGCCTGCGAAGAAACTGCATTCCACAGGCCTTTGTAAGAGATGTTCCCCGTAGGCTGTAAGAGCACTGTGCAGAGCGAGTTGTTTCTTAGCTTCCCAAAGAGCTGGAAGCAAGATGCTCTGGGGCCCAACTCGACCTTTGGAAAGAAGCCTGCACGTTGTGCCTTTCAGCTCTATGGCAATGTAGCACACCCAGCGCAGAAGTTCTGCTTCATCAAGATCAGGCCTGCAAAGAAACTGCGTTTCACAGGCGTTTGTAAGAGATGTTCCCGGTAGGCTGTAAGAGCACTGTGCAGAGCGAGTTGTTTCTTAGCTTCCCAAAGAGCTGGAAGCAAGATGCTCAGGGGCCCAACTCGCCCTTTGGAAAGAAGCCTGCACGTTCTGCCTTTCAGCTCTAGGGCAATGTAGCACACCCAGAGCAGAAGTTCTGCTTCAGCCAGATCAGGCCTGCAAAGAAACTGGGTTTCACAGGCCTTTGTAAGAGATGTACCCGGTAGGCTCTAAGAGCACTGTGCAGAGCGACTTGTTTCTTAGCTTCCCAAAGAGCTGGAAGCAAGATGCTCTGGGGCCCAATTCACCCTTTGGAAAGAAGCCTTCACGTTGTGCCTTTCTGTTCTAGGGCAATGTAGCACACCCAGAGCAGAAGTTCTGCTTCAGCCAGATCAGGCCTGCAAAGAAACTGCGTTTCACAGGCCTTTGTAAGAGATGTTCCCGGTAGGCTGTAAGAGCACTGTGCAGAGCGAGTTGTTTTTTAGCTTGTCAAAGAGCTGGAAGCAAGATGCTCTGGGGACCAACTCGCCCTTTGGAAAGAAGCCTGCACGTTGTGACTTTCAGCTCTAGGGCATTGTAGAACAACAGAGCAGAAGTTCTGCTTCAGCCAGATCAGGCCTGCAAAGAAACTGCGTTTCACAGGCCTTTGGAAGAGATGTTCCCGGTAGGCTGTAAGAGCACTGTGCAGAGCGAGTGGTTTCTTAGCTTCCCAAAGAGCTGGAAGCAAGATGCTGTGGGGCCCAACTCGCCCTTTGGAAAGAAGCCTGCACGTTGTGCCTTTCAGCTCTAGGGCAATGTAGCACACCCAGAGCAGAAGTCCTACTTCAGCCAGATCAGGCCTGCAAAGAAACTGCGTTTCACAGGCCTTTGGAAGAGATGTTCCCGGTAGGCTGTAAGAGCACCGTACAGAGCGAGTTGTTGCTTAGCTTCCCAAAGAGCTGGAAGCAAGATGCTGTGGGGCCCAACTCGCCCTTTGGAAAGAAGCCTGCACGTTGTGCCTTTCAGCTCTAGAGCAAAGTAGCACACCCAGAGCAGAAGTCCTACTTCAGCCGGATCAGGCCTGCAAAGAAACTGCGTTTGACAGGCCTTTGGAAGAGATGTTCCCGGTAGGCTACAAGAGCACTGTGCAGAGCGAGTTGTTTCTTAGCTTCCCAAAGAGCTGGAAGCAAGATGCTGTGGGGCCCAACTCGCCCTTTGGAAAGAAGCCTGCACGTTGTGCCTTTCAGCTCTAGGGCAAAGTAGCACACCCAGAGCAGATGTCCTACTTCAGCCAGATCAGGCCTGCAAAGAAACTGCGTTTCACAGGCCTTTGTAAGAGATGTTCCCGGTAGGCTGTAAGAGCACTGTGCAGAGCGAGTGGTTTCTTAGGTTCCCAAAGAGCTGGAAGCAAGATGCTGTGGGGCCAAACTCCCCCTTTGGAAAGAAGCCTGCACGTTGTGCCTTTCAGCTCTAGGGCAAAGTATCACACCCAGAGCAGAAGTCCTACTTCAGCCAGATCAGGCCTGCAAAGAAACTGCGTTTCACAGGCCTTTGGAAGAGATGTTCCCGGTAGGCTGTCAGAGCACCGTACAGAGCGAGTTGTTGCTTAGCTTCCCAAAGAGCTGGAAGCAAGATGCTGTGGGGCCCAACTCGCCCTTTGGAAAGAAGCCTGCACGTTGTGCCTTTCAGCTCTAGAGCAAAGTAGCACACCCAGAGCAGAAGTCCTACTTCAGCCGGATCAGGCCTGCAAAGAAACTGCGTTTGACAGGCCTTTGGAAGAGATGTTCCCGGTAGGCTACAAGAGCACTGTGCAGAGCGAGTTGTTTCTTAGCTTCCCAAAGAGCTGGAAGCAAGATGCTGTGGGGCCCAACTCGCCCTTTGGAAAGAAGCCTGCACGTTGTGCCTTTCAGCTCTAGGGCAAAGTAGCACACCCAGAGCAGAAGTCCTACTTCAGCCAGATCAGGCCTGCAAAGAAACTGCGTTTCACAGGCCTTTGGAAGAGATGTTCCCAGTAGGCTGTAAGAGCACTGTGCAGAGCGAGTTGTTTCTCAGCTTCCCAAAGAGCTGGAAGCAAGATGCTGTGGGGCCCAACTCGACCTTTGGAAAGCAGCCTGCACGTTGTGACTTTCAGCTCTAGGGCAAAGTAGCACACCCAGAGCAGAAGTCCTACTTCAGCCAGATCAAGCCTGCAAAGAAACTGCGTTTCACAGGCCTTTGGAAGAGATGTTCCCGGTAGGCTGTAAGAGCACTGTGCAGAGCGAGTGGTTTCTTAGGTTCCTAAAGAGCTGGAAGCAAGATGCTGTGGGGCCCAACTCGCCCTTTGGAAAGAAGCCTGCACGTTGTGCCTTTCAGCTCTAGGGCAAAGTAGCACACCCAGAGCAGAAGTCCTACTTCAGCCAGATCAGGCATGCAAAGAAACTGCGTTTCACAGGCCTTTGGAAGAGATGTTCCCGGTAGGCTGTAACAGCACTGTGCAGAGCGAGTTGTTTCTTAGCTTCCCAAAGAGCTGGAAGCAAGATGCTCTGGGGCCCAACTCGCCCTTTGGAAAGAAGCCTGCACGTTGTGCCTTTCTGCTCTAGGGAAATGTAGCACACCCAGAGGAGAAGTTCAGCTTCAGCCAGATCAGGCCTGCAAAGAAACTGCGTTTCACAGGCCCTTGTAAGAGATGTTCCCGGTAGGCTGTAAGAGCACTGTGCAGAGCGAGTTGTTTCTTAGCTTCCCAAAGAGCTGGAAGCAAGATGCTCTGGGGCCCAACTCGCCCTTTGGAAAGAAGCCTGCACGTTGTGCCTTTCTGCTCTAGCGAAATGTAGCACACCCAGAGCAGAAGTTCCGCTTCTGCCAGATAAGGCCTGCAAAGAAACTGCGTTTCACAGGCCCTTGTAAGAGATGTTCCCGGTAGGCTGTAAGAGCACTGTGCAGAGCGAGTTGTTTCTCAGCTTCCCAAAGAGCTGGAAGCAAGATGGTGTGGGGCCCAACTCGCCCTTTGGAAAGCAGCCTGCACGTTGTGCCTTTCAGCTCTAGGGCAAAGTAGCACACCCAGAGCAGAAGTCCTACTTCAGCCAGATCAGGCCTGCGAAGAAACTGCGTTTCACAGGCCTTTGGAAGAGATGTTCCCGGTAGGCTGTAAGAGCACTGTGCAGAGCGAGTTGTTTCTCAGCTTCCCAAAGAGCTGGAAGCAAGATGCTTTGGGGCCCAACTCGCCCTTTGGAAAGCAGCCTGCACGTTGCGCCTTTCAGGTCTAGGGCAAAGTAGCACACCCAGAGCAGAAGTCCTACTTCAGCCAGATCAGGCCTGCAAAGAAACTGCGTTTCACAGGCCTTTGGAAGAGATGTTCCCGGTAGGCTGTAAGAGCACTGTGCAGAGCGAGTTGTTTCTTACCTTCCCGAAGAGCTGGAAGCATGATGCTGTGGGGCCCAACTCGCCCTTTGGAAAGAAGCCTGCACGTTGTGCCTTTCAGCTCTAGGGCAATGTAGCACACCCAGAGCAGAAGTCCTACTTCAGCCAGATCAGGCCTGCAAAGAAACTGCGTTTGACAGGCCTTTGGAAGAGATGTTCCCGGTAGGCTGTAAGAGCACTGTGCAGAGCGAGTTGCTTCTTAGCTTCCCAAAGAGCTGGAAGCAAGATGCTGTGGGGCCCAACTCGCCCTTTGGAAAGAAGCCTGCACGTTGTGCATTTCAGCTCTAGGGCAAAGTAGCACACCCAGAGCAGAAGTCCTACTTCAGCCAGATCAGGCCTGCAAAGAAACTGCGTTTCACAGGCCTTTGGAAGTGATGTTCCCGGTAGGCTGTAAGAGCACTGTGCAGAGCGAGTGGTTTCTTAGCTTCCCAAAGAGCTGGAAGCAAGATGCTGTGGGGCCCAACTCGCCCTTTGGAAAGAAGCCTGCACGTTGTGCCTTTCAGCTCTAGGGCAAAGTAGCACACCCAGAGCAGAAGTCCTACTTCAGCCAGATCAGGCCTGCAAAGAAACTGCGTTTCACAGGCCTTTGGAAGAGATGTTCCCGGTATGCTGTAAGAGCACTGTGCAGAGCGAGTGGTTTCTTAGCTTCCCAAAGAGCTGGAAGCAAGATGCTCTGGGGCCCAACTCGCCCTTTGGAAAGAAGCCTGCACGTTGTGCCTTTCAGCTCTAGGGCAAAGTAGCACACCCAGAGCAGAAGTCCTACTTCAGCCAGATCAGGCCTGCAAAGAAACTGCGTTTCACAGGCCTTTGGAAGAGATGTTCCCGGTAGGCTGTAAGAGCACTGTGCAGAGCGAGTGGTTTCTTAGCTTCCCAAAGAGCTGGAAGCAAGATGCTGTGGGGCCCAACTCGCCCTTTGGAAAGAAGCCTGCACGTTGTGCCTTTCAGCTCTAGAGCAAAGTAGCACACCCAGAGCAGAAGTCCTACTTCAGCCAGATCAGGCCTGCAAAGAAACTGCGTTTCACAGGCCTTTGGAAGAGATGTTCCCGGTAGGCTGTAAGAGCACTGTGCAGAGCGAGTGGTTTCTTAGCTTCCCAAAGAGCTGGAAGCAAAATGGTGTGGTGCCCAACTCGCCCTTTGGAAAGAAGCCTGCACGTTGTGCCTTTCAGCTGTAGAGCAAAGTAGCACACCCAGAGCAGAAGTCCTACTTCAGCCGGATCAGGCCTGCAAAGAAACTGCGTTTGACAGGCCTTTGGAAGAGATGTTCCCGGTAGGCTGTAAGAGCACTGTGCAGAGCGAGTGGTTTCTTAGCTTCCCAAAGAGCTGGAAGCAAGATGCTGTGGGGCCCAACTGGCCCTTTGGAAAGAAGCCTGCACCTTGTGCCTTTCAGCTCTAAGGCAATGTAGCACACCCAGAGCAGAAGTCCTACTTCAGCCAGATCAGGCCTGCAAAGAAACTCCGTTTCAGAGGCCTTTGGAAGAGATGTTCCCACTAGGCTGCAGAGCACTGTGCAGAGGGAGTTGTTTCTTAGCTTCCCAAAGAGATGGAAGCAAGATGCTGTGGGGCCCAACTCGCCCTTTGGAAAGAAGCCTGCACGTTGTGCCTTTCAGCTGTAGGGCAATGTAGCACACCCAGAGCAGAAGTCCTACTTCAGCCAGATCAGTCCTGCAAAGAAACTGCGTTTGACAGGCCTTTGGAAGAGATGTTCCCGGTAGGCTGTAAGAGCACTGTGCAGAGCGAGTTGTTTCTTAGCTTCCCAAAGAGCTGGAAGCAAGATGCTGTGGGGCCCAACTCGCCCTTTGGAAAGAAGCCTGCACGTTGTGCCTTTCAGCTCTAGGGCAAAGTAGCACACCCAGAGCAGAAGTCCTACTTCAGCCAGATCAGGCCTGCAAAGAAACTGCGTTTCACAGGCCTTTGGAAGAGATGTTCCCGGTAGGCTGTAAGAGCACTGTGCAGAGCGAGTGGTTTCTTAGCTTCCCAAAGAGCTGGAAGCAAGATGCTCTGGGGCCCAATTCGCCCTTTGGAAAGAAGCCTGCACGTTGTGCCTTTCTGCTCTAGGGAAATGTAGCACACCCAGAGGAGAAGTTCAGCTTCAGCCAGATAAGGCCTGCAAAGAAACTGCGTTTCACAGGCCCTTGTAAGAGATGTTCCCGGTAGGCTGTAAGATCACTGTGCAGAGCGAGTTGTTTCTTAGCTTCCCAAAGAGCTGGAAGCAAGATGCTCTGGGGCCCAACTCGCCCTTTGGAGAGAAGCCTGCACGTTGTGCCTTTCAGCTCAAGGGCAATGTAGAGCACCCAGAGCAGAAGTTCTACTTCAGCCAGATCAGTCCTGCAGAGAAACTGCGTTTCACAGGCCTTTGTAAGTGATGTTCCCGGTAGGCTGTAAGAGCACTGTGCAGAGCGAGTTGTTTCTTAGCTTGCCAAAGAGCTGGAAGCAAGATGCTGTGGGGCCCAACTCGCCCTTTGGAAAGAAGACTGCACGTTGTGCCTTTCAGCTCTAGGGCAAAGTAGCACACCCAGAGCAGAAGTCCTACTTCAGCCAGATCAGGCCTGCAAAGAAACTGCGTTTCACAGGCCTTTGGAAGAGATGTTCCCGGTAGGCTGTAAGAGCACTGTGCAGAGCGAGTGGTTTCTTAGCTTCCCAAAGAGCTGGAAGCAAGATGCTGTGGGGCCCAACTCGCCCTTTGGAAAGAAGCCTGCACGTTGTGCCTTTCAGCTCTAGGGCAAAGTAGCACACCCAGAGCAGAAGTCCTACTTCAGCCAGATCAGGCCTGCAAAGAAACTGCGTTTCACAGGCCTTTGGAAGCGAGGTTCCCGGTAGGCTGTAAGAGCACCGTGCAGAGCGAGTTGTTTCTTAGCTTCCCAAAGAGCTGGAAGCAAGATGCTGTGGGGCCCAACTCGCCCTTTGGAAAGAAGCCTGCACGTTGTGCCTTTCAGCTCTAGGGCAAAGTAGCACACCCAGAGCAGATGTCCTACTTCAGCCAGATCAGGCCTGCAAAGAAACTGCGTTTCACAGGCCTTTGTAAGAGATGTTCCCGGTAGGCTGTAAGAGCACTGTGCAGAGCGAGTGGTTTCTTAGGTTCCCAAAGAGCTGGAAGCAAGATGCTGTGTGGCCAAACTCCCCCTTTGGAAAGAAGCCTGCACGTTGTGCCTTTCAGCTCTAGGGCAAAGTATCACACCCAGAGCAGAAGTCCTACTTCAGCCAGATCAGGCCTGCAAAGAAACTGCGTTTCACAGGCCTTTGGAAGAGATGTTCCCGGTAGGCTGTAAGAGCACCATACAGAGCGAGTTGTTGCTTAGCTTCCCAAAGAGCTGGAAGCAAGATGCTGTGGGGCCCAACTCGCCCTTTGGAAAGAAGCCTGCACGTTGTGCCTTTCAGCTCTAGAGCAAAGTAGCACACCCAGAGCAGAAGTCCTACTTCAGCCGGATCAGGCCTGCAAAGAAACTGCGTTTGACAGGCCTTTGGAAGAGATGTTCCCGGTAGGCTACAAGAGCACTGTGCAGAGCGAGTTGTTTCTTAGCTTCCCAAAGAGCTGGAAGCAAGATGCTGTGGGGCCCAACTCGCCCTTTGGAAAGAAGCCTGCACGTTGTGCCTTTCAGCTCTAGGGCAAAGTAGCACACCCAGAGCAGAAGTCCTACTTCAGCCAGATCAGGCCTGCAAAGAAACTGCGTTTCACAGGCCTTTGGAAGAGATGTTCCCAGTAGGCTGTAAGAGCACTGTGCAGAGCGAGTTGTTTCTCAGCTTCCCAAAGAGCTGGAAGCAAGATGCTGTGGGGCCCAACTCGACCATTGGAAAGCAGCCTGCACGTTGTGACTTTCAGCTCTAGGGCAAAGTAGCACACCCAGAGCAGAAGTCCTACTTCAGCCAGATCAAGCCTGCAAAGAAACTGCGTTTCACAGGCCTTTGGAAGAGATGTTCCCGGTAGGCTGTAAGAGCACTGTGCAGAGCGAGTGGTTTCTTAGGTTCCTAAAGAGCTGGAAGCAAGATGCTGTGGGGCCCAACTCGCCCTTTGGAAAGAAGCCTGCACGTTGTGCCTTTCAGCTCTAGGGCAAAGTAGCACACCCAGAGCAGAAGTCCTACTTCAGCCAGATCAGGCATGCAAAGAAACTGCGTTTCACAGGCCTTTGGAAGAGATGTTCCCGGTAGGCTGTAACAGCACTGTGCAGAGCGAGTTGTTTCTTAGCTTCCCAAAGAGCTGGAAGCAAGATGCTCTGGGGCCCAACTCGCCCTTTGGAAAGAAGCCTGCACGTTGTGCCTTTCTGCTGTAGGGAAATGTAGCACACCCAGAGGAGAAGTTCAGCTTCAGCCAGATCAGGCCTGCAAAGAAACTGCGTTTCACAGGCCCTTGTAAGAGATGTTCCCGGTAGGCTGTAAGAGCACTGTGCAGAGCGAGTTGTTTCTTAGCTTCCCAAAGAGCTGGAAGCAAGATGCTCTGGGGCCCAACTCGCCCTTTGGAAAGAAGCCTGCACGTTGTGCCTTTCTGCTCTAGGGAAATGTAGCACACCCAGAGCAGAAGTTCCGCTTCTGCCAGATAAGGCCTGCAAAGAAACTGCGTTTCACAGGCCCTTGTAAGAGATGTTCCCGGTAGGCTGTAAGAGCACTGTGCAGAGCGAGTTGTTTCTCAGCTTCCCAAAGAGCTGGAAGCAAGATGGTGTGGGGCCCAACTCGCCCTTTGGAAAGCAGCCTGCACGTTGTGCCTTTCAGCTCTAGGGCAAAGTAGCACACCCAGAGCAGAAGTCCTACTTCAGCCAGATCAGGCCTGCGAAGAAACTGCGTTTCACAGGCCTTTGGAAGAGATGTTCCCGGTAGGCTGTAAGAGCACTGTGCAGAGCGAGTTGTTTCTCAGCTTCCCAAAGAGCTGGAAGCAAGATGCTTTGGGGCCCAACTCGCCCTTTGGAAAGAAGCCTGCACGTTGTGCCTTTCAGCTCTAGGGCAATGTAGCACACCCAGAGCAGAAGTCATACTTCAGCCAGATCAGGCCTGCAAAGAAACTGCGTTTCACAGGGCTTTGGAAGAGATGTTCCCGGTAGGCTGTAAGAGCACTGTGCAGAGCGAGTGGTTTCTTAGCTTCCCAAAGAGCTGGAAGCAAGATGCTGTGGGGCCCAACTCGCCCTTTGGAAAGAAGCCTGCACGTTGTGCCTTTCAGCTCTAGGGCAAACTAGCACACCCAGAGCAGAAGTCCTACTTCAGCCGGATCAGGCCTGCAAAGAAACTGCGTTTGACAGGCCTTTGGAAGAGATGTTCCCGGTAGGCTGTAAGAGCACTGTGCAGAGCGAGTGGTTTCTTAGCTTCCCAAAGAGCTGGAAGCAAGATGCTGTGGGGCCCAACTCGCCCTTTGGAAAGAAGCCTGCACGTTGTGCCTTTCAGCTCTAGGGCAAAGTAGCACACCCAGAGCAGAAGTCCTACTTCAGCCAGATCAGGCCTGCAAAGAAACTGCGTTTCACAGGCCCTTGTAAGAGATGTTCCCGGTAGGCTGTAAGATCACTGTGCAGAGCGAGTTGTTTCTTAGCTTCCCAAAGAGCTGGAAGCAAGATGCTCTGGGGCCCAACTCGCCCTTTGGAGAGAAGCCTGCACGTTGTGCCTTTCAGCTCAAGGGCAATGTAGAGCACCCAGAGCAGAAGTTCTACTTCAGCCAGATCAGTCCTGCAGAGAAACTGCGTTTCACAGGCCTTTGTAAGTGATGTTCCCGGTAGGCTGTAAGAGCACTGTGCAGAGCGAGTTGTTTCTTAGCTTGCCAAAGAGCTGGAAGCAAGATGCTGTGGGGCCCAACTCGCCCTTTGGAAAGAAGACTGCACGTTGTGCCTTTCAGCTCTAGGGCAAAGTAGCACACCCAGAGCAGAAGTCCTACTTCAGCCAGATCAGGCCTGCAAAGAAACTGCGTTTCACAGGCCTTTGGAAGAGATGTTCCCGGTAGGCTGTAAGAGCACTGTGCAGAGCGAGTGGTTTCTTAGCTTCCCAAAGAGCTGGAAGCAAGATGCTGTGGGGCCCAACTCGCCCTTTGGAAAGAAGCCTGCACGTTGTGCCTTTCAGCTCTAGGGCAAAGTAGCACACCCAGAGCAGAAGTCCTACTTCAGCCAGATCAGGCCTGCAAAGAAACTGCGTTTCACAGGCCTTTGGAAGCGAGGTTCCCGGTAGGCTGTAAGAGCACCGTGCAGAGCGAGTTGTTTCTTAGCTTCCCAAAGAGCTGGAAGCAAGATGCTGTGGGGCCCAACTCGCCCTTTGGAAAGAAGCCTGCACGTTGTGCCTTTCAGCTCTAGGGCAAAGTAGCACACCCAGAGCAGATGTCCTACTTCAGCCAGATCAGGCCTGCAAAGAAACTGCGTTTCACAGGCCTTTGTAAGAGATGTTCCCGGTAGGCTGTAAGAGCACTGTGCAGAGCGAGTGGTTTCTTAGGTTCCCAAAGAGCTGGAAGCAAGATGCTGTGTGGCCAAACTCCCCCTTTGGAAAGAAGCCTGCACGTTGTGCCTTTCAGCTCTAGGGCAAAGTATCACACCCAGAGCAGAAGTCCTACTTCAGCCAGATCAGGCCTGCAAAGAAACTGCGTTTCACAGGCCTTTGGAAGAGATGTTCCCGGTAGGCTGTAAGAGCACCATACAGAGCGAGTTGTTGCTTAGCTTCCCAAAGAGCTGGAAGCAAGATGCTGTGGGGCCCAACTCGCCCTTTGGAAAGAAGCCTGCACGTTGTGCCTTTCAGCTCTAGAGCAAAGTAGCACACCCAGAGCAGAAGTCCTACTTCAGCCGGATCAGGCCTGCAAAGAAACTGCGTTTGACAGGCCTTTGGAAGAGATGTTCCCGGTAGGCTACAAGAGCACTGTGCAGAGCGAGTTGTTTCTTAGCTTCCCAAAGAGCTGGAAGCAAGATGCTGTGGGGCCCAACTCGCCCTTTGGAAAGAAGCCTGCACGTTGTGCCTTTCAGCTCTAGGGCAAAGTAGCACACCCAGAGCAGAAGTCCTACTTCAGCCAGATCAGGCCTGCAAAGAAACTGCGTTTCACAGGCCTTTGGAAGAGATGTTCCCAGTAGGCTGTAAGAGCACTGTGCAGAGCGAGTTGTTTCTCAGCTTCCCAAAGAGCTGGAAGCAAGATGCTGTGGGGCCCAACTCGACCATTGGAAAGCAGCCTGCACGTTGTGACTTTCAGCTCTAGGGCAAAGTAGCACACCCAGAGCAGAAGTCCTACTTCAGCCAGATCAAGCCTGCAAAGAAACTGCGTTTCACAGGCCTTTGGAAGAGATGTTCCCGGTAGGCTGTAAGAGCACTGTGCAGAGCGAGTGGTTTCTTAGGTTCCTAAAGAGCTGGAAGCAAGATGCTGTGGGGCCCAACTCGCCCTTTGGAAAGAAGCCTGCACGTTGTGCCTTTCAGCTCTAGGGCAAAGTAGCACACCCAGAGCAGAAGTCCTACTTCAGCCAGATCAGGCATGCAAAGAAACTGCGTTTCACAGGCCTTTGGAAGAGATGTTCCCGGTAGGCTGTAACAGCACTGTGCAGAGCGAGTTGTTTCTTAGCTTCCCAAAGAGCTGGAAGCAAGATGCTCTGGGGCCCAACTCGCCCTTTGGAAAGAAGCCTGCACGTTGTGCCTTTCTGCTGTAGGGAAATGTAGCACACCCAGAGGAGAAGTTCAGCTTCAGCCAGATCAGGCCTGCAAAGAAACTGCGTTTCACAGGCCCTTGTAAGAGATGTTCCCGGTAGGCTGTAAGAGCACTGTGCAGAGCGAGTTGTTTCTTAGCTTCCCAAAGAGCTGGAAGCAAGATGCTCTGGGGCCCAACTCGCCCTTTGGAAAGAAGCCTGCACGTTGTGCCTTTCTGCTCTAGGGAAATGTAGCACACCCAGAGCAGAAGTTCCGCTTCTGCCAGATAAGGCCTGCAAAGAAACTGCGTTTCACAGGCCCTTGTAAGAGATGTTCCCGGTAGGCTGTAAGAGCACTGTGCAGAGCGAGTTGTTTCTCAGCTTCCCAAAGAGCTGGAAGCAAGATGGTGTGGGGCCCAACTCGCCCTTTGGAAAGCAGCCTGCACGTTGTGCCTTTCAGCTCTAGGGCAAAGTAGCACACCCAGAGCAGAAGTCCTACTTCAGCCAGATCAGGCCTGCGAAGAAACTGCGTTTCACAGGCCTTTGGAAGAGATGTTCCCGGTAGGCTGTAAGAGCACTGTGCAGAGCGAGTTGTTTCTCAGCTTCCCAAAGAGCTGGAAGCAAGATGCTTTGGGGCCCAACTCGCCCTTTGGAAAGAAGCCTGCACGTTGTGCCTTTCAGCTCTAGGGCAATGTAGCACACCCAGAGCAGAAGTCATACTTCAGCCAGATCAGGCCTGCAAAGAAACTGCGTTTCACAGGGCTTTGGAAGAGATGTTCCCGGTAGGCTGTAAGAGCACTGTGCAGAGCGAGTGGTTTCTTAGCTTCCCAAAGAGCTGGAAGCAAGATGCTGTGGGGCCCAACTCGCCCTTTGGAAAGAAGCCTGCACGTTGTGCCTTTCAGCTCTAGGGCAAACTAGCACACCCAGAGCAGAAGTCCTACTTCAGCCGGATCAGGCCTGCAAAGAAACTGCGTTTGACAGGCCTTTGGAAGAGATGTTCCCGGTAGGCTGTAAGAGCACTGTGCAGAGCGAGTGGTTTCTTAGCTTCCCAAAGAGCTGGAAGCAAGACGCTGTGGGGCCCAACTCGCCCTTTGGAAAGAAGCCTGCACGTTGTGCCTTTCAGCTCTAGGGCAAAGTAGCACACCCAGAGCAGAAGTCCTACTTCAGCCAGATCAGGCCTGCAAAGAAACTGCGTTTCACAGGCCTTTGGAAGAGATGTTCCCGGTAGGCTGTAAGAGCACTGTGCAGAGCGAGTGGTTTCTTAGCTTCCCAAAGAGCTGGAAGCAAGATGCTGTGGGGCCCAATTCGCCCTTTGGAAAGAAGCCTGCGCGTTGTGACTTTCAGCTCTAGGGCAAAGCAGCACACCCAGAGCAGAAGTCCTACTTCAGCCAGATCAGGCCTGCAAAGAAACTGCGTTTCACAGGCCTTTGGAAGAGATGTTCCCGGTAGGCTGTAAGAGCACTGTGCAGAGCGAGTGGTTTCTTAGCTTCCCAAAGAGCTGGAAGCAAGATGCTGTGGGGCCCAACTCGCCCTTTGGAATGAAGCCTGCACGTTGTGCCTTTCACCTCTAGGGTAAAGTAGCACACCCAGAGCAGAAGTCCTACTTCAGCCAGATCAGGCCTGCAAAGAAACTGCGTTTCACAGGCCTTTGGAAGAGATGTTCCCGGTAGGCTGTAAGAGCACTGTGCAGAGCGAGTTGTTTCTCAGCTTCCCAAAGAGCTGGAAGCAAGATGCTTTGGGGCCCAACTCGCCCTTTGGAAAGCAGCCTGCACGTTGCGCCTTTCAGGTCTAGGGCAAAGTAGCACACCCAGAGCAGAAGTCCTACTTCAGCCAGATCAGGCCTGCAAAGAAACTGCGTTTCACAGGCCTTTGGAAGAGATGTTCCCGGTAGGCTGTAAGAGCACTGTGCAGAGCGAGTTGTTTCTTACCTTCCCAAAGAGCTGGAAGCATGATGCTGTGGGGCCCAACTCGCCCTTTGGAAAGAAGCCTGCACGTTGTGCCTTTCAGCTCTAGGGCAATGTAGCACACCCAGAGCAGAAGTCCTACTTCAGCCAGATCAGGCCTGCAAAGAAACTGCGTTTGACAGGCCTTTGGAAGAGATGTTCCCGGTAGGCTGTAAGAGCACTGTGCAGAGCGAGTTGCTTCTTAGCTTCCCAAAGAGCTGGAAGCAAGATGCTGTGGGGCCCAACTCGCCCTTTGGAAAGAAGCCTGCACGTTGTGCCTTTCAGCTCTAGGGCAAAGTAGCACACCCAGAGCAGAAGTCCTAATTCAGCCAGATCAGGCCTGCAAAGAAACTGCGTTTCACAGGCCTTTGGAAGTGATGTTCCCGGTAGGCTGTAAGAGCACTGTGCAGAGCGAGTGGTTTCTTAGCTTCCCAAAGAGCTGGAAGCAAGATGCTGTGGGGCCCAACTCGCCCTTTGGAAAGAAGCCTGCACGTTGTGCCTTTCAGCTGTAGGGCAATGTAGCACACCCAGAGCAGAAGTCCTACTTCAGCCAGATCAGGCCTGCAAAGAAACTGCGTTTGACAGGCCTTTGGAAGAGATGTTCCCGGTAGGCTGTAAGAGCACTGTGCAGAGCGAGTTGTTTCTTAGCTTCCCAAAGAGCTGGAAGCAAGATGCTGTGGGGCCCAACTCGCCCTTTGGAAAGAAGCCTGCACGTTGTGCCTTTCAGCTCTAGGGCAAAGTAGCACACCCAGAGCAGAAGTCCTACTTCAGCCAGATCAGGCCTGCAAAGAAACTGCGTTTCACAGGCCTTTGGAAGAGATGTTCCCGGTAGGCTGTAAGAGCACTGTGCAGAGCGAGTGGTTTCTTAGCTTCCCAAAGAGCTGGAAGCAAGATGCTCTGGGGCCCAATTCGCCCTTTGGAAAGAAGCCTGCACGTTGTGCCTTTCTGCTCTAGGGAAATGTAGCACACCCAGAGGAGAAGTTCAGCTTCAGCCAGATAAGGCCTGCAAAGAAACTGCGTTTCACAGGCCCTTGTAAGAGATGTTCCCGGTAGGCTGTAAGATCACTGTGCAGAGCGAGTTGTTTCTTAGCTTCCCAAAGAGCTGGAAGCAAGATGCTCTGGGGCCCAACTCGCCCTTTGGAGAGAAGCCTGCACGTTGTGCCTTTCAGCTCAAGGGCAATGTAGAGCACCCAGAGCAGAAGTTCTACTTCAGCCAGATCAGTCCTGCAGAGAAACTGCGTTTCACAGGCCTTTGTAAGTGATGTTCCCGGTAGGCTGTAAGAGCACTGTGCAGAGCGAGTTGTTTCTTAGCTTGCCAAAGAGCTGGAAGCAAGATGCTGTGGGGCCCAACTCGCCCTTTGGAAAGAAGACTGCACGTTGTGCCTTTCAGCTCTAGGGCAAAGTAGCACACCCAGAGCAGAAGTCCTACTTCAGCCAGATCAGGCCTGCAAAGAAACTGCGTTTCACAGGCCTTTGGAAGAGATGTTCCCGGTAGGCTGTAAGAGCACTGTGCAGAGCGAGTGGTTTCTTAGCTTCCCAAAGAGCTGGAAGCAAGATGCTGTGGGGCCCAACTCGCCCTTTGGAAAGAAGCCTGCACGTTGTGCCTTTCAGCTCTAGGGCAAAGTAGCACACCCAGAGCAGAAGTCCTACTTCAGCCAGATCAGGCCTGCAAAGAAACTGCGTTTCACAGGCCTTTGGAAGCGATGTTCCCGGTAGGCTGTAAGAGCACCGTGCAGAGCGAGTTGTTTCTTAGCTTCCCAAAGAGCTGGAAGCAAGATGCTGTGGGGCCCAACTCGCCCTTTGGAAAGAAGCCTGCACGTTGTGCCTTTCAGCTCTAGGGCAAAGTAGCACACCCAGAGCAGATGTCCTACTTCAGCCAGATCAGGCCTGCAAAGAAACTGCGTTTCACAGGCCTTTGTAAGAGATGTTCCCGGTAGGCTGTAAGAGCACTGTGCAGAGCGAGTGGTTTCTTAGGTTCCCAAAGAGCTGGAAGCAAGATGCTGTGGGGCCCAACTCGCCCTTTGGAAAGAAGCCTGCACGTTGTGCCTTTCAGCTCTAGGGCAAAGTAGCACACCCAGAGCAGAAGTCCTACTTCAGCCAGATCAGGCCTGCAAAGAAACTGCGTTTCACAGGCCTTTGGAAGAGATGTTCCCGGTAGGCTGTAAGAGCACTGTGCAGAGCGAGTGGTTTCTTAGCTTCCCAAAGAGCTGGAAGCAAGATGCTGTGGGGCCCAATTCGCCCTTTGGAAAGAAGCCTGCGCGTTGTGACTTTCAGCTCTAGGGCAAAGCAGCACACCCAGAGCAGAAGTCCTACTTCAGCCAGATCAGGCCTGCAAAGAAACTGCGTTTCACAGGCCTTTGGAAGAGATGTTCCCGGTAGGCTGTAAGAGCACTGTGCAGAGCGAGTTGTTTCTCAGCTTCCCAAAGAGCTGGAAGCAAGATGCTTTGGGGCCCAACTCGCCCTTTGGAAAGCAGCCTGCACGTTGCGCCTTTCAGGTCTAGGGCAAAGTAGCACACCCAGAGCAGAAGTCCTACTTCAGCCAGATCAGGCCTGCAAAGAAACTGCGTTTCACAGGCCTTTGGAAGAGATGTTCCCGGTAGGCTGTAAGAGCACTGTGCAGAGCGAGTTGTTTCTTACCTTCCCAAAGAGCTGGAAGCATGATGCTGTGGGGCCCAACTCGCCCTTTGGAAAGAAGCCTGCACGTTGTGCCTTTCAGCTCTAGGGCAATGTAGCACACCCAGAGCAGAAGTCCTACTTCAGCCAGATCAGGCCTGCAAAGAAACTGCGTTTGACAGGCCTTTGGAAGAGATGTTCCCGGTAGGCTGTAAGAGCACTGTGCAGAGCGAGTTGCTTCTTAGCTTCCCAAAGAGCTGGAAGCAAGATGCTGTGGGGCCCAACTCGCCCTTTGGAAAGAAGCCTGCACGTTGTGCCTTTCAGCTCTAGGGCAAAGTAGCACACCCAGAGCAGAAGTCCTAATTCAGCCAGATCAGGCCTGCAAAGAAACTGCGTTTCACAGGCCTTTGGAAGTGATGTTCCCGGTAGGCTGTAAGAGCACTGTGCAGAGCGAGTGGTTTCTTAGCTTCCCAAAGAGCTGGAAGCAAGATGCTGTGGGGCCCAACTCGCCCTTTGGAAAGAAGCCTGCACGTTGTGCCTTTCAGCTGTAGGGCAATGTAGCACACCCAGAGCAGAAGTCCTACTTCAGCCAGATCAGGCCTGCAAAGAAACTGCGTTTGACAGGCCTTTGGAAGAGATGTTCCCGGTAGGCTGTAAGAGCACTGTGCAGAGCGAGTTGTTTCTTAGCTTCCCAAAGAGCTGGAAGCAAGATGCTGTGGGGCCCAACTCGCCCTTTGGAAAGAAGCCTGCACGTTGTGCCTTTCAGCTCTAGGGCAAAGTAGCACACCCAGAGCAGAAGTCCTACTTCAGCCAGATCAGGCCTGCAAAGAAACTGCGTTTCACAGGCCTTTGGAAGAGATGTTCCCGGTAGGCTGTAAGAGCACTGTGCAGAGCGAGTGGTTTCTTAGCTTCCCAAAGAGCTGGAAGCAAGATGCTCTGGGGCCCAATTCGCCCTTTGGAAAGAAGCCTGCACGTTGTGCCTTTCTGCTCTAGGGAAATGTAGCACACCCAGAGGAGAAGTTCAGCTTCAGCCAGATAAGGCCTGCAAAGAAACTGCGTTTCACAGGCCCTTGTAAGAGATGTTCCCGGTAGGCTGTAAGATCACTGTGCAGAGCGAGTTGTTTCTTAGCTTCCCAAAGAGCTGGAAGCAAGATGCTCTGGGGCCCAACTCGCCCTTTGGAGAGAAGCCTGCACGTTGTGCCTTTCAGCTCAAGGGCAATGTAGAGCACCCAGAGCAGAAGTTCTACTTCAGCCAGATCAGTCCTGCAGAGAAACTGCGTTTCACAGGCCTTTGTAAGTGATGTTCCCGGTAGGCTGTAAGAGCACTGTGCAGAGCGAGTTGTTTCTTAGCTTGCCAAAGAGCTGGAAGCAAGATGCTGTGGGGCCCAACTCGCCCTTTGGAAAGAAGACTGCACGTTGTGCCTTTCAGCTCTAGGGCAAAGTAGCACACCCAGAGCAGAAGTCCTACTTCAGCCAGATCAGGCCTGCAAAGAAACTGCGTTTCACAGGCCTTTGGAAGAGATGTTCCCGGTAGGCTGTAAGAGCACTGTGCAGAGCGAGTGGTTTCTTAGCTTCCCAAAGAGCTGGAAGCAAGATGCTGTGGGGCCCAACTCGCCCTTTGGAAAGAAGCCTGCACGTTGTGCCTTTCAGCTCTAGGGCAAAGTAGCACACCCAGAGCAGAAGTCCTACTTCAGCCAGATCAGGCCTGCAAAGAAACTGCGTTTCACAGGCCTTTGGAAGCGATGTTCCCGGTAGGCTGTAAGAGCACCGTGCAGAGCGAGTTGTTTCTTAGCTTCCCAAAGAGCTGGAAGCAAGATGCTGTGGGGCCCAACTCGCCCTTTGGAAAGAAGCCTGCACGTTGTGCCTTTCAGCTCTAGGGCAAAGTAGCACACCCAGAGCAGATGTCCTACTTCAGCCAGATCAGGCCTGCAAAGAAACTGCGTTTCACAGGCCTTTGTAAGAGATGTTCCCGGTAGGCTGTAAGAGCACTGTGCAGAGCGAGTGGTTTCTTAGGTTCCCAAAGAGCTGGAAGCAAGATGCTGTGGGGCCAAACTCCCCCTTTGGAAAGAAGCCTGCACGTTGTGCCTTTCAGCTCTAGGGCAAAGTATCACACCGAGAGCAGAAGTCCTACTTCAGCCAGATCAGGCCTGCAAAGAAACTGCGTTTCACAGGCCTTTGGAAGAGATGTTCACGGTAGGCTGTAAGAGCACCGTACAGAGCGAGTTGTTGCTTAGCTTCCCAAAGAGCTGGAAGCAAGATGCTGTGGGGCCCAACTCGCCCTTTGGAAAGAAGCCTGCACGTTGTGCCTTTCAGCTCTAGAGCAAAGTAGCACACCCAGAGCAGAAGTCCTACTTCAGCCGGATCAGGCCTGCAAAGAAACTGCGTTTGACAGGCCTTTGGAAGAGATGTTCCCGGTAGGCTACAAGAGCACTGTGCAGAGCGAGTTGTTTCTTAGCTTCCCAAAGAGCTGGAAGCAAGATGCTGTGGGGCCCAACTCGCCCTTTGGAAAGAAGCCTGCACGTTGTGCCTTTCAGCTCTAGGGCAAAGTAGCACACCCAGAGCAGAAGTCCTACTTCAGCCAGATCAGGCCTGCAAAGAAACTGCGTTTCACAGGCCTTTGGAAGAGATGTTCCCAGTAGGCTGTAAGAGCACTGTGCAGAGCGAGTTGTTTCTCAGCTTCCCAAAGAGCTGGAAGCAAGATGCTGTGGGGCCCAACTCGACCTTTGGAAAGCAGCCTGCACGTTGTGACTTTCAGCTCTAGGGCAAAGTAGCACACCCAGAGCAGAAGTCCTACTTCAGCCAGATCAAGCCTGCAAAGAAACTGCGTTTCACAGGCCTTTGGAAGAGATGTTCCCGGTAGGCTGTAAGAGCACTGTGCAGAGCGAGTGGTTTCTTAGGTTCCTAAAGAGCTGGAAGCAAGATGCTGTGGGGCCCAACTCGCCCTTTGGAAAGAAGCCTGCACGTTGTGCCTTTCAGCTCTAGAGCAAAGTAGCACACCCAGAGCAGAAGTCCTACTTCAGCCAGATCAGGCATGCAAAGAAACTGCGTTTCACAGGCCTTTGGAAGAGATGTTCCCGGTAGGCTGTAACAGCACTGTGCAGAGCGAGTTGTTTCTTAGCTTCCCAAAGAGCTGGAAGCAAGATGCTCTGGGGCCCAACTCGCCCTTTGGAAAGAAGCCTGCACGTTGTGCCTTTCTGCTCTAGGGAAATGTAGCACACCCAGAGGAGAAGTTCAGCTTCAGCCAGATCAGGCCTGCAAAGAAACTGCGTTTCACAGGCCCTTGTAAGAGATGTTCCCGGTAGGCTGTAAGAGCACTGTGCAGAGCGAGTGGTTTCTTAGCTTCCCAAAGAGCTGGAAGCAAAATGGTGTGGTGCCCAACTCGCCCTTTGGAAAGAAGCCTGCACGTTGTGCCTTTCAGCTCTAGAGCAAAGTAGCACACATAGAGCAGAAGTCCTACTTCAGCCGGATCAGGCCTGCAAAGAAACTGCGTTTCACAGGCCTTTGGAAGAGATGTTCCCGGTAGGCTGTAAGAGCACTGTGCAGAGCGAGTGGTTTCTTAGCTTCCCAAAGAGCTGGAAGCAAGATGCTGTGGGGCCCAACTCGCCCTTTGGAAAGAAGCCTGCACGTTGTGCCTTTCAGCTCTAGGGCAATGTAGCACACCAAGAACAGAAGTCCTACTTCAGCCAGATCAGGCCTGCAAAGAAACTGCGTTTCACAGGCCTTTGGAAGAGATGTTCCCGGTAGGCTGTAAGAGCACTGTGCAGATCGAGTGGTTTCTTAGCTTCCCAAAGAGCTGGAAGCAAGATGCTGTGGGGCCCAACTCGCCCTTTGGAAAGAAGCCTGCACGTTGTGCCTTTCAGCTCTAGGGCAATGTAGCACACCCAGAGCAGAAGTCATACTTCAGCCTGATCAGGCCTGCAAAGAAACTGCGTTTCACAGGCCTTTGGAAGAGATGTTCCCGGTAGGCTGTAAGAGCACTGTGCAGAGCGAGTTGTTTCTCAGCTTCCCAAAGAGCTGGAAGCAAGATGGTGTGGGGCCCAACTCGCCCTTTGGAAAGCAGCCTGCACGTTGTGCCTTTCAGCTCTAGGGCAAAGTAGCACACCCAGAGCAGAAGTCCTACTTCAGCCAGATCAGGCCTGCGAAGAAACTGCGTTTCACAGGCCTTTGGAAGAGATGTTCCCGGTAGGCTGTAAGAGCACTGTGCAGAGCGAGTTGTTTCTCAGCTTCCCAAAGAGCTGGAAGCAAGATGCTTTGGGGCCCAACTCGCCCTTTGGAAAGCAGCCTGCACGTTGCGCCTTTCAGGTCTAGGGCAAAGTAGCACACCCAGAGCAGAAGTCCTACTTCAGCCAGATCAGGCCTGCAAAGAAACTGCGTTTCACAGGCCTTTGGAAGAGATGTTCCCGGTAGGCTGTAAGAGCACTGTGCAGAGCGAGTTGTTTCTTACCTTCCCAAAGAGCTGGAAGCATGATGCTGTGGGGCCCAACTCGCCCTTTGGAAAGAAGCCTGCACGTTGTGCCTTTCAGCTCTAGGGCAATGTAGCACACCCAGAGCAGAAGTCCTACTTCAGCCAGATCAGGCCTGCAAAGAAACTGCGTTTGACAGGCCTTTGGAAGAGATGTTCCCGGTAGGCTGTAAGAGCACTGTGCAGAGCGAGTTGCTTCTTAGCTTCCCAAAGAGCTGGAAGCAAGATGCTGTGGGGCCCAACTCGCCCTTTGGAAAGAAGCCTGCACGTTGTGCCTTTCAGCTCTAGGGCAAAGTAGCACACCCAGAGCAGAAGTCCTAATTCAGCCAGATCAGGCCTGCAAAGAAACTGCGTTTCACAGGCCTTTGGAAGTGATGTTCCCGGTAGGCTGTAAGAGCACTGTGCAGAGCGAGTGGTTTCTTAGCTTCCCAAAGAGCTGGAAGCAAGATGCTGTGGGGCCCAACTCGCCCTTTGGAAAGAAGCCTGCACGTTGTGCCTTTCAGCTCTAGGGCAATGTAGCACACCCAGAGCAGAAGTCCTACTTGAGCCAGATCAGGCCTGCAAAGAAACTGCGTTTCACAGGCCTTTGGAAGAGATGTTCCCGGTAGGCTGTAAGAGCACTGTCCAGAGCGAGTGGTTTCTTAGCTTCCCAAAGAGCTGGAAGCAAGATGCTGTGGGGCCCAACTCGCCCTTTGGAAAGAAGCCTGCACGTTGTGCCTTTCAGCTCTAGGGCAAAGTAGCACACCCAGAGCAGAAGTCCTACTTCAGCCGGATCAGGCCTGCAAAGAAACTGCGTTTGACTGTCCTTTGGAAGAGATGTTCCCGGTAGGCTGTAAGAGCACTGTGCAGAGCGAGTGGTTTCTTAGCTTCCCAAAGAGCTGGAAGCAAGATGCTGTGGGGCCCAACTCGCCCTTTGGAAAGAAGCCTGCACGTTGTGCCTTTCAGCTCTAGGGCAATGTAGCACACCAAGAGCAGAAGTCCTACTTCAGCCAGATCAGGCCTGCAAAGAAACTGCGTTTCACAGGCCTTTGGAAGAGATGTTCCCGGTAGGCTGTAAGAGCACTGTGCAGATCGAGTGGTTTCTTAGCTTCCCAAAGAGCTGGAAGCAAGATGCTGTGGGGCCCAACTCGCCCTTTGGAAAGAAGCCTGCACGTTGTGCCTTTCAGCTCTAGGGCAATGTAGCACACCCAGAGCAGAAGTCATACTTCAGCCTGATCAGGCCTGCAAAGAAACTGCGTTTCACAGGGCTTTGGAAGAGATGTTCCCGGTAGGCTGTAAGAGCACTGTGCAGAGCGAGTGGTTTCTTAGCTTCCCAAAGAGCTGGAAGCAAGATGCTCTGGGGCCCAACTCGCCCTTTGGAAAGAAGCCTGCACGTTGTGCCTTTCAGCTCTAGGGCAAACTAGCACACCCAGAGCAGAAGTCCTACTTCAGCCGGATCAGGCCTGCAAAGAAACTGCGTTTGACAGGCCTTTGGAAGAGATGTTCCCGGTAGGCTGTAAGAGCACTGTGCAGAGCGAGTGGTTTCTTAGCTTCCCAAAGAGCTGGAAGCAAGATGCTGTGGGGCCCAACTCGCCCTTTGGAAAGAAGCCTGCACGTTGTGCCTTTCAGCTCTAGGGCAAAGTAGCACACCCAGAGCAGAAGTCCTACTTCAGCCAGATCAGGCCTGCAAAGAAACTGCGTTTCACAGGCCTTTGGAAGAGATGTTCCCGGTAGGCTGTAAGAGCACTGTGCAGAGCGAGTGGTTTCTTAGCTTCCCAAAGAGCTGGAAGCAAGATGCTGTGGGGCCCAATTCGCCCTTTGGAAAGAAGCCTGCGCGTTGTGACTTTCAGCTCTAGGGCAAAGCAGCACACCCAGAGCAGAAGTCCTACTTCAGCCAGATCAGGCCTGCAAAGAAACTGCGTTTCACAGGCCTTTGGAAGAGATGTTCCCGGTAGGCTGTAAGAGCACTGTGCAGAGCGAGTGGTTTCTTAGCTTCCCAAAGAGCTGGAAGCAAGATGCTGTGGGGCCCAACTCGCCCTTTGGAAAGAAGCCTGCACGTTGTGCCTTTCACCTCTAGGGTAAAGTAGCACACCCAGAGCAGAAGTCCTACTTCAGCCAGATCAGGCCTGCAAAGAAACTGCGTTTCACAGGCCTTTGGAAGAGATGTTCCCGGTAGGCTGTAAGAGCACTGTGCAGAGCGAGTTGTTTCTCAGCTTCCCAAAGAGCTGGAAGCAAGATGGTGTGGGGCCCAACTCGCCCTTTGGAAAGCAGCCTGCACGTTGTGCCTTTCAGCTCTAGGGCAAAGTAGCACACCCAGAGCAGAAGTCCTACTTCAGCCAGATCAGGCCTGCGAAGAAACTGCGTTTCACAGGCCTTTGGAAGAGATGTTCCCGGTAGGCTGTAAGAGCACTGTGCAGAGCGAGTTGTTTCTCAGCTTCCCAAAGAGCTGGAAGCAAGATGCTTTGGGGCCCAACTCGCCCTTTGGAAAGCAGCCTGCACGTTGCGCCTTTCAGGTCTAGGGCAAAGTAGCACACCCAGAGCAGAAGTCCTACTTCAGCCAGATCAGGCCTGCAAAGAAACTGCGTTTCACAGGCCTTTGGAAGAGATGTTCCCGGTAGGCTGTAAGAGCACTGTGCAGAGCGAGTTGTTTCTTACCTTCCCAAAGAGCTGGAAGCATGATGCTGTGGGGCCCAACTCGCCCTTTGGAAAGAAGCCTGCACGTTGTGCCTTTCAGCTCTAGGGCAATGTAGCAGACCCAGAGCAGAAGTCCTACTTCAGCCAGATCAGGCCTGCAAAGAAACTGCGTTTGACAGGCCTTTGGAAGAGATGTTCCCGGTAGGCTGTAAGAGCACTGTGCAGAGCGAGTTGCTTCTTAGCTTCCCAAAGAGCTGGAAGCAAGATGCTGTGGGGCCCAACTCGCCCTTTGGAAAGAAGCCTGCACGTTGTGCCTTTCAGCTCTAGGGCAAAGTAGCACACCCAGAGCAGAAGTCCTAATTCAGCCAGATCAGGCCTGCAAAGAAACTGCGTTTCACAGGCCTTTGGAAGTGATGTTCCCGGTAGGCTGTAAGAGCACTGTGCAGAGCGAGTGGTTTCTTAGCTTCCCAAAGAGCTGGAAGCAAGATGCTGTGGGGCCCAACTCGCCCTTTGGAAAGAAGCCTGCACGTTGTGCCTTTCAGCTCTAGGGCAATGTAGCACACCCAGAGCAGAAGTCCTACTTGAGCCAGATCAGGCCTGCAAAGAAACTGCGTTTCACAAGCCTTTGGAAGAGATGTTCCCGGTAGGCTGTAAGAGCACTGTCCAGAGCGAGTGGTTTCTTAGCTTCCCAAAGAGCTGGAAGCAAGATGCTGTGGGGCCCAACTCGCCCTTTGGAAAGAAGCCTGCACGTTGTGCCTTTCAGCTCTAGGGCAAAGTAGCACACCCAGAGCAGAAGTCCTACTTCAGCCGGATCAGGCCTGCAAAGAAACTGCGTTTGACTGTCCTTTGGAAGAGATGTTCCCGGTAGGCTGTAAGAGCACTGTGCAGAGCGAGTGGTTTCTTAGCTTCCCAAAGAGCTGGAAGCAAGATGCTGTGGGGCCCAACTCGCCCTTTGGAAAGAAGCCTGCACGTTGTGCCTTTCAGCTCTAGGGCAAAGTAGCACACCCAGAGCAGAAGTCCTACTTCAGCCAGATCAGGCCTGCAAAGAAACTGCGTTTCACAGGGCTTTGGAAGAGATGTTCCCGGTAGGCTGTAAGAGCACTGTGCAGAGCGAGTGGTTTCTTAGCTTCCCAAAGAGCTGGAAGCAAGATGCTGTGGGGCCCAACTGGCCCTTTGGAAAGAAGCCTGCACGTTGTGCCTTTCAGCTCTAGGGCAAAGTAGCACACCCAGAGCAGAAGTCCTACTTCAGCCAGATCAGGCCTGCAAAGAAACTGCGTTTCACAGGCCTTTGGAAGAGATGTTCCCGGTAGGCTGTAAGAGCACTGTGCAGAGCGAGTTGTTTCTTAGCTTCCCAAAGAGCTGGAAGCAAGATGCTGTGGGGCCCAACTCGCCCTTTGGAAAGAAGCCTGCACGTTGTGCCTTTCAGCTCTAGGGCAAAGTAGCACACCCAGAGCAGAAGTCCTACTTCAGCCGGATCAGGCCTGCAAAGAAACTGCGTTTGACAGGCCTTTGGAAGAGATGTTCCCGGTAGGCTGTAAGAGCAGTGTGTAGAGCGAGTTGTTTCTTATCTTCCCAAAGAGCTGGAAGCAAGATGCTGTGGGGCCCAACTCGCCCATTGGAAAGAAGCCTGCACGTTGTGCCTTTCAGCTCTAGGGCAAAGTAGCACACCCAGAGCAGAAGTCCTACTTCAGCCAGATCAGGCCTGCAAAGAAACTGCGTTTCACAGGCCTTTGGAAGAGATGTTCCCGGTAGGCTGTAAGAGCACCGTGCAGAGCGAGTTGTTTCTTAGCTGCCGCAAGAGCTGGAAGCAAGATGCTGTGGGGCCCAACTCGCCCTTTGGAAAGAAGCCTGCACGTTGTGCCTTTCAGCTCTAGAGCAAAGTAGCACACCCAGAGCAGAAGTCCTACTTCAGCCGGATCAGGCCTGCAAAAAAACTGCGTTTCACAGGCCTTTGGAAGAGATGTTCCCAGTAGGCTGTAAGAGCACTGTGCAGAGCGAGTTGTTTCTTAGCTTCCCAAAGAGCTGGAAGCAATATGCTCTGGGGCCCAACTCGCCCTTTGGAAAGAAGCCTGCACGTTGTGCCTTTCAGCTCTAGGGCAAAGTAGCACACCCAGAGCAGAAGTCCTACTTCAGCCAGATCAGGCCTGCAAAGAAACTGCGTTTCACAGGCCTTTGGAAGAGATGTTCCCAGTAGGCTGTAAGAGCACTGTGCAGAGCGAGTGGTTTCTTAGCTTCCCAAAGAGCTGGAAGCAAGATGCTGTGGGACCCAACTCGCCCTTTGGAAAGAAGCCTGCACGTTGTGCCTTTCAGCTCTAGGGCAAAGTAGCACACCCAGAGCAGAAGTCCTACTTCAGCCAGATCAGGCATGCAAAGAAACTGCGTTTCACAGGCCATTGGAAGAGATGTTCCCGGTAGGCTGTAAGAGCACTGTGCAGAGCGAGTGGTTTCTTAGCTTCCCAAAGAGCTGGAAGCAAGATGCTGTGGGGCCCAACTCGCCCTTTGGAAAGAAGCCTGCACGTTGTGCCTTTCAGCTCTAGGGCAAAGTAGCACACCCAGAGCAGAAGTCCTACTTCAGCCAGATCAGGCCTGCAAAGAAACTGCGTTTCACAGGCCTTTGGAAGAGATGTTCCCGGTAGGCTGTAAGAGCACTGTGCAGAGCGAGTGGTTTCTTAGCTTCCCAAAGAGCTGGAAGCAAGACGCTGTGGGGCCCAACTCGCCCTTTGGAAAGAAGCCTGCACGTTGTGCCTTTCATCTCTAGGGCAAAGTATCACACCCAGAGCAGAAGTCCTACTTCAGCCAGATCAGGCCTGCAAAGAAACTGCGTTTCACAGGCCTTTGGAAGAGATGTTCCCGGTAGGCTGTAAGAGCACTGTGCAGAGCGATTGGTTTCTTAGCTTCCCAAAGAGCTGGAAGCAAGATGGTGTGGGGCCCAACTCGCCCTTTGGAAAGAAGCCTGCACGTTGTGCCTTTCAGCTCTAGGGCAAAGTAGCACACCCAGAGCAGAAGTCCTACTTCAGCCGGATCAGGCCTGCAAAGAAACTGCGTTTGACAGGCCTTTGGAAGAGATGTTCCCGGTAGGCTGTAAGAGCAGTGTGTAGAGCGAGTTGTTTCTTATCTTCCCAAAGAGCTGGAAGCAAGATGCTGTGGGGCCCAACTCGCCCATTGGAAAGAAGCCTGCACGTTGTGCCTTTCAGCTCTAGGGCAAAGTAGCACACCCAGAGCAGAAGTCCTACTTCAGCCAGATCAGGCCTGCAAAGAAACTGCGTTTCACAGGCCTTTGGAAGAGATGTTCCCGGTAGGCTGTAAGAGCACTGTGCAGAGCGAGTGGTTTCTTAGCTTCCCAAAGAGCTGGAAGCAAGATGCTGTGGGGCCCAACTCGCCCTTTGGAAAGAAGCCTGCACGTTGTGCCTTTCAGCTCTAGGGCAAAGTAGCACACCCAGAGCAGAAGTCCTACTTCAGCCAGATCAGGCCTGCAAAGAAACTGCGTTTCACAGGCCTTTGGAAGAGATGTTCCCGGTAGGCTGTAAGAGCACTGTGCAGAGCGAGTGGTTTCTTAGCTTCCCAAAGAGCTGGAAGCAAGATGCTGTGGGGCCCAACTCGCCCTTTGGAAAGAAGCCTGCACGTTGTGCCTTTCAGCTCTAGGGCAAAGTAGCACACCCAGAGCAGAAGTCCTACTTCAGCCGGATCAGGCCTGCAAAGAAACTGCGTTTGACAGGCCTTTGGAAGAGATGTTCCCGGTAGGCTGTAAGAGCAGTGTGTAGAGCGAGTTGTTTCTTATCTTCCCAAAGAGCTGGAAGCAAGATGCTGTGGGGCCCAACTCGCCCATTGGAAAGAAGCCTGCACGTTGTGCCTTTCAGCTCTAGGGCAAAGTAGCACACCCAGAGCAGAAGTCCTACTTCAGCCAGATCAGGCCTGCAAAGAAACTGCGTTTCACAGGCCTTTGGAAGAGATGTTCCCGGTAGGCTGTAAGAGCACCGTGCAGAGCGAGTTGTTTCTTAGCTGCCGCAAGAGCTGGAAGCAAGATGCTGTGGGGCCCAACTCGCCCTTTGGAAAGAAGCCTGCACGTTGTGCCTTTCAGCTCTAGAGCAAAGTAGCACACCCAGAGCAGAAGTCCTACTTCAGCCGGATCAGGCCTGCAAAAAAACTGCGTTTCACAGGCCTTTGGAAGAGATGTTCCCAGTAGGCTGTAAGAGCACTGTGCAGAGCGAGTTGTTTCTTAGCTTCCCAAAGAGCTGGAAGCAATATGCTCTGGGGCCCAACTCGCCCTTTGGAAAGAAGCCTGCACGTTGTGCCTTTCAGCTCTAGGGCAAAGTAGCACACCCAGAGCAGAAGTCCTACTTCAGCCAGATCAGGCCTGCAAAGAAACTGTGTTTCACAGGCCTTTGGAAGAGATGTTCCCGGTAGGCTGTAAGAGCACTGTGCAGAGCGAGTTGTTTCTTAGCTTCCCAAAGTGCTGGAAGCAAGATGCTGTGGGGCCCAACTCGCCCTTTGGAAAGAAGCCTGCACCTTGTGCCTTTCAGCTCTAGGGCAAAGTATCACGCCCAGAGCAGAAGTCCTACTTCAGCCAGATCAGGCCTGCAAAGAAACTGTGTTTCACAGGCCTTTGGAAGAGATGTTCTCGGTAGGCTGTAAGAGCACTGTGCAGAGCGAGTTGTTTCTCAGCTTCCCATAGAGCTGGAAGCAAGATGCTGTGGGTCCTAACTCGCCCTTTGGAAAGAAGCCTGCACGTTGTGCCTTTCAGCTCTAGGGCAAAGTAGCACACCCAGAGCAGAAGTCCTACTTCAGCCAGATCAGGCCTGCAAAGAAACTGCGTTTCACAGGCCTTTGGAAGAGATGTTCCCGGGAGGCTGTAAGAGCACTGTGCAGAGCGAGTGGTTTCTTAGCTTCCCAAAGAGCTGGAAGCAAGATGCTGTGGGGCCCAACTTGCCCTTTGGAAAGAAGCCTGCACGTTGTGCCTTTCAGCTCTAGGGCAAAGTAGCACACCCAGAGCAGAAGTCCTACTTCAGCCAGATTAGGCCTGCAAAGAAATTGCGTTTCACAGGCCTTTGGAAGAGATGTTCCCGGTAGGCTGTAAGAGCACCGTGCAGAGCGAGTTGTTTCTTAGCTGCCGCAAGAGCTGGAAGCAAGATGCTGTGGGGCCCAACTCGCCCTTTGGAAAGAAGCCTGCACGTTGTGCCTTTCAGCTCTAGAGCAAAGTAGCACACCCATAGCAGAAGTCCTACTTCAGCCGGATCAGGCCTGCAAAGAAACTGCGTTTCACAGGCCTTTGGAAGAGATGTTCCCAGTAGGCTGTAAGAGCACTGTGCAGAGCGAGTTGTTTCTTAGCTTCCCAAAGAGCTGGAAGCAAGATGCTGTGGGGCCCAACTCGCCCTTGGGAAATAAGCCTGCACGTTGTGCCTTTCAGCTCTAGGGCAAAGTAGCACACCCAGAGCAGAAGTCCTACTTCAGCCAGATCAGGCCTGCAAAGAAACTGCGTTTCACAGGCCTTTGGAAGAGATGTTCCCGGTAGGCTGTAAGAGCACTGTGCAGAGCGAGTTGTTTCGTAGCTTCCCAAAGAGATGGAAGCAAGATGCTGTGGGGCCCAACTCGCCCTTTGGAAAGAAGCCTGCACGTTTTGCCTTTCAGCTCTAGGGCAAAGTAGCACTACCCAGAGCAGAAGTGCTACTTCAGCCAGATCAGGCCTGCAAAGAAACTCTGTTTCACAGGCCTTTGGAAGAGATGTTCCCGGTAGGCTGTAAGAGCACTGTGCAGAGCGAGTGGTTTCTTAGCTTCCCAAAGAGCTGGAAGCAAGATGCTGTGGGGCCCAACTCGCCCTTTGGAAAGAAGCCTGCACGCTGTGCCTTTCAGCTCTAGGGCAAAGTAGCACACCCAGAGCAGAAGTCCTACTTCAGCCAGATCAGGCCTGCAAAGAAACTGCGTTTCACAGGCCTTTGGAAGAGATGTTCCCGGTAGGCTGTAAGAGCACTGTGCAGAGCGAGTGGTTTCTTAGCTTCCCAAAGAGCTGGAAGCAAGATGCTGTGCGGCCCAACTCGCCCTTTGGAAAGAAGCCTGCACGCTGTGCCTTTCAGCTCTAGGGCAAAGTAGCACACCCAGAGCAGAAGTCCTACTTCAGCCAGATCAGGCCTGCAAAGAAACTGCGTTTCACAGGCCTTTGGAAGAGATGTTCCCGGTAGGCTGTAAGAGCACTGTGCAGAGCGAGTGGTTTCTTAGCTTCCCAAAGAGCTGGAAGCAAGATGCTGTGGGGCCCAACTCGCCCTTTGGAAAGAAGCCTGCACGTTGTGCCTTTCAGCTCTAGGGCAAAGTAGCACACCCAGAGCAGAAGTCCTACTTCAGCCAGATCAGGCCTGCGAAGAAACTGCGTTTCACAGGCCTTTGGAAGAGATGTTCCCTCTAGGCTGTAAGAGCACTGTGCAGAGCGAGTTGTTTCTTAGCTTCCCAAAGAGCTGGAAGCAAGATGGTGTGGGGCCCAACTCGCCCTTTGGAAAGAAGCCTGCACGTTGTGCCTTTCAGCTCTGGGCAAAGTAGCACACCCAGAGAAGAAGTCCTACTTCAGCCAGATCAGGCCTGCAAAGAAACTGCGTTTCACAGGCCTTTGGAAGAGATGTTCCCGGTAGGCTGTAAGAGCACTGTGCAGAGCGAGTGGTTTCTTAGCTTCCCAAAGAGCTGGAAGCAAGATGCTGTGGGGCCCAACTCGCCCTTTGGAAAGAAGCCTGCACGTTGTGCCTTTCAGCTCTAGGGCAATGTAGCACACCCAGAGCAGAAGTCCTACTTCTTCTAGATCAGGCCTGCAAAGAAACTGCGTTTCACAGGCCTTTGGAAGAGATGTTCCCGGTAGGCTGTAAGAGCACTGTGCAGAGCGAGTTGTTTCTTAGCTTCCCAAAGAGCTGGAAGCAAGATGCTGTGGGGCCCAACTCGCCCTTTGGAAAGAAGCCTGCACGTTGTGCCTTTCAGCTCTAGGGCAAAGTAGCACACCCAGAGCAGAAGTCCTACTTCAGCCAGATCAGGCCTGCAAAGAAACTGCATTTGACAGGCCTTTGGAAGAGATGTTCCCGGTAGGCTTTAAGAGCACTGTGCAGAGCGAGTTGTTTCTTAGCTTCCCAAAGAGCTGGAAGCAAGATGCTGTGGGGCCCAACTGGCCCTTTGGAAAGAAGCCTGCACGTTGTGCCTTTCAGCTCTAAGTCATTGTAGCACACCCAGAGCAGAAGACCTACTTCAGCAAGATAAGGCCTGCAAAGAAACTGCGTTTCAGAGGCCTTTGGAAGAGATGTTCCCACTAGGCTGTAAGAGCACTGTGCAGAGCGAGTTGTTTCTTAGCTTCCCAAAGAGCTGGAAGCAAGATGCTGTGGGGCCCAACTCGCCCTTTGGAAAGAAGCCTGCACGTTGTGCCTTTCAGCTCTAAGGCAAAGTAGCACACCCAGAGCAGAAGTCCTACTTAAGCCAGATCAGGCCTGCAAAGAAACTGCGTTTCACAGGCCTTTGGAAGATATGTTCCCGGTAGGCTGTAAGAGCACTGTCCAGAGCGAGTGGTTTCTTAGCTTCCCAAAGAGCTGGAAGCAAGATGCTGTGGGGCCCAACTCGCCCTTTGGAAAGAAGCCTGTACGTTGTGCCTTTCAGCTCTAGAGCAAAGTAGCACACCCAGAGCAGAAGTCCTACTTCAGCCGGATCAGGCCTGCAAAGAAACTGCGTTTGACAGGCCTTTGGAAGAGATGTTCCCGGTAGGCTGTAAGAGCACTGTGCAGAGCGAGTTGTTTCTTAGCTTCCCAAAGAGCTGGAAGCAAGATGCTGTGGGGCCCAACTCGCCCTTTGGAAAGAAGCCTGCACGTTGTGCCTTTCAGCTCTAGGGCAAAGTAGCACACCCAGAGCAGAAGTCCTACTTCAGCCAGATCAGGCCTGCAAAGAAACTGCGTTTCACAGGGCTTTGGAAGAGATGTTCCCGGTAGGCTGTAAGAGCACTGTGCAGAGCGAGTGGTTTCTTAGCTTCCCAAAGAGCTGGAAGCAAGATGCTGTGGGGCCCAACTGGCCCTTTGGAAAGAAGCCTGCACGTTGTGCCTTTCAGCTCTAGGGCAAAGTAGCACACCCAGAGCAGAAGTCCTACTTCAGCCAGATCAGGCCTGCAAAGAAACTGCGTTTCACAGGCCTTTGGAAGAGATGTTCCCGGTAGGCTGTAAGAGCACTGTGCAGAGCGAGTTGTTTCTTAGCTTCCCAAAGAGCTGGAAGCAAGATGCTGTGGGGCCCAACTCGCCCTTTGGAAAGAAGCCTGCACGTTGTGCCTTTCAGCTCTAGGGCAAAGTAGCACACCCAGAGCAGAAGTCCTACTTCAGCCAGATCAGGCCTGCAAAGAAACTGCGTTTCACAGGCCTTTGGAAGAGATGTTCCCGGTAGGCTGTAAGAGCACTGTGCAGAGCGAGTGGTTTCTTAGCTTCCCAAAGAGCTGGAAGCAAGATGCTGTGGGGCCCAACTCGCCCTTTGGAAAGAAGCCTGCACGTTGTGCCTTTCAGCTCTAGGGCAAAGTAGCACACCCAGAGCAGAAGTCCTACTTCAGCCAGATCAGGCCTGCGAAGAAACTGCGTTTCACAGGCCTTTGGAAGAGATGTTCCCTCTAGGCTGTAAGAGCACTGTGCAGAGCGAGTTGTTTCTTAGCTTCCCAAAGAGCTGGAAGCAAGATGGTGTGGGGCCCAACTCGCCCTTTGGAAAGAAGCCTGCACGTTGTGCCTTTCAGCTCTGGGCAAAGTAGCACACCCAGAGAAGAAGTCCTACTTCAGCCAGATCAGGCCTGCAAAGAAACTGCGTTTCACAGGCCTTTGGAAGAGATGTTCCCGGTAGGCTGTAAGAGCACTGTGCAGAGCGAGTGGTTTCTTAGCTTCCCAAAGAGCTGGAAGCAAGATGCTGTGGGGCCCAACTCGCCCTTTGGAAAGAAGCCTGCACGTTGTGCCTTTCAGCTCTAGGGCAAAGTAGCACACCCAGAGCAGAAGTCCTACTTCAGCCAGATCAGGCCTGCAAAGAAACTGCATTTGACAGGCCTTTGGAAGAGATGTTCCCGGTAGGCTGTAAGAGCACTGTGCAGAGCGAGTTGTTTCTTAGCTTCCCAAAGAGCTGGAAGCAAGATGCTGTGGGGCCCAACTGGCCCTTTGGAAAGAAGCCTGCACGTTGTGCCTTTCAGCTCTAAGTCATTGTAGCACACCCAGAGCAGAAGACCTACTTCAGCAAGATAAGGCCTGCAAAGAAACTGCGTTTCAGAGGCCTTTGGAAGAGATGTTCCCACTAGGCTGTAAGAGCACTGTGCAGAGCGAGTTGTTTCTTAGCTTCCCAAAGAGCTGGAAGCAAGATGCTGTGGGGCCCAACTGGCCCTTTGGAAAGAAGCCTGCACGTTGTGCCTTTCAGCTCTAAGTCATTGTAGCACACCCAGAGCAGAAGACCTACTTCAGCCAGATCAGGCCTGCAAAGAAACTGCGTTTCAGAGGCCTTTGGAAGAGATGTTCCCACTAGGCTGTAAGAGCACTGTGCAGAGCGAGTTGTTTCTTAGCTTCCCAAAGAGCTGGAAGCAAGATGCTGTGGGGCCCAACTCGCCCTTTGGAAAGAAGCCTGCACGTTGTGCCTTTCAGCTCTAGAGCAAAGTAGCACACCCAGAGCAGAAGTGCTACTTCAGCCAGATCAGGCCTGCAAAGAAACTGTGTTTCACAGGCCTTTGGAAGAGATGTTCCCGGTAGGCTGTAAGAGCACTGTGCAGAGCGAGTTGTTTCTTAGCTTCCCAAAGAGCTGGAAGCAAGATGCTGTGGGGCCCAACTCGCCCTTTGGAAAGAAGCCTGCACGCTGTGCCTTTCAGCTCTAGGGCAAAGTAGCACACCCAGAGCAGAAGTCCTACTTCAGCCAGATCAGGCCTGCAAAGAAACTGCGTTTCACAGGCCTTTGGAAGAGATGTTCCCGGTAGGCTGTAAGAGAACTGTGCAGAGCGAGTTGTTTCTTAGCTTCCCAAAGAGCTGGAAGCAAGATGCTGTGGGGCCCAACTGGCCCTTTGGAAAGAAGCCTGCACGTTGTGCCTTTCAGCTGTAGGGCAAAGTAGCACACCCAGAGCAGAAGTCCTACTTCAGCCAGATCAGGCCTGCAAAGAAACTGCGTTTCACAGGCCTTTGGAAGAGATGTTCCCGGTAGGCTGTAAGAGCACTGTGCAGAGCGAGTGGTTTCTTAGCTTCCCAAAGAGCTGGAAGCAAGATGCTGTGGGGCCCAACTCGCCCTTTGGAAAGAAGCCTGCACGCTGTGCCTTTCAGCTCTAGGGCAAAGTAGCACACCCAGAGCAGAAGTCCTACTTCAGCCAGATCAGGCCTGCAAAGAAACTGCGTTTCACAGGCCTTTGGAAGAGATGTTCCCGCTAGGCTGTAAGAGAACTGTGCAGAGCGAGTTGTTTCTTAGCTTCCCAAAGAGCTGGAAGCAAGATGCTGTGGGGCCCAACTCGCCCTTTGGAAAGAAGCCTGCACGTTGTGCCTTTCAGCTGTAGGGCAAAGTAGCACACCCAGAGCAGAAGTCCTACTTCAGCCAGATCAGGCCTGCAAAGAAACTGCGTTTCACAGGCCTTTGGAAGAGATGTTCCCGGTAGGCTGTAAGAGCACTGTGCAGAGCGAGTGGTTTCTTAGCTTCCCAAAGAGCTGGAAGCAAGATGCTGTGGGGTCCAACTCGCCCTTTGGTAAGAAGCCTGCACGTTGTGCCTTTCAGCTCTAGGGCAAAGTAGCACACCCAGAGCAGAAGTCCTACTTCAGCCAGATCAGGCCTGCAAAGAAACTGTGTTTCACAGGCCTTTGGAAGAGATGTTCCCGGTAGGGTGTAAGAGCACTGTGCAGAGCGAGTTGTTTCTTAGCTTCCCAAAGAGCTGGAAGCAAGATGCTGTGGGGCCCAACTCGCCCTTTGGAAAGAAGCCTGCACGCTGTGCCTTTCAGCTCTAGGGCAAAGTAGCACACCCAGAGCAGAAGTCCTACTTCAGCCAGATCAGGCCTGCAAAGAAACTGCGTTTCACAGGCCTTTGGAAGAGATGTTCCCGGTAGGCTGTAAGAGCACTGTGCAGAGCGAGTGGTTTCTTAGCTTCCCAAAGAGCTGGAAGCAAGATGCTGTGGGGCCCAACTCGCCCTTTGGAAAGAAGCCTGCACGCTGTGCCTTTCAGCTCTAGGGCAAAGTAGCACACCCAGAGCAGAAGTCCTACTTCAGCCAGATCAGGCCTGCAAAGAAACTGCGTTTCACAGGCCTTTGGAAGAGATGTTCCCGGTAGGCTGTAAGAGCACTGTGCAGAGCGAGTGGTTTCTTAGCTTCCCAAAGAGCTGGAAGCAAGATGCTGTGGGGCCCAACTCGCCCTTTGTAAAGAAGCCTGCACGTTGTGCCTTTCAGCTCTAGGGCAAAGTAGCACACCCAGAGCAGAAGTCCTACTTCAGCCAGATCAGGCCTGCGAAGAAACTGCGTTTCACAGGCCTTTGGAAGAGATGTTCCCTCTAGGCTGTAAGAGCACTGTGCAGAGCGAGTTGTTTCTTAGCTTCCCAAAGAGATGGAAGCAAGATGGTGTGGGGCCCAACTCGCCCTTTGGAAAGAAGCCTGCACGTTGTGCCTTTCAGCTCTGGGCAAAGTAGCACACCCAGAGAAGAAGTCCTACTTCAGCCAGATCAGGCCTGCAAAGAAACTGCGTTTCACAGGCCTTTGGAAGAGATGTTCCCGGTAGGCTGTAAGAGCACTGTGCAGAGCTAGTGGTTTCTTAGCTTCCCAAAGAGCTGGAAGCAAGATGCTGTGGGGCCCAACTCGCCCTTTGGAAAGAAGCCTGCACGTTGTGCCTTTCAGCTCTAGGGCAATGTAGCACACCCAGAGCAGAAGTCCTACTTCTTCTAGATCAGGCCTGCAAAGAAACTGCGTTTCACAGGCCTTTGGAAGAGATGTTCCCGGTAGGCTGTAAGAGCACTGTGCAGAGCGAGTTGTTTCTTAGCTTCCCAAAGAGCTGGAAGCAAGATGCTGTGGGGCCCAACTCGCCCTTTGGAAAGAAGCCTGCACGTTGTGCCTTTCAGCTCTAGGGCAAAGTAGCACACCCAGAGCAGAAGTCCTACTTCAGCCAGATCAGGCCTGCAAAGAAACTGCATTTGACAGGCCTTTGGAAGAGATGTTCCCGGTAGGCTGTAAGAGCACTGTGCAGAGCGAGTTGTTTCTTAGCTTCCCAAAGAGCTGGAAGCAAGATGCTGTGGGGCCCAACTGGCCCTTTGGAAAGAAGCCTGCACGTTGTGCCTTTCAGCTCTAAGTCATTGTAGCACACCCAGAGCAGAAGACCTACTTCAGCAAGATAAGGCCTGCAAAGAAACTGCGTTTCAGAGGCCTTTGGAAGAGATGTTCCCACTAGGCTGTAAGAGCACTGTGCAGAGCGAGTTGTTTCTTAGCTTCCCAAAGAGCTGGAAGCAAGATGCTGTGGGGCCCAACTCGCCCTTTGGAAAGAAGCCTGCACGTTGTGCCTTTCAGCTCTAAGGCAAAGTAGCACACCCAGAGCAGAAGTCCTCCTTAAGCCAGATCAGGCCTGCAAAGAAACTGCGTTTCACAGGCCTTTGGAAGAGATGTTCCCGGTAGGCTGTAAGAGCACTGTGCAGAGCGAGTGGTTTCTTAGCTTCCCAAAGAGCTGGAAGCAAGATGCTGTGGGGCCCAACTCGCCCTTTGGAAAGAAGCCTGCACGTTGTGCCTTTCAGCTCTAGGGCAATGTAGCACACCCAGAGCAGAAGTCCTACTTCAGCCAGATCAGGCCTGCAAAGAAACTGCGTTTCACAGGCCTTTGGAAGAGATGTTCCCGGTAGGCTGTAAGAGCACTGTCCAGAGCGAGTGGTTTCTTAGCTTCCCAAAGAGCTGGAAGCAAGATGCTGTGGGGCCCAACTCGCCCTTTGGAAAGAAGCCTGCACGTTGTGCCTTTCAGCTCTAGAGCAAAGTAGCACACCCAGAGCAGAAGTCCTACTTCAGCCGGATCAGGGCTGCAAAGAAACTGCGTTTGACAGGCCTTTGGAAGAGATGTTCCCGGTAGGCTGTAAGAGCACTGTGCAGAGCGAGTTGTTTCTTAGCTTCCCAAAGAGCTGGAAGCAAGATGCTGTGGGGCCCAACTCGCCCTTTGGAAAGAAGCCTGCACGTTGTGCCTTTCAGCTCTAGGGCAAAGTAGCACACCCAGAGCAGAAGTCCTACTTCAGCCAGATCAGGCCTGCAAAGAAACTGCGTTTCACAGGCCTTTGGAAGAGATGTTCCCGGTAGGCTGTAAGAGCACTGTGCAGAGCGAGTGGTTTCTTAGCTTCCCAAAGAGCTGGAAGCAAGATGCTGTGGGGCCCAACTCGCCCTTTGGAAAGAAGCCTGCACGTTGTGCCTTTCAGCTCTAGGGCAAAGTAGCACACCCAGAGCAGAAGTCCTACTTCAGCCAGATCAGGCCTGCAAAGAAACTGCGTTTCACAGGCCTTTGGAAGAGATGTTCCCGGTAGGCTGTAAGAGCACTGTGCAGAGCGAGTGGTTTCTCAGCTTCCCAAAGAGCTGGAAGCAAGATGCTGTGGGGCCCAACTCGCCCTTTGGAAAGAAGCCTGCACGTTGTGCCTTTCAGCTCTAGGGCAAAGTAGCACACCCAGAGCAGAAGTCCTACTTCAGCCAGATCAGGCCTGCAAAGAAACTGCGTTTCACAGGCCTTTGGAAGAGATGTTCCCGGTAGGCTGTAAGAGCACTGTGCAGAGCGAGTTGTTTCTTAGCTTCCCAAAGAGCTGGAAGCAAGATGCTGTGGGGCCCAACTCGCACTTTGGAAAGAAGCCGGCACGTTGTGCCTTTCAGCTCTAGGGCAAAGTAGCACACCCAGAGCAGAAGTCCTACTTCAGCCAGATCAGGCCTGCAAAGACACTGCGTTTCACAGGCCTTTGGAAGAGATGTTCCCGGTAGGCTGTAAGAGCACTGTGCAGAGCGAGTGGTTTCTCACCTTCCCAAAGAGCTGGAAGCAAGATGCTGTGGGGCCCAACTGGCCCTTTGGAAAGAAGCCTGCACGTTGTGCCTTTCAGCTCTAAGGCAATGTAGCACACCCAGAGCAGAAGTCCTACTTCAGCCAGATCAGGCCTGCAAAGAAACTGCGTTTCAGAGGCCTTTGGATGAGATGTTCCCACTAGGCTGTAAGAGCACTGTGCAGAGCGAGTTGTTTCTTAGCTTCCCAAAGAGCTGGAAGCAAGATGCTGTGGGGCCCAACTCGCCCTTTGGAAAGAAGCCTGCACGTTGTGCCTTTCAGCTCTAGGGCAAAGTAGCACACCCAGAGCAGAAGTCCTACTTCAGCCAGATCAGGCCTGCAAAGAAACTGCCTTTCACAGGCCTTTGGAAGAGATGTTCCCAGTAGGCTGTAAGAGCACTGTGCAGAGCGAGTTGTTTCTTAGCTTCCCAAAGAGCTGGAAGCAAGATGCTGTGGGGCCCAACTCGCCCTTTGGAAAGAAGCCTGCACGTTGTGCCTTTCAGCTCTAGGGCAAAGTAGCACACCCAGAGCAGAAGTCCTACTTCAGCCAGATCAGGCCTGCAAAGAAACCGCGTTTCACAGGCCTTTGGAAGAGATGTTCCCGGTAGGCTGTAAGAGCACTGTGCAGAGCGAGTGGTTTCTTAGCTTCCCAAAGAGCTGGAAGCAAGATGCTGTGGGGCCCAACTCGCCCTTTGGAAAGAAGCCTGCACGTTGTGCCTTTCAGCTCTAAGGCAAAGTAGCACACCCAGAGCAGAAGTCCTACTTCAGCCAGATCAGGCCTGCAAAGAAACTGCGTTTCACAGGCCTTTGGAAGAGATGTTCCCGGTAGGCTGTAAGAGCACTGTGCAGAGCGAGTGGTTTCTTAGCTTCCCAAAGAGCTGGAAGCAAGATGCTGTGGGGCCCAACTGGCCCTTTGGAAAGAAGAATGCACGTTGTGCCTTTCAGCTCTAAGGCAATGTAGCACTACCAGAGCAGAAGTCCTACTTCAGCCAGATCAGGCCTGCAAAGAAACTGCGTTTCAGAGGCCTTTGGATGAGATGTTCCCACTAGGCTGTAAGAGCACTGTGCAGAGCGAGTTGTTTCTTAGCTTCCCAAAGAGCTGGAAGCAAGATGCTGTGGGGCCCAACTCGCCCTTTGGAAAGAAGCCTGCACGTTGTGCCTTTCAGCTCTAAGGCAAAGTAGCACACCCAGAGCAGAAGTCCTACTTCAGCCAGATCAGGCCTGCAAAGAAACTGCGTTTCACAGGCCTTTGGAAGAGATGTTCCCGGTAGGCTGTAAGAGCACTGTGCTGAGCGAGTGGTTTCTTAGCTTCCCAAAGAGCTGGAAGCAAGATGCTGTGGGGCCCAACTCGCCCTTTGGAAAGAAGCCTGCACGTTGTGCCTTTCAGCTCTAGGGCAAAGTAGCACACCCAGAGCAGAAGTCCTACTTCAGCCAGATCAGGCCTGCGAAGAAACTGCGTTTCACAGGCCTTTGGAAGAGATGTTCCCACTAGGCTGTAAGAGCACTGTGCAGAGCGAGTTGTTTCTTAGCTTCCCAAAGAGCTGGAAGCAAGATGCTGTGGGGCCCAACTCGCCCTTTGGAAAGAAGCCTGCACGTTGTGCCTTTCAGCTCTAGTGCAAAGTAGCACACCCAGAGCAGAAGTGCTACTTCAGCCAGATCAGGCCTGCAAAGAAACTGCGTTTCACAGGCCTTTGGAAGAGATGTTCCCGGTAGGCTGTAAGAGAACTGTGCAGAGCGAGTTGTTTCTTAGCTTCCCAAAGAGCTGGAAGCAAGATGCTGTGGGGCCCAACTCGCCCTTTGGAAAGAAGCCTGCACGTTGTGCCTTTCAGCTGTAGGGCAAAGTAGCACACCCAGAGCAGAAGTCCTACTTCAGCCAGATCAGGCCTGCAAAGAAACTGCGTTTCACAGGCCTTTGGAAGAGATGTTCCCGGTAGGCTGTAAGAGCACTGTGCAGAGCGAGTGGTTTCTTAGCTTCCCAAAGAGCTGGAAGCAAGATGCTGTGGGGCCCAACTCGCCCTTTGGAAAGAAGCCTGCACGTTGTGCCTTTCAGCTCTAGGCCAAAGTAGCACACCCAGAGCAGAAGTCCTACTTCAGCCAGATCAGGCCTGCAAAGAAACTGCGTTTCACAGGGCTTTGGAAGAGATGTTCCCGGTAGGCTGTAAGAGCACTGTGCAGAGCGAGTGGTTTCTTAGCTTCCCAAAGAGCTGGAAGCAAGATGGTGTGGGGCCCAACTCGCCCTTTGGAAAGAAGCCTGCACGTTGTGCCTTTCAGCTCTAGGGCAAAGTAGCACACCCAGAGCAGAAGTCCTACTTCAGCCAGATCAGGCCTGCAAAGAAACTGCGTTTCACAGGCCTTTGGAAGAGATGTTCCCGGTAGGCTGTAAGAGCACTGTGCAGAGCGAGTTGTTTCTTAGCTTCCCAAAGAGCTGGAAGCAAGATGCTGTGGGGCCCAACTCGCCCTTTGGAAAGAAGCCTGCACGTTGTGCCTTTCAGCTCTAGGGCAAAGTAGCACACCCAGAGCAGAAGTCCTACTTCAGCCAGATCAGGCCTGCAAAGAAACTGCGTTTCACAGGCCTTTGGAAGAGATGTTCCCGGTAGGCTGTAAGAGCACTGTGCAGAGCGAGTTGTTTCTTAGCTTCCCAAAGAGCTGGAAGCAAGATGCTGTGGGGCCCAACTGGCCCTTTGGAAAGAAGCCTGCACGTTGTGCCTTTCAGCTCTAGGGCAATGTAGCACACCCAGAGCAGAAGTCCTACTTGAGCCAGATCAGGCCTGCAAAGAAACTGCGTTTCACAGGCCTTTGGAAGAGATGTTCCCGGTAGGCTGTAAGAGCACTGTCCAGAGCGAGTGATTTCTTAGCTTCCCAAAGAGCTGGAAGCAAGATGCTGTGGGGCCCAACTCGCCCTTTGGAAAGAAGCCTGCACGTTTTGCCTTTCAGCTCTAAGGCAAAGTAGCACACCCAGAGCAGAAGTCCTACTTCAGCCGGATCAGGCCTGCAAAGAAACTGCGTTTGACAGGCCTTTGGAAGAGATGTTCCCGGTAGGCTGTAAGAGCACTGTGCAGAGCGAGTTGTTTCTTAGCTTCCCAAAGAGCTGGAAGCAAGATGCTGTGGGGCCCAACTCGCCCTTTGGAAAGAAGCCTGCACGTTGTGCCTTTCAGCTCTAGGGCAATGTAGCACACCCAGAGCAGAAGTCCTACTTCAGCCAGATCAGGCCTGCAAAGAAACTGCGTTTCACAGGCCTTTGGAAGAGATGTTCCCGGTAGGCTGTAAGAGCACTGTCCAGAGCGAGTGGTTTCTTAGCTTCCCAAAGAGCTGGAAGCAAGATGCTGTGGGGCCCAACTCGCCCTTTGGAAAGAAGCCTGCACGTTGTGCCTTTCAGCTCCAGAGCAAAGAAGCACACCCAGAGCAGAAGTCCTACTTCAGCCAGATCAGGCCTGCAAAGAAACTGCGTTTGACAGGCCTTTGGAAGAGATGTTCCCGGTAGGCTGTAAGAGCACTGTGCAGAGCGAGTTGTTTCTTAGCTTCCCAAAGAGCTGGAAGCAAGATGCTGTGCGGCCCAACTCGCCCTTTGGAAAGAAGCCTTCACGCTGTGCCTTTCAGCTCTAGGGCAAAGTAGCACACCCAGAGCAGAAGTCCTACTTAAGCCAGATCAGGCCTGCAAAGAAACTGCGTTTGACAGGCCTATGGAAGAGATGTTCCCGGTAGGCTGTAAGAGCACTGTGCAGAGCGAGTTGTTTCTTAGCTTCCCAAAGAGCTGGAAGCAAGATGCTGTGGGGCCCAACTCGCCCTTTGGAAAGAAGCCTGCACGTTGTGCCTTTCAGCTCTAGGGCAAAGTAGCACACCCAGAGCAGAAGTCCTACTTCAGCCAGATCAGGCCTGCAAAGAAACTGCGTTTCACAGGCCTTTGGAAGAGATGTTCCCGGTAGGCTGTAAGAGCACTGTGCAGAGCGAGTTGTTTCTTAGCTTCCCAAAGAGCTGGAAGCAAGATGCTGTGGGGCCCAACTCGCCCTTTGGAAAGAAGCCTGCACGTTGTGCCTTTCAGCTCTAGGGCAAAGTAGCACACCCAGAGCAGAAGTCCTACTTCAGCCAGATCAGGACTGCAAAGAAACTGCGTTTCACAGGCCTTTCTAAGAGATGTTCCCGGTAGGCTGTAAGAGCACTGTGCTGAGCGAGTGGTTTCTTAGCTTCCCAAAGAGCTGGAAGCAAGATGCTGTGGGGCCCAACTGGCCCTTTGGAAAGAAGCCTGCACGTTGTGCCTTTCAGCTCTAGGGCAAAGTAGCACACCCAGAGCAGAAGTCCTACTTCAGCCAGATCAGGCCTGCAAAGAAACTGCGTTTCACAGGCCTTTGGAAGAGATGTTCCCGGTATTCTGTAAGAGCACTGTGCAGAGCGAGTTGTTTCTTAGCTTCCCAAAGAGCTGGAAGCAAGATGCTGTGGGGCCCAACTCGCCCTTTGGAAAGAAGCCTGCACGTTGTGCCTTTCAGCTCTAGGGCAAAGTAGCACACCCAGAGCAGAAGTCCTACTTCAGCCAGATCAGGCCTGCAAAGAAACTGCGTTTCACAGGCCTTTGGAAGAGATGTTCCCGGTAGGCTGTAAGAGCACTGTGCAGAGCGAGTGGTTTCTTAGCTTCCCAAAGAGCTGGAAGCAAGATGCTGTGGGGCCCAACTCGCCCTTTGGAAAGAAGCCTGCACGTTGTGCCTTTCAGCTCTAGGGCAAAGTAGCACACCCAGAGCAGAAGTCCTACTTCAGCCAGATCAGGCCTGCGAAGAAACTGCGTTTCACAGGCCTTTGGAAGAGATGTTCCCTCTAGGCTGTAAGAGCACTGTGCAGAGCGAGTTGTTTCTTAGCTTCCCAAAGAGCTGGAAGCAAGATGGTGTGGGGCCCAACTCGCCCTTTGGAAAGAAGCCTGCACGTTGTGCCTTTCAGCTCTGGGCAAAGTAGCACACCCAGAGAAGAAGTCCTACTTCAGCCAGATCAGGCCTGCAAAGAAACTGCGTTTCACAGGCCTTTGGAAGAGATGTTCCCGGTAGGCTGTAAGAGCACTGTGCAGAGCGAGTGGTTTCTTAGCTTCCCAAAGAGCTGGAAGCAAGATGCTGTGGGGCCCAACTCGCCCTTTGGAAAGAAGCCTGCACGTTGTGCCTTTCAGCTCTAGGGCAATGTAGCACACCCAGAGCAGAAGTCCTACTTCTTCCAGATCAGGCCTGCAAAGAAACTGCGTTTCACAGGCCTTTGGAAGAGATGTTCCCGGTAGGCTGTAAGAGCACTGTGCAGAGCGAGTTGTTTCTTAGCTTCCCAAAGAGCTGGAAGCAAGATGCTGTGGGGCCCAACTCGCCCTTTGGAAAGAAGCCTGCACGTTGTGCCTTTCAGCTCTAGGGCAATGTAGCACACCCAGAGCAGAAGTCCTACTTCAGCCAGATCAGGCCTGCAAAGAAACTGCATTTGACAGGCCTTTGGAAGAGATGTTCCCGGTAGGCTGTAAGAGCACTGTGCAGAGCGAGTTGTTTCTTAGCTTCCCAAAGAGCTGGAAGCAAGATGCTGTGGGGCCCAACTGGCCCTTTGGAAAGAAGCCTGCACGTTGTGCCTTTCAGCTCTATGTCATTGTAGCACACCCAGAGCAGAAGACCTACTTCAGCAAGATAAGGCCTGCAAAGAAACTGCGTTTCAGAGGCCTTTGGAAGAGATGTTCCCACTAGGCTGTAAGAGCACTGTGCAGAGCGAGTTGTTTCTTAGCTTCCCAAAGAGCTGGAAGCAAGATGCTGTGGGGCCCAACTGGCCCTTTGGAAAGAAGCCTGCACGTTGTGCCTTTCAGCTCTAAGTCATTGTAGCACACCCAGAGCAGAAGACCTACTTCAGCCAGATCAGGCCTGCAAAGAAAGTGCGTTTCAGAGGCCTTTGGAAGAGATGTTCCCACTAGGCTGTAAGAGCACTGTGCAGAGCGAGTTGTTTCTTAGCTTCCCAAAGAGCTGGAAGCAAGATGCTGTGGGGCCCAACTCGCCCTTTGGAAAGAAGCCTGCACGTTGTGCCTTTCAGCTCTAGAGCAAAGTAGCACACCCAGAGCAGAAGTGCTACTTCAGCCAGATCAGGCCTGCAAAGAAACTGTGTTTCACAGGCCTTTGGAAGAGATCTTCCCGGTAGGCTGTAAGAGCACTGTGCAGAGCGAGTTGTTTCTTAGCTTCCCAAAGAGCTGGAAGCAAGATGCTGTGGGGCCCAACTCGCCCTTTGGAAAGAAGCCTGCACGCTGTGCCTTTCAGCTCTAGGGCAAAGTAGCACACCCAGAGCAGAAGTCCTACTTCAGCCAGATCAGGCCTGCAAAGAAACTGCGTTTCACAGGCCTTTGGAAGAGATGTTCCCTCTAGGCTGTAAGAGCACTGTGCAGAGCGAGTTGTTTCTTAGCTTCCCAAAGAGCTGGAAGCAAGATGGTGTGGGGCCCAACTCGCCCTTTGGAAAGAAGCCTGCACGTTGTGCCTTTCAGCTCTGGGCAAAGTAGCACACCCAGAGAAGAAGTCCTACTTCAGCCAGATCAGGCCTGCAAAGAAACTGCGTTTCACAGGCCTTTGGAAGAGATGTTCCCGGTAGGCTGTAAGAGCACTGTGCAGAGCGAGTGGTTTCTTAGCTTCCCAAAGAGCTGGAAGCAAGATGCTGTGGGGCCCAACTCGCCCTTTGGAAAGAAGCCTGCACGTTGTGCCTTTCAGCTCTAGGGCAATGTAGCACACCCAGAGCAGAAGTCCTACTTCTTCCAGATCAGGCCTGCAAAGAAACTGCGTTTCACAGGCCTTTGGAAGAGATGTTCCCGGTAGGCTGTAAGAGCACTGTGCAGAGCGAGTTGTTTCTTAGCTTCCCAAAGAGCTGGAAGCAAGATGCTGTGGGGCCCAACTCGCCCTTTGGAAAGAAGCCTGCACGTTGTGCCTTTCAGCTCTAGGGCAATGTAGCACACCCAGAGCAGAAGTCCTACTTCAGCCAGATCAGGCCTGCAAAGAAACTGCATTTGACAGGCCTTTGGAAGAGATGTTCCCGGTAGGCTGTAAGAGCACTGTGCAGAGCGAGTTGTTTCTTAGCTTCCCAAAGAGCTGGAAGCAAGATGCTGTGGGGCCCAACTGGCCCTTTGGAAAGAAGCCTGCACGTTGTGCCTTTCAGCTCTATGTCATTGTAGCACACCCAGAGCAGAAGACCTACTTCAGCAAGATAAGGCCTGCAAAGAAACTGCGTTTCAGAGGCCTTTGGAAGAGATGTTCCCACTAGGCTGTAAGAGCACTGTGCAGAGCGAGTTGTTTCTTAGCTTCCCAAAGAGCTGGAAGCAAGATGCTGTGGGGCCCAACTGGCCCTTTGGAAAGAAGCCTGCACGTTGTGCCTTTCAGCTCTAAGTCATTGTAGCACACCCAGAGCAGAAGACCTACTTCAGCCAGATCAGGCCTGCAAAGAAAGTGCGTTTCAGAGGCCTTTGGAAGAGATGTTCCCACTAGGCTGTAAGAGCACTGTGCAGAGCGAGTTGTTTCTTAGCTTCCCAAAGAGCTGGAAGCAAGATGCTGTGGGGCCCAACTCGCCCTTTGGAAAGAAGCCTGCACGTTGTGCCTTTCAGCTCTAGAGCAAAGTAGCACACCCAGAGCAGAAGTGCTACTTCAGCCAGATCAGGCCTGCAAAGAAACTGTGTTTCACAGGCCTTTGGAAGAGATCTTCCCGGTAGGCTGTAAGAGCACTGTGCAGAGCGAGTTGTTTCTTAGCTTCCCAAAGAGCTGGAAGCAAGATGCTGTGGGGCCCAACTCGCCCTTTGGAAAGAAGCCTGCACGCTGTGCCTTTCAGCTCTAGGGCAAAGTAGCACACCCAGAGCAGAAGTCCTACTTCAGCCAGATCAGGCCTGCAAAGAAACTGCGTTTCACAGGCCTTTGGAAGAGATGTTCCCGGTAGGCTGTAAGAGAACTGTGCAGAGCGAGTTGTTTCTTAGCTTCCCAAAGAGCTGGAAGCAAGATGCTGTGGGGCCCAACTGGCCCTTTGGAAAGAAGCCTGCACGTTGTGCCTTTCAGCTGTAGGGCAAAGTAGCACACCCAGAGCAGAAGTCCTACTTCAGCCAGATCAGGCCTGCAAAGAAACTGCGTTTCACAGGCCTTTGGAAGAGATGTTCCCGGTAGGCTGTAAGAGCACTGTGCAGAGCGAGTGGTTTCTTAGCTTCCCAAAGAGCTGGAAGCAAGATGCTGTGGGGCCCAACTCGCCCTTTGGAAAGAAGCCTGCACGCTGTGCCTTTCAGCTCTAGGGCAAAGTAGCACACCCAGAGCAGAAGTCCTACTTCAGCCAGATCAGGCCTGCAAAGAAACTGCGTTTCACAGGCCTTTGGAAGAGATGTTCCCGCTAGGCTGTAAGAGAACTGTGCAGAGCGAGTTGTTTCTTAGCTTCCCAAAGAGCTGGAAGCAAGATGCTGTGGGGCCCAACTCGCCCTTTGGAAAGAAGCCTGCACGTTGTGCCTTTCAGCTGTAGGGCAAAGTAGCACACCCAGAGCAGAAGTCCTACTTCAGCCAGATCAGGCCTGCAAAGAAACTGCGTTTCACAGGCCTTTGGAAGAGATGTTCCCGGTAGGCTGTAAGAGCACTGTGCAGAGCGAGTGGTTTCTTAGCTTCCCAAAGAGCTGGAAGCAAGATGCTGTGGGGTCCAACTCGCCCTTTGGTAAGAAGCCTGCACGTTGTGCCTTTCAGCTCTAGGGCAAAGTAGCACACCCAGAGCAGAAGTCCTACTTCAGCCAGATCAGGCCTGCAAAGAAACTGTGTTTCACAGGCCTTTGGAAGAGATGTTCCCGGTAGGGTGTAAGAGCACTGTGCAGAGCGAGTTGTTTCTTAGCTTCCCAAAGAGCTGGAAGCAAGATGCTGTGGGGCCCAACTCGCCCTTTGGAAAGAAGCCTGCACGCTGTGCCTTTCAGCTCTAGGGCAAAGTAGCACACCCAGAGCAGAAGTCCTACTTCAGCCAGATCAGGCCTGCAAAGAAACTGCGTTTCACAGGCCTTTGGAAGAGATGTTCCCGGTAGGCTGTAAGAGCACTGTGCAGAGCGAGTGGTTTCTTAGCTTCCCAAAGAGCTGGAAGCAAGATGCTGTGGGGCCCAACTCGCCCTTTGGAAAGAAGCCTGCACGCTGTGCCTTTCAGCTCTAGGGCAAAGTAGCACACCCAGAGCAGAAGTCCTACTTCAGCCAGATCAGGCCTGCAAAGAAACTGCGTTTCACAGGCCTTTGGAAGAGATGTTCCCGGTAGGCTGTAAGAGCACTGTGCAGAGCGAGTGGTTTCTTAGCTTCCCAAAGAGCTGGAAGCAAGATGCTGTGGGGCCCAACTCGCCCTTTGGAAAGAAGCCTGCACGTTGTGCCTTTCAGCTCTAGGGCAAAGTAGCACACCCAGAGCAGAAGTCCTACTTCAGCCAGATCAGGCCTGCGAAGAAACTGCGTTTCACAGGCCTTTGGAAGAGATGTTCCCTCTAGGCTGTAAGAGCACTGTGCAGAGCGAGTTGTTTCTTAGCTTCCCAAAGAGCTGGAAGCAAGATGGTGTGGGGCCCAACTCGCCCTTTGGAAAGAAGCCTGCACGTTGTGCCTTTCAGCTCTGGGCAAAGTAGCACACCCAGAGAAGAAGTCCTACTTCAGCCAGATCAGGCCTGCAAAGAAACTGCGTTTCACAGGCCTTTGGAAGAGATGTTCCCGGTAGGCTGTAAGAGCACTGTGCAGAGCGAGTGGTTTCTTAGCTTCCCAAAGAGCTGGAAGCAAGATGCTGTGGGGCCCAACTCGCCCTTTGGAAAGAAGCCTGCACGTTGTGCCTTTCAGCTCTAGGGCAATGTAGCACACCCAGAGCAGAAGTCCTACTTCTTCTAGATCAGGCCTGCAAAGAAACTGCGTTTCACAGGCCTTTGGAAGAGATGTTCCCGGTAGGCTGTAAGAGCACTGTGCAGAGCGAGTTGTTTCTTAGCTTCCCAAAGAGCTGGAAGCAAGATGCTGTGGGGCCCAACTCGCCCTTTGGAAAGAAGCCTGCACGTTGTGCCTTTCAGCTCTAGGGCAAAGTAGCACACCCAGAGCAGAAGTCCTACTTCAGCCAGATCAGGCCTGCAAAGAAACTGCATTTGACAGGCCTTTGGAAGAGATGTTCCCGGTAGGCTGTAAGAGCACTGTGCAGAGCGAGTTGTTTCTTAGCTTCCCAAAGAGCTGGAAGCAAGATGCTGTGGGGCCCAACTGGCCCTTTGGAAAGAAGCCTGCACGTTGTGCCTTTCAGCTCTAAGTCATTGTAGCACACCCAGAGCAGAAGACCTACTTCAGCAAGATAAGGCCTGCAAAGAAACTGCGTTTCAGAGGCCTTTGGAAGAGATGTTCCCACTAGGCTGTAAGAGCACTGTGCAGAGCGAGTTGTTTCTTAGCTTCCCAAAGAGCTGGAAGCAAGATGCTGTGGGGCCCAACTCGCCCTTTGGAAAGAAGCCTGCACGTTGTGCCTTTCAGCTCTAGGGCAAAGTAGCACACCCAGAGCAGAAGTCCTACTTCAGCCAGATCAGGCCTGCAAAGAAACTGCGTTTCACAGGCCTTTGGAAGAGATGTTCCCGGTAGGCTGTAAGAGCACTGTGCAGAGCGAGTGGTTTCTTCACTTCCCAAAGAGCTGGAAGCAAGATGCTGTGGGGCCCAACTCGCCCTTTGGAAAGAAGCCTGCACGTTGTGCCTTTCAGCTCTAGGGCAAAGTAGCACACCCAGAGCAGAAGTCCTACTTCAGCCAGATCAGGCCTGCAAAGAAACTGCGTTTCACAGGCCTTTGGAAGAGATGTTCCCGGTAGGCTGTAAGAGCACTGTGCAGAGCGAGTGGTTTCTCAGCTTCCCAAAGAGCTGGAAGCAAGATGCTGTGGGGCCCAACTCGCCCTTTGGAAAGAAGCCTGCACGTTGTGCCTTTCAGCTCTAGGGCAAAGTAGCACACCCAGAGCAGAAGTCCTACTTCAGCCAGATCAGGCCTGCAAAGAAACTGCGTTTCACAGGCCTTTGGAAGAGATGTTCCCGGTAGGCTGTAAGAGCACTGTGCAGAGCGAGTTGTTTCTTAGCTTCCCAAAGAGCTGGAAGCAAGATGCTGTGGGGCCCAACTCGCACTTTGGAAAGAAGCCGGCACGTTGTGCCTTTCAGCTCTAGGGCAAAGTAGCACACCCAGAGCAGAAGTCCTACTTCAGCCAGATCAGGCCTGCAAAGACACTGCGTTTCACAGGCCTTTGGAAGAGATGTTCCCGGTAGGCTGTAAGAGCACTGTGCAGAGCGAGTGGTTTCTCACCTTCCCAAAGAGCTGGAAGCAAGATGCTGTGGGGCCCAACTGGCCCTTTGGAAAGAAGCCTGCACGTTGTGCCTTTCAGCTCTAAGGCAATGTAGCACACCCAGAGCAGAAGTCCTACTTCAGCCAGATCAGGCCTGCAAAGAAACTGCGTTTCAGAGGCCTTTGGATGAGATGTTCCCACTAGGCTGTAAGAGCACTGTGCAGAGCGAGTTGTTTCTTAGCTTCCCAAAGAGCTGGAAGCAAGATGCTGTGGGGCCCAACTCGCCCTTTGGAAAGAAGCCTGCACGTTGTGCCTTTCAGCTCTAGGGCAAAGTAGCACACCCAGAGCAGAAGTCCTACTTGAGCCAGATCAGGCCTGCAAAGAAACTGCCTTTCACAGGCCTTTGGAAGAGATGTTCCCAGTAGGCTGTAAGAGCACTGTGCAGAGCGAGTTGTTTCTTAGCTTCCCAAAGAGCTGGAAGCAAGATGCTGTGGGGCCCAACTCGCCCTTTGGAAAGAAGCCTGCACGTTGTGCCTTTCAGCTCTAGGGCAAAGTAGCACACCCAGAGCAGAAGTCCTACTTCAGCCAGATCAGGCCTGCAAAGAAACCGCGTTTCACAGGCCTTTGGAAGAGATGTTCCCGGTAGGCTGTAAGAGCACTGTGCAGAGCGAGTGGTTTCTTAGCTTCCCAAAGAGCTGGAAGCAAGATGCTGTGGGGCCCAACTCGCCCTTTGGAAAGAAGCCTGCACGTTGTGCCTTTCAGCTCTAAGGCAAAGTAGCACACCCAGAGCAGAAGTCCTACTTCAGCCAGATCAGGCCTGCAAAGAAACTGCGTTTCACAGGCCTTTGGAAGAGATGTTCCCGGTAGGCTGTAAGAGCACTGTGCAGAGCGAGTGGTTTCTTAGCTTCCCAAAGAGCTGGAAGCAAGATGCTGTGGGGCCCAACTGGCCCTTTGGAAAGAAGCCTGCACGTTGTGCCTTTCAGCTCTAAGGCAATGTAGCACACCCAGAGCAGAAGTCCTACTTCAGCCAGATCAGGCCTGCAAAGAAACTGCGTTTCAGAGGCCTTTGGATGAGATGTTCACACTAGGCTGTAAGAGCACTGTGCAGAGCGAGTTGTTTCTTAGCTTCCCAAAGAGCTGGAAGCAAGATGCTGTGGGGCCCAACTCGCCCTTTGGAAAGAAGCCTGCACGTTGTGCCTTTCAGCTCTAAGGCAAAGTAGCACACCCAGAGCAGAAGTCCTACTTCAGCCAGATCAGGCCTGCAAAGAAACTGCGTTTCACAGGCCTTTGGAAGAGATGTTCCCGGTAGGCTGTAAGAGCACTGTGCAGAGCGAGTGGTTTCTTAGCTTCCCAAAGAGCTGGAAGCAAGATGCTGTGGGGCCCAACTCGCCCTTTGGAAAGAAGCCTGCACGTTGTGCCTTTCAGCTCCAGAGCAAAGAAGCACACCCAGAGCAGAAGTCCTACTTCAGCCAGATCAGGCCTGCAAAGAAACTGCGTTTGACAGGCCTTTGGAAGAGATGTTCCCGGTAGGCTGTAAGAGCACTGTGCAGAGCGAGTTGTTTCTTAGCTTCCCAAAGAGCTGGAAGCAAGATGCTGTGCGGCCCAACTCGCCCTTTGGAAAGAAGCCTTCACGCTGTGCCTTTCAGCTCTAGGGCAAAGTAGCACACCCAGAGCAGAAGTCCTACTTAAGCCAGATCAGGCCTGCAAAGAAACTGCGTTTGACAGGCCTTTGGAAGAGATGTTCCCGGTAGGCTGTAAGAGCACTGTGCAGAGCGAGTTGTTTCTTAGCTTCCCAAAGAGCTGGAAGCAAGATGCTGTGGGGCCCAACTCGCCCTTTGGAAAGAAGCCTGCACGTTGTGCCTTTCAGCTCTAGGGCAAAGTAGCACACCCAGAGCAGAAGTCCTACTTCAGCCAGATCAGGCCTGCAAAGAAACTGCGTTTCACAGGCCTTTGGAAGAGATGTTCCCGGTAGGCTGTAAGAGCACTGTGCAGAGCGAGTTGTTTCTTAGCTTCCCAAAGAGCTGGAAGCAAGATGCTGTGGGGCCAAACTCGCCCTTTGGAAAGAAGCCTGCACGTTGTGCCTTTCAGCTCTAGGGCAAAGTAGCACACCCAGAGCAGAAGTCCTACTTCAGCCAGATCAGGACTGCAAAGAAACTGCGTTTCACAGGCCTTTGGAAGAGATGTTCCCGGTAGGCTGTAAGAGCACTGTGCTGAGCGAGTGGTTTCTTAGGTTCCCAAAGAGCTGGAAGCAAGATGCTGTGGGGCCCAACTGGCCCTTTGGAAAGAAGCCTGCACGTTGTGCCTTTCAGCTCTAGAGCAAAGAAGCACACCCAGAGCAGAAGTACTACTTCAGCCAGATCAGGCCTGCAAAGAAACTGCGTTTCACAGGCCTTTGGAAGAGATGTTCCCGGTAGGCTGTAAGAGCACTGTGCAGAGCGAGTTGTTTCTTAGCTTCCCAAAGAGCTGGAAGCAAGATGCTGTGCGGCCCAAATCGCCCTTTGGAAAGAAGCCTTCACGCTGTGCCTTTCAGCTCTAGGGCAAAGTAGCACACCCAGAGCAGAAGTCCTACTTAAGCCAGATCAGGCCTGCAAAGAAATTGCGTTTGACAGGCCTTTGGAAGAGATGTTCCCGGTAGGCTGTAAGAGCACTGTGCAGAGCGAGTTGTTTCTTAGCTTCCCAAAGAGCTGGAAGCAAGATGCTGTGGGGCCCAACTCGCCCTTTGGAAAGAAGCCTGCACGTTGTGCCTTTCAGCTCTAGGGCAAAGTAGCACACCCAGAGCAGAAGTCCTACTTCAGCCAGATCAGGACTGCAAAGAAACTGCGTTTCACAGGCCTTTGGAAGAGATGTTCCCGGTAGGCTGTAAGAGCACTGTGCTGAGCGAGTGGTTTCTTAGGTTCCCAAAGAGCTGGAAGCAAGATGCTGTGGGGCCCAACTGGCCCTTTGGAAAGAAGCCTGCACGTTGTGCCTTTCAGCTCTAGGGCAAAGTAGCACACCCAGAGCAGAAGTCCTACTTCAGCCAGATCAGGCCTGCAAAGAAACTGCGTTTCACAGGCCTTTGGAAGAGATGTTCCCGGTAGGCTGTAAGAGCACTGTGCAGAGGGAGTGGTTTCTTAGCTTCCCAAAGAGCTGGAAGCAAGATGCTGTGGGGCCCAACTCGCCCTTTGGAAAGAAGCCTGCACGTTGTGCCTTTCAGCTCTAGGGCAAAGTAGCACACCCAGAGCAGAAGTCCTACTTCAGCCAGATCAGGCCTGCAAAGAAACTGCGTTTCACAGGCCTTTGGAAGAGATGTTCCCGGTAGGCTGTAAGAGCACTGTGCAGAGCGAGTGGTTTCTTAGCTTCCCAAAGAGCTGGAAGCAAGATGCTGTGGGGCCCAACTCGCCCTTTGGAAAGAAGCCTGCACGTTGTGCCTTTCAGCTCTAGGGCAAAGTAGCACACCCAGAGCAGAAGTCCTACTTCAGCCAGATCAGGCCTGCAAAGAAACTGCGTTTGACAGGCCTTTGGAAGAGATGTTCCCGGTAGGCTTTAAGAGCACTGTGCAGAGCGAGTTGTTTCTTAGCTTCCCAAAGAGCTGGAAGCAAGATGCTGTGGGGCCCAACTGGCCCTTTGGAAAGAAGCCTGCACATTGTGCCTTTCAGCTCTAGGGCAATGTAGCACACCCAGAGCAGAAGTCCTACTTGAGCCAGATCAGGCCTGCAAAGAAACTGCGTTTCATAGGCCTTTGGAAGAGATGTTCCCGGTAGGCTGTAAGAGCACTGTCCAGAGAGAGTGGTTTCTTAGCTTCCCAAAGAGCTGGAAGCAAGATGCTGTGGGGCCCAACTCGCCCTTTGGAAAGAAGCCTGCACGTTTTGCCTTTAAGCTCTAAGGCAAAGTAGCACACCCAGAGCAGAAGTCCTACTTCAGCCGGATCAGGCCTGCAAAGAAACTGCGTTTGACAGGCCTTTGGAAGAGATGTTCCCGGTAGGCTGTAAGAGCACTGTGCAGAGCGAGTTGTTTCTTAGCTTCCCAAAGAGCTGGAAGCAAGATGCTGTGGGGCCCAACTCGCCCTTTGGAAAGAAGCCTGCACGTTGTGCCTTTCAGCTCTAAGGCAAAGTAGCACACCCAGAGCAGAAGTCCTACTTCAGCCAGATCAGGCCTGCAAAGAAACTGCGTTTCACAGGCCTTTGGAAGAGATGTTCCCGGTAGGCTGTAAGAGCACTGGGCAGAGCGAGTGGTTTCTTAGCTTCCCAAAGAGCTGGAAGCAAGATGCTGTGGGGCCCAACTCGCCCTTTGGAAAGAAGCCTGCACGTTGTGCCTTTCAGCTCTAGGGCAAAGTAGCACACCCAGAGCAGAAGTCCTACTTCAGCCAGATCAGGCCTGCGAAGAAACTGCGTTTCACAGGCCTTTGGAAGAGATGTTCCCACTAGGCTGTAAGAGCACTGTGCAGAGCGAGTTGTTTCTTAGCTTCCCAAAGAGCTGGAAGCAAGATGCTGTGGGGCCCAACTCGCCCTTTGGAAAGAAGCCTGCACGTTGTGCCTTTCAGCTCTAGTGCAAAGTAGCACACCCAGAGCAGAAGTGCTACTTCAGCCAGATCAGGCCTGCAAAGAAACTGCGTTTCACAGGCCTTTGGAAGAGATGTTCCCGGTAGGCTGTAAGAGAACTGTGCAGAGCGAGTTGTTTCTTAGCTTCCCAAAGAGCTGGAAGCAAGATGCTGTGGGGCCCAACTCGCCCTTTGGAAAGAAGCCTGCACGTTGTGCCTTTCAGCTGTAGGGCAAAGTAGCACACCCAGAGCAGAAGTCCTACTTCAGCCAGATCAGGCCTGCAAAGAAACTGCGTTTCACAGGCCTTTGGAAGAGATGTTCCCGGTAGGCTGTAAGAGCACTGTGCAGAGCGAGTGGTTTCTTAGCTTCCCAAAGAGCTGGAAGCAAGATGCTGTGGGGCCAAACTCGCCCTTTGGAAAGAAGCCTGCACGTTGTGCCTTTCAGCTGTAGGGCAAAGTAGCACACCCAGAGCAGAAGTCCTACTTCAGCCAGATCAGGCCTGCAAAGAAACTGCGTTTCACAGGCCTTTGGAAGAGATGTTCCCGGTAGGCTGTAAGAGCACTGTGCAGAGGGAGTGGTTTCTTAGCTTCCCAAAGAGCTGGAAGCAAGATGCTGTGGGGCCAAACTCGCCCTTTGGAAAGAAGCCTGCACGTTGTGCCTTTCAGCTCTAGGGCAAAGTAGCACACCCAGAGCAGAAGTCCTACTTCAGCCAGATCAGGCCTGCAAAGAAACTGCGTTTCACAGGGCTTTGGAAGAGATGTTCCCGGTAGGCTGTAAGAGCACTGTGCAGAGCGAGTGGTTTCTTAGCTTCCCAAAGAGCTGGAAGCAAGATGCTGTGGGGCCCAACTCGCCCTTTGGAAAGAAGCCTGCACGTTGTGCCTTTCAGCTGTAGGGCAAAGTAGCACACCCAGAGCAGAAGTCCTACTTCAGCCAGATCAGGCCTGCAAAGAAACTGCGTTTCACAGGCCTTTGGAAGAGATGTTCCCGGTAGGCTGTAAGAGCACTGTGCAGAGCGAGTGGTTTCTTAGCTTCCCAAAGAGCTGGAAGCAAGATGCTGTGGGGCCAAACTCGCCTTTTGGAAAGAAGCCTGCACGTTGTGCCTTTCAGCTCTAGGGCAAAGTAGCACACCCAGAGCAGAAGTCCTACTTCAGCCAGATCAGGCCTGCAAAGAAACTGCGTTTCACAGGGCTTTGGAAGAGATGTTCCCGGTAGGCTGTAAGAGCACTGTGCAGAGCGAGTGGTTTCTTAGCTTCCCAAAGAGCTGGAAGCAAGATGCTGTGGGGCCCAACTCGCCCTTTGGAAAGAAGCCTGCACGTTGTGCCTTTCAGCTCTAGGGCAAAGTAGCACACCCAGAGCAGAAGTCCTACTTCAGCCAGATCAGGCCTGCAAAGAAACTGCGTTTCACAGGCCTTTGGAAGAGATGTTCCCGGTAGGCTGTAAGAGCACTGTGCAGAGCGAGTTGTTTCTTAGCTTCCCAAAGAGCTGGAAGCAAGATGCTGTGGGGCCCAACTCGCCCTTTGGAAAGAAGCCTGCACGTTGTGCCTTTCAGCTCTAGGGCAAAGTAGCACACCCAGAGCAGAAGTCCTACTTCAGCCAGATCAGGCCTGCAAAGAAACTGCGTTTCACAGGCCTTTGGAAGAGATGTTCCCGGTAGGCTGTAAGAGCACTGTGCAGAGCGAGTTGTTTCTTATCTTCCCAAAGAGCTGGAAGCAAGATGCTGTGGGGCCCAACTGGCCCTTTGGAAAGAAGCCTGCACGTTGTGCCTTTCAGCTCTAGGGCAATGTAGCACACCCAGAGCAGAAGTCCTACTTGAGCCAGATCAGGCCTGCAAAGAAACTGCGTTTCACAGGCCTTTGGAAGAGATGTTCCCGGTAGGCTGTAAGAGCACTGTCCAGAGCGAGTGGTTTCTTAGCTTCCCAAAGAGCTGGAAGCAAGATGCTGTGGGGCCCAACTCGCCCTTTGGAAAGAAGCCTGCACGTTGTGCCTTTCAGCTCTAGAGCAAAGAAGCACACCCAGAGCAGAAGTCCTACTTCAGCCAGATCAGGCCTGCAAAGAAACTGCGTTTGACAGGCCTTTGGAAGAGATGTTCCCGGTAGGCTGTAAGAGCACTGTGCAGAGCGAGTTGTTTCTTAGCTTCCCAAAGAGCTGGAAGCAAGATGCTGTGCGGCCCAACTCGCCCTTTGGAAAGAAGCCTTCACGCTGTGCCTTTCAGCTCTAGGGCAAAGTAGCACACCCAGAGCAGAAGTCCTACTTGAGCCAGATCAGGCCTGCAAAGAAACTGCGTTTGACAGGCCTTTGGAAGAGATGTTCCCGGTAGGCTGTAAGAGCACTGTGCAGAGCGAGTTGTTTCTTAGCTTCCCAAAGAGCTGGAAGCAAGATGCTGTGGGGCCCAACTCGCCCTTTGGAAAGAAGCCTGCACGTTGTGCCTTTCAGCTCTAGGGCAAAGTAGCACACCCAGAGCAGAAGTCCTACTTCAGCCAGATCAGGCCTGCAAAGAAACTGCGTTTCACAGGCCTTTGGAAGAGATGTTCCCGGTAGGCTGTAAGAGCACTGTGCAGAGCGAGTTGTTTCTTAGCTTCCCAAAGAGCTGGAAGCAAGATGCTGTGGGGCCCAACTCGCCCTTTGGAAAGAAGCCTGCACGTTGTGCCTTTCAGCTCTAGGGCAAAGTAGCACACCCAGAACAGAAGTCCTACTTCAGCCAGATCAGGACTGCAAAGAAACTGCGTTTCACAGGCCTTTGGAAGAGATGTTCCCGGTAGGCTGTAAGAGCACTGTGCTGAGCGAGTGGTTTCTTAGGTTCCCAAAGAGCTGGAAGCAAGATGCTGTGGGGCCCAACTGGCCCTTTGGAAAGAAGCCTGCACGTTGTGCCTTTCAGCTCTAGGGCAAAGTAGCACACCCAGAGCATAAGTCCTACTTCAGCCAGATCAGGCCTGCAAAGAAACTGCGTTTCACAGGCCTTTGGAAGAGATGTTCCCGGTAGCCTGTAAGAGCACTGTGCAGAGCGAGTTGTTTCTTAGCTTCCCAAAGAGCTGGAAGCAAGATGCTGTGGGGCCCAACTGGCCCTTTGGAAAGAAGCCTGCACGTTGTGCCTTTCAGCTCTAGGGCAAAGTAGCACACCCAGAGCAGAAGTCCTACTTCAGCCAGATCAGGCCTGCAAAGAAACTGCGTTTCACAGGCCTTTGGAAGAGATGTTCCCGGTAGGCTGTAAGAGCACTGTGCAGAGCGAGTTGTTTCTTAGCTTCCCAAAGAGCTGGAAGCAAGATGCTGTGGGGCCCAACTCGCCCTTTGGAAAGAAGCCTGCACGTTGTGCCTTTCAGCTCTAGGGCAAAGTAGCACACCCAGAGCAGAAGTCCTACTTCAGCCAGATCAGGACTGCAAAGAAACTGCGTTTCACAGGCCTTTGGAAGAGATGTTCCCGGTAGGGTGTAAGAGCACTGTGCTGAGCGAGTGGTTTCTTAGGTTCCCAAAGAGCTGGAAGCAAGATGCTGTGGGGCCCAACTGGCCCTTTGGAAAGAAGCCTGCACGTTGTGCCTTTCAGCTCTAGGGCAAAGTAGCACACCCAGAGCAGAAGTCCTACTTCAGCCAGATCAGGCCTGCAAAGAAACTGCGTTTCACAGGCCTTTGGAAGAGATGTTCCCGGTAGGCTGTAAGAGCACTGTGCAGAGGGAGTGGTTTCTTAGCTTCCCAAAGAGCTGGAAGCAAGATGCTGTGGGGCCCAACTCGCCCTTTGGAAAGAAGCCTGCACGTTGTGCCTTTCAGCTCTAGGGCAAAGTAGCACACCCAGAGCAGAAGTCCTACTTCAGCCAGATCAGGCCTGCAAAGAAACTGCGTTTCACAGGCCTTTGGAAGAGATGTTCCCGGTAGGCTGTAAGAGCACTGTGCAGAGCGAGTTGTTTCTTAGCTTCCCAAAGAGCTGGAAGCAAGATGCTGTGGGGCCCAACTCGCCCTTTGGAAAGAAGCCTGCACGTTGTGCCTTTCAGCTCTAGGGCAAAGTAGCACACCCAGAGCAGAAGTCCTACTTCAGCCAGATCAGGCCTGCAAAGAAACTGCGTTTGACAGGCCTTTGGAAGAGATGTTCCCGGTAGGCTTTAAGAGCACTGTGCAGAGCGAGTTGTTTCTTAGCTTCCCAAAGAGCTGGAAGCAAGATGCTGTGGGGCCCAACTGGCCCTTTGGAAAGAAGCCTGCACATTGTGCCTTTCAGCTCTAGGGCAATGTAGCACACCCAGAGCAGAAGTCCTACTTGAGCCAGATCAGGCCTGCAAAGAAACTGCGTTTCATAGGCCTTTGGAAGAGATGTTCCCGGTAGGCTGTAAGAGCACTGTCCAGAGCGAGTGGTTTCTTAGCTTCCCAAAGAGCTGGAAGCAAGATGCTGTGGGGCCCAACTCGCCCTTTGGAAAGAAGCCTGCACGTTTTGCCTTTAAGCTCTAAGGCAAAGTAGCACACCCAGAGCAGAAGTCCTACTTCAGCCGGATCAGGCCTGCAAAGAAACTGCGTTTGACAGGCCTTTGGAAGAGATGTTCCCGGTAGGCTGTAAGAGCACTGTGCAGAGCGAGTTGTTTCTTAGCTTCCCAAAGAGCTGGAAGCAAGATGCTGTGCGGCCCAACTCGCCCTTTGGAAAGAAGCCTGCACGTTGTGCCTTTCAGCTCTAGGGCAATGTAGCACACCCAGAGCAGAAGTCCTACTTGAGCCAGATCAGGCCTGCAAAGAAACTGCGTTTCACAGGCCTTTGGAAGAGATGTTCCCGGTAGGCTGTAAGAGCACTGTGCAGAGCGAGTGGTTTCTTAGCTTCCCAAAGAGCTGGAAGCAAGATGCTGTGGGGCCCAACTCGCCCTTTGGAAAGAAGCCTGCAGGTTGTGCCTTTCAGCTCTAGGGCAAAGTAGCACACCCAGAGCAGAAGTCCTACTTCAGCCAGATCAGGCCTGCAAAGAAACTGCGTTTCACAGGCCTTTGGAAGAGATGTTCCCGGTAGGCTGTAAGAGCACTGTGCAGAGCGAGTTGTTTCTTAGCTTCCCAAGAGCTGGAAGCAAGATGCTGTGGGGCCCAACTGGCCCTTTGGAAAGAAGCCTGCACGTTGTGCCTTTCAGCTCTAGGGCAAAGTAGCACACCCAGAGCAGAAGTCCTACTTCAGCCAGATCAGGCCTGCAAAGAAACTGCGTTTCACAGGCCTTTGGAAGAGATGTTCCCGGTAGGCTGTAAGAGCACTGTGCAGAGCGAGTTGTTTCTTAGCTTCCCAAAGAGCTGGAAGCAAGATGCTGTGGGGCCCAACTGGCCCTTTGGAAAGAAGCCTGCACGTTGTGCCTTTCAGCTCTAAGACAATGTAGCACACCCAGAGCAGAAGTCCTACTTCAGCCAGATCAGGCCTGCAAAGAAACTGCGTTTCAGAGGCCTTTGGAAGAGATGTTCCCGGTAGGCTGTAAGAGCACTGTGCAGAGCGAGTGGTTTCTTAGCTTCCCAAAGAGCTGGAAGCAAGATGCTGTGGGGCCCAACTCGCCCTTTGGAAAGAAGCCTGCACGTTGTGCCTTACAGCTCTAGGGCAAAGCAGCACACCCAGAGCAGAAGTCCTACTTCAGCCAGATCAGGCCTGCAAAGAAACTGCGTTTCACAGGCCTTTGGAAGAGATGTTCCCGGTAGGCTGTAAGAGAACTGTGCAGAGAGAGTGGTTTCTTAGCTTCCCAAAGAGCTGGAAGCAAGATGCTGTGGGGCCCAACTCGCCCTTTGGAAAGAAGCCTGCACGTTGTGCCTTTCAGCTCTAGGGCAAAGTAGCACACCCAGAGCAGAAGTCCTACTTCAGCCAGATCAGGCCTGCAAAGAAACTGCGTTTCACAGGCCTTTGGAAGAGATGTTCCCGGTAGGCTGTAAGAGCACTGTGCAGAGCGAGTGGTTTCTTAGCTTCCCAAAGAGCTGGAAGCAAGATGCTGTGGGGCCCAACTCGCCCTTTGGAAAGAAGCCTGCACGTTGTGCCTTTCAGCTCTAGGGCAATGTAGCACACCCAGAGCAGAAGTCCTACTTCAGCCAGATCAGGCCTGCAAAGAAACTGCGTTTCACAGGCCTTTGGAAGAGATGTTCCCGGTAGGCTGTAAGAGCACTGTGCAGAGCGAGTGGTTTCTTAGCTTCCCAAAGAGCTGGAAGCAAGATGCTGTGGGGCCCAACTCGCCCTTTGGAAAGAAGCCTGCACGTTGTGCCTTTCAGCTCTAGGGCAAAGTAGCACACCCAGAGCAGAAGTCCTACTTCAGCCAGATCAGGCCTGCGAAGAAACTGCGTTTCACAGGCCTTTGGAAGAGATGTTCCCACTAGGCTGTAAGAGCACTGTGCAGAGCGAGTTGTTTCTTAGCTTCCCAAAGAGCTGGAAGCAAGATGGTGTGGGGCCCAACTCGCCCTTTGGAAAGAAGCCTGCACGTTGTGCCTTTCAGCTCTGGGCAAAGTAGCACACCCAGAGCAGAAGTCCTACTTCAGCCAGATCAGGCCTGCAAAGAAACTGCGTTTCACAGGCCTTTGGAAGAGATGTTCCCGGTAGGCTGTAAGAGCACTGTGCAGAGCGAGTGTTTTCTTAGCTTCCCAAAGAGCTGGAAGCAAGATGCTGTGGGGCCCAACTCGCCCTTTGGAAAGCAGCCTGCACGTTGTGCCTTTCAGCTCTAGGGCAATGTAGCACACCCAGAGCAGAAGTCCTACTTCTTCCAGATCAGGCCTGCAAAGAAACTGCGTTTCACAGGCCTTTGGAAGAGATGTTCCCGGTAGGCTGTAAGAGCACTGTGCAGAGCGAGTGGTTTCTTAGCTTCCCAAAGAGCTGGAAGCAAGATGCTGTGGGGCCCAACTCGCCATTTGGAAAGAAGCCTGCACGTTGTGACTTTCAGCTCTAGGGCAAAGCAGCACACCCAGAGCAGAAGTCCTACTTGAGCCAGATCAGGCCTGCAAAGAAACTGCGTTTCACAGGCCTTTGGAAGAGATGTTCCCGGTAGGCTGTAAGAGCACTGTGCAGAGCGAGTGGTTTCTTAGCTTCCCAAAGAGCTGGAAGCAAGATGCTGTGGGGCCCAACTCGCCCTTTGGAAAGAAGCCTGCAGGTTGTGCCTTTCAGCTCTAGGGCAAAGTAGCACACCCAGAGCAGAAGTCCTACTTCAGCCAGATCAGGCCTGCAAAGAAACTGCGTTTCACAGGCCTTTGGAAGAGATGTTCCCGGTAGGCTGTAAGAGCACTGTGCAGAGCGAGTTGTTTCTTAGCTTCCCAAAGAGCTGGAAGCAAGATGCTGTGGGGCCCAACTGGCCCTTTGGAAAGAAGCCTGCACGTTGTGCCTTTCAGCTCTAGGGCAAAGTAGCACACCCAGAGCAGAAGTCCTACTTCAGCCAGATCAGGCCTGCAAAGAAACTGCGTTTCACAGGCCTTTGGAAGAGATGTTCCCGGTAGGCTGTAAGAGCACTGTGCAGAGCGAGTTGTTTCTTAGCTTCCCAAAGAGCTGGAAGCAAGATGCTGTGGGGCCCAACTGGCCCTTTGGAAAGAAGCCTGCACGTTGTGCCTTTCAGCTCTAAGACAATGTAGCACACCCAGAGCAGAAGTCCTACTTCAGCCAGATCAGGCCTGCAAAGAAACTGCGTTTCAGAGGCCTTTGGAAGAGATGTTCCCGGTAGGCTGTAAGAGCACTGTGCAGAGCGAGTGGTTTCTTAGCTTCCCAAAGAGCTGGAAGCAAGATGCTGTGGGGCCCAACTCGCCCTTTGGAAAGAAGCCTGCACGTTGTGCCTTACAGCTCTAGGGCAAAGCAGCACACCCAGAGCAGAAGTCCTACTTCAGCCAGATCAGGCCTGCAAAGAAACTGCGTTTCACAGGCCTTTGGAAGAGATGTTCCCGGTAGGCTGTAAGAGAACTGTGCAGAGAGAGTGGTTTCTTAGCTTCCCAAAGAGCTGGAAGCAAGATGCTGTGGGGCCCAACTCGCCCTTTGGAAAGAAGCCTGCACGTTGTGCCTTTCAGCTCTAGGGCAAAGTAGCACACCCAGAGCAGAAGTCCTACTTCAGCCAGATCAGGCCTGCAAAGAAACTGCGTTTCACAGGCCTTTGGAAGAGATGTTCCCGGTAGGCTGTAAGAGCACTGTGCAGAGCGAGTGGTTTCTTAGCTTCCCAAAGAGCTGGAAGCAAGATGCTGTGGGGCCCAACTCGCCCTTTGGAAAGAAGCCTGCACGTTGTGCCTTTCAGCTCTAGGGCAATGTAGCACACCCAGAGCAGAAGTCCTACTTCAGCCAGATCAGGCCTGCAAAGAAACTGCGTTTCACAGGCCTTTGGAAGAGATGTTCCCGGTAGGCTGTAAGAGCACTGTGCAGAGCGAGTGGTTTCTTAGCTTCCCAAAGAGCTGGAAGCAAGATGCTGTGGGGCCCAACTCGCCCTTTGGAAAGAAGCCTGCACGTTGTGCCTTTCAGCTCTAGGGCAAAGTAGCACACCCAGAGCAGAAGTCCTACTTCAGCCAGATCAGGCCTGCGAAGAAACTGCGTTTCACAGGCCTTTGGAAGAGATGTTCCCACTAGGCTGTAAGAGCACTGTGCAGAGCGAGTTGTTTCTTAGCTTCCCAAAGAGCTGGAAGCAAGATGGTGTGGGGCCCAACTCGCCCTTTGGAAAGAAGCCTGCACGTTGTGCCTTTCAGCTCTGGGCAAAGTAGCACACCCAGAGCAGAAGTCCTACTTCAGCCAGATCAGGCCTGCAAAGAAACTGCGTTTCACAGGCCTTTGGAAGAGATGTTCCCGGTAGGCTGTAAGAGCACTGTGCAGAGCGAGTGTTTTCTTAGCTTCCCAAAGAGCTGGAAGCAAGATGCTGTGGGGCCCAACTCGCCCTTTGGAAAGAAGCCTGCACGTTGTGCCTTTCAGCTCTAGGGCAATGTAGCACACCCAGAGCAGAAGTCCTACTTCTTCCAGATCAGGCCTGCAAAGAAACTGCGTTTCACAGGCCTTTGGAAGAGATGTTCCCGGTAGGCTGTAAGAGCACTGTGCAGAGCGAGTGGTTTCTTAGCTTCCCAAAGAGCTGGAAGCAAGATGCTGTGGGGCCCAACTCGCCATTTGGAAAGAAGCCTGCACGTTGTGACTTTCAGCTCTAGGGCAAAGCAGCACACCCAGAGCAGAAGTCCTACTTCAGCCAGATCAGGCCTGCAAAGAAACTGCGTTTCACAGGCCTTTGGAAGAGATGTTCCCGGTAGGCTGTAAGAGAACTGTGCAGAGCGAGTTGTTTCTTAGCTTCCCAAAGAGCTGGAAGCAAGATGCTGTGGGGCCCAACTGGCCCTTTGGAAAGAAGCCTGCACGTTGTGCCTTTCAGCTGTAGGGCAAAGTAGCACACCCAGAGCAGAAGTCCTACTTCAGCCAGATCAGGCCTGCAAAGAAACTGCGTTTCACAGGCCTTTGGAAGAGATGTTCCCGGTAGGCTGTAAGAGCACTGTGCAGAGCGAGTGGTTTCTTAGCTTCCCAAAGAGCTGGAAGCAAGATGCTGTGGGGCCCAACTCGCCCTTTGGAAAGAAGCCTGCACGCTGTGCCTTTCAGCTCTAGGGCAAAGTAGCACACCCAGAGCAGAAGTCCTACTTCAGCCAGATCAGGCCTGCAAAGAAACTGCGTTTCACAGGCCTTTGGAAGAGATGTTCCCGCTAGGCTGTAAGAGAACTGTGCAGAGCGAGTGGTTTCTTAGCTTCCCAAAGAGCTGGAAGCAAGATGCTGTGGGGCCCAACTCGCCCTTTGGAAAGAAGCCTGCACGTTGTGCCTTTCAGCTGTAGGGCAAAGTAGCACACCCAGAGCAGAAGTCCTACTTCAGCCAGATCAGGCCTGCAAAGAAACTGCGTTTCACAGGCCTTTGGAAGAGATGTTCCCGGTAGGCTGTAAGAGCACTGTGCAGAGCGAGTGGTTTCTTAGCTTCCCAAAGAGCTGGAAGCAAGATGCTGTGGGGTCCAACTCGCCCTTTGGTAAGAAGCCTGCACGTTGTGCCTTTCAGCTCTAGGGCAAAGTAGCACACCCAGAGCAGAAGTCCTACTTCAGCCAGATCAGGCCTGCAAAGAAACTGTGTTTCACAGGCCTTTGGAAGAGATGTTCCCGGTAGGGTGTAAGAGCACTGTGCAGAGCGAGTTGTTTCTTAGCTTCCCAAAGAGCTGGAAGCAAGATGCTGTGGGGCCCAACTCGCCCTTTGGAAAGAAGCCTGCACGCTGTGCCTTTCAGCTCTAGGGCAAAGTAGCACACCCAGAGCAGAAGTCCTACTTCAGCCAGATCAGGCCTGCAAAGAAACTGCGTTTCACAGGCCTTTGGAAGAGATGTTCCCGGTAGGCTGTAAGAGCACTGTGCAGAGCGAGTGGTTTCTTAGCTTCCCAAAGAGCTGGAAGCAAGATGCTGTGGGGCCCAACTCGCCCTTTGGAAAGAAGCCTGCACGCTGTGCCTTTCAGCTCTAGGGCAAAGTAGCACACCCAGAGCAGAAGTCCTACTTCAGCCAGATCAGGCCTGCAAAGAAACTGCGTTTCACAGGCCTTTGGAAGAGATGTTCCCGGTAGGCTGTAAGAGCACTGTGCAGAGCGAGTGGTTTCTTAGCTTCCCAAAGAGCTGGAAGCAAGATGCTGTGGGGCCCAACTCGCCCTTTGGAAAGAAGCCTGCACGTTGTGCCTTTCAGCTCTAGGGCAAAGTAGCACACCCAGAGCAGAAGTCCTACTTCAGCCAGATCAGGCCTGCGAAGAAACTGCGTTTCACAGGCCTTTGGAAGAGATGTTCCCTCTAGGCTGTAAGAGCACTGTGCAGAGCGAGTTGTTTCTTAGCTTCCCAAAGAGCTGGAAGCAAGATGGTGTGGGGCCCAACTCGCCCTTTGGAAAGAAGCCTGCACGTTGTGCCTTTCAGCTCTGGGCAAAGTAGCACACCCAGAGAAGAAGTCCTACTTCAGCCAGATCAGGCCTGCAAAGAAACTGCGTTTCACAGGCCTTTGGAAGAGATGTTCCCGGTAGGCTGTAAGAGCACTGTGCAGAGCGAGTGGTTTCTTAGCTTCCCAAAGAGCTGGAAGCAAGATGCTGTGGGGCCCAACTCGCCCTTTGGAAAGAAGCCTGCACGTTGTGCCTTTCAGCTCTAGGGCAATGTAGCACACCCAGAGCAGAAGTCCTACTTCTTCTAGATCAGGCCTGCAAAGAAACTGCGTTTCACAGGCCTTTGGAAGAGATGTTCCCGGTAGGCTGTAAGAGCACTGTGCAGAGCGAGTTGTTTCTTAGCTTCCCAAAGAGCTGGAAGCAAGATGCTGTGGGGCCCAACTCGCCCTTTGGAAAGAAGCCTGCACGTTGTGCCTTTCAGCTCTAGGGCAAAGTAGCACACCCAGAGCAGAAGTCCTACTTCAGCCAGATCAGGCCTGCAAAGAAACTGCATTTGACAGGCCTTTGGAAGAGATGTTCCCGGTAGGCTGTAAGAGCACTGTGCAGAGCGAGTTGTTTCTTAGCTTCCCAAAGAGCTGGAAGCAAGATGCTGTGGGGCCCAACTGGCCCTTTGGAAAGAAGCCTGCACGTTGTGCCTTTCAGCTCTAAGTCATTGTAGCACACCCAGAGCAGAAGACCTACTTCAGCAAGATAAGGCCTGCAAAGAAACTGCGTTTCAGAGGCCTTTGGAAGAGATGTTCCCACTAGGCTGTAAGAGCACTGTGCAGAGCGAGTTGTTTCTTAGCTTCCCAAAGAGCTGGAAGCAAGATGCTGTGGGGCCCAACTCGCCCTTTGGAAAGAAGCCTGCACGTTGTGCCTTTCAGCTCTAAGGCAAAGTAGCACACCCAGAGCAGAAGTCCTACTTAAGCCAGATCAGGCCTGCAAAGAAACTGCGTTTCACAGGCCTTTGGAAGGGATGTTCCCGGTAGGCTGTAAGAGCACTGTGCAGAGCGAGTTGTTTCTTAGCTTCCCAAAGAGCTGGAAGCAAGATGCTGTGGGGCCCAACTGGCCCTTTGGAAAGAAGCCTGCACGTTGTGCCTTTCAGCTCTAGGGCAATGTAGCACACCCAGAGCAGAAGTCCTACTTCAGCCAGATCAGGCCTGCAAAGAAACTGCGTTTCACAGGCCTTTGGAAGAGATGTTCCCGGTAGGCTGTAAGAGCACTGTCCAGAGCGAGTGGTTTCTTAGCTTCCCAAAGAGCTGGAAGCAAGATGCTGTGGGGCCCAACTCGCCCTTTGGAAAGAAGCCTGCACGTTGTGCCTTTCAGCTCTAGAGCAAAGTAGCACACCCAGAGCAGAAGTCCTACTTCAGCCAGATCAGGCCTGCGAAGAAACTGCGTTTCACAGGCCTTTGGAAGAGATGTTCCCACTAGGCTGTAAGAGCACTGTGCAGAGCGAGTTGTTTCTTAGCTTCCCAAAGAGCTGGAAGCAAGATGCTGTGGGGCCCAACTCGCCCTTTGGAAAGAAGCCTGCACGTTGTGCCTTTCAGCTCTAGTGCAAAGTAGCACACCCAGAGCAGAAGTGCTACTTCAGCCAGATCAGGCCTGCAAAGAAACTGCGTTTCACAGGCCTTTGGAAGAGATGTTCCCGGTAGGCTGTAAGAGAACTGTGCAGAGCGAGTTGTTTCTTAGCTTCCCAAAGAGCTGGAAGCAAGATGCTGTGGGGCCCAACTCGCCCTTTGGAAAGAAGCCTGCACGTTGTGCCTTTCAGCTGTAGGGCAAAGTAGCACACCCAGAGCAGAAGTCCTACTTCAGCCAGATCAGGCCTGCAAAGAAACTGCGTTTCACAGGCCTTTGGAAGAGATGTTCCCGGTAGGCTGTAAGAGCACTGTGCAGAGCGAGTGGTTTCTTAGCTTCCCAAAGAGCTGGAAGCAAGATGCTGTGGGGCCCAACTGGCCCTTTGGAAAGAAGCCTGCACGTTGTGCCTTTCAGCTCTAGGGCAATGTAGCACACCCAGAGCAGAAGTCCTACTTCAGCCAGATCAGGCCTGCAAAGAAACTGCGTTTCACAGGCCTTTGGAAGAGATGTTCCCGGTAGGCTGTAAGAGCACTGTCCAGAGCGAGTGGTTTCTTAGCTTCCCAAAGAGCTGGAAGCAAGATGCTGTGGGGCCCAACTCGCCCTTTGGAAAGAAGCCTGCACGTTGTGCCTTTCAGCTCCAGAGCAAAGAAGCACACCCAGAGCAGAAGTCCTACTTCAGCCGGATCAGGCCTGCAAAGAAACTGCGTTTGACAGGCCTTTGGAAGAGATGTTCCCGGTAGGCTGTAAGAGCACTGTGCAGAGCGAGTTGTTTCTTAGCTTCCCAAAGAGCTGGAAGCAAGATGCTGTGGGGCCCAACTCGCCCTTTGGAAAGAAGCCTGCACGTTGTGCCTTTCAGCTCTAGGGCAAAGTAGCACACCCAGAGCAGAAGTCCTACTTCAGCCAGATCAGGCCTGCAAAGAAACTGCGTTTCACAGGCCTTTGGAAGAGATGTTCCCGGTAGGCTGTAAGAGCACTGTGCAGAGCGAGTTGTTTCTTAGCTTCCCAAAGAGCTGGAAGCAAGATGCTGTGGGGCCCAACTCGCCCTTTGGAAAGAAGCCTGCACGTTGTGCCTTTCAGCTCTAGGGCAAAGTAGCACACCCAGAGCAGAAGTCCTACTTCAGCCACATCAGGACTGCAAAGAAACTGCGTTTCACAGGCCTTTGGAAGAGATGTTCCCGGTAGGCTGTAAGAGCACTGTGCTGAGCGAGTGGTTTCTTAGGTTCCCAAAGAGCTGGAAGCAAGATGCTGTGGGGCCCAACTGGCCCTTTGGAAAGAAGCCTGCACGTTGTGCCTTTCAGCTCTAGGGCAAAGTAGCACACCCAGAGCAGAAGTCCTACTTCAGCCAGATCAGGCCTGCAAAGAAACTGCGTTTCACAGGCCTTTGGAAGAGATGTTCCCGGTAGGCTGTAAGAGCACTGTGCAGAGCGAGTTGTTTCTTAGCTTCCCAAAGAGCTGGAAGCAAGATGCTGTGGGGCCCAACTGGCCCTTTGGAAAGAAGCCTGCACGTTGTGCCTTTCAGCTCTAGGGCAAAGTAGCACACCCAGAGCAGAAGTCCTACTTCAGCCAGATCAGGCCTGCAAAGAAACTGCGTTTCACAGGCCTTTGGAAGAGATGTTCCCGGTAGGCTGTAAGAGCACTGTGCAGAGCGAGTTGTTTCTTAGCTTCCCAAAGAGCTGGAAGCAAGATGCTGTGGGGCCCAACTCGCCCTTTGGAAAGAAGCCTGCACGTTGTGCCTTTCAGCTCTAGGGCAATGTAGCACACCCAGAGCAGAAGTCCTACTTCAGCCAGATCAGGCCTGCAAAGAAACTGCGTTTCACAGGCCTTTGGAAGAGATGTTCCCGGTAGGCTGTAAGAGCACTGTCCAGAGCGAGTGGTTTCTTAGCTTCCCAAAGAGCTGGAAGCAAGATGCTGTGGGGCCCAACTCGCCCTTTGGAAAGAAGCCTGCACGCTGTGCCTTTCAGCTCTAGAGCAAAGAAGCACACCCAGAGCAGAAGTACTACTTCAGCCAGATCAGGCCTGCAAAGAAACTGCGTTTGACAGGCCTTTGGAAGAGATGTTCCCGGTAGGCTGTAAGAGCACTGTGCAGAGCGAGTTGTTTCTTAGCTTCCCAAAGAGCTGGAAGCAAGATGCTGTACGGCCCAACTGGCCCTTTGGAAAGAAGCCTGCACGTTGTGCCTTTCAGCTCTAGGGCAATGTAGCACACCCAGAGCAGAAGTCCTACTTGAGCCAGATCAGGCCTGCAAAGAAACTGCGTTTCACAGGCCTTTGGAAGAGATGTTCCCGGTAGGCTGTAAGAGCACTGTCCAGAGCGAGTGATTTCTTAGCTTCCCAAAGAGCTGGAAGCAAGATGCTGTGGGGCCCAACTCGCCCTTTGGAAAGAAGCCTGCACGTTTTGCCTTTCAGCTCTAAGGCAAAGTAGCACACCCAGAGCAGAAGTCCTACTTCAGCCGGATCAGGCCAGCAAAGAAACTGCGTTTGACAGGCCTTTGGAAGAGATGTTCCCGGTAGGCTGTAAGAGCACTGTGCAGAGCGAGTTGTTTCTTAGCTTCCCAAAGAGCTGGAAGCAAGATGCTGTGGGGCCCAACTCGCCCTTTGGAAAGAAGCCTGCACGTTGTGCCTTTCAGCTCTAGGGCAATGTAGCACACCCAGAGCAGAAGTCCTACTTCAGCCAGATCAGGCCTGCAAAGAAACTGCGTTTCACAGGCCTTTGGAAGAGATGTTCCCGGTAGGCTGTAAGAGCACTGTCCAGAGCGAGTGGTTTCTTAGCTTCCCAAAGAGCTGGAAGCAAGATGCTGTGGGGCCCAACTGGCCCTTTGGAAAGAAGCCTGCACGTTGTGCCTTTCAGCTCTAGGGCAATGTAGCACACCCAGAGCAGAAGTCCTACTTGAGCCAGATCAGGCCTGCAAAGAAACTGCGTTTCACAGGCCTTTGGAAGAGATGTTCCCGGTAGGCTGTAAGAGCACTGTCCAGAGCGAGTGATTTCTTAGCTTCCCAAAGAGCTGGAAGCAAGATGCTGTGGGGCCCAACTCGCCCTTTGGAAAGAAGCCTGCACGTTTTGCCTTTCAGCTCTAAGGCAAAGTAGCACACCCAGAGCAGAAGTCCTACTTCAGCCGGATCAGGCCAGCAAAGAAACTGCGTTTGACAGGCCTTTGGAAGAGATGTTCCCGGTAGGCTGTAAGAGCACTGTGCAGAGCGAGTTGTTTCTTAGCTTCCCAAAGAGCTGGAAGCAAGATGCTGTGGGGCCCAACTCGCCCTTTGGAAAGAAGCCTGCACGTTGTGCCTTTCAGCTCTAGGGCAATGTAGCACACCCAGAGCAGAAGTCCTACTTCAGCCAGATCAGGCCTGCAAAGAAACTGCGTTTCACAGGCCTTTGGAAGAGATGTTCCCGGTAGGCTGTAAGAGCACTGTGCAGAGCGAGTGGTTTCTTAGCTTCCCAAAGAGCTGGAAGCAAGATGCTGTGGGGCCCAACTGGCCCTTTGGAAAGAAGCCTGCACGTTGTGCCTTTCAGCTCTAGGGCAATGTAGCACACCCAGAGCAGAAGTCCTACTTCAGCCAGATCAGGCCTGCAAAGAAACTGCGTTTCACAGGCCTTTGGAAGAGATGTTCCCGGTAGGCTGTAAGAGCACTGTCCAGAGCGAGTGGTTTCTTAGCTTCCCAAAGAGCTGGAAGCAAGATGCTGTGGGGCCCAACTCGCCCTTTGGAAAGAAGCCTGCACGTTGTGCCTTTCAGCTCCAGAGCAAAGAAGCACACCCAGAGCAGAAGTCCTACTTCAGCCGGATCAGGCCTGCAAAGAAACTGCGTTTGACAGGCCTTTGGAAGAGATGTTCCCGGTAGGCTGTAAGAGCACTGTGCAGAGCGAGTTGTTTCTTAGCTTCCCAAAGAGCTGGAAGCAAGATGCTGTGCGGCCCAACTCGCCCTTTGGAAAGAAGCCTTCACGCTGTGCCTTTCAGCTCTAGGGCAAAGTAGCACACCCAGAGCAGAAGTCCTACTTAAGCCAGATCAGGCCTGCAAAGAAACTGCGTTTGACAGGCCTTTGGAAGAGATGTTCCCGGTAGGCTGTAAGAGCACTGTGCAGAGCGAGTTGTTTCTTAGCTTCCCAAAGAGCTGGAAGCAAGATGCTGTGGGGCCCAACTCGCCCTTTGGAAAGAAGCCTGCACGTTGTGCCTTTCAGCTCTAGGGCAAAGTAGCACACCCAGAGCAGAAGTCCTACTTCAGCCAGATCAGGCCTGCAAAGAAACTGCGTTTCACAGGCCTTTGGAAGAGATGTTCCCGGTAGGCTGTAAGAGCACTGTGCAGAGCGAGTTGTTTCTTAGCTTCCCAAAGAGCTGGAAGCAAGATGCTGTGGGGCCCAACTCGCCCTTTGGAAAGAAGCCTGCACGTTGTGCCTTTCAGCTCTAGGGCAAAGTAGCACACCCAGAGCAGAAGTCCTACTTCAGCCAGATCAGGACTGCAAAGAAACTGCGTTTCACAGGCCTTTGGAAGAGATGTTCCCGGTAGGCTGTAAGAGCACTGTGCTGAGCGAGTGGTTTCTTAGGTTCCCAAAGAGCTGGAAGCAAGATGCTGTGGGGCCCAACTGGCCCTTTGGAAAGAAGCCTGCACGTTGTGCCTTTCAGCTCTAGGTCAAAGTAGCACACCCAGAGCAGAAGTCCTACTTCAGCCAGATCAGGCCTGCAAAGAAACTGCGTTTCACAGGCCTTTGGAAGAGATGTTCCCGGTAGGCTGTAAGAGCACTGTGCAGAGCGAGTTGTTTCTTAGCTTCCCAAAGAGCTGGAAGCAAGATGCTGTGGGGCCCAACTGGCCCTTTGGAAAGAAGCCTGCACGTTGTGCCTTTCAGCTCTAGGGCAAAGTAGCACACCCAGAGCAGAAGTCCTACTTCAGCCAGATCAGGCCTGCAAAGAAACTGCGTTTCACAGGCCTTTGGAAGAGATGTTCCCGGTAGGCTGTAAGAGCACTGTGCAGAGCGAGTTGTTTCTTAGCTTCCCAAAGAGCTGGAAGCAAGATGCTGTGGGGCCCAACTCGCCCTTTGGAAAGAAGCCTGCACGTTGTGCCTTTCAGCTCTAGGGCAATGTAGCACACCCAGAGCAGAAGTCCTACTTCAGCCAGATCAGGCCTGCAAAGAAACTGCGTTTCACAGGCCTTTGGAAGAGATGTTCCCGGTAGGCTGTAAGAGCACTGTCCAGAGCGAGTGGTTTCTTAGCTTCCCAAAGAGCTGGAAGCAAGATGCTGTGGGGCCCAACTCGCCCTTTGGAAAGAAGCCTGCACGCTGTGCCTTTCAGCTCTAGAGCAAAGAAGCACACCCAGAGCAGAAGTACTACTTCAGCCAGATCAGGCCTGCAAAGAAACTGCGTTTGACAGGCCTTTGGAAGAGATGTTCCCGGTAGGCTGTAAGAGCACTGTGCAGAGCGAGTTGTTTCTTAGCTTCCCAAAGAGCTGGAAGCAAGATGCTGTGCGGCCCAACTGGCCCTTTGGAAAGAAGCCTGCACGTTGTGCCTTTCAGCTCTAGGGCAATGTAGCACACCCAGAGCAGAAGTCCTACTTGAGCCAGATCAGGCCTGCAAAGAAACTGCGTTTCACAGGCCTTTGGAAGAGATGTTCCCGGTAGGCTGTAAGAGCACTGTCCAGAGCGAGTGATTTCTTAGCTTCCCAAAGAGCTGGAAGCAAGATGCTGTGGGGCCCAACTCGCCCTTTGGAAAGAAGCCTGCACGTTTTGCCTTTCAGCTCTAAGGCAAAGTAGCACACCCAGAGCAGAAGTCCTACTTCAGCCGGATCAGGCCAGCAAAGAAACTGCGTTTGACAGGCCTTTGGAAGAGATGTTCCCGGTAGGCTGTAAGAGCACTGTGCAGAGCGAGTTGTTTCTTAGCTTCCCAAAGAGCTGGAAGCAAGATGCTGTGGGGCCCAACTCGCCCTTTGGAAAGAAGCCTGCACGTTGTGCCTTTCAGCTCTAGGGCAATGTAGCACACCCAGAGCAGAAGTCCTACTTCAGCCAGATCAGGCCTGCAAAGAAACTGCGTTTCACAGGCCTTTGGAAGAGATGTTCCCGGTAGGCTGTAAGAGCACTGTCCAGAGCGAGTGGTTTCTTAGCTTCCCAAAGAGCTGGAAGCAAGATGCTGTGGGGCCCAACTCGCCCTTTGGAAAGAAGCCTGCACGTTGTGCCTTTCAGCTCTAGAGCAAAGAAGCACACCCAGAGCAGAAGTCCTACTTCAGCCAGATCAGGCCTGCAAAGAAACTGCGTTTGACAGGCCTTTGGAAGAGATGTTCCCGGTAGGCTGTAAGAGCACTGTGCAGAGCGAGTTGTTTCTTAGCTTCCCAAAGAGCTGGAAGCAAGATGCTGTGCGGCCCAACTCGCCCTTTGGAAAGAAGCCTTCACGCTGTGCCTTTCAGCTCTAGGGCAAAGTAGCACACCCAGAGCAGAAGTCCTACTTGAGCCAGATCAGGCCTGCAAAGAAACTGCGTTTGACAGGCCTTTGGAAGAGATGTTCCCGGTAGGCTGTAAGAGCACTGTGCAGAGCGAGTTGTTTCTTAGCTTCCCAAAGAGCTGGAAGCAAGATGCTGTGGGGCCCAACTCGCCCTTTGGAAAGAAGCCTGCACGTTGTGCCTTTCAGCTCTAGGGCAAAGTAGCACACCCAGAGCAGAAGTCCTACTTCAGCCAGATCAGGCCTGCAAAGAAACTGCGTTTCACAGGCCTTTGGAAGAGATGTTCCCGGTAGGCTGTAAGAGCACTGTGCAGAGCGAGTTGTTTCTTAGCTTCCCAAAGAGCTGGAAGCAAGATGCTGTGGGGCCCAACTCGCCCTTTGGAAAGAAGCCTGCACGTTGTGCCTTTCAGCTCTAGGGCAAAGTAGCACACCCAGAGCAGAAGTCCTACTTCTTCTAGATCAGGCCTGCAAAGAAACTGCGTTTCACAGGCCTTTGGAAGAGATGTTCCCGGTAGGCTGTAAGAGCACTGTGCAGAGCGAGTTGTTTCTTAGCTTCCCAAAGAGCTGGAAGCAAGATGCTGTGGGGCCCAACTCGCCCTTTGGAAAGAAGCCTGCACGTTGTGCCTTTCAGCTCTAGGGCAAAGTAGCACACCCAGAGCAGAAGTCCTACTTCAGCCAGATCAGGCCTGCAAAGAAACTGCATTTGACAGGCCTTTGGAAGAGATGTTCCCGGTAGGCTGTAAGAGCACTGTGCAGAGCGAGTTGTTTCTTAGCTTCCCAAAGAGCTGGAAGCAAGATGCTGTGGGGCCCAACTGGCCCTTTGGAAAGAAGCCTGCACGTTGTGCCTTTCAGCTCTAAGTCATTGTAGCACACCCAGAGCAGAAGACCTACTTCAGCAAGATAAGGCCTGCAAAGAAACTGCGTTTCAGAGGCCTTTGGAAGAGATGTTCCCACTAGGCTGTAAGAGCACTGTGCAGAGCGAGTTGTTTCTTAGCTTCCCAAAGAGCTGGAAGCAAGATGCTGTGGGGCCCAACTCGCCCTTTGGAAAGAAGCCTGCACGTTGTGCCTTTCAGCTCTAAGGCAAAGTAGCACACCCAGAGCAGAAGTCCTACTTAAGCCAGATCAGGCCTGCAAAGAAACTGCGTTTCACAGGCCTTTGGAAGGGATGTTCCCGGTAGGCTGTAAGAGCACTGTGCAGAGCGAGTTGTTTCTTAGCTTCCCAAAGAGCTGGAAGCAAGATGCTGTGGGGCCCAACTGGCCCTTTGGAAAGAAGCCTGCACGTTGTGCCTTTCAGCTCTAGGGCAATGTAGCACACCCAGAGCAGAAGTCCTACTTCAGCCAGATCAGGCCTGCAAAGAAACTGCGTTTCACAGGCCTTTGGAAGAGATGTTCCCGGTAGGCTGTAAGAGCACTGTCCAGAGCGAGTGGTTTCTTAGCTTCCCAAAGAGCTGGAAGCAAGATGCTGTGGGGCCCAACTCGCCCTTTGGAAAGAAGCCTGCACGTTGTGCCTTTCAGCTCTAGAGCAAAGTAGCACACCCAGAGCAGAAGTCCTACTTCAGCCAGATCAGGCCTGCGAAGAAACTGCGTTTCACAGGCCTTTGGAAGAGATGTTCCCACTAGGCTGTAAGAGCACTGTGCAGAGCGAGTTGTTTCTTAGCTTCCCAAAGAGCTGGAAGCAAGATGCTGTGGGGCCCAACTCGCCCTTTGGAAAGAAGCCTGCACGTTGTGCCTTTCAGCTCTAGTGCAAAGTAGCACACCCAGAGCAGAAGTGCTACTTCAGCCAGATCAGGCCTGCAAAGAAACTGCGTTTCACAGGCCTTTGGAAGAGATGTTCCCGGTAGGCTGTAAGAGAACTGTGCAGAGCGAGTTGTTTCTTAGCTTCCCAAAGAGCTGGAAGCAAGATGCTGTGGGGCCCAACTCGCCCTTTGGAAAGAAGCCTGCACGTTGTGCCTTTCAGCTGTAGGGCAAAGTAGCACACCCAGAGCAGAAGTCCTACTTCAGCCAGATCAGGCCTGCAAAGAAACTGCGTTTCACAGGCCTTTGGAAGAGATGTTCCCGGTAGGCTGTAAGAGCACTGTGCAGAGCGAGTGGTTTCTTAGCTTCCCAAAGAGCTGGAAGCAAGATGCTGTGGGGCCCAACTGGCCCTTTGGAAAGAAGCCTGCACGTTGTGCCTTTCAGCTCTAGGGCAATGTAGCACACCCAGAGCAGAAGTCCTACTTCAGCCAGATCAGGCCTGCAAAGAAACTGCGTTTCACAGGCCTTTGGAAGAGATGTTCCCGGTAGGCTGTAAGAGCACTGTCCAGAGCGAGTGGTTTCTTAGCTTCCCAAAGAGCTGGAAGCAAGATGCTGTGGGGCCCAACTCGCCCTTTGGAAAGAAGCCTGCACGTTGTGCCTTTCAGCTCCAGAGCAAAGAAGCACACCCAGAGCAGAAGTCCTACTTCAGCCGGATCAGGCCTGCAAAGAAACTGCGTTTGACAGGCCTTTGGAAGAGATGTTCCCGGTAGGCTGTAAGAGCACTGTGCAGAGCGAGTTGTTTCTTAGCTTCCCAAAGAGCTGGAAGCAAGATGCTGTGGGGCCCAACTCGCCCTTTGGAAAGAAGCCTGCACGTTGTGCCTTTCAGCTCTAGGGCAAAGTAGCACACCCAGAGCAGAAGTCCTACTTCAGCCAGATCAGGCCTGCAAAGAAACTGCGTTTCACAGGCCTTTGGAAGAGATGTTCCCGGTAGGCTGTAAGAGCACTGTGCAGAGCGAGTTGTTTCTTAGCTTCCCAAAGAGCTGGTAGCAAGATGCTGTGGGGCCCAACTCGCCCTTTGGAAAGAAGCCTGCACGTTGTGCCTTTCAGCTCTAGGGCAAAGTAGCACACCCAGAGCAGAAGTCCTACTTCAGCCAGATCAGGACTGCAAAGAAACTGCGTTTCACAGGCCTTTGGAAGAGATGTTCCCGGTAGGCTGTAAGAGCACTGTGCTGAGCGAGTGGTTTCTTAGGTTCCCAAAGAGCTGGAAGCAAGATGCTGTGGGGCCCAACTGGCCCTTTGGAAAGAAGCCTGCACGTTGTGCCTTTCAGCTCTAGGGCAAAGTAGCACACCCAGAGCAGAAGTCCTACTTCAGCCAGATCAGGCCTGCAAAGAAACTGCGTTTCACAGGCCTTTGGAAGAGATGTTCCCGGTAGGCTGTAAGAGCACTGTGCAGAGGGAGTGGTTTCTTAGCTTCCCAAAGAGCTGGAAGCAAGATGCTGTGGGGCCCAACTCGCCCTTTGGAAAGAAGCCTGCACGTTGTGCCTTTCAGCTCTAGGGCAAAGTAGCACACCCAGAGCAGAAGTCCTACTTCAGCCAGATCAGGCCTGCAAAGAAACTGCGTTTCACAGGCCTTTGGAAGAGATGTTCCCGGTAGGCTGTAAGAGCACTGTGCAGAGCGAGTTGTTTCTTAGCTTCCCAAAGAGCTGGAAGCAAGATGCTGTGGGGCCCAACTCGCCCTTTGGAAAGAAGCCTGCACGTTGTGCCTTTCAGCTCTAGGGCAAAGTAGCACACCCAGAGCAGAAGTCCTACTTCAGCCAGATCAGGCCTGCAAAGAAACTGCGTTTGACAGGCCTTTGGAAGAGATGTTCCCGGTAGGCTTTAAGAGCACTGTGCAGAGCGAGTTGTTTCTTAGCTTCCCAAAGAGCTGGAAGCAAGATGCTGTGGGGCCCAACTGGCCCTTTGGAAAGAAGCCTGCACATTGTGCCTTTCAGCTCTAGGGCAATGTAGCACACCCAGAGCAGAAGTCCTACTTGAGCCAGATCAGGCCTGCAAAGAAACTGCGTTTCATAGGCCTTTGGAAGAGATGTTCCCGGTAGGCTGTAAGAGCACTGTCCAGAGCGAGTGGTTTCTTAGCTTCCCAAAGAGCTGGAAGCAAGATGCTGTGGGGCCCAACTCGCCCTTTGGAAAGAAGCCTGCACGTTTTGCCTTTAAGCTCTAAGGCAAAGTAGCACACCCAGAGCAGAAGTCCTACTTCAGCCGGATCAGGCCTGCAAAGAAACTGCGTTTGACAGGCCTTTGGAAGAGATGTTCCCGGTAGGCTGTAAGAGCACTGTGCAGAGCGAGTTGTTTCTTAGCTTCCCAAAGAGCTGGAAGCAAGATGCTGTGGGGCCCAACTCGCCCTTTGGAAAGAAGCCTGCACGTTGTGCCTTTCAGCTCTAGGGCAATGTAGCACACCCAGAGCAGAAGTCCTACTTGAGCCAGATCAGGCCTGCAAAGAAACTGCGTTTCACAGGCCTTTGGAAGAGATGTTCCCGGTAGGCTGTAAGAGCACTGTGCAGAGCGAGTGGTTTCTTAGCTTCCCAAAGAGCTGGAAGCAAGATGCTGTGGGGCCCAACTCGCCCTTTGGAAAGAAGCCTGCACGTTGTGCCTTTCAGCTCTAGGGCAAAGTAGCACACCCAGAGCAGAAGTCCTACTTCAGCCAGATCAGGCCTGCAAAGAAACTGCGTTTCACAGGCCTTTGGAAGAGATGTTCCCGGTAGGCTGTAAGAGCACTGTGCAGAGCGAGTTGTTTCTTAGCTTCCCAAGAGCTGGAAGCAAGATGCTGTGGGGCCCAACTCGCCCTTTGGAAAGAAGCCTGCACGTTGTGCCTTTCAGCTCTAGGGCAAAGTAGCACACCCAGAGCAGAAGTCCTACTTCAGCCAGATCAGGCCTGCAAAGAAACTGCGTTTCACAGGCCTTTGGAAGAGATGTTCCCGGTAGGCTGTAAGAGCACTGTGCAGAGCGAGTTGTTTCTTAGCTTCCCAAAGAGCTGGAAGCAAGATGCTGTGGGGCCCAACTGGCCCTTTGGAAAGAAGCCTGCACGTTGTGCCTTTCAGCTCTAAGACAATGTAGCACACCCAGAGCAGAAGTCCTACTTCAGCCAGATCAGGCCTGCAAAGAAACTGCGTTTCAGAGGCCTTTGGAAGAGATGTTCCCGGTAGGCTGTAAGAGCACTGTGCAGAGCGAGTGGTTTCTTAGCTTCCCAAAGAGCTGGAAGCAAGATGCTGTGGGGCCCAACTCGCCCTTTGGAAAGAAGCCTGCACGTTGTGCCTTACAGCTCTAGGGCAAAGCAGCACACCCAGAGCAGAAGTCCTACTTCAGCCAGATCAGGCCTGCAAAGAAACTGCGTTTCACAGGCCTTTGGAAGAGATGTTCCCGGTAGGCTGTAAGAGCACTGTGCAGAGAGAGTGGTTTCTTAGCTTCCCAAAGAGCTGGAAGCAAGATGCTGTGGGGCCCAACTCGCCCTTTGGAAAGAAGCCTGCACGTTGTGCCTTTCAGCTCTAGGGCAAAGTAGCACACCCAGAGCAGAAGTCCTACTTCAGCCAGATCAGGCCTGCAAAGAAACTGCGTTTCACAGGCCTTTGGAAGAGATGTTCCCGGTAGGCTGTAAGAGCACTGTGCAGAGCGAGTGGTTTCTTAGCTTCCCAAAGAGCTGGAAGCAAGATGCTGTGGGGCCCAACTCGCCCTTTGGAAAGAAGCCTGCACGTTGTGCCTTTCAGCTCTAGGGCAATGTAGCACACCCAGAGCAGAAGTCCTACTTCAGCCAGATCAGGCCTGCAAAGAAACTGCGTTTCACAGGCCTTTGGAAGAGATGTTCCCGGTAGGCTGTAAGAGCACTGTGCAGAGCGAGTGGTTTCTTAGCTTCCCAAAGAGCTGGAAGCAAGATGCTGTGGGGCCCAACTCGCCCTTTGGAAAGAAGCCTGCACGTTGTGCCTTTCAGCTCTAGGGCAAAGTAGCACACCCAGAGCAGAAGTCCTACTTCAGCCAGATCAGGCCTGCGAAGAAACTGCGTTTCACAGGCCTTTGGAAGAGATGTTCCCACTAGGCTGTAAGAGCACTGTGCAGAGCGAGTTGTTTCTTAGCTTCCCAAAGAGCTGGAAGCAAGATGGTGTGGGGCCCAACTCGCCCTTTGGAAAGAAGCCTGCACGTTGTGCCTTTCAGCTCTGGGCAAAGTAGCACACCCAGAGCAGAAGTCCTACTTCAGCCAGATCAGGCCTGCAAAGAAACTGCGTTTCACAGGCCTTTGGAAGAGATGTTCCCGGTAGGCTGTAAGAGCACTGTGCAGAGCGAGTGTTTTCTTAGCTTCCCAAAGAGCTGGAAGCAAGATGCTGTGGGGCCCAACTCGCCCTTTGGAAAGAAGCCTGCACGTTGTGCCTTTCAGCTCTAGGGCAATGTAGCACACCCAGAGCAGAAGTCCTACTTCTTCCAGATCAGGCCTGCAAAGAAACTGCGTTTCACAGGCCTTTGGAAGAGATGTTCCCGGTAGGCTGTAAGAGCACTGTGCAGAGCGAGTTGTTTCTTAGCTTCCCAAAGAGCTGGAAGCAAGATGCTGTGGGGCCCAACTCGCCATTTGGAAAGAAGCCTGCACGTTGTGACTTTCAGCTCTAGGGCAAAGCAGCACACCCAGAGCAGAAGTCCTACTTGAGCCAGATCAGGCCTGCAAAGAAACTGCGTTTCACAGGCCTTTGGAAGAGATGTTCCCGGTAGGCTGTAAGAGCACTGTGCAGAGCGAGTGGTTTCTTAGCTTCCCAAAGAGCTGGAAGCAAGATGCTGTGGGGCCCAACTCGCCCTTTGGAAAGAAGCCTGCACGTTGTGCCTTACAGCTCTAGGGCAAAGTAGCACACCCAGAGCAGAAGTCCTACTTCAGCCAGATCAGGCCTGCAAAGAAACTGCGTTTGACAGGCCTTTGGAAGAGATGTTCCCGGTAGGCTGTAAGAGCACTGTGCAGAGAGAGTGGTTTCTTAGCTTCCCAAAGAGCTGGAAGCAAGATGCTGTGGGGCCCAACTCGCCCTTTGGAAAGAAGCCTGCGCGTTGTGCCTTTCAGCTCTAGGGCAAAGTAGCACACCCAGAGCAGAAGTCCTACTTCAGCCAGATCAGGCCTGCAAAGAAACTGCGTTTCACAGGCCTTTGGAAGAGATGTTCCCGGTAGGCTGTAAGAGCACTGTGCAGAGCGAGTGGTTTCTTAGCTTCCCAAAGAGCTGGAAGCAAGATGCTGTGGGGCCCAACTCGCCCTTTGGAAAGAAGCCTGCACGTTGTGCCTTTCAGCTCTAGGGCAATGTAGCACACCCAGAGCAGAAGTCCTACTTCAGCCAGATCAGGCCTGCAAAGAAACTGCGTTTCACAGGGCTTTGGAAGAGATGTTCCCGGTAGGCTGTAAGAGCACTGTGCAGAGCGAGTTGTTTCTTAGCTTCCCAAAGAGCTGGAAGCAAGATGCTGTGGGGCCCAACTCGCCCTTTGGAAAGAAGCCTGCACGTTGTGCCTTTCAGCTCCAGAGCAAAGAAGCACACCCAGAGCAGAAGTCCTACTTCAGCCGGATCAGGCCTGCAAAGAAACTGCGTTTGACAGGCCTTTGGAAGAGATGTTCCCGGTAGGCTGTAAGAGCACTGTGCAGAGCGAGTTGTTTCTTAGCTTCCCAAAGAGCTGGAAGCAAGATGCTGTGCGGCCCAACTCGCCCTTTGGAAAGAAGCCTTCACGCTGTGCCTTTCAGCTCTAGGGCAAAGTAGCACACCCAGAGCAGAAGTCCTACTTAAGCCAGATCAGGCCTGCAAAGAAACTGCGTTTGACAGGCCTTTGGAAGAGATGTTCCCGGTAGGCTGTAAGAGCACTGTGCAGAGCGAGTTGTTTCTTAGCTTCCCAAAGAGCTGGAAGCAAGATGCTGTGGGGCCCAACTCGCCCTTTGGAAAGAAGCCTGCACGTTGTGCCTTTCAGCTCTAGGGCAAAGTAGCACACCCAGAGCAGAAGTCCTACTTCAGCCAGATCAGGCCTGCAAAGAAACTGCGTTTCACAGGCCTTTGGAAGAGATGTTCCCGGTAGGCTGTAAGAGCACTGTGCAGAGCGAGTTGTTTCTTAGCTTCCCAAAGAGCTGGAAGCAAGATGCTGTGGGGCCCAACTCGCCCTTTGGAAAGAAGCCTGCACGTTGTGCCTTTCAGCTCTAGGGCAAAGTAGCACACCCAGAGCAGAAGTCCTACTTCAGCCAGATCAGGACTGCAAAGAAACTGCGTTTCACAGGCCTTTGGAAGAGATGTTCCCGGTAGGCTGTAAGAGCACTGTGCTGAGCGAGTGGTTTCTTAGGTTCCCAAAGAGCTGGAAGCAAGATGCTGTGGGGCCCAACTGGCCCTTTGGAAAGAAGCCTGCACGTTGTGCCTTTCAGCTCTAGGGCAAAGTAGCACACCCAGAGCAGAAGTCCTACTTCAGCCAGATCAGGCCTGCAAAGAAACTGCGTTTCACAGGCCTTTGGAAGAGATGTTCCCGGTAGGCTGTAAGAGCACTGTGCAGAGCGAGTTGTTTCTTAGCTTCCCAAAGAGCTGGAAGCAAGATGCTGTGGGGCCCAACTGGCCCTTTGGAAAGAAGCCTGCACGTTGTGCCTTTCAGCTCTAGGGCAAAGTAGCACACCCAGAGCAGAAGTCCTACTTCAGCCAGATCAGGCCTGCAAAGAAACTGCGTTTCACAGGCCTTTGGAAGAGATGTTCCCGGTAGGCTGTAAGAGCACTGTGCAGAGCGAGTTGTTTCTTAGCTTCCCAAAGAGCTGGAAGCAAGATGCTGTGGGGCCCAACTCGCCCTTTGGAAAGAAGCCTGCACGTTGTGCCTTTCAGCTCTAGGGCAATGTAGCACACCCAGAGCAGAAGTCCTACTTCAGCCAGATCAGGCCTGCAAAGAAACTGCGTTTCACAGGCCTTTGGAAGAGATGTTCCCGGTAGGCTGTAAGAGCACTGTCCAGAGCGAGTGGTTTCTTAGCTTCCCAAAGAGCTGGAAGCAAGATGCTGTGGGGCCCAACTCGCCCTTTGGAAAGAAGCCTGCACGCTGTGCCTTTCAGCTCTAGAGCAAAGAAGCACACCCAGAGCAGAAGTACTACTTCAGCCAGATCAGGCCTGCAAAGAAACTGCGTTTCACAGGCCTTTGGAAGAGATGTTCCCGGTAGGCTGTAAGAGCACTGTGCAGAGCGAGTTGTTTCTTAGCTTCCCAAAGAGCTGGAAGCAAGATGCTGTGCGGCCCAACTGGCCCTTTGGAAAGAAGCCTGCACGTTGTGCCTTTCAGCTCTAGGGCAATGTAGCACACCCAGAGCAGAAGTCCTACTTGAGCCAGATCAGGCCTGCAAAGAAACTGCGTTTCACAGGCCTTTGGAAGAGATGTTCCCGGTAGGCTGTAAGAGCACTGTCCAGAGCGAGTGATTTCTTAGCTTCCCAAAGAGCTGGAAGCAAGATGCTGTGGGGCCCAACTCGCCCTTTGGAAAGAAGCCTGCACGTTTTGCCTTTCAGCTCTAAGGCAAAGTAGCACACCCAGAGCAGAAGTCCTACTTCAGCCGGATCAGGCCTGCAAAGAAACTGCGTTTGACAGGCCTTTGGAAGAGATGTTCCCGGTAGGCTGTAAGAGCACTGTGCAGAGCGAGTTGTTTCTTAGCTTCCCAAAGAGCTGGAAGCAAGATGCTGTGGGGCCCAACTCGCCCTTTGGAAAGAAGCCTGCACGTTGTGCCTTTCAGCTCTAGGGCAATGTAGCACACCCAGAGCAGAAGTCCTACTTCAGCCAGATCAGGCCTGCAAAGAAACTGCGTTTCACAGGCCTTTGGAAGAGATGTTCCCGGTAGGCTGTAAGAGCACTGTCCAGAGCGAGTGGTTTCTTAGCTTCCCAAAGAGCTGGAAGCAAGATGCTGTGGGGCCCAACTCGCCCTTTGGAAAGAAGCCTGCACGTTGTGCCTTTCAGCTCTAGAGCAAAGAAGCACACCCAGAGCAGAAGTCCTACTTCAGCCAGATCAGGCCTGCAAAGAAACTGCGTTTGACAGGCCTTTGGAAGAGATGTTCCCGGTAGGCTGTAAGAGCACTGTGCAGAGCGAGTTGTTTCTTAGCTTCCCAAAGAGCTGGAAGCAAGATGCTGTGCGGCCCAACTCGCCCTTTGGAAAGAAGCCTTCACGCTGTGCCTTTCAGCTCTAGGGCAAAGTAGCACACCCAGAGCAGAAGTCCTACTTGAGCCAGATCAGGCCTGCAAAGAAACTGCGTTTGACAGGCCTTTGGAAGAGATGTTCCCGGTAGGCTGTAAGAGCACTGTGCAGAGCGAGTTGTTTCTTAGCTTCCCAAAGAGCTGGAAGCAAGATGCTGTGGGGCCCAACTCGCCCTTTGGAAAGAAGCCTGCACGTTGTGCCTTTCAGCTCTAGGGCAAAGTAGCACACCCAGAGCAGAAGTCCTACTTCAGCCAGATCAGGCCTGCAAAGAAACTGCGTTTCACAGGCCTTTGGAAGAGATGTTCCCGGTAGGCTGTAAGAGCACTGTGCAGAGCGAGTTGTTTCTTAGCTTCCCAAAGAGCTGGAAGCAAGATGCTGTGGGGCCCAACTCGCCCTTTGGAAAGAAGCCTGCACGTTGTGCCTTTCAGCTCTAGGGCAAAGTAGCACACCCAGAGCAGAAGTCCTACTTCAGCCAGATCAGGACTGCAAAGAAACTGCGTTTCACAGGCCTTTGGAAGAGATGTTCCCGGTAGGCTGTAAGAGCACTGTGCTGAGCGAGTGGTTTCTTAGGTTCCCAAAGAGCTGGAAGCAAGATGCTGTGGGGCCCAACTGGCCCTTTGGAAAGAAGCCTGCACGTTGTGCCTTTCAGCTCTAGGGCAAAGTAGCACACCCAGAGCAGAAGTCCTACTTCAGCCAGATCAGGCCTGCAAAGAAACTGCGTTTCACAGGCCTTTGGAAGAGATGTTCCCGGTAGCCTGTAAGAGCACTGTGCAGAGCGAGTTGTTTCTTAGCTTCCCAAAGAGCTGGAAGCAAGATGCTGTGGGGCCCAACTGGCCCTTTGGAAAGAAGCCTGCACGTTGTGCCTTTCAGCTCTAGGGCAAAGTAGCACACCCAGAGCAGAAGTCCTACTTCAGCCAGATCAGGCCTGCAAAGAAACTGCGTTTCACAGGCCTTTGGAAGAGATGTTCCCGGTAGGCTGTAAGAGCACTGTGCAGAGCGAGTTGTTTCTTAGCTTCCCAAAGAGCTGGAAGCAAGATGCTGTGGGGCCCAACTCGCCCTTTGGAAAGAAGCCTGCACGTTGTGCCTTTCAGCTCTAGGGCAATGTAGCACACCCAGAGCAGAAGTCCTACTTCAGCCAGATCAGGCCTGCAAAGAAACTGCGTTTCACAGGCCTTTGGAAGAGATATTCCCGGTAGGCTGTAAGAGCACTGTCCAGAGCGAGTGGTTTCTTAGCTTCCCAAAGAGCTGGAAGCAAGATGCTGTGGGGCCCAACTCGCCCTTTGGAAAGAAGCCTGCACGTTGTGCCTTTCAGCTCTAGAGCAAAGAAGCACACCCAGAGCAGAAGTACTACTTCAGCCAGATCAGGCCTGCAAAGAAACTGCGTTTGACAGGCCTTTGGAAGAGATGTTCCCGGTAGGCTGTAAGAGCACTGTGCAGAGCGAGTTGTTTCTTAGCTTCCCAAAGAGCTGGAAGCAAGATGCTGTGCGGCCCAACTCGCCCTTTGGAAAGAAGCCTTCACGCTGTGCCTTTCAGCTCTAGGGCAAAGTAGCACACCCAGAGCAGAAGTCCTACTTAAGCCAGATCAGGCCTGCAAAGAAACTGCGTTTGACAGGCCTTTGGAAGAGATGTTCCCGGTAGGCTGTAAGAGCACTGTGCAGAGCGAGTTGTTTCTTAGCTTCCCAAAGAGCTGGAAGCAAGATGCTGTGGGGCCCAACTCGCCCTTTGGAAAGAAGCCTGCACGTTGTGCCTTTCAGCTCTAGGGCAAAGTAGCACACCCAGAGCAGAAGTCCTACTTCAGCCAGATCAGGCCTGCAAAGAAACTGCGTTTCACAGGCCTTTGGAAGAGATGTTCCCGGTAGGCTGTAAGAGCACTGTGCAGAGCGAGTTGTTTCTTAGCTTCCCAAAGAGCTGGAAGCAAGATGCTGTGGGGCCCAACTCGCCCTTTGGAAAGAAGCCTGCACGTTGTGCCTTTCAGCTCTAGGGCAAAGTAGCACACCCAGAGCAGAAGTCCTACTTCAGCCAGATCAGGACTGCAAAGAAACTGCGTTTCACAGGCCTTTGGAAGAGATGTTCCCGGTAGGCTGTAAGAGCACTGTGCTGAGCGAGTAGTTTCTTAGGTTCCCAAAGAGCTGGAAGCAAGATGCTGTGGGGCCCAACTGGCCCTTTGGAAAGAAGCCTGCACGTTGTGCCTTTCAGCTCTAGGGCAAAGTAGCACACCCAGAGCAGAAGTCCTACTTCAGCCAGATCAGGCCTGCAAAGAAACTGCGTTTCACAGGCCTTTGGAAGAGATGTTCCCGGTAGGCTGTAAGAGCACTGTGCAGAGGGAGTGGTTTCTTAGCTTCCCAAAGAGCTGGAAGCAAGATGCTGTGGGGCCCAACTCGCCCTTTGGAAAGAAGCCTGCACGTTGTGCCTTTCAGCTCTAGGGCAAAGTAGCACACCCAGAGCAGAAGTCCTACTTCAGCCAGATCAGGCCTGCAAAGAAACTGCGTTTCACAGGCCTTTGGAAGAGATGTTCCCGGTAGGCTGTAAGAGCACTGTGCAGAGCGAGTTGTTTCTTAGCTTCCCAAAGAGCTGGAAGCAAGATGCTGTGGGGCCCAACTCGCCCTTTGGAAAGAAGCCTGCACGTTGTGCCTTTCAGCTCTAGGGCAAAGTAGCACACCCAGAGCAGAAGTCCTACTTCAGCCAGATCAGGCCTGCAAAGAAACTGCGTTTGACAGGCCTTTGGAAGAGATGTTCCCGGTAGGCTTTAAGAGCACTGTGCAGAGCGAGTTGTTTCTTAGCTTCCCAAAGAGCTGGAAGCAAGATGCTGTGGGGCCCAACTGGCCCTTTGGAAAGAAGCCTGCACATTGTGCCTTTCAGCTCTAGGGCAATGTAGCACACCCAGAGCAGAAGTCCTACTTGAGCCAGATCAGGCCTGCAAAGAAACTGCGTTTCATAGGCCTTTGGAAGAGATGTTCCCGGTAGGCTGTAAGAGCACTGTCCAGAGCGAGTGGTTTCTTAGCTTCCCAAAGAGCTGGAAGCAAGATGCTGTGGGGCCCAACTCGCCCTTTGGAAAGAAGCCTGCACGTTTTGCCTTTAAGCTCTAAGGCAAAGTAGCACACCCAGAGCAGAAGTCCTACTTCAGCCGGATCAGGCCTGCAAAGAAACTGCGTTTGACAGGCCTTTGGAAGAGATGTTCCCGGTAGGCTGTAAGAGCACTGTGCAGAGCGAGTTGTTTCTTAGCTTCCCAAAGAGCTGGAAGCAAGATGCTGTGGGGCCCAACTCGCCCTTTGGAAAGAAGCCTGCACGTTGTGCCTTTCAGCTCTAGGGCAATGTAGCACACCCAGAGCAGAAGTCCTACTTGAGCCAGATCAGGCCTGCAAAGAAACTGCGTTTCACAGGCCTTTGGAAGAGATGTTCCCGGTAGGCTGTAAGAGCACTGTGCAGAGCGAGTGGTTTCTTAGCTTCCCAAAGAGCTGGAAGCAAGATGCTGTGGGGCCCAACTCGCCCTTTGGAAAGAAGCCTGCACGTTGTGCCTTTCAGCTCTAGGGCAAAGTAGCACACCCAGAGCAGAAGTCCTACTTCAGCCAGATCAGGCCTGCAAAGAAACTGCGTTTCACAGGCCTTTGGAAGAGATGTTCCCGGTAGGCTGTAAGAGCACTGTGCAGAGCGAGTTGTTTCTTAGCTTCCCAAGAGCTGGAAGCAAGATGCTGTGGGGCCCAACTCGCCCTTTGGAAAGAAGCCTGCACGTTGTGCCTTTCAGCTCTAGGGCAAAGTAGCACACCCAGAGCAGAAGTCCTACTTCAGCCAGATCAGGCCTGCAAAGAAACTGCGTTTCACAGGCCTTTGGAAGAGATGTTCCCGGTAGGCTGTAAGAGCACTGTGCAGAGCGAGTTGTTTCTTAGCTTCCCAAAGAGCTGGAAGCAAGATGCTGTGGGGCCCAACTGGCCCTTTGGAAAGAAGCCTGCACGTTGTGCCTTTCAGCTCTAAGACAATGTAGCACACCCAGAGCAGAAGTCCTACTTCAGCCAGATCAGGCCTGCAAAGAAACTGCGTTTCAGAGGCCTTTGGAAGAGATGTTCCCGGTAGGCTGTAAGAGCACTGTGCAGAGCGAGTGGTTTCTTAGCTTCCCAAAGAGCTGGAAGCAAGATGCTGTGGGGCCCAACTCGCCCTTTGGAAAGAAGCCTGCACGTTGTGCCTTACAGCTCTAGGGCAAAGCAGCACACCCAGAGCAGAAGTCCTACTTCAGCCAGATCAGGCCTGCAAAGAAACTGCGTTTCACAGGCCTTTGGAAGAGATGTTCCCGGTAGGCTGTAAGAGCACTGTGCAGAGAGAGTGGTTTCTTAGCTTCCCAAAGAGCTGGAAGCAAGATGCTGTGGGGCCCAACTCGCCCTTTGGAAAGAAGCCTGCACGTTGTGCCTTTCAGCTCTAGGGCAAAGTAGCACACCCAGAGCAGAAGTCCTACTTCAGCCAGATCAGGCCTGCAAAGAAACTGCGTTTCACAGGCCTTTGGAAGAGATGTTCCCGGTAGGCTGTAAGAGCACTGTGCAGAGCGAGTGGTTTCTTAGCTTCCCAAAGAGCTGGAAGCAAGATGCTGTGGGGCCCAACTCGCCCTTTGGAAAGAAGCCTGCACGTTGTGCCTTTCAGCTCTAGGGCAATGTAGCACACCCAGAGCAGAAGTCCTACTTCAGCCAGATCAGGCCTGCAAAGAAACTGCGTTTCACAGGCCTTTGGAAGAGATGTTCCCGGTAGGCTGTAAGAGCACTGTGCAGAGCGAGTGGTTTCTTAGCTTCCCAAAGAGCTGGAAGCAAGATGCTGTGGGGCCCAACTCGCCCTTTGGAAAGAAGCCTGCACGTTGTGCCTTTCAGCTCTAGGGCAAAGTAGCACACCCAGAGCAGAAGTCCTACTTCAGCCAGATCAGGCCTGCGAAGAAACTGCGTTTCACAGGCCTTTGGAAGAGATGTTCCCACTAGGCTGTAAGAGCACTGTGCAGAGCGAGTTGTTTCTTAGCTTCCCAAAGAGCTGGAAGCAAGATGGTGTGGGGCCCAACTCGCCCTTTGGAAAGAAGCCTGCACGTTGTGCCTTTCAGCTCTGGGCAAAGTAGCACACCCAGAGCAGAAGTCCTACTTCAGCCAGATCAGGCCTGCAAAGAAACTGCGTTTCACAGGCCTTTGGAAGAGATGTTCCCGGTAGGCTGTAAGAGCACTGTGCAGAGCGAGTGTTTTCTTAGCTTCCCAAAGAGCTGGAAGCAAGATGCTGTGGGGCCCAACTCGCCCTTTGGAAAGAAGCCTGCACGTTGTGCCTTTCAGCTCTAGGGCAATGTAGCACACCCAGAGCAGAAGTCCTACTTCTTCCAGATCAGGCCTGCAAAGAAACTGCGTTTCACAGGCCTTTGGAAGAGATGTTCCCGGTAGGCTGTAAGAGCACTGTCCAGAGCGAGTTGTTTCTTAGCTTCCCAAAGAGCTGGAAGCAAGATGCTGTGGGGCCCAACTCGCCATTTGGAAAGAAGCCTGCACGTTGTGACTTTCAGCTCTAGGGCAAAGCAGCACACCCAGAGCAGAAGTCCTACTTGAGCCAGATCAGGCCTGCAAAGAAACTGCGTTTCACAGGCCTTTGGAAGAGATGTTCCCGGTAGGCTGTAAGAGCACTGTGCAGAGCGAGTGGTTTCTTAGCTTCCCAAAGAGCTGGAAGCAAGATGCTGTGGGGCCCAACTCGCCCTTTGGAAAGAAGCCTGCACGTTGTGCCTTACAGCTCTAGGGCAAAGTAGCACACCCAGAGCAGAAGTCCTACTTCAGCCAGATCAGGCCTGCAAAGAAACTGCGTTTCACAGGCCTTTGGAAGAGATGTTCCCGGTAGGCTGTAAGAGCACTGTGCAGAGAGAGTGGTTTCTTAGCTTCCCAAAGAGCTGGAAGCAAGATGCTGTGGGGCCCAACTCGCCCTTTGGAAAGAAGCCTGCGCGTTGTGCCTTTCAGCTCTAGGGCAAAGTAGCACACCCAGAGCAGAAGTCCTACTTCAGCCAGATCAGGCCTGCAAAGAAACTGCGTTTCACAGGCCTTTGGAAGAGATGTTCCCGGTAGGCTGTAAGAGCACTGTGCAGAGCGAGTGGTTTCTTAGCTTCCCAAAGAGCTGGAAGCAAGATGCTGTGGGGCCCAACTCGCCCTTTGGAAAGAAGCCTGCACGTTGTGCCTTTCAGCTCTAGGGCAATGTAGCACACCCAGAGCAGAAGTCCTACTTCAGCCAGATCAGGCCTGCAAAGAAACTGCGTTTCACAGGGCTTTGGAAGAGATGTTCCCGGTAGGCTGTAAGAGCACTGTGCAGAGCGAGTTGTTTCTTAGCTTCCCAAAGAGCTGGAAGCAAGATGCTGTGGGGCCCAACTCGCCCTTTGGAAAGAAGCCTGCACGTTGTGCCTTTCAGCTCTAGGGCCAAGTAGCACTCCCAGAGCAGAAGTCCTACTTCAGCCAGATCAGGCCTGCAAAGAAACTGCATTTCACAGGCCTTTGGAAGAGATGTTCCCGGTAGGCTGTAAGAGCAGTGTGCAGAGCGAGTGGTTTCTTAGCTTCCCAAAGAGCTGGAAGCAAGATGCTGTGGGGCCCAACTGGCCCTTTGGAAAGAAGCCTGCACGTTGTGCCTTTCAGCTCTAGGGCAATGTAGAACACCCAGAGCAGAAGTCCTACTTGAGCCAGATCAGGCCTGCAAAGAAACTGCGTTTCACAGGCCTTTGGAAGAGATGTTCCCGGTAGGCTGTAAGAGCACTGTCCAGAGCGAGTGGTTTCTTAGCTTCCCAAAGAGCTGGAAGCAAGATGCTGTGGGGCCCAACTCGCCCTTTGGAAAGAAGCCTGCACGTTGTGCCTTTCACCTCTAGAGCAAAGTAGCACACCCAGAGCAGAAGTCCTACTTCAGCCGGATCAGGCCTGCAAAGAAACTGCGTTTGACAGGCCTTTGGAAGAGATGTTCCCGGTAGGCTGCAAGAGCACTGTGCAGAGCGAGTTGTTTCTTAGCTTCCCAAAGAGCTGGAAGCAAGATGCTGTGGGGCCCAACTCGCCCTTTGGAAATAAGCCTGCACGTTGTGCCTTTCAGCTCTAGGGCAAAGTAGCACACCCAGAGCAGAAGTCCTACTTCTTCCAGATCAGGCCTGCAAAGAAACTGCGTTTCACAGGCCTTTGGAAGAGATGTTCCCGGTAGGCTGTAAGAGCACTGTGCAGAGCGAGTTGTTTCTTAGCTTCCCAAAGAGCTGGAAGCAAGATGCTGTGGGGCCCAACTCGCCATTTGGAAAGAAGCCTGCACGTTGTGACTTTCAGCTCTAGGGCAAAGCAGCACACCCAGAGCAGAAGTCCTACTTGAGCCAGATCAGGCCTGCAAAGAAACTGCGTTTCACAGGCCTTTGGAAGAGATGTTCCCGGTAGGCTGTAAGAGCACTGTGCAGAGCGAGTGGTTTCTTAGCTTCCCAAAGAGCTGGAAGCAAGATGCTGTGGGGCCCAACTCGCCCTTTGGAAAGAAGCCTGCACGTTGTGCCTTACAGCTCTAGGGCAAAGCAGCACACCCAGAGCAGAAGTCCTACTTCAGCCAGATCAGGCCTGCAAAGAAACTGCGTTTCACAGGCCTTTGGAAGAGATGTTCCCGGTAGGCTGTAAGAGCACTGTGCAGAGAGAGTGGTTTCTTAGCTTCCCAAAGAGCTGGAAGGAAGATGCTGTGGGGCCCAACTCGCCCTTTGGAAAGAAGCCTGCACGTTGTGCCTTTCAGCTCTAGGGCAAAGTAGCACACCCAGAGCAGAAGTCCTACTTCAGCCAGATCAGGCCTGCAAAGAAACTGCGTTTCACAGGCCTTTGGAAGAGATGTTCCCGGTAGGCTGTAAGAGCACTGTGCAGAGCGAGTGGTTTCTTAGCTTCCCAAAGAGCTGGAAGCAAGATGGTGTGGGGCCCAACTCGCCCTTTGGAAAGAAGCCTGCACGTTGTGCCTTTCAGCTCTAGGGCAATGTAGCACACCCAGAGCAGAAGTCCTACTTTAGCCAGATCAGGCCTGCAAAGAAACTGCGTTTCACAGGCCTTTGGAAGAGATGTTCCCAGTAGGCTGTAAGAGCACTGTGCAGAGCGAGTTGTTTCTTAGCTTCCCAAAGAGCTGGAAGCAAGATGCTGTGGGGCCCAACTCGCCCTTTGGAAAGAAGCCTGCACGTTGTGCCTTTCAGCTCTATGGCAAAGTAGCACACCCAGAGCAGAAGTCCTACTTCAGCCAGATCAGGCCTGCAAAGAAACTGCGTTTCACAGGCCTTTGGAAGAGATGTTCCCGGTAGGCTGTAAGAGCACTGTGCAGAGCGAGTGGTTTCTTAGCTTCCCAAAGAGCTGGAAGCAAGATGCTGTGGGGCCCAACTCGCCCGTTGGAAAGAAGCCTGCACGTTGTGCCTTTCAGCTCTAGGGCAAAGTAGCACACCCAGAGCAGAAGTCCTACTTCAGCCAGATCAGGCCTGCGAAGAAACTGCGTTTCACAGGCCTTTGGAAGAGATGTTCCCACTAGGCTGTAAGAGCACTGTGCAGAGCGAGTTGTTTCTTAGCTTCCCAAAGAGCTGGAAGCAAGATGGTGTGGGGCCCAACTCGCCCTTTGGAAAGAAGCCTGCACGTTGTGCCTTTCAGCTCTGGGCAAAGTAGCACACCCAGAGCAGAAGTCCTACTTCAGCCAGATCAGGCCTGCAAAGAAACTGCGTTTCACAGGCCTTTGGAAGAGATGTTCCCGGTAGGCTGTAAGAGCACTGTGCAGAGCGAGTGGTTTCTTAGCTTCCCAAAGAGCTGGAAGCAAGATGCTGTGGGGCCCAACTGGCCCTTTGGAAAGAAGCCTGCACGTTGTGCCTTTCAGCTCTAGGGCAATGTAGAACACCCAGAGCAGAAGTCCTACTTGAGCCAGATCAGGCCTGCAAAGAAACTGCCTTCACAGGCCTTTGGAAGAGATGTTCCCGGTAGGCTGTAAGAGCACTGTCCAGAGCGAGTGGTTTCTTAGCTTCCCAAAGAGCTGGAAGCAAGATGCTGTGGGGCCCAACTCGCCCTTTGGAAAGAAGCCTGCACGTTGTGCCTTTCACCTCTAGAGCAAAGTAGCACACCCAGAGCAGAAGTCCTACTTCAGCCGGAACAGGCCTGCAAAGAAACTGCGTTTGACAGGCCTTTGGAAGAGATGTTCCCGGTAGGCTGCAAGAGCACTGTGCAGAGCGAGTTGTTTCTTAGCTTCCCAAAGAGCTGGAAGCAAGATGCTGTGGGGCCCAACTCGCCCTTTGGAAATAAGCCTGCACGTTGTGCCTTTCAGCTCTAGGGCAAAGCAGCACACCCAGAGCAGAAGTCCTACTTGAGCCAGATCAGGCCTGCAAAGAAACTGCGTTTCACAGGCCTTTGGAAGAGATGTTCCCGGTAGGCTGTAAGAGCACTGTGCAGAGCGAGTGGTTTCTTAGCTTCCCAAAGAGCTGGAAGCAAGATGCTGTGGGGCCCAACTCGCCCTTTGGAAAGAAGCCTGCACGTTGTGCCTTACAGCTCTAGGGCAAAGCAGCACACCCAGAGCAGAAGTCCTACTTCAGCCAGATCAGGCCTGCAAAGAAACTGCGTTTCACAGGCCTTTGGAAGAGATGTTCCCGGTAGGCTGTAAGAGCACTGTGCAGAGAGAGTGGTTTCTTAGCTTCCCAAAGAGCTGGAAGCAAGATGCTGTGGGGCCCAACTCGCCCTTTGGAAAGAAGCCTGCACGTTGTGCCTTTCAGCTCTAGGGCAAAGTAGCACACCCAGAGCAGAAGTCCTACTTCAGCCAGATCAGGCCTGCAAAGAAACTGCGTTTCACAGGCCTTTGGAAGAGATGTTCCCGGTAGGCTGTAAGAGCACTGTGCAGAGCGAGTGGTTTCTTAGCTTCCCAAAGAGCTGGAAGCAAGATGGTGTGGGGCCCAACTCGCCCTTTGGAAAGAAGCCTGCACGTTGTGCCTTTCAGCTCTAGGGCAATGTAGCACACCCAGAGCAGAAGTCCTACTTTAGCCAGATCAGGCCTGCAAAGAAACTGCGTTTCACAGGCCTTTGGAAGAGATGTTCCCAGTAGGCTGTAAGAGCACTGTGCAGAGCGAGTTGTTTCTTAGCTTCCCAAAGAGCTGGAAGCAAGATGCTGTGGGGCCCAACTCGCCCTTTGGAAAGAAGCCTGCACGTTGTGCCTTTCAGCTCTATGGCAAAGTAGCACACCCAGAGCAGAAGTCCTACTTCAGCCAGATCAGGCCTGCAAAGAAACTGCGTTTCACAGGCCTTTGGAAGAGATGTTCCCGGTAGGCTGTAAGAGCACTGTGCAGAGCGAGTGGTTTCTTAGCTTCCCAAAGAGCTGGAAGCAAGATGCTGTGGGGCCCAACTCGCCCGTTGGAAAGAAGCCTGCACGTTGTGCCTTTCAGCTCTAGGGCAAAGTAGCACACCCAGAGCAGAAGTCCTACTTCAGCCAGATCAGGCCTGCGAAGAAACTGCGTTTCACAGGCCTTTGGAAGAGATGTTCCCACTAGGCTGTAAGAGCACTGTGCAGAGCGAGTTGTTTCTTAGCTTCCCAAAGAGCTGGAAGCAAGATGGTGTGGGGCCCAACTCGCCCTTTGGAAAGAAGCCTGCACGTTGTGCCTTTCAGCTCTGGGCAAAGTAGCACACCCAGAGCAGAAGTCCTACTTCAGCCAGATCAGGCCTGCAAAGAAACTGCGTTTCACAGGCCTTTGGAAGAGATGTTCCCGGTAGGCTGTAAGAGCACTGTGCAGAGCGAGTGGTTTCTTAGCTTCCCAAAGAGCTGGAAGCAAGATGCTGTGGGGCCCAACTGGCCCTTTGGAAAGAAGCCTGCACGTTGTGCCTTTCAGCTCTAGGGCAATGTAGAACACCCAGAGCAGAAGTCCTACTTGAGCCAGATCAGGCCTGCAAAGAAACTGCCTTCACAGGCCTTTGGAAGAGATGTTCCCGGTAGGCTGTAAGAGCACTGTCCAGAGCGAGTGGTTTCTTAGCTTCCCAAAGAGCTGGAAGCAAGATGCTGTGGGGCCCAACTCGCCCTTTGGAAAGAAGCCTGCACGTTGTGCCTTTCACCTCTAGAGCAAAGTAGCACACCCAGAGCAGAAGTCCTACTTCAGCCGGATCAGGCCTGCAAAGAAACTGCGTTTGACAGGCCTTTGGAAGAGATGTTCCCGGTAGGCTGCAAGAGCACTGTGCAGAGCGAGTTGTTTCTTAGCTTCCCAAAGAGCTGGAAGCAAGATGCTGTGGGGCCCAACTCGCCCTTTGGAAATAAGCCTGCACGTTGTGCCTTTCAGCTCTAGGGCAAAGTAGCACACCCAGAGCAGAAGTCCTACTTCAGCCAGATCAGGCCTGCAAAGAAACTGCGTTTCACAGGCCTTTGGAAGAGATGTTCCCGGTAGGCTGTAAGAGCACTGTGCAGAGCGAGTGGTTTCTTAGCTTCCCAAAGAGCTGGAAGCAAGATGCTGTGGGGCCCAACTCGCCCTTTGGAAAGAAGCCTGCACGTTGTGCCTTTCAGCTCTAGGGCAAAGTAGCACACCCAGAGCAGAAGTGCTACTTCAGCCAGATCAGGCCTGCAAAGAAACTGTGTTTCACAGGCCTTTGGAAGAGATGTTCCCGGTAGGCTGTAAGAGCACTGTGCAGAGCGAGTTGTTTCTTAGCTTCCCAAAGAGCTGGAAGCAAGATGCTGTGGGGCCCAACTCGCCCTTTGGAAAGAAGCCTGCACGCTGTGCCTTTCAGCTCTAGGGCAAAGTAGCACACCCAGAGCAGAAGTCCTACTTAAGCCAGATCAGGCCTGCAAAGAAACTGCGTTTCACAGGCCTTTGGAAGAGATGTTCCCGGTAGGCTGTAAGAGCACTGTGCAGAGCGAGTTGTTTCTTAGCTTCCCAAAGAGCTGGAAGCAAGATTCTGTGGGGCCCAACTGGCCCTTTGGAAAGAAGCCTGCACGTTGTGCCTTTCAGCTCTAGGGCAATGTAGCACACCCAGAGCAGAAGTCCTACTTGAGCCAGATCAGGCCTGCAAAGAAACTGCGTTTCACAGGCCTTTGGAAGAGATGTTCCCGGTAGGCTGTAAGAGCACTGTCCAGAGCGAGTGGTTTCTTAGCTTCCCAAAGAGCTGGAAGCAAGATGCTGTGGGGCCCAACTGGCCCTTTGGAAAGAAGCCTGCACGTTGTGCCTTTCAGCTCTAGAGCAAAGTAGCACACCCAGAGCAGAAGTCCTACTTCAGCCGGATCAGGCCTGCAAAGAAACTGCGTTTGACAGGCCTTTGGAAGAGATGTTCCCGGTAGGCTGTAAGAGCACTGTGCAGAGCGAGTTGTTTCTTAGCTTCCCAAAGAGCTGGAAGCAAGATGCTGTGGGGCCCAACTCGCCCTTTGGAAATAAGCCTGCACGTTGTGCCTTTCAGCTATAGGGCAAAGTAGCACACCCAGAGCAGAAGTCCTACTTCAGCCAGATCAGGCCTGCAAAGAAACTGCGTTTCACAGGCCTTTGGAAGAGATGTTCCGGTAGGCTGTAAGAGCACTGTGCAGAGCGAGTTGTTTCTTAGCTTCCCAAAGAGCTGGAAGCAAGATGCTGTGGGGCCCAACTCGCCCTTTGGAAAGAAGCCTGCACGTTGTGCCTTTCAGCTCTAGGGCAAAGTAGCACACCCAGAGCAGAAGTGCTACTTCAGCCAGATCAGGCCTGCAAAGAAACTGTGTTTCACAGGCCTTTGGAAGAGATGTTCCCGGTAGGCTGTAAGAGCACTGTGCAGAGCGAGTTGTTTCTTAGCTTCCCAAAGAGCTGGAAGCAAGATGCTGTGGGGCCCAACTCGCCCTTTGGAAAGAAGCCTGCACGCTGTGCCGTTCAGCTCTAGGGCAAAGTAGCACACCCAGAGCAGAAGTCCTACTTCAGCCAGATCAGGCCTGCAAAGAAACTGCGTTTCACAGGCCTTTGGAAGAGATGTTCCCGGTAGGCTGTAAGAGCACTGTGCAGAGCGAGTGGTTTCTTAGCTTCCCAAAGAGCTGGAAGCAAGATGCTGTGGGGCCCAACTGGCCCTTTGGAAAGAAGCCTGCACGTTGTGCCTTTCAGCTCTAGGGCAATGTAGAACACCCAGAGCAGAAGTCCTACTTGAGCCAGATCAGGCCTGCAAAGAAACTGCCTTCACAGGCCTTTGGAAGAGATGTTCCCGGTAGGCTGTAAGAGCACTGTCCAGAGCGAGTGGTTTCTTAGCTTCCCAAAGAGCTGGAAGCAAGATGCTGTGGGGCCCAACTCGCCCTTTGGAAAGAAGCCTGCACGTTGTGCCTTTCACCTCTAGAGCAAAGTAGCACACCCAGAGCAGAAGTCCTACTTCAGCCGGATCAGGCCTGCAAAGAAACTGCGTTTGACAGGCCTTTGGAAGAGATGTTCCCGGTAGGCTGCAAGAGCACTGTGCAGAGCGAGTTGTTTCTTAGCTTCCCAAAGAGCTGGAAGCAAGATGCTGTGGGGCCCAACTCGCCCTTTGGAAATAAGCCTGCACGTTGTGCCTTTCAGCTCTAGGGCAAAGTAGCACACCCAGAGCAGAAGTCCTACTTCAGCCAGATCAGGCCTGCAAAGAAACTGCGTTTCACAGGCCTTTGGAAGAGATGTTCCCGGTAGGCTGTAAGAGCACTGTGCAGAGCGAGTGGTTTCTTAGCTTCCCAAAGAGCTGGAAGCAAGATGCTGTGGGGCCCAACTCGCCCTTTGGAAAGAAGCCTGCACGTTGTGCCTTTCAGCTCTAGGGCAAAGTAGCACACCCAGAGCAGAAGTGCTACTTCAGCCAGATCAGGCCTGCAAAGAAACTGTGTTTCACAGGCCTTTGGAAGAGATGTTCCCGGTAGGCTGTAAGAGCACTGTGCAGAGCGAGTTGTTTCTTAGCTTCCCAAAGAGCTGGAAGCAAGATGCTGTGGGGCCCAACTCGCCCTTTGGAAAGAAGCCTGCACGCTGTGCCTTTCAGCTCTAGGGCAAAGTAGCACACCCAGAGCAGAAGTCCTACTTAAGCCAGATCAGGCCTGCAAAGAAACTGCGTTTCACAGGCCTTTGGAAGAGATGTTCCCGGTAGGCTGTAAGAGCACTGTGCAGAGCGAGTTGTTTCTTAGCTTCCCAAAGAGCTGGAAGCAAGATTCTGTGGGGCCCAACTGGCCCTTTGGAAAGAAGCCTGCACGTTGTGCCTTTCAGCTCTAGGGCAATGTAGCACACCCAGAGCAGAAGTCCTACTTGAGCCAGATCAGGCCTGCAAAGAAACTGCGTTTCACAGGCCTTTGGAAGAGATGTTCCCGGTAGGCTGTAAGAGCACTGTCCAGAGCGAGTGGTTTCTTAGCTTCCCAAAGAGCTGGAAGCAAGATGCTGTGGGGCCCAACTGGCCCTTTGGAAAGAAGCCTGCACGTTGTGCCTTTCAGCTCTAGAGCAAAGTAGCACACCCAGAGCAGAAGTCCTACTTCAGCCGGATCAGGCCTGCAAAGAAACTGCGTTTGACAGGCCTTTGGAAGAGATGTTCCCGGTAGGCTGTAAGAGCACTGTGCAGAGCGAGTTGTTTCTTAGCTTCCCAAAGAGCTGGAAGCAAGATGCTGTGGGGCCCAACTCGCCCTTTGGAAATAAGCCTGCACGTTGTGCCTTTCAGCTATAGGGCAAAGTAGCACACCCAGAGCAGAAGTCCTACTTCAGCCAGATCAGGCCTGCAAAGAAACTGCGTTTCACAGGCCTTTGGAAGAGATGTTCCGGTAGGCTGTAAGAGCACTGTGCAGAGCGAGTTGTTTCTTAGCTTCCCAAAGAGCTGGAAGCAAGATGCTGTGGGGCCCAACTCGCCCTTTGGAAAGAAGCCTGCACGTTGTGCCTTTCAGCTCTAGGGCAAAGTAGCACACAAAGAGCAGAAGTGCTACTTCAGCCAGATCAGGCCTGCAAAGAAACTGTGTTTCACAGGCCTTTGGAAGAGATGTTCCCGGTAGGCTGTAAGAGCACTGTGCAGAGCGAGTTGTTTCTTAGCTTCCCAAAGAGCTGGAAGCAAGATGCTGTGGGGCCCAACTCGCCCTTTGGAAAGAAGCCTGCACGCTGTGCCGTTCAGCTCTAGGGCAAAGTAGCACACCCAGAGCAGAAGTCCTACTTCAGCCAGATCAGGCCTGCAAAGAAACTGCGTTTCACAGGCCTTTGGAAGAGATGTTCCCGGTAGGCTGTAAGAGAACTGTGCAGAGCGAGTGGTTTCTTAACTTCCCAAAGAGCTGGAAGCAAGATGCTGTGGGGCCCAACTCGCCCTTTGGAAAGAAGCCTGCACGTTGTGCCTTTCAGCTGTAGGGCAAAGTAGCACACCCAGAGCAGAAGTCCTACTTCAGCCAGATAAGGCATGCAAAGAAACTGCGTTTCACAGGCCTTTGGAAGAGATGTTCCCGGTAGGCTGTAAGAGCACTGTGCAGAGCGAGTGGTTTCTTAGCTTCCCAAAGAGCTGGAAGCAAGATGCTGTGGGGCCCAACTCGCCCTTTGGAAAGAAGCCTGCACGTTGTGCCTTTCAGCTCTAGGGCAAAGTAGCACACCCAGAGCAGAAGTCCTACTTCAGCCAGATCAGGCCTGCAAAGAAACTGCGTTTCACAGGCCTTTGGAAGAGATGTTCCCGGTAGGCTGTAAGAGCACTGTGCAGAGCGAGATGTTTCTCAGCTTCCCAAAGAGCTGGAAGCAAGATGCTGTGGGGCCCAACTCGCCCTTTGGAAAGCAGCCTGCACGTTGTGCCTTTCAGCTCTAGGGCAAAGTAGCACACCCAGAGCAGAAGTCCTACTTCAGCCAGATCAGGCCTGCAAAGACACTGCGTTTCACAGGCCTTTGGAAGAGATGTTCCCGGTAGGCTGTAAGAGCACTGTGCAGAGCGAGTGGTTTCTCACCTTCCCAAAGAGCTGGAAGCAAGATGCTGTGGGGCCCAACTGGCCCTTTGGAAAGAAGCCTGCACGTTGTGCCTTTCAGCTCTAAGGCAATGTAGCACACCCAGAGCAGAAGTCCTACTTCAGCCAGATCAGGCCTGCAAAGAAACTGCGTTTCAGAGGCCTTTGGATGAGATGTTCCCACTAGGCTGTAAGAGCACTGTGCAGAGCGAGTTGTTTCTTAGCTTCCCAAAGAGCTGGAAGCAAGATGCTGTGTGGCCCAACTCGCCCTTTGGAAAGAAGCCTGCACGTTGTGCCTTTCAGCTCTAGGGCAAAGTAGCACACCCAGAGCAGAAGTCCTACTTCAGCCAGATCAGGCCTGCAAAGAAACTGCCTTTCACAGGCCTTTGGAAGAGATGTTCCCAGTAGGCTGTAAGAGCACTGTGCAGAGCGAGTTGTTTCTTAGCTTCCCAAAGAGCTGGAAGCAAGATGCTGTGGGGCCCAACTCGCCCTTTGGAAAGAAGCCTGCACGTTGTGCCTTTCAGCTCTAGGGCAAAGTAGCACACCCAGAGCAGAAGTCCTACTTCAGCCAGATCAGGCCTGCAAAGAAACCGCGTTTCACAGGCCTTTGGAAGAGATGTTCCCGGTAGGCTGTAAGAGCACTGTGCAGAGCGAGTGGTTTCTTAGCTTCCCAAAGAGCTGGAAGCAAGATGCTGTGGGGCCCAACTCGCCCTTTGGAAAGAAGCCTGCACGTTGTGCCTTTCAGCTCTAAGGCAAAGTAGCACACCCAGAGCAGAAGTCCTACTTCAGCCAGATCAGGCCTGCAAAGAAACTGCGTTTCACAGGCCTTTGGAAGAGATGTTCCCTCTAGGCTGTAAGAGCACTGTGCAGAGCGAGTTGTTTCTTAGCTTCCCAAAGAGCTGGAAGCAAGATGCTGTGGGGCCCAACTCGCCCTTTGGAAAGAAGCCTGCACGTTGTGCCTTTCAGCTCTGGGCAAAGTAGCACACCCAGAGAAGAAGTCCTACTTCAGCCAGATCAGGCCTGCAAAGAAACTGCGTTTCACAGGCCTTTGGAAGAGATGTTCCCGGTAGGCTGTAAGAGCACTGTGCAGAGCGAGTGGTTTCTTAGCTTCCCAAAGAGCTGGAAGCAAGATGCTGTGGGGCCCAACTCGCCCTTTGGAAAGAAGCCTGCACGTTGTGCCTTTCAGCTCTAGGGCAATGTAGCACACCCAGAGCAGAAGTCCTACTTCTTCCAGATCAGGCCTGCAAAGAAACTGCGTTTCACAGGCCTTTGGAAGAGATGTTCCCGGTAGGCTGTAAGAGCACTGTGCAGAGCGAGTTGTTTCTTAGCTTCCCAAAGAGCTGGAAGCAAGATGCTGTGGGGCCCAACTCGCCCTTTGGAAAGAAGCCTGCACGTTGTGCCTTTCAGCTCTAGGGCAATGTAGCACACCCAGAGCAGAAGTCCTACTTCAGCCAGATCAGGCCTGCAAAGAAACTGCATTTGACAGGCCTTTGGAAGAGATGTTCCCGGTAGGCTGTAAGAGCACTGTGCAGAGCGAGTTGTTTCTTAGCTTCCCAAAGAGCTGGAAGCAAGATGCTGTGGGGCCCAACTGGCCCTTTGGAAAGAAGCCTGCACGTTGTGCCTTTCAGCTCTATGTCATTGTAGCACACCCAGAGCAGAAGACCTACTTCAGCAAGATAAGGCCTGCAAAGAAACTGCGTTTCAGAGGCCTTTGGAAGAGATGTTCCCACTAGGCTGTAAGAGCACTGTGCAGAGCGAGTTGTTTCTTAGCTTCCCAAAGAGCTGGAAGCAAGATGCTGTGGGGCCCAACTGGCCCTTTGGAAAGAAGCCTGCACGTTGTGCCTTTCAGCTCTAAGTCATTGTAGCACACCCAGAGCAGAAGACCTACTTCAGCCAGATCAGGCCTGCAAAGAAAGTGCGTTTCAGAGGCCTTTGGAAGAGATGTTCCCACTAGGCTGTAAGAGCACTGTGCAGAGCGAGTTGTTTCTTAGCTTCCCAAAGAGCTGGAAGCAAGATGCTGTGGGGCCCAACTCGCCCTTTGGAAAGAAGCCTGCACGTTGTGCCTTTCAGCTCTAGAGCAAAGTAGCACACCCAGAGCAGAAGTGCTACTTCAGCCAGATCAGGCCTGCAAAGAAACTGTGTTTCACAGGCCTTTGGAAGAGATCTTCCCGGTAGGCTGTAAGAGCACTGTGCAGAGCGAGTTGTTTCTTAGCTTCCCAAAGAGCTGGAAGCAAGATGCTGTGGGGCCCAACTCGCCCTTTGGAAAGAAGCCTGCACGCTGTGCCTTTCAGCTCTAGGGCAAAGTAGCACACCCAGAGCAGAAGTCCTACTTCAGCCAGATCAGGCCTGCAAAGAAACTGCGTTTCACAGGCCTTTGGAAGAGATGTTCCCGGTAGGCTGTAAGAGAACTGTGCAGAGCGAGTTGTTTCTTAGCTTCCCAAAGAGCTGGAAGCAAGATGCTGTGGGGCCCAACTGGCCCTTTGGAAAGAAGCCTGCACGTTGTGCCTTTCAGCTGTAGGGCAAAGTAGCACACCCAGAGCAGAAGTCCTACTTCAGCCAGATCAGGCCTGCAAAGAAACTGCGTTTCACAGGCCTTTGGAAGAGATGTTCCCGGTAGGCTGTAAGAGCACTGTGCAGAGCGAGTGGTTTCTTAGCTTCCCAAAGAGCTGGAAGCAAGATGCTGTGGGGCCCAACTCGCCCTTTGGAAAGAAGCCTGCACGCTGTGCCTTTCAGCTCTAGGGCAAAGTAGCACACCCAGAGCAGAAGTCCTACTTCAGCCAGATCAGGCCTGCAAAGAAACTGCGTTTCACAGGCCTTTGGAAGAGATGTTCCCGCTAGGCTGTAAGAGAACTGTGCAGAGCGAGTTGTTTCTTAGCTTCCCAAAGAGCTGGAAGCAAGATGCTGTGGGGCCCAACTCGCCCTTTGGAAAGAAGCCTGCACGTTGTGCCTTTCAGCTGTAGGGCAAAGTAGCACACCCAGAGCAGAAGTCCTACTTCAGCCAGATCAGGCCTGCAAAGAAACTGCGTTTCACAGGCCTTTGGAAGAGATGTTCCCGGTAGGCTGTAAGAGCACTGTGCAGAGCGAGTGGTTTCTTAGCTTCCCAAAGAGCTGGAAGCAAGATGCTGTGGGGTCCAACTCGCCCTTTGGTAAGAAGCCTGCACGTTGTGCCTTTCAGCTCTAGGGCAAAGTAGCACACCCAGAGCAGAAGTCCTACTTCAGCCAGATCAGGCCTGCAAAGAAACTGTGTTTCACAGGCCTTTGGAAGAGATGTTCCCGGTAGGGTGTAAGAGCACTGTGCAGAGCGAGTTGTTTCTTAGCTTCCCAAAGAGCTGGAAGCAAGATGCTGTGGGGCCCAACTCGCCCTTTGGAAAGAAGCCTGCACGCTGTGCCTTTCAGCTCTAGGGCAAAGTAGCACACCCAGAGCAGAAGTCCTACTTCAGCCAGATCAGGCCTGCAAAGAAACTGCGTTTCACAGGCCTTTGGAAGAGATGTTCCCGGTAGGCTGTAAGAGCACTGTGCAGAGCGAGTGGTTTCTTAGCTTCCCAAAGAGCTGGAAGCAAGATGCTGTGGGGCCCAACTCGCCCTTTGGAAAGAAGCCTGCACGCTGTGCCTTTCAGCTCTAGGGCAAAGTAGCACACCCAGAGCAGAAGTCCTACTTCAGCCAGATCAGGCCTGCAAAGAAACTGCGTTTCACAGGCCTTTGGAAGAGATGTTCCCGGTAGGCTGTAAGAGCACTGTGCAGAGCGAGTGGTTTCTTAGCTTCCCAAAGAGCTGGAAGCAAGATGCTGTGGGGCCCAACTCGCCCTTTGGAAAGAAGCCTGCACGTTGTGCCTTTCAGCTCTATGGCAAAGTAGCACACCCAGAGCAGAAGTCCTACTTCAGCCAGATCAGGCCTGCGAAGAAACTGCGTTTCACAGGCCTTTGGAAGAGATGTTCCCTCTAGGCTGTAAGAGCACTGTGCAGAGCGAGTTGTTTCTTAGCTTCCCAAAGAGCTGGAAGCAAGATGGTGTGGGGCCCAACTCGCCCTTTGGAAAGAAGCCTGCACGTTGTGCCTTTCAGCTCTGGGCAAAGTAGCACACCCAGAGAAGAAGTCCTACTTCAGCCAGATCAGGCCTGCAAAGAAACTGCGTTTCACAGGCCTTTGGAAGAGATGTTCCCGGTAGGCTGTAAGAGCACTGTGCAGAGCGAGTGGTTTCTTAGCTTCCCAAAGAGCTGGAAGCAAGATGCTGTGGGGCCCAACTCGCCCTTTGGAAAGAAGCCTGCACGTTGTGCCTTTCAGCTCTAGGGCAATGTAGCACACCCAGAGCAGAAGTCCTACTTCTTCTAGATCAGGCCTGCAAAGAAACTGCGTTTCACAGGCCTTTGGAAGAGATGTTCCCGGTAGGCTGTAAGAGCACTGTGCAGAGCGAGTTGTTTCTTAGCTTCCCAAAGAGCTGGAAGCAAGATGCTGTGGGGCCCAACTCGCCCTTTGGAAAGAAGCCTGCACGTTGTGCCTTTCAGCTCTAGGGCAAAGTAGCACACCCAGAGCAGAAGTCCTACTTCAGCCAGATCAGGCCTGCAAAGAAACTGCATTTGACAGGCCTTTGGAAGAGATGTTCCCGGTAGGCTGTAAGAGCACTGTGCAGAGCGAGTTGTTTCTTAGCTTCCCAAAGAGCTGGAAGCAAGATGCTGTGGGGCCCAACTGGCCCTTTGGAAAGAAGCCTGCACGTTGTGCCTTTCAGCTCTAAGTCATTGTAGCACACCCAGAGCAGAAGACCTACTTCAGCAAGATAAGGCCTGCAAAGAAACTGCGTTTCAGAGGCCTTTGGAAGAGATGTTCCCACTAGGCTGTAAGAGCACTGTGCAGAGCGAGTTGTTTCTTAGCTTCCCAAAGAGCTGGAAGCAAGATGCTGTGGGGCCCAACTCGCCCTTTGGAAAGAAGCCTGCACGTTGTGCCTTTCAGCTCTAGGGCAAAGTAGCACACCCAGAGCAGAAGTCCTACTTCAGCCAGATCAGGCCTGCAAAGAAACTGCGTTTCACAGGCCTTTGGAAGAGATGTTCCCGGTAGGCTGTAAGAGCACTGTGCAGAGCGAGTGGTTTCTTCGCTTCCCAAAGAGCTGGAAGCAAGATGCTGTGGGGCCCAACTCGCCCTTTGGAAAGAAGCCTGCACGTTGTGCCTTTCAGCTCTAGGGCAAAGTAGCACACCCAGAGCAGAAGTCCTACTTCAGCCAGATCAGGCCTGCAAAGAAACTGCGTTTCACAGGCCTTTGGAAGAGATGTTCCCGGTAGGCTGTAAGAGCACTGTGCAGAGCGAGTGGTTTCTCAGCTTCCCAAAGAGCTGGAAGCAAGATGCTGTGGGGCCCAACTCGCCCTTTGGAAAGAAGCCTGCACGTTGTGCCTTTCAGCTCTAGGGCAAAGTAGCACACCCAGAGCAGAAGTCCTACTTCAGCCAGATCAGGCCTGCAAAGAAACTGCGTTTCACAGGCCTTTGGAAGAGATGTTCCCGGTAGGCTGTAAGAGCACTGTGCAGAGCGAGTTGTTTCTTAGCTTCCCAAAGAGCTGGAAGCAAGATGCTGTGGGGCCCAACTCGCACTTTGGAAAGAAGCCGGCACGTTGTGCCTTTCAGCTCTAGGGCAAAGTAGCACACCCAGAGCAGAAGTCCTACTTCAGCCAGATCAGGCCTGCAAAGACACTGCGTTTCACAGGCCTTTGGAAGAGATGTTCCCGGTAGGCTGTAAGAGCACTGTGCAGAGCGAGTGGTTTCTCACCTTCCCAAAGAGCTGGAAGCAAGATGCTGTGGGGCCCAACTGGCCCTTTGGAAAGAAGCCTGCACGTTGTGCCTTTCAGCTCTAAGGCAATGTAGCACACCCAGAGCAGAAGTCCTACTTCAGCCAGATCAGGCCTGCAAAGAAACTGCGTTTCAGAGGCCTTTGGATGAGATGTTCCCACTAGGCTGTAAGAGCACTGTGCAGAGCGAGTTGTTTCTTAGCTTCCCAAAGAGCTGGAAGCAAGATGCTGTGGGGCCCAACTCGCCCTTTGGAAAGAAGCCTGCACGTTGTGCCTTTCAGCTCTAGGGCAAAGTAGCACACCCAGAGCAGAAGTCCTACTTCAGCCAGATCAGGCCTGCAAAGAAACTGCCTTTCACAGGCCTTTGGAAGAGATGTTCCCAGTAGGCTGTAAGAGCACTGTGCAGAGCGAGTTGTTTCTTAGCTTCCCAAAGAGCTGGAAGCAAGATGCTGTGGGGCCCAACTCGCCCTTTGGAAAGAAGCCTGCACGTTGTGCCTTTCAGCTCTAGGGCAAAGTAGCACACCCAGAGCAGAAGTCCTACTTCAGCCAGATCAGGCCTGCAAAGAAACCGCGTTTCACAGGCCTTTGGAAGAGATGTTCCCGGTAGGCTGTAAGAGCACTGTGCAGAGCGAGTGGTTTCTTAGCTTCCCAAAGAGCTGGAAGCAAGATGCTGTGGGGCCCAACTCGCCCTTTGGAAAGAAGCCTGCACGTTGTGCCTTTCAGCTCTAAGGCAAAGTAGCACACCCAGAGCAGAAGTCCTACTTCAGCCAGATCAGGCCTGCAAAGAAACTGCGTTTCACAGGCCTTTGGAAGAGATGTTCCCGGTAGGCTGTAAGAGCACTGTGCAGAGCGAGTGGTTTCTTAGCTTCCCAAAGAGCTGGAAGCAAGATGCTGTGGGGCCCAACTGGCCCTTTGGAAAGAAGCCTGCACGTTGTGCCTTTCAGCTCTAAGGCAATGTAGCACACCCAGAGCAGAAGTCCTACTTCAGCCAGATCAGGCCTGCAAAGAAACTGCGTTTCAGAGGCCTTTGGATGAGATGTTCCCACTAGGCTGTAAGAGCACTGTGCAGAGCGAGTTGTTTCTTAGCTTCCCAAAGAGCTGGAAGCAAGATGCTGTGGGGCCCAACTCGCCCTTTGGAAAGAAGCCTGCACGTTGTGCCTTTCAGCTCTAAGGCAAAGTAGCACACCCAGAGCAGAAGTCCTACTTCAGCCAGATCAGGCCTGCAAAGAAACTGCGTTTCACAGGCCTTTGGAAGAGATGTTCCCGGTAGGCTGTAAGAGCACTGTGCAGAGCGAGTGGTTTCTTAGCTTCCCAAAGAGCTGGAAGCAAGATGCTGTGGGGCCCAACTCGCCCTTTGGAAAGAAGCCTGCACGTTGTGCCTTTCAGCTCCAGAGCAAAGAAGCACACCCAGAGCAGAAGTCCTACTTCAGCCAGATCAGGCCTGCAAAGAAACTGCGTTTGACAGGCCTTTGGAAGAGATGTTCCCGGTAGGCTGTAAGAGCACTGTGCAGAGCGAGTTGTTTCTTAGCTTCCCAAAGAGCTGGAAGCAAGATGCTGTGCGGCCCAACTCGCCCTTTGGAAAGAAGCCTTCACGCTGTGCCTTTCAGCTCTAGGGCAAAGTAGCACACCCAGAGCAGAAGTCCTACTTAAGCCAGATCAGGCCTGCAAAGAAACTGCGTTTGACAGGCCTTTGGAAGAGATGTTCCCGGTAGGCTGTAAGAGCACTGTGCAGAGCGAGTTGTTTCTTAGCTTCCCAAAGAGCTGGAAGCAAGATGCTGTGGGGCCCAACTCGCCCTTTGGAAAGAAGCCTGCACGTTGTGCCTTTCAGCTCTAGGGCAAAGTAGCACACCCAGAGCAGAAGTCCTACTTCAGCCAGATCAGGCCTGCAAAGAAACTGCGTTTCACAGGCCTTTGGAAGAGATGTTCCCGGTAGGCTGTAAGAGCACTGTGCAGAGCGAGTTGTTTCTTAGCTTCCCAAAGAGCTGGAAGCAAGATGCTGTGGGGCCCAACTCGCCCTTTGGAAAGAAGCCTGCACGTTGTGCCTTTCAGCTCTAGGGCAAAGTAGCACACCCAGAGCAGAAGTCCTACTTCAGCCAGATCAGGACTGCAAAGAAACTGCGTTTCACAGGCCTTTGGAAGAGATGTTCCCGGTAGGCTGTAAGAGCACTGTGCTGAGCGAGTGGTTTCTTAGGTTCCCAAAGAGCTGGAAGCAAGATGCTGTGGGGCCCAACTGGCCCTTTGGAAAGAAGCCTGCACGTTGTGCCTTTCAGCTCTAGAGCAAAGAAGCACACCCAGAGCAGAAGTACTACTTCAGCCAGATCAGGCCTGCAAAGAAACTGCGTTTCACAGGCCTTTGGAAGAGATGTTCCCGGTAGGCTGTAAGAGCACTGTGCAGAGCGAGTTGTTTCTTAGCTTCCCAAAGAGCTGGAAGCAAGATGCTGTGCGGCCCAACTCGCCCTTTGGAAAGAAGCCTTCACGCTGTGCCTTTCAGCTCTAGGGCAAAGTAGCACACCCAGAGCAGAAGTCCTACTTAAGCCAGATCAGGCCTGCAAAGAAACTGCGTTTGACAGGCCTTTGGAAGAGATGTTCCCGGTAGGCTGTAAGAGCACTGTGCAGAGCGAGTTGTTTCTTAGCTTCCCAAAGAGCTGGAAGCAAGATGCTGTGGGGCCCAACTCGCCCTTTGGAAAGAAGCCTGCACGTTGTGCCTTTCAGCTCTAGGGCAAAGTAGCACACCCAGAGCAGAAGTCCTACTTCAGCCAGATCAGGACTGCAAAGAAACTGCGTTTCACAGGCCTTTGGAAGAGATGTTCCCGGTAGGCTGTAAGAGCACTGTGCTGAGCGAGTGGTTTCTTAGGTTCCCAAAGAGCTGGAAGCAAGATGCTGTGGGGCCCAACTGGCCCTTTGGAAAGAAGCCTGCACGTTGTGCCTTTCAGCTCTAGGGCAAAGTAGCACACCCAGAGCAGAAGTCCTACTTCAGCCAGATCAGGCCTGCAAAGAAACTGCGTTTCACAGGCCTTTGGAAGAGATGTTCCCGGTAGGCTGTAAGAGCACTGTGCAGAGGGAGTGGTTTCTTAGCTTCCCAAAGAGCTGGAAGCAAGATGCTGTGGGGCCCAACTCGCCCTTTGGAAAGAAGCCTGCATGTTGTGCCTTTCAGCTCTAGGGCAAAGTAGCACACCCAGAGCAGAAGTCCTACTTCAGCCAGATCAGGCCTGCAAAGAAACTGCGTTTGACAGGCCTTTGGAAGAGATGTTCCCGGTAGGCTGTAAGAGCACTGTGCAGAGCGAGTTGTTTCTTAGCTTCCCAAAGAGCTGGAAGCAAGATGCTGTGGGGCCCAACTCGCCCTTTGGAAAGAAGCCTGCACGTTGTGCCTTTCAGCTCTAAGGCAAAGTAGCACACCCAGAGCAGAAGTCCTACTTCAGCCAGATCAGGCCTGCAAAGAAACTGCGTTTCACAGGCCTTTGGAAGAGATGTTCCCGGTAGGCTGTAAGAGCACTGGGCAGAGCGAGTGGTTTCTTAGCTTCCCAAAGAGCTGGAAGCAAGATGCTGTGGGGCCCAACTCGCCCTTTGGAAAGAAGCCTGCACGTTGTGCCTTTCAGCTCTAGGGCAAAGTAGCACACCCAGAGCAGAAGTCCTACTTCAGCCAGATCAGGCCTGCGAAGAAACTGCGTTTCACAGGCCTTTGGAAGAGATGTTCCCACTAGGCTGTAAGAGCACTGTGCAGAGCGAGTTGTTTCTTAGCTTCCCAAAGAGCTGGAAGCAAGATGCTGTGGGGCCCAACTCGCCCTTTGGAAAGAAGCCTGCACGTTGTGCCTTTCAGCTCTAGTGCAAAGTAGCACACCCAGAGCAGAAGTGCTACTTCAGCCAGATCAGGCCTGCAAAGAAACTGCGTTTCACAGGCCTTTGGAAGAGATGTTCCCGGTAGGCTGTAAGAGAACTGTGCAGAGCGAGTTGTTTCTTAGCTTCCCAAAGAGCTGGAAGCAAGATGCTGTGGGGCCCAACTCGCCCTTTGGAAAGAAGCCTGCACGTTGTGCCTTTCAGCTGTAGGGCAAAGTAGCACACCCAGAGCAGAAGTCCTACTTCAGCCAGATCAGGCCTGCAAAGAAACTGCGTTTCACAGGCCTTTGGAAGAGATGTTCCCGGTAGGCTGTAAGAGCACTGTGCAGAGCGAGTGGTTTCTTAGCTTCCCAAAGAGCTGGAAGCAAGATGCTGTGGGGCCAAACTCGCCCTTTGGAAAGAAGCCTGCACGTTGTGCCTTTCAGCTCTAGGGCAAAGTAGCACACCCAGAGCAGAAGTCCTACTTCAGCCAGATCAGGACTGCAAAGAAACTGCGTTTCACAGGCCTTTGGAAGAGATGTTCCCGGTAGGCTGTAAGAGCACTGTGCTGAGCGAGTGGTTTCTTAGGTTCCCAAAGAGCTGGAAGCAAGATGCTGTGGGGCCCAACTGGCCCTTTGGAAAGAAGCCTGCACGTTGTGCCTTTCAGCTCTAGAGCAAAGAAGCACACCCAGAGCAGAAGTACTACTTCAGCCAGATCAGGCCTGCAAAGAAACTGCGTTTCACAGGCCTTTGGAAGAGATGTTCCCGGTAGGCTGTAAGAGCACTGTGCAGAGCGAGTTGTTTCTTAGCTTCCCAAAGAGCTGGAAGCAAGATGCTGTGCGGCCCAACTCGCCCTTTGGAAAGAAGCCTTCACGCTGTGCCTTTCAGCTCTAGGGCAAAGTAGCACACCCAGAGCAGAAGTCCTACTTAAGCCAGATCAGGCCTGCAAAGAAACTGCGTTTGACAGGCCTTTGGAAGAGATGTTCCCGGTAGGCTGTAAGAGCACTGTGCTGAGCGAGTGGTTTCTTAGCTTCCCAAAGAGCTGGAAGCAAGATGCTGTGGGGCCCAACTCGCCCTTTGGAAAGAAGCCTGCACGTTTTGCCTTTAAGCTCTAAGGCAAAGTAGCACACCCAGAGCAGAAGTCCTACTTCAGCCGGATCAGGCCTGCAAAGAAACTGCGTTTGACAGGCCTTTGGAAGAGATGTTCCCGGTAGGCTGTAAGAGCACTGTGCAGAGCGAGTTGTTTCTTAGCTTCCCAAAGAGCTGGAAGCAAGATGCTGTGGGGCCCAACTCGCCCTTTGGAAAGAAGCCTGCACGTTGTGCCTTTCAGCTCTAAGGCAAAGTAGCACACCCAGAGCAGAAGTCCTACTTCAGCCAGATCAGGCCTGCAAAGAAACTGCGTTTCACAGGCCTTTGGAAGAGATGTTCCCGGTAGGCTGTAAGAGCACTGGGCAGAGCGAGTGGTTTCTTAGCTTCCCAAAGAGCTGGAAGCAAGATGCTGTGGGGCCCAACTCGCCCTTTGGAAAGAAGCCTGCACGTTGTGCCTTTCAGCTCTAGGGCAAAGTAGCACACCCAGAGCAGAAGTCCTACTTCAGCCAGATCAGGCCTGCGAAGAAACTGCGTTTCACAGGCCTTTGGAAGAGATGTTCCCACTAGGCTGTAAGAGCACTGTGCAGAGCGAGTTGTTTCTTAGCTTCCCAAAGAGCTGGAAGCAAGATGCTGTGGGGCCCAACTCGCCCTTTGGAAAGAAGCCTGCACGTTGTGCCTTTCAGCTCTAGTGCAAAGTAGCACACCCAGAGCAGAAGTGCTACTTCAGCCAGATCAGGCCTGCAAAGAAACTGCGTTTCACAGGCCTTTGGAAGAGATGTTCCCGGTAGGCTGTAAGAGAACTGTGCAGAGCGAGTTGTTTCTTAGCTTCCCAAAGAGCTGGAAGCAAGATGCTGTGGGGCCCAACTCGCCCTTTGGAAAGAAGCCTGCACGTTGTGCCTTTCAGCTGTAGGGCAAAGTAGCACACCCAGAGCAGAAGTCCTACTTCAGCCAGATCAGGCCTGCAAAGAAACTGCGTTTCACAGGCCTTTGGAAGAGATGTTCCCGGTAGGCTGTAAGAGCACTGTGCAGAGCGAGTGGTTTCTTAGCTTCCCAAAGAGCTGGAAGCAAGATGCTGTGGGGCCAAACTCGCCCTTTGGAAAGAAGCCTGCACGTTGTGCCTTTCAGCTCTAGGGCAAAGTAGCACACCCAGAGCAGAAGTCCTACTTCAGCCAGATCAGGCCTGCAAAGAAACTGCGTTTCACAGGGCTTTGGAAGAGATGTTCCCGGTAGGCTGTAAGAGCACTGTGCAGAGCGAGTGGTTTCTTAGCTTCCCAAAGAGCTGGAAGCAAGATGCTGTGGGGCCCAACTCGCCCTTTGGAAAGAAGCCTGCACGTTGTGCCTTTCAGCTGTAGGGCAAAGTAGCACACCCAGAGCAGAAGTCCTACTTCAGCCAGATCAGGCCTGCAAAGAAACTGCGTTTCACAGGCCTTTGGAAGAGATGTTCCCGGTAGGCTGTAAGAGCACTGTGCAGAGGGAGTGGTTTCTTAGCTTCCCAAAGAGCTGGAAGCAAGATGCTGTGGGGCCAAACTCGCCCTTTGGAAAGAAGCCTGCACGTTGTGCCTTTCAGCTCTAGGGCAAAGTAGCACACCCAGAGCAGAAGTCCTACTTCAGCCAGATCAGGCCTGCAAAGAAACTGCGTTTCACAGGGCTTTGGAAGAGATGTTCCCGGTAGGCTGTAAGAGCACTGTGCAGAGCGAGTGGTTTCTTAGCTTCCCAAAGAGCTGGAAGCAAGATGCTGTGGGGCCCAACTCGCCCTTTGGAAAGAAGCCTGCACGTTGTGCCTTTCAGCTGTAGGGCAAAGTAGCACACCCAGAGCAGAAGTCCTACTTCAGCCAGATCAGGCCTGCAAAGAAACTGCGTTTCACAGGCCTTTGGAAGAGATGTTCCCGGTAGGCTGTAAGAGCACTGTGCAGAGCGAGTGGTTTCTTAGCTTCCCAAAGAGCTGGAAGCAAGATGCTGTGGGGCCAAACTCGCCCTTTGGAAAGAAGCCTGCACGTTGTGCCTTTCAGCTCTAGGGCAAAGTAGCACACCCAGAGCAGAAGTCCTACTTCAGCCAGATCAGGCCTGCAAAGAAACTGCGTTTCACAGGGCTTTGGAAGAGATGTTCCCGGTAGGCTGTAAGAGCACTGTGCAGAGCGAGTGGTTTCTTAGCTTCCCAAAGAGCTGGAAGCAAGATGGTGTGGGGCCCAACTCGCCCTTTGGAAAGAAGCCTGCACGTTGTGCCTTTCAGCTCTAGGGCAAAGTAGCACACCCAGAGCAGAAGTCCTACTTCAGCCAGATCAGGCCTGCAAAGAAACTGCGTTTCACAGGCCTTTGGAAGAGATGTTCCCGGTAGGCTGTAAGAGCACTGTGCAGAGCGAGTTGTTTCTTAGCTTCCCAAAGAGCTGGAAGCAAGATGCTGTGGGGCCCAACTCGCCCTTTGGAAAGAAGCCTGCACATTGTGCCTTTCAGCTCTAGGGCAAAGTAGCACACCCAGAGCAGAAGTCCTACTTCAGCCAGATCAGGCCTGCAAAGAAACTGCGTTTCACAGGCCTTTGGAAGAGATGTTCCCGGTAGGCTGTAAGAGCACTGTGCAGAGCGAGTTGTTTCTTAGCTTCCCAAAGAGCTGGAAGCAAGATGCTGTGGGGCCCAACTGGCCCTTTGGAAAGAAGCCTGCACGTTGTGCCTTTCAGCTCTAGGGCAATGTAGCACACCCAGAGCAGAAGTCCTACTTGAGCCAGATCAGGCCTGCAAAGAAACTGCGTTTCACAGGCCTTTGGAAGAGATGTTCCCGGTAGGCTGTAAGAGCACTGTCCAGAGCGAGTGATTTCTTAGCTTCCCAAAGAGCTGGAAGCAAGATGCTGTGGGGCCCAACTCGCCCTTTGGAAAGAAGCCTGCACGTTTTGCCTTTCAGCTCTAAGGCAAAGTAGCACACCCAGAGCAGAAGTCCTACTTCAGCCGGATCAGGCCTGCAAAGAAACTGCGTTTGACAGGCCTTTGGAAGAGATGTTCCCGGTAGGCTGTAAGAGCACTGTGCAGAGCGAGTTGTTTCTTAGCTTCCCAAAGAGCTGGAAGCAAGATGCTGTGGGGCCCAACTCGCCCTTTGGAAAGAAGCCTGCACGTTGTGCCTTTCAGCTCTAGGGCAATGTAGCACACCCAGAGCAGAAGTCCTACTTCAGCCAGATCAGGCCTGCAAAGAAACTGCGTTTCACAGGCCTTTGGAAGAGATGTTCCCGGTAGGCTGTAAGAGCACTGTCCAGAGCGAGTGGTTTCTTAGCTTCCCAAAGAGCTGGAAGCAAGATGCTGTGGGGCCCAACTCGCCCTTTGGAAAGAAGCCTGCACGTTGTGCCTTTCAGCTCTAGAGCAAAGAAGCACACCCAGAGCAGAAGTCCTACTTCAGCCAGATCAGGCCTGCAAAGAAACTGCGTTTGACAGGCCTTTGGAAGAGATGTTCCCGGTAGGCTGTAAGAGCACTGTGCAGAGCGAGTTGTTTCTTAGCTTCCCAAAGAGCTGGAAGCAAGATGCTGTGCGGCCCAACTCGCCCTTTGGAAAGAAGCCTTCACGCTGTGCCTTTCAGCTCTAGGGCAAAGTAGCACACCCAGAGCAGAAGTCCTACTTGAGCCAGATCAGGCCTGCAAAGAAACTGCGTTTGACAGGCCTTTGGAAGAGATGTTCCCGGTAGGCTGTAAGAGCACTGTGCAGAGCGAGTTGTTTCTTAGCTTCCCAAAGAGCTGGAAGCAAGATGCTGTGGGGCCCAACTCGCCCTTTGGAAAGAAGCCTGCACGTTGTGCCTTTCAGCTCTAGGGCAAAGTAGCACACCCAGAGCAGAAGTCCTACTTCAGCCAGATCAGGCCTGCAAAGAAACTGCGTTTCACAGGCCTTTGGAAGAGATGTTCCCGGTAGGCTGTAAGAGCACTGTGCAGAGCGAGTTGTTTCTTAGCTTCCCAAAGAGCTGGAAGCAAGATGCTGTGGGGCCCAACTCGCCCTTTGGAAAGAAGCCTGCACGTTGTGCCTTTCAGCTCTAGGGCAAAGTAGCACACCCAGAGCAGAAGTCCTACTTCAGCCAGATCAGGACTGCAAAGAAACTGCGTTTCACAGGCCTTTGGAAGAGATGTTCCCGGTAGGCTGTAAGAGCACTGTGCTGAGCGAGTGGTTTCTTAGGTTCCCAAAGAGCTGGAAGCAAGATGCTGTGGGGCCCAACTGGCCCTTTGGAAAGAAGCCTGCACGTTGTGCCTTTCAGCTCTAGGGCAAAGTAGCACACCCAGAGCAGAAGTCCTACTTCAGCCAGATCAGGCCTGCAAAGAAACTGCGTTTCACAGGCCTTTGGAAGAGATGTTCCCGGTAGCCTGTAAGAGCACTGTGCAGAGCGAGTTGTTTCTTAGCTTCCCAAAGAGCTGGAAGCAAGATGCTGTGGGGCCCAACTGGCCCTTTGGAAAGAAGCCTGCACGTTGTGCCTTTCAGCTCTAGGGCAAAGTAGCACACCCAGAGCAGAAGTCCTACTTCAGCCAGATCAGGCCTGCAAAGAAACTGCGTTTCACAGGCCTTTGGAAGAGATGTTCCCGGTAGGCTGTAAGAGCACTGTGCAGAGCGAGTTGTTTCTTAGCTTCCCAAAGAGCTGGAAGCAAGATGCTGTGGGGCCCAACTCGCCCTTTGGAAAGAAGCCTGCACGTTGTGCCTTTCAGCTCTAGGGCAATGTAGCACACCCAGAGCAGAAGTCCTACTTCAGCCAGATCAGGCCTGCAAAGAAACTGCGTTTCACAGGCCTTTGGAAGAGATGTTCCCGGTAGGCTGTAAGAGCACTGTGCAGAGCGAGTGGTTTCTTAGCTTCCCAAAGAGCTGGAAGCAAGATGCTGTGGGGCCCAACTCGCCCTTTGGAAAGAAGCCTGCACGTTGTGCCTTTCAGCTCTAGAGCAAAGAAGCACACCCAGAGCAGAAGTACTACTTCAGCCAGATCAGGCCTGCAAAGAAACTGCGTTTGACAGGCCTTTGGAAGAGATGTTCCCGGTAGGCTGTAAGAGCACTGTGCAGAGCGAGTTGTTTCTTAGCTTCCCAAAGAGCTGGAAGCAAGATGCTGTGCGGCCCAACTCGCCCTTTGGAAAGAAGCCTTCACGCTGTGCCTTTCAGCTCTAGGGCAAAGTAGCACACCCAGAGCAGAAGTCCTACTTAAGCCAGATCAGGCCTGCAAAGAAACTGCGTTTGACAGGCCTTTGGAAGAGATGTTCCCGGTAGGCTGTAAGAGCACTGTGCAGAGCGAGTTGTTTCTTAGCTTCCCAAAGAGCTGGAAGCAAGATGCTGTGGGGCCCAACTCGCCCTTTGGAAAGAAGCCTGCACGTTGTGCCTTTCAGCTCTAGGGCAAAGTAGCACACCCAGAGCAGAAGTCCTACTTCAGCCAGATCAGGCCTGCAAAGAAACTGCGTTTCACAGGCCTTTGGAAGAGATGTTCCCGGTAGGCTGTAAGAGCACTGTGCAGAGCGAGTTGTTTCTTAGCTTCCCAAAGAGCTGGAAGCAAGATGCTGTGGGGCCCAACTCGCCCTTTGGAAAGAAGCCTGCACGTTGTGCCTTTCAGCTCTAGGGCAAAGTAGCACACCCAGAGCAGAAGTCCTACTTCAGCCAGATCAGGACTGCAAAGAAACTGCGTTTCACAGGCCTTTGGAAGAGATGTTCCCGGTAGGGTGTAAGAGCACTGTGCTGAGCGAGTGGTTTCTTAGGTTCCCAAAGAGCTGGAAGCAAGATGCTGTGGGGCCCAACTGGCCCTTTGGAAAGAAGCCTGCACGTTGTGCCTTTCAGCTCTAGGGCAAAGTAGCACACCCAGAGCAGAAGTCCTACTTCAGCCAGATCAGGCCTGCAAAGAAACTGCGTTTCACAGGCCTTTGGAAGAGATGTTCCCGGTAGGCTGTAAGAGCACTGTGCAGAGGGAGTGGTTTCTTAGCTTCCCAAAGAGCTGGAAGCAAGATGCTGTGGGGCCCAACTCGCCCTTTGGAAAGAAGCCTGCACGTTGTGCCTTTCAGCTCTAGGGCAAAGTAGCACACCCAGAGCAGAAGTCCTACTTCAGCCAGATCAGGCCTGCAAAGAAACTGCGTTTCACAGGCCTTTGGAAGAGATGTTCCCGGTAGGCTGTAAGAGCACTGTGCAGAGCGAGTTGTTTCTTAGCTTCCCAAAGAGCTGGAAGCAAGATGCTGTGGGGCCCAACTCGCCCTTTGGAAAGAAGCCTGCACGTTGTGCCTTTCAGCTCTAGGGCAAAGTAGCACACCCAGAGCAGAAGTCCTACTTCAGCCAGATCAGGCCTGCAAAGAAACTGCGTTTGACAGGCCTTTGGAAGAGATGTTCCCGGTAGGCTGTAAGAGCACTGTGCAGAGCGAGTTGTTTCTTAGCTTCCCAAAGAGCTGGAAGCAAGATGCTGTGGGGCCCAACTGGCCCTTTGGAAAGAAGCCTGCACATTGTGCCTTTCAGCTCTAGGGCAATGTAGCACACCCAGAGCAGAAGTCCTACTTGAGCCAGATCAGGCCTGCAAAGAAACTGCGTTTCATAGGCCTTTGGAAGAGATGTTCCCGGTAGGCTGTAAGAGCACTGTCCAGAGCGAGTGGTTTCTTAGCTTCCCAAAGAGCTGGAAGCAAGATGCTGTGGGGCCCAACTCGCCCTTTGGAAAGAAGCCTGCACGTTTTGCCTTTAAGCTCTAAGGCAAAGTAGCACACCCAGAGCAGAAGTCCTACTTCAGCCGGATCAGGCCTGCAAAGAAACTGCGTTTGACAGGCCTTTGGAAGAGATGTTCCCGGTAGGCTGTAAGAGCACTGTGCAGAGCGAGTTGTTTCTTAGCTTCCCAAAGAGCTGGAAGCAAGATGCTGTGGGGCCCAACTCGCCCTTTGGAAAGAAGCCTGCACGTTGTGCCTTTCAGCTCTAGGGCAATGTAGCACACCCAGAGCAGAAGTCCTACTTGAGCCAGATCAGGCCTGCAAAGAAACTGCGTTTCACAGGCCTTTGGAAGAGATGTTCCCGGTAGGCTGTAAGAGCACTGTGCAGAGCGAGTGGTTTCTTAGCTTCCCAAAGAGCTGGAAGCAAGATGCTGTGGGGCCCAACTCGCCCTTTGGAAAGAAGCCTGCACGTTGTGCCTTTCAGCTCTAGGGCAAAGTAGCACACCCAGAGCAGAAGTCCTACTTCAGCCAGATCAGGCCTGCAAAGAAACTGCGTTTCACAGGCCTTTGGAAGAGATGTTCCCGGTAGGCTGTAAGAGCACTGTGCAGAGCGAGTTGTTTCTTAGCTTCCCAAGAGCTGGAAGCAAGATGCTGTGGGGCCCAACTGGCCCTTTGGAAAGAAGCCTGCACGTTGTGCCTTTCAGCTCTAGGGCAAAGTAGCACACCCAGAGCAGAAGTCCTACTTCAGCCAGATCAGGCCTGCAAAGAAACTGCGTTTCACAGGCCTTTGGAAGAGATGTTCCCGGTAGGCTGTAAGAGCACTGTGCAGAGCGAGTTGTTTCTTAGCTTCCCAAAGAGCTGGAAGCAAGATGCTGTGGGGCCCAACTGGCCCTTTGGAAAGAAGCCTGCACGTTGTGCCTTTCAGCTCTAAGACAATGTAGCACATCCAGAGCAGAAGTCCTACTTCAGCCAGATCAGGCCTGCAAAGAAACTGCGTTTCAGAGGCCTTTGGAAGAGATGTTCCCGGTAGGCTGTAAGAGCACTGTGCAGAGCGAGTGGTTTCTTAGCTTCCCAAAGAGCTGGAAGCAAGATGCTGTGGGGCCCAACTCGCCCTTTGGAAAGAAGCCTGCACGTTGTGCCTTACAGCTCTAGGGCAAAGCAGCACACCCAGAGCAGAAGTCCTACTTCAGCCAGATCAGGCCTGCAAAGAAACTGCGTTTCACAGGCCTTTGGAAGAGATGTTCCCGGTAGGCTGTAAGAGCACTGTGCAGAGAGAGTGGTTTCTTAGCTTCCCAAAGAGCTGGAAGCAAGATGCTGTGGGGCCCAACTCGCCCTTTGGAAAGAAGCCTGCACGTTGTGCCTTTCAGCTCTAGGGCAAAGTAGCACACCCAGAGCAGAAGTCCTACTTCAGCCAGATCAGGCCTGCAAAGAAACTGCGTTTCACAGGCCTTTGGAAGAGATGTTCCCGGTAGGCTGTAAGAGCACTGTGCAGAGCGAGTGGTTTCTTAGCTTCCCAAAGAGCTGGAAGCAAGATGCTATGGGGCCCAACTCGCCCTTTGGAAAGAAGCCTGCACGTTGTGCCTTTCAGCTCTAGGGCAAAGTAGCACACCCAGAGCAGAAGTCCTACTTCAGCCAGATCAGGCCTGCGAAGAAACTGCGTTTCACAGGCCTTTGGAAGAGATGTTCCCACTAGGCTGTAAGAGCACTGTGCAGAGCGAGTTGTTTCTTAGCTTCCCAAAGAGCTGGAAGCAAGATGGTGTGGGGCCCAACTCGCCCTTTGGAAAGAAGCCTGCACGTTGTGCCTTTCAGCTCTGGGCAAAGTAGCACACCCAGAGCAGAAGTCCTACTTCAGCCAGATCAGGCCTGCAAAGAAACTGCGTTTCACAGGCCTTTGGAAGAGATGTTCCCGGTAGGCTGTAAGAGCACTGTGCAGAGCGAGTGTTTTCTTAGCTTCCCAAAGAGCTGGAAGCAAGATGCTGTGGGGCCCAACTCGCCCTTTGGAAAGAAGCCTGCACGTTGTGCCTTTCAGCTCTAGGGCAATGTAGCACACCCAGAGCAGAAGTCCTACTTCTTCCAGATCAGGCCTGCAAAGAAACTGCGTTTCACAGGCCTTTGGAAGAGATGTTCCCGGTAGGCTGTAAGAGCACTGTCCAGAGCGAGTGGTTTCTTAGCTTCCCAAAGAGCTGGAAGCAAGATGCTGTGGGGCCCAACTCGCCCTTTGGAAAGAAGCCTGCACGTTGTGCCTTTCAGCTCTAGAGCAAAGTAGCACACCCAGAGCAGAAGTCCTACTTCAGCCGGATCAAGCCTGCAAAGAAACTGCGTTTGACAGGCCTTTGGAAGAGATGTTCCCGGTAGGCTGTAAGAGCACTGTGCAGAGCGAGTTGTTTCTTAGCTTCCCAAAGAGCTGGAAGCAAGATGCTGTGGGGCCCAACTCGCCCTTTGGAAAGAAGCCTGCACGTTGTGCCTTTCAGCTCTAGGGCAAAGTAGCACACCCAGAGCAGAAGTCCTACTTCAGCCAGATCAGGCCTGCAAAGAAACTGCGTTTCACAGGCCTTTGGAAGAGATGTTCCCGGTAGGCTGTAAGAGCACTGTGCAGAGCGAGTGGTTTCTTAGCTTCCCAAAGAGCTGGAAGCAAGATGCTGTGGGGCCCAACTCGCCCTTTGGAAAGAAGCCTGCACGTTGTGCCTTTCAGCTCTAGGGCAAAGTAGCACACCCAGAGCAGAAGTCCTACTTCAGCCAGATCAGGCCTGCAAAGAAACTGCGTTTCACAGGCCTTTGGAAGAGATGTTCCCGGTAGGCTGTAAGAGCACTGTGCAGAGCGAGTGGTTTCTCAGCTTCCCAAAGAGCTGGAAGCAAGATGCTGTGGGGCCCAACTCGCCCTTTGGAAAGAAGCCTGCACGTTTTGCCTTTCAGCTCTAGGGCAAAGTAGCACACCCAGAGCAGAAGTCCTACTTCAGCCAGATCAGGCCTGCAAAGAAACTGCGTTTCACAGGCCTTTGGAAGAGATGTTCCCGGTAGGCTGTAAGAGCACTGTGCAGAGCGAGTTGTTTCTTAGCTTCCCAAAGAGCTGGAAGCAAGATGCTGTGGGGCCCAACTCGCACTTTGGAAAGAAGCCGGCACGTTGTGCCTTTCAGCTCTAGGGCAAAGTAGCACACCCAGAGCAGAAGTCCTACTTCAGCCAGATCAGGCCTGCAAAGACACTGCGTTTCAGAGGCCTTTGGAAGAGATGTTCCCGGTAGGCTGTAAGAGCACTGTGCAGAGCGAGTGGTTTCTCACCTTCCCAAAGAGCTGGAAGCAAGATGCTGTGGGGCCCAACTGGCCCTTTGGAAAGAAGCCTGCACGTTGTGCCTTTCAGCTCTAAGGCAATGTAGCACACCCAGAGCAGAAGTCCTACTTCAGCCAGATCAGGCCTGCAAAGAAACTGCGTTTCAGAGGCCTTTGGATGAGATGTTCCCACTAGGCTGTAAGAGCACTGTGCAGAGCGAGTTGTTTCTTAGCTTCCCAAAGAGCTGGAAGCAAGATGCTGTGGGGCCCAACTCGCCCTATGGAAAGAAGCCTGCACGTTGTGCCTTTCAGCTCTAGGGCAAAGTAGCACACCCAGAGCAGAAGTCCTACTTCAGCCAGATCAGGCCTGCAAAGAAACTGCCTTTCACAGGCCTTTGGAAGAGATGTTCCCAGTAGGCTGTAAGAGCACTGTGCAGAGCGAGTTGTTTCTTAGCTTCCCAAAGAGCTGGAAGCAAGATGCTGTGGGGCCCAACTCGCCCTTTGGAAAGAAGCCTGCACGTTGTGCCTTTCAGCTCTAAGGCAAAGTAGCACACCCAGAGCAGAAGTCCTACTTCAGCCAGATCAGGCCTGCAAAGAAACTGCGTTTCACAGGCCTTTGGAAGAGATGTTCCCGGTAGGCTGTAAGAGCACTGTGCAGAGCGAGTGGTTTCTTAGCTTCCCAAAGAGCTGGAAGCAAGATGCTGTGGGGCCCAACTGGCCCTTTGGAAAGAAGCCTGCACGTTGTGCCTTTCAGCTCTAAGGCAATGTAGCACACCCAGAGCAGAAGTCCTACTTCAGCCAGATCAGGCCTGCAAAGAAACTGCGTTTCAGAGGCCTTTGGATGAGATGTTCCCACTAGGCTGTAAGAGCACTGTGCAGAGCGAGTTGTTTCTTAGCTTCCCAAAGAGCTGGAAGCAAGATGCTGTGGGGCCCAACTCGCCCTTTGGAAAGAAGCCTGCACGTTGTGCCTTTCAGCTCTAAGGCAAAGTAGCACACCCAGAGCAGAAGTCCTACTTCAGCCAGATCAGGCCTGCAAAGAAACTGCGTTTCACAGGCCTTTGGAAGAGATGTTCCCGGTAGGCTGTAAGAGCACTGTGCAGAGCGAGTGGTTTCTTAGCTTCCCAAAGAGCTGGAAGCAAGATGCTGTGGGGCCCAACTCGCCCTTTGGAAAGAAGCCTGCACGTTGTGCCTTTCAGCTCTAGGGCAAAGTAGCACACCCAGAGCAGAAGTCCTACTTCAGCCAGATCAGGCCTGCGAAGAAACTGCGTTTCACAGGCCTTTGGAAGAGATGTTCCCACTAGGCTGTAAGAGCACTGTGCAGAGCGAGTTGTTTCTTAGCTTCCCAAAGAGCTGGAAGCAAGATGCTGTGGGGCCCAACTCGCCCTTTGGAAAGAAGCCTGCACGTTGTGCCTTTCAGCTCTAGTGCAAAGTAGCACACCCAGAGCAGAAGTGCTACTTCAGCCAGATCAGGCCTGCAAAGAAACTGCGTTTCACAGGCCTTTGGAAGAGATGTTCCCGGTAGGCTGTAAGAGAACTGTGCAGAGCGAGTTGTTTCTTAGCTTCCCAAAGAGCTGGAAGCAAGATGCTGTGGGGCCCAACTCGCCCTTTGGAAAGAAGCCTGCACGTTGTGCCTTTCAGCTGTAGGGCAAAGTAGCACACCCAGAGCAGAAGTCCTACTTCAGCCAGATCAGGCCTGCAAAGAAACTGCGTTTCACAGGCCTTTGGAAGAGATGTTCCCGGTAGGCTGTAAGAGCACTGTGCAGAGCGAGTGGTTTCTTAGGTTCCCAAAGAGCTGGAAGCAAGATGCTGTGGGGCCCAACTCGCCCTTTGGAAAGAAGCCTGCACGTTTTGCCTTTCAGCTCTAAGGCAAAGTAGCACACCCAGAGCAGAAGTCCTACTTCAGCCGGATCAGGCCTGCAAAGAAACTGCGTTTGACAGGCCTTTGGAAGAGATGTTCCCGGTAGGCTGTAAGAGCACTGTGCAGAGCGAGTTGTTTCTTAGCTTCCCAAAGAGCTGGAAGCAAGATGCTGTGGGGCCCAACTCGCCCTTTGGAAAGAAGCCTGCACGTTGTGCCTTTCAGCTCTAGGGCAATGTAGCACACCCAGAGCAGAAGTCCTACTTCAGCCAGATCAGGCCTGCAAAGAAACTGCGTTTCACAGGCCTTTGGAAGAGATGTTCCCGGTAGGCTGTAAGAGCACTGTCCAGAGCGAGTGGTTTCTTAGCTTCCCAAAGAGCTGGAAGCAAGATGCTGTGGGGCCCAACTCGCCCTTTGGAAAGAAGCCTGCACGTTGTGCCTTTCAGCTCCAGAGCAAAGAAGCACACCCAGAGCAGAAGTCCTACTTCAGCCAGATCAGGCCTGCAAAGAAACTGCGTTTGACAGGCCTTTGGAAGAGATGTTCCCGGTTGGCTGTAAGAGCACTGTGCAGAGCGAGTTGTTTCTTAGCTTCCCAAAGAGCTGGAAGCAAGATGCTGTGCGGCCCAACTCGCCCTTTGGAAAGAAGCCTTCACGCTGTGCCTTTCAGCTCTAGGGCAAAGTAGCACACCCAGAGCAGAAGTCCTACTTAAGCCAGATCAGGCCTGCAAAGAAACTGCGTTTGACAGGCCTTTGGAAGAGATGTTCCCGGTAGGCTGTAAGAGCACTGTGCAGAGCGAGTTGTTTCTTAGCTTCCCAAAGAGCTGGAAGCAAGATGCTGTGGGGCCCAACTCGCCCTTTGGAAAGAAGCCTGCACGTTGTGCCTTTCAGCTCTAGGGCAAAGTAGCACACCCAGAGCAGAAGTCCTACTTCAGCCAGATCAGGCCTGCAAAGAAACTGCGTTTCACAGGCCTTTGGAAGAGATGTTCCCGGTAGGCTGTAAGAGCACTGTGCAGAGCGAGTTGTTTCTTAGCTTCCCAAAGAGCTGGAAGCAAGATGCTGTGGGGCCCAACTCGCCCTTTGGAAAGAAGCCTGCACGTTGTGCCTTTCAGCTCTAGGGCAAAGTAGCACACCCAGAGCAGAAGTCCTACTTCAGCCAGATCAGGACTGCAAAGAAACTGCGTTTCACAGGCCTTTGGAAGAGATGTTCCCGGTAGGCTGTAAGAGCACTGTGCTGAGCGAGTGGTTTCTTAGGTTCCCAAAGAGCTGGAAGCAAGATGCTGTGGGGCCCAACTGGCCCTTTGGAAAGAAGCCTGCACGTTGTGCCTTTCAGCTCTAGGGCAAAGTAGCACACCCAGAGCAGAAGTCCTACTTCAGCCAGATCAGGCCTGCAAAGAAACTGCGTTTCACAGGCCTTTGGAAGAGATGTTCCCGGTAGGCTGTAAGAGCACTGTGCAGAGCGAGTTGTTTCTTAGCTTCCCAAAGAGCTGGAAGCAAGATGCTGTGGGGCCCAACTGGCCCTTTGGAAAGAAGCCTGCACGTTGTGCCTTTCAGCTCTAGGGCAAAGTAGCACACCCAGAGCAGAAGTCCTACTTCAGCCAGATCAGGCCTGCAAAGAAACTGCGTTTCACAGGCCTTTGGAAGAGATGTTCCCGGTAGGCTGTAAGAGCACTGTGCAGAGCGAGTTGTTTCTTAGCTTCCCAAAGAGCTGGAAGCAAGATGCTGTGGGGCCCAACTCGCCCTTTGGAAAGAAGCCTGCACGTTGTGCCTTTCAGCTCTAGGGCAATGTAGCACACCCAGAGCAGAAGTCCTACTTCAGCCAGATCAGGCCTGCAAAGAAACTGCGTTTCACAGGCCTTTGGAAGAGATGTTCCCGGTAGGCTGTAAGAGCACTGTCCAGAGCGAGTGGTTTCTTAGCTTCCCAAAGAGCTGGAAGCAAGATGCTGTGGGGCCCAACTCGCCCTTTGGAAAGAAGCCTGCACGCTGTGCCTTTCAGCTCTAGAGCAAAGAAGCACACCCAGAGCAGAAGTACTACTTCAGCCAGATCAGGCCTGCAAAGAAACTGCGTTTGACAGGCCTTTGGAAGAGATGTTCCCGGTAGGCTGTAAGAGCACTGTGCAGAGCGAGTTGTTTCTTAGCTTCCCAAAGAGCTGGAAGCAAGATGCTGTGCGGCCCAACTGGCCCTTTGGAAAGAAGCCTGCACGTTGTGCCTTTCAGCTCTAGGGCAATGTAGCACACCCAGAGCAGAAGTCCTACTTGAGCCAGATCAGGCCTGCAAAGAAACTGCGTTTCACAGGCCTTTGGAAGAGATGTTCCCGGTAGGCTGTAAGAGCACTGTCCAGAGCGAGTGATTTCTTAGCTTCCCAAAGAGCTGGAAGCAAGATGCTGTGGGGCCCAACTCGCCCTTTGGAAAGAAGCCTGCACGTTTTGCCTTTCAGCTCTAAGGCAAAGTAGCACACCCAGAGCAGAAGTCCTACTTCAGCCGGATCAGGCCTGCAAAGAAACTGCGTTTGACAGGCCTTTGGAAGAGATGTTCCCGGTAGGCTGTAAGAGCACTGTGCAGAGCGAGTTGTTTCTTAGCTTCCCAAAGAGCTGGAAGCAAGATGCTGTGGGGCCCAACTCGCCCTTTGGAAAGAAGCCTGCACGTTGTGCCTTTCAGCTCTAGGGCAATGTAGCACACCCAGAGCAGAAGTCCTACTTCAGCCAGATCAGGCCTGCAAAGAAACTGCGTTTCACAGGCCTTTGGAAGAGATGTTCCCGGTAGCCTGTAAGAGCACTGTGCAGAGCGAGTTGTTTCTTAGCTTCCCAAAGAGCTGGAAGCAAGATGCTGTGGGGCCCAACTGGCCCTTTGGAAAGAAGCCTGCACGTTGTGCCTTTCAGCTCTAGGGCAAAGTAGCACACCCAGAGCAGAAGTCCTACTTCAGCCAGATCAGGCCTGCAAAGAAACTGCGTTTCACAGGCCTTTGGAAGAGATGTTCCCGGTAGGCTGTAAGAGCACTGTGCAGAGCGAGTTGTTTCTTAGCTTCCCAAAGAGCTGGAAGCAAGATGCTGTGGGGCCCAACTCGCCCTTTGGAAAGAAGCCTGCACGTTGTGCCTTTCAGCTCTAGGGCAATGTAGCACACCCAGAGCAGAAGTCCTACTTCAGCCAGATCAGGCCTGCAAAGAAACTGCGTTTCACAGGCCTTTGGAAGAGATGTTCCCGGTAGGCTGTAAGAGCACTGTCCAGAGCGAGTGGTTTCTTAGCTTCCCAAAGAGCTGGAAGCAAGATGCTGTGGGGCCCAACTCGCCCTTTGGAAAGAAGCCTGCACGTTGTGCCTTTCAGCTCTAGAGCAAAGAAGCACACCCAGAGCAGAAGTACTACTTCAGCCAGATCAGGCCAGCAAAGAAACTGCGTTTGACAGGCCTTTGGAAGAGATGTTCCCGGTAGGCTGTAAGAGCACTGTGCAGAGCGAGTTGTTTCTTAGCTTCCCAAAGAGCTGGAAGCAAGATGCTGTGCGGCCCAACTCGCCCTTTGGAAAGAAGCCTTCACGCTGTGCCTTTCAGCTCTAGGGCAAAGTAGCACACCCAGAGCAGAAGTCCTACTTAAGCCAGATCAGGCCTGCAAAGAAACTGCGTTTGACAGGCCTTTGGAAGAGATGTTCCCGGTAGGCTGTAAGAGCACTGTGCAGAGCGAGTTGTTTCTTAGCTTCCCAAAGAGCTGGAAGCAAGATGCTGTGGGGCCCAACTCGCCCTTTGGAAAGAAGCCTGCACGTTGTGCCTTTCAGCTCTAGGGCAAAGTAGCACACCCAGAGCAGAAGTCCTACTTCAGCCAGATCAGGCCTGCAAAGAAACTGCGTTTCACAGGCCTTTGGAAGAGATGTTCCCGGTAGGCTGTAAGAGCACTGTGCAGAGCGAGTTGTTTCTTAGCTTCCCAAAGAGCTGGAAGCAAGATGCTGTGGGGCCCAACTCGCCCTTTGGAAAGAAGCCTGCACGTTGTGCCTTTCAGCTCTAGGGCAAAGTAGCACACCCAGAGCAGAAGTCCTACTTCAGCCAGATCAGGACTGCAAAGAAACTGCGTTTCACAGGCCTTTGGAAGAGATGTTCCCGGTAGGCTGTAAGAGCACTGTGCTGAGCGAGTGGTTTCTTAGGTTCCCAAAGAGCTGGAAGCAAGATGCTGTGGGGCCCAACTGGCCCTTTGGAAAGAAGCCTGCACGTTGTGCCTTTCAGCTCTAGGGCAAAGTAGCACACCCAGAGCAGAAGTCCTACTTCAGCCAGATCAGGCCTGCAAAGAAACTGCGTTTCACAGGCCTTTGGAAGAGATGTTCCCGGTAGGCTGTAAGAGCACTGTGCAGAGGGAGTGGTTTCTTAGCTTCCCAAAGAGCTGGAAGCAAGATGCTGTGGGGCCCAACTCGCCCTTTGGAAAGAAGCCTGCACGTTGTGCCTTTCAGCTCTAGGGCAAAGTAGCACACCCAGAGCAGAAGTCCTACTTCAGCCAGATCAGGCCTGCAAAGAAACTGCGTTTCACAGGCCTTTGGAAGAGATGTTCCCGGTAGGCTGTAAGAGCACTGTGCAGAGCGAGTTGTTTCTTAGCTTCCCAAAGAGCTGGAAGCAAGATGCTGTGGGGCCCAACTCGCCCTTTGGAAAGAAGCCTGCACGTTGTGCCTTTCAGCTCTAGGGCAAAGTAGCACACCCAGAGCAGAAGTCCTACTTCAGCCAGATCAGGCCTGCAAAGAAACTGCGTTTGACAGGCCTTTGGAAGAGATGTTCCCGGTAGGCTTTAAGAGCACTGTGCAGAGCGAGTTGTTTCTTAGCTTCCCAAAGAGCTGGAAGCAAGATGCTGTGGGGCCCAACTGGCCCTTTGGAAAGAAGCCTGCACATTGTGCCTTTCAGCTCTAGGGCAATGTAGCACACCCAGAGCAGAAGTCCTACTTGAGCCAGATCAGGCCTGCAAAGAAACTGCGTTTCATAGGCCTTTGGAAGAGATGTTCCCGGTAGGCTGTAAGAGCACTGTCCAGAGCGAGTGGTTTCTTAGCTTCCCAAAGAGCTGGAAGCAAGATGCTGTGGGGCCCAACTCGCCCTTTGGAAAGAAGCCTGCACGTTTTGCCTTTAAGCTCTAAGGCAAAGTAGCACACCCAGAGCAGAAGTCCTACTTCAGCCGGATCAGGCCTGCAAAGAAACTGCGTTTGACAGGCCTTTGGAAGAGATGTTCCCGGTAGGCTGTAAGAGCACTGTGCAGAGCGAGTTGTTTCTTAGCTTCCCAAAGAGCTGGAAGCAAGATGCTGTGGGGCCCAACTCGCCCTTTGGAAAGAAGCCTGCACGTTGTGCCTTTCAGCTCTAGGGCAATGTAGCACACCCAGAGCAGAAGTCCTACTTGAGCCAGATCAGGCCTGCAAAGAAACTGCGTTTCACAGGCCTTTGGAAGAGATGTTCCCGGTAGGCTGTAAGAGCACTGTGCAGAGCGAGTGGTTTCTTAGCTTCCCAAAGAGCTGGAAGCAAGATGCTGTGGGGCCCAACTCGCCCTTTGGAAAGAAGCCTGCACGTTGTGCCTTTCAGCTCTAGGGCAAAGTAGCACACCCAGAGCAGAAGTCCTACTTCAGCCAGATCAGGCCTGCAAAGAAACTGCGTTTCACAGGCCTTTGGAAGAGATGTTCCCGGTAGGCTGTAAGAGCACTGTGCAGAGCGAGTTGTTTCTTAGCTTCCCAAGAGCTGGAAGCAAGATGCTGTGGGGCCCAACTCGCCCTTTGGAAAGAAGCCTGCACGTTGTGCCTTTCAGCTCTAGGGCAAAGTAGCACACCCAGAGCAGAAGTCCTACTTCAGCCAGATCAGGCCTGCAAAGAAACTGCGTTTCACAGGCCTTTGGAAGAGATGTTCCCGGTAGGCTGTAAGAGCACTGTGCAGAGCGAGTGGTTTCTTAGCTTCCCAAAGAGCTGGAAGCAAGATGCTGTGGGGCCCAACTCGCCCTTTGGAAAGAAGCCTGCACGTTGTGCCTTACAGCTCTAGGGCAAAGCAGCACACCCAGAGCAGAAGTCCTACTTCAGCCAGATCAGGCCTGCAAAGAAACTGCGTTTCACAGGCCTTTGGAAGAGATGTTCCCGGTAGGCTGTAAGAGCACTGTGCAGAGAGAGTGGTTTCTTAGCTTCCCAAAGAGCTGGAAGCAAGATGCTGTGGGGCCCAACTCGCCCTTTGGAAAGAAGCCTGCACGTTGTGCCTTTCAGCTCTAGGGCAAAGTAGCACACCCAGAGCAGAAGTCCTACTTCAGCCAGATCAGGCCTGCAAAGAAACTGCGTTTCACAGGCCTTTGGAAGAGATGTTCCCGGTAGGCTGTAAGAGCACTGTGCAGAGCGAGTGGTTTCTTAGCTTCCCAAAGAGCTGGAAGCAAGATGCTGTGGGGCCCAACTCGCCCTTTGGAAAGAAGCCTGCACGTTGTGCCTTTCAGCTCTAGGGCAATGTAGCACACCCAGAGCAGAAGTCCTACTTCAGCCAGATCAGGCCTGCAAAGAAACTGCGTTTCACAGGCCTTTGGAAGAGATGTTCCCGGTAGGCTGTAAGAGCACTGTGCAGAGCGAGTGGTTTCTTAGCTTCCCAAAGAGCTGGAAGCAAGATGCTGTGGGGCCCAACTCGCCCTTTGGAAAGAAGCCTGCACGTTGTGCCTTTCAGCTCTAGGGCAAAGTAGCACACCCAGAGCAGAAGTCCTACTTCAGCCAGATCAGGCCTGCGAAGAAACTGCGTTTCACAGGCCTTTGGAAGAGATGTTCCCACTAGGCTGTAAGAGCACTGTGCAGAGCGAGTTGTTTCTTAGCTTCCCAAAGAGCTGGAAGCAAGATGGTGTGGGGCCCAACTCGCCCTTTGGAAAGAAGCCTGCACGTTGTGCCTTTCAGCTCTGGGCAAAGTAGCACACCCAGAGCAGAAGTCCTACTTCAGCCAGATCAGGCCTGCAAAGAAACTGCGTTTCACAGGCCTTTGGAAGAGATGTTCCCGGTAGGCTGTAAGAGCACTGTGCAGAGCGAGTGTTTTCTTAGCTTCCCAAAGAGCTGGAAGCAAGATGCTGTGGGGCCCAACTCGCCCTTTGGAAAGAAGCCTGCACGTTGTGCCTTTCAGCTCTAGGGCAATGTAGCACACCCAGAGCAGAAGTCCTACTTCTTCCAGATCAGGCCTGCAAAGAAACTGCGTTTCACAGGCCTTTGGAAGAGATGTTCCCGGTAGGCTGTAAGAGCACTGTGCAGAGCGAGTTGTTTCTTAGCTTCCCAAAGAGCTGGAAGCAAGATGCTGTGGGGCCCAACTCGCCATTTGGAAAGAAGCCTGCACGTTGTGACTTTCAGCTCTAGGGCAAAGCAGCACACCCAGAGCAGAAGTCCTACTTGAGCCAGATCAGGCCTGCAAAGAAACTGCGTTTCACAGGCCTTTGGAAGAGATGTTCCCGGTAGGCTGTAAGAGCACTGTGCAGAGCGAGTGGTTTCTTAGCTTCCCAAAGAGCTGGAAGCAAGATGCTGTGGGGCCCAACTCGCCCTTTGGAAAGAAGCCTGCACGTTGTGCCTTACAGCTCTAGGGCAAAGTAGCACACCCAGAGCAGAAGTCCTACTTCAGCCAGATCAGGCCTGCAAAGAAACTGCGTTTGGCAGGCCTTTGGAAGAGATGTTCCCGGTAGGCTGTAAGAGCACTGTGCAGAGAGAGTGGTTTCTTAGCTTCCCAAAGAGCTGGAAGCAAGATGCTGTGGGGCCCAACTCGCCCTTTGGAAAGAAGCCTGCGCGTTGTGCCTTTCAGCTCTAGGGCAAAGTAGCACACCCAGAGCAGAAGTCCTACTTCAGCCAGATCAGGCCTGCAAAGAAACTGCGTTTCACAGGCCTTTGGAAGAGATGTTCCCGGTAGGCTGTAAGAGCACTGTGCAGAGCGAGTGGTTTCTTAGCTTCCCAAAGAGCTGGAAGCAAGATGCTGTGGGGCCCAACTGGCCCTTTGGAAAGAAGCCTGCACGTTGTGCCTTTCAGCTCTAGGGCAATGTAGCACACCCAGAGCAGAAGTCCTACTTCAGCCAGATCAGGCCTGCAAAGAAACTGCGTTTCACAGGGCTTTGGAAGAGATGTTCCCGGTAGGCTGTAAGAGCACTGTGCAGAGCGAGTTGTTTCTTAGCTTCCCAAAGAGCTGGAAGCAAGATGCTGTGGGGCCCAACTCGCCCTTTGGAAAGAAGCCTGCACGTTGTGCCTTTCAGCTCTAGGGCCAAGTAGCACTCCCAGAGCAGAAGTCCTACTTCAGCCAGATCAGGCCTGCAAAGAAACTGCATTTCACAGGCCTTTGGAAGAGATGTTCCCGGTAGGCTGTAAGAGCAGTGTGCAGAGCGAGTGGTTTCTTAGCTTCCCAAAGAGCTGGAAGCAAGATGCTGTGGGGCCCAACTGGCCCTTTGGAAAGAAGCCTGCACGTTGTGCCTTTCAGCTCTAGGGCAATGTAGAACACCCAGAGCAGAAGTCCTACTTGAGCCAGATCAGGCCTGCAAAGAAACTGCGTTTCACAGGCCTTTGGAAGAGATGTTCCCGGTAGGCTGTAAGAGCACTGTCCAGAGCGAGTGGTTTCTTAGCTTCCCAAAGAGCTGGAAGCAAGATGCTGTGGGGCCCAACTCGCCCTTTGGAAAGAAGCCTGCACGTTGTGCCTTTCACCTCTAGAGCAAAGTAGCACACCCAGAGCAGAAGTCCTACTTCAGCCGGATCAGGCCTGCAAAGAAACTGCGTTTGACAGGCCTTTGGAAGAGATGTTCCCGGTAGGCTGCAAGAGCACTGTGCAGAGCGAGTTGTTTCTTAGCTTCCCAAAGAGCTGGAAGCAAGATGCTGTGGGGCCCAACTCGCCCTTTGGAAATAAGCCTGCACGTTGTGCCTTTCAGCTCTAGGGCAAAGTAGCACACCCAGAGCAGAAGTCCTACTTCTTCCAGATCAGGCCTGCAAAGAAACTGCGTTTCACAGGCCTTTGGAAGAGATGTTCCCGGTAGGCTGTAAGAGCACTGTGCAGAGCGAGTTGTTTCTTAGCTTCCCAAAGAGCTGGAAGCAAGATGCTGTGGGGCCCAACTCGCCATTTGGAAAGAAGCCTGCACGTTGTGACTTTCAGCTCTAGGGCAAAGCAGCACACCCAGAGCAGAAGTCCTACTTGAGCCAGATCAGGCCTGCAAAGAAACTGCGTTTCACAGGCCTTTGGAAGAGATGTTCCCGGTAGGCTGTAAGAGCACTGTGCAGAGCGAGTGGTTTCTTAGCTTCCCAAAGAGCTGGAAGCAAGATGCTGTGGGGCCCAACTCGCCCTTTGGAAAGAAGCCTGCACGTTGTGCCTTACAGCTCTAGGGCAAAGCAGCACACCCAGAGCAGAAGTCCTACTTCAGCCAGATCAGGCCTGCAAAGAAACTGCGTTTCACAGGCCTTTGGAAGAGATGTTCCCGGTAGGCTGTAAGAGCACTGTGCAGAGAGAGTGGTTTCTTAGCTTCCCAAAGAGCTGGAAGCAAGATGCTGTGGGGCCCAACTCGCCCTTTGGAAAGAAGCCTGCACGTTGTGCCTTTCAGCTCTAGGGCAAAGTAGCACACCCAGAGCAGAAGTCCTACTTCAGCCAGATCAGGCCTGCAAAGAAACTGCGTTTCACAGGCCTTTGGAAGAGATGTTCCCGGTAGGCTGTAAGAGCACTGTGCAGAGCGAGTGGTTTCTTAGCTTCCCAAAGAGCTGGAAGCAAGATGGTGTGGGGCCCAACTCGCCCTTTGGAAAGAAGCCTGCACGTTGTGCCTTTCAGCTCTAGGGCAATGTAGCACACCCAGAGCAGAAGTCCTACTTTAGCCAGATCAGGCCTGCAAAGAAACTGCGTTTCACAGGCCTTTGGAAGAGATGTTCCCAGTAGGCTGTAAGAGCACTGTGCAGAGCGAGTTGTTTCTTAGCTTCCCAAAGAGCTGGAAGCAAGATGCTGTGGGGCCCAACTCGCCCTTTGGAAAGAAGCCTGCACGTTGTGCCTTTCAGCTCTATGGCAAAGTAGCACACCCAGAGCAGAAGTCCTACTTCAGCCAGATCAGGCCTGCAAAGAAACTGCGTTTCACAGGCCTTTGGAAGAGATGTTCCCGGTAGGCTGTAAGAGCACTGTGCAGAGCGAGTGGTTTCTTAGCTTCCCAAAGAGCTGGAAGCAAGATGCTGTGGGGCCCAACTCGCCCGTTGGAAAGAAGCCTGCACGTTGTGCCTTTCAGCTCTAGGGCAAAGTAGCACACCCAGAGCAGAAGTCCTACTTCAGCCAGATCAGGCCTGCGAAGAAACTGCGTTTCACAGGCCTTTGGAAGAGATGTTCCCACTAGGCTGTAAGAGCACTGTGCAGAGCGAGTTGTTTCTTAGCTTCCCAAAGAGCTGGAAGCAAGATGGTGTGGGGCCCAACTCGCCCTTTGGAAAGAAGCCTGCACGTTGTGCCTTTCAGCTCTGGGCAAAGTAGCACACCCAGAGCAGAAGTCCTACTTCAGCCAGATCAGGCCTGCAAAGAAACTGCGTTTCACAGGCCTTTGGAAGAGATGTTCCCGGTAGGCTGTAAGAGCACTGTGCAGAGCGAGTGGTTTCTTAGCTTCCCAAAGAGCTGGAAGCAAGATGCTGTGGGGCCCAACTGGCCCTTTGGAAAGAAGCCTGTACGTTGTGCCTTTCAGCTCTAGGGCAATGTAGAACACCCAGAGCAGAAGTCCTACTTGAGCCAGATCAGGCCTGCAAAGAAACTGCCTTCACAGGCCTTTGGAAGAGATGTTCCCGGTAGGCTGTAAGAGCACTGTCCAGAGCGAGTGGTTTCTTAGCTTCCCAAAGAGCTGGAAGCAAGATGCTGTGGGGCCCAACTCGCCCTTTGGAAAGAAGCCTGCACGTTGTGCCTTTCACCTCTAGAGCAAAGTAGCACACCCAGAGCAGAAGTCCTACTTCAGCCGGAACAGGCCTGCAAAGAAACTGCGTTTGACAGGCCTTTGGAAGAGATGTTCCCGGTAGGCTGCAAGAGCACTGTGCAGAGCGAGTTGTTTCTTAGCTTCCCAAAGAGCTGGAAGCAAGATGCTGTGGGGCCCAACTCGCCCTTTGGAAATAAGCCTGCACGTTGTGCCTTTCAGCTCTAGGGCAAAGCAGCACACCCAGAGCAGAAGTCCTACTTCAGCCAGATCAGGCCTGCAAAGAAACTGCGTTTCACAGGCCTTTGGAAGAGATGTTCCCGGTAGGCTGTAAGAGCACTGTGCAGAGCGAGTTGTTTCTTAGCTTCCCAAAGAGCTGGAAGCAAGATGCTGTGGGGCCCAACTCGCCATTTGGAAAGAAGCCTGCACGTTGTGACTTTCAGCTCTAGGGCAAAGCAGCACACCCAGAGCAGAAGTCCTACTTGAGCCAGATCAGGCCTGCAAAGAAACTGCGTTTCACAGGCCTTTGGAAGAGATGTTCCCGGTAGGCTGTAAGAGCACTGTGCAGAGCGAGTGGTTTCTTAGCTTCCCAAAGAGCTGGAAGCAAGATGCTGTGGGGCCCAACTCGCCCTTTGGAAAGAAGCCTGCACGTTGTGCCTTACAGCTCTAGGGCAAAGCAGCACACCCAGAGCAGAAGTCCTACTTCAGCCAGATCAGGCCTGCAAAGAAACTGCGTTTCACAGGCCTTTGGAAGAGATGTTCCCGGTAGGCTGTAAGAGCACTGTGCAGAGAGAGTGGTTTCTTAGCTTCCCAAAGAGCTGGAAGCAAGATGCTGTGGGGCCCAACTCGCCCTTTGGAAAGAAGCCTGCACGTTGTGCCTTTCAGCTCTAGGGCAAAGTAGCACACCCAGAGCAGAAGTCCTACTTCAGCCAGATCAGGCCTGCAAAGAAACTGCGTTTCACAGGCCTTTGGAAGAGATGTTCCCGGTAGGCTGTAAGAGCACTGTGCAGAGCGAGTGGTTTCTTAGCTTCCCAAAGAGCTGGAAGCAAGATGGTGTGGGGCCCAACTCGCCCTTTGGAAAGAAGCCTGCACGTTGTGCCTTTCAGCTCTAGGGCAATGTAGCACACCCAGAGCAGAAGTCCTACTTTAGCCAGATCAGGCCTGCAAAGAAACTGCGTTTCACAGGCCTTTGGAAGAGATGTTCCCAGTAGGCTGTAAGAGCACTGTGCAGAGCGAGTTGTTTCTTAGCTTCCCAAAGAGCTGGAAGCAAGATGCTGTGGGGCCCAACTCGCCCTTTGGAAAGAAGCCTGCACGTTGTGCCTTTCAGCTCTATGGCAAAGTAGCACACCCAGAGCAGAAGTCCTACTTCAGCCAGATCAGGCCTGCAAAGAAACTGCGTTTCACAGGCCTTTGGAAGAGATGTTCCCGGTAGGCTGTAAGAGCACTGTGCAGAGCGAGTGGTTTCTTAGCTTCCCAAAGAGCTGGAAGCAAGATGCTGTGGGGCCCAACTCGCCCGTTGGAAAGAAGCCTGCACGTTGTGCCTTTCAGCTCTAGGGCAAAGTAGCACACCCAGAGCAGAAGTCCTACTTCAGCCAGATCAGGCCTGCGAAGAAACTGCGTTTCACAGGCCTTTGGAAGAGATGTTCCCACTAGGCTGTAAGAGCACTGTGCAGAGCGAGTTGTTTCTTAGCTTCCCAAAGAGCTGGAAGCAAGATGGTGTGGGGCCCAACTCGCCCTTTGGAAAGAAGCCTGCACGTTGTGCCTTTCAGCTCTAGGGCAAAGTAGCACACCCAGAGCAGAAGTCCTACTTCAGCCAGATCAGGCCTGCAAAGAAACTGCGTTTCACAGGCCTTTGGAAGAGATGTTCCCGGTAGGCTGTAAGAGCACTGTGCAGAGCGAGTGGTTTCTTAGCTTCCCAAAGAGCTGGAAGCAAGATGCTGTGGGGCCCAACTGGCCCTTTGGAAAGAAGCCTGCACGTTGTGCCTTTCAGCTCTAGGGCAATGTAGAACACCCAGAGCAGAAGTCCTACTTGAGCCAGATCAGGCCTGCAAAGAAACTGCCTTCACAGGCCTTTGGAAGAGATGTTCCCGGTAGGCTGTAAGAGCACTGTCCAGAGCGAGTGGTTTCTTAGCTTCCCAAAGAGCTGGAAGCAAGATGCTGTGGGGCCCAACTCGCCCTTTGGAAAGAAGCCTGCACGTTGTGCCTTTCACCTCTAGAGCAAAGTAGCACACCCAGAGCAGAAGTCCTACTTCAGCCGGATCAGGCCTGCAAAGAAACTGCGTTTGACAGGCCTTTGGAAGAGATGTTCCCGGTAGGCTGCAAGAGCACTGTGCAGAGCGAGTTGTTTCTTAGCTTCCCAAAGAGCTGGAAGCAAGATGCTGTGGGGCCCAACTCGCCCTTTGGAAATAAGCCTGCACGTTGTGCCTTTCAGCTCTAGGGCAAAGTAGCACACCCAGAGCAGAAGTCCTACTTCAGCCAGATCAGGCCTGCAAAGAAACTGCGTTTCACAGGCCTTTGGAAGAGATGTTCCCGGTAGGCTGTAAGAGCACTGTGCAGAGCGAGTTGTTTCTTAGCTTCCCAAAGAGCTGGAAGCAAGATGCTGTGGGGCCCAACTCGCCCTTTGGAAAGAAGCCTGCACGTTGTGCCTTTCAGCTCTAGGGCAAAGTAGCACACCCAGAGCAGAAGTGCTACTTCAGCCAGATCAGGCCTGCAAAGAAACTGTGTTTCACAGGCCTTTGGAAGAGATGTTCCCGGTAGGCTGTAAGAGCACTGTGCAGAGCGAGTTGTTTCTTAGCTTCCCAAAGAGCTGGAAGCAAGATGCTGTGGGGCCCAACTCGCCCTTTGGAAAGAAGCCTGCACGCTGTGCCTTTCAGCTCTAGGGCAAAGTAGCACACCCAGAGCAGAAGTCCTACTTAAGCCAGATCAGGCCTGCAAAGAAACTGCGTTTCACAGGCCTTTGGAAGAGATGTTCCCGGTAGGCTGTAAGAGCACTGTGCAGAGCGAGTTGTTTCTTAGCTTCCCAAAGAGCTGGAAGCAAGATTCTGTGGGGCCCAACTGGCCCTTTGGAAAGAAGCCTGCACGTTGTGCCTTTCAGCTCTAGGGCAATGTAGCACACCCAGAGCAGAAGTCCTACTTGAGCCAGATCAGGCCTGCAAAGAAACTGCGTTTCACAGGCCTTTGGAAGAGATGTTCCCGGTAGGCTGTAAGAGCACTGTCCAGAGCGAGTGGTTTCTTAGCTTCCCAAAGAGCTGGAAGCAAGATGCTGTGGGGCCCAACTGGCCCTTTGGAAAGAAGCCTGCACGTTGTGCCTTTCAGCTCTAGAGCAAAGTAGCACACCCAGAGCAGAAGTCCTACTTCAGCCGGATCAGGCCTGCAAAGAAACTGCGTTTGACAGGCCTTTGGAAGAGATGTTCCCGGTAGGCTGTAAGAGCACTGTGCAGAGCGAGTTGTTTCTTAGCTTCCCAAAGAGCTGGAAGCAAGATGCTGTGGGGCCCAACTCGCCCTTTGGAAATAAGCCTGCACGTTGTGCCTTTCAGCTATAGGGCAAAGTAGCACACCCAGAGCAGAAGTCCTACTTCAGCCAGATCAGGCCTGCAAAGAAACTGCGTTTCACAGGCCTTTGGAAGAGATGTTCCGGTAGGCTGTAAGAGCACTGTGCAGAGCGAGTTGTTTCTTAGCTTCCCAAAGAGCTGGAAGCAAGATGCTGTGGGGCCCAACTCGCCCTTTGGAAAGAAGCCTGCACGTTGTGCCTTTCAGCTCTAGGGCAAAGTAGCACACCCAGAGCAGAAGTGCTACTTCAGCCAGATCAGGCCTGCAAAGAAACTGTGTTTCACAGGCCTTTGGAAGAGATGTTCCCGGTAGGCTGTAAGAGCACTGTGCAGAGCGAGTTGTTTCTTAGCTTCCCAAAGAGCTGGAAGCAAGATGCTGTGGGGCCCAACTCGCCCTTTGGAAAGAAGCCTGCACGCTGTGCCGTTCAGCTCTAGGGCAAAGTAGCACACCCAGAGCAGAAGTCCTACTTCAGCCAGATCAGGCCTGCAAAGAAACTGCGTTTCACAGGCCTTTGGAAGAGATGTTCCCGGTAGGCTGTAAGAGCACTGTGCAGAGCGAGTTGTTTCTTAGCTTCCCAAAGAGCTGGAAGCAAGATTCTGTGGGGCCCAACTGGCCCTTTGGAAAGAAGCCTGCACGTTGTGCCTTTCAGCTCTAGGGCAATGTAGCACACCCAGAGCAGAAGTCCTACTTGAGCCAGATCAGGCCTGCAAAGAAACTGCGTTTCACAGGCCTTTGGAAGAGATGTTCCCGGTAGGCTGTAAGAGCACTGTCCAGAGCGAGTGGTTTCTTAGCTTCCCAAAGAGCTGGAAGCAAGATGCTGTGGGGCCCAACTGGCCCTTTGGAAAGAAGCCTGCACGTTGTGCCTTTCAGCTCTAGAGCAAAGTAGCACACCCAGAGCAGAAGTCCTACTTCAGCCGGATCAGGCCTGCAAAGAAACTGCGTTTGACAGGCCTTTGGAAGAGATGTTCCCGGTAGGCTGTAAGAGCACTGTGCAGAGCGAGTTGTTTCTTAGCTTCCCAAAGAGCTGGAAGCAAGATGCTGTGGGGCCCAACTCGCCCTTTGGAAATAAGCCTGCACGTTGTGCCTTTCAGCTATAGGGCAAAGTAGCACACCCAGAGCAGAAGTCCTACTTCAGCCAGATCAGGCCTGCAAAGAAACTGCGTTTCACAGGCCTTTGGAAGAGATGTTCCGGTAGGCTGTAAGAGCACTGTGCAGAGCGAGTTGTTTCTTAGCTTCCCAAAGAGCTGGAAGCAAGATGCTGTGCGGCCCAACTCGCCCTTTGGAAAGAAGCCTGCACGTTGTGCCTTTCAGCTCTAGGGCAAAGTAGCACACCCAGAGCAGAAGTGCTACTTCAGCCAGATCAGGCCTGCAAAGAAACTGTGTTTCACAGGCCTTTGGAAGAGATGTTCCCGGTAGGCTGTAAGAGCACTGTGCAGAGCGAGTTGTTTCTTAGCTTCCCAAAGAGCTGGAAGCAAGATGCTGTGGGGCCCAACTCGCCCTTTGGAAAGAAGCCTGCACGCTGTGCCGTTCAGCTCTAGGGCAAAGTAGCACACCCAGAGCAGAAGTCCTACTTCAGCCAGATCAGGCCTGCAAAGAAACTGCGTTTCACAGGCCTTTGGAAGAGATGTTCCCGGTAGGCTGTAAGAGAACTGTGCAGAGCGAGTGGTTTCTTAACTTCCCAAAGAGCTGGAAGCAAGATGCTGTGGGGCCCAACTCGCCCTTTGGAAAGAAGCCTGCACGTTGTGCCTTTCAGCTGTAGGGCAAAGTAGCACACCCAGAGCAGAAGTCCTACTTCAGCCAGATAAGGCATGCAAAGAAACTGCGTTTCACAGGCCTTTGGAAGAGATGTTCCCGGTAGGCTGTAAGAGCACTGTGCAGAGCGAGTGGTTTCTTAGCTTCCCAAAGAGCTGGAAGCAAGATGCTGTGGGGCCCAACTCGCCCTTTGGAAAGAAGCCTGCACGTTGTGCCTTTCAGCTCTAGGGCAAAGTAGCACACCCAGAGCAGAAGTCCTACTTCAGCCAGATCAGGCCTGCAAAGAAACTGCGTTTCACAGGCCTTTGGAAGAGATGTTCCCGGTAGGCTGTAAGAGCACTGTGCAGAGCGAGATGTTTCTCAGCTTCCCAAAGAGCTGGAAGCAAGATGCTGTGGGGCCCAACTCGCCCTTTGGAAAGCAGCCTGCACGTTGTGCCTTTCAGCTCTAGGGCAAAGTAGCACACCCAGAGCAGAAGTCCTACTTCAGCCAGATCAGGCCTGCAAAGACACTGCGTTTCACAGGCCTTTGGAAGAGATGTTCCCGGTAGGCTGTAAGAGCACTGTGCAGAGCGAGTGGTTTCTCACCTTCCCAAAGAGCTGGAAGCAAGATGCTGTGGGGCCCAACTGGCCCTTTGGAAAGAAGCCTGCACGTTGTGCCTTTCAGCTCTAAGGCAATGTAGCACACCCAGAGCAGAAGTCCTACTTCAGCCAGATCAGGCCTGCAAAGAAACTGCGTTTCAGAGGCCTTTGGATGAGATGTTCCCACTAGGCTGTAAGAGCACTGTGCAGAGCGAGTTGTTTCTTAGCTTCCCAAAGAGCTGGAAGCAAGATGCTGTGGGGCCCAACTCGCCCTTTGGAAAGAAGCCTGCACGTTGTGCCTTTCAGCTCTAGGGCAAAGTAGCACACCCAGAGCAGAAGTCCTACTTCAGCCAGATCAGGCCTGCAAAGAAACTGCCTTTCACAGGCCTTTGGAAGAGATGTTCCCCGTAGGCTGTAAGAGCACTGTGCAGAGCGAGTTGTTTCTTAGCTTCCCAAAGAGCTGGAAGCAAGATGCTGTGGGGCCCAACTCGCCCTTTGGAAAGAAGCCTGCACGTTGTGCCTTTCAGCTCTAGGGCAAAGTAGCACACCCAGAGCAGAAGTCCTACTTGAGCCAGATCAGGCCTGCAAAGAAACCGCGTTTCACAGGCCTTTGGAAGAGATGTTCCCGGTAGGCTGTAAGAGCACTGTGCAGAGCGAGTGGTTTCTTAGCTTCCCAAAGAGCTGGAAGCAAGATGCTGTGGGGCCCAACTCGCCCTTTGGAAAGAAGCCTGCACGTTGTGCCTTTCAGCTCTAAGGCAAAGTAGCACACCCAGAGCAGAAGTCCTACTTGAGCCAGATCAGGCCTGCAAAGAAACTGCGTTTCACAGGCCTTTGGAAGAGATGTTCCCGGTAGGCTGTAAGAGCACTGTGCAGAGCGAGTGGTTTCTTAGCTTCCCAAAGAGCTGGAAGCAAGATGCTGTGGGGCCCAACTCGCCCTTTGGAAAGAAGCCTGCACGTTGTGCCTTTCAGCTCTAGGGCAAAGTAGCACACCCAGAGCAGAAGTCCTACTTCAGCCAGATCAGGCCTGCGAAGAAACTGCGTTTCACAGGCCTTTGGAAGAGATGTTCCCACTAGGCTGTAAGAGCACTGTGCAGAGCGAGTTGTTTCTTAGCTTCCCAAAGAGCTGGAAGCAAGATGCTGTGGGGCCCAACTCGCCCTTTGGAAAGAAGCTTGCACGTTGTGCCTTTCAGCTCTAGTGCAAAGTAGCACACCCAGAGCAGAAGTGCTACTTCAGCCAGATCAGGCCTGCAAAGAAACTGCGTTTCACAGGCCTTTGGAAGAGATGTTCCCGGTAGGCTGTAAGAGAACTGTGCAGAGCGAGTTGTTTCTTAGCTTCCCAAAGAGCTGGAAGCAAGATGCTGTGGGGCCCAACTGGCCCTTTGGAAAGAAGCCTGCACGTTGTGCCTTTCAGCTGTAGGGCAAAGTAGCACACCCAGAGCAGAAGTCCTACTTCAGCCAGATCAGGCCTGCAAAGAAACTGCGTTTCACAGGCCTTTGGAAGAGATGTTCCCGGTAGGCTGTAAGAGCACTGTGCAGAGCGAGTGGTTTCTTAGCTTCCCAAAGAGCTGGAAGCAAGATGCTGTGGGGCCCAACTCGCCCTTTGGAAAGAAGCCTGCACGTTGTGCCTTTCAGCTCTAGGGCAAAGTAGCACACCCAGAGCAGAAGTCCTACTTCAGCCAGATCAGGCCTGCAAAGAAACTGCGTTTCACAGGGCTTTGGAAGAGATGTTCCCGGTAGGCTGTAAGAGCACTGTGCAGAGCGAGTGGTTTCTTAGCTTCCCAAAGAGCTGGAAGCAAGATGGTGTGGGGCCCAACTCGCCCTTTGGAAAGAAGCCTGCACGTTGTGCCTTTCAGCTCTAGGGCAAAGTAGCACACCCAGAGCAGAAGTCCTACTTCAGCCAGATCAGGCCTGCAAAGAAACTGCGTTTCACAGGCCTTTGGAAGAGATGTTCCCGGTAGGCTGTAAGAGCACTGTGCAGAGCGAGTTGTTTCTTAGCTTCCCAAAGAGCTGGAAGCAAGATGCTGTGGGGCCCAACTCGCCCTTTGGAAAGAAGCCTGCACGTTGTGCCTTTCAGCTCTAGGGCAAAGTAGCACACCCAGAGCAGAAGTCCTACTTCAGCCAGATCAGGCCTGCAAAGAAACTGCGTTTCACAGGCCTTTGGAAGAGATGTTCCCGGTAGGCTGTAAGAGCACTGTGCAGAGCGAGTTGTTTCTTAGCTTCCCAAAGAGCTGGAAGCAAGATGCTGTGGGGCCCAACTGGCCCTTTGGAAAGAAGCCTGCACGTTGTGCCTTTCAGCTCTAGGGCAATGTAGCACACCCAGAGCAGAAGTCCTACTTGAGCCAGATCAGGCCTGCAAAGAAACTGCGTTTCACAGGCCTTTGGAAGAGATGTTCCCGGTAGGCTGTAAGAGCACTGTCCAGAGCGAGTGATTTCTTAGCTTCCCAAAGAGCTGGAAGCAAGATGCTGTGGGGCCCAACTCGCCCTTTGGAAAGAAGCCTGCACGTTTTGCCTTTCAGCTCTAAGGCAAAGTAGCACACCCAGAGCAGAAGTCCTACTTCAGCCGGATCAGGCCTGCAAAGAAACTGCGTTTGACAGGCCTTTGGAAGAGATGTTCCCGGTAGGCTGTAAGAGCACTGTGCAGAGCGAGTTGTTTCTTAGCTTCCCAAAGAGCTGGAAGCAAGATGCTGTGGGGCCCAACTCGCCCTTTGGAAAGAAGCCTGCACGTTGTGCCTTTCAGCTCTAGGGCAAAGTAGCACACCCAGAGCAGAAGTCCTACTTCAGCCAGATCAGGCCTGCAAAGAAACTGCGTTTCACAGGCCTTTGGAAGAGATGTTCCCGGTAGGCTGTAAGAGCACTGTGCAGAGCGAGTGGTTTCTTAGCTTCCCAAAGAGCTGGAAGCAAGATGCTGTGGGGCCCAACTCGCCCTTTGGAAAGAAGCCTGCACGTTGTGCCTTTCAGCTCTAGGGCAAAGTAGGACACCCAGAGCAGAAGTCCTACTTCAGCCAGATCAGGCCTGCAAAGAAACTGCGTTTCACAGGCCTTTGGAAGAGATGTTCCCGGTAGGCTGTAAGAGCACTGTGCAGAGCGAGTGGTTTCTTAGCTTCCCAAAGAGCTGGAAGCAAGATGCTGTGGGGCCCAACTCGCCCTTTGGAAAGAAGCCTGCACGTTGTGCCTTTCAGCTCTAGGGCAAAGTAGCACACCCAGAGCAGAAGTCCTACTTCAGCCAGATCAGGCCTGCAAAGAAACTGCGTTTCACAGGCCTTTGGAAGAGATGTTCCCGGTAGGCTGTAAGAGCACTGTGCAGAGCGAGTTGTTTCTTACCTTCCCAAAGAGCTGGAAGCAAGATGCTGTGGGGCCCAACTCGCCCTTTGGAAAGAAGCCTGCACGTTGTGCCTTTCAGCTCTAGGGCAAAGTAGCACACCCAGAGCAGAAGTCCTACTTCAGCCAGATCAGGCCTGCAAAGAAACTGCGTTTCACAGGCCTTTGGAAGAGATGTTCCCGGTAGGCTGTAAGAGCACTGTGCAGAGGGAGTGGTTTCTTAGCTTCCCAAAGAGCTGGAAGCAAGATGCTGTGGGGCCCAACTCGCCCTTTGGAAAGAAGCCTGCACGTTGTGCCTTTCAGCTCTAGGGCAAAGTAGCACACCCAGAGCAGAAGTCCTACTTCAGCCAGATCAGGCCTGCAAAGAAACTGCGTTTCACAGGCCTTTGGAAGAGATGTTCCCGGTAGGCTGTAAGAGCACTGTGCAGAGCGAGTTGTTTCTTAGCTTCCCAAAGAGCTGGAAGCAAGATGCTGTGGGGCCCAACTCGCCCTTAGGAAAGAAGCCTGCACGTTGTGCCTTTCAGCTCTAGGGCAAAGTAGCACACCCAGAGCAGAAGTCCTACTTCAGCCAGATCAGGCCTGCAAAGAAACTGCGTTTGACAGGCCTTTGGAAGAGATGTTCCCGGTAGGCTGTAAGAGCACTGTGCAGAGCGAGTTGTTTCTTAGCTTCCCAAAGAGCTGGAAGCAAGATGCTGTGGGGCCCAACTGGCCCTTTGGAAAGAAGCCTGCACATTGTGCCTTTCAGCTCTAGGGCAATGTAGCACACCCAGAGCAGAAGTCCTACTTGAGCCAGATCAGGCCTGCAAAGAAACTGCGTTTCATAGGCCTTTGGAAGAGATGTTCCCGGTAGGCTGTAAGAGCACTGTCCAGAGCGAGTGGTTTCTTAGCTTCCCAAAGAGCTGGAAGCAAGATGCTGTGGGGCCCAACTCGCCCTTTGGAAAGAAGCCTGCACGTTTTGCCTTTAAGCTCTAAGGCAAAGTAGCACACCCAGAGCAGAAGTCCTACTTCAGCCGGATCAGGCCTGCAAAGAAACTGCGTTTGACAGGCCTTTGGAAGAGATGTTCCCGGTAGGCTGTAAGAGCACTGTGCAGAGCGAGTTGTTTCTTAGCTTCCCAAAGAGCTGGAAGCAAGATGCTGTGGGGCCCAACTCGCCCTTTGGAAAGAAGCCTGCACGTTGTGCCTTTCAGCTCTAGGGCAATGTAGCACACCCAGAGCAGAAGTCCTACTTGAGCCAGATCAGGCCTGCAAAGAAACTGCGTTTCACAGGCCTTTGGAAGAGATGTTCCCAGTAGGCTGTAAGAGCACTGTGCAGAGCGAGTGGTTTCTTAGCTTCCCAAAGAGCTGGAAGCAAGATGCTGTGGGGCCCAACTCGCCCTTTGGAAAGAAGCCTGCACGTTGTGCCTTTCAGCTCTAGGGCAAAGTAGCACACCCAGAGCAGAAGTCCTACTTCAGCCCGATCAGGCCTGCAAAGAAACTGCGTTTCACAGGCCTTTGGAAGAGATGTTCCCGGTAGGCTGTAAGAGCACTGTGCAGAGCGAGTTGTTTCTTAGCTTCCCAAGAGCTGGAAGCAAGATGCTGTGGGGCCCAACTCGCCCTTTGGAAAGAAGCCTGCACGTTGTGCCTTTCAGCTCTAGGGCAAAGTAGCACACCCAGAGCAGAAGTCCTACTTCAGCCAGATCAGGCCTGCAAAGAAACTGCGTTTCACAGGCCTTTGGAAGAGATGTTCCCGGTAGGCTGTAAGAGCACTGTGCAGAGCGAGTGGTTTCTTAGCTTCCCAAAGAGCTGGAAGCAAGATGCTGTGGGGCCCAACTGGCCCTTTGGAAAGAAGCCTGCACGTTGTGCCTTTCAGCTCTAAGACAATGTAGCACACCCAGAGCAGAAGTCCTACTTCAGCCAGATCAGGCCTGCAAAGAAACTGCGTTTCAGAGGCCTTTGGAAGAGATGTTCCCACTAGGCTGTAAGAGCACTGTGCAGAGCGAGTTGTTTCTTAGCTTCCCAAAGAGCTGGAAGCAAGATGCTGTGGGGCCCAACTCGCCCTTTGGAAAGAAGCCTGCACGTTGTGCCTTTCAGCTCTAGGGCAATGTAGCACACCCAGAGCAGAAGTCCTACTTCAGCCAGATCAGGCCTGCAAAGAAACTGCGTTTCACAGGGCTTTGGAAGAGATGTTCCCGGTAGGCTGTAAGAGCACTGTGCAGAGCGAGTGGTTTCTTAGCTTCCCAAAGAGCTGGAAGCAAGATGGTGTGGGGCCCAACTCGCCCTTTGGAAAGAAGCCTGCACGTTGTGCCTTTCAGCTCTGGGCAAAGTAGCACACCCAGAGCAGAAGTCCTACTTCAGCCAGATCAGGCCTGCAAAGAAACTGCGTTTCACAGGCCTTTGGAAGAGATGTTCCCGGTAGGCTGTAAGAGCACTGTGCAGAGCGAGTGGTTTCTTAGCTTCCCAAAGAGCTGGAAGCAAGATGCTGTGGGGCCCAACTCGCCCTTTGGAAAGAAGCCTGCACGTTGTGCCTTTCAGCTCTAGGGCAATGTAGCACACCCAGAGCAGAAGTCCTACTTCTTCCAGATCAGGCCTGCAAAGAAACTGCGTTTCACAGGCCTTTGGAAGAGATGTTCCCGGTAGGCTGTAAGAGCACTGTGCAGAGCGAGTTGTTTCTTAGCTTCCCAAAGAGCTGGAAGCAAGATGCTGTGGGGCCCAACTCGCCATTTGGAAAGAAGCCTGCACGTTGTGACTTTCAGCTCTAGGGCAAAGCAGCACACCCAGAGCAGAAGTCCTACTTGAGCCAGATCAGGCCTGCAAAGAAACTGCGTTTCACAGGCCTTTGGAAGAGATGTTCCCGGTAGGCTGTAAGAGCACTGTGCAGAGCGAGTGGTTTCTTAGCTTCCCAAAGAGCTGGAAGCAAGATGCTGTGGGGCCCAACTCGCCCTTTGGAAAGAAGCCTGCACGTTGTGCCTTACAGCTCTAGGGCAAAGCAGCACACCCAGAGCAGAAGTCCTACTTCAGCCAGATCAGGCCTGCAAAGAAACTGCGTTTCACAGGCCTTTGGAAGAGATGTTCCCGGTAGGCTGTAAGAGCACTTTGCAGAGAGAGTGGTTTCTTAGCTTCCCAAAGAGCTGGAAGCAAGATGCTGTGGGGCCCAACTCGCCCTTTGGAAAGAAGCCTGCACGTTGTGCCTTTCATCTCTAGGGCAAAGTAGCACACCCAGAGCAGAAGTCCTACTTCAGCCAGATCAGGCCTGCAAAGAAACTGCGTTTCACAGGCCTTTGGAAGAGATGTTCCCGGTAGGCTGTAAGAGCACTGTGCAGAGCGAGTGGTTTCTTAGCTTCCCAAAGAGCTGGAAGCAAGATGCTGTGGGGCCCAACTCGCCCTTTGGAAAGAAGCCTGCACGTTGTGCCTTTCAGCTCTAGGGCAATGCAGCACACCCAGAGCAGAAGTCCTACTTTAGCCAGATCAGGCCTGCAAAGAAACTGCAGGCCTTTGGAAGAGATGTTCCCGGTAGGCTGTAAGAGCACTGTGCAGAGCGAGTGGTTTCTTAGCTTCCCAAAGAGCTGGAAGCAAGATGCTGTGGGGCCCAACTCGCCCTTTGGAAAGAAGCCTGCACGTTGTGCCTTTCAGCTCTAGGGCAAAGTAGCACACCCAGAGCAGAAGTCCTACTTCAGCCAGATCAGGCCTGCGAAGAAACTGCGTTTCACAGGCCTTTGGAAGAGATGTTCCCACTAGGCTGTAAGAGCACTGTGCAGAGCGAGTTGTTTCTTAGCTTCCCAAAGAGCTGGAAGCAAGATGCTGTGGGGCCCAACTCGCCCTTTGGAAAGAAGCCTGCACGTTGTGCCTTTCAGCTCTGGGCAAAGTAGCACACCCAGAGCAGAAGTCCTACTTCAGCCAGATCAGGCCTGCAAAGAAACTGCGTTTCACAGGCCTTTGGAAGAGATGTTCCCGGTAGGCTGTAAGAGCACTGTGCAGAGCGAGTGTTTTCTTAGCTTCCCAAAGAGCTGGAAGCAAGATGCTGTGGGGCCCAACTCGCCCTTTGGAAAGAAGCCTGCACGTTGTGCCTTTCAGCTCTAGGGCAATGTAGCACACCCAGAGCAGAAGTCCTACTTCTTCCAGATCAGGCCTGCAAAGAAACTGCGTTTCACAGGCCTTTGGAAGAGATGTTCCCGGTAGGCTGTAAGAGCACTGTGCAGAGCGAGTTGTTTCTTAGCTTCCCAAAGAGCTGGAAGCAAGATGCTGTGGGGCCCAACTCGCCATTTGGAAAGAAGCCTGCACGTTGTGACTTTCAGCTCTAGGGCAAAGCAGCACACCCAGAGCAGAAGTCCTACTTGAGCCAGATCAGGCCTGCAAAGAAACTGCGTTTCACAGGCCTTTGGAAGAGATGTTCCCGGTAGGCTGTAAGAGCACTGTGCAGAGCGAGTGGTTTCTTAGCTTCCCAAAGAGCTGGAAGCAAGATGCTGTGGGGCCCAACTCGCCCTTTGGAAAGAAGCCTGCACGTTGTGCCTTACAGCTCTAGGGCAAAGTAGCACACCCAGAGCAGAAGTCCTACTTCAGCCAGATCAGGCCTGCAAAGAAACTGCGTTTGACAGGCCTTTGGAAGAGATGTTCCCGGTAGGCTGTAAGAGCACTGTGCAGAGAGAGTGGTTTCTTAGCTTCCCAAAGAGCTGGAAGCAAGATGCTGTGGGGCCCAACTCGCCCTTTGGAAAGAAGCCTGCACGTTGTGCCTTTCAGCTCTAGGGCAAAGTAGCACACCCAGAGCAGAAGTCCTACTTCAGCCAGATCAGGCCTGCAAAGAAACTGCGTTTCACAGGCCTTTGGAAGAGATGTTCCCGGTAGGCTGTAAGAGCACTGTGCAGAGCGAGTGGTTTCTTAGCTTCCCAAAGAGCTGGAAGCAAGATGCTGTGGGGCCCAACTCGCCCTTTGGAAAGAAGCCTGCACGTTGTGCCTTTCAGCTCTAGGGCAATGTAGCACACCCAGAGCAGAAGTCCTACTTCAGCCAGATCAGGCCTGCAAAGAAACTGCGTTTCACAGGCCTTTGGAAGAGATGTTCCCGGTAGGCTGTAAGAGCACTGTGCAGAGCGAGTTGTTTCTTAGCTTCCCAAAGAGCTGGAAGCAAGATGCTGTGGGGCCCAACTCGCCCTTTGGAAAGAAGCCTGCACGTTGTGCCTTTCAGCTCTAGGGCCAAGTAGCACTCCCAGAGCAGAAGTCCTACTTCAGCCAGATCAGGCCTGCAAAGAAACTGCGTTTCACAGGCCTTTGGAAGAGATGTTCCCGGTAGGCTGTAAGAGCACTGTGCAGAGCGAGTGGTTTCTTAGCTTCCCAAAGAGCTGGAAGCAAGATGCTGTGGGGCCCAACTGGCCCTTTGGAAAGAAGCCTGCACGTTGTGCCTTTCAGCTCTAGGGCAAAGTAGCACACCCAGAGCAGAAGTCCTACTTCAGCCAGATCAGGCCTGCAAAGAAACTGCGTTTCACAGGCCTTTGGAAGAGATGTTCCCGGTAGGCTGTAAGAGCACTGTGCAGAGCGAGTTGTTTCTTAGCTTCCCAAGAGCTGGAAGCAAGATGCTGTGGGGCCCAACTCGCCCTTTGGAAAGAAGCCTGCACGTTGTGCCTTTCAGCTCTAGGGCAAAGTAGCACACCCAGAGCAGAAGTCCTACTTCAGCCAGATCAGGCCTGCAAAGAAACTGCGTTTCACAGGCCTTTGGAAGAGATGTTCCCGGTAGGCTGTAAGAGCACTGTGCAGAGCGAGTGGTTTCTTAGCTTCCCAAAGAGCTGGAAGCAAGATGCTGTGGGGCCCAACTCGCCCGTTGGAAAGAAGCCTGCACGTTGTGCCTTTCAGCTCTAGGGCAAAGTAGCACACCCAGAGCAGAAGTCCTACTTCAGCCAGATCAGGCCTGCGAAGAAACTGCGTTTCACAGGCCTTTGGAAGAGATGTTCCCACTAGGCTGTAAGAGCACTGTGCAGAGCGAGTTGTTTCTTAGCTTCCCAAGAACTGGAAGCAAGATGGTGTGGGGCCCAACTCGCCCTTTGGAAAGAAGCCTGCACGTTGTGCCTTTCAGCTCTGGGCAAAGTAGCACACCCAGAGCAGAAGTCCTACTTCAGCCAGATCAGGCCTGCAAAGAAACTGCGTTTCACAGGCCTTTGGAAGAGATGTTCCCGGTAGGCTGTAAGAGCACTGTGCAGAGCGAGTGGTTTCTTAGCTTCCCAAAGAGCTGGAAGCAAGATGCTGTGGGGCCCAACTCGCCCTTTGGAAAGAAGCCTGCACGTTGTGCCTTTCAGCTCTAGGGCAATGTAGCACACCCAGAGCAGAAGTCCTACTTTAGCCAGATCAGGCCTGCAAAGAAACTGCGTTTCACAGGCCTTTGGAAGAGATGTTCCCGGTAGGCTGTAAGAGCACTGTGCAGAGCGAGTGGTTTCTTAGCTTCCCAAAGAGCTGGAAGCAAGATGCTGTGGGGCCCAACTCGCCCTTTGGAAAGAAGCCTGCACGTTGTGCCTTTCAGCTCTATGGCAAAGTAGCACACCCAGAGCAGAAGTCCTACTTCAGCCAGATCAGGCCTGCAAAGAAACTGCGTTTCACAGGCCTTTGGAAGAGATGTTCCCGGTAGGCTGTAAGAGCACTGTGCAGAGCGAGTGGTTTCTTAGCTTCCCAAAGAGCTGGAAGCAAGATGCTGTGGGGCCCAACTCGCCCGTTGGAAAGAAGCCTGCACGTTGTGCCTTTCAGCTCTAGGGCAAAGTAGCACACCCAGAGCAGAAGTCCTACTTCAGCCAGATCAGGCCTGCGAAGAAACTGCGTTTCACAGGCCTTTGGAAGAGATGTTCCCACTAGGCTGTAAGAGCACTGTGCAGAGCGAGTTGTTTCTTAGCTTCCCAAAGAGCTGGAAGCAAGATGGTGTGGGGCCCAACTCGCCCTTTGGAAAGAAGCCTGCACGTTGTGCCTTTCAGCTCTGGGCAAAGTAGCACACCCAGAGCAGAAGTCCTACTTCAGCCAGATCAGGCCTGCAAAGAAACTGCGTTTCACAGGCCTTTGGAAGAGATGTTCCCGGTAGGCTGTAAGAGCACTGTGCAGAGCGAGTGTTTTCTTAGCTTCCCAAAGAGCTGGAAGCAAGATGCTGTGGGGCCCAACTCGCCCTTTGGAAAGAAGCCTGCACGTTGTGCCTTTCAGCTCTAGGGCAATGTAGCACACCCAGAGCAGAAGTCCTACTTCTTCCAGATCAGGCCTGCAAAGAAACTGCGTTTCACAGGCCTTTGGAAGAGATGTTCCCGGTAGGCTGTAAGAGCACTGTGCAGAGCGAGTGGTTTCTTAGCTTCCCAAAGAGCTGGAAGCAAGATGCTGTGGGGCCCAACTCGCCATTTGGAAAGAAGCCTGCACGTTGTGACTTTCAGCTCTAGGGCAAAGCAGCACACCCAGAGCAGAAGTCCTACTTCAGCCAGATCAGGCCTGCAAAGAAACTGCGTTTCACAGGCCTTTGGAAGAGATGTTCCCGGTAGGCTGTAAGAGCACTGTGCAGAGCGAGTTGTTTCTTAGCTTCCCAAAGAGCTGGAAGCAAGATGCTGTGGGGCCCAACTCGCCCTTTGGAAAGAAGCCTGCACGTTGTGCCTTTCAGCTCTAGGGCAAAGTAGCACACCCAGAGCAGAAGTCCTACTTCAGCCAGTTCAGGCCTGCAAAGAAACTGCGTTTCACAGGCCTTTGGAAGAGATGTTCCCGGTAGGCTGTAAGAGCAGTGTGCAGAGCGAGTGGTTTCTTAGCTTCCCAAAGAGCTGGAAGCAAGATGCTGTGGGGCCAAACTGGCCCTTTGGAAAGAAGCCGGCACGTTGTGCCTTTCAGCTCTAGGGCAATGTAGAACACCCAGAGCAGAAGTCCTACTTGAGCCAGATCAGGCCTGCAAAGAAACTGCGTTTCACAGGCCTTTGGAAGAGATGTTCCCGGTAGGCTGTAAGAGCACTGTCCAGAGCGAGTGGTTTCTTAGCTTCCCAAAGAGCTGGAAGCAAGATGCTGTGGGGCCCAACTCGCCCTTTGGAAAGAAGCCTGCACGTTGTGCCTTTCACCTCTAGAGCAAAGTAGCACACCCAGAGCAGAAGTCCTACTTCAGCCGGATCAGGCCTGCAAAGAAACTGCGTTTGACAGGCCTTTGGAAGAGATGTTCCCGGTAGGCTGCAAGAGCACTGTGCAGAGCGAGTTGTTTCTTAGCTTCCCAAAGAGCTGGAAGCAAGATGCTGTGGGGCCCAACTCGCCCTTTGGAAAGAAGCCTGCACGTTGTGCCTTTCAGCTCTAGGGCAAAGTAGCACACCCAGAGCAGAAGTCCTACTTCAGCCAGATCAGGCCTGCAAAGAAACTGCGTTTCACAGGCCTTTGGAAGAGATGTTCCCGGTAGGCTGTAAGAGCACTGTCCAGAGCGAGTTGTTTCTTAGCTTCCCAAGAGCTGGAAGCAAGATGCTGTGGGGCCCAACTCGCCCTTTGGAAAGAAGCCTGCACGTTGTGCCTTTCAGCTCTAGGGCAAAGTAGCACACCCAGAGCAGAAGTCCTACTTCAGCCAGATCAGGCCTGCAAAGAAACTGCGTTTGACAGGCCTTTGGAAGAGATGTTCCCGGTAGGCTGTAAGAGCACTGTGCAGAGCGAGTGGTTTCTTAGCTTCCCAAAGAGCTGGAAGCAAGATGCTGTGGGGCCCAACTCGCCCGTTGGAAAGAAGCCTGCACGTTGTGCCTTTCAGCTCTAGGGCAAAGTAGCACACCCAGAGCAGAAGTCCTACTTCAGCCAGATCAGGCCTGCGAAGAAACTGCGTTTCACAGGCCTTTGGAAGAGATGTTCCCACTAGGCTGTAAGAGCACTGTGCAGAGCGAGTTGTTTCTTAGCTTCCCAAGAACTGGAAGCAAGATGGTGTGGGGCCCAACTCGCCCTTTGGAAAGAAGCCTGCACGTTGTGCCTTTCAGCTCTGGGCAAAGTAGCACACCCAGAGCAGAAGTCCTACTTCAGCCAGATCAGGCCTGCAAAGAAACTGCGTTTCACAGGCCTTTGGAAGAGATGTTCCCGGTAGGCTGTAAGAGCACTGTGCAGAGCGAGTGGTTTCTTAGCTTCCCAAAGAGCTGGAAGCAAGATGCTGTGGGGCCCAACTCGCCCTTTGGAAAGAAGCCTGCACGTTGTGCCTTTCAGCTCTAGCGCAATGTAGCACACCCAGAGCAGAAGTCCTACTTCTTCCAGATCAGGCCTGCAAAGAAACTGCGTTTCACAGGCCTTTGGAAGAGATGTTCCCGGTAGGCTGTAAGAGCACTGTGCAGAGCGAGTTGTTTCTTAGCTTCCCAAAGAGCTGGAAGCAAGATGCTGTGGGGCCCAACTCGCCATTTGGAAAGAAGCCTGCACGTTGTGACTTTCAGCTCTAGGGCAAAGCAGCACACCCAGAGCAGAAGTCCTACTTCAGCCAGATCAGGCCTGCAAAGAAACTGCGTTTCACAGGCCTTTGGAAGAGATGTTCCCGGTAGGCTGTAAGAGCACTGTGCAGAGCGAGTGGTTTCTTAGCTTCCCAAAGAGCTGGAAGCAAGATGCTGTGGGGCCCAACTCGCCCTTTGGAAAGAAGCCTGCACGTTGTGCCTTTCAGCTCTAGGGCAATGTAGCACACCCAGAGCAGAAGTCCTACTTCAGCCAGATCAGGCCTGCAAAGAAACTGCGTTTCACAGGCCTTTGGAAGAGATGTTCCCGGTAGGCTGTAAGAGCACTGTGCAGAGCGAGTTGTTTCTTAGCTTCCCAAAGAGCTGGAAGCAAGATGCTGTGGGGCCCAACTCGCCCATTGGAAAGAAGCCTGCACGTTGTGCCTTTCAGCTCTAGGGCCAAGTAGCACTCCCAGAGCAGAAGTCCTACTTCAGCCAGATCAGGCCTGCAAAGAAACTGCGTTTCACAGGCCTTTGGAAGAGATGTTCCCGGTAGGCTCTAAGAGCACTGTCCAGAGCGAGTGGTTTCTTAGCTTCCCAAAGAGCTGGAAGCAAGATGCTGTGGGGCCCAACTCGCCCTTTGGAAAGAAGCCTGCACGTTGTGCCTTTCACCTCTAGAGCAAAGTAGCACACCCAGAGCAGAAGTCCTACTTCAGCCGGATCAGGCCTGCAAAGAAACTGCGTTTGACAGGCCTTTGGAAGCGATGTTCCCGGTAGGCTGCAAGAGCACTGTGCAGAGCGAGTTGTTTCTTAGCTTCCCAAAGAGCTGGAAGCAAGATGCTGTGGGGCCCAACTCGCCCTTTGGAAATAAGCCTGCACGTTGTGCCTTTCAGCTCTAGGGCAAAGTAGCACACCCAGAGCAGAAGTCCTACTTCAGCCAGATCAGGCCTGCAAAGAAACTGCGTTTCACAGGCCTTTGGAAGAGATGTTCCCGGTAGGCTGTAAGAGCACTGTGCAGAGCGAGTTGTTTCTTAGCTTCCCAAGAGCTGGAAGCAAGATGCTGTGGGGCCCAACTCGCCCTTTGGAAAGAAGCCTGCACGTTGTGCCTTTCAGCTCTAGGGCAAAGTAGCACACCCAGAGCAGAAGTCCTACTTCAGCCAGATCAGGCCTGCAAAGAAACTGCGTTTCACAGGCCTTTGGAAGAGATGTTCCCGGTAGGCTGTAAGAGCACTGTGCAGAGCGAGTGGTTTCTTAGCTTCTCAAAGAGCTGGAAGCAAGATGCTGTGGGGCCCAACTCGCCCGTTGGAAAGAAGCCTGCACGTTGTGCCTTTCAGCTCTAGGGCAAAGTAGCACACCCAGAGCAGAAGTCCTACTTCAGCCAGATCAGGCCTGCGAAGAAACTGCGTTTCACAGGCCTTTGGAAGAGATGTTCCCACTAGGCTGTAAGAGCACTGTGCAGAGCGAGTTGTTTCTTAGCTTCCCAAGAACTGGAAGCAAGATGGTGTGGGGCCCAACTCGCCCTTTGGAAAGAAGCCTGCATGTTGTGCCTTTCAGCTCTGGGCAAAGTAGAACACCCAGAGCAGAAGTCCTACTTCAGCCAGATCAGGCCTGCAAAGAAACTGCGTTTCACAGGCCTTTGGAAGAGATGTTCCCGGTAGGCTGTAAGAGCACTGTGCAGAGCGAGTGGTTTCTTAGCTTCCCAAAGAGCTGGAAGCAAGATGCTGTGGGGCCCAACTCGCCCTTTGGAAAGAAGCCTGCACGTTGTGCCTTTCAGCTCTAGGGCAATGTAGCACACCCAGAGCAGAAGTCCTACTTCTTCCAGATCAGGCCTGCAAAGAAACTGCGTTTCACAGGCCTTTGGAAGAGATGTTCCCGGTAGGCTGTAAGAGCACTGTGCAGAGCGAGTTGTTTCTTAGCTTCCCAAAGAGCTGGAAGCAAGATGCTGTGGGGCCCAACTCGCCATTTGGAAAGAAGCCTGCACGTTGTGACTTTCAGCTCTAGGGCAAAGCAGCACACCCAGAGCAGAAGTCCTACTTGAGCCAGATCAGGCCTGCAAAGAAACTGCGTTTCACAGGCCTTTGGAAGAGATGTTCCCGGTAGGCTGTAAGAGCACTGTGCAGAGCGAGTGGTTTCTTAGCTTCCCAAAGAGCTGGAAGCAAGATGCTGTGGGGCCCAACTCGCCCTTTGGAAAGAAGCCTGCACGTTGTGCCTTACAGCTCTAGGGCAAAGCAGCACACCCAGAGCAGAAGTCCTACTTCAGCCAGATCAGGCCTGCAAAGAAACTGCGTTTCACAGGCCTTTGGAAGAGATGTTCCCGGTAGGCTGTAAGAGCACTGTGCAGAGAGAGTGGTTTCTTAGCTTCCCAAAGAGCTGGAAGCAAGATGCTGTGGGGCCCAACTCGCCCTTTGGAAAGAAGCCTGCACGTTGTGCCTTTCATCTCTAGGGCAAAGTAGCACACCCAGAGCAGAAGTCCTACTTCAGCCAGATCAGGCCTGCAAAGAAACTGCGTTTCACAGGCCTTTGGAAGAGATGTTCCCGGTAGGCTGTAAGAGCACTGTGCAGAGCGAGTGGTTTCTTAGCTTCCCAAAGAGCTGGAAGCAAGATGCTGTGGGGCCCAACTCGCCCTTTGGAAAGAAGCCTGCACGTTGTGCCTTTCAGCTCTAGGGCAATGTAGCACACCCAGAGCAGAAGTCCTACTTTAGCCAGATCAGGCCTGCAAAGAAACTGCGTTTCACAGGCCTTTGGAAGAGATGTTCCCGGTAGGCTGTAAGAGCACTGTGCAGAGCGAGTGGTTTCTTAGCTTCCCAAAGAGCTGGAAGCAATATGCTGTGGGGCCCAACTCGCCCTTTGGAAAGAAGCCTGCACGTTGTGCCTTTCAGCTCTATGGCAAAGTAGCACACCCAGAGCAGAAGTCCTACTTCAGCCAGATCAGGCCTGCAAAGAAACTGCGTTTCACAGGCCTTTGGAAGAGATGTTCCCGGTAGGCTGTAAGAGCACTGTGCAGAGCGAGTGGTTTCTTAGCTTCCCAAAGAGCTGGAAGCAAGATGCTGTGGGGCCCAACTCGCCCGTTGGAAAGAAGCCTGCACGTTGTGCCTTTCAGCTCTAGGGCAAAGTAGCACACCCAGAGCAGAAGTCCTACTTCAGCCAGATCAGGCCTGCGAAGAAACTGCGTTTCACAGGCCTTTGGAAGAGATGTTCCCACTAGGCTGTAAGAGCACTGTGCAGAGCGAGTTGTTTCTTAGCTTCCCAAAGAGCTGGAAGCAAGATGCTGTGGGGCCCAACTCGCCCTTTGGAAAGAAGCCTGCACGTTGTTCCTTTCAGCTCTAGGGCAAAGTAGCACACCCAGAGCAGAAGTCCTACTTCAGCCAGATCAGGCCTGCAAAGAAACTGCGTTTCACAGGCCTTTGGAAGAGATGTTCCCGGTAGGCTGTAAGAGCAGTGTGCAGAGCGAGTGGTTTCTTAGCTTCCCAAAGAGCTGGAAGCAAGATGCTGTGGGGCCAAACTGGCCCTTTGGAAAGAAGCCTGCACGTTGTGCCTTTCAGCTCTAGGGCAATGTAGAACACCCAGAGCAGAAGTCCTACTTGAGCCAGATCAGGCCTGCAAAGAAACTGCGTTTCACAGGCCTTTGGAAGAGATGTTCCCGGTAGGCTGTAAGAGCACTGTCCAGAGCGAGTGGTTTCTTAGCTTCCCAAAGAGCTGGAAGCAAGATGCTGTGGGGCCCAACTCGCCCTTTGGAAAGAAGCCTGCACGTTGTGCCTTTCACCTATAGAGCAAAGTAGCACACCCAGAGCAGAAGTCCTACTTCAGCCGGATCAGGCCTGCAAAGAAACTGCGTTTGACAGGCCTTTGGAAGAGATGTTCCCGGTAGGCTGCAAGAGCACTGTGCAGAGCGAGTTGTTTCTTAGCTTCCCAAAGAGCTGGAAGCAAGATGCTGTGGGGCCCAACTCGCCCTTTGGAAATAAGCCTGCACGTTGTGCCTTTCAGCTCTAGGGCAAAGTAGCACACCCAGAGCAGAAGTCCTACTTCAGCCAGATCAGGCCTGCAAAGAAACTGCGTTTCACAGGCCTTTGGAAGAGATGTTCCCGGTAGGCTGTAAGAGCACTGTGCAGAGCGAGTTGTTTCTTAGCTTCCCAAAGAGCTGGAAGCAAGATGCTGTGGGGCCCAACTCGCCCTTTGGAAAGAAGCCTGCACGTTGTGCCTTTCAGCTCTAGGGCAAAGTAGCACACCCAGAGCAGAAGTGCTACTTCAGCCAGGTCAGGCCTGCAAAGAAACTGTGTTTCACAGGCCTTTGGAAGAGATGTTCCCGGTAGGCTGTAAGAGCACTGTGCAGAGCGAGTTGTTTCTTAGCTTCCCAAAGAGCTGGAAGCAAGATTCTGTGGGGCCCAACTGGCCCTTTGGAAAGAAGCCTGCACGTTGTGCCTTTCAGCTCTAGGGCAATGTAGCACACCCAGAGCAGAAGTCCTACTTGAGCCAGATCAGGCCTGCAAAGAAACTGCGTTTCACAGGCCTTTGGAAGAGATGTTCCCGGTAGGCTGTAAGAGCACTGTCCAGAGCGAGTGGTTTCTTAGCTTCCCAAAGAGCTGGAAGCAAGATGCTGTGGGGCCCAACACGCGCTTTGGAAAGAAGCCTGCACGTTGTGCCTTTCAGCTCTAGAGCAAAGTAGCACACCCAGAGCAGAAGTCCTACTTCAGCCGGATCAGGCCTGCAAAGAAACTGCGTTTGACAGGCCTTTGGAAGAGATGTTCCCGGTAGGCTGTAAGAGCACTGTGCAGAGCGAGTTGTGTCTTAGCTTCCCAAAGAGCTGGAAGCAAGATTCTGTGGGGCCCAACTGGCCCTTTGGAAAGAAGCCTGCACGTTGTGCCTTTCAGCTCTACGGCAATGTAGCACACCCAGAGCAGAAGTCCTACTTCAGCCAGATCAGGCCTGCAAAGAAACTGCGTTTCAGTGGCCTTTGGAAGAGATGTTCCCACTAGGCTTTAAGAGCACTGTGCAGAGCGAGTTGTTTCTTAGCTTCCCAAAGAGCTGGAAGCAAGATGCTGTGGGGCCCAACTCGCCCTTTGGAAAGAAGCCTGCACGTTGTGCCTTTCAGCTCTAGGGCAAAGTAGCACACCCAGAGCAGAAGTCCTACTTCAGCCAGATCAGGCCTGCAAAGAAACTGCGTTTCACAGGCCTTTGGAAGAGATGTTCCCGGTAGGCTGTAAGAGCACTGTGCAGAGCGAGTTGTTTCTTAGCTTCCCAAAGAGCTGGAAGCAAGATGCTGTGGGGCCCAACTCGCCCTTTGGAAATAAGCCTGCACGTTGTGCCTTTCAGCTCTAGGGCAAAGTAGCACACCCAGAGCAGAAGTCCTACTTCAGCCAGATCAGGCCTGCAAAGAAACTGCGTTTCACAGGCCTTTGGAAGAGATGTTCCCGGTAGGCTGTAAGAGCACTGTGCAGAGCGAGTGGTTTCTTAGGTTCCCAAAGAGCTGGAAGCAAGATGCTGTGGGGCCCAACTCGCCCTTTGGAAAGAAGCCTGCACGTTGTGACTTTCAGCTCTAGGGCAAAGTAGCACACCCAGAGCAGAAGTCCTACTTCAGCCAGATCAGGCCTGCAAAGAAACTGCGTTTCACAGGCCTTTGGAAGAGATGTTCCCGGTAGGCTGTAAGAGCACTGTGCAGAGCGAGTGGTTTCTTAGCTTCCCAAAGAGCTGGAAGCAAGATGCTGTGGGGCCCAACTCGCCCTTTGGAAAGAAGCCTGCACGTTGTGCCTTTCACCTCTAGAGCAAAGTAGCACACCCAGAGCAGAAGTCCTACTTCAGCCGGATCAGGCCTGCAAAGAAACTGCGTTTCACAGGCCTTTGGAAGAGATGTTCCCGGTAGGCTGCAAGAGCACTGTGCAGACCGAGTTGTTTCTTAGCTTCCCAGCGAGCTGGAAGCAAGATGCTGTGGGGCCCAACTCGCCCTTTGGAAAGAAGCCTGCACGTTGTGCCTTTCAGCTCTAGGGCAAAGTAGCACACCCAGAGCAGAAGTCCTACTTCAGCCAGATCAGGCCTGCAAAGAAACTGCGTTTCACAGGCCTTTGGAAGAGATGTTCCCGGTAGGCTGTAAGAGCACTGTGCAGAGCGAGTTGTTTCTTAGCTTCCCAAAGAGCTGGAAGCAAGATGCTGTGGGGCCCAACTCGCCCTTTGGAAAGAAGCCTGCACGTTGTGCCTTTCAGCTCTAGGGCAAAGTAGCACACCCAGAGCAGAAGTCCTACTTCAGCCAGATCAGGCCTGCAAAGAAACTGCGTTTCACAGGCCTTTGGAAGAGATGTTCCCGGTAGGCTGTAAGAGCACTGTGCAGAGCGAGTGGTTTCTTAGGTTCCCAAAGAGCTGGAAGCAAGATGCTGTGGGGCCCAACTCGCCCTTTGGAAAGAAGCCTGCACGTTGTGACTTTCAGCTCTAGGGCAAAGCAGCACACACAGAGCAGAAGTCCTACTTCAGCCAGATCAGGCCTGCAAAGAAACTGCGTTTCACAGGCCTTTGGAAGAGATGTTCCCGGTAGGCTGTGAGAGCACTGTGCAGAGCGAGTTGTTTCTTAGCTTCCCAAAGAGCTGGAAGCAAGATGCTGTGGGGCCCAACTCGCCCTTTGGAAAGAAGCCTGCACGTTGTGCCTTTCACCTCTAGAGCAAAGTAGCACACCCAGAGCAGAAGTCCTACTTCAGCCGGATCAGGCCTGCAAAGAAACTGCGTTTCACAGGCCTTTGGAAGAGATGTTCCCGGTAGGCTGCTAGAGCACTGTGCAGAGCGAGTTGTTTCTTAGCTTCCCAACGAGCTGGAAGCAAGATGCTGTGGGGCCCAACTCGCCCTTTGGAAAGAAGCCTGCACGTTGTGCCTTTCAGCTCTAGGGCAAAGTAGCACACCCAGAGCAGAAGTCCTACTTCAGCCAGATCAGGCCTGCAAAGAAACTGCGTTTCACAGGCCTTTGGAAGAGATGTTCCCGGTAGGCTGTAAGAGCACTGTGCAGAGCGAGTGGTTTCTTAGCTTCCCAAAGAGCTGGAAGCAAGATGCTGTGGGGCCCAACTCGCCCTTTGGAAAGAAGCCTGCACGTTGTGCCTTTCAGCTCTAGGGCAAAGTAGCACACCCAGAGCAGAAGTGCTACTTCAGCCAGATCAGGCCTGCAAAGAAACTGTGTTTCACAGGCCTTTGGAAGAGATGTTCCCGGTAGGCTGTAAGAGCACTGTGCAGAGCGAGTTGTTTCTTAGCTTCCCAAAGAGCTGGAAGCAAGATGCTGTGGGGCCCAACTCGCACTTTGGAAAGAAGCCTGCACGCTGTGCCTTTCAGCTGTAGGGCAAAGTAGCACACCCAGAGCAGAAGTCCTACTTCAGCCAGATCAGGCCTGCAAAGAAACTGCGTTTCACAGGCCTTTGGAAGAGATGTTCCCGGTAGGCTGTAAGAGCACTGTGCAGAGCGAGTGGTTTCTTAGCTTCCCAAAGAGCTGGAAGCAAGATGCTGTGGGGCCCAACTCGCCCTTTGGAAAGAAGCCTGCACGTTGTGCCTTTCAGCTCTAGGGCAAAGTAGCACACCCAGAGCAGAAGTCCTACTTCAGCCAGATCAGGCCTGCAAAGAAACTGCGTTTCACAGGCCTTTGGAAGAGATGTTCCCGGTAGGCTGTAAGAGCACTGTGCAGAGCGAGTGGTTTCTTAGCTTCCCAAAGAGCTGGAAGCAAGATGCTGTGGGGCCCAACTGGCCCTTTGGAAAGAAGCCTGCACGTTGTGCCTTTCAGCTCTAGGGCAAAGTAGCACACCCAGAGCAGAAGTCGTACTTCAGCCAGATCAGGCCTGCAAAGAAACTGCGTTTCACAGGCCTTTGGAAGAGATGTTCCCGGTAGGCTGTAAGAGCACTGTGCAGAGAGAGTTGTTTCTCAGCTTCCCAAAGAGCTGGAAGCAAGATGCTGTGGGGCCCAACTCGCCCTTTGGAAAACAGCCTGCACGTTGTGCCTTTCAGCTCTAGGGCAAAGTAGCACACCCAGAGCAGAAGTCCTACTTCAGCCAGATCAGGCCTGCAAAGAAACTGCGTTTCACAGGCCTTTGGAAGAGATGTTCCCGGTAGGCTGTAAGAGCACTGTGCAGAGCGAGTTGTTTCTTAGCTTCCCAAAGAGCTGGAAGCAAGATGCTGTGGGGCCCAACTCGCCCTTTGGAAAGAAGCCTGCACGTTGTGCCTTTCAGCTCTAGGGCAAAGTAGCACACCCAGAGCAGAAGTCCTACTTCAGCCAGATCAGGCCTGCAAAGAAACTGCGTTTGACAGGCCTTTGGAAGAGATGTTCCCGGTAGGCTGTAAGAGCACTGTGCAGAGCTAGTTGTTTCTTAGCTTCCCAAAGAGCTGGAAGCAAAATGCTGTGGGGCCCAACTGGCCCTTTGGAAAGAAGCCTGCACGTTGTGCCTTTCAGCTCTAAGGCAATGTAGCACACCCAGAGCAGAAGTCCTACTTCAGCCAGATCAGGCCTGCAAAGAAACTGCGTTTCAGAGGCCTTTGGAAGAGATGTTCCCACTAGGCTGTAAGAGCACTGTGCAGAGCGAGTTGTTTCTTAGCTTCCCAAAGAGCTGGAAGCAAGATGCTGTGGGGCCCAACTCGCACTTTGGAAAGAAGCCTGCACGTTGTTCCTTTCAGCTCTAGGGCAAAGTAGCACACCCAGAGCAGAAGTCCTACTTCAGCCAGATCAGGCCTGCAAAGAAACTGCGTTTCACAGGCCTTTGGAAGAGATGTTCCCGGTAGGCTGTAAGAGCACTGTGCAGAGCGAGTGGTTTCTTAGCTTCCCAAAGAGCTGGAAGCAAGATGCTGTGGGGCCCAACTCGCCCTTTGGAAAGAAGCCTGCACGTTGTGACTTTCAGCTCTAGGGCAAAGCAGCACACCCAGAGCAGAAGTCCTACTTCAGCCAGATCAGGCCTGCAAAGAAACTGCGTTTCACAGGCCTTTGGAAGAGATGTTCCCGGTAGGCTGTAAGAGCACTGTGCAGAGCGAGTGGTTTCTTAGCTTCCCAAAGAGCTGGAAGCAAGATGCTGTGGGGCCCAACTCGCCCTTTGGAAAGAAGCCTGCACGTTGTGCCTTTCACCTCTAGAGCAAAGTAGCACACCCAGAGCAGAAGTCCTACTTCAGCCGGATCAGGCCTGCAAAGAAACTGCGTTTCACAGGCCTTTGGAAGAGATGTTCCCGGTAGGCTGCAAGAGCACTGTGCAGACCGAGTTGTTTCTTAGCTTCCCAAAGAGCTGGAAGCAAGATGCTGTGGGGCCCAACTCGCCCTTTTCAAATAAGCCTGCACGTTGTGCCTTTCAGCTCTAGGGCAAAGTAGCACACCCAGAGCAGAAGTCCTACTTCAGCCAGATCAGGCCTGCAAAGAAACTGCGTTTCACAGGCCTTTGGAAGAGATGTTCCCGGTAGGCTGTAAGAGCACTGTGCAGAGCGAGTTGTTTCTTAGCTTCCCAAAGAGCTGGAAGCAAGATGCTGTGGGGCCCAACTCGCCCTTTGGAAAGAAGCCTGCACGTTGTGCCTTTCAGCTCTAGGGCAAAGTAGCACACCCAGAGCAGAAGTGCTACTTCAGCCAGATCAGGCCTGCAAAGCAACTGTGTTTCACAGGCCTTTGGAAGAGATGTTCCCGGTAGGCTGTAAGAGCACTGTGCAGAGCGAGTTGTTTCTTAGCTTCCCAAAGAGCTGGAAGCAAGATGCTGTGGGGCCCAACTCGCCCTTTGGAAAGAAGCCTGCACGCTGTGCCTTTCAGCTCTAGGGCAAAGTAGCACACCCAGAGCAGAAGTCCTACTTCAGCCAGATCAGGCCTGCAAAGAAACTGCGTTTCACAGGCCTTTGGAAGAGATGTTCCCGGTAGGCTGTAAGAGCACTGTGCAGAGCGAGTGGTTTCTTAGCTTCCCAAAGAGCTGGAAGCAAGATGCTGTGGGGCCCAACTCGCCCATTGGAAAGAAGCCTGCACGTTGTGCCTTTCAGCTCTAGGGCAAAGTAGCACACCCAGAGCAGAAGTGCTACTTCAGCCAGATCAGGCCTGCAAAGAAACTGTGTTTCACAGGCCTTTGGAAGAGATGTTCCCGGTAGGCTGTAAGAGCACTGTGCAGAGCGAGTTGTTTCTTAGCTTCCCAAAGAGCTGGAAGCAAGATGCTGTGGGGCCCAACTCGCCCTTTGGAAAGAAGCCTGCACGTTGTGCCTTTCAGCTCTAGGGCAAAGTAGCACACCCAGAGCAGAAGTCCTACTTCAGCCAGATCAGGCCTGCAAAGAAACTGCGTTTCACAGGCCTTTGGAAGAGATGTTACCGGTAGGCTGTAAGAGCACTGTGCAGAGCGAGTTGTTTCTTAGCTTCCCAAAGAGCTGGAAGCAAGATGCTGTGGGGCCCAACTCGCCCTTTGGAAAGAAGCCTGCACGTTGTGCCTTTCAGCTCTAGGGCAAAGTAGCACACCCAGAGCAGAAGTCCTACTTCAGCCAGATCAGGCCTGCAAAGAAACTGCGTTTCACAGGCCTTTGGAAGAGATGTTCCCGGTAGGCTGTAAGAGCACTGTGCAGAGCGAGTGGTTTCTTAGGTTCCCAAAGAGCTGGAAGCAAGATGCTGTGGGGCCCAACTCGCCCTTTGGAAAGAAGCCTGCACGTTGTGACTTTCAGCTCTAGGGCAGAGCAGCACACACAGAGCAGAAGTCCTACTTCAGCCAGATCAGGCCTGCAAAGAAACTGCGTTTCACAGGCCTTTGGAAGAGATGTTCCCGGTAGGCTGTAAGAGCACTGTGCAGAGCGAGTGGTTTCTTAGCTTCCCAAAGAGCTGGAAGCAAGATGCTGTGGGGCCCAACTCGCCCTTTGGAAAGAAGCCTGCACGTTGTGCCTTTCACCTCTAGAGCAAAGTAGCACACCCAGAGCAGAAGTCCTACTTCAGCCGGATCAGGCCTGCAAAGAAACTGCGTTTCACAGGCCTTTGGAAGAGATGTTCCCGGTAGGCTGCAAGAGCACTGTGCAGAGCGAGTTGTTTCTTAGCTTCCCAACGAGCTGGAAGCAAGATGCTGTGGGGCCCAACTCGCCCTTTGGAAAGAAGCCTGCACGTTGTGCCTTTCAGCTCTAGGGCAAAGTAGCACACCCAGAGCAGAAGTCCTACTTCAGCCAGATCAGGCCTGCAAAGAAACTGCGTTTCACAGGCCTTTGGAAGAGATGTTCCCGGTAGGCTGTAAGAGCACTGTGCAGAGCGAGTGGTTTCTTAGCTTCCCAAAGAGCTGGAAGCAAGATGCTGTGGGGCCCAACTCGCCCTTTGGAAAGAAGCCTGCACGTTGTGCCTTTCAGCTCTAGGGCAAAGTAGCACACCCAGAGCAGAAGTGCTACTTCAGCCAGATCAGGCCTGCAAAGAAACTGCGTTTCACAGGCCTTTGGAAGAGATGTTCCCGGTAGGCTGTAAGAGCACTGTGCAGAGCGAGTGGTTTCTTAGCTTCCCAAAGAGCTGGAAGCAAGATGCTGTGGGGCCCAACTCGCCCTTTGGAAAGAAGCCTGCACGTTGTGCCTTTCAGCTCTAGGGCAAAGTAGCACACCCAGAGCAGAAGTCGTACTTCAGCCAGATCAGGCCTGCAAAGAAACTGCGTTTCACAGGCCTTTGGAAGAGATGTTCCCGGTAGGCTGTAAGAGCACTGTGCAGAGAGAGTTGTTTCTCAGCTTCCCAAAGAGCTGGAAGCAAGATGCTGTGGGGCCCAACTCGCCCTTTGGAAAACAGCCTGCACGTTGTGCCTTTCAGCTCTAGGGCAAAGTAGCACACCCAGAGCAGAAGTCCTACTTCAGCCAGATCAGGCCTGCAAAGAAACTGCGTTTCACAGGCCTTTGGAAGAGATGTTCCCGGTAGGCTGTAAGAGCACTGTGCAGAGCGAGTTGTTTCTTAGCTTCCCAAAGAGCTGGAAGCAAGATGCTGTGGGGCCCAACTCGCCCTTTGGAAAGAAGCCTGCACGTTGTGCCTTTCAGCTCTAGGGCAAAGTAGCACACCCAGAGCAGAAGTCCTACTTCAGCCAGATCAGGCCTGCAAAGAAACTGCGTTTGACAGGCCTTTGGAAGAGATGTTCCCGGTAGGCTGTAAGAGCACTGTGCAGAGCTAGTTGTTTCTTAGCTTCCCAAAGAGCTGGAAGCAAAATGCTGTGGGGCCCAACTGGCCCTTTGGAAAGAAGCCTGCACGTTGTGCCTTTCAGCTCTAAGGCAATGTAGCACACCCAGAGCAGAAGTCCTACTTCAGCCAGATCAGGCCTGCAAAGAAACTGCGTTTCAGAGGCCTTTGGAAGAGATGTTCCCACTAGGCTGTAAGAGCACTGTGCAGAGCGAGTTGTTTCTTAGCTTCCCAAAGAGCTGGAAGCAAGATGCTGTGGGGCCCAACTCGCACTTTGGAAAGAAGCCTGCACGTTGTTCCTTTCAGCTCTAGGGCAAAGTAGCACACCCAGAGCAGAAGTCCTACTTCAGCCAGATCAGGCCTGCAAAGAAACTGCGTTTCACAGGCCTTTGGAAGAGATGTTCCCGGTAGGCTGTAAGAGCACTGTGCAGAGCGAGTGGTTTCTTAGGTTCCCAAAGAGCTGGAAGCAAGATGCTGTGGGGCACAACTCGCCCTTTGGAAAGAAGCCTGCACGTTGTGACTTTCAGCTCTAGGGCAAAGCAGCACACCCAGAGCAGAAGTCCTACTTCAGCCAGATCAGGCCTGCCAAGAAACTGCGTTTCACAGGCCTTTGGAAGAGATGTTCCCGGTAGGCTGTAAGAGCACTGTGCAGAGCGAGTGGTTTCTTAGCTTCCCAAAGAGCTGGAAGCAAGATGCTGTGGGGCCCAACTCGCCCTTTGGAAAGAAGCCTGCACGTTGTGCCTTTCACCTCTAGAGCAAAGTAGCACACCCAGAGCAGAAGTCCTACTTCAGCCGGATCAGGCCTGCAAAGAAACTGCGTTTGACAGGCCTTTGGAAGAGATGTTCCCGGTAGGCTGCAAGAGCACTGTGCAGAGCGAGTTGTTTCTTAGCTTCCCAAAGAGCTGGAAGCAAGATGCTGTGGGGCCCAACTCGCCCTTTGGAAAGAAGCCTGCACGTTGTGCCTTTCAGCTCTAGGGCAAAGTAGCACACCCAGAGCAGAAGTCCTACTTCAGCCAGATCAGGCCTGCAAAGAAACTGCGTTTCACAGGCCTTTGGAAGAGATGTTCCCGGTAGGCTGTAAGAGCACTGTGCAGAGCGAGTGGTTTCTTAGCTTCCCAAAGAGCTGGAAGCAAGATGCTGTGGGGCCCAACTCGCCCTTTGGAAAGAAGCCTGCACGTTGTGCCTTTCAGCTCTAGGGCAAAGTAGCACACCCAGAGCAGAAGTCCTACTTCAGCCAGATCAGGCCTGCAAAGAAACTGTGTTTCACAGGCCTTTGGAAGAGATGTTCCCGGTAGGCTGTAAGAGCACTGTGCAGAGCGAGTGGTTTCTTAGCTTCCCAAAGAGCTGGAAGCAAGATGCTGTGGGGCCCAACTCGCCCTTTGGAAAGAAGCCTGCACGCTGTGCCTTTCAGCTCTAGGGCAAAGTAGCACACCCAGAGCAGAAGTCCTACTTCAGCCATATCAGGCCTGCAAAGAAACTGCGTTTCACAGGCCTTTGGAAGAGATGTTCCCGGTAGGCTGTAAGAGCACTGTGCAGAGCGAGTGGTTTCTTAGCTTCCCAAAGAGCTGGAAGCAAGATGCTGTGGGGCCCAACTCGCCCTTTGGAAAGAAGCCTGCACGTTGTGCCTTTCAGCTCTAGGGCAAAGTAGCACACCCAGAGCAGAAGTCCTACTTCAGCCAGATCAGGCCTGCAAAGAAACTGCGTTTCACAGGCCTTTGGAAGAGATGTTCCCGGTAGGCTGTAAGAGCACTGTGCAGAGCGAGTGGTTTCTTAGCTTCCCAAAGAGCTGGAAGCAAGATGCTGTGGGGCCCAACTCGCCCTTTGGAAAGAAGCCTGCACGTTGTGCCTTTCAGCTCTAGGGCAAAGGAGCACACCCAGAGCAGAAGTCCTACTTCAGCCAGATCAGGCCTGCAAAGAAACCGCGTTTCACAGGCCTTTTGAAGAGATGTTCCCGGTAGGCTGTAAGAGCACTGTGCAGAGCGAGTGGTTTCTTAGGTTCCCAAAGAGCTGGAAGCAAGATGCTGTGGGGCCCAACTCGCCCTTTGGAAAGAAGCCTGCACGTTGTGACTTTCAGCACTAGGGCAAAGCAGCACACCCAGAGCAGAAGTCCTACTTGAGCCAGATCAGGCCTGCAAAGAAACTGCGTTTCACAGGCCTTTGGAAGAGATGTTCCCGGTAGGCTGTAAGAGCACTGTGCAGAGCGAGTTGTTTCTTAGCTTCCCAAAGAGCTGGAAGCAAGATGCTGTGGGGCCCAACTCGCACTTTGGAAAGAAGCCTGCACGTTGTTCCTTTCAGCTCTAGGGCAAAGTAGCACACCCAGAGCAGAAGTCCTACTTCAGCCAGATCAGGCCTGCAAAGAAACTGCGTTTCACAGGCCTTTGGAAGAGATGTTCCCTTTAGGCTGTAAGAGCACTGTGCAGAGCGAGTGGTTTCTTAGGTTCCCAAAGAGCTGGAAGCAAGATGCTGTGGGGCACAACTCGCCCTTTGGAAAGAAGCCTGCACGTTGTGACTTTCAGCTCTAGGGCAAAGCAGCACACCCAGAGCAGAAGTCCTACTTCAGCCAGATCAGGCCAGCGAAGAAACTGCGTTTCACAGGCCTTTGGAAGAGATGTTCCCGGTAGGCTGTAAGAGCACTGTGCAGAGCGAGTGGTTTCTTAGCTTCCCAAAGAGCTGGAAGCAAGATGCTGTGGGGCCCAACTCGCACTTTGGAAAGAAGCCTGCACGTTGTTCCTTTCAGCTCTAGGGCAAAGTAGCACACCCAGAGCAGAAGTCCTACTTCAGCCAGATCAGGCCTGCAAAGAAACTGCGTTTCACAGGCCTTTGGAAGAGATGTTCCCGGTAGGCTGTAAGAGCACTGTGCAGAGCGAGTGGTTTCTTAGCTTCCCAAAGAGCTGGAAGCAAGATGCTGTGGGGCCCAACTCGCCCTTTGGAAAGAAGCCTGCACGTTGTGACTTTCAGCTCTAGGGCAAAGCAGCACACCCAGAGCAGAAGTCCTACTTCAGCCAGATCAGGCCTGCAAAGAAACTGCGTTTCACAGGCCTTTGGAAGAGATGTTCCCGGTAGGCTGTAAGAGCACTGTGCAGAGCGAGTGGTTTCTTAGCTTCCCAAAGAGCTGGAAGCAAGATGCTGTGGGGCCCAACTCGCCCTTTGGAAAGAAGCCTGCACGTTGTGCCTTTCACCTCTAGAGCAAAGTAGCACACCCAGAGCAGAAGTCCTACTTCAGCCGGATCAGGCCTGCAAAGAAACTGCGTTTCACAGGCCTTTGGAAGAGATGTTCCCGGTAGGCTGCAAGAGCACTGTGCAGACCGAGTTGTTTCTTAGCTTCCCAGCGAGCTGGAAGCAAGATGCTGTGGGGCCCAACTCGCCCTTTTCAAATAAGCCTGCACGTTGTGCCTTTCAGCTCTAGGGCAAAGTAGCACACCCAGAGCAGAAGTCCTACTTCAGCCAGATCAGGCCTGCAAAGAAACTGCGTTTCACAGGCCTTTGGAAGAGATGTTCCCGGTAGGCTGTAAGAGCACTGTGCAGAGCGAGTTGTTTCTTAGCTTCCCAAAGAGCTGGAAGCAAGATGCTGTGGGGCCCAACTCGCCCTTTGGAAAGAAGCCTGCACGTTGTGCCTTTCAGCTCTAGGGCAAAGTAGCACACCCAGAGCAGAAGTGCTACTTCAGCCAGATCAGGCCTGCAAAGCAACTGTGTTTCACAGGCCTTTGGAAGAGATGTTCCCGGTAGGCTGTAAGAGCACTGTGCAGAGCGAGTTGTTTCTTAGCTTCCCAAAGAGCTGGAAGCAAGATGCTGTGGGGCCCAACTCGCCCTTTGGAAAGAAGCCTGCACGCTGTGCCTTTCAGCTCTAGGGCAAAGTAGCACACCCAGAGCAGAAGTCCTACTTCAGCCAGATCAGGCCTGCAAAGAAACTGCGTTTCACAGGCCTTTGGAAGAGATGTTCCCGGTAGGCTGTAAGAGCACTGTGCAGAGCGAGTGGTTTCTTAGCTTCCCAAAGAGCTGGAAGCAAGATGCTGTGGGGCCCAACTCGCCCATTGGAAAGAAGCCTGCACGTTGTTCCTTTCAGCTCTAGGGCAAAGTAGCACACCCAGAGCAGAAGTCCTACTTCAGCCAGATCAGGCCTGCAAAGAAACTGCGTTTCACAGGCCTTTGGAAGAGATGTTCCCTTTAGGCTGTAAGAGCACTGTGCAGAGCGAGTGGTTTCTTAGGTTCCCAAAGAGCTGGAAGCAAGATGCTGTGGGGCACAACTCGCCCTTTGGAAAGAAGCCTGCACGTTGTGACTTTCAGCTCTAGGGCAAAGCAGCACACCCAGAGCAGAAGTCCTACTTCAGCCAGATCAGGCCAGCGAAGAAACTGCGTTTCACAGGCCTTTGGAAGAGATGTTCCCGGTAGGCTGTAAGAGCACTGTGCAGAGCGAGTGGTTTCTTAGCTTCCCAAAGAGCTGGAAGCAAGATGCTGTGGGGCCCAACTCGCACTTTGGAAAGAAGCCTGCACGTTGTTCCTTTCAGCTCTAGGGCAAAGTAGCACACCCAGAGCAGAAGTCCTACTTCAGCCAGATCAGGCCTGCAAAGAAACTGCGTTTCACAGGCCTTTGGAAGAGATGTTCCCGGTAGGCTGTAAGAGCACTGTGCAGAGCGAGTGGTTTCTTAGCTTCCCAAAGAGCTGGAAGCAAGATGCTGTGGGGCCCAACTCGCCCTTTGGAAAGAAGCCTGCACGTTGTGACTTTCAGCTCTAGGGCAAAGCAGCACACCCAGAGCAGAAGTCCTACTTCAGCCAGATCAGGCCTGCAAAGAAACTGCGTTTCACAGGCCTTTGGAAGAGATGTTCCCGGTAGGCTGTAAGAGCACTGTGCAGAGCGAGTTGTTTCTTAGCTTCCCAAAGAGCTGGAAGCAAGATGCTGTGGGGCCCAACTCGCCCTTTGGAAAGAAGCCTGCACGTTGTGCCTTTCAGCTCTAGGGCAAAGTAGCACACCCAGAGCAGAAGTGCTACTTCAGCCAGATCAGGCCTGCAAAGCAACTGTGTTTCACAGGCCTTTGGAAGAGATGTTCCCGGTAGGCTGTAAGAGCACTGTGCAGAGCGAGTTGTTTCTTAGCTTCCCAAAGAGCTGGAAGCAAGATGCTGTGGGGCCCAACTCGCCCTTTGGAAAGAAGCCTGCACGCTGTGCCTTTCAGCTCTAGGGCAAAGTAGCACACCCAGAGCAGAAGTCCTACTTCAGCCAGATCAGGCCTGCAAAGAAACTGCGTTTCACAGGCCTTTGGAAGAGATGTTCCCGGTAGGCTGTAAGAGCACTGTGCAGAGCGAGTGGTTTCTTAGCTTCCCAAAGAGCTGGAAGCAAGATGCTGTGGGGCCCAACTCGCCCATTGGAAAGAAGCCTGCACGTTGTGCCTTTCAGCTCTAGGGCAAAGTAGCACACCCAGAGCAGAAGTGCTACTTCAGCCAGATCAGGCCTGCAAAGAAACTGTGTTTCACAGGCCTTTGGAAGAGATGTTCCCGGTAGGCTGTAAGAGCACTGTGCAGAGCGAGTTGTTTCTTAGCTTCCCAAAGAGCTGGAAGCAAGATGCTGTGGGGCCCAACTCGCCCTTTGGAAAGAAGCCTGCACGTTGTGCCTTTCAGCTCTAGGGCAAAGTAGCACACCCAGAGCAGAAGTCCTACTTCAGCCAGATCAGGCCTGCAAAGAAACTGCGTTTCACAGGCCTTTGGAAGAGATGTTACTGGTAGGCTGTAAGAGCACTGTGCAGAGCGAGTTGTTTCTTAGCTTCCCAAATAGCTGGAAGCAAGATGCTGTGGGGCCCAACTCGCCCTTTGGAAAGAAGCCTGCACGTTGTGCCTTTCAGCTCTAGGGCAAAGTAGCACACCCAGAGCAGAAGTCCTACTTCAGCCAGATCAGGCCTGCAAAGAAACTGCGTTTCACAGGCCTTTGGAAGAGATGTTCCCGGTAGGCTGTAAGAGCACTGTGCAGAGCGAGTGGTTTCTTAGGTTCCCAAAGAGCTGGAAGCAAGATGCTGTGGGGCCCAACTCGCCCTTTGGAAAGAAGCCTGCACGCTGTGACTTTCAGCTCTAGGGCAGAGCAGCACACACAGAGCAGAAGTCCTACTTCAGCCAGATCAGGCCTGCAAAGAAACTGCGTTTCACAGGCCTTTGGAAGAGATGTTCCCGGTAGGCTGTAAGAGCACTGTGCAGAGCGAGTGGTTTCTTAGCTTCCCAAAGAGCTGGAAGCAAGATGCTGTGGGGCCCAACTCGCCCTTTGGAAAGAAGCCTGCACGTTGTGCCTTTCACCTCTAGAGCAAAGTAGCACACCCAGAGCAGAAGTCCTACTTCAGCCGGATCAGGCCTGCAAAGAAACTGCGTTTCACAGGCCTTTGGAAGAGATGTTCCCGGTAGGCTGCAAGAGCACTGTGCAGAGCGAGTTGTTTCTTAGCTTCCCAACGAGCTGGAAGCAAGATGCTGTGGGGCCCAACTCGCCCTTTGGAAAGAAGCCTGCACGTTGTGCCTTTCAGCTCTAGGGCAAAGTAGCACACCCAGAGCAGAAGTCCTACTTCAGCCAGATCAGGCCTGCAAAGAAACTGCGTTTCACAGGCCTTTGGAAGAGATGTTCCCGGTAGGCTGTAAGAGCACTGTGCAGAGCGAGTGGTTTCTTAGCTTCCCAAAGAGCTGGAAGCAAGATGCTGTGGGGCCCAACTCGCCCTTTGGAAAGAAGCCTGCACGTTGTGCCTTTCAGCTCTAGGGCAAAGTAGCACACCCAGAGCAGAAGTGCTACTTCAGCCAGATCAGGCCTGCAAAGAAACTGCGTTTCACAGGCCTTTGGAAGAGATGTTCCCGGTAGGCTGTAAGAGCACTGTGCAGAGCGAGTGGTTTCTTAGCTTCCCAAAGAGCTGGAAGCAAGATGCTGTGGGGCCCAACTCGCCCTTTGGAAAGAAGCCTGCACGTTGTGCCTTTCAGCTCTAGGGCAAAGTAGCACACCCAGAGCAGAAGTCGTACTTCAGCCAGATCAGGCCTGCAAAGAAACTGCGTTTCACAGGCCTTTGGAAGAGATGTTCCCGGTAGGCTGTAAGAGCACTGTGCAGAGAGAGTTGTTTCTCAGCTTCCCAAAGAGCTGGAAGCAAGATGCTGTGGGGCCCAACTCGCCCTTTGGAAAACAGCCTGCACGTTGTGCCTTTCAGCTCTAGGGCAAAGTAGCACACCCAGAGCAGAAGTCCTACTTCAGCCAGATCAGGCCTGCAAAGAAACTGCGTTTCACAGGCCTTTGGAAGAGATGTTCCCGGTAGGCTGTAAGAGCACTGTGCAGAGCGAGTTGTTTCTTAGCTTCCCAAAGAGCTGGAAGCAAGATGCTGTGGGGCCCAACTCGCCCTTTGGAAAGAAGCCTGCACGTTGTGCCTTTCAGCTCTAGGGCAAAGTAGCACACCCAGAGCAGAAGTCCTACTTCAGCCAGATCAGGCCTGCAAAGAAACTGCGTTTGACAGGCCTTTGGAAGAGATGTTCCCGGTAGGCTGTAAGAGCACTGTGCAGAGCTAGTTGTTTCTTAGCTTCCCAAAGAGCTGAAAGCAAAATGCTGTGGGGCCCAACTGGCCCTTTGGAAAGAAGCCTGCACGTTGTGCCTTTCAGCTCTAAGGCAATGTAGCACACCCAGAGCAGAAGTCCTACTTCAGCCAGATCAGGCCTGCAAAGAAACTGCGTTTCAGAGGCCTTTGGAAGAGATGTTCCCACTAGGCTGTAAGAGCACTGTGCAGAGCGAGTTGTTTCTTAGCTTCCCAAAGAGCTGGAAGCAAGATGCTGTGGGGCCCAACTCGCACTTTGGAAAGAAGCCTGCACGTTGTTCCTTTCAGCTCTAGGGCAAAGTAGCACACCCAGAGCAGAAGTCCTACTTCAGCCAGATCAGGCCTGCAAAGAAACTGCGTTTCACAGGCCTTTGGAAGAGATGTTCCCGGTAGGCTGTAAGAGCACTGTGCAGAGCGAGTGGTTTCTTAGGTTCCCAAAGAGCTGGAAGCAAGATGCTGTGGGGCACAACTCGCCCTTTGGAAAGAAGCCTGCACGTTGTGACTTTCAGCTCTAGGGCAAAGCAGCACACCCAGAGCAGAAGTCCTACTTCAGCCAGATCAGGCCTGCCAAGAAACTGCGTTTCACAGGCCTTTGGAAGAGATGTTCCCGGTAGGCTGTAAGAGCACTGTGCAGAGCGAGTGGTTTCTTAGCTTCCCAAAGAGCTGGAAGCAAGATGCTGTGGGGCCCAACTCGCCCTTTGGAAAGAAGCCTGCACGTTGTGCCTTTCACCTCTAGAGCAAAGTAGCACACCCAGAGCAGAAGTCCTACTTCAGCCGGATCAGGCCTGCAAAGAAACTGCGTTTGACAGGCCTTTGGAAGAGATGTTGCCGGTAGGCTGTAAGAGCACTGTGCAGAGCGAGTTGTTTCTTAGCTTCCCAAAGAGCTGGAAGCAAGATGCTGTGGGGCCCAACTCGCCCTTTGGAAAGAAGCCTGCACGTTGTGCCTTTCAGCTCTAGGGCAAAGTAGCACACCCAGAGCAGAAGTCCTACTTCAGCCAGATCAGGCCTGCAAAGAAACTGCGTTTCACAGGCCTTTGGAAGAGATGTTCCCGGTAGGCTGTAAGAGCACTGTGCAGAGCGAGTGGTTTCTTAGCTTCCCAAAGAGCTGGAAGCAAGATGCTGTGGGGCCCAACTCGCCCTTTGGAAAGAAGCCTGCACGTTGTGCCTTTCAGCTCTAGGGCAAAGTAGCACACCCAGAGCAGAAGTCCTACTTCAGCCAGATCAGGCCTGCAAAGAAACTGTGTTTCACAGGCCTTTGGAAGAGATGTTCCCGGTAGGCTGTAAGAGCACTGTGCAGAGCGAGTGGTTTCTTAGCTTCCCAAAGAGCTGGAAGCAAGATGCTGTGGGGCCCAACTCGCCCTTTGGAAAGAAGCCTGCACGCTGTGCCTTTCAGCTCTAGGGCAAAGTAGCACACCCAGAGCAGAAGTCCTACTTCAGCCATATCAGGCCTGCAAAGAAACTGCGTTTCACAGGCCTTTGGAAGAGATGTTCCCGGTAGGCTGTAAGAGCACTGTGCAGAGCGAGTGGTTTCTTAGCTTCCCAAAGAGCTGGAAGCAAGATGCTGTGGGGCCCAACTCGCCCTTTGGAAAGAAGCCTGCACGTTGTGCCTTTCAGCTCTAGGGCAAAGTAGCACACCCAGAGCAGAAGTCCTACTTCAGCCAGATCAGGCCTGCAAAGAAACTGCGTTTCACAGGCCTTTGGAAGAGATGTTCCCGGTAGGCTGTAAGAGCACTGTGCAGAGCGAGTGGTTTCTTAGCTTCCCAAAGAGCTGGAAGCAAGATGCTGTGGGGCCCAACTCGCCCTTTGGAAAGAAGCCTGCACGTTGTGCCTTTCAGCTCTAGGGCAAAGGAGCACACCCAGAGCAGAAGTCCTACTTCAGCCAGATCAGGCCTGCAAAGAAACCGCGTTTCACAGGCCTTTTGAAGAGATGTTCCCGGTAGGGTGTAAGAGCACTGTGCAGAGCGAGTGGTTTCTTAGGTTCCCAAAGAGCTGGAAGCAAGATGCTGTGGGGCCCAACTCGCCCTTTGGAAAGAAGCCTGCACGTTGTGACTTTCAGCACTAGGGCAAAGCAGCACACCCAGAGCATAAGTCCTACTTGAGCCAGATCAGGCCTGCAAAGAAACTGCGTTTCACAGGCCTTTGGAAGAGATGTTCCCGGTAGGCTGTAAGAGCACTGTGCAGAGCGAGTTGTTTCTTAGCTTCCCAAAGAGCTGGAAGCAAGATGCTGTGGGGCCCAACTCGCACTTTGGAAAGAAGCCTGCACGTTGTTCCTTTCAGCTCTAGGGCAAAGTAGCACACCCAGAGCAGAAGTCCTACTTCAGCCAGATCAGGCCTGCAAAGAAACTGCGTTTCACAGGCCTTTGGAAGAGATGTTCCCTTTAGGCTGTAAGAGCACTGTGCAGAGCGAGTGGTTTCTTAGGTTCCCAAAGAGCTGGAAGCAAGATGCTGTGGGGCACAACTCGCCCTTTGGAAAGAAGCCTGCACGTTGTGACTTTCAGCTCTAGGGCAAAGCAGCACACACAGAGCAGAAGTCCTACTTCAGCCAGATCAGGCCAGCGAAGAAACTGCGTTTCACAGGCCTTTGGAAGAGATGTTCCCGGTAGGCTGTAAGAGCACTGTGCAGAGCGAGTGGTTTCTTAGCTTCCCAAAGAGCTGGAAGCAAGATGCTGTGGGGCCCAACTCGCCCTTTGGAAAGAAGCCTGCACGTTGTGCCTTTCACCTCTAGAGCAAAGTAGCACACCCAGAGCAGAAGTCCTACTTCAGCCGGATCAGGCCTGCAAAGAAACTGCGTTTGACAGGCCTTTGGAAGAGATGTTCCCGGTAGGCTGCAAGAGCACTGTGCAGAGCGAGTTGTTTCTTAGCTTCCCAAAGAGCTGGAAGCAAGATGCTGTGGGGCCCAACTCGCCCTTTTCAAATAAGCCTGCACGTTGTGCCTTTCAGCTCTAGGGCAAAGTAGCACACCCAGAGCAGAAGTCCTACTTCAGCCAGATCAGGCCTGCAAAGTAACTGCGTTTCACAGGCCTTTGGAAGAGATGTTCCCGGTAGGCTGTAAGAGCACTGTGCAGAGCGAGTGGTTTCTTAGCTTCCCAAAGAGCTGGAAGCAAGATGGTGTGGGGCCCAACTCGCCCTTTGGAAAGAAGCCTGCACGTTGTGCCTTTCAGGTCTAGGGCAAAGTAGCACACCCAGAGCAGAAGTCCTACTTCAGCCAGATCAGGCCTGCAAAGAAACTGTGTTTCACAGGCCTTTGGAAGAGATGTTCCCGGTAGGCTGTAAGAGCACTGTGCAGAGCGAGTGGTTTCTTAGCTTCCCAAAGAGCTGGAAGCAAGATGCTGTGGGGCCCAACTCGCCCTTTGGAAAGAAGCCTGCACGCTGTGCCTTTCAGCTCTAGGGCAAAGTAGCACACCCAGAGCAGAAGTCCTACTTCAGCCATATCAGGCCTGCAAAGAAACTGCGTTTCACAGGCCTTTGGAAGAGATGTTCCCGGTAGGCTGTAAGAGCACTGTGCAGAGCGAGTGGTTTCTTAGCTTCCCAAAGAGCTGGAAGCAAGATGCTGTGGGGCCCAACTCGCCCTTTGGAAAGAAGCCTGCACGTTGTTCCTTTCAGCTCTAGGGCAAAGTAGCACACCCAGAGCAGAAGTCCTACTTCAGCCAGATCAGGCCTGCAAAGAAACTGCGTTTCACAGGCCTTTGGAAGAGATGTTCCCGGTAGGCTGTAAGAGCACTGTGCAGAGCGAGTGGTTTCTTAGCTTCCCAAAGAGCTGGAAGCAAGATGCTGTGGGGCCCAACTCGCCCTTTGGAAAGAAGCCTGCACGTTGTGCCTTTCAGCTCTAGGGCAAAGGAGCACACCCAGAGCAGAAGTCCTACTTCAGCCAGATCAGGCCTGCAAAGAAACTGCGTTTCACAGGCCTTTGGAAGTGATGTTCCCGGTAGGCTGTAAGAGCACTGTGCAGAGCGAGTTGTTTCTCAGCTTCCCAAAGAGCTGGAAGCAAGATGCTGTGGGGCCCAACTCGCCCTTTGGAAAGAAGCCTGCACGTTGTGCCTTTCAGCTCTAGGGCAAAGTAGCACACCCAGAGCAGAAGTCCTACTTCAGCCAGATCAGGCCTGCAAAGAAACTGCGTTTCACAGGCCTTTGGAAGAGATGTTCCCGGTAGGCTGTAAGAGCACTGTGCAGAGCGAGTGGTTTCTTAGCTTCCCAAAGAGCTGGAAGCAAGATGCTGTGGGGCCCAACTCGCCCTTTGGAAAGAAGCCTGCACGTTGTGCCTTTCACCTCTAGAGCAAAGTAGCACACCCAGAGCAGAAGTCCTACTTCAGCCGGATCAGGCCTGCAAAGAAACTGCGTTTCACAGGCCTTTGGAAGAGATGTTCCCGGTAGGCTGCAAGAGCACTGTGCAGACCGAGTTGTTTCTTAGCTTCCCAAAGAGCTGGAAGCAAGATGCTGTGGGGCCCAACTCGCCCTTTTCAAATAAGCCTGCACGTTGTGCCTTTCAGCTCTAGGGCAAAGTAGCACACCCAGAGCAGAAGTCCTACTTCAGCCAGATCAGGCCTGCAAAGAAACTGCGTTTCACAGGCCTTTGGAAGAGATGTTCCCGGTAGGCTGTAAGAGCACTGTGCAGAGCGAGTTGTTTCTTAGCTTCCCAAAGAGCTGGAAGCAAGATGCTGTGGGGCCCAACTCGCCCTTTGGAAAGAAGCCTGCACGTTGTGCCTTTCAGCTCTAGGGCAAAGTAGCACACCCAGAGCAGAAGTGCTACTTCAGCCAGATCAGGCCTGCAAAGCAACTGTGTTTCACAGGCCTTTGGAAGAGATGTTCCCGGTAGGCTGTAAGAGCACTGTGCAGAGCGAGTTGTTTCTTAGCTTCCCAAAGAGCTGGAAGCAAGATGCTGTGGGGCCCAACTCGCCCTTTGGAAAGAAGCCTGCACGCTGTGCCTTTCAGCTCTAGGGCAAAGTAGCACACCCAGAGCAGAAGTCCTACTTCAGCCAGATCAGGCCTGCAAAGAAACTGCGTTTCACAGGCCTTTGGAAGAGATGTTCCCGGTAGGCTGTAAGAGCACTGTGCAGAGCGAGTTGTTTCTTAGCTTCCCAAAGAGCTGGAAGCAAGATGCTGTGGGGCCCAACTCGCCCTTTGGAAAGAAGCCGGCACGTTGTGCCTTTCAGCTCTAGGGCAAAGTAGCACACCCAGAGCAGAAGTCCTACTTCAGCCAGATCAGGCCTGCAAAGAAACTGCGTTTCACAGGCCTTTGGAAGAGATGTTCCCGGTAGGCTGTAAGAGCACTGTGCAGAGCGAGTTGTTTCTTAGCTTCCCAAAGAGCTGGAAGCAAGATGCTGTGGGGCCCAACTCGCCCTTTGGAAAGAAGCCGGCACGTTGTGCCTTTCAGCTCTAGGGCAAAGTAGCACACCCAGAGCAGAAGTCCTACTTCAGCCAGATCAGGCCTGCAAAGAAACTGCGTTTCACAGGCCTTTGGAAGAGATGTTCCCACTAGGCTGTAAGAGCACTGTGCAGAGCGAGTTGTTTCTTAGCTTCCCAAAGAGCTGGAAGCAAGATGCTGTGGGGCCCAACTCGCCCTTTGGAAAGAAGCCTGCACGCTGTGCCTTTCAGCTCTAGGGCAAAGTAGCACACCCAGAGCAGAAGTCCTACTTCAGCCAGATCAGGCCTGCAAAGAAACCGCGTTTCACAGGCCTTTTGAAGAGATGTTCCCGGTAGGCTGTAAGAGCACTGTGCAGAGCGAGTGGTTTCTTAGGTTCCCAAAGAGCTGGAAGCAAGATGCTGTGGGGCCCAACTCGCCCTTTGGAAAGAAGCCTGCACGTTGTGACTTTCAGCACTAGGGCAAAGCAGCACACCCAGAGCAGAAGTCCTACTTGAGCCAGATCAGGCCTGCAAAGAAACTGCGTTTCACAGGCCTTTGGAAGAGATGTTCCCGGTAGGCTGTAAGAGCACTGTGCAGAGCGAGTGGTTTCTTAGCTTCCCAAAGAGCTGGAAGCAAGATGCTGTGGGGCCCAACTCGCCCTTTGGAAAGAAGCCTGCACGTTGTGCCTTTCAGCTCTAAGGCAAAGTAGCACACCCAGAGCAGAAGTCCTACTTCAGCCAGATCAGGCCTGCAAAGAAACTGCGTTTCACAGGCCTTTGGAAGAGATGTTCCCGGTAGGCTGTAAGAGCACTGTGCAGAGCGAGTTGTTTCTTAGCTTCCCAAAGAGCTGGAAGCAAGATGCTGTGGGGCCCAACTCGCCCTTTGGAAAGAAGCCTGCACGTTGTGCCTTTCAGCTCTAGGGCAAAGTAGCACACCCAGAGCAGAAGTCCTACTTCAGCCAGATCAGGCCTGCAAAGAAACTGCGTTTGACAGGCCTTTGGAAGAGATGTTCCCGGTAGGCTGTAAGAGCACTGTGCAGAGCTAGTTGTTTCTTAGCTTCCCAAAGAGCTGGAAGCAAAATGCTGTGGGGCCCAACTGGCCCTTTGGAAAGAAGCCTGCACGTTGTGCCTTTCAGCTCTAAGGCAATGTAGCACACTCAGAGCAGAAGTCCTACTTCAGCCAGATCAGGCCTGCAAAGAAACTGCGTTTCAGAGGCCTTTGGAAGAGATGTTCCCACTAGGCTGTAAGAGCACTGTGCAGAGCGAGTTGTTTCTTAGCTTCCCAAAGAGCTGGAAGCAAGATGCTGTGGGGCCCAACTCGCACTTTGGAAAGAAGCCTGCACGTTGTTCCTTTCAGCTCTAGGGCAAAGTAGCACACCCAGAGCAGAAGTCCTACTTCAGCCAGATCAGGCCTGCAAAGAAACTGCGTTTCACAGGCCTTTGGAAGAGATGTTCCCGGTAGGCTGTAAGAGCACTGTGCAGAGCGAGTGGTTTCTTAGGTTCCCAAAGAGCTGGAAGCAAGATGCTGTGGGGCCCAACTCGCCCTTTGGAAAGAAGCCTGCACGTTGTGACTTTCAGCTCTAGGGCAAAGCAGCACACCCAGAGCAGAAGTCCTACTTCAGCCAGATCAGGCCTGCAAAGAAACTGCGTTTCACAGGCCTTTGGAAGAGATGTTCCCGGTAGGCTGTAAGAGCACTGTGCAGAGCGAGTGGTTTCTTAGCTTCCCAAAGAGCTGGAAGCAAGATGCTGTGGGGCCCAACTCGCCCTTTGGAAAGAAGCCTGCACGTTGTGCCTTTCACCTCTAGAGCAAAGTAGCACACCCAGAGCAGAAGTCCTACTTCAGCCGGATCAGGCCTGCAAAGAAACTGCGTTTCACAGGCCTTTGGAAGAGATGTTCCCGGTAGGCTGCAAGAGCACTGTGCAGACCGAGTTGTTTCTTAGCTTCCCAGCGAGCTGGAAGCAAGATGCTGTGGGGCCCAACTCGCCCTTTTCAAATAAGCCTGCACGTTGTGCCTTTCAGCTCTAGGGCAAAGTAGCACACCCAGAGCAGAAGTCCTACTTCAGCCAGATCAGGCCTGCAAAGAAACTGCGTTTCACAGGCCTTTGGAAGAGATGTTCCCGGTAGGCTGTAAGAGCACTGTGCAGAGCGAGTTGTTTCTTAGCTTCCCAAAGAGCTGGAAGCAAGATGCTGTGGGGCCCAACTCGCCCTTTGGAAAGAAGCCTGCACGTTGTGCCTTTCAGCTCTAGGGCAAAGTAGCACACCCAGAGCAGAAGTGCTACTTCAGCCAGATCAGGCCTGCAAAGCAACTGTGTTTCACAGGCCTTTGGAAGAGATGTTCCCGGTAGGCTGTAAGAGCACTGTGCAGAGCGAGTTGTTTCTTAGCTTCCCAAAGAGCTGGAAGCAAGATGCTGTGGGGCCCAACTCGCCCTTTGGAAAGAAGCCTGCACGCTGTGCCTTTCAGCTCTAGGGCAAAGTAGCACACCCAGAGCAGAAGTCCTACTTCAGCCAGATCAGGCCTGCAAAGAAACTGCGTTTCACAGGCCTTTGGAAGAGATGTTCCCGGTAGGCTGTAAGAGCACTGTGCAGAGCGAGTGGTTTCTTAGCTTCCCAAAGAGCTGGAAGCAAGATGCTGTGGGGCCCAACTCGCCCATTGGAAAGAAGCCTGCACGTTGTGCCTTTCAGCTCTAGGGCAAAGTAGCACACCCAGAGCAGAAGTGCTACTTCAGCCAGATCAGGCCTGCAAAGAAACTGTGTTTCACAGGCCTTTGGAAGAGATGTTCCCGGTAGGCTGTAAGAGCACTGTGCAGAGCGAGTTGTTTCTTAGCTTCCCAAAGAGCTGGAAGCAAGATGCTGTGGGGCCCAACTCGCCCTTTGGAAAGAAGCCTGCACGTTGTGCCTTTCAGCTCTAGGGCAAAGTAGCACACCCAGAGCAGAAGTCCTACTTCAGCCAGATCAGGCCTGCAAAGAAACTGCGTTTCACAGGCCTTTGGAAGAGATGTTCCCGGTAGGCTGTAAGAGCACTGTGCAGAGCGAGTGGTTTCTTAGGTTCCCAAAGAGCTGGAAGCAAGATGCTGTGGGGCCCAACTCGCCCTTTGGAAAGAAGCCTGCACGTTGTGACTTTCAGCTCTAGGGCAAAGCAGCACACACAGAGCAGAAGTCCTACTTCAGCCAGATCAGGCCTGCAAAGAAACTGCGTTTCACAGGCCTTTGGAAGAGATGTTCCCGGTAGGCTGTAAGAGCACTGTGCAGAGCGAGTGGTTTCTTAGCTTCCCAAAGAGCTGGAAGCAAGATGCTGTGGGGCCCAACTCGCCCTTTGGAAAGAAGCCTGCACGTTGTGCCTTTCACCTCTAGAGCAAAGTAGCACACCCAGAGCAGAAGTCCTACTTCAGCCGGATCAGGCCTGCAAAGAAACTGCGTTTCACAGGCCTTTGGAAGAGATGTTCCCGGTAGGCTGCAAGAGCACTGTGCAGAGCGAGTTGTTTATTAGCTTCCCAACGAGCTGGAAGCAAGATGCTGTGGGGCCCAACTCGCCCTTTGGAAAGAAGCCTGCACGTTGTGCCTTTCAGCTCTAGGGCAAAGTAGCACACCCAGAGCAGAAGTCCTACTTCAGCCAGATCAGGCCTGCAAAGAAACTGCGTTTCACAGGCCTTTGGAAGAGATGTTCCCGGTAGGCTGTAAGAGCACTGTGCAGAGCGAGTGGTTTCTTAGCTTCCCAAAGAGCTGGAAGCAAGATGCTGTGGGGCCCAACTCGCCCATTGGAAAGAAGCCTGCACGTTGTGCCTTTCAGCTCTAGGGCAAAGTAGCACACCCAGAGCAGAAGTGCTACTTCAGCCAGATCAGGCCTGCAAAGAAACTGTGTTTCACAGGCCTTTGGAAGAGATGTTCCCGGTAGGCTGTAAGAGCACTGTGCAGAGCGAGTTGTTTCTTAGCTTCCCAAAGAGCTGGAAGCAAGATGCTGTGGGGCCCAACTCGCCCTTTGGAAAGAAGCCTGCACGTTGTGCCTTTCAGCTCTAGGGCAAAGTAGCACACCCAGAGCAGAAGTCCTACTTCAGCCAGATCAGGCCTGCAAAGAAACTGCGTTTCACAGGCCTTTGGAAGAGATGTTCCCGGTAGGCTGTAAGAGCACTGTGCAGAGCGAGTGGTTTCTTAGGTTCCCAAAGAGCTGGAAGCAAGATGCTGTGGGGCCCAACTCGCCCTTTGGAAAGAAGCCTGCACGTTGTGACTTTCAGCTCTAGGGCAAAGCAGCACACACAGAGCAGAAGTCCTACTTCAGCCAGATCAGGCCTGCAAAGAAACTGCGTTTCACAGGCCTTTGGAAGAGATGTTCCCGGTAGGCTGTAAGAGCACTGTGCAGAGCGAGTGGTTTCTTAGCTTCCCAAAGAGCTGGAAGCAAGATGCTGTGGGGCCCAACTCGCCCTTTGGAAAGAAGCCTGCACGTTGTGCCTTTCACCTCTAGAGCAAAGTAGCACACCCAGAGCAGAAGTCCTACTTCAGCCGGATCAGGCCTGCAAAGAAACTGCGTTTCACAGGCCTTTGGAAGAGATGTTCCCGGTAGGCTGCAAGAGCACTGTGCAGAGCGAGTTGTTTATTAGCTTCCCAACGAGCTGGAAGCAAGATGCTGTGGGGCCCAACTCGCCCTTTGGAAAGAAGCCTGCACGTTGTGCCTTTCAGCTCTAGGGCAAAGTAGCACACCCAGAGCAGAAGTCCTACTTCAGCCAGATCAGGCCTGCAAAGAAACTGCGTTTCACAGGCCTTTGGAAGAGATGTTCCCGGTAGGCTGTAAGAGCACTGTGCAGAGCGAGTGGTTTCTTAGCTTCCCAAAGAGCTGGAAGCAAGATGCTGTGGGGCCCAACTCGCCCTTTGGAAAGAAGCCTGCACGTTGTGCCTTTCAGCTCTAGGGCAAAGTAGCACACCCAGAGTAGAAGTGCTACTTCAGCCAGATCAGGCCTGCAAAGAAACTGTGTTTCACAGGCCTTTGGAAGAGATGTTCCCAGTAGGCTGTAAGAGCACTGTGCAGAGCGAGTTGTTTCTTAGCTTCCCAAAGAGCTGGAAGCAAGATGCTGTGGGGCCCAACTCGCACTTTGGAAAGAAGCCTGCACGCTGTGCCTTTCAGCTGTAGGGCAAAGTAGCACACCCAGAGCAGAAGTCCTACTTCAGCCAGATCAGGCCTGCAAAGAAACTGCGTTTCACAGGCCTTTGGAAGAGATGTTCCCGGTAGGCTGTAAGAGCACTGTGCAGAGCGAGTGGTTTCTTAGCTTCCCAAAGAGCTGGAAGCAAGATGCTGTGGGGCCCAACTCGCACTTTGGAAAGAAGCCTGCACGTTGTTCCTTTCAGCTCTAGGGCAAAGTAGCACACCCAGAGCAGAAGTCCTACTTCAGCCAGATCAGGCCTGCAAAGAAACTGCGTTTCACAGGCCTTTGGAAGAGATGTTCCCGGTAGGCTGTAAGAGCACTGTGCAGAGCGAGTGGTTTCTTAGGTTCCCAAAGAGCTGGAAGCAAGATGCTGTGGGGCACAACTCGCCCTTTGGAAAGAAGCCTGCACGTTGTGACTTTCAGCTCTAGGGCAAAGCAGCACACCCAGAGCAGAAGTCCTACTTCAGCCAGATCAGGCCTGCCAAGAAACTGCGTTTCACAGGCCTTTGGAAGAGATGTTCCCGGTAGGCTGTAAGAGCACTGTGCAGAGCGAGTGGTTTCTTAGCTTCCCAAAGAGCTGGAAGCAAGATGCTGTGGGGCCCAACTCGCCCTTTGGAAAGAAGCCTGCACGTTGTGCCTTTCACCTCTAGAGCAAAGTAGCACACCCAGAGCAGAAGTCCTACTTCAGCCGGATCAGGCCTGCAAAGAAACTGCGTTTGACAGGCCTTTGGAAGAGATGTTCCCGGTAGGCTGCAAGAGCACTGTGCAGAGCGAGTTGTTTCTTAGCTTCCCAAAGAGCTGGAAGCAAGATGCTGTGGGGCCCAACTCGCCCTTTTCAAATAAGCCTGCACGTTGTGCCTTTCAGCTCTAGGGCAAAGTAGCACACCCAGAGCAGAAGTCCTACTTCAGCCAGATCAGGCCTGCAAAGAAACTGCGTTTCACAGGCCTTTGGAAGAGATGTTCCCGGTAGGCTGTAAGAGCACTGTGCAGAGCGAGTGGTTTCTTAGCTTACCAAAGAGCTGGAAGCAAGATGCTGTGGGGCCCAACTCGCCCTTTGGAAAGAAGCCTGCACGTTGTGCCTTTCAGCTCTAGGGCAAAGTAGCACACCCAGAGCAGAAGTCCTACTTCAGCCAGATCAGGCCTGCAAAGAAACTGTGTTTCACAGGCCTTTGGAAGAGATGTTCCCGGTAGGCTGTAAGAGCACTGTGCAGAGCGAGTGGTTTCTTAGCTTCCCAAAGAGCTGGAAGCAAGATGCTGTGGGGCCCAACTCGCCCTTTGGAAAGAAGCCTGCACGCTGTGCCTTTCAGCTCTAGGGCAAAGTAGCACACCCAGAGCAGAAGTCCTACTTCAGCCATATCAGGCCTGCAAAGAAACTGCGTTTCACAGGCCTTTGGAAGAGATGTTCCCGGTAGGCTGTAAGAGCACTGTGCAGAGCGAGTGGTTTCTTAGCTTCCCAAAGAGCTGGAAGCAAGATGCTGTGGGGCCCAACTCGCCCTTTGGAAAGAAGCCTGCACGTTGTGCCTTTCAGCTCTAGGGCAAAGTAGCACACCCAGAGCAGAAGTCCTACTTCAGCCAGATCAGGCCTGCAAAGAAACTGCGTTTCACAGGCCTTTGGAAGAGATGTTCCCGGTAGGCTGTAAGAGCACTGTGCAGAGCGAGTGGTTTCTTAGCTTCCCAAAGAGCTGGAAGCAAGATGCTGTGGGGCCCAACTCGCCCTTTGGAAAGAAGCCTGCACGTTGTGCCTTTCAGCTCTAGGGCAAAGGAGCACACCCAGAGCAGAAGTCCTACTTCAGCCAGATCAGGCCTGCAAAGAAACCGCGTTTCACAGGCCTTTTGAAGAGATGTTCCCGGTAGGCTGTAAGAGCACTGTGCAGAGCGAGTGGTTTCTTAGGTTCCCAAAGAGCTGGAAGCAAGATGCTGTGGGGCCCAACTCGCCCTTTGGAAAGAAGCCTGCACGTTGTGACTTTCAGCACTAGGGCAAAGCAGCACACCCAGAGCAGAAGTCCTACTTGAGCCAGATCAGGCCTGCAAAGAAACTGCGTTTCACAGGCCTTTGGAAGAGATGTTCCCGGTAGGCTGTAAGAGCACTGTGCAGAGCGAGTTGTTTCTTAGCTTCCCAAAGAGCTGGAAGCAAGATGCTGTGGGGCCCAACTCGCACTTTGGAAAGAAGCCTGCACGTTGTTCCTTTCAGCTCTAGGGCAAAGTAGCACACCCAGAGCAGAAGTCCTACTTCAGCCAGATCAGGCCTGCAAAGAAACTGCGTTTCACAGGCCTTTGGAAGAGATGTTCCCTTTAGGCTGTAAGAGCACTGTGCAGAGCGAGTGGTTTCTTAGGTTCCCAAAGAGCTGGAAGCAAGATGCTGTGGGGCACAACTCGCCCTTTGGAAAGAAGCCTGCACGTTGTGACTTTCAGCTCTAGGGCAAAGCAGCACACCCAGAGCAGAAGTCCTACTTCAGCCAGATCAGGCCAGCGAAGAAACTGCGTTTCACAGGCCTTTGGAAGAGATGTTCCCGGTAGGCTGTAAGAGCACTGTGCAGAGCGAGTGGTTTCTTAGCTTCCCAAAGAGCTGGAAGCAAGATGCTGTGGGGCCCAACTCGCCCTTTGGAAAGAAGCCTGCACGTTGTGCCTTTCACCTCTAGAGCAAAGTAGCACACCCAGAGCAGAAGTCCTACTTCAGCCGGATCAGGCCTGCAAAGAAACTGCGTTTGACAGGCCTTTGGAAGAGATGTTCCCGGTAGGCTGCAAGAGCACTGTGCAGAGCGAGTTGTTTCTTAGCTTCCCAAAGAGCTGGAAGCAAGATGCTGTGGGGCCCAACTCGCCCTTTTCAAATAAGCCTGCACGTTGTGCCTTTCAGCTCTAGGGCAAAGTAGCACACCCAGAGCAGAAGTCCTACTTCAGCCAGATCAGGCCTGCAAAGTAACTGCGTTTCACAGGCCTTTGGAAGAGATGTTCCCGGTAGGCTGTAAGAGCACTGTGCAGAGCGAGTGGTTTCTTAGCTTCCCAAAGAGCTGGAAGCAAGATGATGTGGGGCCCAACTCGCCCTTTGGAAAGAAGCCTGCACGTTGTGCCTTTCAGGTCTAGGGCAAAGTAGCACACCCAGAGCAGAAGTCCTACTTCAGCCAGATCAGGCCTGCAAAGAAACTGCGTTTCACAGGCCTTTGGAAGAGATGTTCCCGGTAGGCTGTAAGAGCACTGTGCAGAGCGAGTGGTTTCTTAGCTTCCCAAAGAGCTGGAAGCAAGATGCTGTGGGGCCCAACTCGCCCTTTGGAAAGAAGCCGGCACGTTGTGCCTTTCAGCTCTAGGGCAAAGTAGCACACCCAGAGCAGAAGTCCTACTTCAGCCAGATCAGGCCTGCAAAGAAACTGCGTTTCACAGGCCTTTGGAAGAGATGTTCCCACTAGGCTGTAAGAGCACTGTGCAGAGCGAGTTGTTTCTTAGCTTCCCAAAGAGCTGGAAGCAAGATGCTGTGGGGCCCAACTCGCCCTTTGGAAAGAAGCCTGCACGCTGTGCCTTTCAGCTCTAGGGCAAAGTAGCACACCCAGAGCAGAAGTCCTACTTCAGCCAGATCAGGCCTGCAAAGAAACCGCGTTTCACAGGCCTTTTGAAGAGATGTTCCCGGTAGGCTGTAAGAGCACTGTGCAGAGCGAGTGGTTTCTTAGGTTCCCAAAGAGCTGGAAGCAAGATGCTGTGGGGCCCAACTCGCCCTTTGGAAAGAAGCCTGCACGTTGTGACTTTCAGCACTAGGGCAAAGCAGCACACCCAGAGCAGAAGTCCTACTTGAGCCAGATCAGGCCTGCAAAGAAACTGCGTTTCACAGGCCTTTGGAAGAGATGTTCCCGGTAGGCTGTAAGAGCACTGTGCAGAGCGAGTGGTTTCTTAGCTTCCCAAAGAGCTGGAAGCAAGATGCTGTGGGGCCCAACTCGCCCTTTGGAAAGAAGCCTGCACGTTGTGCCTTTCAGCTCTAAGGCAAAGTAGCACACCCAGAGCAGAAGTCCTACTTCAGCCAGATCAGGCCTGCAAAGAAACTGCGTTTCACAGGCCTTTGGAAGAGATGTTCCCGGTAGGCTGTAAGAGCACTGTGCAGAGCGAGTGGTTTCTTAGCTTCCCAAAGAGCTGGAAGCAAGATGCTGTGGGGCCCAACTCGCCCTTTGGAAAGAAGCCTGCACGTTGTGCCTTTCAGCTCTAGGGCAAAGTAGCACACCCAGAGCAGAAGTCCTACTTCAGCCAGATCAGGCCTGCAAAGAAAATGCGTTTGACAGGACTTTGGAAGAGATGTTCCCGGTAGGCTGTAAGAGCACTGTGCAGAGCGAGTGGTTTCTTAGCTTCCCAAAGAGCTGGAAGCAAGATGCTGTGGGGCCCAACTCGCCCTTTGGAAAGAAGCCTGCACGTTGTGCCTTTCAGCTCTAGGGCAATGTAGCACACCCAGAGCAGAAGTCCTACTTCAGCCAGATCAGGCCTGCAAAGAAACTGCGTTTCACAGGCCTTTGGAAGAGATGTTCCCGGTAGGCTGTAAGAGGACTGTGCAGAGCGAGTTGTTTCTTAGCTTCCCAAAGAGCTGGAAGCAAGATGCTGTGGGGCCCAACTCGCCCTTTGGAAAGAAGCCTGCACGTTGTGCCTTTCAGCTCTAGGGCAAAGTAGCACACCCAGAGCAGAAGTCCTACTTCAGCCAGATCAGGCCTGCAAAGAAACTGCGTTTCACAGGCCTTTGGAAGAGATGTTCCCGGTAGGCTGTGAGAGCACTGTGCAGAGCGAGTTGTTTCTTAGCTTCCCAAAGAGCTGGAAGCAAGATGCTGTGGGGCCCAACTCGCCCTTTGGAAAGAAGCCTGCACGTTGTGCCTTTCAGCTCTAGGGCAAAGTAGCACACCCAGAGCAGAAGTCCTACTTCAGCCAGATCAGGCCTGCAAAGAAACTGCGTTTCACAGGCCTTTGGAAGAGATGTTCCCACTAGGCTGTAAGAGCACTGTGCAGAGCGAGTTGTTTCTTAGCTTCCCAAAGAGCTGGAAGCAAGATGCTGTGGGGCCCAACTCGCCCTTTGGAAAGAAGCCTGCACGTTGTTCCTTTCAGCTCTAGGGCAAAGTAGCACACCCAGAGCAGAAGTCCTACTTCAGCCAGATCAGGCCTGCAAAGAAACTGCGTTTCACAGGCCTTTGGAAGAGATGTTCCCGGTAGGCTGTAAGAGCACTGTGCAGAGCGAGTGGTTTCTTAGGTTCCCAAAGAGCTGGAAGCAAGATGCTGTGGGGCACAACTCGCCCTTTGGAAAGAAGCCTGCACGTTGTGACTTTCAGCTCTAGGGCAAAGCAGCACACCCAGAGCAGAAGTCCTACTTCAGCCAGATCAGGCCAGCGAAGAAACTGCGTTTCACAGGCCTTTGGAAGAGATGTTCCCGGTAGGCTGTAAGAGCACTGTGCAGAGCGAGTGGTTTCTTAGCTTCCCAAAGAGCTGGAAGCAAGATGCTGTGGGGCCCAACTCGCCCTTTGGAAAGAAGCCTGCACGTTGTGCCTTTCACCTCTAGAGCAAAGTAGCACACCCAGAGCAGAAGTCCTACTTCAGCCGGATCAGGCCTGCAAAGAAACTGCGTTTCACAGGCCTTTGGAAGAGATGTTCCCGGTAGGCTGTAAGAGCACTGTGCAGAGCGAGTGGTTTCTTAGCTTCCCAAAGAGCTGGAAGCAAGATGCTGTGGGGCCCAACTCGCCCTTTGGAAAGAAGCCTGCACGTTGTTCCTTTCAGCTCTAGGGCAAAGTAGCACACCCAGAGCAGAAGTCCTACTTCAGCCAGATCAGGCCTGCAAAGAAACTGTGTTTCACAGGCCTTTGGAAGAGATGTTCCCGGTAGGCTGTAAGAGCACTGTGCAGAGCGAGTGGTTTCTTAGCTTCCCAAAGAGCTGGAAGCAAGATGCTGTGGGGCCCAACTCGCCCTTTGGAAAGAAGAATGCCCGCTGTGCCTTTCAGCTCTAGGGCAAAGTAGCACACCCAGAGCAGAAGTCCTACTTCAGCCATATCAGGCCTGCAAAGAAACTGCGTTTCACAGGCCTTTGGAAGAGATGTTCCCGGTAGGCTGTAAGAGCACTGTGCAGAGCGAGTGGTTTCTTAGCTTCCCAAAGAGCTGGAAGCAAGATGCTGTGGGGCCCAACTCGCCCTTTGGAAAGAAGCCTGCACGTTGTTCCTTTCAGCTCTAGGGCAAAGTAGCACACCCAGAGCAGAAGTCCTACTTCAGCCAGATCAGGCCTGCAAAGAAACTGTGTTTCACAGGCCTTTGGAAGAGATGTTCCCGGTAGGCTGTAAGAGCACTGTGCAGAGCGAGTGGTTTCTTAGCTTCCCAAAGAGCTGGAAGCAAGATGCTGTGGGGCCCAACTCGCCCTTTGGAAAGAAGAATGCACGCTGTGCCTTTCAGCTCTAGGGCAAAGTAGCACACCCAGAGCAGAAGTCCTACTTCAGCCATATCAGGCCTGCAAAGAAACTGCGTTTCACAGGCCTTTGGAAGAGATGTTCCCGGTAGGCTGTAAGAGCACTGTGCAGAGCGAGTGGTTTCTTAGCTTCCCAAAGAGCTGGAAGCAAGATGCTGTGGGGCCCAACTCGCCCTTTGGAAAGAAGCCTGCACGTTGTGCCTTTCAGCTCTAGGGCAAAGTAGCACACCCAGAGCAGAAGTCCTACTTCAGCCAGATCAGGCCTGCAAAGAAACTGCGTTTCACAGGCCTTTGGAAGAGATGTTCCCGGTAGGCTGTGAGAGCACTGTGCAGAGCGAGTTGTTTCTTAGCTTCCCAAAGAGCTGGAAGCAAGATGCTGTGGGGCCCAACTCGCCCTTTGGAAAGAAGCCTGCACGTTGTGCCTTTCAGCTCTAGGGCAAAGTAGCACACCCAGAGCAGAAGTCCTACTTCAGCCAGATCAGGCCTGCAAAGAAACTGCGTTTCACAGGCCTTTGGAAGAGATGTTCCCACTAGGCTGTAAGAGCACTGTGCAGAGCGAGTTGTTTCTTAGCTTCCCAAAGAGCTGGAAGCAAGATGCTGTGGGGCCCAACTCGCCCTTTGGAAAGAAGCCTGCACGTTGTTCCTTTCAGCTCTAGGGCAAAGTAGCACACCCAGAGCAGAAGTCCTACTTCAGCCAGATCAGGCCTGCAAAGAAACTGCGTTTCACAGGCCTTTGGAAGAGATGTTCCCGGTAGGCTGTAAGAGCACTGTGCAGAGCGAGTGGTTTCTTAGGTTCCCAAAGAGCTGGAAGCAAGATGCTGTGGGGCACAACTCGCCCTTTGGAAAGAAGCCTGCACGTTGTGACTTTCAGCTCTAGGGCAAAGCAGCACACCCAGAGCAGAAGTCCTACTTCAGCCAGATCAGGCCAGCGAAGAAACTGCGTTTCACAGGCCTTTGGAAGAGATGTTCCCGGTAGGCTGTAAGAGCACTGTGCAGAGCGAGTGGTTTCTTAGCTTCCCAAAGAGCTGGAAGCAAGATGCTGTGGGGCCCAACTCGCCCTTTGGAAAGAAGCCTGCACGTTGTGCCTTTCACCTCTAGAGCAAAGTAGCACACCCAGAGCAGAAGTCCTACTTCAGCCGGATCAGGCCTGCAAAGAAACTGCGTTTCACAGGCCTTTGGAAGAGATGTTCCCGGTAGGCTGTAAGAGCACTGTGCAGAGCGAGTGGTTTCTTAGCTTCCCAAAGAGCTGGAAGCAAGATGCTGTGGGGCCCAACTCGCCCTTTGGAAAGAAGCCTGCACGTTGTTCCTTTCAGCTCTAGGGCAAAGTAGCACACCCAGAGCAGAAGTCCTACTTCAGCCAGATCAGGCCTGCAAAGAAACTGTGTTTCACAGGCCTTTGGAAGAGATGTTCCCGGTAGGCTGTAAGAGCACTGTGCAGAGCGAGTGGTTTCTTAGCTTCCCAAAGAGCTGGAAGCAAGATGCTGTGGGGCCCAACTCGCCCTTTGGAAAGAAGAATGCACGCTGTGCCTTTCAGCTCTAGGGCAAAGTAGCACACCCAGAGCAGAAGTCCTACTTCAGCCAGATCAGGCCTGCAAAGAAACTGCGTTTCACAGGCCTTTGGAAGAGATGTTCCCGGTAGGCTGTAAGAGCACTGTGCAGAGCGAGTGGTTTCTTAGCTTCCCAAAGAGCTGGAAGCAAGATGCTGTGGGGCCCAACTCGCCCTTTGGAAAGAAGCCTGCACGTTGTTCCTTTCAGCTCTAGGGCAAAGTAGCACACCCAGAGCAGAAGTCCTACTTCAGCCAGATCAGGCCTGCAAAGAAACTGTGTTTCACAGGCCTTTGGAAGAGATGTTCCCGGTAGGCTGTAAGAGCACTGTGCAGAGCGAGTGGTTTCTTAGCTTCCCAAAGAGCTGGAAGCAAGATGCTGTGGGGCCCAACTCGCCCTTTGGAAAGAAGAATGCACGCTGTGCCTTTCAGCTCTAGGGCAAAGTAGCACACCCAGAGCAGAAGTCCTACTTCAGCCATATCAGGCCTGCAAAGAAACTGCGTTTCACAGGCCTTTGGAAGAGATGTTCCCGGTAGGCTGTAAGAGCACTGTGCAGAGCGAGTGGTTTCTTAGCTTCCCAAAGAGCTGGAAGCAAGATGCTGTGGGGCCCAACTCGCCCTTTGGAAAGAAGCCTGCACGTTGTGCCTTTCAGCTCTAGGGCAAAGTAGCACACCCAGAGCAGAAGTCCTACTTCAGCCAGATCAGGCCTGCAAAGAAACTGCGTTTCACAGGCCTTTGGAAGAGATGTTCCCGGTAGGCTGTAAGAGCACTGTGCAGAGCGAGTGGTTTCTTAGCTTCCCAAAGAGCTGGAAGCAAGATGCTGTGGGGCCCAACTCGCCCTTTGGAAAGAAGCCTGCACGTTGTGCCTTTCAGCTCTAGGGCAAAGGAGCACACCCAGAGCAGAAGTCCTACTTCAGCCAGATCAGGCCTGCAAAGAAACCGCGTTTCACAGGCCTTTTGAAGAGATGTTCCCGGTAGGCTGTAAGAGCACTGTGCAGAGCGAGTGGTTTCTTAGGTTCCCAAAGAGCTGGAAGCAAGATGCTGTGGGGCCCAACTCGCCCTTTGGAAAGAAGCCTGCACGTTGTGCCTTTCAGCTCTAGGGCAAAGCAGCACACCCAGAGCAGAAGTCCTACTTCAGCCAGATCAGGCCTGCAAAGAAACCGCGTTTCACAGGCCTTTTGAAGAGATGTTCCCGGTAGGCTGTAAGAGCACTGTGCAGAGCGAGTGGTTTCTTAGGTTCCCAAAGAGCTGGAAGCAAGATGCTGTGGGGCCCAACTCGCCCTTTGGAAAGAAGCCTGCACGTTGTGACTTTCAGCACTAGGGCAAAGCAGCACACCCAGAGCAGAAGTCCTACTTGAGCCAGATCAGGCCTGCAAAGAAACTGCGTTTCACAGGCCTTTGGAAGAGATGTTCCCGGTAGGCTGTAAGAGCACTGTGCAGAGCGAGTTGTTTCTTAGCTTCCCAAAGAGCTGGAAGCAAGATGCTGTGGGGCCCAACTCGCACTTTGGAAAGAAGCCTGCACATTGTTCCTTTCAGCTCTAGGGCAAAGTAGCACACCCAGAGCAGAAGTCCTACTTCAGCCAGATCAGGCCTGCAAAGAAACTGCGTTTCACAGGCCTTTGGAAGAGATGTTCCCGGTAGGCTGTAAGAGCACTGTGCAGAGCGAGTGGTTTCTTAGGTTCCCAAAGAGCTGGAAGCAAGATGCTGTGGGGCCCAACTCGCCCTTTGGAAAGAAGCCTGCACGTTGTGCCTTTCACCTCTAGAGCAAAGTAGCACACCCAGAGCAGAAGTCCTACTTCAGCCGGATCAGGCCTGCAAAGAAACTGCGTTTGACAGGCCTTTGGAAGAGATGTTCCCGGTAGGCTGCAAGAGCACTGTGCAGAGCGAGTTGTTTCTTAGCTTCCCAAAGAGCTGGAAGCAAGATGCTGTGGGGCCCAACTCGCCCTTTTCAAATAAGCCTGCACGTTGTGCCTTTCAGCTCTAGGGCAAAGTAGCACACCCAGAGCAGAAGTCCTACTTCAGCCAGATCAGGCCTGCAAAGTAACTGCGTTTCACAGGCCTTTGGAAGAGATGTTCCCGGTAGGCTGTAAGAGCACTGTGCAGAGCGAGTGGTTTCTTAGCTTCCCAAAGAGCTGGAAGCAAGATGCTGTGGGGCCCAACTCGCCCTTTGGAAAGAAGCCTGCACGTTGTGCCTTTCAGGTCTAGGGCAAAGTAGCACACCCAGAGCAGAAGTCCTACTTCAGCCAGATCAGGCCTGCAAAGAAACTGTGTTTCACAGGCCTTTGGAAGAGATGTTCCCGGTAGGCTGTAAGAGCACTGTGCAGAGCGAGTGGTTTCTTAGCTTCCCAAAGAGCTGGAAGCAAGATGCTGTGGGGCCCAACTCGCCCTTTGGAAAGAAGCCTGCACGCTGTGCCTTTCAGCTCTAGGGCAAAGTAGCACACCCAGAGCAGAAGTCCTACTTCAGCCATATCAGGCCTGCAAAGAAACTGCGTTTCACAGGCCTTTGGAAGAGATGTTCCCGGTAGGCTGTAAGAGCACTGTGCAGAGCGAGTGGTTTCTTAGCTTCCCAAAGAGCTGGAAGCAAGATGCTGTGGGGCCCAACTCGCCCTTTGGAAAGAAGCCTGCACGTTGTGCCTTTCAGCTCTAGGGCAAAGTAGCACACCCAGAGCAGAAGTCCTACTTCAGCCAGATCAGGCCTGCAAAGAAACTGCGTTTCACAGGCCTTTGGAAGAGATGTTCCCGGTAGGCTGTAAGAGCACTGTGCAGAGCGAGTGGTTTCTTAGCTTCCCAAAGAGCTGGAAGCAAGATGCTGTGGGGCCCAACTCGCCCTTTGGAAAGAAGCCTGCACGTTGTGCCTTTCAGCTCTAGGGCAAAGGAGCACACCCAGAGCAGAAGTCCTACTTCAGCCAGATCAGGCCTGCAAAGAAACTGCGTTTCACAGGCCTTTGGAAGTGATGTTCCCGGTAGGCTGTAAGAGCACTGTGCAGAGCGAGTTGTTTCTCAGCTTCCCAAAGAGCTGGAAGCAAGATGCTGTGGGGCCCAACTCGCCCTTTGGAAAGAAGCCTGCACGTTGTGCCTTTCAGCTCTAGGGCAAAGTAGCACACCCAGAGCAGAAGTCCTACTTCAGCCAGATCAGGCCTGCAAAGAAACTGCGTTTCACAGGCCTTTGGAAGAGATGTTCCCGGTAGGCTGTAAGAGCACTGTGCAGAGCGAGTTGTTTCTTAGCTTCCCAAAGAGCTGGAAGCAAGATGCTGTGGGGCCCAACTCGCCCTTTGGAAAGAAGCCGGCACGTTGTGCCTTTCAGCTCTAGGGCAAAGTAGCACACCCAGAGCAGAAGTCCTACTTCAGCCAGATCAGGCCTGCAAAGAAACTGCGTTTCACAGGCCTTTGGAAGAGATGTTCCCACTAGGCTGTAAGAGCACTGTGCAGAGCGAGTTGTTTCTTAGCTTCCCAAAGAGCTGGAAGCAAGATGCTGTGGGGCCCAACTCGCCCTTTGGAAAGAAGCCTGCACGCTGTGCCTTTCAGCTCTAGGGCAAAGTAGCACACCCAGAGCAGAAGTCCTACTTCAGCCAGATCAGGCCTGCAAAGAAACTGCCTTTCACAGGCCTTTGGAAGAGATTTTCCCAGTAGGCTGTAAGAGCACTGTGCAGAGCGAGTTGTTTCTTAGCTTCCCAAAGAGCTGGAAGCAAGATGCTGTGGGGCCCAACTCGCCCTTTGGAAAGAAGCCTGCACGTTGTGCCTTTCAGCTCTAGGGCAAAGTAGCACACCCAGAGCAGAAGTCCTACTTCAGCCAGATCAGGCCTGCAAAGAAACCGCGTTTCACAGGCCTTTTGAAGAGATGTTCCCGGTAGGCTGTAAGAGCACTGTGCAGAGCGAGTGGTTTCTTAGGTTCCCAAAGAGCTGGAGGCAAGATGCTGTGGGGCCCAACTCGCCCTTTGGAAAGAAGCCTGCACGTTGTGACTTTCAGCACTAGGGCAAAGCAGCACACCCAGAGCAGAAGTCCTACTTGAGCCAGATCAGGCCTGCAAAGAAACTGCGTTTCACAGGCCTTTGGAAGAGATGTTCCCGGTAGGCTGTAAGAGCACTGTGCAGAGCGAGTGGTTTCTTAGCTTCCCAAAGAGCTGGAAGCAAGATGCTGTGGGGCCCAACTCGCCCTTTGGAAAGAAGCCTGCACGTTGTGCCTTTCAGCTCTAAGGCAAAGTAGCACACCCAGAGCAGAAGTCCTACTTCAGCCAGATCAGGCCTGCAAAGAAACTGCGTTTCACAGGCCTTTGGAAGAGATGTTCCCGGTAGGCTGTAAGAGCACTGTGCAGAGCGAGTGGTTTCTTAGCTTCCCAAAGAGCTGGAAGCAAGATGCTGTGGGGCCCAACTCGCCCTTTGGAAAGAAGCCTGCACGTTGTGCCTTTCAGCTCTAGGGCAAAGTAGCACACCCAGAGCAGAAGTCCTACTTCAGCCAGATCAGGCCTGCAAAGAAACTGCGTTTGACAGGACTTTGGAAGAGATGTTCCCGGTAGGCTGTAAGAGCACTGTGCAGAGCGAGTGGTTTCTTAGCTTCCCAAAGAGCTGGAAGCAAGATGCTGTGGGGCCCAACTCGCCCTTTGGAAAGAAGCCTGCACGTTGTGCCTTTCAGCTCTAGGGCAATGTAGCACACCCAGAGCAGAAGTCCTACTTCAGCCAGATCAGGCCTGCAAAGAAACTGCGTTTCACAGGCCTTTGGAAGAGATGTTCCCGGTAGGCTGTAAGAGGACTGTGCAGAGCGAGTTGTTTCTTAGCTTCCCAAAGAGCTGGAAGCAAGATGCTGTGGGGCCCAACTCGCCCTTTGGAAAGAAGCCTGCACGTTGTGCCTTTCATCTCTAGGGCAAAGTAGCACACCCAGAGCAGAAGTCCTACTTCAGCCAGATCAGGCCTGCAAAGAAACTGCGTTTCACAGGCCTTTGGAAGAGATGTTCCCGGTAGGCTGTGAGAGCACTGTGCAGAGCGAGTTGTTTCTTAGCTTCCCAAAGAGCTGGAAGCAAGATGCTGTGGGGCCCAACTCGCCCTTTGGAAAGAAGCCTGCACGTTGTGCCTTTCAGCTCTAGGGCAAAGTAGCACACCCAGAGCAGAAGTCCTACTTCAGCCAGATCAGGCCTGCAAAGAAACTGCGTTTCAGAGGCCTTTGGAAGAGATGTTCCCACTAGGCTGTAAGAGCACTGTGCAGAGCGAGTTGTTTCTTAGCTTCCCAAAGAGCTGGAAGCAAGATGCTGTGGGGCCCAACTCGCCCTTTGGAAAGAAGCCTGCACGTTGTTCCTTTCAGCTCTAGGGCAAAGTAGCACACCCAGAGCAGAAGTCCTACTTCAGCCAGATCAGGCCTGCAAAGAAACTGCGTTTCACAGGCCTTTGGAAGAGATGTTCCCGGTAGGCTGTAAGAGCACTGTGCAGAGCGAGTGGTTTCTTAGGTTCCCAAAGAGCTGGAAGCAAGATGCTGTGGGGCACAACTCGCCCTTTGGAAAGAAGCCTGCACGTTGTGTCTTTCAGCTCTAGGGCAAAGCAGCACACCCAGAGCAGAAGTCCTACTTCAGCCAGATCAGGCCAGCGAAGAAACTGCGTTTCACAGGCCTTTGGAAGAGATGTTCCCGGTAGGCTGTAAGAGCACTGTGCAGAGCGAGTGGTTTCTTAGCTTCCCAAAGAGCTGGAAGCAAGATGCTGTGGGGCCCAACTCGCCCTTTGGAAAGAAGCCTGCACGTTGTGCCTTTCACCTCTAGAGCAAAGTAGCACACCCAGAGCAGAAGTCCTACTTCAGCCGGATCAGGCCTGCAAAGAAACTGCGTTTGACAGGCCTTTGGAAGAGATGTTCCCGGTAGGCTGCAAGAGCACTGTGCAGAGCGAGTTGTTTCTTAGCTTCCCAAAGAGCTGGAAGCAAGATGCTGTGGGGCCCAACTCGCCCTTTTCAAATAAGCCTGCACGTTGTGCCTTTCAGCTCTAGGGCAAAGTAGCACACCCAGAGCAGAAGTCCTACTTCAGCCAGATCAGGCCTGCAAAGAAACTGCGTTTCACAGGCCTTTGGAAGAGATGTTCCCGGTAGGCTGTAAGAGCACTGTGCAGAGCGAGTGGTTTCTTAGCTTCCCAAAGAGCTGGAAGCAAGATGCTGTGGGGCCCAACTCGCCCTTTGGAAAGAAGCCTGCACGTTGTGCCTTTCAGCTCTAGGGCAAAGTAGCACACCCAGAGCAGAAGTCCTACTTCAGGAGGATCAGGCCTGCAAAGAAACTGCGTTTCACAGGCCTTTGGAAGAGATGTTCCCGGTAGGCTGTGAGAGCACTGTGCAGAGCGAGTTGTTTCTTAGCTTCCCAAAGAGCTGGATGCAAGATGCTGTGGGGCCCAACTCGCCCTTTGGAAAGAAGCCTGCACGTTGTGCCTTTCAGCTCTAGGGCAATGTAGCACACCCAGAGCAGAAGTCCTACTTCAGCCAGATCAGGCCTGCAAAGAAACTGCGTTTCACAGGCCTTTGGAAGAGATGTTCCCGGTAGGCTGTAAGAGCACTGTCCAGAGCGAGTGGTTTCTAAGCTTCCCAAAGAGCTGGAAGCAAGATGCTGTGGGGCCCAACTCGCCCTTTGGAAAGAAGCCTGCACGTTGTGCCTTTCAGCTCTAGAGCAAAGTAGCACACCCAGAGCAGAAGTCCTACTTCAGCCGGATCAGGCCTGCAAAGAAACTGCGTTTGACAGGCCTTTGGAAGAGATGTTCCCGGTAGGCTGTAAGAGCACTGTGCAGAGCGAGTGGTTTCTTAGCTTCCCAAAGAGCTGGAAGCAAGATGCTGTGGGGCCCAACTCGCCCTTTGGAAAGAAGCCTGCACGTTGTGCCTTTCAGCTCTAGGGCAAAGTAGCACACCCAGAGCAGAAGTCCTACTTCAGCCAGATCAGGCCTGCAAAGAAACTGCGTTTCACAGGCCTTTGGAAGAGATGTTCCCGGTAGGCTGTAAGAGCACTGTGCAGAGCGAGTGGTTTCTTAGCTTCCCAAAGAGCTGGAAGCAAGATGCTGTGGGGCCCAACTCGCCCTTTGGAAAGAAGCCTGCACGTTGTGCCTTTCAGCTCTAGGGCAAAGTAGCACACCCAGAGCAGAAGTCCTACTTCAGCCAGATCAGGCCTGCGAAGAAACTGCGTTTCACAGGCCTTTGGAAGAGATGTTCCCGGTAGGCTGTAAGAGCACTGTGCAGAGCGAGTTGTTTCTCAGCTTCCCAAAGAGCTGGAAGCAAGATGCTTTGGGGCCCAACTCGCCCTTTGGAAAGAAGCCTGCACGTTGTGCCTTTCAGCTCTAGGCCAAAGTAGCACACCCAGAGCAGAAGTGCTACTTCAGCCAGATCAGGCCTGCAAAGAAACTGTGTTTCACAGGCTTTTGGAAGAGATGTTCCCGGTAGGCTGTAAGAGCACTGTGCAGAGCGAGTTGTTTCTTAGCTTCCGAAAGAGCTGGAAGCAAGATGCTGTGGGGCCCAACTCGCCATTTGGAAAGAAGCCTGCACGTTGTGCCTTTCAGCTCTAGGGCAAAGTAGCACACCCAGAGCAGAAGTCCTACTTCAGCCAGATCAGGCCTGCGAAGAAACTGCGTTTCACAGGCCTTTGGAAGAGATGTTCCCGGTAGGCTGTAAGAGCACTGTGCAGAGCGAGTGGTTTCTTAGCTTCCCAAAGAGCTGGAAGCAAGATGCTGTGGGGCCCAACTCGCCCTTTGGAAAGCAGCCTGCACGTTGTGCCTTTCAGCTCTAGGGCAAAGTAGCACACCCAGAGCAGAAGTCCTACTTCAGCCAGATCAGGCCTGCGAAGAAACTGCGCTTCACAGGCCTTTGGAAGAGATGTTCCCGGTAGGCTGTAAGAGCACTGTGCAGAGCGAGTTGTTTCTTAACTTCCCAAAGAGCTGGAAGCAAGATGGTGTGGGGCCCAACTCGCCCTTTGGAAAGAAGCCTGCACGTTGTGCCTTTCAGCTCTGGGAAAAGTAGCACACCCAGAGCAGAAGTCCTACTTCAGCCAGATCAGGCCTGCAAAGAAACTGCGTTTCACAGGCCTTTGGAAGAGATGTTCCCGGTAGGCTGTAAGAGCACTGTGCAGAGCGAGTGGTTTCTTAGCTTCCCAAGAGCTGGAAGCAAGATGCTGTGGGGCCCAACTCGCCCTTTGGAAAGAAGCCTGCACGTTGTGCCTTTCAGCTCTAGGGCAAAGTAGCACACCCAGAGCAGAAGTCCTACTTCAGCCAGATCAGGCCTGCAAAGAAACTGCGTTTGACAGGCCTTTGGAAGAGATGTTCCCGGTAGGCTGTAAGAGCACTGTGCAGAGCTAGTTGTTTCTCAGCTTCCCAAAGAGCTGGAAGCAAGATGCTGTGGGGCCCAACTGGCCCTTTGGAAAGAAGCCTGCACGTTGTGCCTTTCAGCTCTAAGGCAATGTAGCAAACCCAGAGCAGAAGTCCTACTTCAGCCAGATCAGGCCTGCAAAGAAACTGCGTTTCAGAGGCCTTTGGAAGAGATGTTCCCGGTAGGGTGTAAGAGCACTGTGCAGAGCGAGTTGTTTCTTAGCTTCCCAAAGAGCTGGAAGCAAGATGCTGTGGGGCCCAACTCGCCCTTTGGAAAGAAGCCTGCACGTTGTGCCTTTCAGCTCTAGGGCAAAGTAGCACACCCAGAGCAGAAGTCCTACTTCAGCCAGATCAGGCCTGCAAAGAAACTGCGTTTCACAGCCCTTTGGAAGAGATGTTCCCGGTAGGCTGTAAGAGCACTGTGCAGAGCGAGTGGTTTCTTAGCTTCCCAAAGAGCTGGAAGCAAGATGCTGTGGGACCCAACTCGCCCTTTGGAAAGAAGCCTGCACGTTGTGCCTTTCAGCTCTAGGGCAATGTAGCACACCCAGAGCAGAAGTCCTACTTCAGCCAGATCAGGCCTGCAAAGAAACTGCGTTTCACAGGCCTTTGGAAGAGATGTTCCCGGTAGGCTGTAAGAGCACTGTTCAGAGCGAGTGGTTTCTTAGCTTCCCAAAGAGCTGGAAGCAAGATGCTGTGGGGCCCAACTCGCCCTTTGGAAAGAAGCCTGCACGTTGTGCCTTTCAGCTCTAGAGCAAAGTAGCACACCCAGAGCAGAAGTCCTACTTCAGCCGGATCAGGCCTGCAAAGAAACTGCGTTTGACAGGCCTTTGGAAGAGATGTTCCCGGTAGGCTGTAAGAGCACTGTGCAGAGCGAGTTGTTTCTTAGCTTCCCAAAGAGCTGGAAGCAAGATGGTGTGGGGCCCAACTCGCCCTTTGGAAAGAAGCCTGCACGTTGTGCCTTTCAGCTCTAGGGCAAAGTAGCACACCCAGAGCAGAAGTCCTACTTCAGCCACTTCAGGCCTGCAAAGAAACTGCGTTTCACAGGCCTTTGGAAGAGATGTTCCTGGTAGGCTGTAAGAGCACTGTGCAGAGCGAGTGGTTTCTTAGCTTCCCAAAGAGCTGGAAGCAAGATGCTGTGGGGCCCAACTCGCCCTTTGGGAAGAAGCCTTCACGTTGTGCCTTTCAGCTGTAGAGCAAAGTAGCACACCCAGAGCAGAAGTCCTACTTCAGCCGGATCAGGCCTGCAAAGAAACTGCGTTTGACAGGCCTTTGGAAGAGATGTTCCCGGTAGGCTGTAAGAGCACTGTGCAGAGCGAGTTGTTTCTTAGCTTCCCAAAGAGCTGGAAGCAAGATGCTGTGGGGCCCAACTCGCCCTTTGGAAAGAAGCCTGCACGTTGTGCCTTTCAGCTCTAGGGTAAAGTAGCACACCCAGAGCAGAAGTCCTACTTCAGCCAGATCAGGCCTGCAAAGAAACTGCGTTTCACAGGCCTTTGGAAGAGATGTTCCCGGTAGGCTGTAAGAGCACTGTGCAGAGCGAGTTGTTTCTCAGCTTCCCAATCGCTGGAAGCAAGATGCTGTGGGGCCCAACTCGCCCTTTGGAAAGCAGCCTGCACGTTGTGCCTTTCAGCTCTAGGGCAAAGTAGCACACCCAGAGCAGAAGTCCTACTTCAGCCAGATCAGGCCTGCGAAGAAACTGCGTTTCACAGGCCTTTGGAAGAGATGTTCCCGGTAGGCTGTAAGAGCACTGTGCAGAGCGAGTTGTTTCTTAGCTTCCCAAAGAGCTGGAAGCAAGATGCTGTGGGGCCCAACTCGCCCTTTGGAAAGAAGCCTGCACGTTGTGCCTTTCAGCTCTAGGGCAATGTAGCACACCCAGAGCAGAAGTCCTACTTCAGCCAGATCAGGCCTGCAAAGAAACTGCGTTTGACAGGCCTTTGGAAGAGATGTTCCCGGCAGGCTGTAAGAGCACTGTGCAGAGCGAGTTGTTTCTTAGCTTCCCAAAGAGCTGGAAGCAAGATGCTGTGGGGCCCAACTCGCCCTTTGGAAAGAAGCCTGCACGTTGTGCCTTTCAGCTCTAGGGCAAAGTAGCACAGCCAGAGCTGAAGTCCTACTTCAGCCAGATCAGGCCTGCAAAGAAACTGCGTTTCACAGGCCTTTGGAAGAGATGTTCCCGGTAGGCTGTAAGAGCACTGTGCAGAGCGAGTTGTTTCTCAGCTTCCCAAAGAGCTGGAAGCAAGATGCTGTGGGGCCCAACTCGCCCTTTGGAAAGCAGCCTGCACGTTGTGCCTTTCAGCTCTAGGGCAAAGTAGCACACCCAGAGCAGAAGTCCTACTTCAGCCAGATCAGGCCTGCAAAGAAACTGCGTTTCACAGGCCTTTGGAAGAGATGTTCCCGGTAGGCTGTAAGAGCACTGTGCAGAGCGAGTTGTTTCTCAGCTTCCCAAAGAGCTGGAAGCAAGATGCTGTGGGGCCCAACTCGCCCTTTGGAAAGAAGCCTGCACGTTGTGCCTTTCAGCTCTAGGGCAAAGTAGCACACCCAGAGCAGAAGTCCTACTTCAGCCAGATCAGGCCTGCGAAGAAACTGCGTTTCACAGGCCTTTGGAAGAGATGTTCCCGGTAGGCTGTAAGAGCACTGTGCAGAGCGAGTTGTTTCTCAGCTTCCCAAAGAGCTGGAAGCAAGATGCTTTGGGGCCCAACTCGCCCTTTGGAAAGAAGCCTGCACGTTGTGCCTTTCAGCTCTAGGCCAAAGTAGCACACCCAGAGCAGAAGTGCTACTTCAGCCAGATCAGGCCTGCAAAGAAACTGTGTTTCACAGGCTTTTGGAAGAGATGTTCCCGGTAGGCTGTAAGAGCACTGTGCAGAGCGAGTTGTTTCTTAGCTTCCGAAAGAGCTGGAAGCAAGATGCTGTGGGGCCCAACTCGCCATTTGGAAAGAAGCCTGCACGTTGTGCCTTTCAGCTCTAGGGCAAAGTAGCACACCCAGAGCAGAAGTCCTACTTCAGCCAGATCAGGCCTGCGAAGAAACTGCGTTTCACAGGCCTTTGGAAGAGATGTTCCCGGTAGGCTGTAAGAGCACTGTGCAGAGCGAGTGGTTTCTTAGCTTCCCAAAGAGCTGGAAGCAAGATGCTGTGGGGCCCAACTCGCCCTTTGGAAAGCAGCCTGCACGTTGTGCCTTTCAGCTCTAGGGCAAAGTAGCACACCCAGAGCAGAAGTCCTACTTCAGCCAGATCAGGCCTGCGAAGAAACTGCGCTTCACAGGCCTTTGGAAGAGATGTTCCCACTAGGCTGTAAGAGCACTGTGCAGAGCGAGTTGTTTCTTAACTTCCCAAAGAGCTGGAAGCAAGATGGTGTGGGGCCCAACTCGCCCTTTGGAAAGAAGCCTGCACGTTGTGCCTTTCAGCTCTGGGAAAAGTAGCACACCCAGAGCAGAAGTCCTACTTCAGCCAGATCAGGCCTGCAAAGAAACTGCGTTTCACAGGCCTTTGGAAGAGATGTTCCCGGTAGGCTGTAAGAGCACTGTGCAGAGCGAGTGGTTTCTTAGCTTCCCAAGAGCTGGAAGCAAGATGCTGTGGGGCCCAACTCGCCCTTTGGAAAGAAGCCTGCACGTTGTGCCTTTCAGCTCTAGGGCAAAGTAGCACACCCAGAGCAGAAGTCCTACTTCAGCCAGATCAGGCCTGCAAAGAAACTGCGTTTGACAGGCCTTTGGAAGAGATGTTCCCGGTAGGCTGTAAGAGCACTGTGCAGAGCTAGTTGTTTCTCAGCTTCCCAAAGAGCTGGAAGCAAGATGCTGTGGGGCCCAACTGGCCCTTTGGAAAGAAGCCTGCACGTTGTGCCTTTCAGCTCTAAGGCAATGTAGCAAACCCAGAGCAGAAGTCCTACTTCAGCCAGATCAGGCCTGCAAAGAAACTGCGTTTCAGAGGCCTTTGGAAGAGATGTTCCCGGTAGGGTGTAAGAGCACTGTGCAGAGCGAGTTGTTTCTTAGCTTCCCAAAGAGCTGGAAGCAAGATGCTGTGGGGCCCAACTCGCCCTTTGGAAAGAAGCCTGCACGTTGTGCCTTTCAGCTCTAGGGCAAAGTAGCACACCCAGAGCAGAAGTCCTACTTCAGCCAGATCAGGCCTGCAAAGAAACTGCGTTTCACAGCCCTTTGGAAGAGATGTTCCCGGTAGGCTGTAAGAGCACTGTGCAGAGCGAGTGGTTTCTTAGCTTCCCAAAGAGCTGGAAGCAAGATGCTGTGGGACCCAACTCGCCCTTTGGAAAGAAGCCTGCACGTTGTGCCTTTCAGCTCTAGGGCAATGTAGCACACCCAGAGCAGAAGTCCTACTTCAGCCAGATCAGGCCTGCAAAGAAACTGCGTTTCACAGGCCTTTGGAAGAGATGTTCCCGGTAGGCTGTAAGAGCACTGTTCAGAGCGAGTGGTTTCTTAGCTTCCCAAAGAGCTGGAAGCAAGATGCTGTGGGGCCCAACTCGCCCTTTGGAAAGAAGCCTGCACGTTGTGCCTTTCAGCTCTAGAGCAAAGTAGCACACCCAGAGCAGAAGTCCTACTTCAGCCGGATCAGGCCTGCAAAGAAACTGCGTTTGACAGGCCTTTGGAAGAGATGTTCCCGGTAGGCTGTAAGAGCACTGTGCAGAGCGAGTTGTTTCTTAGCTTCCCAAAGAGCTGGAAGCAAGATGGTGTGGGGCCCAACTCGCCCTTTGGAAAGAAGCCTGCACGTTGTGCCTTTCAGCTCTAGGGCAAAGTAGCACACCCAGAGCAGAAGTCCTACTTCAGCCACTTCAGGCCTGCAAAGAAACTGCGTTTCACAGGCCTTTGGAAGAGATGTTCCTGGTAGGCTGTAAGAGCACTGTGCAGAGCGAGTGGTTTCTTAGCTTCCCAAAGAGCTGGAAGCAAGATGCTGTGGGGCCCAACTCGCCCTTTGGGAAGAAGCCTTCACGTTGTGCCTTTCAGCTGTAGAGCAAAGTAGCACACCCAGAGCAGAAGTCCTACTTCAGCCGGATCAGGCCTGCAAAGAAACTGCGTTTGACAGGCCTTTGGAAGAGATGTTCCCGGTAGGCTGTAAGAGCACTGTGCAGAGCGAGTTGTTTCTTAGCTTCCCAAAGAGCTGGAAGCAAGATGCTGTGGGGCCCAACTCGCCCTTTGGAAAGAAGCCTGCACGTTGTGCCTTTCAGCTCTAGGGTAAAGTAGCACACCCAGAGCAGAAGTCCTACTTCAGCCAGATCAGGCCTGCAAAGAAACTGCGTTTCACAGGCCTTTGGAAGAGATGTTCCCGGTAGGCTGTAAGAGCACTGTGCAGAGCGAGTTGTTTCTCAGCTTCCCAATCGCTGGAAGCAAGATGCTGTGGGGCCCAACTCGCCCTTTGGAAAGCAGCCTGCACGTTGTGCCTTTCAGCTCTAGGGCAAAGTAGCACACCCAGAGCAGAAGTCCTACTTCAGCCAGATCAGGCCTGCGAAGAAACTGCGTTTCACAGGCCTTTGGAAGAGATGTTCCCGGTAGGCTGTAAGAGCACTGTGCAGAGCGAGTTGTTTCTTAGCTTCCCAAAGAGCTGGAAGCAAGATGCTGTGGGGCCCAACTCGCCCTTTGGAAAGAAGCCTGCACGTTGTGCCTTTCAGCTCTAGGGCAATGTAGCACACCCAGAGCAGAAGTCCTACTTCAGCCAGATCAGGCCTGCAAAGAAACTGCGTTTGACAGGCCTTTGGAAGAGATGTTCCCGGCAGGCTGTAAGAGCACTGTGCAGAGCGAGTTGTTTCTTAGCTTCCCAAAGAGCTGGAAGCAAGATGCTGTGGGGCCCAACTCGCCCTTTGGAAAGAAGCCTGCACGTTGTGCCTTTCAGCTCTAGGGCAAAGTAGCACAGCCAGAGCTGAAGTCCTACTTCAGCCAGATCAGGCCTGCAAAGAAACTGCGTTTCACAGGCCTTTGGAAGAGATGTTCCCGGTAGGCTGTAAGAGCACTGTGCAGAGCGAGTTGTTTCTCAGCTTCCCAAAGAGCTGGAAGCAAGATGCTGTGGGGCCCAACTCGCCCTTTGGAAAGCAGCCTGCACGTTGTGCCTTTCAGCTCTAGGGCAAAGTAGCACACCCAGAGCAGAAGTCCTACTTCAGCCAGATCAGGCCTGCAAAGAAACTGCGTTTCACAGGCCTTTGGAAGAGATGTTCCCGGTAGGCTGTAAGAGCACTGTGCAGAGCGAGTTGTTTCTCAGCTTCCCAAAGAGCTGGAAGCAAGATGCTGTGGGGCCCAACTCGCCCTTTGGAAAGAAGCCTGCACGTTGTGCCTTTCAGCTCTAGGGCAAAGTAGCACACCCAGAGCAGAAGTCCTACTTCAGCCAGATCAGGCCTGCAAAGAAACTGCGTTTCACAGGCCTTTGGAAGAGATGTTCCCGGTAGGCTGTAAGAGCACTGTGCAGAGCGAGTTGTTTCTTAGCTTCCCAAAGAGCTGGAAGCAAGATGCTGTGGGGCCCAACTCGCCCTTTGGAAATAAGCCTGCACGTTGTGCCTTTCAGCTCTAGGGCAAAGTAGCACACCCAGAGCAGAAGTCCTACTTCAGCCAGATCAGGCCTGCAAAGAAACTGCGTTTCACAGGCCTTTGGAAGAGATGTTCCCGGTAGGCTGTAAGAGCACTGTGCAGAGCGAGTGGTTTCTTAGGTTCCCAAAGAGCTGGAAGCAAGATGCTGTGGGGCCCAACTCGCCCTTTGGAAAGAAGCCTGCACGTTGTGACTTTCAGCTCTAGGGCAAAGCAGCACACCCAGAGCAGAAGTCCTACTTCAGCCAGATCAGGCCTGCAAAGAAACTGCGTTTCACAGGCCTTTGGAAGAGATGTTCCCGGTAGGCTGTAAGAGCACTGTGCAGAGCGAGTGGTTTCTTAGCTTCCCAAAGAGCTGGAAGCAAGATGCTGTGGGGCCCAACTCGCCCTTTGGAAAGAAGCCTGCACGTTGTGCCTTTCACCTCTAGAGCAAAGTAGCACACCCAGAGCAGAAGTCCTACTTCAGCCGGATCAGGCCTGCAAAGAAACTGCGTTTCACAGGCCTTTGGAAGAGATGTTCCCGGTAGGCTGCAAGAGCACTGTGCAGACCGAGTTGTTTCTTAGCTTCCCAGCGAGCTGGAAGCAAGATGCTGTGGGGCCCAACTCGCCCTTTTCAAATAAGCCTGCACGTTGTGCCTTTCAGCTCTAGGGCAAAGTAGCACACCCAGAGCAGAAGTCCTACTTCAGCCAGATCAGGCCTGCAAAGAAACTGCGTTTCACAGGCCTTTGGAAGAGATGTTCCCGGTAGGCTGTAAGAGCACTGTGCAGAGCGAGTTGTTTCTTAGCTTCCCAAAGAGCTGGAAGCAAGATGCTGTGGGGCCCAACTCGCCCTTTGGAAAGAAGCCTGCACGTTGTGCCTTTCAGCTCTAGGGCAAAGTAGCACACCCAGAGCAGAAGTGCTACTTCAGCCAGATCAGGCCTGCAAAGCAACTGTGTTTCACAGGCCTTTGGAAGAGATGTTCCCGGTAGGCTGTAAGAGCACTGTGCAGAGCGAGTTGTTTCTTAGCTTCCCAAAGAGCTGGAAGCAAGATGCTGTGGGGCCCAACTTGCCCTTTGGAAAGAAGCCTGCACGCTGTGCCTTTCAGCTCTAGGGCAAAGTAGCACACCCAGAGCAGAAGTCCTACTTCAGCCAGATCAGGCCTGCAAAGAAACTGCGTTTCACAGGCCTTTGGAAGAGATGTTCCCGGTAGGCTGTAAGAGCACTGTGCAGAGCGAGTGGTTTCTTAGCTTCCCAAAGAGCTGGAAGCAAGATGCTGTGGGGCCCAACTCGCCCATTGGAAAGAAGCCTGCACGTTGTGCCTTTCAGCTCTAGGGCAAAGTAGCACACCCAGAGCAGAAGTCCTACTTCAGCCAGATCAGGCCTGCAAAGAAACTGTGTTTCACAGGCCTTTGGAAGAGATGTTCCCGGTAGGCTGTAAGAGCACTGTGCAGAGCGAGTTGTTTCTTAGCTTCCCAAAGAGCTGGAAGCAAGATTCTGTGGGGCCCAACTCGCCCTTTGGAAAGAAGCCTGCACGCTGTGCCTTTCAGCTCTAGGGCAAAGTAGCACACCCAGAGCAGAAGTCCTACTTCAGCCAGATCAGGCCTGCAAAGAAACTGCGTTTCACAGGCCTTTGGAAGAGATGTTCCCGGTAGGCTGTAAGAGAACTGTGCAGAGCGAGTGGTTTCTTAACTTCCCAAAGAGCTGGAAGCAAGATGCTGTGGGGCCCAACTCGCCCTTTGGAAAGAAGCCTGCACGTTGTGACTTTCAGCTGTAGGGCAGAGTAGCACACCCAGAGCAGAAGTCCTACTTCAGCCAGATCAGGCCTGCAAAGAAACTGCGTTTCACAGGCCTTTGGAAGAGATGTTCCCGGTAGGCTGTAAGAGCACTGTGCAGAGCGAGTGGTTTCTTAGCTTCCCAAAGAGCTGGAAGCAAGATGCTGTGGGGCCCAACTCGCCCTTTGGAAAGAAGCCTGCACGTTGTGCCTTTCAGCTCTAGGGCAAAGTAGCACACCCAGAGCAGAAGTCCTACTTCAGCCAGATCAGGCCTGCAAAGAAACTGCGTTTCACAGGCCTTTGGAAGAGATGTTCCCGGTAGGCTGTAAGAGCACTGTGCAGAGCGAGTGGTTTCTTAGCTTCCCAAAGAGCTGGAAGCAAGATGCTGTGGGGCCCAACTCGCCCTTTGGAAAGAAGCCTGCACGTTGTGCCTTTCACCTCTAGAGCAAAGTAGCACACCCAGAGCAGAAGTCCTACTTCAGCCGGATCAGGCCTGCAAAGAAACTGCGTTTGACAGGCCTTTGGAAGAGATGTTCCCGGTAGGCTGCAAGAGCACTGTGCAGAGCGAGTTGTTTCTTAGCTTCCCAAAGAGCTGGAAGCAAGATGCTGTGGGGCCCAACTCGCCCTTTTCAAATAAGCCTGCACGTTGTGCCTTTCAGCTCTAGGGCAAAGTAGCACACCCAGAGCAGAAGTCCTACTTCAGCCAGATCAGGCCTGCAAAGAAACTGCGTTTCACAGGTCTTTGGAAGAGATGTTCCCGGTAGGCTGTAAGAGCACTGTGCAGAGCGAGTGGTTTCTTAGCTTCCCAAAGAGCTGGAAGCAAGATGCTGTGGGGCCCAACTCGCCCTTTGGAAAGAAGCCTGCACGTTGTGCCTTTCAGCTCTAGGGTAAAGTAGCACACCCAGAGCAGAAGTCCTACTTCAGCCAGATCAGGCCTGCAAAGAAACTGCGTTTGACAGGCCTTTGGAAGAGATGTTCCCGGTAGGCTGTAAGAGCACTGTGCAGAGCGAGTTGTTTCTCAGCTTCCCAATCGCTGGAAGCAAGATGCTGTGGGGCCCAACTCGCCCTTTGGAAAGCAGCCTGCACGTTGTGCCTTTCAGCACTAGGGCAAAGTAGCACACCCAGAGCAGAAGTCCTACTTCAGCCAGATCAGGCCTGCGAAGAAACTGCGTTTCACAGGCCTTTGGAAGAGATGTTCCCGGTAGGCTGTAAGAGCACTGTGCAGAGCGAGTTGTTTCTTAGCTTCCCAAAGAGCTGGAAGCAAGATGCTGTGGGGCCCAACTCGCCCTTTGGAAAGAAGCCTGCACGTTGTGCCTTTCAGCTCTAGGGCAATGTAGCACACCCAGAGCAGAAGTCCTACTTCAGCCAGATCAGGCCTGCAAAGAAACTGCGTTTGACAGGCCTTTGGAAGAGATGTTCCCGGCAGGCTGTAAGAGCACTGTGCAGAGCGAGTTGTTTCTTAGCTTCCCAAAGAGCTGGAAGCAAGATGCTGTGGGGCCCAACTCGCCCTTTGGAAAGAAGCCTGCACGTTGTGCCTTTCAGCTCTAGGGCAAAGTAGCACAGCCAGAGCTGAAGTCCTACTTCAGCCAGATCAGGCCTGCAAAGAAACTGCGTTTCACAGGCCTTTGGAAGAGATGTTCCCGGTAGGCTGTAAGAGGACTGTGCAGAGCGAGTTGTTTCTTAGCTTCCCAAAGAGCTGGAAGCAAGATGCTGTGGGGCCCAACTCGCCCTTTGGAAAGAAGCCTGCACGTTGTGCCTTTCAGCTCTAGGGCAAAGTAGCACACCCAGAGCAGAAGTCCTACTTCAGCCAGATCAGGCCTGCAAAGAAACTGCGTTTCACAGGCCTTTGGAAGAGATGTTCCCGGTAGGCTGTGAGAGCACTGTGCAGAGCGAGTTGTTTCTTAGCTTCCCAAAGAGCTGGAAGCAAGATGCTGTGGGGCCCAACTCGCCCTTTGGAAAGAAGCCTGCACGTTGTGCCTTTCAGCTCTAGGGCAAAGTAGCACACCCAGAGCAGAAGTCCTACTTCAGCCAGATCAGGCCTGCAAAGAAACTGCGTTTCAGAGGCCTTTGGAAGAGATGTTCCCACTAGGCTGTAAGAGCACTGTGCAGAGCGAGTTGTTTCTTAGCTTCCCAAAGAGCTGGAAGCAAGATGCTGTGGGGCCCAACTCGCCCTTTGGAAAGAAGCCTGCACGTTGTTCCTTTCAGCTCTAGGGCAAAGTAGCACACCCAGAGCAGAAGTCCTACTTCAGCCAGATCAGGCCTGCAAAGAAACTGCGTTTCACAGGCCTTTGGAAGAGATGTTCCCGGTAGGCTGTAAGAGCACTGTGCAGAGCGAGTGGTTTCTTAGGTTCCCAAAGAGCTGGAAGCAAGATGCTGTGGGGCACAACTCGCCCTTTGGAAAGAAGCCTGCACGTTGTGACTTTCAGCTCTAGGGCAAAGCAGCACACCCAGAGCAGAAGTCCTACTTCAGCCAGATCAGGCCAGCGAAGAAACTGCGTTTCACAGGCCTTTGGAAGAGATGTTCCCGGTAGGCTGTAAGAGCACTGTGCAGAGCGAGTGGTTTCTTAGCTTCCCAAAGAGCTGGAAGCAAGATGCTGTGGGGCCCAACTCGCCCTTTGGAAAGAAGCCTGCACGTTGTGCCTTTCACCTCTAGAGCAAAGTAGCACACCCAGAGCAGAAGTCCTACTTCAGCCGGATCAGGCCTGCAAAGAAACTGCGTTTCACAGGCCTTTGGAAGAGATGTTCCCGGTAGGCTGCAAGAGCACTGTGCAGAGCGAGTTGTTTCTTAGCTTCCCAAAGAGCTGGAAGCAAGATGCTGTGGGGCCCAACTCGCCCTTTTCAAATAAGCCTGCACGTTGTGCCTTTCAGCTCTAGGGCAAAGTAGCACACCCAGAGCAGAAGTCCTACTTCAGCCAGATCAGGCCTGCAAAGAAACTGCGTTTCACAGGCCTTTGGAAGAGATGTTCCCGGTAGGCTGTAAGAGCACTGTGCAGAGCGAGTGGTTTCTTAGCTTCCCAAAGAGCTGGAAGCAAGATGCTGTGGGGCCCAACTCGCCCTTTGGAAAGAAGCCTGCACGTTGTGCCTTTCAGCTCTAGGGCAAAGTAGCACACCCAGAGCAGAAGTCCTACTTCAGGAGGATCAGGCCTGCAAAGAAACTGCGTTTCACAGGCCTTTGGAAGAGATGTTCCCGGTAGGCTGTGAGAGCACTGTGCAGAGCGAGTTGTTTCTTAGCTTCCCAAAGAGCTGGATGCAAGATGCTGTGGGGCCCAACTCGCCCTTTGGAAAGAAGCCTGCACGTTGTGCCTTTCAGCTCTAGGGCAATGTAGCACACCCAGAGCAGAAGTCCTACTTCAGCCAGATCAGGCCTGCAAAGAAACTGCGTTTCACAGGCCTTTGGAAGAGATGTTCCCGGTAGGCTGTAAGAGCACTGTCCAGAGCGAGTGGTTTCTAAGCTTCCCAAAGAGCTGGAAGCAAGATGCTGTGGGGCCCAACTCGCCCTTTGGAAAGAAGCCTGCACGTTGTGCCTTTCAGCTCTAGAGCAAAGTAGCACACCCAGAGCAGAAGTCCTACTTCAGCCGGATCAGGCCTGCAAAGAAACTGCGTTTGACAGGCCTTTGGAAGAGATGTTCCCGGTAGGCTGTAAGAGCACTGTGCAGAGCGAGTGGTTTCTTAGCTTCCCAAAGAGCTGGAAGCAAGATGCTGTGGGGCCCAACTCGCCCTTTGGAAAGAAGCCTGCACGTTGTGCCTTTCAGCTCTAGGGCAAAGTAGCACACCCAGAGCAGAAGTCCTACTTCAGCCAGATCAGGCCTGCAAAGAAACTGCGTTTCACAGGCCTTTGGAAGAGATGTTCCCGGTAGGCTGTAAGAGCACTGTGCAGAGCGAGTGGTTTCTTAGCTTCCCAAAGAGCTGGAAGCAAGATGCTGTGGGGCCCAACTCGCCCTTTGGAAAGAAGCCTGCACGTTGTGCCTTTCAGCTCTAGGGCAAAGTAGCACACCCAGAGCAGAAGTCCTACTTCAGCCAGATCAGGCCTGCGAAGAAACTGCGTTTCACAGGCCTTTGGAAGAGATGTTCCCGGTAGGCTGTAAGAGCACTGTGCAGAGCGAGTTGTTTCTCAGCTTCCCAAAGAGCTGGATCAAGATGCTTTGGGGCCCAACTCGCCCTTTGGAAAGAAGCCTGCACGTTGTGCCTTTCAGCTCTAGGCCAAAGTAGCACACCCAGAGCAGAAGTGCTACTTCAGCCAGATCAGGCCTGCAAAGAAACTGTGTTTCACAGGCTTTTGGAAGAGATGTTCCCGGTAGGCTGTAAGAGCACTGTGCAGAGCGAGTTGTTTCTTAGCTTCCGAAAGAGCTGGAAGCAAGATGCTGTGGGGCCCAACTCGCCATTTGGAAAGAAGCCTGCACGTTGTGCCTTTCAGCTCTAGGGCAAAGTAGCACACCCAGAGCAGAAGTCCTACTTCAGCCAGATCAGGCCTGCGAAGAAACTGCGTTTCACAGGCCTTTGGAAGAGATGTTCCCGGTAGGCTGTAAGAGCACTGTGCAGAGCGAGTGGTTTCTTAGCTTCCCAAAGAGCTGGAAGCAAGATGCTGTGGGGCCCAACTCGCCCTTTGGAAAGCAGCCTGCACGTTGTGCCTTTCAGCTCTAGGGCAAAGTAGCACACCCAGAGCAGAAGTCCTACTTCAGCCAGATCAGGCCTGCGAAGAAACTGCGCTTCACAGGCCTTTGGAAGAGATGTTCCCACTAGGCTGTAAGAGCACTGTGCAGAGCGAGTTGTTTCTTAACTTCCCAAAGAGCTGGAAGCAAGATGGTGTGGGGCCCAACTCGCCCTTTGGAAAGAAGCCTGCACGTTGTGCCTTTCAGCTCTGGGAAAAGTAGCACACCCAGAGCAGAAGTCCTACTTCAGCCAGATCAGGCCTGCAAAGAAACTGCGTTTCACAGGCCTTTGGAAGAGATGTTCCCGGTAGGCTGTAAGAGCACTGTGCAGAGCGAGTGGTTTCTTAGCTTCCCAAGAGCTGGAAGCAAGATGCTGTGGGGCCCAACTCGCCCTTTGGAAAGAAGCCTGCACGTTGTGCCTTTCAGCTCTAGGGCAAAGTAGCACACCCAGAGCAGAAGTCCTACTTCAGCCAGATCAGGCCTGCAAAGAAACTGCGTTTGACAGGCCTTTGGAAGAGATGTTCCCGGTAGGCTGTAAGAGCACTGTGCAGAGCTAGTTGTTTCTCAGCTTCCCAAAGAGCTGGAAGCAAGATGCTGTGGGGCCCAACTGGCCCTTTGGAAAGAAGCCTGCACGTTGTGCCTTTCAGCTCTAAGGCAATGTAGCAAACCCAGAGCAGAAGTCCTACTTCAGCCAGATCAGGCCTGCAAAGAAACTGCGTTTCAGAGGCCTTTGGAAGAGATGTTCCCGGTAGGGTGTAAGAGCACTGTGCAGAGCGAGTTGTTTCTTAGCTTCCCAAAGAGCTGGAAGCAAGATGCTGTGGGGCCCAACTCGCCCTTTGGAAAGAAGCCTGCACGTTGTGCCTTTCAGCTCTAGGGCAAAGTAGCACACCCAGAGCAGAAGTCCTACTTCAGCCAGATCAGGCCTGCAAAGAAACTGCGTTTCACAGCCCTTTGGAAGAGATGTTCCCGGTAGGCTGTAAGAGCACTGTGCAGAGCGAGTGGTTTCTTAGCTTCCCAAAGAGCTGGAAGCAAGATGCTGTGGGACCCAACTCGCCCTTTGGAAAGAAGCCTGCACGTTGTGCCTTTCAGCTCTAGGGCAATGTAGCACACCCAGAGCAGAAGTCCTACTTCAGCCAGATCAGGCCTGCAAAGAAACTGCGTTTCACAGGCCTTTGGAAGAGATGTTCCCGGTAGGCTGTAAGAGCACTGTTCAGAGCGAGTGGTTTCTTAGCTTCCCAAAGAGCTGGAAGCAAGATGCTGTGGGGCCCAACTCGCCCTTTGGAAAGAAGCCTGCACGTTGTGCCTTTCAGCTCTAGAGCAAAGTAGCACACCCAGAGCAGAAGTCCTACTTCAGCCGGATCAGGCCTGCAAAGAAACTGCGTTTGACAGGCCTTTGGAAGAGATGTTCCCGGTAGGCTGTAAGAGCACTGTGCAGAGCGAGTTGTTTCTTAGCTTCCCAAAGAGCTGGAAGCAAGATGGTGTGGGGCCCAACTCGCCCTTTGGAAAGAAGCCTGCACGTTGTGCCTTTCAGCTCTAGGGCAAAGTAGCACACCCAGAGCAGAAGTCCTACTTCAGCCACTTCAGGCCTGCAAAGAAACTGCGTTTCACAGGCCTTTGGAAGAGATGTTCCTGGTAGGCTGTAAGAGCACTGTGCAGAGCGAGTGGTTTCTTAGCTTCCCAAAGAGCTGGAAGCAAGATGCTGTGGGGCCCAACTCGCCCTTTGGGAAGAAGCCTTCACGTTGTGCCTTTCAGCTGTAGAGCAAAGTAGCACACCCAGAGCAGAAGTCCTACTTCAGCCGGATCAGGCCTGCAAAGAAACTGCGTTTGACAGGCCTTTGGAAGAGATGTTCCCGGTAGGCTGTAAGAGCACTGTGCAGAGCGAGTTGTTTCTTAGCTTCCCAAAGAGCTGGAAGCAAGATGCTGTGGGGCCCAACTCGCCCTTTGGAAAGAAGCCTGCACGTTGTGCCTTTCAGCTCTAGGGTAAAGTAGCACACCCAGAGCAGAAGTCCTACTTCAGCCAGATCAGGCCTGCAAAGAAACTGCGTTTCACAGGCCTTTGGAAGAGATGTTCCCGGTAGGCTGTAAGAGCACTGTGCAGAGCGAGTTGTTTCTCAGCTTCCCAATCGCTGGAAGCAAGATGCTGTGGGGCCCAACTCGCCCTTTGGAAAGCAGCCTGCACGTTGTGCCTTTCAGCTCTAGGGCAAAGTAGCACACCCAGAGCAGAAGTCCTACTTCAGCCAGATCAGGCCTGCGAAGAAACTGCGTTTCACAGGCCTTTGGAAGAGATGTTCCCGGTAGGCTGTAAGAGCACTGTGCAGAGCGAGTTGTTTCTTAGCTTCCCAAAGAGCTGGAAGCAAGATGCTGTGGGGCCCAACTCGCCCTTTGGAAAGAAGCCTGCACGTTGTGCCTTTCAGCTCTAGGGCAATGTAGCACACCCAGAGCAGAAGTCCTACTTCAGCCAGATCAGGCCTGCAAAGAAACTGCGTTTGACAGGCCTTTGGAAGAGATGTTCCCGGCAGGCTGTAAGAGCACTGTGCAGAGCGAGTTGTTTCTTAGCTTCCCAAAGAGCTGGAAGCAAGATGCTGTGGGGCCCAACTCGCCCTTTGGAAAGAAGCCTGCACGTTGTGCCTTTCAGCTCTAGGGCAAAGTAGCACAGCCAGAGCTGAAGTCCTACTTCAGCCAGATCAGGCCTGCAAAGAAACTGCGTTTCACAGGCCTTTGGAAGAGATGTTCCCGGTAGGCTGTAAGAGCACTGTGCAGAGCGAGTTGTTTCTCAGCTTCCCAAAGAGCTGGAAGCAAGATGCTGTGGGGCCCAACTCGCCCTTTGGAAAGCAGCCTGCACGTTGTGCCTTTCAGCTCTAGGGCAAAGTAGCACACCCAGAGCAGAAGTCCTACTTCAGCCAGATCAGGCCTGCAAAGAAACTGCGTTTCACAGGCCTTTGGAAGAGATGTTCCCGGTAGGCTGTAAGAGCACTGTGCAGAGCGAGTTGTTTCTCAGCTTCCCAAAGAGCTGGAAGCAAGATGCTGTGGGGCCCAACTCGCCCTTTGGAAAGAAGCCTGCACGTTGTGCCTTTCAGCTCTAGGGCAAAGTAGCACACCCAGAGCAGAAGTCCTACTTCAGCCAGATCAGGCCTGCGAAGAAACTGCGTTTCACAGGCCTTTGGAAGAGATGTTCCCGGTAGGCTGTAAGAGCACTGTGCAGAGCGAGTTGTTTCTCAGCTTCCCAAAGAGCTGGAAGCAAGATGCTTTGGGGCCCAACTCGCCCTTTGGAAAGAAGCCTGCACGTTGTGCCTTTCAGCTCTAGGCCAAAGTAGCACACCCAGAGCAGAAGTGCTACTTCAGCCAGATCAGGCCTGCAAAGAAACTGTGTTTCACAGGCTTTTGGAAGAGATGTTCCCGGTAGGCTGTAAGAGCACTGTGCAGAGCGAGTTGTTTCTTAGCTTCCGAAAGAGCTGGAAGCAAGATGCTGTGGGGCCCAACTCGCCATTTGGAAAGAAGCCTGCACGTTGTGCCTTTCAGCTCTAGGGCAAAGTAGCACACCCAGAGCAGAAGTCCTACTTCAGCCAGATCAGGCCTGCGAAGAAACTGCGTTTCACAGGCCTTTGGAAGAGATGTTCCCGGTAGGCTGTAAGAGCACTGTGCAGAGCGAGTGGTTTCTTAGCTTCCCAAAGAGCTGGAAGCAAGATGCTGTGGGGCCCAACTCGCCCTTTGGAAAGCAGCCTGCACGTTGTGCCTTTCAGCTCTAGGGCAAAGTAGCACACCCAGAGCAGAAGTCCTACTTCAGCCAGATCAGGCCTGCGAAGAAACTGCGCTTCACAGGCCTTTGGAAGAGATGTTCCCACTAGGCTGTAAGAGCACTGTGCAGAGCGAGTTGTTTCTTAACTTCCCAAAGAGCTGGAAGCAAGATGGTGTGGGGCCCAACTCGCCCTTTGGAAAGAAGCCTGCACGTTGTGCCTTTCAGCTCTGGGAAAAGTAGCACACCCAGAGCAGAAGTCCTACTTCAGCCAGATCAGGCCTGCAAAGAAACTGCGTTTCACAGGCCTTTGGAAGAGATGTTCCCGGTAGGCTGTAAGAGCACTGTGCAGAGCGAGTGGTTTCTTAGCTTCCCAAGAGCTGGAAGCAAGATGCTGTGGGGCCCAACTCGCCCTTTGGAAAGAAGCCTGCACGTTGTGCCTTTCAGCTCTAGGGCAAAGTAGCACACCCAGAGCAGAAGTCCTACTTCAGCCAGATCAGGCCTGCAAAGAAACTGCGTTTGACAGGCCTTTGGAAGAGATGTTCCCGGTAGGCTGTAAGAGCACTGTGCAGAGCTAGTTGTTTCTCAGCTTCCCAAAGAGCTGGAAGCAAGATGCTGTGGGGCCCAACTGGCCCTTTGGAAAGAAGCCTGCACGTTGTGCCTTTCAGCTCTAAGGCAATGTAGCAAACCCAGAGCAGAAGTCCTACTTCAGCCAGATCAGGCCTGCAAAGAAACTGCGTTTCAGAGGCCTTTGGAAGAGATGTTCCCGGTAGGGTGTAAGAGCACTGTGCAGAGCGAGTTGTTTCTTAGCTTCCCAAAGAGCTGGAAGCAAGATGCTGTGGGGCCCAACTCGCCCTTTGGAAAGAAGCCTGCACGTTGTGCCTTTCAGCTCTAGGGCAAAGTAGCACACCCAGAGCAGAAGTCCTACTTCAGCCAGATCAGGCCTGCAAAGAAACTGCGTTTCACAGCCCTTTGGAAGAGATGTTCCCGGTAGGCTGTAAGAGCACTGTGCAGAGCGAGTGGTTTCTTAGCTTCCCAAAGAGCTGGAAGCAAGATGCTGTGGGACCCAACTCGCCCTTTGGAAAGAAGCCTGCACGTTGTGCCTTTCAGCTCTAGGGCAATGTAGCACACCCAGAGCAGAAGTCCTACTTCAGCCAGATCAGGCCTGCAAAGAAACTGCGTTTCACAGGCCTTTGGAAGAGATGTTCCCGGTAGGCTGTAAGAGCACTGTTCAGAGCGAGTGGTTTCTTAGCTTCCCAAAGAGCTGGAAGCAAGATGCTGTGGGGCCCAACTCGCCCTTTGGAAAGAAGCCTGCACGTTGTGCCTTTCAGCTCTAGAGCAAAGTAGCACACCCAGAGCAGAAGTCCTACTTCAGCCGGATCAGGCCTGCAAAGAAACTGCGTTTGACAGGCCTTTGGAAGAGATGTTCCCGGTAGGCTGTAAGAGCACTGTGCAGAGCGAGTTGTTTCTTAGCTTCCCAAAGAGCTGGAAGCAAGATGGTGTGGGGCCCAACTCGCCCTTTGGAAAGAAGCCTGCACGTTGTGCCTTTCAGCTCTAGGGCAAAGTAGCACACCCAGAGCAGAAGTCCTACTTCAGCCACTTCAGGCCTGCAAAGAAACTGCGTTTCACAGGCCTTTGGAAGAGATGTTCCTGGTAGGCTGTAAGAGCACTGTGCAGAGCGAGTGGTTTCTTAGCTTCCCAAAGAGCTGGAAGCAAGATGCTGTGGGGCCCAACTCGCCCTTTGGGAAGAAGCCTTCACGTTGTGCCTTTCAGCTGTAGAGCAAAGTAGCACACCCAGAGCAGAAGTCCTACTTCAGCCGGATCAGGCCTGCAAAGAAACTGCGTTTGACAGGCCTTTGGAAGAGATGTTCCCGGTAGGCTGTAAGAGCACTGTGCAGAGCGAGTTGTTTCTTAGCTTCCCAAAGAGCTGGAAGCAAGATGCTGTGGGGCCCAACTCGCCCTTTGGAAAGAAGCCTGCACGTTGTGCCTTTCAGCTCTAGGGTAAAGTAGCACACCCAGAGCAGAAGTCCTACTTCAGCCAGATCAGGCCTGCAAAGAAACTGCGTTTCACAGGCCTTTGGAAGAGATGTTCGCGGTAGGCTGTAAGAGCACTGTGCAGAGCGAGTTGTTTCTCAGCTTCCCAATCGCTGGAAGCAAGATGCTGTGGGGCCCAACTCGCCCTTTGGAAAGCAGCCTGCACGTTGTGCCTTTCAGCTCTAGGGCAAAGTAGCACACCCAGAGCAGAAGTCCTACTTCAGCCAGATCAGGCCTGCGAAGAAACTGCGTTTCACAGGCCTTTGGAAGAGATGTTCCCGGTAGGCTGTAAGAGCACTGTGCAGAGCGAGTTGTTTCTTAGCTTCCCAAAGAGCTGGAAGCAAGATGCTGTGGGGCCCAACTCGCCCTTTGGAAAGAAGCCTGCACGTTGTGCCTTTCAGCTCTAGGGCAATGTAGCACACCCAGAGCAGAAGTCCTACTTCAGCCAGATCAGGCCTGCAAAGAAACTGCGTTTGACAGGCCTTTGGAAGAGATGTTCCCGGCAGGCTGTAAGAGCACTGTGCAGAGCGAGTTGTTTCTTAGCTTCCCAAAGAGCTGGAAGCAAGATGCTGTGGGGCCCAACTCGCCCTTTGGAAAGAAGCCTGCACGTTGTGCCTTTCAGCTCTAGGGCAAAGTAGCACAGCCAGAGCTGAAGTCCTACTTCAGCCAGATCAGGCCTGCAAAGAAACTGCGTTTCACAGGCCTTTGGAAGAGATGTTCCCGGTAGGCTGTAAGAGCACTGTGCAGAGCGAGTTGTTTCTCAGCTTCCCAAAGAGCTGGAAGCAAGATGCTGTGGGGCCCAACTCGCCCTTTGGAAAGCAGCCTGCACGTTGTGCCTTTCAGCTCTAGGGCAAAGTAGCACACCCAGAGCAGAAGTCCTACTTCAGCCAGATCAGGCCTGCAAAGAAACTGCGTTTCACAGGCCTTTGGAAGAGATGTTCCCGGTGGGCTGTAAGAGCACTGTGCAGAGCGAGTTGTTTCTCAGCTTCCCAAAGAGCTGGAAGCAAGATGCTGTGGGGCCCAACTCGCCCTTTGGAAAGAAGCCTGCACGTTGTGCCTTTCAGCTCTAGGGCAAAGTAGCACACCCAGAGCAGAAGTCCTACTTCAGCCAGATCAGGCCTGCAAAGAAACTGCGTTTCACAGGCCTTTGGAAGAGATGTTCCCGGTAGGCTGTAAGAGCACTGTGCAGAGCGAGTTGTTTCTTAGCTTCCCAAAGAGCTGGAAGCAAGATGCTGTGGGGCCCAACTCGCCCTTTGGAAATAAGCCTGCACGTTGTGCCTTTCAGCTCTAGGGCAAAGTAGCACACCCAGAGCAGAAGTCCTACTTCAGCCAGATCAGGCCTGCAAAGAAACTGCGTTTCACAGGCCTTTGGAAGAGATGTTCCCGGTAGGCTGTAAGAGCACTGTGCAGAGCGAGTGGTTTCTTAGGTTCCCAAAGAGCTGGAAGCAAGATGCTGTGGGGCCCAACTCGCCCTTTGGAAAGAAGCCTGCACGTTGTGACTTTCAGCTCTAGGGCAAAGCAGCACACCCAGAGCAGAAGTCCTACTTCAGCCAGATCAGGCCTGCAAAGAAACTGCGTTTCACAGGCCTTTGGAAGAGATGTTCCCGGTAGGCTGTAAGAGCACTGTGCAGAGCGAGTGGTTTCTTAGCTTCCCAAAGAGCTGGAAGCAAGATGCTGTGGGGCCCAACTCGCCCTTTGGAAAGAAGCCTGCACGTTGTGCCTTTCACCTCTAGAGCAAAGTAGCACACCCAGAGCAGAAGTCCTACTTCAGCCGGATCAGGCCTGCAAAGAAACTGCGTTTCACAGGCCTTTGGAAGAGATGTTCCCGGTAGGCTGCAAGAGCACTGTGCAGACCGAGTTGTTTCTTAGCTTCCCAGCGAGCTGGAAGCAAGATGCTGTGGGGCCCAACTCGCCCTTTTCAAATAAGCCTGCACGTTGTGCCTTTCAGCTCTAGGGCAAAGTAGCACACCCAGAGCAGAAGTCCTACTTCAGCCAGATCAGGCCTGCAAAGAAACTGCGTTTCACAGGCCTTTGGAAGAGATGTTCCCGGTAGGCTGTAAGAGCACTGTGCAGAGCGAGTTGTTTCTTAGCTTCCCAAAGAGCTGGAAGCAAGATGCTGTGGGGCCCAACTCGCCCTTTGGAAAGAAGCCTGCACGTTGTGCCTTTCAGCTCTAGGGCAAAGTAGCACACCCAGAGCAGAAGTGCTACTTCAGCCAGATCAGGCCTGCAAAGCAACTGTGTTTCACAGGCCTTTGGAAGAGATGTTCCCGGTAGGCTGTAAGAGCACTGTGCAGAGCGAGTTGTTTCTTAGCTTCCCAAAGAGCTGGAAGCAAGATGCTGTGGGGCCCAACTCGCCCTTTGGAAAGAAGCCTGCACGCTGTGCCTTTCAGCTCTAGGGCAAAGTAGCACACCCAGAGCAGAAGTCCTACTTCAGCCAGATCAGGCCTGCAAAGAAACTGCGTTTCACAGGCCTTTGGAAGAGATGTTCCCGGTAGGCTGTAAGAGCACTGTGCAGAGCGAGTGGTTTCTTAGCTTCCCAAAGAGCTGGAAGCAAGATGCTGTGGGGCCCAACTCGCCCATTGGAAAGAAGCCTGCACGTTGTGCCTTTCAGCTCTAGGGCAAAGTAGCACACCCAGAGCAGAAGTCCTACTTCAGCCAGATCAGGCCTGCAAAGAAACTGCGTTTCACAGGCCTTTGGAAGAGATGTTCCCGGTAGGCTGTAAGAGAACTGTGCAGAGCGAGTGGTTTCTTAACTTCCCAAAGAGCTGGAAGCAAGATGCTGTGGGGCCCAACTCGCCCTTTGGAAAGAAGCCTGCACGTTGTGACTTTCAGCTGTAGGGCAGAGTAGCACACCCAGAGCAGAAGTCCTACTTCAGCCAGATCAGGCCTGCAAAGAAACTGCGTTTCACAGGCCTTTGGAAGAGATGTTCCCGGTAGGCTGTAAGAGCACTGTGCAGAGCGAGTGGTTTCTTAGCTTCCCAAAGAGCTGGAAGCAAGATGCTGTGGGGCCCAACTCGCCCTTTGGAAAGAAGCCTGCACGTTGTGCCTTTCAGCTCTAGGGCAAAGTAGCACACCCAGAGCAGAAGTCCTACTTCAGCCAGATCAGGCCTGCAAAGAAACTGCGTTTCACAGGCCTTTGGAAGAGATGTTCCCGGTAGGCTGTAAGAGCACTGTGCAGAGCGAGTGGTTTCTTAGCTTCCCAAAGAGCTGGAAGCAAGATGCTGTGGGGCCCAACTCGCCCTTTGGAAAGAAGCCTGCACGTTGTGCCTTTCACCTCTAGAGCAAAGTAGCACACCCAGAGCAGAAGTCCTACTTCAGCCGGATCAGGCCTGCAAAGAAACTGCGTTTGACAGGCCTTTGGAAGAGATGTTCCCGGTAGGCTGCAAGAGCACTGTGCAGAGCGAGTTGTTTCTTAGCTTCCCAAAGAGCTGGAAGCAAGATGCTGTGGGGCCCAACTCGCCCTTTTCAAATAAGCCTGCACGTTGTGCCTTTCAGCTCTAGGGCAAAGTAGCACACCCAGAGCAGAAGTCCTACTTCAGCCAGATCAGGCCTGCAAAGAAACTGCGTTTCACAGGTCTTTGGAAGAGATGTTCCCGGTAGGCTGTAAGAGCACTGTGCAGAGCGAGTGGTTTCTTAGCTTCCCAAAGAGCTGGAAGCAAGATGCTGTGGGGCCCAACTCGCCCTTTGGAAAGAAGCCTGCACGTTGTGCCTTTCAGCTCTAGGGTAAAGTAGCACACCCAGAGCAGAAGTCCTACTTCAGCCAGATCAGGCCTGCAAAGAAACTGCGTTTGACAGGCCTTTGGAAGAGATGTTCCCGGTAGGCTGTAAGAGCACTGTGCAGAGCGAGTTGTTTCTCAGCTTCCCAATCGCTGGAAGCAAGATGCTGTGGGGCCCAACTCGCCCTTTGGAAAGCAGCCTGCACGTTGTGCCTTTCAGCACTAGGGCAAAGTAGCACACCCAGAGCAGAAGTCCTACTTCAGCCAGATCAGGCCTGCGAAGAAACTGCGTTTCACAGGCCTTTGGAAGAGATGTTCCCGGTAGGCTGTAAGAGCACTGTGCAGAGCGAGTTGTTTCTTAGCTTCCCAAAGAGCTGGAAGCAAGATGCTGTGGGGCCCAACTCGCCCTTTGGAAATAAGCCTGCACGTTGTGCCTTTCAGCTCTAGGGCAAAGTAGCACACCCAGAGCAGAAGTCCTACTTCAGCCAGATCAGGCCTGCAAAGAAACTGCGTTTCACAGGCCTTTGGAAGAGATGTTCCCGGTAGGCTGTAAGAGCACTGTGCAGAGCGAGTGGTTTCTTAGGTTCCCAAAGAGCTGGAAGCAAGATGCTGTGGGGCCCAACTCGCCCTTTGGAAAGAAGCCTGCACGTTGTGACTTTCAGCTCTAGGGCAAAGCAGCACACCCAGAGCAGAAGTCCTACTTCAGCCAGATCAGGCCTGCAAAGAAACTGCGTTTCACAGGCCTTTGGAAGAGATGTTCCCGGTAGGCTGTAAGAGCACTGTGCAGAGCGAGTGGTTTCTTAGCTTCCCAAAGAGCTGGAAGCAAGATGCTGTGGGGCCCAACTCGCCCTTTGGAAAGAAGCCTGCACGTTGTGCCTTTCACCTCTAGAGCAAAGTAGCACACCCAGAGCAGAAGTCCTACTTCAGCCGGATCAGGCCTGCAAAGAAACTGCGTTTCACAGGCCTTTGGAAGAGATGTTCCCGGTAGGCTGCAAGAGCACTGTGCAGACCGAGTTGTTTCTTAGCTTCCCAGCGAGCTGGAAGCAAGATGCTGTGGGGCCCAACTCGCCCTTTTCAAATAAGCCTGCACGTTGTGCCTTTCAGCTCTAGGGCAAAGTAGCACACCCAGAGCAGAAGTCCTACTTCAGCCAGATCAGGCCTGCAAAGAAACTGCGTTTCACAGGCCTTTGGAAGAGATGTTCCCGGTAGGCTGTAAGAGCACTGTGCAGAGCGAGTTGTTTCTTAGCTTCCCAAAGAGCTGGAAGCAAGATGCTGTGGGGCCCAACTCGCCCTTTGGAAAGAAGCCTGCACGTTGTGCCTTTCAGCTCTAGGGCAAAGTAGCACACCTAGAGCAGAAGTGCTACTTCAGCCAGATCAGGCCTGCAAAGCAACTGTGTTTCACAGGCCTTTGGAAGAGATGTTCCCGGTAGGCTGTAAGAGCACTGTGCAGAGCGAGTTGTTTCTTAGCTTCCCAAAGAGCTGGAAGCAAGATGCTGTGGGGCCCAACTCGCCCTTTGGAAAGAAGCCTGCACGCTGTGCCTTTCAGCTCTAGGGCAAAGTAGCACACCCAGAGCAGAAGTCCTACTTCAGCCAGATCAGGCCTGCAAAGAAACTGCGTTTCACAGGCCTTTGGAAGAGATGTTCCCGGTAGGCTGTAAGAGCACTGTGCAGAGCGAGTGGTTTCTTAGCTTCCCAAAGAGCTGGAAGCAAGATGCTGTGGGGCCCAACTCGCCCATTGGAAAGAAGCCTGCACGTTGTGCCTTTCAGCTCTAGGGCAAAGTAGCACACCCAGAGCAGAAGTGCTACTTCAGCCAGATCAGGCCTGCAAAGAAACTGTGTTTCACAGGCCTTTGGAAGAGATGTTCCCGGTAGGCTGTAAGAGCACTGTGCAGAGCGAGTTGTTTCTTAGCTTCCCAAAGAGCTGGAAGCAAGATGCTGTGGGGCCCAACTCGCCCTTTGGAAAGAAGCCTGCACGCTGTGCCTTTCAGCTCTAGGGCAAAGTAGCACACCCAGAGCAGAAGTCCTACTTCAGCCAGATCAGGCCTGCAAAGAAACTGCGTTTCACAGGCCTTTGGAAGAGATGTTCCCGGTAGGCTGTAAGAGAACTGTGCAGAGCGAGTGGTTTCTTAACTTCCCAAAGAGCTGGAAGCAAGATGCTGTGGGGCCCAACTCGCCCTTTGGAAAGAAGCCTGCACGCTGTGCCTTTCAGCTCTAGGGCAAAGTAGCACACCCAGAGCAGAAGTCCTACTTCAGCCAGATCAGGCCTGCAAAGAAACTGCGTTTCACAGGCCTTTGGAAGAGATGTTCCCGGTAGGCTGTAAGAGCACTGTGCAGAGCGAGTTGTTTCTTAGCTTCCCAAAGAGCTGGAAGCAAGATGCTGTGGGGCCCAACTCGCCCTTTGGAAAGAAGCCTGCACGTTGTGCCTTTCAGCTCTAGGGCAAAGTAGCACACCCAGAGCAGAAGTCCTACTTCAGCCAGATCAGGCCTGCAAAGAAACTGCGTTTCACAGGCCTTTGGAAGAGATGTTCCCGGTAGGCTGTAAGAGCACTGTGCAGAGCGAGTTGTTTCTTAGCTACCCAAAGAGCTGGAAGCAAGATGCTGTGGGGCCCAACTCGCCCTTTGGAAAGAAGCCTGCACGTTGTGCCTTTCAGCTCTAGGGCAAAGTAGCACACCCAGAGCAGAAGTCCTACTTCAGCCAGATCAGGCCTGCAAAGAAACTGCGTTTCACAGGCCTTTGGAAGAGATGTTCCCGGTAGGCTGTAAGAGCACTGTGCAGAGCGAGTGGTTTCTTAGGTTCCCAAAGAGCTGGAAGCAAGATGCTGTGGGGCCCAACTCGCCCTTTGGAAAGAAGCCTGCACGTTGTGACTTTCAGCTCTAGGGCAAAGCAGCACACCCAGAGCAGAAGTCCTACTTCAGCCAGATCAGGCCTGCAAAGAAACTGCGTTTCACAGGCCTTTGGAAGAGATGTTCCCGGTAGGCTGTAAGAGCACTGTGCAGAGCGAGTGGTTTCTTAGCTTCCCAAAGAGCTGGAAGCAAGATGCTGTGGGGCCCAACTCGCCCTTTGGAAAGAAGCCTGCACGTTGTGCCTTTCACCTCTAGAGCAAAGTAGCACACCCAGAGCAGAAGTCCTACTTCAGCCGGATCAGGCCTGCAAAGAAACTGCGTTTCACAGGCCTTTGGAAGAGATGTTCCCGGTAGGCTGTAAGAGCACTGTGCAGAGAGAGTTGTTTCTCAGCTTCCCAAAGAGCTGGAAGCAAGATGCTGTGGGGCCCAACTCGCCCTTTGGAAAACAGCCTGCACGTTGTGCCTTTCAGCTCTAGGGCAAAGTAGCACACCCAGAGCAGAAGTCCTACTTCAGCCAGATCAGGCCTGCAAAGAAACTGCGTTTCACAGGCCTTTGGAAGAGATGTTCCCGGTAGGCTGTAAGAGCACTGTGCAGAGCGAGTTGTTTCTTAGCTTCCCAAAGAGCTGGAAGCAAGATGCTGTGGGGCCCAACTCGCCCTTTGGAAAGAAGCCTGCACGTTGTGCCTTTCAGCTCTAGGGCAAAGTAGCACACCCAGAGCAGAAGTCCTACTTCAGCCAGATCAGGCCTGCAAAGAAACTGCGTTTGACAGGCCTTTGGAAGAGATGTTCCCGGTAGGCTGTAAGAGCACTGTGCAGAGCTAGTTGTTTCTTAGCTTCCCAAAGAGCTGGAAGCAAAATGCTGTGGGGCCCAACTGGCCCTTTGGAAAGAAGCCTGCACGTTGTGCCTTTCAGCTCTAAGGCAATGTAGCACACCCAGAGCAGAAGTCCTACTTCAGCCAGATCAGGCCTGCAAAGAAACTGCGTTTCAGAGGCCTTTGGAAGAGATGTTCCCACTAGGCTGTAAGAGCACTGTGCAGAGCGAGTTGTTTCTTAGCTTCCCAAAGAGCTGGAAGCAAGATGCTGTGGGGCCCAACTCGCACTTTGGAAAGAAGCCTGCACGTTGTTCCTTTCAGCTCTAGGGCAAAGTAGCACACCCAGAGCAGAAGTCCTACTTCAGCCAGATCAGGCCTGCAAAGAAACTGCGTTTCACAGGCCTTTGGAAGAGATGTTCCCGGTAGGCTGTAAGAGCACTGTGCAGAGCGAGTGGTTTCTTAGGTTCCCAAAGAGCTGGAAGCAAGATGCTGTGGGGCACAACTCGCCCTTTGGAAAGAAGCCTGCACGTTGTGACTTTCAGCTCTAGGGCAAAGCAGCACACCCAGAGCAGAAGTCCTACTTCAGCCAGATCAGGCCAGCGAAGAAACTGCGTTTCACAGGCCTTTGGAAGAGATGTTCCCGGTAGGCTGTAAGAGCACTGTGCAGAGCGAGTGGTTTCTTAGCTTCCCAAAGAGCTGGAAGCAAGATGCTGTGGGGCCCAACTCGCCCTTTGGAAAGAAGCCTGCACGTTGTGCCTTTCACCTCTAGAGCAAAGTAGCACACCCAGAGCAGAAGTCCTACTTCAGCCGGATCAGGCCTGCAAAGAAACTGCGTTTGACAGGCCTTTGGAAGAGATGTTCCCGGTAGGCTGCAAGAGCACTGTGCAGAGCGAGTTGTTTCTTAGCTTCCCAAAGAGCTGGAAGCAAGATGCTGTGGGGCCCAACTCGCCCTTTTCAAATAAGCCTGCACGTTGTGCCTTTCAGCTCTAGGGCAAAGTAGCACACCCAGAGCAGAAGTCCTACTTCAGCCAGATCAGGCCTGCAAAGAAACTGCGTTTCACAGGCCTTTGGAAGAGATGTTCCCGGTAGGCTGTAAGAGCACTGTGCAGAGCGAGTGGTTTCTTAGCTTCCCAAAGAGCTGGAAGCAAGATGCTGTGGGGCCCAACTCGCCCTTTGGAAAGAAGCCTGCACGTTGTGCCTTTCAGCTCTAGGGCAAAGTAGCACACCCAGAGCAGAAGTCCTACTTCAGCCAGATCAGGCCTGCAAAGAAACTGTGTTTCACAGGCCTTTGGAAGAGATGTTCCCGGTAGGCTGTAAGAGCACTGTGCAGAGCGAGTGGTTTCTTAGCTTCCCAAAGAGCTGGAAGCAAGATGCTGTGGGGCCCAACTCGCCCTTTGGAAAGAAGCCTGCACGCTGTGCCTTTCAGCTCTAGGGCAAAGTAGCACACCCAGAGCAGAAGTCCTACTTCAGCCATATCAGGCCTGCAAAGAAACTGCGTTTCACAGGCCTTTGGAAGAGATGTTCCCGGTAGGCTGTAAGAGCACTGTGCAGAGCGAGTGGTTTCTTAGCTTCCCAAAGAGCTGGAAGCAAGATGCTGTGGGGCCCAACTCGCCCTTTGGAAAGAAGCCTGCACGTTGTGCCTTTCAGCTCTAGGGCAAAGTAGCACACCCAGAGCAGAAGTCCTACTTCAGCCAGATCAGGCCTGCAAAGAAACTGCGTTTCACAGGCCTTTGGAAGAGATGTTCCCGGTAGGCTGTAAGAGCACTGTGCAGAGCGAGTGGTTTCTTAGCTTCCCAAAGAGCTGGAAGCAAGATGCTGTGGGGCCCAACTCGCCCTTTGGAAAGAAGCCTGCACGTTGTGCCTTTCAGCTCTAGGGCAAAGGAGCACACCCAGAGCAGAAGTCCTACTTCAGCCAGATCAGGCCTGCAAAGAAACCGCGTTTCACAGGCCTTTTGAAGAGATGTTCCCGGTAGGCTGTAAGAGCACTGTGCAGAGCGAGTGGTTTCTTAGGTTCCCAAAGAGCTGGAAGCAAGATGCTGTGGGGCCCAACTCGCCCTTTGGAAAGAAGCCTGCACGTTGTGACTTTCAGCACTAGGGCAAAGCAGCACACCCAGAGCAGAAGTCCTACTTGAGCCAGATCAGGCCTGCAAAGAAACTGCGTTTCACAGGCCTTTGGAAGAGATGTTCCCGGTAGGCTGTAAGAGCACTGTGCAGAGCGAGTTGTTTCTTAGCTTCCCAAAGAGCTGGAAGCAAGATGCTGTGGGGCCCAACTCGCACTTTGGAAAGAAGCCTGCACGTTGTTCCTTTCAGCTCTAGGGCAAAGTAGCACACCCAGAGCAGAAGTCCTACTTCAGCCAGATCAGGCCTGCAAAGAAACTGCGTTTCACAGGCCTTTGGAAGAGATGTTCCCGGTAGGCTGTAAGAGCACTGTGCAGAGCGAGTGGTTTCTTAGGTTCCCAAAGAGCTGGAAGCAAGATGCTGTGGGGCACAACTCGCCCTTTGGAAAGAAGCCTGCACGTTGTGACTTTCAGCTCTAGGGCAAAGCAGCACACCCAGAGCAGAAGTCCTACTTCAGCCAGATCAGGCCAGCGAAGAAACTGCGTTTCACAGGCCTTTGGAAGAGATGTTCCCGGTAGGCTGTAAGAGCACTGTGCAGAGCGAGTGGTTTCTTAGCTTCCCAAAGAGCTGGAAGCAAGATGCTGTGGGGCCCAACTCGCCCTTTGGAAAGAAGCCTGCACGTTGTGCCTTTCACCTCTAGAGCAAAGTAGCACACCCAGAGCAGAAGTCCTACTTCAGCCAGATCAGGCCTGCAAAGAAACTGCGTTTGACAGGCCTTTGGAAGAGATGTTCCCGGTAGGCTGCAAGAGCACTGTGCAGAGCGAGTTGTTTCTTAGCTTCCCAAAGAGCTGGAAGCAAGATGCTGTGGGGCCCAACTCGCCCTTTTCAAATAAGCCTGCACGTTGTGCCTTTCAGCTCTAGGGCAAAGTAGCACACCCAGAGCAGAAGTCCTACTTCAGCCAGATCAGGCCTGCAAAGTAACTGCGTTTCACAGGCCTTTGGAAGAGATGTTCCCGGTAGGCTGTAAGAGCACTGTGCAGAGCGAGTGGTTTCTTAGCTTCCCAAAGAGCTGGAAGCAAGATGCTGTGGGGCCCAACTCGCCCTTTGGAAAGAAGCCTGCACGTTGTGCCTTTCAGGTCTAGGGCAAAGTAGCACACCCAGAGCAGAAGTCCTACTTCAGCCAGATCAGGCCTGCAAAGAAACTGTGTTACACAGGCCTTTGGAAGAGATGTTCCCGGTAGGCTGTAAGAGCACTGTGCAGAGCGAGTGGTTTCTTAGCTTCCCAAAGAGCTGGAAGCAAGATGCTGTGGGGCCCAACTCGCCCTTTGGAAAGAAGCCTGCACGCTGTGCCTTTCAGCTCTAGGGCAAAGTAGCACACCCAGAGCAGAAGTCCTACTTCAGCCATATCAGGCCTGCAAAGAAACTGCGTTTCACAGGCCTTTGGAAGAGATGTTCCCGGTAGGCTGTAAGAGCACTGTGCAGAGCGAGTGGTTTCTTAGCTTCCCAAAGAGCTGGAAGCAAGATGCTGTGGGGCCCAACTCGCCCTTTGGAAAGAAGCCTGCACGTTGTGCCTTTCAGCTCTAGGGCAAAGTAGCACACCCAGAGCAGAAGTCCTACTTCAGCCAGATCAGGCCTGCAAAGAAACTGCGTTTCACAGGCCTTTGGAAGAGATGTTCCCGGTAGGCTGTAAGAGCACTGTGCAGAGCGAGTGGTTTCTTAGCTTCCCAAAGAGCTGGAAGCAAGATGCTGTGGGGCCCAACTCGCCCTTTGGAAAGAAGCCTGCACGTTGTGCCTTTCAGCTCTAGGGCAAAGGAGCACACCCAGAGCAGAAGTCCTACTTCAGCCAGATCAGGCCTGCAAAGAAACTGCGTTTCACAGGCCTTTGGAAGTGATGTTCCCGGTAGGCTGTAAGAGCACTGTGCAGAGCGAGTTGTTTCTCAGCTTCCCAAAGAGCTGGAAGCAAGATGCTGTGGGGCCCAACTCGCCCTTTGGAAAGAAGCCTGCACGTTGTGCCTTTCAGCTCTAGGGCAAAGTAGCACACCCAGAGCAGAAGTCCTACTTCAGCCAGATCAGGCCTGCAAAGAAACTGCGTTTCACAGGCCTTTGGAAGAGATGTTCCCGGTAGGCTGTAAGAGCACTGTGCAGAGCGAGTTGTTTCTTAGCTTCCCAAAGAGCTGGAAGCAAGATGCTGTGGGGCCCAACTCGCCCTTTGGAAAGAAGCCGGCACGTTGTGCCTTTCAGCTCTAGGGCAAAGTAGCACACCCAGAGCAGAAGTCCTACTTCAGCCAGATCAGGCCTGCAAAGAAACTGCGTTTCACAGGCCTTTGGAAGAGATGTTCCCACTAGGCTGTAAGAGCACTGTGCAGAGCGAGTTGTTTCTTAGCTTCCCAAAGAGCTGGAAGCAAGATGCTGTGGGGCCCAACTCGCCCTTTGGAAAGAAGCCTGCACGCTGTGCCTTTCAGCTCTAGGGCAAAGTAGCACACCCAGAGCAGAAGTCCTACTTCAGCCAGATCAGGCCTGCAAAGAAACTGCCTTTCACAGGCCTTTGGAAGAGATGTTCCCAGTAGGCTGTAAGAGCACTGTGCAGAGCGAGTTGTTTCTTAGCTTCCCAAAGAGCTGGAAGCAAGATGCTGTGGGGCCCAACTCGCCCTTTGGAAAGAAGCCTGCACGTTGTGCCTTTCAGCTCTAGGGCAAAGTAGCACACCCAGAGCAGAAGTCCTACTTCAGCCAGATCAGGCCTGCAAAGAAACCGCGTTTCACAGGCCTTTTGAAGAGATGTTCCCGGTAGGCTGTAAGAGCACTGTGCAGAGCGAGTGGTTTCTTAGGTTCCCAAAGAGCTGGAAGCAAGATGCTGTGGGGCCCAACTCGCCCTTTGGAAAGAAGCCTGCACGTTGTGACTTTCAGCACTAGGGCAAAGCAGCACACCCAGAGCAGAAGTCCTACTTGAGCCAGATCAGGCCTGCAAAGAAACTGCGTTTCACAGGCCTTTGGAAGAGATGTTCCCGGTAGGCTGTAAGAGCACTGTGCAGAGCGAGTGGTTTCTTAGCTTCCCAAAGAGCTGGAAGCAAGATGCTGTGGGGCCCAACTCGCCCTTTGGAAAGAAGCCTGCACGTTGTGCCTTTCAGCTCTAAGGCAAAGTAGCACACCCAGAGCAGAAGTCCTACTTCAGCCAGATCAGGCCTGCAAAGAAACTGCGTTTGACAGGCCTTTGGAAGAGATGTTCCCAGTAGGCTGTAAGAGCACTGTGCAGAGCGAGTGGTTTCTTAGCTTCCCAAAGAGCTGGAAGCAAGATGCTGTGGGGCCCAACTCGCCCTTTGGAAAGAAGCCTGCACGTTGTGCCTTTCAGCTCTAGGGCAAAGTAGCACACCCAGAGCAGAAGTCCTACTTCAGCCAGATCAGGCCTGCAAAGAAACTGCGTTTGACAGGACTTTGGAAGAGATGTTCCCGGTAGGCTGTAAGAGCACTGTGCAGAGCGAGTGGTTTCTTAGCTTCCCAAAGAGCTGGAAGCAAGATGCTGTGGGGCCCAACTCGCCCTTTGGAAAGAAGCCTGCACGTTGTGCCTTTCAGCTCTAGGGCAATGTAGCACACCCAGAGCAGAAGTCCTACTTCAGCCAGATCAGGCCTGCAAAGAAACTGCGTTTCACAGGCCTTTGGAAGAGATGTTCCCGGTAGGCTGTAAGAGGACTGTGCAGAGCGAGTTGTTTCTTAGCTTCCCAAAGAGCTGGAAGCAAGATGCTGTGGGGCCCAACTCGCCCTTTGGAAAGAAGCCTGCACGTTGTGCCTTTCAGCTCTAGGGCAAAGTAGCACACCCAGAGCAGAAGTCCTACTTCAGCCAGATCAGGCCTGCAAAGAAACTGCGTTTCACAGGCCTTTGGAAGAGATGTTCCCGGTAGGCTGTGAGAGCACTGTGCAGAGCGAGTTGTTTCTTAGCTTCCCAAAGAGCTGGAAGCAAGATGCTGTGGGGCCCAACTCGCCCTTTGGAAAGAAGCCTGCACGTTGTGCCTTTCAGCTCTAGGGCAATGTAGCACACCCAGAGCAGAAGTCCTACTTCAGCCAGATCAGGCCTGCAAAGAAACTGCGTTTCACAGGCCTTTGGAAGAGATGTTCCCGGTAGGCTGTAAGAGCACTGTCCAGAGCGAGTGGTTTCTTAGCTTCCCAAAGAGCTGGAAGCAAGATGCTGTGGGGCCCAACTCGCCCTTTGGAAAGAAGCCTGCACGTTGTGCCTTTCAGCTCTAGAGCAAAGTAGCACACCCAGAGCAGACGTCCTACTTCAGCCGGATCAGGCCTGCAAAGAAACTGCGTTTGACAGGCCTTTGGAAGAGATGTTCCCGGTAGGCTGTAAGAGCACTGTGCAGAGGGAGTGGTTTCTTAGCTTCCCAAAGAGCTGGAAGCAAGATGGTGTGGGGCCCAACTCGCCCTTTGGAAAGAAGCCTGCACGTTGTGCCTTTCAGCTCTAGGGCAAAGTAGCACACCCAGAGCAGAAGTCCTACTTCAGCCAGATCAGGCCTGCAAAGAAACTGCGTTTCACAGGCCTTTGGAAGAGATGTTCCCGGTAGGCTCTAAGAGCACTGTGCAGAGTGAGTGGTTTCTTAGCTTCCCAAAGAGCTGGAAGCAAGATGCTGTGGGGCCCAACTCGCCCTTTGGAAAGAAGCCTGCACGTTGTGCCTTTCAGCTCTAGAGCAAAGTAGCACACCCAGAGCAGAAGTCCTACTTCAGCCGGATCAGGCCTGCAAAGAAACTGCGTTTGACAGGCCTTCGGAAGAGATGTTCCCGGTAGGCTGTAAGAGCACTGTGCAGAGCCAGTTGTTTCTTAGCTTCCCAAAGAGCTGGAAGCAAGATGGTGTGGGGCCCAACTCGCCCTTTGGAAAGAAGCCTGCACGTGTGCCTTTCAGCTCTAGGGTAAAGTAGCACACCCAGGGCAGAAGTCCTACTTCAGCCAGATCAGGCCTGCAAAGAAACTGCGTTTCACAGGCCTTTGGAAGAGATGTTCCCGGTAGGCTGTAAGAGCACTGTGCAGAGCGAGTTGTTTCTCAGCTTCCCAAAGAGCTGGAAGCAAGATGCTGTGGGGCCCAACTCGCCCTTTGGAAAGAAGCCTGCACGTTGTGCCTTTCAGCTCTAGGGCAAAGTAGCACACCCAGAGCAGAAGTCCTACTTCAGCCAGATCAGGCCTGCGAAGAAACTGCGTTTCACAGGCCTTTGGAAGAGATGTTCCCGGTAGGCTGTAAGAGCACTGTGCAGAGCGAGTTGTTTCTCAGCTTCCCAAAGAGCTGGAAGCAAGATGCTGTGGGGCCCAACTCGCCCTTTGGAAAGCAGCCTGCACGTTGTGCCTTTCAGCTCTAGGGCAAAGTAGCACACCCAGAGCAGAAGTCCTACTTCAGCCAGATCAGGCCTGCAAAGAAACTGCGTTTCACAGGCCTTTGGAAGAGATGATCCCACTAGGCTGTAAGAAGACTGTGCAGAGCGAGTTGTTTCTTAGCTTCCCAAAGAGCTGGAAGCAAGATGCTGTGGGGCCCAACTCGCCCTTTGGAAAGAAGCCTGCACGTTGTGCCTTTCAGCTCTAGGGCAAAGTAGCACACCCAGAGCAGAAGTCCTACTTCAGCCAGATCAGGCCTCCTAAGAAACTGCGTTTCACAGGCCTTTGGAAGAGATGTTCCCGGTAGGCTGTAAGAGCACTGTGCAGAGCGAGTGGTTTCTTAGCTTCCCAAAGAGCTGGAAGCAAGATGCTGTGGGGCCCAACTCGCCCTTTGGAAAGAAGCCTGCACGTTGTGCCTTTCAGCTCTAAGGCAAAGTAGCACACCCAGAGCAGAAGTCCTACTTCAGCCAGATCAGGCCTGCCAAGAAACTGCGTTTCACAGGCCTTTGGAAGAGATGTTCCCGGTAGGCTGTAAGAGCACTGTGCAGAGCGAGTGGTTTCTTAGCTTCCCAAAGAGCTGGAAGCAAGATGCTGTGGGGCCCAACTCGCCCTTTGGAAAGAAGCCTGCACGTTGTGCCTTTCAGCTCTAGGGCAAAGTAGCACACCCAGAGCAGAAGTCCTACTTCAGGAGGATCAGGCCTGCAAAGAAACTGCGTTTCACAGGCCTTTGGAAGAGATGTTCCCGGTAGGCTGTGAGAGCACTGTGCAGAGCGAGTTGTTTCTTAGCTTCCCAAAGAGCTGGATGCAAGATGCTGTGGGGCCCAATTCGCCCTTTGGAAAGAAGCCTGCACGTTGTGCCTTTCAGCTCTAGGGCAATGTAGCACACCCAGAGCAGAAGTCCTACTTCAGCCAGATCAGGCCTGCAAAGAAACTGCGTTTGACAGGCCTTTGGAAGAGATGTTCCCGGTAGGCTGTAAGAGCACTGTCCAGAGCGAGTGGTTTCTAAGCTTCCCAAAGAGCTGGAAGCAAGATGCTGTGGGGCCCAACTCGCCCTTTGGAAAGAAGCCTGCACGTTGTGCCTTTCAGCTCTAGGGCAAAGTAGCACACCCAGAGCAGAAGTCCTACTTCAGCCAGATCAGGCCTGCAAAGAAACTGCGTTTCACAGGCCTTTGGAAGAGATGTTCCCGGTAGGCTGTAAGAGCACTGTGCAGAGCGAGTGGTTTCTTAGCTTCCCAAAGAGCTGGAAGCAAGATGCTGTGGGGCCCAACTCGCCCTTTGGAAAGAAGCCTGCACGTTGTGCCTTTCAGCTCTAGGGCAAAGTAGCACACCCAGAGCAGAAGTCCTACTTCAGCCAGATCAGGCCTGCAAAGAAACTGCGTTTCACAGGCCTTTGGAAGAGATGTTCCCGGTAGGCTGTAAGAGCACTGTGCAGAGCGAGTGGTTTCTTAGCTTCCCAAAGAGCTGGAAGCAAGATGCTGTGGGGCCCAACTCGCCCTTTGGAAAGAAGCCTGCACGTTGTGCCTTTCAGCTCTAGGGCAAAGTAGCACACCCAGAGCAGAAGTCCTACTTCAGCCAGATCAGGCCTGCGAAGAAACTGCGTTTCACAGGCCTTTGGAAGAGATGTTCCCGGTAGGCTGTAAGAGCACTGTGCAGAGCGAGTGGTTTCTTAGCTTCCCAAAGAGCTGGAAGCAAGATGCTGTGGGGCCCAACTCGCCCTTTGGAAAGCAGCCTGCACGTTGTGCCTTTCAGCTCTAGGGCAAAGTAGCACACCCAGAGCAGAAGTCCTACTTCAGCCAGATCAGGCCTGCGAAGAAACTGCGCTTCACAGGCCTTTGGAAGAGATGTTCCCACTAGGCTGTAAGAGCACTGTGCAGAGCGAGTTGTTTCTTAACTTCCCAAAGAGCTGGAAGCAAGATGGTGTGGGGCCCAACTCGCCCTTTGGAAAGAAGCCTGCACGTTGTGCCTTTCAGCTCTGGGAAAAGTAGCACACCCAGAGCAGAAGTCCTACTTCAGCCAGATCAGGCCTGCAAAGAAACTGCGTTTCACAGGCCTTTGGAAGAGATGTTCCCGGTAGGCTGTAAGAGCACTGTGCAGAACGAGTGGTTTCTTAGCTTCCCAAGAGCTGGAAGCAAGATGCTGTGGGGCCCAACTCGCCCTTTGGAAAGAAGCCTGCACGTTGTGCCTTTCAGCTCTAGGGCAAAGTAGCACACCCAGAGCAGAAGTCCTACTTCAGCCAGATCAGGCCTGCAAAGAAACTGCGTTTGACAGGCCTTTGGAAGAGATGTTCCCGGTAGGCTGTAAGAGCACTGTGCAGAGCTAGTTGTTTCTCAGCTTCCCAAAGAGCTGGAAGCAAGATGCTGTGGGGCCCAACTGGCCCTTTGGAAAGAAGCCTGCACGTTGTGCCTTTCAGCTCTAAGGCAATGTAGCAAACCCAGAGCAGAAGTCCTACTTCAGCCAGATCAGGCCTGCAAAGAAACTGCGTTTCAGAGGCCTTTGGAAGAGATGTTCCCGGTAGGGTGTAAGAGCACTGTGCAGAGCGAGTTGTTTCTTAGCTTCCCAAAGAGCTGGAAGCAAGATGCTGTGGGGCCCAACTCGCCCTTTGGAAAGAAGCCTGCACGTTGTGCCTTTCAGCTCTAGGGCAAAGTAGCACACCCAGAGCAGAAGTCCTACTTCAGCCAGATCAGGCCTGCAAAGAAACTGCGTTTCACAGCCCTTTGGAAGAGATGTTCCCGGTAGGCTGTAAGAGCACTGTGCAGAGCGAGTGGTTTCTTAGCTTCCCAAAGAGCTGGAAGCAAGATGCTGTGGGACCCAACTCGCCCTTTGGAAAGAAGCCTGCACGTTGTCCCTTTCAGCTCTAGGGCAATGTAGCACACCCAGAGCAGAAGTCCTACTTCAGCCAGATCAGGCCTGCAAAGAAACTGCGTTTCACAGGCCTTTGGAAGAGATGTTCCCGGTAGGCTGTAAGAGCACTGTTCAGAGCGAGTGGTTTCTTAGCTTCCCAAAGAGCTGGAAGCAAGATGCTGTGGGGCCCAACTCGCCCTTTGGAAAGAAGCCTGCACGTTGTGCCTTTCAGCTCTAGAGCAAAGTAGCACACCCAGAGCAGAAGTCCTACTTCAGCCGGATCAGGCCTGCAAAGAAACTGCGTTTGACAGGCCTTTGGAAGAGATGTTCCCGGTAGGCTGTAAGAGCACTGTGCAAAGCGAGTTGTTTCTTAGCTTCCCAAAGAGCTGGAAGCAAGATGGTGTGGGGCCCAACTCGCCCTTTGGAAAGCAGCCTGCACGTTGTGCCTTTCAGCTCTAGGGCAAAGTAGCACACCCAGAGCAGAAGTCCTACTTCAGCCACTTCAGGCCTGCAAAGAAACTGCGTTTCACAGGCCTTTGGAAGAGATGTTCCTGGTAGGCTGTAAGAGCACTGTGCAGAGCGAGTGGTTTCTTAGCTTCCCAAAGAGCTGGAAGCAAGATGCTGTGGGGCCCAACTCGCCCTTTGGGAAGAAGGCTTCACGTTGTGCCTTTCAGCTGTAGAGCAAAGTAGCACACCCAGAGCAGAAGTCCTACTTCAGCCGGATCAGGCCTGCAAAGAAACTGCGTTTGACAGGCCTTTGGAAGAGATGTTCCCGGTAGGCTGTAAGAGCACTGTGCAGAGCGAGTTGTTTCTTAGCTTCCCAAAGAGCTGGAAGCAAGATGCTGTGGGGCCCAACTCGCCCTTTGGAAAGAAGCCTGCACGTTGTGCCTTTCAGCTCTAGGGTAAAGTAGCACACCCAGAGCAGAAGTCCTACTTCAGCCAGATCAGGCCTGCAAAGAAACTGCGTTTGACAGGCCTTTGGAAGAGATGTTCCCGGTAGGCTGTAAGAGCACTGTGCAGAGCGAGTTGTTTCTCAGCTTCCCAATCGCTGGAAGCAAGATGCTGTGGGGCCCAACTCGCCCTTTGGAAAGCAGCCTGCACGTTGTGCCTTTCAGCTCTAGGGCAAAGTAGCACACCCAGAGCAGAAGTCCTACTTCAGCCAGATCAGGCCTGCGAAGAAACTGCGTTTCACAGGCCTTTGGAAGAGATGTTCCCGGTAGGCTGTAAGAGCACTGTGCAGAGCGAGTTGTTTCTTAGCTTCCCAAAGAGCTGGAAGCAAGATGCTGTGGGGCCCAACTCGCCCTTTGGAAAGAAGCCTGCACGTTGTGCCTTTCAGCTCTAGGGCAATGTAGCACACCCAGAGCAGAAGTCCTACTTCAGCCAGATCAGGCCTGCAAAGAAACTGCGTTTGACAGGCCTTTGGAAGAGATGTTCCCGGCAGGCTGTAAGAGCACTGTGCAGAGCGAGTTGTTTCTTAGCTTCCCAAAGAGCTGGAAGCAAGATGCTGTGGGGCCCAACTCGCCCTTTGGAAAGAAGCCTGCACGTTGTGCCTTTCAGCTCTAGGGCAAAGTAGCACAGCCAGAGCTGAAGTCCTACTTCAGCCAGATCAGGCCTGCAAAGAAACTGCGTTTCACAGGCCTTTGGAAGAGATGTTCCCGGTAGGCTGTAAGAGCACTGTGCAGAGCGAGTTGTTTCTCAGCTTCCCAAAGAGCTGGAAGCAAGATGCTGTGGGGCCCAACTCGCCCTTTGGAAAGCAGCCTGCACGTTGTGCCTTTCAGCTCTAGGGCAAAGTAGCACACCCAGAGCAGAAGTCCTACTTCAGCCAGATCAGGCCTGCAAAGAAACTGCGTTTCACAGGCCTTTGGAAGAGATGTTCCCGGTAGGCTGTAAGAGCACTGTGCAGAGCGAGTTGTTTCTCAGCTTCCCAAAGAGCTGGAAGCAAGATGCTGTGGGGCCCAACTCGCCCTTTGGAAAGAAGCCTGCACGTTGTGCCTTTCAGCTCTAGGGCAAAGTAGCACACCCAGAGCAGAAGTCCTACTTCAGCCAGATCAGGCCTGCAAAGAAACTGCGTTTCACAGGCCTTTGGAAGAGATGTTCCCGGTAGGCTGTAAGAGCACTGTGCAGAGCGAGTGGTTTCTTAGCTTCCCAAAGAGCTGGAAGCAAGATGCTGTGGGGCCCAACTCGCCCTTTGGAAAGAAGCCTGCACGTTGTGCCTTTCAGCTCTAGGGCAAAGTAGCACACCCAGAGCAGAAGTCCTACTTCAGCCACTTCAGGCCTGCAAAGAAACTGCGTTTCACAGGCCTTTGGAAGAGATGTTCCTGGTAGGCTGTAAGAGCACTGTGCAGAGCGAGTGGTTTCTTAGCTTCCCAAAGAGCTGGAAGCAAGATGCTGTGGGGCCCAACTCGCCCTTTGGGAAGAAGCCTGCACGTTGTGCCTTTCAGCTGTAGAGCAAAGTAGCACACCCAGAGCAGAAGTCCTACTTCAGCCGGATCAGGCCTGCAAAGAAACTGCGTTTGACAGGCCTTTGGAAGAGATGTTCCCGGTAGGCTGTAAGAGCACTGTGCAGAGCGAGTTGTTTCTTAGCTTCCCAAAGAGCTGGAAGCAAGATGCTGTGGGGCCCAACTCGCCCTTTGGAAAGAAGCCTGCACGTTGTGCCTTTCAGCTCTAGGGTAAAGTAGCACACCCAGAGCAGAAGTCCTACTTCAGCCAGATCAGGCCTGCAAAGAAACTGCGTTTGACAGGCCTTTGGAAGAGATGTTCCCGGTAGGCTGTAAGAGCACTGTGCAGAGCGAGTTGTTTCTCAGCTTCCCAATCGCTGGAAGCAAGATGCTGTGGGGCCCAACTCGCCCTTTGGAAAGCAGCCTGCACGTTGTGCCTTTCAGCTCTAGGGCAAAGTAGCACACCCAGAGCAGAAGTCCTACTTCAGCCAGATCAGGCCTGCGAAGAAACTGCGTTTCACAGGCCTTTGGAAGAGATGTTCCCGGTAGGCTGTAAGAGCACTGTGCAGAGCGAGTTGTTTCTCAGATTCCCAAAGAGCTGGAATCAAGATGCTTTGTTCCCAACTCGCCCTTTGGAAAGCAGCCTGCACGTTGTGCCTTTCAGCTCTAGGGCAAAGTAGCACACCCAGAGCAGAAGTCCTACTTCAGCCAGATCAGGCCTGCAAAGAAACTGCGTTTCACAGGCCTTTGGAAGAGATGTTCCCGGTAGGCTGTAAGAGCACTGTGCAGAGCGAGTGGTTTCTTAGCTTCCCAAAGAGCTGGAAGCAAGATGCTGTGGGGCCCAACTCGCCCTTTGGAAAGAAGCCTGCACGTTGTGCCTTTCAGCTCTAGGGCAATGTAGCACACCCAGAGCAGAAGTCCTACTTCAGCCAGATCAGGCCTGCAAAGAAACTGCGTTTGACAGGCCTTTGGAAGAGATGTTCCCGGCAGGCTGTAAGAGCACTGTGCAGAGCGAGTTGTTTCTTAGCTTCCCAAAGAGCTGGAAGCAAGATGCTGTGGGGCCCAACTCGCCCTTTGGAAAGAAGCCTGCACGTTGTGCCTTTCAGCTCTAGGGCAAAGTAGCACACCCAGAGCTGAAGTCCTACTTCAGCCAGATCAGGCCTGCAAAGAAACTGCGTTTCACAGGCCTTTGGAAGAGATGTTCCCGGTAGGCTGTAAGAGCACTGTGCAGAGCGAGTTGTTTCTCAGCTTCCCAAAGAGCTGGAAGCAAGATGCTGTGGGGCCCAACTCGCCCTTTGGAAAGCAGCCTGCACGTTGTGCCTTTCAGCTCTAGGGCAAAGTAGCACACCCAGAGCAGAAGTCCTACTTCAGCCAGATCAGGCCTGCAAAGAAACTGCGTTTCACAGGCCTTTGGAAGACATGTTCCCGGTAGGCTGTAACAGCACTGTGCAGAGCGAGTTGTTTCTTATCTTCCCAAAGAGCTGGAAGCAAGATTCTGTGGGGCCCAACTCGCCCTTTGGAAAGAAGCCTGCACGTTGTGCCTTTCAGCTCTAGGGCAAAGTAGCACACCCAGAGCAGAAGTCCTACTTCAGCCAGATCAGGCCTGCGAAGAAACTGCGTTTCACAGGCCTTTGGAAGAGATGTTCCCGGTAGGCTGTAAGAGCACTGTGCAGAGCGAGTGGTTTCTTAGCTTCCCAAAGAGCTGGAAGCAAGATGCTGTGGGGCCCAACTCGCCCTTTGGAAAGAAGCCTGCACGTTGTGCCTTTCAGCTCTAGGGCAAAGTAGCACACCCAGAGCAGAAGTCCTACTTCAGCCAGATCAGGCCTGCAAAGAAACTGCGTTTCACAGGCCTTTGGAAGAGATGTTCCCGGTAGGCTGTAACAGCACTGTGCAGAGCGAGTTGTTTCTTAGCTTCCCAAAGAGCTGGAAGCAAGATGCTGTGGGGCCAAACTCGCCCTTTGGAAAGAAGCCTGCACGTTGTGCCTTTCAGCTCTAGGGCAATGTAGCACACCCAGAGCAGAAGTCCTACTTCAGCCAGATCAGGCCTGCAAAGAAACTGCGTTTCACAGGCCTTTGGAAGAGATGTTCCCGGTAGGCTGTAAGAGCACTGTGCAGAGCGAGTGGTTTCTTAGCTTCCCAAAGAGCTGGAAGCAAGATGCTGTGGGGCCCAACTCGCCCTTTGGAAAGCAGCCTGCACGTTGTGCCTTTCAGCTCTAGGGCAAAGTAGCACACCCAGAGCAGAAGTCCTACTTCAGCCAGATCAGGCCTGCAAAGAAACTGCGTTTCACAGGCCTTTGGAAGAGATGTTCCCGGTAGGCTGTAAGAGCACTGTGCAGAGCGAGTTGTTTCTCAGCTTCCCAAAGAGCTGGAAGCAAGATGCTGTGGGGCCCAACTCGCCCTTTGGAAAGCAGCCTGCACGTTGTGCCTTTCAGCTCTAGGGCAAAGTAGCACACCCAGAGCAGAAGTCCTACTTCAGCCAGATCAGGCCTGCAAAGAAACTGCGTTTCACAGGCCTTTGGAAGAGATGTTCCCGGTAGGCTGTAAGAGCACTGTGCAGAGCGAGTTGTTTCTTAGCTTCCCAAAGAGCTGGAAGCAAGATGGTGTGGGGCCCAACTCGCCCTTTGGAAAGCAGCCTGCACGTTGTGCCTTTCAGCTCTAGGGCAAAGTAGCACACCCAGAGCAGAAGTCCTACTTCAGCCAGATCAGGCCTGCAAAGAAACTGCGTTTCACAGGCCTTTGGAAGAGATGTTCCCGGTAGGCTGTAAGAGCACTGTGCAGAGCGAGTTGTTTCTCAGCTTCCCAAAGAGCTGGAAGCAAGATGCTGTGGGGCCCAACTCGCCCTTTGGAAAGAAGCCTGCACGTTGTGCCTTTCAGCTCTAGGGCAAAGTAGCACACCCAGAGCAGAAGTCCTACTTCAGCCAGATCAGGCCTGCAAAGAAACTGCGTTTCACAGGCCTTTGGAAGAGATGTTCCCGGTAGGCTGTAAGAGCACTGTGCAGAGCGAGTTGTTTCTTAGCTTCCCAAAGAGCTGGAAGCAAGATGCTGTGGGGCCCAACTCGCCCTTTGGAAATAAGCCTGCACGTTGTGCCTTTCAGCTCTAGGGCAAAGTAGCACACCCAGAGCAGAAGTCCTACTTCAGCCAGATCAGGCCTGCAAAGAAACTGCGTTTCACAGGCCTTTGGAAGAGATGTTCCCGGTAGGCTGTAAGAGCACTGTGCAGAGCGAGTGGTTTCTTAGGTTCCCAAAGAGCTGGAAGCAAGATGCTGTGGGGCCCAACTCGCCCTTTGGAAAGAAGCCTGCACGTTGTGACTTTCAGCTCTAGGGCAAAGCAGCACACCCAGAGCAGAAGTCCTACTTCAGCCAGATCAGGCCTGCAAAGAAACTGCGTTTCACAGGCCTTTGGAAGAGATGTTCCCGGTAGGCTGTAAGAGCACTGTGCAGAGCGAGTGGTTTCTTAGCTTCCCAAAGAGCTGGAAGCAAGATGCTGTGGGGCCCAACTCGCCCTTTGGAAAGAAGCCTGCACGTTGTGCCTTTCACCTCTAGAGCAAAGTAGCACACCCAGAGCAGAAGTCCTACTTCAGCCGGATCAGGCCTGCAAAGAAACTGCGTTTCACAGGCCTTTGGAAGAGATGTTCCCGGTAGGCTGCAAGAGCACTGTGCAGACCGAGTTGTTTCTTAGCTTCCCAGCGAGCTGGAAGCAAGATGCTGTGGGGCCCAACTCGCCCTTTTCAAATAAGCCTGCACGTTGTGCCTTTCAGCTCTAGGGCAAAGTAGCACACCCAGAGCAGAAGTCCTACTTCAGCCAGATCAGGCCTGCAAAGAAACTGCGTTTCACAGGCCTTTGGAAGAGATGTTCCCGGTAGGCTGTAAGAGCACTGTGCAGAGCGAGTTGTTTCTTAGCTTCCCAAAGAGCTGGAAGCAAGATGCTGTGGGGCCCAACTCGCCCTTTGGAAAGAAGCCTGCACGTTGTGCCTTTCAGCTCTAGGGCAAAGTAGCACACCCAGAGCAGAAGTGCTACTTCAGCCAGATCAGGCCTGCAAAGCAACTGTGTTTCACAGGCCTTTGGAAGAGATGTTCCCGGTAGGCTGTAAGAGCACTGTGCAGAGCGAGTTGTTTCTTAGCTTCCCAAAGAGCTGGAAGCAAGATGCTGTGGGGCCCAACTCGCCCTTTGGAAAGAAGCCTGCACGCTGTGCCTTTCAGCTCTAGGGCAAAGTAGCACACCCAGAGCAGAAGTCCTACTTCAGCCAGATCAGGCCTGCAAAGAAACTGCGTTTCACAGGCCTTTGGAAGAGATGTTCCCGGTAGGCTGTAAGAGCACTGTGCAGAGCGAGTGGTTTCTTAGCTTCCCAAAGAGCTGGAAGCAAGATGCTGTGGGGCCCAACTCGCCCTTTGGAAAGAAGCCTGCACGTTGTGCCTTTCAGCTCTAGGGCAAAGTAGCACACCCAGAGCAGAAGTCCTACTTCAGCCAGATCAGGCCTGCAAAGAAACTGCGTTTCACAGGCCTTTGGAAGAGATGTTCCCGGTAGGCTGTAAGAGCACTGTGCAGAGCGAGTGGTTTCTTAGCTTCCCAAAGAGCTGGAAGCAAGATGCTGTGGGGCCCAACTCGCCCTTTGGAAAGAAGCCTGCACGTTGTGCCTTTCACCTCTAGAGCAAAGTAGCACACCCAGAGCAGAAGTCCTACTTCAGCCGGATCAGGCCTGCAAAGAAACTGCGTTTGACAGGCCTTTGGAAGAGATGTTCCCGGTAGGCTGCAAGAGCACTGTGCAGAGCGAGTTGTTTCTTAGCTTCCCAAAGAGCTGGAAGCAAGATGCTGTGGGGCCCAACTCGCCCTTTTCAAATAAGCCTGCACGTTGTGCCTTTCAGCTCTAGGGCAAAGTAGCACACCCAGAGCAGAAGTCCTACTTCAGCCAGATCAGGCCTGCAAAGAAACTGCGTTTCACAGGTCTTTGGAAGAGATGTTCCCGGTAGGCTGTAAGAGCACTGTGCAGAGCGAGTGGTTTCTTAGCTTCCCAAAGAGCTGGAAGCAAGATGCTGTGGGGCCCAACTCGCCCTTTGGAAAGAAGCCTGCACGTTGTGCCTTTCAGCTCTAGGGTAAAGTAGCACACCCAGAGCAGAAGTCCTACTTCAGCCAGATCAGGCCTGCAAAGAAACTGCGTTTGACAGGCCTTTGGAAGAGATGTTCCCGGTAGGCTGTAAGAGCACTGTGCAGAGCGAGTTGTTTCTCAGCTTCCCAATCGCTGGAAGCAAGATGCTGTGGGGCCCAACTCGCCCTTTGGAAAGCAGCCTGCACGTTGTGCCTTTCAGCACTAGGGCAAAGTAGCACACCCAGAGCAGAAGTCCTACTTCAGCCAGATCAGGCCTGCGAAGAAACTGCGTTTCACAGGCCTTTGGAAGAGATGTTCCCGGTAGGCTGTAAGAGCACTGTGCAGAGCGAGTTGTTTCTTAGCTTCCCAAAGAGCTGGAAGCAAGATGCTGTGGGGCCCAACTCGCCCTTTGGAAAGAAGCCTGCACGTTGTGCCTTTCAGCTCTAGGGCAATGTAGCACACCCAGAGCAGAAGTCCTACTTCAGCCAGATCAGGCCTGCAAAGAAACTGCGTTTGACAGGCCTTTGGAAGTGATGTTCCCGGCAGGCTGTAAGAGCACTGTGCAGAGCGAGTTGTTTCTTAGCTTCCCAAAGAGCTGGAAGCAAGATGCTGTGGGGCCCAACTCGCCCTTTGGAAAGAAGCCTGCACGTTGTGCCTTTCAGCTCTAGGGCAAAGTAGCACAGCCAGAGCTGAAGTCCTACTTCAGCCAGATCAGGCCTGCAAAGAAACTGCGTTTCACAGGCCTTTGGAAGAGATGTTCCCGGTAGGCTGTAAGAGCACTGTGCAGAGCGAGTTGTTTCTCAGCTTCCCAAAGAGCTGGAAGCAAGATGCTGTGGGGCCCAACTCGCCCTTTGGAAAGCAGCCTGCACGTTGTGCCTTTCAGCTCTAGGGCAAAGTAGCACACCCAGAGCAGAAGTCCTACTTCAGCCAGATCAGGCCTGCAAAGAAACTGCGTTTCACAGGCCTTTGGAAGAGATGTTCCCGGTAGGCTGTAAGAGCACTGTGCAGAGCGAGTTGTTTCTCAGCTTCCCAAAGAGCTGGAAGCAAGATGCTGTGGGGCCCAACTCGCCCTTTGGAAAGAAGCCTGCACGTTGTGCCTTTCAGCTCTAGGGCAAAGTAGCACACCCAGAGCAGAAGTCCTACTTCAGCCAGATCAGGCCTGCAAAGAAACTGCGTTTCACAGGCCTTTGGAAGAGATGTTCCCGGTAGGCTGTAAGAGCACTGTGCAGAGCGAGTTGTTTCTTAGCTTCCCAAAGAGCTGGAAGCAAGATGCTGTGGGGCCCAACTCGCCCTTTGGAAATAAGCCTGCACGTTGTGCCTTTCAGCTCTAGGGCAAAGTAGCACACCCAGAGCAGAAGTCCTACTTCAGCCAGATCAGGCCTGCAAAGAAACTGCGTTTCACAGGCCTTTGGAAGAGATGTTCCCGGTAGGCTGTAAGAGCACTGTGCAGAGCGAGTGGTTTCTTAGGTTCCCAAAGAGCTGGAAGCAAGATGCTGTGGGGCCCAACTCGCCCTTTGGAAAGAAGCCTGCACGTTGTGACTTTCAGCTCTAGGGCAAAGCAGCACACCCAGAGCAGAAGTCCTACTTCAGCCAGATCAGGCCTGCAAAGAAACTGCGTTTCACAGGCCTTTGGAAGAGATGTTCCCGGTAGGCTGTAAGAGCACTGTGCAGAGCGAGTGGTTTCTTAGCTTCCCAAAGAGCTGGAAGCAAGATGCTGTGGGGCCCAACTCGCCCTTTGGAAAGAAGCCTGCACGTTGTGCCTTTCACCTCTAGAGCAAAGTAGCACACCCAGAGCAGAAGTCCTACTTCAGCCGGATCAGGCCTGCAAAGAAACTGCGTTTCACAGGCCTTTGGAAGAGATGTTCCCGGTAGGCTGCAAGAGCACTGTGCAGACCGAGTTGTTTCTTAGCTTCCCAGCGAGCTGGAAGCAAGATGCTGTGGGGCCCAACTCGCCCTTTTCAAATAAGCCTGCACGTTGTGCCTTTCAGCTCTAGGGCAAAGTAGCACACCCAGAGCAGAAGTCCTACTTCAGCCAGATCAGGCCTGCAAAGAAACTGCGTTTCACAGGCCTTTGGAAGAGATGTTCCCGGTAGGCTGTAAGAGCACTGTGCAGAGCGAGTTGTTTCTTAGCTTCCCAAAGAGCTGGAAGCAAGATGCTGTGGGGCCCAACTCGCCCTTTGGAAAGAAGCCTGCACGTTGTGCCTTTCAGCTCTAGGGCAAAGTAGCACACCCAGAGCAGAAGTGCTACTTCAGCCAGATCAGGCCTGCAAAGCAACTGTGTTTCACAGGCCTTTGGAAGAGATGTTCCCGGTAGGCTGTAAGAGCACTGTGCAGAGCGAGTTGTTTCTTAGCTTCCCAAAGAGCTGGAAGCAAGATGCTGTGGGGCCCAACTCGCCCTTTGGAAAGAAGCCTGCACGCTGTGCCTTTCAGCTCTAGGGCAAAGTAGCACACCCAGAGCAGAAGTCCTACTTCAGCCAGATCAGGCCTGCAAAGAAACTGCGTTTCACAGGCCTTTGGAAGAGATGTTCCCGGTAGGCTGTAAGAGCACTGTGCAGAGCGAGTGGTTTCTTAGCTTCCCAAAGAGCTGGAAGCAAGATGCTGTGGGGCCCAACTCGCCCATTGGAAAGAAGCCTGCACGTTGTGCCTTTCAGCTCTAGGGCAAAGTAGCACACCCAGAGCAGAAGTGCTACTTCAGCCAGATCAGGCCTGCAAAGAAACTGTGTTTCACAGGCCTTTGGAAGAGATGTTCCCGGTAGGCTGTAAGAGCACTGTGCAGAGCGAGTTGTTTCTTAGCTTCCCAAAGAGCTGGAAGCAAGATGCTGTGGGGCCCAACTCGCCCTTTGGAAAGAAGCCTGCACGCTGTGCCTTTCAGCTCTAGGGCAAAGTAGCACACCCAGAGCAGAAGTCCTACTTCAGCCAGATCAGGCCTGCAAAGAAACTGCGTTTCACAGGCCTTTGGAAGAGATGTTCCCGGTAGGCTGTAAGAGAACTGTGCAGAGCGAGTGGTTTCTTAACTTCCCAAAGAGCTGGAAGCAAGATGCTGTGGGGCCCAACTCGCCCTTTGGAAAGAAGCCTGCACGTTGTGCCTTTCAGCTGTAGGGCAGAGTAGCACACCCAGAGCAGAAGTCCTACTTCAGCCAGATCAGGCCTGCAAAGAAACTGCGTTTCACAGGCCTTTGGAAGAGATGTTCCCGGTAGGCTGTAAGAGCACTGTGCAGAGCGAGTGGTTTCTTAGCTTCCCAAAGAGCTGGAAGCAAGATGCTGTGGGGCCCAACTCGCCCTTTGGAAAGAAGCCTGCACGCTGTGCCTTTCAGCTCTAGGGCAAAGTAGCACACCCAGAGCAGAAGTCCTACTTCAGCCAGATCAGGCCTGCAAAGAAACTGCGTTTCACAGGCCTTTGGAAGAGATGTTCCCGGTAGGCTGTAAGAGCACTGTGCAGAGCGAGTGGTTTCTTAGCTTCCCAAAGAGCTGGAAGCAAGATGCTGTGGGGCCCAACTCGCCCTTTGGAAAGAAGCCTGCACGTTGTGCCTTTCAGCTCTAGGGCAAAGTAGCACACCCAGAGCAGAAGTCCTACTTCAGCCAGATCAGGCCTGCAAAGAAACTGCGTTTCACAGGCCTTTGGAAGAGATGTTCCCGGTAGGCTGTAAGAGCACTGTGCAGAGCGAGTTGTTTCTTAGCTACCCAAAGAGCTGGAAGCAAGATGCTGTGGGGCCCAACTCGCCCTTTGGAAAGAAGCCTGCACGTTGTGCCTTTCAGCTCTAGGGCAAAGTAGCACACCCAGAGCAGAAGTCCTACTTCAGCCAGATCAGGCCTGCAAAGAAACTGCGTTTCACAGGCCTTTGGAAGAGATGTTCCCGGTAGGCTGTAAGAGCACTGTGCAGAGCGAGTGGTTTCTTAGGTTCCCAAAGAGCTGGAAGCAAGATGCTGTGGGGCCCAACTCGCCCTTTGGAAAGAAGCCTGCACGTTGTGACTTTCAGCTCTAGGGCAAAGCAGCACACCCAGAGCAGAAGTCCTACTTCAGCCAGATCAGGCCTGCAAAGAAACTGCGTTTCACAGGCCTTTGGAAGAGATGTTCCCGGTAGGCTGTAAGAGCACTGTGCAGAGCGAGTGGTTTCTTAGCTTCCCAAAGAGCTGGAAGCAAGATGCTGTGGGGCCCAACTCGCCCTTTGGAAAGAAGCCTGCACGTTGTGCCTTTCACCTCTAGAGCAAAGTAGCACACCCAGAGCAGAAGTCCTACTTCAGCCGGATCAGGCCTGCAAAGAAACTGCGTTTCACAGGCCTTTGGAAGAGATGTTCCCGGTAGGCTGTAAGAGCACTGTGCAGAGAGAGTTGTTTCTCAGCTTCCCAAAGAGCTGGAAGCAAGATGCTGTGGGGCCCAACTCGCCCTTTGGAAAACAGCCTGCACGTTGTGCCTTTCAGCTCTAGGGCAAAGTAGCACACCCAGAGCAGAAGTCCTACTTCAGCCAGATCAGGCCTGCAAAGAAACTGCGTTTCACAGGCCTTTGGAAGAGATGTTCCCGGTAGGCTGTAAGAGCACTGTGCAGAGCGAGTTGTTTCTTAGCTTCCCAAAGAGCTGGAAGCAAGATGCTGTGGGGCCCAACTCGCCCTTTGGAAAGAAGCCTGCACGTTGTGCCTTTCAGCTCTAGGGCAAAGTAGCACACCCAGAGCAGAAGTCCTACTTCAGCCAGATCAGGCCTGCAAAGAAACTGCGTTTGACAGGCCTTTGGAAGAGATGTTCCCGGTAGGCTGTAAGAGCACTGTGCAGAGCTAGTTGTTTCTTAGCTTCCCAAAGAGCTGGAAGCAAAATGCTGTGGGGCCCAACTGGCCCTTTGGAAAGAAGCCTGCACGTTGTGCCTTTCAGCTCTAAGGCAATGTAGCACACCCAGAGCAGAAGTCCTACTTCAGCCAGATCAGGCCTGCAAAGAAACTGCATTTCAGAGGCCTTTGGAAGAGATGTTCCCACTAGGCTGTAAGAGCACTGTGCAGAGCGAGTTGTTTCTTAGCTTCCCAAAGAGCTGGAAGCAAGATGCTGTGGGGCCCAACTCGCACTTTGGAAAGAAGCCTGCACGTTGTTCCTTTCAGCTCTAGGGCAAAGTAGCACACCCAGAGCAGAAGTCCTACTTCAGCCAGATCAGGCCTGCAAAGAAACTGCGTTTCACAGGCCTTTGGAAGAGATGTTCCCGGTAGGCTGTAAGAGCACTGTGCAGAGCGAGTGGTTTCTTAGGTTCCCAAAGAGCTGGAAGCAAGATGCTGTGGGGCACAACTCGCCCTTTGGAAAGAAGCCTGCACGTTGTGACTTTCAGCTCTAGGGCAAAGCAGCACACCCAGAGCAGAAGTCCTACTTCAGCCAGATCAGGCCAGCGAAGAAACTGCGTTTCACAGGCCTTTGGAAGAGATGTTCCCGGTAGGCTGTAAGAGCACTGTGCAGAGCGAGTGGTTTCTTAGCTTCCCAAAGAGCTGGAAGCAAGATGCTGTGGGGCCCAACTCGCCCTTTGGAAAGAAGCCTGCACGTTGTGCCTTTCACCTCTAGAGCAAAGTAGCACACCCAGAGCAGAAGTCCTACTTCAGCCGGATCAGGCCTGCAAAGAAACTGCGTTTGACAGGCCTTTGGAAGAGATGTTCCCGGTAGGCTGCAAGAGCACTGTGCAGAGCGAGTTGTTTCTTAGCTTCCCAAAGAGCTGGAAGCAAGATGCTGTGGGGCCCAACTCGCCCTTTTCAAATAAGCCTGCACGTTGTGCCTTTCAGCTCTAGGGCAAAGTAGCACACCCAGAGCAGAAGTCCTACTTCAGCCAGATCAGGCCTGCAAAGAAACTGCGTTTCACAGGCCTTTGGAAGAGATGTTCCCGGTAGGCTGTAAGAGCACTGTGCAGAGCGAGTGGTTTCTTAGCTTCCCAAAGAGCTGGAAGCAAGATGCTGTGGGGCCCAACTCGCCCTTTGGAAAGAAGCCTGCACGTTGTGCCTTTCAGCTCTAGGGCAAAGTAGCACACCCAGAGCAGAAGTCCTACTTCAGCCAGATCAGGCCTGCAAAGAAACTGTGTTTCACAGGCCTTTGGAAGAGATGTTCCCTGTAGGCTGTAAGAGCACTGTGCAGAGCGAGTGGTTTCTTAGCTTCCCAAAGAGCTGGAAGCAAGATGCTGTGGGGCCCAACTCGCCCTTTGGAAAGAAGCCTGCACGCTGTGCCTTTCAGCTCTAGGGCAAAGTAGCACACCCAGAGCAGAAGTCCTACTTCAGCCATATCAGGCCTGCAAAGAAACTGCGTTTCACAGGCCTTTGGAAGAGATGTTCCCGGTAGGCTGTAAGAGCACTGTGCAGAGCGAGTGGTTTCTTAGCTTCCCAAAGAGCTGGAAGCAAGATGCTGTGGGGCCCAACTCGCCCTTTGGAAAGAAGCCTGCACGTTGTGCCTTTCAGGTCTAGGGCAAAGTAGCACACCCAGAGCAGAAGTCCTACTTCAGCCAGATCAGGCCTGCAAAGAAACTGTGTTTCACAGGCCTTTGGAAGAGATGTTCCCGGTAGGCTGTAAGAGCACTGTGCAGAGCGAGTGGTTTCTTAGCTTCCCAAAGAGCTGGAAGCAAGATGCTGTGGGGCCCAACTCGCCCTTTGGAAAGAAGCCTGCACGCTGTGCCTTTCAGCTCTAGGGCAAAGTAGCACACCCAGAGCAGAAGTCCTACTTCAGCCAGATCAGGCCTGCAAAGAAACTGCGTTTCACAGGCCTTTGGAAGAGATGTTCCCGGTAGGCTGTAAGAGCACTGTGCAGAGCGAGTGGTTTCTTAGCTTCCCAAAGAGCTGGAAGCAAGATGCTGTGGGGCCCAACTCGCCCTTTGGAAAGAAGCCTGCACGTTGTGCCTTTCAGCTCTAGGGCAAAGTAGCACACCCAGAGCAGAAGTCCTACTTCAGCCAGATCAGGCCTGCAAAGAAACTGCGTTTCACAGGCCTTTGGAAGAGATGTTCCCGGTAGGCTGTAAGAGCACTGTGCAGAGCGAGTGGTTTCTTAGCTTCCCAAAGAGCTGGAAGCAAGATTCTGTGGGGCCCAACTCGCCCTTTGGAAAGAAGCCTGCACGTTGTGCCTTTCAGCTCTAGGGCAAAGTAGCACACCCAGAGCAGAAGTCCTACTTCAGCCAGATCAGGCCTGCAAAGAAACTGCGTTTCACAGGCCTTTGGAAGTGATGTTCCCGGTAGGCTGTAAGAGCACTGTGCAGAGGGAGTTGTTTCTCAGCTTCCCAAAGAGCTGGAAGCAAGATGCTGTGGGGCCCAACTCGCCCTTTGGAAAGAAGCCTGCACGTTGTGCCTTTCAGCTCTAGGGCAAAGTAGCACACCCAGAGCAGAAGTCCTACTTCAGCCAGATCAGGCCTGCAAAGAAACTGCGTTTCACAGGCCTTTGGAAGAGATGTTCCCGGTAGGCTGTAAGAGCACTGTGCAGAGCGAGTTGTTTCTTAGCTTCCCAAAGAGCTGGAAGCAAGATGCTGTGGGGCCCAACTCGCCCTTTGGAAAGAAGCCGGCACGTTGTGCCTTTCAGCTCTAGGGCAAAGTAGCACACCCAGAGCAGAAGTCCTACTTCAGCCAGATCAGGCCTGCAAAGAAACTGCGTTTCACAGGCCTTTGGAAGAGATGTTCCCACTAGGCTGTAAGAGCACTGTGCAGAGCGAGTTGTTTCTTAGCTTCCCAAAGAGCTGGAAGCAAGATGCTGTGGGGCCCAACTCGCCCTTTGGAAAGAAGCCTGCACGCTGTGCCTTTCAGCTCTAGGGCAAAGTAGCACACCCAGAGCAGAAGTCCTACTTCAGCCAGATCAGGCCTGCAAAGAAACTGCCTTTCACAGGCCTTTGGAAGAGATGTTCCCAGTAGGCTGTAAGAGCACTGTGCAGAGCGAGTTGTTTCTTAGCTTCCCAAAGAGCTGGAAGCAAGATGCTGTGGGGCCCAACTCGCCCTTTGGAAAGAAGCCTGCACGTTGTGCCTTTCAGCTCTAGGGCAAAGTAGCACACCCAGAGCAGAAGTCCTACTTCAGCCAGATCAGGCCTGCAAAGAAACCGCGTTTCACAGGCCTTTTGAAGAGATGTTCCCGGTAGGCTGTAAGAGCACTGTGCAGAGCGAGTGGTTTCTTAGGTTCCCAAAGAGCTGGAAGCAAGATGCTGTGGGGCCCAACTCGCCCTTTGGAAAGAAGCCTGCACGTTGTGACTTTCAGCACTAGGGCAAAGCAGCACACCCAGAGCAGAAGTCCTACTTGAGCCAGATCAGGCCTGCAAAGAAACTGCGTTTCACAGGCCTTTGGAAGAGATGTTCCCGGTAGGCTGTAAGAGCACTGTGCAGAGCGAGTGGTTTCTTAGCTTCCCAAAGAGCTGGAAGCAAGATGCTGTGGGGCCCAACTCGCCCTTTGGAAAGAAGCCTGCACGTTGTGCCTTTCAGCTCTAAGGCAAAGTAGCACACCCAGAGCAGAAGTCCTACTTCAGCCAGATCAGGCCTGCAAAGAAACTGCGTTTGACAGGCCTTTGGAAGAGATGTTCCCGGTAGGCTGTAAGAGCACTGTGCAGAGCGAGTGGTTTCTTAGCTTCCCAAAGAGCTGGAAGCAAGATGCTGTGGGGCCCAACTCGCCCTTTGGAAAGAAGCCTGCACGTTGTGCCTTTCAGCTCTAGGGCAAAGTAGCACACCCAGAGCAGAAGTCCTACTTCAGCCAGATCAGGCCTGCAAAGAAACTGCGTTTGACAGGACTTTGGAAGAGATGTTCCCGGTAGGCTGTAAGAGCACTGTGCAGAGCGAGTGGTTTCTTAGCTTCCCAAAGAGCTGGAAGCAAGATGCTGTGGGGCCCAACTCGCCCTTTGGAAAGAAGCCTGCACGTTGTGCCTTTCAGCTCTAGGGCAATGTAGCACACCCAGAGCAGAAGTCCTACTTCAGCCAGATCAGGCCTGCAAAGAAACTGCGTTTCACAGGCCTTTGGAAGAGATGTTCCCGGTAGGCTGTAAGAGGACTGTGCAGAGCGAGTTGTTTCTTAGCTTCCCAAAGAGCTGGAAGCAAGATGCTGTGGGGCCCAACTCGCCCTTTGGAAAGAAGCCTGCACGTTGTGCCTTTCAGCTCTAGGGCAAAGTAGCACACCCAGAGCAGAAGTCCTACTTCAGCCAGATCAGGCCTGCAAAGAAACTGCGTTTCACAGGCCTTTGGAAGAGATGTTCCCGGTAGGCTGTGAGAGCACTGTGCAGAGCGAGTTGTTTCTTAGCTTCCCAAAGAGCTGGAAGCAAGATGCTGTGGGGCCCAACTCGCCCTTTGGAAAGAAGCCTGCACGTTGTGCCTTTCAGCTCTAGGGCAATGTAGCACACCCAGAGCAGAAGTCCTACTTCAGCCAGATCAGGCCTGCAAAGAAACTGCGTTTCACAGGCCTTTGGAAGAGATGTTCCCGGTAGGCTGTAAGAGCACTGTCCAGAGCGAGTGGTTTCTTAGCTTCCCAAAGAGCTGGAAGCAAGATGCTGTGGGGCCCAACTCGCCCTTTGGAAAGAAGCCTGCACGTTGTGCCTTTCAGCTCTAGAGCAAAGTAGCACACCCAGAGCAGACGTCCTACTTCAGCCGGATCAGGCCTGCAAAGAAACTGCGTTTGACAGGCCTTTGGAAGAGATGTTCCCGGTAGGCTGTAAGAGCACTGTGCAGAGGGAGTGGTTTCTTAGCTTCCCAAAGAGCTGGAAGCAAGATGGTGTGGGGCCCAACTCGCCCTTTGGAAAGAAGCCTGCACGTTGTGCCTTTCAGCTCTAGGGCAAAGTAGCACACCCAGAGCAGAAGTCCTACTTCAGCCAGATCAGGCCTGCAAAGAAACTGCGTTTCACAGGCCTTTGGAAGAGATGTTCCCGGTAGGCTCTAAGAGCACTGTGCAGAGTGAGTGGTTTCTTAGCTTCCCAAAGAGCTGGAAGCAAGATGCTGTGGGGCCCAACTCGCCCTTTGGAAAGAAGCCTGCACGTTGTGCCTTTCAGCTCTAGAGCAAAGTAGCACACCCAGAGCAGAAGTCCTACTTCAGCCGGATCAGGCCTGCAAAGAAACTGCGTTTGACAGGCCTTCGGAAGAGATGTTCCCGGTAGGCTGTAAGAGCACTGTGCAGAGCCAGTTGTTTCTTAGCTTCCCAAAGAGCTGGAAGCAAGATGGTGTGGGGCCCAACTCGCCCTTTGGAAAGAAGCCTGCACGTGTGCCTTTCAGCTCTAGGGTAAAGTAGCACACCCAGGGCAGAAGTCCTACTTCAGCCAGATCAGGCCTGCAAAGAAACTGCGTTTCACAGGCCTTTGGAAGAGATGTTCCCGGTAGGCTGTAAGAGCACTGTGCAGAGCGAGTTGTTTCTCAGCTTCCCAAAGAGCTGGAAGCAAGATGCTGTGGGGCCCAACTCGCCCTTTGGAAAGAAGCCTGCACGTTGTGCCTTTCAGCTCTAGGGCAAAGTAGCACACCCAGAGCAGAAGTCCTACTTCAGCCAGATCAGGCCTGCGAAGAAACTGCGTTTCACAGGCCTTTGGAAGAGATGTTCCCGGTAGGCTGTAAGAGCACTGTGCAGAGCGAGTTGTTTCTCAGCTTCCCAAAGAGCTGGAAGCAAGATGCTGTGGGGCCCAACTCGCCCTTTGGAAAGCAGCCTGCACGTTGTGCCTTTCAGCTCTAGGGCAAAGTAGCACACCCAGAGCAGAAGTCCTACTTCAGCCAGATCAGGCCTGCAAAGAAACTGCGTTTCACAGGCCTTTGGAAGAGATGATCCCACTAGGCTGTAAGACCACTGTGCAGAGCGAGTTGTTTCTTAGCTTCCCAAAGAGCTGGAAGCAAGATGCTGTGGGGCCCAACTCGCCCTTTGGAAAGAAGCCTGCACGTTGTGCCTTTCAGCTCTAGGGCAAAGTAGCACACCCAGAGCAGAAGTCCTACTTCAGCCAGATCAGGCCTGCTAAGAAACTGCGTTTCACAGGCCTTTGGAAGAGATGTTCCCGGTAGGCTGTAAGAGCACTGTGCAGAGCGAGTGGTTTCTTAGCTTCCCAAAGAGCTGGAAGCAAGATGCTGTGGGGCCCAACTCGCCCTTTGGAAAGAAGCCTGCACGTTGTGCCTTTCAGCTCTAAGGCAAAGTAGCACACCCAGAGCAGAAGTCCTACTTCAGCCAGATCAGGCCTGCCAAGAAACAGCGTTTCACAGGCCTTTGGAAGAGATGTTCCCGGTAGGCTGTAAGAGCACTGTGCAGAGCGAGTGGTTTCTTAGCTTCCCAAAGAGCTGGAAGCAAGATGGTGTGGGGCCCAACTCGCCCTTTGGAAAGAAGCCTGCACGTTGTGCCTTTCAGCTCTAGGGCAAAGTAGCACACCCAGAGCAGAAGTCCTACTTCAGCCAGATCAGGCCTGCAAAGAAACTGCGTTTCACAGCCCTTTGGAAGAGATGTTCCCGGTAGGCTGTAAGAGCACTGTGCAGAGCGAGTGGTTTCTTAGCTTCCCAAAGAGCTGGAAGCAAGATGCTGTGGGGCCCAACTCGCCCTTTGGAAAGAATTCTGCACGTTGTGCCTTTCAGCTCTAGGGCAATGTAGCACACCCAGAGCAGAAGTCCTACTTCAGCCAGATCAGGCCTGCAAAGAAACTGCGTTTCACAGGCCTTTGGAAGAGATGTTCCCGGTAGGCTGTAAGAGCACTGTGCAGAGAGAGTTGTTTCTTAGCTTCCCAAAGAGCTGGAAGCAAGATGCTGTGGGGCCCAACTCGCCCTTTGGAAAGAAGCCTGCACGTTGTGCCTTTCAGCTCTAGGGCAAAGTAGCACACCCAGAGCAGAAGTCCTACTTCAGGAGGATCAGGCCTGCAAAGAAACTGCGTTTCACAGGCCTTTGGAAGAGATGTTCCCGGTAGGCTGTGAGAGCACTGTGCAGAGCGAGTTGTTTCTTAGCTTCCCAAAGAGCTGGATGCAAGATGCTGTGGGGCCCAATTCGCCCTTTGGAAAGAAGCCTGCACGTTGTGCCTTTCAGCTCTAGGGCAATGTAGCACACCCAGAGCAGAAGTCCTACTTCAGCCAGATCAGGCCTGCAAAGAAACTGCGTTTGACAGGCCTTTGGAAGAGATGTTCCCGGTAGGCTGTAAGAGCACTGTCCAGAGCGAGTGGTTTCTAAGCTTCCCAAAGAGCTGGAAGCAAGATGCTGTGGGGCCCAACTCGCCCTTTGGAAAGAAGCCTGCACGTTGTGCCTTTCAGCTCTAGGGCAAAGTAGCACACCCAGAGCAGAAGTCCTACTTCAGCCAGATCAGGCCTGCAAAGAAACTGCGTTTCACAGGCCTTTGGAAGAGATGTTCCCGGTAGGCTGTAAGAGCACTGTGCAGAGCGAGTGGTTTCTTAGCTTCCCAAAGAGCTGGAAGCAAGATGCTGTGGGGCCCAACTCGCCCTTTGGAAAGAAGCCTGCACGTTGTGCCTTTCAGCTCTAGGGCAAAGTAGCACACCCAGAGCAGAAGTCCTACTTCAGCCAGATCAGGCCTGCAAAGAAACTGCGTTTCACAGGCCTTTGGAAGAGATGTTCCCGGTAGGCTGTAAGAGCACTGTGCAGAGCGAGTGGTTTCTTAGCTTCCCAAAGAGCTGGAAGCAAGATGCTGTGGGGCCCAACTCGCCCTTTGGAAAGAAGCCTGCACGTTGTGCCTTTCAGCTCTAGGGCAAAGTAGCACACCCAGAGCAGAAGTCCTACTTCAGCCAGATCAGGCCTGCGAAGAAACTGCGTTTCACAGGCCTTTGGAAGAGATGTTCCCGGTAGGCTGTAAGAGCACTGTGCAGAGCGAGTGGTTTCTTAGCTTCCCAAAGAGCTGGAAGCAAGATGCTGTGGGGCCCAACTCGCCCTTTGGAAAGCAGCCTGCACGTTGTGCCTTTCAGCTCTAGGGCAAAGTAGCACACCCAGAGCAGAAGTCCTACTTCAGCCAGATCAGGCCTGCGAAGAAACTGCGCTTCACAGGCCTTTGGAAGAGATGTTCCCACTAGGCTGTAAGAGCACTGTGCAGAGCGAGTTGTTTCTTAACTTCCCAAAGAGCTGGAAGCAAGATGGTGTGGGGCCCAACTCGCCCTTTGGAAAGAAGCCTGCACGTTGTGCCTTTCAGCTCTGGGAAAAGTAGCACACCCAGAGCAGAAGTCCTACTTCAGCCAGATCAGGCCTGCAAAGAAACTGCGTTTCACAGGCCTTTGGAAGAGATGTTCCCGGTAGGCTGTAAGAGCACTGTGCAGAGCGAGTGGTTTCTTAGCTTCCCAAGAGCTGGAAGCAAGATGCTGTGGGGCCCAACTCGCCCTTTGGAAAGAAGCCTGCACGTTGTGCCTTTCAGCTCTAGGGCAAAGTAGCACACCCAGAGCAGAAGTCCTACTTCAGCCAGATCAGGCCTGCAAAGAAACTGCGTTTGACAGGCCTTTGGAAGAGATGTTCCCGGTAGGCTGTAAGAGCACTGTGCAGAGCTAGTTGTTTCTCAGCTTCCCAAAGAGCTGGAAGCAAGATGCTGTGGGGCCCAACTGGCCCTTTGGAAAGAAGCCTGCACGTTGTGCCTTTCAGCTCTAAGGCAATGTAGCAAACCCAGAGCAGAAGTCCTACTTCAGCCAGATCAGGCCTGCAAAGAAACTGCGTTTCAGAGGCCTTTGGAAGAGATGTTCCCGGTAGGGTGTAAGAGCACTGTGCAGAGCGAGTTGTTTCTTAGCTTCCCAAAGAGCTGGAAGCAAGATGCTGTGGGGCCCAACTCGCCCTTTGGAAAGAAGCCTGCACGTTGTGCCTTTCAGCTCTAGGGCAAAGTAGCACACCCAGAGCAGAAGTCCTACTTCAGCCAGATCAGGCCTGCAAAGAAACTGCGTTTCACAGCCCTTTGGAAGAGATGTTCCCGGTAGGCTGTAAGAGCACTGTGCAGAGCGAGTGGTTTCTTAGCTTCCCAAAGAGCTGGAAGCAAGATGCTGTGGGACCCAACTCGCCCTTTGGAAAGAAGCCTGCACGTTGTGCCTTTCAGCTCTAGGGCAATGTAGCACACCCAGAGCAGAAGTCCTACTTCAGCCAGATCAGGCCTGCAAAGAAACTGCGTTTCACAGGCCTTTGGAAGAGATGTTCCCGGTAGGCTGTAAGAGCACTGTTCAGAGCGAGTGGTTTCTTAGCTTCCCAAAGAGCTGGAAGCAAGATGCTGTGGGGCCCAACTCGCCCTTTGGAAAGAAGCCTGCACGTTGTGCCTTTCAGCTCTAGAGCAAAGTAGCACACCCAGAGCAGAAGTCCTACTTCAGCCGGATCAGGCCTGCAAAGAAACTGCGTTTGACAGGCCTTTGGAAGAGATGTTCCCGGTAGGCTGTAAGAGCACTGTGCAAAGCGAGTTGTTTCTTAGCTTCCCAAAGAGCTGGAAGCAAGATGGTGTGGGGCCCAACTCGCCCTTTGGAAAGAAGCCTGCACGTTGTGCCTTTCAGCTCTAGGGCAAAGTAGCACACCCAGAGCAGAAGTCCTACTTCAGCCACTTCAGGCCTGCAAAGAAACTGCGTTTCACAGGCCTTTGGAAGAGATGTTCCTGGTAGGCTGTAAGAGCACTGTGCAGAGCGAGTGGTTTCTTAGCTTCCCAAAGAGCTGGAAGCAAGATGCTGTGGGGCCCAACTCGCCCTTTGGGAAGAAGGCTTCACGTTGTGCCTTTCAGCTGTAGAGCAAAGTAGCACACCCAGAGCAGAAGTCCTACTTCAGCCGGATCAGGCCTGCAAAGAAACTGCGTTTGACAGGCCTTTGGAAGAGATGTTCCCGGTAGGCTGTAAGAGCACTGTGCAGAGCGAGTTGTTTCTTAGCTTCCCAAAGAGCTGGAAGCAAGATGCTGTGGGGCCCAACTCGCCCTTTGGAAAGAAGCCTGCACGTTGTGCCTTTCAGCTCTAGGGTAAAGTAGCACACCCAGAGCAGAAGTCCTACTTCAGCCAGATCAGGCCTGCAAAGAAACTGCGTTTGACAGGCCTTTGGAAGAGATGTTCCCGGTAGGCTGTAAGAGCACTGTGCAGAGCGAGTTGTTTCTCAGCTTCCCAATCGCTGGAAGCAAGATGCTGTGGGGCCCAACTCGCCCTTTGGAAAGCAGCCTGCACGTTGTGCCTTTCAGCTCTAGGGCAAAGTAGCACACCCAGAGCAGAAGTCCTACTTCAGCCAGATCAGGCCTGCGAAGAAACTGCGTTTCACAGGCCTTTGGAAGAGATGTTCCCGGTAGGCTGTAAGAGCACTGTGCAGAGCGAGTTGTTTCTTAGCTTCCCAAAGAGCTGGAAGCAAGATGCTGTGGGGCCCAACTCGCCCTTTGGAAAGAAGCCTGCACGTTGTGCCTTTCAGCTCTAGGGCAATGTAGCACACCCAGAGCAGAAGTCCTACTTCAGCCAGATCAGGCCTGCAAAGAAACTGCGTTTGACAGGCCTTTGGAAGAGATGTTCCCGGCAGGCTGTAAGAGCACTGTGCAGAGCGAGTTGTTTCTTAGCTTCCCAAAGAGCTGGAAGCAAGATGCTGTGGGGCCCAACTCGCCCTTTGGAAAGAAGCCTGCACGTTGTGCCTTTCAGCTCTAGGGCAAAGTAGCACAGCCAGAGCTGAAGTCCTACTTCAGCCAGATCAGGCCTGCAAAGAAACTGCGTTTCACAGGCCTTTGGAAGAGATGTTCCCGGTAGGCTGTAAGAGCACTGTGCAGAGCGAGTTGTTTCTCAGCTTCCCAAAGAGCTGGAAGCAAGATGCTGTGGGGCCCAACTCGCCCTTTGGAAAGCAGCCTGCACGTTGTGCCTTTCAGCTCTAGGGCAAAGTAGCACACCCAGAGCAGAAGTCCTACTTCAGCCAGATCAGGCCTGCAAAGAAACTGCGTTTCACAGGCCTTTGGAAGAGATGTTCCCGGTAGGCTGTAAGAGCACTGTGCAGAGCGAGTTGTTTCTCAGCTTCCCAAAGAGCTGGAAGCAAGATGCTGTGGGGCCCAACTCGCCCTTTGGAAAGAAGCCTGCACGTTGTGCCTTTCAGCTCTAGGGCAAAGTAGCACACCCAGAGCAGAAGTCCTACTTCAGCCAGATCAGGCCTGCAAAGAAACTGCGTTTCACAGGCCTTTGGAAGAGATGTTCCCGGTAGGCTGTAAGAGCACTGTGCAGAGCGAGTGGTTTCTTAGCTTCCCAAAGAGCTGGAAGCAAGATGCTGTGGGGCCCAACTCGCCCTTTGGAAAGAAGCCTGCACGTTGTGCCTTTCAGCTCTAGGGCAAAGTAGCACACCCAGAGCAGAAGTCCTACTTCAGCCAGATCAGGCCTGCAAAGAAACTGCGTTTGACAGGCCTTTGGAAGAGATGTTCCCGGTAGGCTGTAAGAGCACTGTGCAGAGCTAGTTGTTTCTCAGCTTCCCAAAGAGCTGGAAGCAAGATGCTGTGGGGCCCAACTGGCCCTTTGGAAAGAAGCCTGCACGTTGTGCCTTTCAGCTCTAAGGCAATGTAGCAAACCCAGAGCAGAAGTCCTACTTCAGCCAGATCAGGCCTGCAAAGAAACTGCGTTTCAGAGGCCTTTGGAAGAGATGTTCCCGGTAGGGTGTAAGAGCACTGTGCAGAGCGAGTTGTTTCTTAGCTTCCCAAAGAGCTGGAAGCAAGATGCTGTGGGGCCCAACTCGCCCTTTGGAAAGAAGCCTGCACGTTGTGCCTTTCAGCTCTAGGGCAAAGTAGCACACCCAGAGCAGAAGTCCTACTTCAGCCAGATCAGGCCTGCAAAGAAACTGCGTTTCACAGCCCTTTGGAAGAGATGTTCCCGGTAGGCTGTAAGAGCACTGTGCAGAGCGAGTGGTTTCTTAGCTTCCCAAAGAGCTGGAAGCAAGATGCTGTGGGACCCAACTCGCCCTTTGGAAAGAAGCCTGCACGTTGTGCCTTTCAGCTCTAGGGCAATGTAGCACACCCAGAGCAGAAGTCCTACTTCAGCCAGATCAGGCCTGCAAAGAAACTGCGTTTCACAGGCCTTTGGAAGAGATGTTCCCGGTAGGCTGTAAGAGCACTGTTCAGAGCGAGTGGTTTCTTAGCTTCCCAAAGAGCTGGAAGCAAGATGCTGTGGGGCCCAACTCGCCCTTTGGAAAGAAGCCTGCACGTTGTGCCTTTCAGCTCTAGAGCAAAGTAGCACACCCAGAGCAGAAGTCCTACTTCAGCCGGATCAGGCCTGCAAAGAAACTGCGTTTGACATGCCTTTGGAAGAGATGTTCCCGGTAGGCTGTAAGAGCACTGTGCAAAGCGAGTTGTTTCTTAGCTTCCCAAAGAGCTGGAAGCAAGATGGTGTGGGGCCCAACTCGCCCTTTGGAAAGAAGCCTGCACGTTGTGCCTTTCAGCTCTAGGGCAAAGTAGCACACCCAGAGCAGAAGTCCTACTTCAGCCACTTCAGGCCTGCAAAGAAACTGCGTTTCACAGGCCTTTGGAAGAGATGTTCCTGGTAGGCTGTAAGAGCACTGTGCAGAGCGAGTGGTTTCTTAGCTTCCCAAAGAGCTGGAAGCAAGATGCTGTGGGGCCCAACTCGCCCTTTGGGAAGAAGGCTTCACGTTGTGCCTTTCAGCTGTAGAGCAAAGTAGCACACCCAGAGCAGAAGTCCTACTTCAGCCGGATCAGGCCTGCAAAGAAACTGCGTTTGACAGGCCTTTGGAAGAGATGTTCCCGGTAGGCTGTAAGAGCACTGTGCAGAGCGAGTTGTTTCTTAGCTTCCCAAAGAGCTGGAAGCAAGATGCTGTGGGGCCCAACTCGCCCTTTGGAAAGAAGCCTGCACGTTGTGCCTTTCAGCTCTAGGGTAAAGTAGCACACCCAGAGCAGAAGTCCTACTTCAGCCAGATCAGGCCTGCAAAGAAACTGCGTTTGACAGGCCTTTGGAAGAGATGTTCCCGGTAGGCTGTAAGAGCACTGTGCAGAGCGAGTTGTTTCTCAGCTTCCCAATCGCTGGAAGCAAGATGCTGTGGGGCCCAACTCGCCCTTTGGAAAGCAGCCTGCACGTTGTGCCTTTCAGCTCTAGGGCAAAGTAGCACACCCAGAGCAGAAGTCCTACTTCAGCCAGATCAGGCCTGCGAAGAAACTGCGTTTCACAGGCCTTTGGAAGAGATGTTCCCGGTAGGCTGTAAGAGCACTGTGCAGAGCGAGTTGTTTCTTAGCTTCCCAAAGAGCTGGAAGCAAGATGCTGTGGGGCCCAACTCGCCCTTTGGAAAGAAGCCTGCACGTTGTGCCTTTCAGCTCTAGGGCAATGTAGCACACCCAGAGCAGAAGTCCTACTTCAGCCAGATCAGGCCTGCAAAAAAACTGCGTTTGACAGGCCTTTGGAAGAGATGTTCCCGGCAGGCTGTAAGAGCACTGTGCAGAGCGAGTTGTTTCTTAGCTTCCCAAAGAGCTGGAAGCAAGATGCTGTGGGGCCCAACTCGCCCTTTGGAAAGAAGCCTGCACGTTGTGCCTTTCAGCTCTAGGGCAAAGTAGCACAGCCAGAGCTGAAGTCCTACTTCAGCCAGATCAGGCCTGCAAAGAAACTGCGTTTCACAGGCCTTTGGAAGAGATGTTCCCGGTAGGCTGTAAGAGCACTGTGCAGAGCGAGTTGTTTCTCAGCTTCCCAAAGAGCTGGAAGCAAGATGCTGTGGGGCCCAACTCGCCCTTTGGAAAGCAGCCTGCACGTTGTGCCTTTCAGCTCTAGGGCAAAGTAGCACACCCAGAGCAGAAGTCCTACTTCAGCCAGATCAGGCCTGCAAAGAAACTGCGTTTCACAGGCCTTTGGAAGAGATGTTCCCGGTAGGCTGTAAGAGCACTGTGCAGAGCGAGTTGTTTCTCAGCTTCCCAAAGAGCTGGAAGCAAGATGCTGTGGGGCCCAACTCGCCCTTTGGAAAGAAGCCTGCACGTTGTGCCTTTCAGCTCTAGGGCAAAGTAGCACACCCAGAGCAGAAGTCCTACTTCAGCCAGATCAGGCCTGCAAAGAAACTGCGTTTCACAGGCCTTTGGAAGAGATGTTCCCGGTAGGCTGTAAGAGCACTGTGCAGAGCGAGTGGTTTCTTAGCTTCCCAAAGAGCTGGAAGCAAGATGCTGTGGGGCCCAACTCGCCCTTTGGAAAGAAGCCTGCACGTTGTGCCTTTCAGCTCTAGGGCAAAGTAGCACACCCAGAGCAGAAGTCCTACTTCAGCCACTTCAGGCCTGCAAAGAAACTGCGTTTCACAGGCCTTTGGAAGAGATGTTCCTGGTAGGCTGTAAGAGCACTGTGCAGAGCGAGTGGTTTCTTAGCTTCCCAAAGAGCTGGAAGCAAGATGCTGTGGGGCCCAACTCGCCCTTTGGGAAGAAGCCTGCACGTTGTGCCTTTCAGCTGTAGAGCAAAGTAGCACACCCAGAGCAGAAGTCCTACTTCAGCCGGATCAGGCCTGCAAAGAAACTGCGTTTGACAGGCCTTTGGAAGAGATGTTCCCGGTAGGCTGTAAGAGCACTGTGCAGAGCGAGTTGTTTCTTAGCTTCCCAAAGAGCTGGAAGCAAGATGCTGTGGGGCCCAACTCGCCCTTTGGAAAGAAGCCTGCACGTTGTGCCTTTCAGCTCTAGGGTAAAGTAGCACACCCAGAGCAGAAGTCCTACTTCAGCCAGATCAGGCCTGCAAAGAAACTGCGTTTGACAGGCCTTTGGAAGAGATGTTCCCGGTAGGCTGTAAGAGCACTGTGCAGAGCGAGTTGTTTCTCAGCTTCCCAATCGCTGGAAGCAAGATGCTGTGGGGCCCAACTCGCCCTTTGGAAAGCAGCCTGCACGTTGTGCCTTTCAGCTCTAGGGCAAAGTAGCACACCCAGAGCAGAAGTCCTACTTCAGCCAGATCAGGCCTGCGAAGAAACTGCGTTTCACAGGCCTTTGGAAGAGATGTTCCCGGTAGGCTGTAAGAGCACTGTGCAGAGCGAGTTGTTTCTCAGATTCCCAAAGAGCTGGAATCAAGATGCTTTGTTCCCAACTCGCCCTTTGGAAAGCAGCCTGCACGTTGTGCCTTTCAGCTCTAGGGCAAAGTAGCACACCCAGAGCAGAAGTCCTACTTCAGCCAGATCAGGCCTGCAAAGAAACTGCGTTTCACAGGCCTTTGGAAGAGATGTTCCCGGTAGGCTGTAAGAGCACTGTGCAGAGCGAGTTGTTTCTTAGCTTCCCAAAGAGCTGGAAGCAAGATGCTGTGGGGCCCAACTCGCCCTTTGGAAAGAAGCCTGCACGTTGTGCCTTTCAGCTCTAGGGCAAAGTAGCACACCCAGAGCTGAAGTCCTACTTCAGCCAGATCAGGCCTGCAAAGAAACTGCGTTTCACAGGCCTTTGGAAGAGATGTTCCCGGTAGGCTGTAAGAGCACTGTGCAGAGCGAGTTGTTTCTCAGCTTCCCAAAGAGCTGGAAGCAAGATGCTGTGGGGCCCAACTCGCCCTTTGGAAAGCAGCCTGCACGTTGTGCCTTTCAGCTCTAGGGCAAAGTAGCACACCCAGAGCAGAAGTCCTACTTCAGCCAGATCAGGCCTGCAAAGAAACTGCGTTTCACAGGCCTTTGGAAGACATGTTCCCGGTAGGCTGTAACAGCACTGTGCAGAGCGAGTTGTTTCTTATCTTCCCAAAGAGCTGGAAGCAAGATTCTGTGGGGCCCAACTCGCCCTTTGGAAAGAAGCCTGCACGTTGTGCCTTTCAGCTCTAGGGCAAAGTAGCACACCCAGAGCAGAAGTCCTACTTCAGCCAGATCAGGCCTGCGAAGAAACTGCGTTTCACAGGCCTTTGGAAGAGATGTTCCCGGTAGGCTGTAAGAGCACTGTGCAGAGCGAGTGGTTTCTTAGCTTCCCAAAGAGCTGGAAGCAAGATGCTGTGGGGCCCAACTCGCCCTTTGGAAAGAAGCCTGCACGTTGTGCCTTTCAGCTCTAGGGCAAAGTAGCACACCCAGAGCAGAAGTCCTACTTCAGCCAGATCAGGCCTGCAAAGAAACTGCGTTTCACAGGCCTTTGGAAGAGATGTTCCCGGTAGGCTGTAACAGCACTGTGCAGAGCGAGTTGTTTCTTAGCTTCCCAAAGAGCTGGAAGCAAGATGCTGTGGGGCCAAACTCGCCCTTTGGAAAGAAGCCTGCACGTTGTGCCTTTCAGCTCTAGGGCAAAGTAGCACACCCAGAGCAGAAGTCCTACTTCAGCCAGATCAGGCCTGCAAAGAAACTGCGTTTCACAGGCCTTTGGAAGAGATGTTCCCGGTAGGCTGTAAGAGCACTGTGCAGAGCGAGTGGTTTCTTAGCTTCCCAAAGAGCTGGAAGCAAGATGCTGTGGGGCCCAACTCGCCCTTTGGAAAGCAGCCTGCACGTTGTGCCTTTCAGCTCTAGGGCAAAGTAGCACACCCAGAGCAGAAGTCCTACTTCAGCCAGATCAGGCCTGCAAAGAAACTGCGTTTCACAGGCCTTTGGAAGAGATGTTCCCGGTAGGCTGTAAGAGCACTGTGCAGAGCGAGTTGTTTCTCAGCTTCCCAAAGAGCTGGAAGCAAGATGCTGTGGGGCCCAACTCGCCCTTTGGAAAGCAGCCTGCACGTTGTGCCTTTCAGCTCTAGGGCAAAGTAGCACACCCAGAGCAGAAGTCCTACTTCAGCCAGATCAGGCCTGCAAAGAAACTGCGTTTCACAGGCCTTTGGAAGAGATGTTCCCGGTAGGCTGTAAGAGCACTGTGCAGAGCGAGTTGTTTCTTAGCTTCCCAAAGAGCTGGAAGCAAGATGGTGTGGGGCCCAACTCGCCCTTTGGAAAGAAGCCTGCACGTTGTGCCTTTCAGCTCTAGGGCAAAGTAGCACACCCAGAGCAGAAGTCCTACTTCAGCCAGATCAGGCCTGCAAAGAAACTGCGTTTCACAGGCCTTTGGAAGAGATGTTCCCGGTAGGCTGTAAGAGCACTGTGCAGAGCTAGTTGTTTCTTAGCTTCCCAAAGAGCTGGAAGCAAGATGCTGTGGGGCCCAACTGGCCCTTTGGAAAGAAGCCGGCACGTTGTGCCTTTCAGCTCTAAGGCAATGTAGCACACCCAGAGCAGAAGTCCTACTTCAGCCAGATCAGGCCTGCAAAGAAACTGCGTTTCAGAGGCCTTTGGAAGAGATGTTCCCACTAGGCTGTAAGAGCACTGTGCAGAGCGAGTTGTTTCTTAGCTTCCCAAAGAGCTGGAAGCAAGATGCTGTGGGGCCCAACTCGCACTTTGGAAAGAAGCCTGCACGTTGTGACTTTCAGCTCTAGGGCAAAGCAGCACACCCAGAGCAGAAGTCCTACTTCAGCCAGATCAGGCCAGCGAAGAAACTGCGTTTCAAAGGCCTTTGGAAGAGATGTTCCCGGTAGGCTGTAAGAGCACTGTGCAGAGCGAGTGGTTTCTTAGCTTCCCAAAGAGCTGGAAGCAAGATTCTGTGGGGCCCAACTCGCCCTTTGGAAAGAAGCCTGCACGTTGTGCCTTTCAGCTCTAGAGCAAAGTAGCACACCCAGAGCAGAAGTCCTACTTCAACCGGATCAGGCCTGCAAAGAAACTGCGTTTGACAGGCCTTTGGAAGAGATGTTCCCGGTAGGCTGCAAGAGCACTGTGCAGAGCGAGTTGTTTCTTAGCTTCCCAAAGAGCTGGAAGCAAGATGCTGTGGGGCCCAACTCGCCCTTTTCAAATAAGCCTGCACGTTGTGCCTTTCAACTCTAGGGCAAAGTAGCACACCCAGAGCAGAAGTCCTACTTCAGCCAGATCAGGCCTGCAAAGAAACTGCGTTTCACAGGCCTTTGGAAGAGATGTTCCCGGTAGGCTGTAAGAGCACTGTGCAGAGCGAGTGGTTTCTTAGCTTCCCAAAGAGCTGGAAGCAAGATGGTGTGGGGCCCAACTCGCCCTTTGGAAAGAAGCCTGCACGTTGTGCCTTTCAGCTCTAGGGCAAAGTAGCACACCCAGAGCAGAAGTCCTACTTCAGCCAGATCAGGCCTGCAAAGAAACTGCGTTTCACAGCCCTTTGGAAGAGATGTTCCCGGTAGGCTGTAAGAGCACTGTGCAGAGCGAGTGGTTTCTTAGCTTCCCAAAGAGCTGGAAGCAAGATGCTGTGGGGCCCAACTCGCCCTTTGGAAAGAAGCCTGCACGTTGTGCCTTTCAGCTCTAGAGCAAAGTAGCACACCCAGAGCAGAAGTCCTACTTCAGCCGGATCAGGCCTGCAAAGAAACTGCGTTTGACAGGCCTTTGGAAGAGATGTTCCCGGTAGGCTGTAAGAGCACTGTGCAGAGCGAGTGGTTTCTTAGCTTCCCAAAGAGCTGGAAGCAAGATGCTGTGGGGCCCAACTCGCCCTTTGGAAAGAAGCCTGCACGTTGTGCCTTTCAGCTCTAGGGTAATGTAGCACACCCAGAGCAGAAGTCCTACTTCAGCCAGATCAGGCCTGCAAAGAAACTGCGTTTCACAGGCCTTTGGAAGAGATGTTCCCGGTAGGCTGTAAGAGCACTGTGCAGAGCGAGTTGTTTCTCAGCTTCCCAAAGAGCTGGAAGCAAGATGCTGTGGGGCCCAACTCGCCCTTTGGAAAGAAGCCTGCACGTTGTGCCTTTCAGCTCTAGGGCAAAGTAGCACACCCAGAGCAGAAGTCCTACTTCAGCCAGATCAGGCCTGCGAAGAAACTGCGTTTCACAGGCCTTTGGAAGAGATGTTCCCGGTAGGCTGTAAGAGCACTGTGCAGAGCGAGTGGTTTCTCAGCTTCCCAAAGAGCTGGAAGCAAGATGCTGTGGGGCCCAACTCGCCCTTTGGAAAGAAGCCTGCACGTTGTGCCTTTCAGCTCTAGGGCAAAGTAGCACACCCAGAGCAGAAGTCCTACTTCATCCAGATCAGGCCGGCAAAGAAACTGCGTTTCACAGGCCTTTGGAAGAGATGTTCCCGGTAGGCTGTAAGAGCACTGTGCAGAGCGAGTTGTTTCTTAGCTTCCCAAAGAGCTGGAAGCAAGATGGTGTGGGGCCCAACTCGCCCTTTGGAAAGAAGCCGGCACGTTGTGCCTTTCAGCTCTAAGGCAATGTAGCACACCCAGAGCAGAAGTCCTACTTCAGCCAGATCAGGCCTGCAAAGAAACTGCGTTTCACAGGCCTTTGGATGAGATGTTCCCACTAGGCTGTAAGAGCACTGAGCAGAGCGAGTTGTTTCTTAGCTTCCCAAAGAGCTGGAAGCAAGATGCTGTGGGGCCCAACTCGCCCTTTGGAAAGAAGCCTGCACGTTGTGCCTTTCAGCTCTAGGGCAAAGTAGCACACCCAGAGCAGAAGTCCTACTTCAGCCAGATCAGGCCTGCAAAGAAACTGCCTTTCACAGGCCTTTGGAAGAGATGTTCCCAGTAGGCTGTAAGAGCACTGTGCAGAGCGAGTTGTTTCTTAGCTTCCCAAAGAGCTGGAAGCAATATGCTGTGGGGCCCAACTCGCCCTTTGGAAAGAAGCCTGCACGTTGTGACTTTCAGCTCTAGGGCAAAGTAGCACACCCAGAGCAGAAGTCCTACTTCAGCCAGATCAGGCCTGCAAAGAAACTGCGTTTCACAGGCCTTTTGAAGAGATGTTCCCGGTAGGCTGTAAGAGCACTGTGCAGAGCGAGTGGTTTCTTAGGTTCCCAAAGAGCTGGAAGCAAGATGCTGTGGGGCCCAACTCGCCCTTTGGAAAGAAGCCTGCACGTTGTGACTTTCAGCTCTAGGGCAAAGCAGCACACCCAGAGCAGAAGTCCTACTTGAGCCAGATCAGGCCTGCAAAGAAACTGCGTTTCACAGGCCTTTGGAAGAGATGTTCCCGGTAGGCTGTAAGAGCACTGTGCAGAGCGAGTGGTTTATTAGCTTCCCAAAGAGCTGGAAGCAAGATGCTGTGGGGCCCAACTCGCCCTTTGGAAAGAAGCCTGCACGTTGTGCCTTTCAGCTCTAAGGCAAAGTAGCACACCCAGAGCAGAAGTCCTACTTCAGCCAGATCAGGCCTGCAAAGAAACTGCGTTTCACAGGCCTTTGGAAGAGATGTTCCCGGTAGGCTGTAAGAGCACTGTGCAGAGCGAGTGGTTTCTTAGCTTCCCAAAGAGCTGGAAGCAAGATGGTGTGGGGCCCAACTCGCCCTTTGGAAAGAAGCCTGCACGTTGTGCCTTTCAGCTCTAGGGCAAAGTAGCACACCCAGAGCAGAAGTCCTACTTCAGCCAGATCAGGCCTGCAAAGAAACTGCGTTTCACAGCCCTTTGGAAGAGATGTTCCCGGTAGGCTGTAAGAGCACTGTGCAGAGCGAGTGGTTTCTTAGCTTCCCAAAGAGCTGGAAGCAAGATGCTGTGGGGCCCAACTCGCCCTTTGGAAAGAAGCCTGCACGTTGTGCCTTTCAGCTCTAGGGCAATGTAGCACACCCAGAGCAGAAGTCCTACTTCAGCCAGATCAGGCCTGCAAAGAAACTGCGTTTCACAGGCCTTTGGAAGAGATGTTCCCGGTAGGCTGTGAGAGCACTGTGCAGAGCGAGTTGTTTCTTAGCTTCCCAAAGAGCTGGATGCAAGATGCTGTGGGGCCCAACTCGCCCTTTGGAAAGAAGCCTGCACGTTGTGCCTTTCAGCTCTAGGGCAATGTAGCACACCCAGAGCAGAAGTCCTACTTCAGCCGGATCAGGCCTGCAAAGAAACTGCGTTTCACAGGCCTTTGGAAGAGATGTTCCCGGTAGGCTGTAAGAGCACTGTCCAGAGCGAGTGGTTTCTTAGCTTCCCAAAGAGCTAGAAGCAAGATGCTGTGGGGCCCAACTCGCCCTTTGGAAAGAAGCCTGCACGTTGTGCCTTTCAGCTCTAGGGCAAAGTAGCACACCCAGAGCAGAAGTCCTACTTCAGCCGGATCAGGCCTGCAAAGAAACTGCGTTTGACAGGCCTTTGGAAGAGATGTTCCTGGTAGGCTGTAAGAGCACTGTGCAGAGCGAGTGGTTTCTTAGCTTCCCAAAGAGCTGGAAGCAAGATGGTGTGGGGCCCAACTCGCCCTTTGGAAAGAAGCCTGCACGTTGTGCCTTTCAGCTCTAGGGCAAAGTAGCACACCCAGAGCTGAAGTCCTACTTCAGCCAGATAAGGCCTGCAAAGAAACTGCGTTTCACAGGCCTTTGGAAGAGATGTTCCCGGTAGGCTGTAAGAGCACTGTGCAGAGCGAGTGGTTTCTTAGCTTCCCAAAGAGCTGGAAGCAAGATGCTGTGGGGCCCAACTCGCCCTTTGGAAAGAAGCCTGCACGTTGTGCCTTTCAGCTCTAGAGCAAAGTAGCACACCCAGAGCAGAAGTCCTACTTCAGCCGGATCAGGCCTGCAAAGAAACTGCGTTTGACAGGCCTTTGGAAGAGATGTTCCCGGTAGGCTGTAAGAGCACTGTGCAGAGCGAGTGGTTTCTTAGCTTCCCAAAGAGCTGGAAGCAAGATGCTGTGGGGCCCAACTCGCCCTTTGGAAAGAAGCCTGCACGTTGTGCCTTTCAGCTCTAGGGTAATGTAGCACACCCAGAGCAGAAGTCCTACTTCAGCCAGATCAGGCCTGCAAAGAAACTGCGTTTCACAGGCCTTTGGAAGAGATGTTCCCGGTAGGCTGTAAGAGCACTGTGCAGAGCGAGTGGTTTCTTAGCTTCCCAAAGAGCTGGAAGCAAGATGCTGTGGGGCCCAACTGGCCCTTTGGAAAGAAGCCTGCACGTTGTGCCTTTCAGCTCTAAGGCAATGTAGCACACCCAGAGCAGAAGTCCTACTTCAGCCAGATGAGGCCTGCAAAGAAACTGCGTTTCAGAGGTCTTTGGATGAGATGTTCCCACTAGGCTGTAAGAGCACTGTGCAGAGCGAGTTGTTTCTTAGCTTCCCAAAGAGCTGGAAGCAAGATGCTGTGGGGCCCAACTCGCCCTTTGGAAAGAAGCCTGCACGTTGTGCCTTTCATCTCTAGGGCAAAGTAGCACACCCAGAGCAGAAGTCCTACTTCAGCCAGATCAGGCCTGCAAAGAAACTGCCTTTCACAGGCCTTTGGAAGAGATGTTCCCGGTAGGCTGTAAGAGCACTGTGCAGAGCGAGTGGTTTCTTAGCTTCCCAAAGAGCTGGAAGCAAGATGCTGTGGGGCCCAACTCGCCCTTTGGAAAGAAGCCTGCACGTTGTACCTTTCAGCACTAGGGCAAAGTAGCACACCCAGAGCAGAAGTCCTACTTCAGCCAGATCAGGCCTGCAAAGAAACTGCGTTTCACAGGCCTTTTGAAGAGATGTTCCCGGTAGGCTGTAAGAGCACTGTGCAGAGCGAGTGGTTTCTTAGGTTCCCAAAGAGCTGGAAGCAAGATGCTGTGGGGCCCAACTCGCCCTTTGGAAAGAAGCCTGCACGTTGTGACTTTCAGCTCTAGGGCAAAGCAGCACACCCAGAGCAGAAGTCCTACTTGAGCCAGATCAGGCCTGCAAAGAAACTGCGTTTCACAGGCCTTTGGAAGAGATGTTCCCGGTAGGCTGTAAGAGCACTGTGCAGAGCGAGTGGTTTCTTAGCTTCCCAAAGAGCTGGAAGCAAGATGCTGTGGGGCCCAACTCGCCCTTTGGAAAACAGCCTGCACGTTGTGCCTTTCAGCTCTAGGGCAAAGTAGCACACCCAGAGCAGAAGTCCTACTTCAGCCAGATCAGGCCTGCAAAGAAACTGCGTTTCACAGGCCTTTGAAAGAGATGTTCCCGGTAGGCTGTAAGAGCACTGTGCAGAGCGAGTTGTTTCTTAGCTTCCCAAAGAGCTGGAAGCAAGATGCTGTGGGGCCCAACTCGCCCTTTGGAAAGAAGCCTGCACGTTGTGCCTTTCAGCTCTAGGGCAAAGTAGCACACCCAGAGCAGAAGTCCTACTTCAGCCAGATCAGGCCTGCAAAGAAACTGCGTTTGACAGGCCTTTGGAAGAGATGTTCCCGGTAGGCTGTAAGAGCACTGTGCAGAGCTAGTTGTTTCTTAGCTTCCCAAAGAGCTGGAAGCAAAATGCTGTGGGGCCCAACTGGCCCTTTGGAAAGAAGCCTGCACGTTGTGCCTTTCAGCTCTAAGGCAATGTAGCACACCCAGAGCAGAAGTCCTACTTCAGCCAGATCAGGCCTGCAAAGAAACTGCGTTTCAGAGGCCTTTGGAAGAGATGTTCCCACTAGGCTGTAAGAGCACTGTGCAGAGCGAGTTGTTTCTTAGCTTCCCAAAGAGCTGGAAGCAAGATGCTGTGGGGCCCAACTCGCACTTTGGAAAGAAGCCTGCACGTTGTTCCTTTCAGCTCTAGGGCAAAGTAGCACACCCAGAGCAGAAGTCCTACTTCAGCCAGATCAGGCCTGCAAAGAAACTGCGTTTCACAGGCCTTTGGAAGAGATGTTCCCGGTAGGCTGTAAGAGCACTGTGCAGAGCGAGTGGTTTCTTAGGTTCCCAAAGAGCTGGAAGCAAGATGCTGTGGGGCACAACTCGCCCTTTGGAAAGAAGCCTGCACGTTGTGACTTTCAGCTCTAGGGCAAAGCAGCACACCCAGAGCAGAAGTCCTACTTCAGCCAGATCAGGCCAGCGAAGAAACTGCGTTTCACAGGCCTTTGGAAGAGATGTTCCCGGTAGGCTGTAAGAGCACTGTGCAGAGCGAGTGGTTTCTTAGCTTCCCAAAGAGCTGGAAGCAAGATGCTGTGGGGCCCAACTCGCCCTTTGGAAAGAAGCCTGCACGTTGTGCCTTTCACCTCTAGAGCAAAGTAGCACACCCAGAGCAGAAGTCCTACTTCAGCCGGATCAGGCCTGCAAAGAAACTGCGTTTGACAGGCCTTTGGAAGAGATGTTCCCGGTAGGCTGCAAGAGCACTGTGCAGAGCGAGTTGTTTCTTAGCTTCCCAAAGAGCTGGAAGCAAGATGCTGTGGGGCCCAACTCGCCCTTTTCAAATAAGCCTGCACGTTGTGCCTTTCAGCTCTAGGGCAAAGTAGCACACCCAGAGCAGAAGTCCTACTTCAGCCAGATCAGGCCTGCAAAGAAACTGCGTTTCACAGGCCTTTGGAAGAGATGTTCCCGGTAGGCTGTAAGAGCACTGTGCAGAGCGAGTGGTTTCTTAGCTTCCCAAAGAGCTGGAAGCAAGATGCTGTGGGGCCCAACTCGCCCTTTGGAAAGAAGCCTGCACGTTGTGCCTTTCAGCTCTAGGGCAAAGTAGCACACCCAGAGCAGAAGTCCTACTTCAGCCAGATCAGGCCTGCAAAGAAACTGTGTTTCACAGGCCTTTGGAAGAGATGTTCCCGGTAGGCTGTAAGAGCACTGTGCAGAGCGAGTGGTTTCTTAGCTTCCCAAAGAGCTGGAAGCAAGATGCTGTGGGGCCCAACTCGCCCTTTGGAAAGAAGCCTGCACGCTGTGCCTTTCAGCTCTAGGGCAAAGTAGCACACCCAGAGCAGAAGTCCTACTTCAGCCATATCAGGCCTGCAAAGAAACTGCGTTTCACAGGCCTTTGGAAGAGATGTTCCCGGTAGGCTGTAAGAGCACTGTGCAGAGCGAGTGGTTTCTTAGCTTCCCAAAGAGCTGGAAGCAAGATGCTGTGGGGCCCAACTCGCCCTTTGGAAAGAAGCCTGCACGTTGTGCCTTTCAGCTCTAGGGCAAAGTAGCACACCCAGAGCAGAAGTCCTACTTCAGCCAGATCAGGCCTGCAAAGAAACTGCGTTTCACAGGCCTTTGGAAGAGATGTTCCCGGTAGGCTGTAAGAGCACTGTGCAGAGCGAGTGGTTTCTTAGCTTCCCAAAGAGCTGGAAGCAAGATGCTGTGGGGCCCAACTCGCCCTTTGGAAAGAAGCCTGCACGTTGTGCCTTTCAGCTCTAGGGCAAAGGAGCACACCCAGAGCAGAAGTCCTACTTCAGCCAGATCAGGCCTGCAAAGAAACCGCGTTTCACAGGCCTTTTGAAGAGATGTTCCCGGTAGGCTGTAAGAGCACTGTGCAGAGCGAGTGGTTTCTTAGGTTCCCAAAGAGCTGGAAGCAAGATGCTGTGGGGCCCAACTCGCCCTTTGGAAAGAAGCCTGCACGTTGTGACTTTCAGCACTAGGGCAAAGCAGCACACCCAGAGCAGAAGTCCTACTTGAGCCAGATCAGGCCTGCAAAGAAACTGCGTTTCACAGGCCTTTGGAAGAGATGTTCCCGGTAGGCTGTAAGAGCACTGTGCAGAGCGAGTTGTTTCTTAGCTTCCCAAAGAGCTGGAAGCAAGATGCTGTGGGGCCCAACTCGCACTTTGGAAAGAAGCCTGCACGTTGTTCCTTTCAGCTCTAGGGCAAAGTAGCACACCCAGAGCAGAAGTCCTACTTCAGCCAGATCAGGCCTGCAAAGAAACTGCGTTTCACAGGCCTTTGGAAGAGATGTTCCCGGTAGGCTGTAAGAGCACTGTGCAGAGCGAGTGGTTTCTTAGGTTCCCAAAGAGCTGGAAGCAAGATGCTGTGGGGCACAACTCGCCCTTTGGAAAGAAGCCTGCACGTTGTGACTTTCAGCTCTAGGGCAAAGCAGCACACCCAGAGCAGAAGTCCTACTTCAGCCAGATCAGGCCAGCGAAGAAACTGCGTTTCACAGGCCTTTGGAAGAGATGTTCCCGGTAGGCTGTAAGAGCACTGTGCAGAGCGAGTGGTTTCTTAGCTTCCCAAAGAGCTGGAAGCAAGATGCTGTGGGGCCCAACTCGCCCTTTGGAAAGAAGCCTGCACGTTGTGCCTTTCACCTCTAGAGCAAAGTAGCACACCCAGAGCAGAAGTCCTACTTCAGCCAGATCAGGCCTGCAAAGAAACTGCGTTTGACAGGCCTTTGGAAGAGATGTTCCCGGTAGGCTGCAAGAGCACTGTGCAGAGCGAGTTGTTTCTTAGCTTCCCAAAGAGCTGGAAGCAAGATGCTGTGGGGCCCAACTCGCCCTTTTCAAATAAGCCTGCACGTTGTGCCTTTCAGCTCTAGGGCAAAGTAGCACACCCAGAGCAGAAGTCCTACTTCAGCCAGATCAGGCCTGCAAAGTAACTGCGTTTCACAGGCCTTTGGAAGAGATGTTCCCGGTAGGCTGTAAGAGCACTGTGCAGAGCGAGTGGTTTCTTAGCTTCCCAAAGAGCTGGAAGCAAGATGCTGTGGGGCCCAACTCGCCCTTTGGAAAGAAGCCTGCACGTTGTGCCTTTCAGGTCTAGGGCAAAGTAGCACACCCAGAGCAGAAGTCCTACTTCAGCCAGATCAGGCCTGCAAAGAAACTGTGTTTCACAGGCCTTTGGAAGAGATGTTCCCGGTAGGCTGTAAGAGCACTGTGCAGAGCGAGTGGTTTCTTAGCTTCCCAAAGAGCTGGAAGCAAGATGCTGTGGGGCCCAACTCGCCCTTTGGAAAGAAGCCTGCACGCTGTGCCTTTCAGCTCTAGGGCAAAGTAGCACACCCAGAGCAGAAGTCCTACTTCAGCCATATCAGGCCTGCAAAGAAACTGCGTTTCACAGGCCTTTGGAAGAGATGTTCCCGGTAGGCTGTAAGAGCACTGTGCAGAGCGAGTGGTTTCTTAGCTTCCCAAAGAGCTGGAAGCAAGATGCTGTGGGGCCCAACTCGCCCTTTGGAAAGAAGCCTGCACGTTGTGCCTTTCAGCTCTAGGGCAAAGTAGCACACCCAGAGCAGAAGTCCTACTTCAGCCAGATCAGGCCTGCAAAGAAACTGCGTTTCACAGGCCTTTGGAAGAGATGTTCCCGGTAGGCTGTAAGAGCACTGTGCAGAGCGAGTGGTTTCTTAGCTTCCCAAAGAGCTGGAAGCAAGATGCTGTGGGGCCCAACTCGCCCTTTGGAAAGAAGCCTGCACGTTGTGCCTTTCAGCTCTAGGGCAAAGGAGCACACCCAGAGCAGAAGTCCTACTTCAGCCAGATCAGGCCTGCAAAGAAACTGCGTTTCACAGGCCTTTGGAAGTGATGTTCCCGGTAGGCTGTAAGAGCACTGTGCAGAGCGAGTTGTTTCTCAGCTTCCCAAAGAGCTGGAAGCAAGATGCTGTGGGGCCCAACTCGCCCTTTGGAAAGAAGCCTGCACGTTGTGCCTTTCAGCTCTAGGGCAAAGTAGCACACCCAGAGCAGAAGTCCTACTTCAGCCAGATCAGGCCTGCAAAGAAACTGCGTTTCACAGGCCTTTGGAAGAGATGTTCCCGGTAGGCTGTAAGAGCACTGTGCAGAGCGAGTTGTTTCTTAGCTTCCCAAAGAGCTGGAAGCAAGATGCTGTGGGGCCCAACTCGCCCTTTGGAAAGAAGCCGGCACGTTGTGCCTTTCAGCTCTAGGGCAAAGTAGCACACCCAGAGCAGAAGTCCTACTTCAGCCAGATCAGGCCTGCAAAGAAACTGCGTTTCACAGGCCTTTGGAAGAGATGTTCCCACTAGGCTGTAAGAGCACTGTGCAGAGCGAGTTGTTTCTTAGCTTCCCAAAGAGCTGGAAGCAAGATGCTGTGGGGCCCAACTCGCCCTTTGGAAAGAAGCCTGCACGCTGTGCCTTTCAGCTCTAGGGCAAAGTAGCACACCCAGAGCAGAAGTCCTACTTCAGCCAGATCAGGCCTGCAAAGAAACTGCCTTTCACAGGCCTTTGGAAGAGATGTTCCCAGTAGGCTGTAAGAGCACTGTGCAGAGCGAGTTGTTTCTTAGCTTCCCAAAGAGCTGGAAGCAAGATGCTGTGGGGCCCAACTCGCCCTTTGGAAAGAAGCCTGCACGTTGTGCCTTTCAGCTCTAGGGCAAAGTAGCACACCCAGAGCAGAAGTCCTACTTCAGCCAGATCAGGCCTGCAAAGAAACCGCGTTTCACAGGCCTTTTGAAGAGATGTTCCCGGTAGGCTGTAAGAGCACTGTGCAGAGCGAGTGGTTTCTTAGCTTCCCAAAGAGCTGGAAGCAAGATGCTGTGGGGCCCAACTCGCCCTTTGGAAAGAATTCTGCACGTTGTGCCTTTCAGCTCTAGGGCAATGTAGCACACCCAGAGCAGAAGTCCTACTTCAGCCAGATCAGGCCTGCAAAGAAACTGCGTTTCACAGGCCTTTGGAAGAGATGTTCCCGGTAGGCTGTAAGAGCACTGTGCAGAGAGAGTTGTTTCTTAGCTTCCCAAAGAGCTGGAAGCAAGATGCTGTGGGGCCCAACTCGCCCTTTGGAAAGAAGCCTGCACGTTGTGCCTTTCAGCTCTAGGGCAAAGTAGCACACCCAGAGCAGAAGTCCTACTTCAGGAGGATCAGGCCTGCAAAGAAACTGCGTTTCACAGGCCTTTGGAAGAGATGTTCCCGGTAGGCTGTGAGAGCACTGTGCAGAGCGAGTTGTTTCTTAGCTTCCCAAAGAGCTGGATGCAAGATGCTGTGGGGCCCAATTCGCCCTTTGGAAAGAAGCCTGCACGTTGTGCCTTTCAGCTCTAGGGCAATGTAGCACACCCAGAGCAGAAGTCCTACTTCAGCCAGATCAGGCCTGCAAAGAAACTGCGTTTGACAGGCCTTTGGAAGAGATGTTCCCGGTAGGCTGTAAGAGCACTGTCCAGAGCGAGTGGTTTCTAAGCTTCCCAAAGAGCTGGAAGCAAGATGCTGTGGGGCCCAACTCGCCCTTTGGAAAGAAGCCTGCACGTTGTGCCTTTCAGCTCTAGAGCAAAGTAGCACACCCAGAGCAGAAGTCCTACTTCAGCCGGATCAGGCCTGCAAAGAAACTGCGTTTGACAGGCCTTTGGAAGAGATGTTCCCGGTAGGCTGTAAGAGCACTGTGCAGAGCGAGTGGTTTCTTAGCTTCCCAAAGAGCTGGAAGCAAGATGCTGTGGGGCCCAACTCGCCCTTTGGAAAGAAGCCTGCACGTTGTGCCTTTCAGCTCTAGGGCAAAGTAGCACACCCAGAGCAGAAGTCCTACTTCAGCCAGATCAGGCCTGCAAAGAAACTGCGTTTCACAGGCCTTTGGAAGAGATGTTCCCGGTAGGCTGTAAGAGCACTGTGCAGAGCGAGTGGTTTCTTAGCTTCCCAAAGAGCTGGAAGCAAGATGCTGTGGGGCCCAACTCGCCCTTTGGAAAGAAGCCTGCACGTTGTGCCTTTCAGCTCTAGGGCAAAGTAGCACACCCAGAGCAGAAGTCCTACTTCAGCCAGATCAGGCCTGCGAAGAAACTGCGTTTCACAGGCCTTTGGAAGAGATGTTCCCGGTAGGCTGTAAGAGCACTGTGCAGAGCGAGTTGTTTCTCAGCTTCCCAAAGAGCTGGAAGCAAGATGCTTTGGGGCCCAACTCGCCCTTTGGAAAGAAGCCTGCACGTTGTGCCTTTCAGCTCTAGGCCAAAGTAGCACACCCAGAGCAGAAGTGCTACTTCAGCCAGATCAGGCCTGCAAAGAAACTGTGTTTCACAGGCTTTTGGAAGAGATGTTCCCGGTAGGCTGTAAGAGCACTGTGCAGAGCGAGTTGTTTCTTAGCTTCCGAAAGAGCTGGAAGCAAGATGCTGTGGGGCCCAACTCGCCATTTGGAAAGAAGCCTGCACGTTGTGCCTTTCAGCTCTAGGGCAAAGTAGCACACCCAGAGCAGAAGTCCTACTTCAGCCAGATCAGGCCTGCGAAGAAACTGCGTTTCACAGGCCTTTGGAAGAGATGTTCCCGGTAGGCTGTAAGAGCACTGTGCAGAGCGAGTGGTTTCTTAGCTTCCCAAAGAGCTGGAAGCAAGATGCTGTGGGGCCCAACTCGCCCTTTGGAAAGCAGCCTGCACGTTGTGCCTTTCAGCTCTAGGGCAAAGTAGCACACCCAGAGCAGAAGTCCTACTTCAGCCAGATCAGGCCTGCGAAGAAACTGCGCTTCACAGGCCTTTGGAAGAGATGTTCCCACTAGGCTGTAAGAGCACTGTGCAGAGCGAGTTGTTTCTTAACTTCCCAAAGAGCTGGAAGCAAGATGGTGTGGGGCCCAACTCGCCCTTTGGAAAGAAGCCTGCACGTTGTCCCTTTCAGCTCTGGGAAAAGTAGCACACCCAGAGCAGAAGTCCTACTTCAGCCAGATCAGGCCTGCAAAGAAACTGCGTTTCACAGGCCTTTGGAAGAGATGTTCCCGGTAGGCTGTAAGAGCACTGTGCAGAGCGAGTGGTTTCTTAGCTTCCCAAGAGCTGGAAGCAAGATGCTGTGGGGCCCAACTCGCCCTTTGGAAAGAAGCCTGCACGTTGTGCCTTTCAGCTCTAGGGCAAAGTAGCACACCCAGAGCAGAAGTCCTACTTCAGCCAGATCAGGCCTGCAAAGAAACTGCGTTTGACAGGCCTTTGGAAGAGATGTTCCCGGTAGGCTGTAAGAGCACTGTGCAGAGCTAGTTGTTTCTCAGCTTCCCAAAGAGCTGGAAGCAAGATGCTGTGGGGCCCAACTGGCCCTTTGGAAAGAAGCCTGCACGTTGTGCCTTTCAGCTCTAAGGCAATGTAGCAAACCCAGAGCAGAAGTCCTACTTCAGCCAGATCAGGCCTGCAAAGAAACTGCGTTTCACAGGCCTTTGGAAGAGATGTTCCCGGTAGGCTGTAAGAGCACTGTGCAGAGCGAGTTGTTTCTTAGCTTCCCAAAGAGCTGGAAGCAAGATGCTGTGGGGCCCAACTCGCCCTTTGGAAAGAAGCCTGCACGTTGTGCCTTTCAGCTCTAGGGCAAAGTAGCACACCCAGAGCAGAAGTCCTACTTCAGCCAGATCAGGCCTGCAAAGAAACTGCGTTTCACAGCCCTTTGGAAGAGATGTTCCCGGTAGGCTGTAAGAGCACTGTGCAGAGCGAGTGGTTTCTTAGCTTCCCAAAGAGCTGGAAGCAAGATGCTGTGGGACCCAACTCGCCCTTTGGAAAGAAGCCTGCACGTTGTGCCTTTCAGCTCTAGGGCAATGTAGCACACCCAGAGCAGAAGTCCTACTTCAGCCAGATCAGGCCTGCAAAGAAACTGCGTTTCACAGGCCTTTGGAAGAGATGTTCCCGGTAGGCTGTAAGAGCACTGTTCAGAGCGAGTGGTTTCTTAGCTTCCCAAAGAGCTGGAAGCAAGATGCTGTGGGGCCCAACTCGCCCTTTGGAAAGAAGCCTGCACGTTGTGCCTTTCAGCTCTAGAGCAAAGTAGCACACCCAGAGCAGAAGTCCTACTTCAGCCGGATCAGGCCTGCAAAGAAACTGCGTTTGACAGGCCTTTGGAAGAGATGTTCCCGGTAGGCTGTAAGAGCACTGTGCAAAGCGAGTTGTTTCTTAGCTTCCCAAAGAGCTGGAAGCAAGATGGTGTGGGGCCCAACTCGCCCTTTGGAAAGAAGCCTGCACGTTGTACCTTTCAGCTCTAGGGCAAAGTAGCACACCCAGAGCAGAAGTCCTACTTCAGCCACTTCAGGCCTGCAAAGAAACTGCGTTTCACAGGCCTTTGGAAGAGATGTTCCTGGTAGGCTGTAAGAGCACTGTGCAGAGCGAGTGGTTTCTTAGCTTCCCAAAGAGCTGGAAGCAAGATGCTGTGGGGCCCAACTCGCCCTTTGGGAAGAAGCCTTCACGTTGTGCCTTTCAGCTGTAGAGCAAAGTAGCACACCCAGAGCAGAAGTCCTACTTCAGCCGGATCAGGCCTGCAAAGAAACTGCGTTTGACAGGCCTTTGGAAGAGATGTTCCCGGTAGGCTGTAAGAGCACTGTGCAGAGCGAGTTGTTTCTTAGCTTCCCAAAGAGCTGGAAGCAAGATGCTGTGGGGCCCAACTCGCCCTTTGGAAAGAAGCCTGCACGTTGTGCCTTTCAGCTCTAGGGTAAAGTAGCACACCCAGAGCAGAAGTCCTACTTCAGCCAGATCAGGCCTGCAAAGAAACTGCGTTTGACAGGCCTTTGGAAGAGATGTTCCCGGTAGGCTGTAAGAGCACTGTGCAGAGCGAGTTGTTTCTCAGCTTCCCAATCGCTGGAAGCAAGATGCTGTGGGGCCCAACTCGCCCTTTGGAAAGCAGCCTGCACGTTGTGCCTTTCAGCTCTAGGGCAAAGTAGCACACCCAGAGCAGAAGTCCTACTTCAGCCAGATCAGGCCTGCGAAGAAACTGCGTTTCACAGGCCTTTGGAAGAGATGTTCCCGGTAGGCTGTAAGAGCACTGTGCAGAGCGAGTTGTTTCTTAGCTTCCCAAAGAGCTGGAAGCAAGATGCTGTGGGGCCCAACTCGCCCTTTGGAAAGAAGCCTGCACGTTGTGCCTTTCAGCTCTAGGGCAATGTAGCACACCCAGAGCAGAAGTCCTACTTCAGCCAGATCAGGCCTGCAAAGAAACTGCGTTTGACAGGCCTTTGGAAGAGATGTTCCCGGCAGGCTGTAAGAGCACTGTGCAGAGCGAGTTGTTTCTTAGCTTCCCAAAGAGCTGGAAGCAAGATGCTGTGGGGCCCAACTCGCCCTTTGGAAAGAAGCCTGCACGTTGTGCCTTTCAGCTCTAGGGCAAAGTAGCACAGCCAGAGCTGAAGTCCTACTTCAGCCAGATCAGGCCTGCAAAGAAACTGCGTTTCACAGGCCTTTGGAAGAGATGTTCCCGGTAGGCTGTAAGAGCACTGTGCAGAGCGAGTTGTTTCTCAGCTTCCCAAAGAGCTGGAAGCAAGATGCTGTGGGGCCCAACTCGCCCTTTGGAAAGCAGCCTGCACGTTGTGCCTTTCAGCTCTAGGGCAAAGTAGCACACCCAGAGCAGAAGTCCTACTTCAGCCAGATCAGGCCTGCAAAGAAACTGCGTTTCACAGGCCTTTGGAAGAGATGTTCCCGGTAGGCTGTAAGAGCACTGTGCAGAGCGAGTTGTTTCTCAGCTTCCCAAAGAGCTGGAAGCAAGATGCTGTGGGGCCCAACTCGCCCTTTGGAAAGAAGCCTGCACGTTGTGCCTTTCAGCTCTAGGGCAAAGTAGCACACCCAGAGCAGAAGTCCTACTTCAGCCAGATCAGGCCTGCAAAGAAACTGCGTTTCACAGGCCTTTGGAAGAGATGTTCCCGGTAGGCTGTAAGAGCACTGTGCAGAGCGAGTGGTTTCTTAGCTTCCCAAAGAGCTGGAAGCAAGATGCTGTGGGGCCCAACTCGCCCTTTGGAAAGAAGCCTGCACGTTGTGCCTTTCAGCTCTAGGGCAAAGTAGCACACCCAGAGCAGAAGTCCTACTTCAGCCACTTCAGGCCTGCAAAGAAACTGCGTTTCACAGGCCTTTGGAAGAGATGTTCCTGGTAGGCTGTAAGAGCACTGTGCAGAGCGAGTGGTTTCTTAGCTTCCCAAAGAGCTGGAAGCAAGATGCTGTGGGGCCCAACTCGCCCTTTGGGAAGAAGCCTGCACGTTGTGCCTTTCAGCTGTAGAGCAAAGTAGCACACCCAGAGCAGAAGTCCTACTTCAGCCGGATCAGGCCTGCAAAGAAACTGCGTTTGACAGGCCTTTGGAAGAGATGTTCCCGGTAGGCTGTAAGAGCACTGTGCAGAGCGAGTTGTTTCTTAGCTTCCCAAAGAGCTGGAAGCAAGATGCTGTGGGGCCCAACTCGCCCTTTGGAAAGAAGCCTGCACGTTGTGCCTTTCAGCTCTAGGCTAAAGTAGCACACCCAGAGCAGAAGTCCTACTTCAGCCAGATCAGGCCTGCAAAGAAACTGCGTTTGACAGGCCTTTGGAAGAGATGTTCCCGGTAGGCTGTAAGAGCACTGTGCAGAGCGAGTTGTTTCTCAGCTTCCCAATCGCTGGAAGCAAGATGCTGTGGGGCCCAACTCGCCCTTTGGAAAGCAGCCTGCACGTTGTGCCTTTCAGCTCTAGGGCAAAGTAGCACACCCAGAGCAGAAGTCCTACTTCAGCCAGATCAGGCCTGCGAAGAAACTGCGTTTCACAGGCCTTTGGAAGAGATGTTCCCGGTAGGCTGTAAGAGCACTGTGCAGAGCGAGTTGTTTCTCAGATTCCCAAAGAGCTGGAATCAAGATGCTTTGTTCCCAACTCGCCCTTTGGAAAGCAGCCTGCACGTTGTGCCCTTCAGCTCTAGGGCAAAGTAGCACACCCAGAGCAGAAGTCCTACTTCAGCCAGATCAGGCCTGCAAAGAAACTGCGTTTCACAGGCCTTTGGAAGAGATGTTCCCGGTAGGCTGTAAGAGCACTGTGCAGAGCGAGTTGTTTCTTAGCTTCCCAAAGAGCTGGAAGCAAGATGCTGTGGGGCCCAACTCGCCCTTTGGAAAGAAGCCTGCACGTTGTGCCTTTCAGCTCTAGGGCAATGTAGCACACCCAGAGCAGAAGTCCTACTTCAGCCAGATCAGGCCTGCAAAGAAACTGCGTTTGACAGGCCTTTGGAAGAGATGTTCCCGGCAGGCTGTAAGAGCACTGTGCAGAGCGAGTTGTTTCTTAGCTTCCCAAAGAGCTGGAAGCAAGATGCTGTGGGGCCCAACTCGCCCTTTGGAAAGAAGCCTGCACGTTGTGCCTTTCAGCTCTAGGGCAAAGTAGCACACCCAGAGCAGAAGTCCTACTTCAGCCAGATCAGGCCTGCAAAGAAACTGCGTTTCACAGGCCTTTGGAAGAGATGTTCCCGGTAGGCTGTAAGAGCACTGTGCAGAGCGAGTTGTTTCTCAGCTTCCCAAAGAGCTGGAAGCAAGATGCTGTGGGGCCCAACTCGCCCTTTGGAAAGCAGCCTGCACGTTGTGCCTTTCAGCTCTAGGGCAAAGTAGCACACCCAGAGCAGAAGTCCTACTTCAGCCAGATCAGGCCTGCAAAGAAACTGCGTTTCACAGGCCTTTGGAAGACATGTTCCCGGTAGGCTGTAACAGCACTGTGCAGAGCGAGTTGTTTCTTATCTTCCCAAAGAGCTGGAAGCAAGATTCTGTGGGGCCCAACTCGCCCTTTGGAAAGAAGCCTGCACGTTGTGCCTTTCAGCTCTAGGGCAAAGTAGCACACCCAGAGCAGAAGTCCTACTTCAGCCAGATCAGGCCTGCGAAGAAACTGCGTTTCACAGGCCTTTGGAAGAGATGTTCCCGGTAGGCTGTAAGAGCACTGTGCAGAGCGAGTGGTTTCTTAGCTTCCCAAAGAGCTGGAAGCAAGATGCTGTGGGGCCCAACTCGCCCTTTGGAAAGAAGCCTGCACGTTGTGCCTTTCAGCTCTAGGGCAAAGTAGCACACCCAGAGCAGAAGTCCTACTTCAGCCAGATCAGGCCTGCAAAGAAACTGCGTTTCACAGGCCTTTGGAAGAGATGTTCCCGGTAGGCTGTAAGAGCACTGTGCAGAGCGAGTTGTTTCTTAGCTTCCCAAAGAGCTGGAAGCAAGATGCTGTGGGGCCAAACTCGCCCTTTGGAAAGAAGCCTGCACGTTGTGCCTTTCAGCTCTAGGGCAATGTAGCACACCCAGAGCAGAAGTCCTACTTCAGCCAGATCAGGCCTGCAAAGAAACTGCGTTTCACAGGCCTTTGGAAGAGATGTTCCCGGTAGGCTGTAAGAGCACTGTGCAGAGCGAGTTGTTTCTTAGCTTCCCAAAGAGCTGGAAGCAAGATGCTGTGGGGCCCAACTCGCCCTTTGGAAAGAAGCCTGCACGTTGTGCCTTTCAGCTCTAGGGCAAAGTAGCACACCCAGAGCAGAAGTCCTACTTCAGCCAGATCAGGCCTGCAAAGAAACTGCGTTTCACAGGCCTTTGGAAGAGATGTTCCCGGTAGGCTGTAAGAGCACTGTGCAGAGCGAGTTGTTTCTCAGCTTCCCAAAGAGCTGGAAGCAAGATGCTGTGGGGCCCAACTCGCCCTTTGGAAAGCAGCCTGCACGTTGTGCCTTTCAGCTCTAGGGCAAAGTAGCACACCCAGAGCAGAAGTCCTACTTCAGCCAGATCAGGCCTGCAAAGAAACTGCGTTTCACAGGCCTTTGGAAGAGATGTTCCCGGTAGGCTGTAAGAGCACTGTGCAGAGCGAGTTGTTTCTTAGCTTCCCAAAGAGCTGGAAGCAAGATGGTGTGGGGCCCAACTCGCCCTTTGGAAAGAAGCCTGCACGTTGTGCCTTTCAGCTCTAGGGCAAAGTAGCACACCCAGAGCAGAAGTCCTACTTCAGCCAGATCAGGCCTGCAAAGAAACTGCGTTTGACAGGCCTTTGGAAGAGATGTTCCCGGTAGGCTGTAAGAGCACTGTGCAGAGCTAGTTGTTTCTTAGCTTCCCAAAGAGCTGGAAGCAAGATGCTGTGGGGCCCAACTGGCCCTTTGGAAAGAAGCCGGCACGTTGTGCCTTTCAGCTCTAAGGCAATGTAGCACACCCAGAGCAGAAGTCCTACTTCAGCCAGATCAGGCCTGCAAAGAAACTGCGTTTCAGAGGCCTTTGGAAGAGATGTTCCCACTAGGCTGTAAGAGCACTGTGCAGAGCGAGTTGTTTCTTAGCTTCCCAAAGAGCTGGAAGCAAGATGCTGTGGGGCCCAACTCGCACTTTGGAAAGAAGCCTGCACGTTGTGACTTTCAGCTCTAGGGCAAAGCAGCACACCCAGAGCAGAAGTCCTACTTCAGCCAGATCAGGCCAGCGAAGAAACTGCGTTTCAAAGGCCTTTGGAAGAGATGTTCCCGGTAGGCTGTAAGAGCACTGTGCAGAGCGAGTGGTTTCTTAGCTTCCCAAAGAGCTGGAAGCAAGATTCTGTGGGGCCCAACTCGCCCTTTGGAAAGAAGCCTGCACGTTGTGCCTTTCAGCTCTAGAGCAAAGTAGCACACCCAGAGCAGAAGTCCTACTTCAACCGGATCAGGCCTGCAAAGAAACTGCGTTTGACAGGCCTTTGGAAGAGATGTTCCCGGTAGGCTGCAAGAGCACTGTGCAGAGCGAGTTGTTTCTTAGCTTCCCAAAGAGCTGGAAGCAAGATGCTGTGGGGCCCAACTCGCCCTTTTCAAATAAGCCTGCACGTTGTGCCTTTCAACTCTAGGGCAAAGTAGCACACCCAGAGCAGAAGTCCTACTTCAGCCAGATCAGGCCTGCAAAGAAACTGCGTTTCACAGGCCTTTGGAAGAGATGTTCCCGGTAGGCTGTAAGAGCACTGTGCAGAGCGAGTGGTTTCTTAGCTTCCCAAAGAGCTGGAAGCAAGATGGTGTGGGGCCCAACTCGCCCTTTGGAAAGAAGCCTGCACGTTGTGCCTTTCAGCTCTAGGGCAAAGTAGCACACCCAGAGCAGAAGTCCTACTTCAGCCAGATCAGGCCTGCAAAGAAACTGCGTTTCACAGCCCTTTGGAAGAGATGTTCCCGGTAGGCTGTAAGAGCACTGTGCAGAGCGAGTGGTTTCTTAGCTTCCCAAAGAGCTGGAAGCAAGATGCTGTGGGGCCCAACTCGCCCTTTGGAAAGAAGCCTGCACGTTGTGCCTTTCAGCTCTAGAGCAAAGTAGCACACCCAGAGCAGAAGTCCTACTTCAGCCGGATCAGGCCTGCAAAGAAACTGCGTTTGACAGGCCTTTGGAAGAGATGTTCCCGGTAGGCTGTAAGAGCACTGTGCAGAGCGAGTGGTTTCTTAGCTTCCCAAAGAGCTGGAAGCAAGATGCTGTGGGGCCCAACTCGCCCTTTGGAAAGAAGCCTGCACGTTGTGCCTTTCAGCTCTAGGGTAATGTAGCACACCCAGAGCAGAAGTCCTACTTCAGCCAGATCAGGCCTGCAAAGAAACTGCGTTTCACAGGCCTTTGGAAGAGATGTTCCCGGTAGGCTGTAAGAGCACTGTGCAGAGCGAGTTGTTTCTCAGCTTCCCAAAGAGCTGGAAGCAAGATGCTGTGGGGCCCAACTCGCCCTTTGGAAAGAAGCCTGCACGTTGTGCCTTTCAGCTCTAGGGCAAAGTAGCACACCCAGAGCAGAAGTCCTACTTCAGCCAGATCAGGCCTGCGAAGAAACTGCGTTTCACAGGCCTTTGGAAGAGATGTTCCCGGTAGGCTGTAAGAGCACTGTGCAGAGCGAGTGGTTTCTTAGCTTCCCAAAGAGCTGGAAGCAAGATGCTGTGGGGCCCAACTCGCCCTTTGGAAAGCAGCCTGCACGTTGTGCCTTTCAGCTCTAGGGCAAAGTAGCACACCCAGAGCAGAAGTCCTACTTCAGCCAGATCAGGCCTGCAAAGAAACTGCGTTTCACAGGCCTTTTGAAGAGATGTTCCCGGTAGGCTGTAAGAGCACTGTGCAGAGCGAGTGGTTTCTTAGGTTCCCAAAGAGCTGGAAGCAAGATGCTGTGGGGCCCAACTCGCCCTTTGGAAAGAAGCCTGCACGTTGTGACTTTCAGCTCTAGGGCAAAGCAGCACACCCAGAGCAGAAGTCCTACTTGAGCCAGATCAGGCCTGCAAAGAAACTGCGTTTCACAGGCCTTTGGAAGAGATGTTCCCGGTAGGCTGTAAGAGCACTGTGCAGAGCGAGTGGTTTATTAGCTTCCCAAAGAGCTGGAAGCAAGATGCTGTGGGGCCCAACTCGCCCTTTGGAAAGAAGCCTGCACGTTGTGCCTTTCAGCTCTAAGGCAAAGTAGCACACCCAGAGCAGAAGTCCTACTTCAGCCAGATCAGGCCTGCAAAGAAACTGCGTTTCACAGGCCTTTGGAAGAGATGTTCCCGGTAGGCTGTAAGAGCACTGTGCAGAGCGAGTGGTTTCTTAGCTTCCCAAAGAGCTGGAAGCAAGATGGTGTGGGGCCCAACTCGCCCTTTGGAAAGAAGCCTGCACGTTGTGCCTTTCAGCTCTAGGGCAAAGTAGCACACCCAGAGCAGAAGTCCTACTTCAGCCAGATCAGGCCTGCAAAGAAACTGCGTTTCACAGCCCTTTGGAAGAGATGTTCCCGGTAGGCTGTAAGAGCACTGTGCAGAGCGAGTGGTTTCTTAGCTTCCCAAAGAGCTGGAAGCAAGATGCTGTGGGGCCCAACTCGCCCTTTGGAAAGAAGCCTGCACGTTGTGCCTTTCAGCTCTAGGGCAATGTAGCACACCCAGAGCAGAAGTCCTACTTCAGCCAGATCAGGCCTGCAAAGAAACTGCGTTTCACAGGCCTTTGGAAGAGATGTTCCCGGTAGGCTGTGAGAGCACTGTGCAGAGCGAGTTGTTTCTTAGCTTCCCAAAGAGCTGGATGCAAGATGCTGTGGGGCCCAACTCGCCCTTTGGAAAGAAGCCTGCACGTTGTGCCTTTCAGCTCTAGGGCAATGTAGGACACCCAGAGCAGAAGTCCTACTTCAGCCGGATCAGGCCTGCAAAGAAACTGCGTTTCACAGGCCTTTGGAAGAGATGTTCCCGGTAGGCTGTAAGAGCACTGTCCAGAGCGAGTGGTTTCTTAGCTTCCCAAAGAGCTAGAAGCAAGATGCTGTGGGGCCCAACTCGCCCTTTGGAAAGAAGCCTGCACGTTGTGCCTTTCAGCTCTAGGGCAAAGTAGCACACCCAGAGCAGAAGTCCTACTTCAGCCGGATCAGGCCTGCAAAGAAACTGCGTTTGACAGGCCTTTGGAAGAGATGTTCCTGGTAGGCTGTAAGAGCACTGTGCAGAGCGAGTGGTTTCTTAGCTTCCCAAAGAGCTGGAAGCAAGATGGTGTGGGGCCCAACTCGCCCTTTGGAAAGAAGCCTGCACGTTGTGCCTTTCAGCTCTAGGGCAAAGTAGCACACCCAGAGCTGAAGTCCTACTTCAGCCAGATAAGGCCTGCAAAGAAACTGCGTTTCACAGGCCTTTGGAAGAGATGTTCCCGGTAGGCTGTAAGAGCACTGTGCAGAGCGAGTGGTTTCTTAGCTTCCCAAAGAGCTGGAAGCAAGATGCTGTGGGGCCCAACTCGCCCTTTGGAAAGAAGCCTGCACGTTGTGCCTTTCAGCTCTAGAGCAAAGTAGCACACCCAGAGCAGAAGTCCTACTTCAGCCGGATCAGGCCTGCAAAGAAACTGCGTTTGACAGGCCTTTGGAAGAGATGTTCCCGGTAGGCTGTAAGAGCACTGTGCAGAGCGAGTGGTTTCTTAGCTTCCCAAAGAGCTGGAAGCAAGATGCTGTGGGGCCCAACTCGCCCTTTGGAAAGAAGCCTGCACGTTGTGCCTTTCAGCTCTAGGGTAATGTAGCACACCCAGAGCAGAAGTCCTACTTCAGCCAGATCAGGCCTGCAAAGAAACTGCGTTTCACAGGCCTTTGGAAGAGATGTTCCCGGTAGGCTGTAAGAGCACTGTGCAGAGCGAGTGGTTTCTTAGCTTCCCAAAGAGCTGGAAGCAAGATGCTGTGGGGCCCAACTGGCCCTTTGGAAAGAAGCCTGCACGTTGTGCCTTTCAGCTCTAAGGCAATGTAGCACACCCAGAGCAGAAGTCCTACTTCAGCCAGATGAGGCCTGCAAAGAAACTGCGTTTCAGAGGTCTTTGGATGAGATGTTCCCACTAGGCTGTAAGAGCACTGTGCAGAGCGAGTTGTTTCTTAGCTTCCCAAAGAGCTGGAAGCAAGATGCTGTGGGGCCCAACTCGCCCTTTGGAAAGAAGCCTGCACGTTGTGCCTTTCATCTCTAGGGCAAAGTAGCACACCCAGAGCAGAAGTCCTACTTCAGCCAGATCAGGCCTGCAAAGAAACTGCGTTTCACAGGCCTTTGGAAGAGATGTTCCCGGTAGGCTGTAAGAGCACTGTGCAGAGCGAGTGGTTTCTTAGCTTCCCAAGAGCTGGAAGCAAGATGCTGTGGGGCCCAACTCGCCCTTTGGAAAGAAGCCTGCACGTTGTGCCTTTCAGCTCTAGGGCAAAGTAGCACACCCAGAGCAGAAGTCCTACTTCAGCCAGATCAGGCCTGCAAAGAAACTGCGTTTGACAGGTCTTTGGAAGAGATGTTCCCGGTAGGCTGTAAGAGCACTGTGCAGAGCTAGTTGTTTCTTAGCTTCCCAAAGAGCTGGAAGCAAGATGCTGTGGGGCCCAACTCGCCCTTTGGAAAGAAGCCTGCACGTTGTGCCTTTCAGCTCTAAGGCAATGTAGCACACCCAGAGCAGAAGTCCTACTTCAGCCAGATGAGGCCTGCAAAGAAACTGCGTTTCAGAGGTCTTTGGATGAGATGTTCCCACTAGGCTGTAAGAGCACTGTGCAGAGCGAGTTGTTTCTTAGCTTCCCAAAGAGCTGGAAGCAAGATGCTGTGGGGCCCAACTCGCCCTTTGGAAAGAAGCCTGCACGTTGTGCCTTTCATCTCTAGGGCAAAGTAGCACACCCAGAGCAGAAGTCCTACTTCAGCCAGATCAGGCCTGCAAAGAAACTGCGTTTCACAGGCCTTTGGAAGAGATGTTCCCGGTAGGCTGTAAGAGCACTGTGCAGAGCGAGTGGTTTCTTAGCTTCCCAAGAGCTGGAAGCAAGATGCTGTGGGGCCCAACTCGCCCTTTGGAAAGAAGCCTGCACGTTGTGCCTTTCAGCTCTAGGGCAAAGTAGCACACCCAGAGCAGAAGTCCTACTTCAGCCAGATCAGGCCTGCAAAGAAACTGCGTTTGACAGGTCTTTGGAAGAGATGTTCCCGGTAGGCTGTAAGAGCACTGTGCAGAGCTAGTTGTTTCTTAGCTTCCCAAAGAGCTGGAAGCAAGATGCTGTGGGGCCCAACTCGCCCTTTGGAAAGAAGCCTGCACGTTGTGCCTTTCAGCTCTAAGGCAATGTAGCACACCCAGAGCAGAAGTCCTACTTCAGCCAGATCAGGCCTTCAAAGAAACTGCGTTTCACAGGCCTTTGGAAGAGATGTTCCCGGTAGGCTGTGAGAGCACTGTGCAGAGCGAGTTGTTTCTTAGCTTCCCAAAGAGCTGGATGCAAGATGCTGTGGGGCCCAACTCGCCCTTTGGAAAGAAGCCTGCACGTTGTGCCTTTCAGCTCTAGGGTAATGTAGCATACCCAGAGCAGAAGTCCTACTTCAGCCAGATCAGGCCTGCAAAGAAACTGCGTTTCACAGGCCTTTGGAAGAGATGTTCCCGGTAGGCTGTAAGAGCACTGTGCAGAGCGAGTTGTTTCTCAGCTTACCAAAGAGCTGGAAGCAAGATGCTGTGGGGCCCAACTCGCCCTTTGGAAAGAAGCCTGCACGTTGTGCCTTTCAGCTCTAGGGCAAAGTAGCACACCCAGAGCAGAAGTCCTACTTCAGCCAGATCAGGCCTGCGAAGAAACTGCGTTTCACAGGCCTTTTGAAGAGATGTTCCCGGTAGGCTGTAAGAGCACTGTGCAGAGCGAGTGGTTTCTTAGGTTCCCAAAGAGCTGGAAGCAAGATGCTGTGGGGCCCAACTCGCCCTTTGGAAAGAAGCCTGCACGTTGTGACTTTCAGCTCTAGGGCAAAGCAGCACACCCAGAGCAGAAGTCCTACTTGAGCCAGATCAGGCCTGCAAAGAAACTGCGTTTCACAGGCCTTTGGAAGAGATGTTCCCGGTAGGCTGTAAGAGCACTGTGCAGAGCGAGTGGTTTCTTAGCTTCCCAAAGAGCTGGAAGCAAGATGCTGTGGGGCCCAACTCGCCCTTTGGAAAGAAGCCTGCACGTTGTGCCTTTCAGCTCTAAGGCAAAGTAGCACACCCAGAGCAGAAGTCCTACTTCAGCCAGATCAGGCCTGCAAAGAAACTGCGTTTCACAGGCCTTTGGAAGAGATGTTCCCGGTAGGCTGTAAGAGCACTGTGCAGAGCGAGTTGTTTCTTAGCTTCCCAAAGAGCTGGAAGCAAGATGCTGTGGGGCCCAACTCGCCCTTTGGAAAGAAGCCTGCACGTTGTGCCTTTCAGCTCTAGGGCAAAGTAGCACACCCAGAGCAGAAGTCCTACTTCAGCCAGATCAGGCCTGCAAAGAAACTGCGTTTCACAGGCCTTTGGAAGAGATGTTCCCGGTAGGCTGTGAGAGCACTGTGCAGAGCGAGTTGTTTCTTAGCTTCCCAAAGAGCTGGATGCAAGATGCTGTGGGGCCCAACTCGCCCTTTGGAAAGAAGCCTGCACGTTGTGCCTTTCAGCTCTAGGGCAATGTAGCACACCCAGAGCAGAAGTCCTACTTCAGCCAGATCAGGCCTGCAAAGAAACTGCGTTTCACAGGCCTTTGGAAGAGATGTTCCCGGTAGGCTGTAAGAGCACTGTCCAGAGCGAGTGGTTTCTTAGCTTCCCAAAGAGCTGGAAGCAAGATGCTGTGGGGCCCAACTCGCCCTTTGGAAAGAAGCCTGCACGTTGTGCCTTTCAGCTCTAGAGCAAAGTAGCACACCCAGAGCAGAAGTCCTACTTCAGCCGGATCAGGCCTGCAAAGAAACTGCGTTTGACAGGCCTTTGGAAGAGATGTTCCCGGCAGGCTGTAAGAGCACTGTGCAGAGCGAGTGGTTTCTTAGCTTCCCAAAGAGCTGGAAGCAAGATGCTGTGGGGCCCAACTCGCCCTTTGGAAAGAAGCCTGCACGTTGTGCCTTTCAGCTCTAAGGCAAAGTAGCACACCCAGAGCAGAAGTCCTACTTCAGCCAGATCAGGCCTGCAAAGAAACTGCGTTTCACAGGCCTTTGGAAGAGATGTTCCCGGTAGGCTGTAAGAGCACTGTGGAGAGCGAGTGGTTTCTTAGCTTCCCAAAGAGCTGGAAGCAAGATGGTGTGGGGCCCAACTCGCCCTTTGGAAAGAAGCCTGCACGTTGTGCCTTTCAGCTCTAGGGCAAAGTAGCACACCCAGAGCAGAAGTCCTACTTCAGCCAGATCAGGCCTGCAAAGAAACTGCGTTTCACAGGCCTTTGGAAGAGATGTTCCCGGTAGGCTGTAAGAGCACTGTGCAGAGCGAGTTGTTTCTCAGCTTCCCAAAGAGCTGGAAGCAAGATGCTGTGGGGCCCAACTCGCCCTTTGGAAAGAAGCCTGCACGTTGTGCCTTTCAGCTCTAGGGCAAAGTAGCACACCCAGAGCAGAAGTCCTACTTCAGCCAGATCAGGCCTGCAAAGAAACTGCGTTTCACAGGCCTTTGGAAGAGATGTTCCCGGTAGGCTGTAAGAGCACTGTGCAGAGCGAGTGGTTTCTTAGCTTCCCAAAGAGCTGGAAGCAAGATGCTGTGGGGCCCAACTCGCCCTTTGGAAAGAAGCCTGCACGTTGTGCCTTTCAGCTCTAGGGCAAAGTAGCACACCCAGAGCAGAAGTCCTACTTCAGCCAGATCAGGCCTGCAAAGAAACTGCGTTTGACAGGCCTTTGGAAGAGATGTTCCCGGTAGGCTGTAAGAGCACTGTGCAGAGCTAGTTGTTTCTCAGCTTCCCAAAGAGCTGGAAGCAAGATGCTGTGGGGCCCAACTGGCCCTTTGGAAAGAAGCCTGCACGTTGTGCCTTTCAGCTCTAAGGCAATGTAGCAAACCCAGAGCAGAAGTCCTACTTCAGCCAGATCAGGCCTGCAAAGAAACTGCGTTTCAGAGGCCTTTGGAAGAGATGTTCCCGGTAGGGTGTAAGAGCACTGTGCAGAGCGAGTTGTTTCTTAGCTTCCCAAAGAGCTGGAAGCAAGATGCTGTGGGGCCCAACTCGCCCTTTGGAAAGAAGCCTGCACGTTGTGCCTTTCAGCTCTAGGGCAAAGTAGCACACCCAGAGCAGAAGTCCTACTTCAGCCAGATCAGGCCTGCAAAGAAACTGCGTTTCACAGCCCTTTGGAAGAGATGTTCCCGGTAGGCTGTAAGAGCACTGTGCAGAGCGAGTGGTTTCTTAGCTTCCCAAAGAGCTGGAAGCAAGATGCTGTGGGACCCAACTCGCCCTTTGGAAAGAAGCCTGCACGTTGTGCCTTTCAGCTCTAGGGCAATGTAGCACACCCAGAGCAGAAGTCCTACTTCAGCCAGATCAGGCCTGCAAAGAAACTGCGTTTCACAGGCCTTTGGAAGAGATGTTCCCGGTAGGCTGTAAGAGCACTGTTCAGAGCGAGTGGTTTCTTAGCTTCCCAAAGAGCTGGAAGCAAGATGCTGTGGGGCCCAACTCGCCCTTTGGAAAGAAGCCTGCACGTTGTGCCTTTCAGCTCTAGAGCAAAGTAGCACACCCAGAGCAGAAGTCCTACTTCAGCCGGATCAGGCCTGCAAAGAAACTGCGTTTGACAGGCCTTTGGAAGAGATGTTCCCGGTAGGCTGTAAGAGCACTGTGCAAAGCGAGTTGTTTCTTAGCTTCCCAAAGAGCTGGAAGCAAGATGGTGTGGGGCCCAACTCGCCCTTTGGAAAGAAGCCTGCACGTTGTGCCTTTCAGCTCTAGGGCAAAGTAGCACACCCAGAGCAGAAGTCCTACTTCAGCCACTTCAGGCCTGCAAAGAAACTGCGTTTCACAGGCCTTTGGAAGAGATGTTCCTGGTAGGCTGTAAGAGCACTGTGCAGAGCGAGTGGTTTCTTAGCTTCCCAAAGAGCTGGAAGCAAGATGCTGTGGGGCCCAACTCGCCCTTTGGGAAGAAGGCTTCACGTTGTGCCTTTCAGCTGTAGAGCAAAGTAGCACACCCAGAGCAGAAGTCCTACTTCAGCCGGATCAGGCCTGCAAAGAAACTGCGTTTGACAGGCCTTTGGAAGAGATGTTCCCGGTAGGCTGTAAGAGCACTGTGCAGAGCGAGTTGTTTCTTAGCTTCCCAAAGAGCTGGAAGCAAGATGCTGTGGGGCCCAACTCGCCCTTTGGAAAGAAGCCTGCACGTTGTGCCTTTCAGCTCTAGGGTAAAGTAGCACACCCAGAGCAGAAGTCCTACTTCAGCCAGATCAGGCCTGCAAAGAAACTGCGTTTGACAGGCCTTTGGAAGAGATGTTCCCGGTAGGCTGTAAGAGCACTGTGCAGAGCGAGTTGTTTCTCAGCTTCCCAATCGCTGGAAGCAAGATGCTGTGGGGCCCAACTCGCCCTTTGGAAAGCAGCCTGCACGTTGTGCCTTTCAGCTCTAGGGCAAAGTAGCACACCCAGAGCAGAAGTCCTACTTCAGCCAGATCAGGCCTGCGAAGAAACTGCGTTTCACAGGCCTTTGGAAGAGATGTTCCCGGTAGGCTGTAAGAGCACTGTGCAGAGCGAGTTGTTTCTTAGCTTCCCAAAGAGCTGGAAGCAAGATGCTGTGGGGCCCAACTCGCCCTTTGGAAAGAAGCCTGCACGTTGTGCCTTTCAGCTCTAGGGCAATGTAGCACACCCAGAGCAGAAGTCCTACTTCAGCCAGATCAGGCCTGCAAAAAAACTGCGTTTGACAGGCCTTTGGAAGAGATGTTCCCGGCAGGCTGTAAGAGCACTGTGCAGAGCGAGTTGTTTCTTAGCTTCCCAAAGAGCTGGAAGCAAGATGCTGTGGGGCCCAACTCGCCCTTTGGAAAGAAGCCTGCACGTTGTGCCTTTCAGCTCTAGGGCAAAGTAGCACAGCCAGAGCTGAAGTCCTACTTCAGCCAGATCAGGCCTGCAAAGAAACTGCGTTTCACAGGCCTTTGGAAGAGATGTTCCCGGTAGGCTGTAAGAGCACTGTGCAGAGCGAGTTGTTTCTCAGCTTCCCAAAGAGCTGGAAGCAAGATGCTGTGGGGCCCAACTCGCCCTTTGGAAAGCAGCCTGCACGTTGTGCCTTTCAGCTCTAGGGCAAAGTAGCACACCCAGAGCAGAAGTCCTACTTCAGCCAGATCAGGCCTGCAAAGAAACTGCGTTTCACAGGCCTTTGGAAGAGATGTTCCCGGTAGGCTGTAAGAGCACTGTGCAGAGCGAGTTGTTTCTCAGCTTCCCAAAGAGCTGGAAGCAAGATGCTGTGGGGCCCAACTCGCCCTTTGGAAAGAAGCCTGCACGTTGTGCCTTTCAGCTCTAGGGCAAAGTAGCACACCCAGAGCAGAAGTCCTACTTCAGCCAGATCAGGCCTGCAAAGAAACTGCGTTTCACAGGCCTTTGGAAGAGATGTTCCCGGTAGGCTGTAAGAGCACTGTGCAGAGCGAGTGGTTTCTTAGCTTCCCAAAGAGCTGGAAGCAAGATGCTGTGGGGCCCAACTCGCCCTTTGGAAAGAAGCCTGCACGTTGTGCCTTTCAGCTCTAGGGCAAAGTAGCACACCCAGAGCAGAAGTCCTACTTCAGCCACTTCAGGCCTGCAAAGAAACTGCGTTTCACAGGCCTTTGGAAGAGATGTTCCTGGTAGGCTGTAAGAGCACTGTGCAGAGCGAGTGGTTTCTTAGCTTCCCAAAGAGCTGGAAGCAAGATGCTGTGGGGCCCAACTCGCCCTTTGGGAAGAAGCCTGCACGTTGTGCCTTTCAGCTGTAGAGCAAAGTAGCACACCCAGAGCAGAAGTCCTACTTCAGCCGGATCAGGCCTGCAAAGAAACTGCGTTTGACAGGCCTTTGGAAGAGATGTTCCCGGTAGGCTGTAAGAGCACTGTGCAGAGCGAGTTGTTTCTTAGCTTCCCAAAGAGCTGGAAGCAAGATGCTGTGGGGCCCAACTCGCCCTTTGGAAAGAAGCCTGCACGTTGTGCCTTTCAGCTCTAGGGTAAAGTAGCACACCCAGAGCAGAAGTCCTACTTCAGCCAGATCAGGCCTGCAAAGAAACTGCGTTTGACAGGCCTTTGGAAGAGATGTTCCCGGTAGGCTGTAAGAGCACTGTGCAGAGCGAGTTGTTTCTCAGCTTCCCAATCGCTGGAAGCAAGATGCTGTGGGGCCCAACTCGCCCTTTGGAAAGCAGCCTGCACGTTGTGCCTTTCAGCTCTAGGGCAAAGTAGCACACCCAGAGCAGAAGTCCTACTTCAGCCAGATCAGGCCTGCGAAGAAACTGCGTTTCACAGGCCTTTGGAAGAGATGTTCCCGGTAGGCTGTAAGAGCACTGTGCAGAGCGAGTTGTTTCTCAGATTCCCAAAGAGCTGGAATCAAGATGCTTTGTTCCCAACTCGCCCTTTGGAAAGCAGCCTGCACGTTGTGCCTTTCAGCTCTAGGGCAAAGTAGCACACCCAGAGCAGAAGTCCTACTTCAGCCAGATCAGGCCTGCAAAGAAACTGCGTTTCACAGGCCTTTGGAAGAGATGTTCCCGGTAGGCTGTAAGAGCACTGTGCAGAGCGAGTTGTTTCTTAGCTTCCCAAAGAGCTGGAAGCAAGATGCTGTGGGGCCCAACTCGCCCTTTGGAAAGAAGCCTGCACGTTGTGCCTTTCAGCTCTAGGGCAAAGTAGCACACCCAGAGCTGAAGTCCTACTTCAGCCAGATCAGGCCTGCAAAGAAACTGCGTTTCACAGGCCTTTGGAAGAGATGTTCCCGGTAGGCTGTAAGAGCACTGTGCAGAGCGAGTTGTTTCTCAGCTTCCCAAAGAGCTGGAAGCAAGATGCTGTGGGGCCCAACTCGCCCTTTGGAAAGCAGCCTGCACGTTGTGCCTTTCAGCTCTAGGGCAAAGTAGCACACCCAGAGCAGAAGTCCTACTTCAGCCAGATCAGGCCTGCAAAGAAACTGCGTTTCACAGGCCTTTGGAAGACATGTTCCCGGTAGGCTGTAACAGCACTGTGCAGAGCGAGTTGTTTCTTATCTTCCCAAAGAGCTGGAAGCAAGATTCTGTGGGGCCCAACTCGCCCTTTGGAAAGAAGCCTGCACGTTGTGCCTTTCAGCTCTAGGGCAAAGTAGCACACCCAGAGCAGAAGTCCTACTTCAGCCAGATCAGGCCTGCGAAGAAACTGCGTTTCACAGGCCTTTGGAAGAGATGTTCCCGGTAGGCTGTAAGAGCACTGTGCAGAGCGAGTGGTTTCTTAGCTTCCCAAAGAGCTGGAAGCAAGATGCTGTGGGGCCCAACTCGCCCTTTGGAAAGAAGCCTGCACGTTGTGCCTTTCAGCTCTAGGGCAAAGTAGCACACCCAGAGCAGAAGTCCTACTTCAGCCAGATCAGGCCTGCAAAGAAACTGCGTTTCACAGGCCTTTGGAAGAGATGTTCCCGGTAGGCTGTAACAGCACTGTGCAGAGCGAGTTGTTTCTTAGCTTCCCAAAGAGCTGGAAGCAAGATGCTGTGGGGCCAAACTCGCCCTTTGGAAAGAAGCCTGCACGTTGTGCCTTTCAGCTCTAGGGCAAAGTAGCACACCCAGAGCAGAAGTCCTACTTCAGCCAGATCAGGCCTGCAAAGAAACTGCGTTTCACAGGCCTTTGGAAGAGATGTTCCCGGTAGGCTGTAAGAGCACTGTGCAGAGCGAGTGGTTTCTTAGCTTCCCAAAGAGCTGGAAGCAAGATGCTGTGGGGCCCAACTCGCCCTTTGGAAAGCAGCCTGCACGTTGTGCCTTTCAGCTCTAGGGCAAAGTAGCACACCCAGAGCAGAAGTCCTACTTCAGCCAGATCAGGCCTGCAAAGAAACTGCGTTTCACAGGCCTTTGGAAGAGATGTTCCCGGTAGGCTGTAAGAGCACTGTGCAGAGCGAGTTGTTTCTCAGCTTCCCAAAGAGCTGGAAGCAAGATGCTGTGGGGCCCAACTCGCCCTTTGGAAAGCAGCCTGCACGTTGTGCCTTTCAGCTCTAGGGCAAAGTAGCACACCCAGAGCAGAAGTCCTACTTCAGCCAGATCAGGCCTGCAAAGAAACTGCGTTTCACAGGCCTTTGGAAGAGATGTTCCCGGTAGGCTGTAAGAGCACTGTGCAGAGCGAGTTGTTTCTTAGCTTCCCAAAGAGCTGGAAGCAAGATGGTGTGGGGCCCAACTCGCCCTTTGGAAAGAAGCCTGCACGTTGTGCCTTTCAGCTCTAGGGCAAAGTAGCACACCCAGAGCAGAAGTCCTACTTCAGCCAGATCAGGCCTGCAAAGAAACTGCGTTTCACAGGCCTTTGGAAGAGATGTTCCCGGTAGGCTGTAAGAGCACTGTGCAGAGCTAGTTGTTTCTTAGCTTCCCAAAGAGCTGGAAGCAAGATGCTGTGGGGCCCAACTGGCCCTTTGGAAAGAAGCCGGCACGTTGTGCCTTTCAGCTCTAAGGCAATGTAGCACACCCAGAGCAGAAGTCCTACTTCAGCCAGATCAGGCCTGCAAAGAAACTGCGTTTCAGAGGCCTTTGGAAGAGATGTTCCCACTAGGCTGTAAGAGCACTGTGCAGAGCGAGTTGTTTCTTAGCTTCCCAAAGAGCTGGAAGCAAGATGCTGTGGGGCCCAACTCGCACTTTGGAAAGAAGCCTGCACGTTGTGACTTTCAGCTCTAGGGCAAAGCAGCACACCCAGAGCAGAAGTCCTACTTCAGCCAGATCAGGCCAGCGAAGAAACTGCGTTTCAAAGGCCTTTGGAAGAGATGTTCCCGGTAGGCTGTAAGAGCACTGTGCAGAGCGAGTGGTTTCTTAGCTTCCCAAAGAGCTGGAAGCAAGATTCTGTGGGGCCCAACTCGCCCTTTGGAAAGAAGCCTGCACGTTGTGCCTTTCAGCTCTAGAGCAAAGTAGCACACCCAGAGCAGAAGTCCTACTTCAACCGGATCAGGCCTGCAAAGAAACTGCGTTTGACAGGCCTTTGGAAGAGATGTTCCCGGTAGGCTGCAAGAGCACTGTGCAGAGCGAGTTGTTTCTTAGCTTCCCAAAGAGCTGGAAGCAAGATGCTGTGGGGCCCAACTCGCCCTTTTCAAATAAGCCTGCACGTTGTGCCTTTCAACTCTAGGGCAAAGTAGCACACCCAGAGCAGAAGTCCTACTTCAGCCAGATCAGGCCTGCAAAGAAACTGCGTTTCACAGGCCTTTGGAAGAGATGTTCCCGGTAGGCTGTAAGAGCACTGTGCAGAGCGAGTGGTTTCTTAGCTTCCCAAAGAGCTGGAAGCAAGATGGTGTGGGGCCCAACTCGCCCTTTGGAAAGAAGCCTGCACGTTGTGCCTTTCAGCTCTAGGGCAAAGTAGCACACCCAGAGCAGAAGTCCTACTTCAGCCAGATCAGGCCTGCAAAGAAACTGCGTTTCACAGCCCTTTGGAAGAGATGTTCCCGGTAGGCTGTAAGAGCACTGTGCAGAGCGAGTGGTTTCTTAGCTTCCCAAAGAGCTGGAAGCAAGATGCTGTGGGGCCCAACTCGCCCTTTGGAAAGAAGCCTGCACGTTGTGCCTTTCAGCTCTAGAGCAAAGTAGCACACCCAGAGCAGAAGTCCTACTTCAGCCGGATCAGGCCTGCAAAGAAACTGCGTTTGACAGGCCTTTGGAAGAGATGTTCCCGGTAGGCTGTAAGAGCACTGTGCAGAGCGAGTGGTTTCTTAGCTTCCCAAAGAGCTGGAAGCAAGATGCTGTGGGGCCCAACTCGCCCTTTGGAAAGAAGCCTGCACGTTGTGCCTTTCAGCTCTAGGGTAATGTAGCACACCCAGAGCAGAAGTCCTACTTCAGCCAGATCAGGCCTGCAAAGAAACTGCGTTTCACAGGCCTTTGGAAGAGATGTTCCCGGTAGGCTGTAAGAGCACTGTGCAGAGCGAGTTGTTTCTCAGCTTCCCAAAGAGCTGGAAGCAAGATGCTGTGGGGCCCAACTCGCCCTTTGGAAAGAAGCCTGCACGTTGTGCCTTTCAGCTCTAGGGCAAAGTAGCACACCCAGAGCAGAAGTCCTACTTCAGCCAGATCAGGCCTGCGAAGAAACTGCGTTTCACAGGCCTTTGGAAGAGATGTTCCCGGTAGGCTGTAAGAGCACTGTGCAGAGCGAGTGGTTTCTCAGCTTCCCAAAGAGCTGGAAGCAAGATGCTGTGGGGCCCAACTCGCCCTTTGGAAAGAAGCCTGCACGTTGTGCCTTTCAGCTCTAGGGCAAAGTAGCACACCCAGAGCAGAAGTCCTACTTCATCCAGATCAGGCCGGCAAAGAAACTGCGTTTCACAGGCCTTTGGAAGAGATGTTCCCGGTAGGCTGTAAGAGCACTGTGCAGAGCGAGTTGTTTCTTAGCTTCCCAAAGAGCTGGAAGCAAGATGGTGTGGGGCCCAACTCGCCCTTTGGAAAGAAGCCGGCACGTTGTGCCTTTCAGCTCTAAGGCAATGTAGCACACCCAGAGCAGAAGTCCTACTTCAGCCAGATCAGGCCTGCAAAGAAACTGCGTTTCACAGGCCTTTGGATGAGATGTTCCCACTAGGCTGTAAGAGCACTGAGCAGAGCGAGTTGTTTCTTAGCTTCCCAAAGAGCTGGAAGCAAGATGCTGTGGGGCCCAACTCGCCCTTTGGAAAGAAGCCTGCACGTTGTGCCTTTCAGCTCTAGGGCAAAGTAGCACACCCAGAGCAGAAGTCCTACTTCAGCCAGATCAGGCCTGCAAAGAAACTGCCTTTCACAGGCCTTTGGAAGAGATGTTCCCAGTAGGCTGTAAGAGCACTGTGCAGAGCGAGTTGTTTCTTAGCTTCCCAAAGAGCTGGAAGCAATATGCTGTGGGGCCCAACTCGCCCTTTGGAAAGAAGCCTGCACGTTGTGACTTTCAGCTCTAGGGCAAAGTAGCACACCCAGAGCAGAAGTCCTACTTCAGCCAGATCAGGCCTGCAAAGAAACTGCGTTTCACAGGCCTTTTGAAGAGATGTTCCCGGTAGGCTGTAAGAGCACTGTGCAGAGCGAGTGGTTTCTTAGGTTCCCAAAGAGCTGGAAGCAAGATGCTGTGGGGCCCAACTCGCCCTTTGGAAAGAAGCCTGCACGTTGTGACTTTCAGCTCTAGGGCAAAGCAGCACACCCAGAGCAGAAGTCCTACTTGAGCCAGATCAGGCCTGCAAAGAAACTGCGTTTCACAGGCCTTTGGAAGAGATGTTCCCGGTAGGCTGTAAGAGCACTGTGCAGAGCGAGTGGTTTATTAGCTTCCCAAAGAGCTGGAAGCAAGATGCTGTGGGGCCCAACTCGCCCTTTGGAAAGAAGCCTGCACGTTGTGCCTTTCAGCTCTAAGGCAAAGTAGCACACCCAGAGCAGAAGTCCTACTTCAGCCAGATCAGGCCTGCAAAGAAACTGCGTTTCACAGGCCTTTGGAAGAGATGTTCCCGGTAGGCTGTAAGAGCACTGTGCAGAGCGAGTGGTTTCTTAGCTTCCCAAAGAGCTGGAAGCAAGATGGTGTGGGGCCCAACTCGCCCTTTGGAAAGAAGCCTGCACGTTGTGCCTTTCAGCTCTAGGGCAAAGTAGCACACCCAGAGCAGAAGTCCTACTTCAGCCAGATCAGGCCTGCAAAGAAACTGCGTTTCACAGCCCTTTGGAAGAGATGTTCCCGGTAGGCTGTAAGAGCACTGTGCAGAGCGAGTGGTTTCTTAGCTTCCCAAAGAGCTGGAAGCAAGATGCTGTGGGGCCCAACTCGCCCTTTGGAAAGAAGCCTGCACGTTGTGCCTTTCAGCTCTAGGGCAATGTAGCACACCCAGAGCAGAAGTCCTACTTCAGCCAGATCAGGCCTGCAAAGAAACTGCGTTTCACAGGCCTTTGGAAGAGATGTTCCCGGTAGGCTGTGAGAGCACTGTGCAGAGCGAGTTGTTTCTTAGCTTCCCAAAGAGCTGGATGCAAGATGCTGTGGGGCCCAACTCGCCCTTTGGAAAGAAGCCTGCACGTTGTGCCTTTCAGCTCTAGGGCAATGTAGCACACCCAGAGCAGAAGTCCTACTTCAGCCGGATCAGGCCTGCAAAGAAACTGCGTTTCACAGGCCTTTGGAAGAGATGTTCCCGGTAGGCTGTAAGAGCACTGTCCAGAGCGAGTGGTTTCTTAGCTTCCCAAAGAGCTAGAAGCAAGATGCTGTGGGGCCCAACTCGCCCTTTGGAAAGAAGCCTGCACGTTGTGCCTTTCAGCTCTAGGGCAAAGTAGCACACCCAGAGCAGAAGTCCTACTTCAGCCGGATCAGGCCTGCAAAGAAACTGCGTTTGACAGGCCTTTGGAAGAGATGTTCCTGGTAGGCTGTAAGAGCACTGTGCAGAGCGAGTGGTTTCTTAGCTTCCCAAAGAGCTGGAAGCAAGATGGTGTGGGGCCCAACTCGCCCTTTGGAAAGAAGCCTGCACGTTGTGCCTTTCAGCTCTAGGGCAAAGTAGCACACCCAGAGCTGAAGTCCTACTTCAGCCAGATAAGGCCTGCAAAGAAACTGCGTTTCACAGGCCTTTGGAAGAGATGTTCCCGGTAGGCTGTAAGAGCACTGTGCAGAGCGAGTGGTTTCTTAGCTTCCCAAAGAGCTGGAAGCAAGATGCTGTGGGGCCCAACTCGCCCTTTGGAAAGAAGCCTGCACGTTGTGCCTTTCAGCTCTAGAGCAAAGTAGCACACCCAGAGCAGAAGTCCTACTTCAGCCGGATCAGGCCTGCAAAGAAACTGCGTTTGACAGGCCTTTGGAAGAGATGTTCCCGGTAGGCTGTAAGAGCACTGTGCAGAGCGAGTGGTTTCTTAGCTTCCCAAAGAGCTGGAAGCAAGATGCTGTGGGGCCCAACTCGCCCTTTGGAAAGAAGCCTGCACGTTGTGCCTTTCAGCTCTAGGGTAATGTAGCACACCCAGAGCAGAAGTCCTACTTCAGCCAGATCAGGCCTGCAAAGAAACTGCGTTTCACAGGCCTTTGGAAGAGATGTTCCCGGTAGGCTGTAAGAGCACTGTGCAGAGCGAGTGGTTTCTTAGCTTCCCAAAGAGCTGGAAGCAAGATGCTGTGGGGCCCAACTGGCCCTTTGGAAAGAAGCCTGCACGTTGTGCCTTTCAGCTCTAAGGCAATGTAGCACACCCAGAGCAGAAGTCCTACTTCAGCCAGATGAGGCCTGCAAAGAAACTGCGTTTCAGAGGTCTTTGGATGAGATGTTCCCACTAGGCTGTAAGAGCACTGTGCAGAGCGAGTTGTTTCTTAGCTTCCCAAAGAGCTGGAAGCAAGATGCTGTGGGGCCCAACTCGCCCTTTGGAAAGAAGCCTGCACGTTGTGCCTTTCATCTCTAGGGCAAAGTAGCACACCCAGAGCAGAAGTCCTACTTCAGCCAGATCAGGCCTGCAAAGAAACTGCCTTTCACAGGCCTTTGGAAGAGATGTTCCCGGTAGGCTGTAAGAGCACTGTGCAGAGCGAGTGGTTTCTTAGCTTCCCAAAGAGCTGGAAGCAAGATGCTGTGGGGCCCAACTCGCCCTTTGGAAAGAAGCCTGCACGTTGTACCTTTCAGCACTAGGGCAAAGTAGCACACCCAGAGCAGAAGTCCTACTTCAGCCAGATCAGGCCTGCAAAGAAACTGCGTTTCACAGGCCTTTTGAAGAGATGTTCCCGGTAGGCTGTAAGAGCACTGTGCAGAGCGAGTGGTTTCTTAGGTTCCCAAAGAGCTGGAAGCAAGATGCTGTGGGGCCCAACTCGCCCTTTGGAAAGAAGCCTGCACGTTGTGACTTTCAGCTCTAGGGCAAAGCAGCACACCCAGAGCAGAAGTCCTACTTGAGCCAGATCAGGCCTGCAAAGAAACTGCGTTTCACAGGCCTTTGGAAGAGATGTTCCCGGTAGGCTGTAAGAGCACTGTGCAGAGCGAGTGGTTTCTTAGCTTCCCAAAGAGCTGGAAGCAAGATGCTGTGGGGCCCAACTCGCCCTTTGGAAAACAGCCTGCACGTTGTGCCTTTCAGCTCTAGGGCAAAGTAGCACACCCAGAGCAGAAGTCCTACTTCAGCCAGATCAGGCCTGCAAAGAAACTGCGTTTCACAGGCCTTTGGAAGAGATGTTCCCGGTAGGCTGTAAGAGCACTGTGCAGAGCGAGTTGTTTCTTAGCTTCCCAAAGAGCTGGAAGCAAGATGCTGTGGGGCCCAACTCGCCCTTTGGAAAGAAGCCTGCACGTTGTGCCTTTCAGCTCTAGGGCAAAGTAGCACACCCAGAGCAGAAGTCCTACTTCAGCCAGATCAGGCCTGCAAAGAAACTGCGTTTGACAGGCCTTTGGAAGAGATGTTCCCGGTAGGCTGTAAGAGCACTGTGCAGAGCTAGTTGTTTCTTAGCTTCCCAAAGAGCTGGAAGCAAAATGCTGTGGGGCCCAACTGGCCCTTTGGAAAGAAGCCTGCACGTTGTGCCTTTCAGCTCTAAGGCAATGTAGCACACCCAGAGCAGAAGTCCTACTTCAGCCAGATCAGGCCTGCAAAGAAACTGCGTTTCAGAGGCCTTTGGAAGAGATGTTCCCACTAGGCTGTAAGAGCACTGTGCAGAGCGAGTTGTTTCTTAGCTTCCCAAAGAGCTGGAAGCAAGATGCTGTGGGGCCCAACTCGCACTTTGGAAAGAAGCCTGCACGTTGTTCCTTTCAGCTCTAGGGCAAAGTAGCACACCCAGAGCAGAAGTCCTACTTCAGCCAGATCAGGCCTGCAAAGAAACTGCGTTTCACAGGCCTTTGGAAGAGATGTTCCCGGTAGGCTGTAAGAGCACTGTGCAGAGCGAGTGGTTTCTTAGGTTCCCAAAGAGCTGGAAGCAAGATGCTGTGGGGCACAACTCGCCCTTTGGAAAGAAGCCTGCACGTTGTGACTTTCAGCTCTAGGGCAAAGCAGCACACCCAGAGCAGAAGTCCTACTTCAGCCAGATCAGGCCAGCGAAGAAACTGCGTTTCACAGGCCTTTGGAAGAGATGTTCCCGGTAGGCTGTAAGAGCACTGTGCAGAGCGAGTGGTTTCTTAGCTTCCCAAAGAGCTGGAAGCAAGATGCTGTGGGGCCCAACTCGCCCTTTGGAAAGAAGCCTGCACGTTGTGCCTTTCACCTCTAGAGCAAAGTAGCACACCCAGAGCAGAAGTCCTACTTCAGCCGGATCAGGCCTGCAAAGAAACTGCGTTTGACAGGCCTTTGGAAGAGATGTTCCCGGTAGGCTGCAAGAGCACTGTGCAGAGCGAGTTGTTTCTTAGCTTCCCAAAGAGCTGGAAGCAAGATGCTGTGGGGCCCAACTCGCCCTTTTCAAATAAGCCTGCACGTTGTGCCTTTCAGCTCTAGGGCAAAGTAGCACACCCAGAGCAGAAGTCCTACTTCAGCCAGATCAGGCCTGCAAAGAAACTGCGTTTCACAGGCCTTTGGAAGAGATGTTCCCGGTAGGCTGTAAGAGCACTGTGCAGAGCGAGTGGTTTCTTAGCTTCCCAAAGAGCTGGAAGCAAGATGCTGTGGGGCCCAACTCGCCCTTTGGAAAGAAGCCTGCACGTTGTGCCTTTCAGCTCTAGGGCAAAGTAGCACACCCAGAGCAGAAGTCCTACTTCAGCCAGATCAGGCCTGCAAAGAAACTGTGTTTCACAGGCCTTTGGAAGAGATGTTCCCGGTAGGCTGTAAGAGCACTGTGCAGAGCGAGTGGTTTCTTAGCTTCCCAAAGAGCTGGAAGCAAGATGCTGTGGGGCCCAACTCGCCCTTTGGAAAGAAGCCTGCACGCTGTGCCTTTCAGCTCTAGGGCAAAGTAGCACACCCAGAGCAGAAGTCCTACTTCAGCCATATCAGGCCTGCAAAGAAACTGCGTTTCACAGGCCTTTGGAAGAGATGTTCCCGGTAGGCTGTAAGAGCACTGTGCAGAGCGAGTGGTTTCTTAGCTTCCCAAAGAGCTGGAAGCAAGATGCTGTGGGGCCCAACTCGCCCTTTGGAAAGAAGCCTGCACGTTGTGCCTTTCAGCTCTAGGGCAAAGTAGCACACCCAGAGCAGAAGTCCTACTTCAGCCAGATCAGGCCTGCAAAGAAACTGCGTTTCACAGGCCTTTGGAAGAGATGTTCCCGGTAGGCTGTAAGAGCACTGTGCAGAGCGAGTGGTTTCTTAGCTTCCCAAAGAGCTGGAAGCAAGATGCTGTGGGGCCCAACTCGCCCTTTGGAAAGAAGCCTGCACGTTGTGCCTTTCAGCTCTAGGGCAAAGGAGCACACCCAGAGCAGAAGTCCTACTTCAGCCAGATCAGGCCTGCAAAGAAACCGCGTTTCACAGGCCTTTTGAAGAGATGTTCCCGGTAGGCTGTAAGAGCACTGTGCAGAGCGAGTGGTTTCTTAGGTTCCCAAAGAGCTGGAAGCAAGATGCTGTGGGGCCCAACTCGCCCTTTGGAAAGAAGCCTGCACGTTGTGACTTTCAGCACTAGGGCAAAGCAGCACACCCAGAGCAGAAGTCCTACTTGAGCCAGATCAGGCCTGCAAAGAAACTGCGTTTCACAGGCCTTTGGAAGAGATGTTCCCGGTAGGCTGTAAGAGCACTGTGCAGAGCGAGTTGTTTCTTAGCTTCCCAAAGAGCTGGAAGCAAGATGCTGTGGGGCCCAACTCGCACTTTGGAAAGAAGCCTGCACGTTGTTCCTTTCAGCTCTAGGGCAAAGTAGCACACCCAGAGCAGAAGTCCTACTTCAGCCAGATCAGGCCTGCAAAGAAACTGCGTTTCACAGGCCTTTGGAAGAGATGTTCCCGGTAGGCTGTAAGAGCACTGTGCAGAGCGAGTGGTTTCTTAGGTTCCCAAAGAGCTGGAAGCAAGATGCTGTGGGGCACAACTCGCCCTTTGGAAAGAAGCCTGCACGTTGTGACTTTCAGCTCTAGGGCAAAGCAGCACACCCAGAGCAGAAGTCCTACTTCAGCCAGATCAGGCCAGCGAAGAAACTGCGTTTCACAGGCCTTTGGAAGAGATGTTCCCGGTAGGCTGTAAGAGCACTGTGCAGAGCGAGTGGTTTCTTAGCTTCCCAAAGAGCTGGAAGCAAGATGCTGTGGGGCCCAACTCGCCCTTTGGAAAGAAGCCTGCACGTTGTGCCTTTCACCTCTAGAGCAAAGTAGCACACCCAGAGCAGAAGTCCTACTTCAGCCAGATCAGGCCTGCAAAGAAACTGCGTTTGACAGGCCTTTGGAAGAGATGTTCCCGGTAGGCTGCAAGAGCACTGTGCAGAGCGAGTTGTTTCTTAGCTTCCCAAAGAGCTGGAAGCAAGATGCTGTGGGGCCCAACTCGCCCTTTTCAAATAAGCCTGCACGTTGTGCCTTTCAGCTCTAGGGCAAAGTAGCACACCCAGAGCAGAAGTCCTACTTCAGCCAGATCAGGCCTGCAAAGTAACTGCGTTTCACAGGCCTTTGGAAGAGATGTTCCCGGTAGGCTGTAAGAGCACTGTGCAGAGCGAGTGGTTTCTTAGCTTCCCAAAGAGCTGGAAGCAAGATGCTGTGGGGCCCAACTCGCCCTTTGGAAAGAAGCCTGCACGTTGTGCCTTTCAGGTCTAGGGCAAAGTAGCACACCCAGAGCAGAAGTCCTACTTCAGCCAGATCAGGCCTGCAAAGAAACTGTGTTTCACAGGCCTTTGGAAGAGATGTTCCCGGTAGGCTGTAAGAGCACTGTGCAGAGCGAGTGGTTTCTTAGCTTCCCAAAGAGCTGGAAGCAAGATGCTGTGGGGCCCAACTCGCCCTTTGGAAAGAAGCCTGCACGCTGTGCCTTTCAGCTCTAGGGCAAAGTAGCACACCCAGAGCAGAAGTCCTACTTCAGCCATATCAGGCCTGCAAAGAAACTGCGTTTCACAGGCCTTTGGAAGAGATGTTCCCGGTAGGCTGTAAGAGCACTGTGCAGAGCGAGTGGTTTCTTAGCTTCCCAAAGAGCTGGAAGCAAGATGCTGTGGGGCCCAACTCGCCCTTTGGAAAGAAGCCTGCACGTTGTGCCTTTCAGCTCTAGGGCAAAGTAGCACACCCAGAGCAGAAGTCCTACTTCAGCCAGATCAGGCCTGCAAAGAAACTGCGTTTCACAGGCCTTTGGAAGAGATGTTCCCGGTAGGCTGTAAGAGCACTGTGCAGAGCGAGTGGTTTCTTAGCTTCCCAAAGAGCTGGAAGCAAGATGCTGTGGGGCCCAACTCGCCCTTTGGAAAGAAGCCTGCACGTTGTGCCTTTCAGCTCTAGGGCAAAGGAGCACACCCAGAGCAGAAGTCCTACTTCAGCCAGATCAGGCCTGCAAAGAAACTGCGTTTCACAGGCCTTTGGAAGTGATGTTCCCGGTAGGCTGTAAGAGCACTGTGCAGAGCGAGTTGTTTCTCAGCTTCCCAAAGAGCTGGAAGCAAGATGCTGTGGGGCCCAACTCGCCCTTTGGAAAGAAGCCTGCACGTTGTGCCTTTCAGCTCTAGGGCAAAGTAGCACACCCAGAGCAGAAGTCCTACTTCAGCCAGATCAGGCCTGCAAAGAAACTGCGTTTCACAGGCCTTTGGAAGAGATGTTCCCGGTAGGCTGTAAGAGCACTGTGCAGAGCGAGTTGTTTCTTAGCTTCCCAAAGAGCTGGAAGCAAGATGCTGTGGGGCCCAACTCGCCCTTTGGAAAGAAGCCGGCACGTTGTGCCTTTCAGCTCTAGGGCAAAGTAGCACACCCAGAGCAGAAGTCCTACTTCAGCCAGATCAGGCCTGCAAAGAAACTGCGTTTCACAGGCCTTTGGAAGAGATGTTCCCACTAGGCTGTAAGAGCACTGTGCAGAGCGAGTTGTTTCTTAGCTTCCCAAAGAGCTGGAAGCAAGATGCTGTGGGGCCCAACTCGCCCTTTGGAAAGAAGCCTGCACGCTGTGCCTTTCAGCTCTAGGGCAAAGTAGCACACCCAGAGCAGAAGTCCTACTTCAGCCAGATCAGGCCTGCAAAGAAACTGCCTTTCACAGGCCTTTGGAAGAGATGTTCCCAGTAGGCTGTAAGAGCACTGTGCAGAGCGAGTTGTTTCTTAGCTTCCCAAAGAGCTGGAAGCAAGATGCTGTGGGGCCCAACTCGCCCTTTGGAAAGAAGCCTGCACGTTGTGCCTTTCAGCTCTAGGGCAAAGTAGCACACCCAGAGCAGAAGTCCTACTTCAGCCAGATCAGGCCTGCAAAGAAACCGCGTTTCACAGGCCTTTTGAAGAGATGTTCCCGGTAGGCTGTAAGAGCACTGTGCAGAGCGAGTGGTTTCTTAGCTTCCCAAAGAGCTGGAAGCAAGATGCTGTGGGGCCCAACTCGCCCTTTGGAAAGAATTCTGCACGTTGTGCCTTTCAGCTCTAGGGCAATGTAGCACACCCAGAGCAGAAGTCCTACTTCAGCCAGATCAGGCCTGCAAAGAAACTGCGTTTCACAGGCCTTTGGAAGAGATGTTCCCGGTAGGCTGTAAGAGCACTGTGCAGAGAGAGTTGTTTCTTAGCTTCCCAAAGAGCTGGAAGCAAGATGCTGTGGGGCCCAACTCGCCCTTTGGAAAGAAGCCTGCACGTTGTGCCTTTCAGCTCTAGGGCAAAGTAGCACACCCAGAGCAGAAGTCCTACTTCAGGAGGATCAGGCCTGCAAAGAAACTGCGTTTCACAGGCCTTTGGAAGAGATGTTCCCGGTAGGCTGTGAGAGCACTGTGCAGAGCGAGTTGTTTCTTAGCTTCCCAAAGAGCTGGATGCAAGATGCTGTGGGGCCCAATTCGCCCTTTGGAAAGAAGCCTGCACGTTGTGCCTTTCAGCTCTAGGGCAATGTAGCACACCCAGAGCAGAAGTCCTACTTCAGCCAGATCAGGCCTGCAAAGAAACTGCGTTTGACAGGCCTTTGGAAGAGATGTTCCCGGTAGGCTGTAAGAGCACTGTCCAGAGCGAGTGGTTTCTAAGCTTCCCAAAGAGCTGGAAGCAAGATGCTGTGGGGCCCAACTCGCCCTTTGGAAAGAAGCCTGCACGTTGTGCCTTTCAGCTCTAGAGCAAAGTAGCACACCCAGAGCAGAAGTCCTACTTCAGCCGGATCAGGCCTGCAAAGAAACTGCGTTTGACAGGCCTTTGGAAGAGATGTTCCCGGTAGGCTGTAAGAGCACTGTGCAGAGCGAGTGGTTTCTTAGCTTCCCAAAGAGCTGGAAGCAAGATGCTGTGGGGCCCAACTCGCCCTTTGGAAAGAAGCCTGCACGTTGTGCCTTTCAGCTCTAGGGCAAAGTAGCACACCCAGAGCAGAAGTCCTACTTCAGCCAGATCAGGCCTGCAAAGAAACTGCGTTTCACAGGCCTTTGGAAGAGATGTTCCCGGTAGGCTGTAAGAGCACTGTGCAGAGCGAGTGGTTTCTTAGCTTCCCAAAGAGCTGGAAGCAAGATGCTGTGGGGCCCAACTCGCCCTTTGGAAAGAAGCCTGCACGTTGTGCCTTTCAGCTCTAGGGCAAAGTAGCACACCCAGAGCAGAAGTCCTACTTCAGCCAGATCAGGCCTGCGAAGAAACTGCGTTTCACAGGCCTTTGGAAGAGATGTTCCCGGTAGGCTGTAAGAGCACTGTGCAGAGCGAGTTGTTTCTCAGCTTCCCAAAGAGCTGGAAGCAAGATGCTTTGGGGCCCAACTCGCCCTTTGGAAAGAAGCCTGCACGTTGTGCCTTTCAGCTCTAGGCCAAAGTAGCACACCCAGAGCAGAAGTGCTACTTCAGCCAGATCAGGCCTGCAAAGAAACTGTGTTTCACAGGCTTTTGGAAGAGATGTTCCCGGTAGGCTGTAAGAGCACTGTGCAGAGCGAGTTGTTTCTTAGCTTCCGAAAGAGCTGGAAGCAAGATGCTGTGGGGCCCAACTCGCCATTTGGAAAGAAGCCTGCACGTTGTGCCTTTCAGCTCTAGGGCAAAGTAGCACACCCAGAGCAGAAGTCCTACTTCAGCCAGATCAGGCCTGCGAAGAAACTGCGTTTCACAGGCCTTTGGAAGAGATGTTCCCGGTAGGCTGTAAGAGCACTGTGCAGAGCGAGTGGTTTCTTAGCTTCCCAAAGAGCTGGAAGCAAGATGCTGTGGGGCCCAACTCGCCCTTTGGAAAGCAGCCTGCACGTTGTGCCTTTCAGCTCTAGGGCAAAGTAGCACACCCAGAGCAGAAGTCCTACTTCAGCCAGATCAGGCCTGCGAAGAAACTGCGCTTCACAGGCCTTTGGAAGAGATGTTCCCACTAGGCTGTAAGAGCACTGTGCAGAGCGAGTTGTTTCTTAACTTCCCAAAGAGCTGGAAGCAAGATGGTGTGGGGCCCAACTCGCCCTTTGGAAAGAAGCCTGCACGTTGTCCCTTTCAGCTCTGGGAAAAGTAGCACACCCAGAGCAGAAGTCCTACTTCAGCCAGATCAGGCCTGCAAAGAAACTGCGTTTCACAGGCCTTTGGAAGAGATGTTCCCGGTAGGCTGTAAGAGCACTGTGCAGAGCGAGTGGTTTCTTAGCTTCCCAAGAGCTGGAAGCAAGATGCTGTGGGGCCCAACTCGCCCTTTGGAAAGAAGCCTGCACGTTGTGCCTTTCAGCTCTAGGGCAAAGTAGCACACCCAGAGCAGAAGTCCTACTTCAGCCAGATCAGGCCTGCAAAGAAACTGCGTTTGACAGGCCTTTGGAAGAGATGTTCCCGGTAGGCTGTAAGAGCACTGTGCAGAGCTAGTTGTTTCTCAGCTTCCCAAAGAGCTGGAAGCAAGATGCTGTGGGGCCCAACTGGCCCTTTGGAAAGAAGCCTGCACGTTGTGCCTTTCAGCTCTAAGGCAATGTAGCAAACCCAGAGCAGAAGTCCTACTTCAGCCAGATCAGGCCTGCAAAGAAACTGCGTTTCACAGGCCTTTGGAAGAGATGTTCCCGGTAGGCTGTAAGAGCACTGTGCAGAGCGAGTTGTTTCTTAGCTTCCCAAAGAGCTGGAAGCAAGATGCTGTGGGGCCCAACTCGCCCTTTGGAAAGAAGCCTGCACGTTGTGCCTTTCAGCTCTAGGGCAAAGTAGCACACCCAGAGCAGAAGTCCTACTTCAGCCAGATCAGGCCTGCAAAGAAACTGCGTTTCACAGCCCTTTGGAAGAGATGTTCCCGGTAGGCTGTAAGAGCACTGTGCAGAGCGAGTGGTTTCTTAGCTTCCCAAAGAGCTGGAAGCAAGATGCTGTGGGACCCAACTCGCCCTTTGGAAAGAAGCCTGCACGTTGTGCCTTTCAGCTCTAGGGCAATGTAGCACACCCAGAGCAGAAGTCCTACTTCAGCCAGATCAGGCCTGCAAAGAAACTGCGTTTCACAGGCCTTTGGAAGAGATGTTCCCGGTAGGCTGTAAGAGCACTGTTCAGAGCGAGTGGTTTCTTAGCTTCCCAAAGAGCTGGAAGCAAGATGCTGTGGGGCCCAACTCGCCCTTTGGAAAGAAGCCTGCACGTTGTGCCTTTCAGCTCTAGAGCAAAGTAGCACACCCAGAGCAGAAGTCCTACTTCAGCCGGATCAGGCCTGCAAAGAAACTGCGTTTGACAGGCCTTTGGAAGAGATGTTCCCGGTAGGCTGTAAGAGCACTGTGCAAAGCGAGTTGTTTCTTAGCTTCCCAAAGAGCTGGAAGCAAGATGGTGTGGGGCCCAACTCGCCCTTTGGAAAGAAGCCTGCACGTTGTACCTTTCAGCTCTAGGGCAAAGTAGCACACCCAGAGCAGAAGTCCTACTTCAGCCACTTCAGGCCTGCAAAGAAACTGCGTTTCACAGGCCTTTGGAAGAGATGTTCCTGGTAGGCTGTAAGAGCACTGTGCAGAGCGAGTGGTTTCTTAGCTTCCCAAAGAGCTGGAAGCAAGATGCTGTGGGGCCCAACTCGCCCTTTGGGAAGAAGCCTTCACGTTGTGCCTTTCAGCTGTAGAGCAAAGTAGCACACCCAGAGCAGAAGTCCTACTTCAGCCGGATCAGGCCTGCAAAGAAACTGCGTTTGACAGGCCTTTGGAAGAGATGTTCCCGGTAGGCTGTAAGAGCACTGTGCAGAGCGAGTTGTTTCTTAGCTTCCCAAAGAGCTGGAAGCAAGATGCTGTGGGGCCCAACTCGCCCTTTGGAAAGAAGCCTGCACGTTGTGCCTTTCAGCTCTAGGGTAAAGTAGCACACCCAGAGCAGAAGTCCTACTTCAGCCAGATCAGGCCTGCAAAGAAACTGCGTTTGACAGGCCTTTGGAAGAGATGTTCCCGGTAGGCTGTAAGAGCACTGTGCAGAGCGAGTTGTTTCTCAGCTTCCCAATCGCTGGAAGCAAGATGCTGTGGGGCCCAACTCGCCCTTTGGAAAGCAGCCTGCACGTTGTGCCTTTCAGCTCTAGGGCAAAGTAGCACACCCAGAGCAGAAGTCCTACTTCAGCCAGATCAGGCCTGCGAAGAAACTGCGTTTCACAGGCCTTTGGAAGAGATGTTCCCGGTAGGCTGTAAGAGCACTGTGCAGAGCGAGTTGTTTCTTAGCTTCCCAAAGAGCTGGAAGCAAGATGCTGTGGGGCCCAACTCGCCCTTTGGAAAGAAGCCTGCACGTTGTGCCTTTCAGCTCTAGGGCAATGTAGCACACCCAGAGCAGAAGTCCTACTTCAGCCAGATCAGGCCTGCAAAGAAACTGCGTTTGACAGGCCTTTGGAAGAGATGTTCCCGGCAGGCTGTAAGAGCACTGTGCAGAGCGAGTTGTTTCTTAGCTTCCCAAAGAGCTGGAAGCAAGATGCTGTGGGGCCCAACTCGCCCTTTGGAAAGAAGCCTGCACGTTGTGCCTTTCAGCTCTAGGGCAAAGTAGCACAGCCAGAGCTGAAGTCCTACTTCAGCCAGATCAGGCCTGCAAAGAAACTGCGTTTCACAGGCCTTTGGAAGAGATGTTCCCGGTAGGCTGTAAGAGCACTGTGCAGAGCGAGTTGTTTCTCAGCTTCCCAAAGAGCTGGAAGCAAGATGCTGTGGGGCCCAACTCGCCCTTTGGAAAGCAGCCTGCACGTTGTGCCTTTCAGCTCTAGGGCAAAGTAGCACACCCAGAGCAGAAGTCCTACTTCAGCCAGATCAGGCCTGCAAAGAAACTGCGTTTCACAGGCCTTTGGAAGAGATGTTCCCGGTAGGCTGTAAGAGCACTGTGCAGAGCGAGTTGTTTCTCAGCTTCCCAAAGAGCTGGAAGCAAGATGCTGTGGGGCCCAACTCGCCCTTTGGAAAGAAGCCTGCACGTTGTGCCTTTCAGCTCTAGGGCAAAGTAGCACACCCAGAGCAGAAGTCCTACTTCAGCCAGATCAGGCCTGCAAAGAAACTGCGTTTCACAGGCCTTTGGAAGAGATGTTCCCGGTAGGCTGTAAGAGCACTGTGCAGAGCGAGTGGTTTCTTAGCTTCCCAAAGAGCTGGAAGCAAGATGCTGTGGGGCCCAACTCGCCCTTTGGAAAGAAGCCTGCACGTTGTGCCTTTCAGCTCTAGGGCAAAGTAGCACACCCAGAGCAGAAGTCCTACTTCAGCCACTTCAGGCCTGCAAAGAAACTGCGTTTCACAGGCCTTTGGAAGAGATGTTCCTGGTAGGCTGTAAGAGCACTGTGCAGAGCGAGTGGTTTCTTAGCTTCCCAAAGAGCTGGAAGCAAGATGCTGTGGGGCCCAACTCGCCCTTTGGGAAGAAGCCTGCACGTTGTGCCTTTCAGCTGTAGAGCAAAGTAGCACACCCAGAGCAGAAGTCCTACTTCAGCCGGATCAGGCCTGCAAAGAAACTGCGTTTGACAGGCCTTTGGAAGAGATGTTCCCGGTAGGCTGTAAGAGCACTGTGCAGAGCGAGTTGTTTCTTAGCTTCCCAAAGAGCTGGAAGCAAGATGCTGTGGGGCCCAACTCGCCCTTTGGAAAGAAGCCTGCACGTTGTGCCTTTCAGCTCTAGGCTAAAGTAGCACACCCAGAGCAGAAGTCCTACTTCAGCCAGATCAGGCCTGCAAAGAAACTGCGTTTGACAGGCCTTTGGAAGAGATGTTCCCGGTAGGCTGTAAGAGCACTGTGCAGAGCGAGTTGTTTCTCAGCTTCCCAATCGCTGGAAGCAAGATGCTGTGGGGCCCAACTCGCCCTTTGGAAAGCAGCCTGCACGTTGTGCCTTTCAGCTCTAGGGCAAAGTAGCACACCCAGAGCAGAAGTCCTACTTCAGCCAGATCAGGCCTGCGAAGAAACTGCGTTTCACAGGCCTTTGGAAGAGATGTTCCCGGTAGGCTGTAAGAGCACTGTGCAGAGCGAGTTGTTTCTCAGATTCCCAAAGAGCTGGAATCAAGATGCTTTGTTCCCAACTCGCCCTTTGGAAAGCAGCCTGCACGTTGTGCCCTTCAGCTCTAGGGCAAAGTAGCACACCCAGAGCAGAAGTCCTACTTCAGCCAGATCAGGCCTGCAAAGAAACTGCGTTTCACAGGCCTTTGGAAGAGATGTTCCCGGTAGGCTGTAAGAGCACTGTGCAGAGCGAGTTGTTTCTTAGCTTCCCAAAGAGCTGGAAGCAAGATGCTGTGGGGCCCAACTCGCCCTTTGGAAAGAAGCCTGCACGTTGTGCCTTTCAGCTCTAGGGCAATGTAGCACACCCAGAGCAGAAGTCCTACTTCAGCCAGATCAGGCCTGCAAAGAAACTGCGTTTGACAGGCCTTTGGAAGAGATGTTCCCGGCAGGCTGTAAGAGCACTGTGCAGAGCGAGTTGTTTCTTAGCTTCCCAAAGAGCTGGAAGCAAGATGCTGTGGGGCCCAACTCGCCCTTTGGAAAGAAGCCTGCACGTTGTGCCTTTCAGCTCTAGGGCAAAGTAGCACACCCAGAGCAGAAGTCCTACTTCAGCCAGATCAGGCCTGCAAAGAAACTGCGTTTCACAGGCCTTTGGAAGAGATGTTCCCGGTAGGCTGTAAGAGCACTGTGCAGAGCGAGTTGTTTCTCAGCTTCCCAAAGAGCTGGAAGCAAGATGCTGTGGGGCCCAACTCGCCCTTTGGAAAGCAGCCTGCACGTTGTGCCTTTCAGCTCTAGGGCAAAGTAGCACACCCAGAGCAGAAGTCCTACTTCAGCCAGATCAGGCCTGCAAAGAAACTGCGTTTCACAGGCCTTTGGAAGACATGTTCCCGGTAGGCTGTAACAGCACTGTGCAGAGCGAGTTGTTTCTTATCTTCCCAAAGAGCTGGAAGCAAGATTCTGTGGGGCCCAACTCGCCCTTTGGAAAGAAGCCTGCACGTTGTGCCTTTCAGCTCTAGGGCAAAGTAGCACACCCAGAGCAGAAGTCCTACTTCAGCCAGATCAGGCCTGCGAAGAAACTGCGTTTCACAGGCCTTTGGAAGAGATGTTCCCGGTAGGCTGTAAGAGCACTGTGCAGAGCGAGTGGTTTCTTAGCTTCCCAAAGAGCTGGAAGCAAGATGCTGTGGGGCCCAACTCGCCCTTTGGAAAGAAGCCTGCACGTTGTGCCTTTCAGCTCTAGGGCAAAGTAGCACACCCAGAGCAGAAGTCCTACTTCAGCCAGATCAGGCCTGCAAAGAAACTGCGTTTCACAGGCCTTTGGAAGAGATGTTCCCGGTAGGCTGTAAGAGCACTGTGCAGAGCGAGTTGTTTCTTAGCTTCCCAAAGAGCTGGAAGCAAGATGCTGTGGGGCCAAACTCGCCCTTTGGAAAGAAGCCTGCACGTTGTGCCTTTCAGCTCTAGGGCAATGTAGCACACCCAGAGCAGAAGTCCTACTTCAGCCAGATCAGGCCTGCAAAGAAACTGCGTTTCACAGGCCTTTGGAAGAGATGTTCCCGGTAGGCTGTAAGAGCACTGTGCAGAGCGAGTTGTTTCTTAGCTTCCCAAAGAGCTGGAAGCAAGATGCTGTGGGGCCCAACTCGCCCTTTGGAAAGAAGCCTGCACGTTGTGCCTTTCAGCTCTAGGGCAAAGTAGCACACCCAGAGCAGAAGTCCTACTTCAGCCAGATCAGGCCTGCAAAGAAACTGCGTTTCACAGGCCTTTGGAAGAGATGTTCCCGGTAGGCTGTAAGAGCACTGTGCAGAGCGAGTTGTTTCTCAGCTTCCCAAAGAGCTGGAAGCAAGATGCTGTGGGGCCCAACTCGCCCTTTGGAAAGCAGCCTGCACGTTGTGCCTTTCAGCTCTAGGGCAAAGTAGCACACCCAGAGCAGAAGTCCTACTTCAGCCAGATCAGGCCTGCAAAGAAACTGCGTTTCACAGGCCTTTGGAAGAGATGTTCCCGGTAGGCTGTAAGAGCACTGTGCAGAGCGAGTTGTTTCTTAGCTTCCCAAAGAGCTGGAAGCAAGATGGTGTGGGGCCCAACTCGCCCTTTGGAAAGAAGCCTGCACGTTGTGCCTTTCAGCTCTAGGGCAAAGTAGCACACCCAGAGCAGAAGTCCTACTTCAGCCAGATCAGGCCTGCAAAGAAACTGCGTTTGACAGGCCTTTGGAAGAGATGTTCCCGGTAGGCTGTAAGAGCACTGTGCAGAGCTAGTTGTTTCTTAGCTTCCCAAAGAGCTGGAAGCAAGATGCTGTGGGGCCCAACTGGCCCTTTGGAAAGAAGCCGGCACGTTGTGCCTTTCAGCTCTAAGGCAATGTAGCACACCCAGAGCAGAAGTCCTACTTCAGCCAGATCAGGCCTGCAAAGAAACTGCGTTTCAGAGGCCTTTGGAAGAGATGTTCCCACTAGGCTGTAAGAGCACTGTGCAGAGCGAGTTGTTTCTTAGCTTCCCAAAGAGCTGGAAGCAAGATGCTGTGGGGCCCAACTCGCACTTTGGAAAGAAGCCTGCACGTTGTGACTTTCAGCTCTAGGGCAAAGCAGCACACCCAGAGCAGAAGTCCTACTTCAGCCAGATCAGGCCAGCGAAGAAACTGCGTTTCAAAGGCCTTTGGAAGAGATGTTCCCGGTAGGCTGTAAGAGCACTGTGCAGAGCGAGTGGTTTCTTAGCTTCCCAAAGAGCTGGAAGCAAGATTCTGTGGGGCCCAACTCGCCCTTTGGAAAGAAGCCTGCACGTTGTGCCTTTCAGCTCTAGAGCAAAGTAGCACACCCAGAGCAGAAGTCCTACTTCAACCGGATCAGGCCTGCAAAGAAACTGCGTTTGACAGGCCTTTGGAAGAGATGTTCCCGGTAGGCTGCAAGAGCACTGTGCAGAGCGAGTTGTTTCTTAGCTTCCCAAAGAGCTGGAAGCAAGATGCTGTGGGGCCCAACTCGCCCTTTTCAAATAAGCCTGCACGTTGTGCCTTTCAACTCTAGGGCAAAGTAGCACACCCAGAGCAGAAGTCCTACTTCAGCCAGATCAGGCCTGCAAAGAAACTGCGTTTCACAGGCCTTTTGAAGAGATGTTCCCGGTAGGCTGTAAGAGCACTGTGCAGAGCGAGTGGTTTCTTAGGTTCCCAAAGAGCTGGAAGCAAGATGCTGTGGGGCCCAACTCGCCCTTTGGAAAGAAGCCTGCACGTTGTGACTTTCAGCTCTAGGGCAAAGCAGCACACCCAGAGCAGAAGTCCTACTTGAGCCAGATCAGGCCTGCAAAGAAACTGCGTTTCACAGGCCTTTGGAAGAGATGTTCCCGGTAGGCTGTAAGAGCACTGTGCAGAGCGAGTGGTTTATTAGCTTCCCAAAGAGCTGGAAGCAAGATGCTGTGGGGCCCAACTCGCCCTTTGGAAAGAAGCCTGCACGTTGTGCCTTTCAGCTCTAAGGCAAAGTAGCACACCCAGAGCAGAAGTCCTACTTCAGCCAGATCAGGCCTGCAAAGAAACTGCGTTTCACAGGCCTTTGGAAGAGATGTTCCCGGTAGGCTGTAAGAGCACTGTGCAGAGCGAGTGGTTTCTTAGCTTCCCAAAGAGCTGGAAGCAAGATGGTGTGGGGCCCAACTCGCCCTTTGGAAAGAAGCCTGCACGTTGTGCCTTTCAGCTCTAGGGCAAAGTAGCACACCCAGAGCAGAAGTCCTACTTCAGCCAGATCAGGCCTGCAAAGAAACTGCGTTTCACAGCCCTTTGGAAGAGATGTTCCCGGTAGGCTGTAAGAGCACTGTGCAGAGCGAGTGGTTTCTTAGCTTCCCAAAGAGCTGGAAGCAAGATGCTGTGGGGCCCAACTCGCCCTTTGGAAAGAAGCCTGCACGTTGTGCCTTTCAGCTCTAGGGCAATGTAGCACACCCAGAGCAGAAGTCCTACTTCAGCCAGATCAGGCCTGCAAAGAAACTGCGTTTCACAGGCCTTTGGAAGAGATGTTCCCGGTAGGCTGTGAGAGCACTGTGCAGAGCGAGTTGTTTCTTAGCTTCCCAAAGAGCTGGATGCAAGATGCTGTGGGGCCCAACTCGCCCTTTGGAAAGAAGCCTGCACGTTGTGCCTTTCAGCTCTAGGGCAATGTAGGACACCCAGAGCAGAAGTCCTACTTCAGCCGGATCAGGCCTGCAAAGAAACTGCGTTTCACAGGCCTTTGGAAGAGATGTTCCCGGTAGGCTGTAAGAGCACTGTCCAGAGCGAGTGGTTTCTTAGCTTCCCAAAGAGCTAGAAGCAAGATGCTGTGGGGCCCAACTCGCCCTTTGGAAAGAAGCCTGCACGTTGTGCCTTTCAGCTCTAGGGCAAAGTAGCACACCCAGAGCAGAAGTCCTACTTCAGCCGGATCAGGCCTGCAAAGAAACTGCGTTTGACAGGCCTTTGGAAGAGATGTTCCTGGTAGGCTGTAAGAGCACTGTGCAGAGCGAGTGGTTTCTTAGCTTCCCAAAGAGCTGGAAGCAAGATGGTGTGGGGCCCAACTCGCCCTTTGGAAAGAAGCCTGCACGTTGTGCCTTTCAGCTCTAGGGCAAAGTAGCACACCCAGAGCTGAAGTCCTACTTCAGCCAGATAAGGCCTGCAAAGAAACTGCGTTTCACAGGCCTTTGGAAGAGATGTTCCCGGTAGGCTGTAAGAGCACTGTGCAGAGCGAGTGGTTTCTTAGCTTCCCAAAGAGCTGGAAGCAAGATGCTGTGGGGCCCAACTCGCCCTTTGGAAAGAAGCCTGCACGTTGTGCCTTTCAGCTCTAGAGCAAAGTAGCACACCCAGAGCAGAAGTCCTACTTCAGCCGGATCAGGCCTGCAAAGAAACTGCGTTTGACAGGCCTTTGGAAGAGATGTTCCCGGTAGGCTGTAAGAGCACTGTGCAGAGCGAGTGGTTTCTTAGCTTCCCAAAGAGCTGGAAGCAAGATGCTGTGGGGCCCAACTCGCCCTTTGGAAAGAAGCCTGCACGTTGTGCCTTTCAGCTCTAGGGTAATGTAGCACACCCAGAGCAGAAGTCCTACTTCAGCCAGATCAGGCCTGCAAAGAAACTGCGTTTCACAGGCCTTTGGAAGAGATGTTCCCGGTAGGCTGTAAGAGCACTGTGCAGAGCGAGTGGTTTCTTAGCTTCCCAAAGAGCTGGAAGCAAGATGCTGTGGGGCCCAACTGGCCCTTTGGAAAGAAGCCTGCACGTTGTGCCTTTCAGCTCTAAGGCAATGTAGCACACCCAGAGCAGAAGTCCTACTTCAGCCAGATGAGGCCTGCAAAGAAACTGCGTTTCAGAGGTCTTTGGATGAGATGTTCCCACTAGGCTGTAAGAGCACTGTGCAGAGCGAGTTGTTTCTTAGCTTCCCAAAGAGCTGGAAGCAAGATGCTGTGGGGCCCAACTCGCCCTTTGGAAAGAAGCCTGCACGTTGTGCCTTTCATCTCTAGGGCAAAGTAGCACACCCAGAGCAGAAGTCCTACTTCAGCCAGATCAGGCCTGCAAAGAAACTGCCTTTCACAGGCCTTTGGAAGAGATGTTCCCGGTAGGCTGTAAGAGCACTGTGCAGAGCGAGTGGTTTCTTAGCTTCCCAAAGAGCTGGAAGCAAGATGCTGTGGGGCCCAACTCGCCCTTTGGAAAGAAGCCTGCACGTTGTACCTTTCAGCTCTAGGGCAAAGTAGCACACCCAGAGCAGAAGTCCTACTTCAGCCAGATCAGGCCTGCAAAGAAACTGCGTTTCACAGGCCTTTTGAAGAGATGTTCCCGGTAGGCTGTAAGAGCACTGTGCAGAGCGAGTGGTTTCTTAGGTTCCCAAAGAGCTGGAAGCAAGATGCTGTGGGGCCCAACTCGCCCTTTGGAAAGAAGCCTGCACGTTGTGACTTTCAGCTCTAGGGCAAAGCAGCACACCCAGAGCAGAAGTCCTACTTGAGCCAGATCAGGCCTGCAAAGAAACTGCGTTTCACAGGCCTTTGGAAGAGATGTTCCCGGTAGGCTGTAAGAGCACTGTGCAGAGCGAGTGGTTTCTTAGCTTCCCAAAGAGCTGGAAGCAAGATGCTGTGGGGCCCAACTCGCCCTTTGGAAAGAAGCCTGCAAGTTGCGCCTTTCAGCTCTAAGGCAAAGTAGCACACCCAGAGCAGAAGTCCTACTTCAGCCAGATCAGGCCTGCAAAGAAACTGCGTTTCACAGGCCTTTGGAATTGATGTTCCCGGTAGGCTGTAAGAGCACTGTGCAGAGCGAGTGGTTTCTTAGCTTCCCAAAGAGCTGGAAGCAAGATGCTGTGGGGCCCAACTCGCCCTTTGGAAAGAAGCCTGCACGTTGTGCCTTTCAGCTCTAGGGCAAAGTAGCACACCCAGAGCAGAAGTCCTACTTCAGCCAGATCAGGCCTGAAAAGAAACTGCGTTTCACAGGCCTTTGGAAGAGATGTTCCCGGTAGGCTGTGAGAGCACTGTGCAGAGCGAGTTGTTTCTTAGCTTCCCAAAGAGCTGGATGCAAGATGCTGTGGGGCCCAACTCGCCCTTTGGAAAGAAGCCTGCACGTTGTGCCTTTCAGCTCTAGGGCAATGTAGCACACCCAGAGCAGAAGTCCTACTTCAGCCAGATCAGGCCTGCAAAGAAACTGCGTTTCACAGGCCTTTGGAAGAGATGTTCCCGGTAGGCTGTAAGAGCACTGTGCAGAGCGAGTGGTTTCTTAGCTTCCCAAAGAGCTGGAAGCAAGATGGTGTGGGGCCCAACTCGCCCTTTGGAAAGAAGCCTGCACGTTGTGCCTTTCAGCTCTAGGGCAAAGTAGCACACCCAGAGCAGAAGTCCTACTTCAGCCAGATCAGGCATGCAAAGAAACTGCGTTTCACAGGCCTTTGGAAGAGATGTTCCCAGTAGGCTGTAAGAGCACTGTGCAGAGCGAGTGGTTTCTTAGCTTCCCAAAGAGCTGGAAGCAAGATGCTGTGGGGCCCAACTCGCCCTTTGGAAAGAAGCCTGCACGTTGTGCCTTTCAGCTCTAGAGCAAAGTAGCACACCCAGAGCAGAAGTCCTACTTCAGCCGGATCAGGCCTGCAAAGAAACTGCGTTTGACAGGCCTTTGGAAGAGATGTTCCCGGTAGGCTGTAAGAGCACTGTGCAGAGCGAGTTGTTTCTTAGCTTCCCAAAGAGCTGGAAGCAAGATGCTGTGGGGCCCAACTCGCCCTTTGGAAAGAAGCCTGCACGTTGTGCCTTTCAGCTCTAGGGTAAAGTAGCACACCCAGAGCAGAAGTCCTACTTCAGCCAGATCAGGCCTGCAAAGAAACTGCGTTTCACAGGCCTTTGGAAGAGATGTTCCCGGTAGGCTGTAAGAGCACTGTGCAGAGCGAGTTGTTTCTCAGCTTCCCAAAGAGCTGGAAGCAAGATGCTGTGGGGCCCAACTCGCCCTTTGGAAAGAAGCCTGCACGTTGTGCCTTTCAGCTCTAGGGCAAAGTAGCACACCCAGAGCAGAAGTCCTACTTCAGCCAGATCAGGCCTGCGAAGAAACTGCGTTTCACAGGCCTTTGGAAGAGATGTTCCCGGAAGGCTGTAAGAGCACTGTGCAGAGCGAGTTGTTTCTCAGCTTCCCAAATAGCTGGAAGCAAGATGCTTTGGGGCCCAACTCGCCCTTTGGAAAGCAGCCTGCACGTTGTGCCTTTCAGCTCTAGGGCAAAGTAGCACACCCAGAGCAGAAGTCCTACTTCAGCCAGATCAGGCCTGCAAAGAAACTGCGTTTCACAGGCCTTTGGAAGAGATGTTCCCGGTAGGCTGTAAGAGCACTGTGCAGAGCGAGTTGTTTCTTAGCTTCCCAAAGAGCTGGAAGCAAGATGCTGTGGGGCCCAACTCGCCCTTTGGAAAGAAGCCTGCACGTTGTGCCTTTCAGCTCTAGGGCAAAGTAGCACACCCAGAGCTGAAGTCCTACTTCAGCCAGATCAGGCCTGCAAAGAAACTGCGTTTCACAGGCCTTTGGAAGAGATGTTCCCGGTAGGCTGTAAGAGCACTGTGCAGAGCGAGTTGTTTCTCAGCTTCCCAAAGAGCTGGAAGCAAGATGCTGTGGGGCCCAACTCGCCCTTTGGAAAGCAGCCTGCACGTTGTGCCTTTCAGCTCTAGGGCAAAGTAGCACACCCAGAGCAGAAGTCCTACTTCAGCCAGATCAGGCCTGCAAAGAAACTGCGTTTCACAGGCCTTTGGAAGACATGTTCCCGGTAGGCTGTAACAGCACTGTGCAGAGCGAGTTGTTTCTTAGCTTCCCAAAGAGCTGGAAGCAAGATGCTGTGGGGCCCAACTCGCCCTTTGGAAAGAAGCCTGCACGTTGTGCCTTTCAGCTCTAGGGCAAAGTAGCACACCCAGAGCAGAAGTCCTACTTCAGCCAGATCAGGCCTGCAAAGAAACTGCGTTTCACAGGCCTTTGGAAGAGATGTTCCCGGTAGGCTGTAAGAGCACTGTGCAGAGCGAGTTGTTTCTCAGCTTCCCAAAGAGCTGGAAGCAAGATGCTGTGGGGCCCAACTCGCCCTTTGGAAAGCAGCCTGCACGTTGTGCCTTTCAGCTCTAGGGCAAAGTAGCACACCCAGAGCAGAAGTCCTACTTCAGCCAGATCAGGCCTGCAAAGAAACTGCGTTTCACAGGCCTTTGGAAGAGATGTTCCCGGTAGGCTGTAAGAGCACTGTGCAGAGCGAGTTGTTTCTTAGCTTCCCAAAGAGCTGGAAGCAAGATGGTGTGGGGCCCAACTCGCCCTTTGGAAAGAAGCCTGCACGTTGTGCCTTTCAGCTCTAGGGCAAAGTAGCACACCCAGAGCAGAAGTCCTACTTCAGCCAGATCAGGCCTGCAAAGAAACTGCGTTTCACAGGCCTTTGGAAGAGATGTTCCCGGTAGGCTGTAAGAGCACTGTGCAGAGCTAGTTGTTTCTTAGCTTCCCAAAGAGCTGGAAGCAAGATGCTGTGGGGCCCAACTGGCCCTTTGGAAAGAAGCCGGCACGTTGTGCCTTTCAGCTCTAAGGCAATGTAGCACACCCAGAGCAGAAGTCCTACTTCAGCCAGATCAGGCCTGCAAAGAAACTGCGTTTCAGAGGCCTTTGGAAGAGATGTTCCCACTAGGCTGTAAGAGCACTGTGCAGAGCGAGTTGTTTCTTAGCTTCCCAAAGAGCTGGAAGCAAGATGCTGTGGGGCCCAACTCGCACTTTGGAAAGAAGCCTGCACGTTGTGACTTTCAGCTCTAGGGCAAAGCAGCACACCCAGAGCAGAAGTCCTACTTCAGCCAGATCAGGCCAGCGAAGAAACTGCGTTTCAAAGGCCTTTGGAAGAGATGTTCCCGGTAGGCTGTAAGAGCACTGTGCAGAGCGAGTGGTTTCTTAGCTTCCCAAAGAGCTGGAAGCAAGATTCTGTGGGGCCCAACTCGCCCTTTGGAAAGCAGCCTGCACGTTGTGCCTTTCAGCTCTAGAGCAAAGTAGCACACCCAGAGCAGAAGTCCTACTTCAACCGGATCAGGCCTGCAAAGAAACTGCGTTTGACAGGCCTTTGGAAGAGATGTTCCCGGTAGGCTGCAAGAGCACTGTGCAGAGCGAGTTGTTTCTTAGCTTCCCAAAGAGCTGGAAGCAAGATGCTGTGGGGCCCAACTCGCCCTTTTCAAATAAGCCGGCACGTTGTGCCTTTCAACTCTAGGGCAAAGTAGCACACCCAGAGCAGAAGTCCTACTTCAGCCGGATCAGGCCTGCAAAGAAACTGCGTTTGACAGGCCTTTGGAAGAGATGTTCCCACTAGGCTGTAAGAGCACTGTGCAGAGCGAGTGGTTTCTTAGCTTCCCAAAGAGCTGGAAGCAAGATGCTGTGGGGCCCAACTCGCCCTTTGGAAAGAAGCCTGCACGTTGTGCCTTTCAGCTCTAGGGTAATGTAGCACACCCAGAGCAGAAGTCCTACTTCAGCCAGATCAGGCCTGCAAAGAAACTGCGTTTCACAGGCCTTTGGAAGAGATGTTCCCGGTAGGCTGTAAGAGCACTGTGCAGAGCGAGTTGTTTCTCAGCTTCCCAAAGAGCTGGAAGCAAGATGCTGTGGGGCCCAACTCGCCCTTTGGAAAGAAGCCTGCACGTTGTGCCTTTCAGCTCTAGGGCAAAGTAGCACACCCAGAGCAGAAGTCCTACTTCAGCCAGATCAGGCCTGCGAAGAAACTGCGTTTCACAGGCCTTTGGAAGAGATGTTGCCGGTAGGCTGTAAGAGCACTGTGCAGAGCGAGTGGTTTCTCAGCTTCCCAAAGAGCTGGAAGCAAGATGCTGTGGGGCCCAACTCGCCCTTTGGAAAGCAGCCTGCACGTTGTGCCTTTCAGCTCTAGGGCAAAGTAGCACACCCAGAGCAGAAGTCCTACTTCATCCAGATCAGGCCGGCAAAGAAACTGCGTTTCACAGGCCTTTGGAAGAGATGTTCCCGGTAGGCTGTAAGAGCACTGTGCAGAGCGAGTGGTTTCTTAGCTTCCCAAAGAGCTGGAAGCAAGATGGTGTGGGGCCCAACTCGCCCTTTGGAAAGAAGCCGGCACGTTGTGCCTTTCAGCTCTAAGGCAATGTAGCACACCCAGAGCAGAAGTCCTACTTCAGCCAGATCAGGCCTGCAAAGAAACTGCGTTTCACAGGCCTTTGGATGAGATGTTCCCACTAGGCTGTAAGAGCACTGAGCAGAGCGAGTTGTTTCTTAGCTTCCCAAAGAGCTGGAAGCAAGATGCTGTGGGGCCCAACTCGCCCTTTGGAAAGAAGCCTGCACGTTGTGCCTTTCAGCTCTAGGGCAAAGTAGCACACCCAGAGCAGAAGTCCTACTTCAGCCAGATCAGGCCTGCAAAGAAACTGCCTTTCACAGGCCTTTGGAAGAGATGTTCCCAGTAGGCTGTAAGAGCACTGTGCAGAGCGAGTTGTTTCTTAGCTTCCCAAAGAGCTGGAAGCAAGATGCTGTGGGGCCCAACTCGCCCTTTGGAAAGAAGCCTGCACGTTGTGACTTTCAGCTCTAGGGCAAAGTAGCACACCCAGAGCAGAAGTCCTACTTCAGCCAGATCAGGCCTGCAAAGAAACTGCGTTTCACAGGCCTTTTGAAGAGATGTTCCCGGTAGGCTGTAAGAGCACTGTGCAGAGCGAGTGGTTTCTTAGGTTCCCAAAGAGCTGGAAGCAAGATGCTGTGGGGCCCAACTCGCCCTTTGGAAAGAAGCCTGCACGTTGTGACTTTCAGCTCTAGGGCAAAGCAGCACACCCAGAGCAGAAGTCCTACTTGAGCCAGATCAGGCCTGCAAAGAAACTGCCTTTCACAGGCCTTTGGAAGAGATGTTCCCGGTAGGCTGTAAGAGCACTGTGCAGAGCGAGTGGTTTATTAGCTTCCCAAAGAGCTGGAAGCAAGATGCTGTGGGGCCCAACTCGCCCTTTGGAAAGAAGCCTGCACGTTGTGCCTTTCAGCTCTAAGGCAAAGTAGCACACCCAGAGCAGAAGTCCTACTTCAGCCAGATCAGGCCTGCAAAGAAACTGCGTTTCACAGGCCTTTGGAAGAGATGTTCCCGGTAGGCTGTAAGAGCACTGTGCAGAGCGAGTGGTTTCTTAGCTTCCCAAAGAGCTGGAAGAAAGATGGTGTGGGGCCCAACTCGCCCTTTGGAAAGAAGCCTGCACGTTGTGCCTTTCAGCTCTAGGGCAAAGTAGCACACCCAGAGCAGAAGTCCTACTTCAGCCAGATCAGGCCTGCAAAGAAACTGCGTTTCACAGCCCTTTGGAAGAGATGTTCCCGGTAGGCTGTAAGAGCACTGTGCAGAGCGAGTGGTTTCTTAGCTTCCCAAAGAGCTGGAAGCAAGATGCTGTGGGGCCCAACTCGCCCTTTGGAAAGAAGCCTGCACGTTGTGCCTTTCAGCTCTAGGGCAATGTAGCACACCCAGAGCAGAAGTCCTACTTCAGCCAGATCAGGCCTGCAAAGAAACTGCGTTTCACAGGCCTTTGGAAGAGATGTTCCCGGTAGGCTGTGAGAGCACTGTGCAGAGCGAGTTGTTTCTTAGCTTCCCAAAGAGCTGGATGCAAGATGCTGTGGGGCCCAACTCGCCCTTTGGAAAGAAGCCTGCACGTTGTGCCTTTCAGCTCTAGGGCAATGTAGCACACCCAGAGCAGAAGTCCTACTTCAGCCGGATCAGGCCTGCAAAGAAACTGCGTTTCACAGGCCTTTGGAAGAGATGTTCCCGGTAGGCTGTAAGAGCACTGTCCAGAGCGAGTGGTTTCTTAGCTTCCCAAAGAGCTAGAAGCAAGATGCTGTGGGGCCCAACTCGCCCTTTGGAAAGAAGCCTGCACGTTGTGCCTTTCAGCTCTAGGGCAAAGTAGCACACCCAGAGCAGAAGTCCTACTTCAGCCGGATCAGGCCTGCAAAGAAACTGCGTTTGACAGGCCTTTGGAAGAGATGTTCCTGGTAGGCTGTAAGAGCACTGTGCAGAGCGAGTGGTTTCTTAGCTTCCCAAAGAGCTGGAAGCAAGATGGTGTGGGGCCCAACTCGCCCTTTGGAAAGAAGCCTGCACGTTGTGCCTTTCAGCTCTAGGGCAAAGTAGCACACCCAGAGCTGAAGTCCTACTTCAGCCAGATAAGGCCTGCAAAGAAACTGCGTTTCACAGGCCTTTGGAAGAGATGTTCCCGGTAGGCTGTAAGAGCACTGTGCAGAGCGAGTGGTTTCTTAGCTTCCCAAAGAGCTGGAAGCAAGATGCTGTGGGGCCCAACTGGCCCTTTGGAAAGAAGCCTGCACGTTGTGCCTTTCAGCTCTAGAGCAAAGTAGCACACCCAGAGCAGAAGTCCTACTTCAGCCGGATCAGGCCTGCAAAGAAACTGCGTTTGACAGGCCTTTGGAAGAGATGTTCCCGGTAGGCTGTAAGAGCACTGTGCAGAGCGAGTGGTTTCTTAGCTTCCCAAAGAGCTGGAAGCAAGATGCTGTGGGGCCCAACTCGCCCTTTGGAAAGAAGCCTGCACGTTGTGCCTTTCAGCTCTAGGGTAATGTAGCACACCCAGAGCAGAAGTCCTACTTCAGCCAGATCAGGCCTGCAAAGAAACTGCGTTTCACAGGCCTTTGGAAGAGATGTTCCCGGTAGGCTGTAAGAGCACTGTGCAGAGCGAGTGGTTTCTTAGCTTCCCAAAGAGCTGGAAGCAAGATGCTGTGGGGCCCAACTCGCCCTTTGGAAAGAAGCCTGCACGTTGTGCCTTTCAGCTCTAAGGCAAAGTAGCACACCCAGAGCAGAAGTCCTACTTCAGCCAGATCAGGCCTGCAAAGAAACTGCGTTTCACAGGCCTTTGGAAGAGATGTTCCCGGTAGGCTGTAAGAGCACTGTGCAGAGCGAGTGGTTTCTTAGCTTCCCAAAGAGCTGGAAGCAAGATGCTGTGGGGCCCAACTCGCCCTTTGGAAAGAAGCCTGCACGTTGTGCCTTTCAGCTCTAGGGCAAAGTAGCACACCCAGAGCAGAAGTCCTACTTCAGCCAGATCAGGCCTGCAAAGAAACTGCGTTTCACAGGCCTTTGGAAGAGATGTTCCCGGTAGGCTGTGAGAGCACTGTGCAGAGCGAGTTGTTTCTTATCTTCCCAAAGAGCTGGATGCAAGATGCTGTGGGGCCCAACTCGCCCTTTGGAAAGAAGCCTGCACGTTGTGCCTTTCAGCTCTAGGGCAAAGTAGCACACCCAGAGCAGAAGTCCTACTTCAGCCAGATCAGGCCTGCAAAGAAACTGCGTTTCACAGGCCTTTGGAAGAGATGTTCCCGGTAGGCTGTAAGAGCACTGTGCAGAGCGAGTGGTTTCTTAGCTTCCCAAAGAGCTGGAAGCAAGATGGTGTGGGGCCCAACTCGCCCTTTGGAAAGAAGCCTGCACGTTGTGCCTTTCAGCTCTAGGGCAAAGAAGCACACCCAGAGCAGAAGTCCTACTTCAGCCAGATCAGGCATGCAAAGAAACTGCGTTTCACAGGCCTTTGGAAGAGATGTTCCCAGTAGGCTGTAAGAGCACTGTGCAGAGCGAGTGGTTTCTTAGCTTCCCAAAGAGCTGGAAGCAAGATGCTGTGGGGCCCAACTCGCCCTTTGGAAAGAAGCCTGCACGTTGTGCCTTTCAGCTCTAGAGCAAAGTAGCACACCCAGAGCAGAAGTCCTACTTCAGCCGGATCAGGCCTGCAAAGAAACTGCGTTTGACAGGCCTTTGGAAGAGATGTTCCCGGTAGGCTGTAAGAGCACTGTGCAGAGCGAGTTGTTTCTTAGCTTCCCAAAGAGCTGGAAGCAAGATGCTGTGGGGCCCAACTCGCCCTTTGGAAAGAAGCCTGCACGTTGTGCCTTTCAGCTCTAGGGCAAAGTAGCACACCCAGAGCAGAAGTCCTACTTCAGCCAGATCAGGCCTGCAAAGAAACTGCGTTTCACAGGCCTTTGGAAGAGATGTTCCCGGTAGGCTGTGAGAGCACTGTGCAGAGCGAGTTGTTTCTTATCTTCCCAAAGAGCTGGATGCAAGATGCTGTGGGGCCCAACTCGCCCTTTGGAAAGAAGCCTGCACGTTGTGCCTTTCAGCTCTAGGGCAATGTAGCACACCCAGAGCAGAAGTCCTACTTCAGCCAGATCAGGCCTGCAAAGAAACTGCGTTTCACAGGCCTTTGGAAGAGATGTTCCCGGTAGGCTGTAAGAGCACTGTGCAGAGCGAGTGGTTTCTTAGCTTCCCAAAGAGCTGGAAGCAAGATGGTGTGGGGCCCAACTCGCCCTTTGGAAAGAAGCCTGCACGTTGTGCCTTTCAGCTCTAGGGCAAAGAAGCACACCCAGAGCAGAAGTCCTACTTCAGCCAGATCAGGCATGCAAAGAAACTGCGTTTCACAGGCCTTTGGAAGAGATGTTCCCAGTAGGCTGTAAGAGCACTGTGCAGAGCGAGTGGTTTCTTAGCTTCCCAAAGAGCTGGAAGCAAGATGCTGTGGGGCCCAACTCGCCCTTTGGAAAGAAGCCTGCACGTTGTGCCTTTCAGCTCTAGAGCAAAGTAGCACACCCAGAGCAGAAGTCCTACTTCAGCCGGATCAGGCCTGCAAAGAAACTGCGTTTGACAGGCCTTTGGAAGAGATGTTCCCGGTAGGCTGTAAGAGCACTGTGCAGAGCGAGTTGTTTCTTAGCTTCCCAAAGAGCTGGAAGCAAGATGCTGTGGGGCCCAACTCGCCCTTTGGAAAGAAGCCTGCACGTTGTGCCTTTCAGCTCTAGGGTAAAGTAGCACACCCAGAGCAGAAGTCCTACTTCAGCCAGATCAGGCCTGCAAAGAAACTGCGTTTCACAGGCCTTTGGAAGAGATGTTCCCGGTAGGCTGTAAGAGCACTGTGCAGAGCGAGTTGTTTCTCAGCTTCCCAAAGAGCTGGAAGCAAGATGCTGTGGGGCCCAACTCGCCCTTTGGAAAGAAGCCTGCACGTTGTGCCTTTCAGCTCTAGGGCAAAGTAGCACACCCAGAGCAGAAGTCCTACTTCAGCCAGATCAGGCCTGCGAAGAAACTGCGTTTCACAGGCCTTTGGAAGAGATGTTCCCGGAAGGCTGTAAGAGCACTGTGCAGAGCGAGTTGTTTCTCAGCTTCCCAAATAGCTGGAAGCAAGATGCTTTGGGGCCCAACTCGCCCTTTGGAAAGCAGCCTGCACGTTGTGCCTTTCAGCTCTAGGGCAAAGTAGCACACCCAGAGCAGAAGTCTTACTTCAGCCAGATCAGGCCTGCAAAGAAACTGCGTTTCACAGGCCTTTGGAAGAGATGTTCCCGGTAGGCTGTAAGAGCACTGTGCAGAGCGAGTTGTTTCTTAGCTTTCCAAAGAGCTGGAAGCAAGATGCTGTGGGGCCCAACTGGCCCTTTGGAAAGAAGCCTGCACGTTGTGCCTTTCAGCTCTAGGGCAAAGTAGCACACCCAGAGCAGAAGTGCTACTTCAGCCAGATCAGGCCTGCAAAGAAACTGTGTTTCACAGGCTTTTGGAAGAGATGTTCCCGGTAGGCTGTAAGAGCACTGTGGAGAGCGAGTGGTTTCTTAGCTTCCCAAAGAGCTGGAAGCAAGATGCTGTGGGGCCCAACTCGCCCTTTGGAAAGAAGCCTGCACGTTGTGCCTTTCAGCTCTAGGGCAAAGTAGCACACCCAGAGCAGAAGTCCTACTTCAGCCAGATCAGGCCTGCGAAGAAACTGCGTTTCACAGGCCTTTGGAAGAGATGTTCCCGGTAGGCTGTAAGAGCACTGTGCAGAGCGAGTGGTTTCTTAGCTTCCCAAAGAGCTGGAAGCAAGATGCTGTGGGGCCCAACTCGCCCTTTGGAAAGAAGCCTGCACGTTGTGCCTTTCAGCTCTAGGCCAAAGTAGCACACCCATTGCAGAAGTCCTACTTCAGCCAGATCAGGCCTGCCAAGAAACTGCGTTTCACAGGCCTTTGGAAGAGATGTTCCCGGTAGGCTGTAAGAGCACTGTGCAGAGCGAGTTGTTTCTTAGCTTCCCAAAGAGCTGGAAGCAAGATGCTGTGGGGCCCAACTCGCCCTTTGGAAAGAAGCCTGCACGTTGTGCCTTTCAGCTCTAGGGCAAAGTAGCACAGCCAGAGCTGAAGTCCTACTTCAGCCAGATCAGGCCTGCAAAGAAACTGCGTTTCACAGGCCTTTGGAAGAGATGTTCCCGGTAGGCTGTAAGAGCACTGTGCAGAGCGAGTTGTTTCTCAGCTTCCCAAAGAGCTGGAAGCAAGATGCTGTGGGGCCCAACTCGCCCTTTGGAAAGCAGCCTGCACGTTGTGCCTTTCAGCTCTAGGGCAAAGTAGCACACCCAGAGCAGAAGTCCTACTTCAGCCAGATCAGGCCTGCAAAGAAACTGCGTTTCACAGGCCTTTGGAAGAGATGTTCCCGGTAGGCTGTAAGAGCACTGTGCAGAGCGAGTTGTTTCTCAGCTTCCCAAAGAGCTGGAAGCAAGATGCTGTGGGGCCCAACTCGCCCTTTGGAAAGAAGCCTGCACGTTGTGCCTTTCAGCTCTAGGGCAAAGTAGCACACCCAGAGCAGAAGTCCTACTTCAGCCAGATCAGGCCTGCAAAGAAACTGCGTTTCACAGGCCTTTGGAAGAGATGTTCCCGGTAGGCTGTAAGAGCACTGTGCAGAGCGAGTGGTTTCTTAGCTTCCCAAAGAGCTGGAAGCAAGATGCTGTGGGGCCCAACTCGCCCTTTGGAAAGAAGCCTGCACGTTGTGCCTTTCAGCTCTAGGGCAAAGTAGCACACCCAGAGCAGAAGTCCTACTTCAGCCACTTCAGGCCTGCAAAGAAACTGCGTTTCACAGGCCTTTGGAAGAGATGTTCCTGGTAGGCTGTAAGAGCACTGTGCAGAGCGAGTGGTTTCTTAGCTTCCCAAAGAGCTGGAAGCAAGATGCTGTGGGGCCCAACTCGCCCTTTGGGAAGAAGCCTGCACGTTGTGCCTTTCAGCTGTAGAGCAAAGTAGCACACCCAGAGCAGAAGTCCTACTTCAGCCGGATCAGGCCTGCAAAGAAACTGCGTTTGACAGGCCTTTGGAAGAGATGTTCCCGGTAGGCTGTAAGAGCACTGTGCAGAGCGAGTTGTTTCTTAGCTTCCCAAAGAGCTGGAAGCAAGATGCTGTGGGGCCCAACTCGCCCTTTGGAAAGAAGCCTGCACGTTGTGCCTTTCAGCTCTAGGGTAAAGTAGCACACCCAGAGCAGAAGTCCTACTTCAGCCAGATCAGGCCTGCAAAGAAACTGCGTTTGACAGGCCTTTGGAAGAGATGTTCCCGGTAGGCTGTAAGAGCACTGTGCAGAGCGAGTTGTTTCTCAGCTTCCCAATCGCTGGAAGCAAGATGCTGTGGCGCCCAACTCGCCCTTTGGAAAGCAGCCTGCACGTTGTGCCTTTCAGCTCTAGGGCAAAGTAGCACACCCAGAGCAGAAGTCCTACTTCAGCCAGATCAGGCCTGCGAAGAAACTGCGTTTCACAGGCCTTTGGAAGAGATGTTCCCGGTAGGCTGTAAGAGCACTGTGCAGAGCGAGTTGTTTCTCAGATTCCCAAAGAGCTGGAATCAAGATGCTTTGTTCCCAACTCGCCCTTTGGAAAGCAGCCAGCACGTTGTGCCTTTCAGCTCTAGGGCAAAGTAGCACACCCAGAGCAGAAGTCCTACTTCAGCCAGATCAGGCCTGCAAAGAAACTGCGTTTCACAGGCCTTTGGAAGAGATGTTCCCGGTAGGCTGTAAGAGCACTGTGCAGAGCGAGTTGTTTCTTAGCTTCCCAAAGAGCTGGAAGCAAGATGCTGTGGGGCCCAACTCGCCCTTTGGAAAGAAGCCTGCACGTTGTGCCTTTCAGCTCTAGGGCAATGTAGCACACCCAGAGCAGAAGTCCTACTTCAGCCAGATCAGGCCTGCAAAGAAACTGCGTTTGACAGGCCTTTGGAAGAGATGTTCCCGGCAGGCTGTAAGAGCACTGTGCAGAGCGAGTTGTTTCTTAGCTTCCCAAAGAGCTGGAAGCAAGATGCTGTGGGGCCCAACTCGCCCTTTGGAAAGAAGCCTGCACGTTGTGCCTTTCAGCTCTAGGGCAAAGTAGCACACCCAGAGCTGAAGTCCTACTTCAGCCAGATCAGGCCTGCAAAGAAACTGCGTTTCACAGGCCTTTGGAAGAGATGTTCCCGGTAGGCTGTAAGAGCACTGTGCAGAGCGAGTTGTTTCTCAGCTTCCCAAAGAGCTGGAAGCAAGATGCTGTGGGGCCCAACTCGCCCTTTGGAAAGCAGCCTGCACGTTGTGCCTTTCAGCTCTAGGGCAAAGTAGCACACCCAGAGCAGAAGTCCTACTTCAGCCAGATCAGGCCTGCAAAGAAACTGCGTTTCACAGGCCTTTGGAAGACATGTTCCCGGTAGGCTGTAACAGCACTGTGCAGAGCGAGTTGTTTCTTATCTTCCCAAAGAGCTGGAAGCAAGATTCTGTGGGGCCCAACTCGCCCTTTGGAAAGAAGCCTGCACGTTGTGCCTTTCAGCTCTAGGGCAAAGTAGCACACCCAGAGCAGAAGTCCTACTTCAGCCAGATCAGGCCTGCAAAGAAACTGCGTTTCACAGGCCTTTGGAAGAGATGTTCCCGGTAGGCTGTAAGAGCACTGTGCAGAGCGAGTGGTTTCTTAGCTTCCCAAAGAGCTGGAAGCAAGATGCTGTGGGGCCCAACTCGCCCTTTGGAAAGAAGCCTGCACGTTGTGCCTTTCAGCTCTAGGGCAAAGTAGCACACCCAGAGCAGAAGTCCTACTTCAGCCAGATCAGGCCTGCAAAGAAACTGCGTTTCACAGGCCTTTGGAAGAGATGTTCCCGGTAGGCTGTAACAGCACTGTGCAGAGCGAGTTGTTTCTTAGCTTCCCAAAGAGCTGGAAGCAAGATGCTGTGGGGCCAAACTCGCCCTTTGGAAAGAAGCCTGCACGTTGTGCCTTTCAGCTCTAGGGCAATGTAGCACACCCAGAGCAGAAGTCCTACTTCAGCCAGATCAGGCCTGCAAAGAAACTGCGTTTCACAGGCCTTTGGAAGAGATGTTCCCGGTAGGCTGTAAGAGCACTGTGCAGAGCGAGTTGTTTCTTAGCTTCCCAAAGAGCTGGAAGCAAGATGCTGTGGGGCCCAACTCGCCCTTTGGAAAGAAGCCTGCACGTTGTGCCTTTCAGCTCTAGGGCAAAGTAGCACACCCAGAGCAGAAGTCCTACTTCAGCCAGATCAGGCCTGCAAAGAAACTGCGTTTCACAGGCCTTTGGAAGAGATGTTCCCGGTAGGCTGTAAGAGCACTGTGCAGAGCGAGTTGTTTCTCAGCTTCCCAAAGAGCTGGAAGCAAGATGCTGTGGGGCCCAACTCGCCCTTTGGAAAGCAGCCTGCACGTTGTGCCTTTCAGCTCTAGGGCAAAGTAGCACACCCAGAGCAGAAGTCCTACTTCAGCCAGATCAGGCCTGCAAAGAAACTGCGTTTCACAGGCCTTTGGAAGAGATGTTCCCGGTAGGCTGTAAGAGCACTGTGCAGAGCGAGTTGTTTCTTAGCTTCCCAAAGAGCTGGAAGCAAGATGCTGTGGGGCCCAACTCGCACTTTGGAAAGAAGCCTGCACGTTGTGACTTTCAGCTCTAGGGCAAAGCAGCACACCCAGAGCAGAAGTCCTACTTCAGCCAGATCAGGCCAGCGAAGAAACTGCGTTTCAAAGGCCTTTGGAAGAGATGTTCCCGGTAGGCTGTAAGAGCACTGTGCAGAGCGAGTGGTTTCTTAGCTTCCCAAAGAGCTGGAAGCAAGATTCTGTGGGGCCCAACTCGCCCTTTGGAAAGAAGCCTGCACGTTGTGCCTTTCAGCTCTAGGGCAAAGTAGCACACCCAGAGCAGAAGTCCTACTTCAACCGGATCAGGCCTGCAAAGAAACTGCGTTTGACAGGCCTTTGGAAGAGATGTTCCCGGTAGGCTGCAAGAGCACTGTGCAGAGCGAGTTGTTTCTTAGCTTCCCAAAGAGCTGGAAGCAAGATGCTGTGGGGCCCAACTCGCCCTTTTCAAATAAGCCTGCACGTTGTGCCTTTCAACTCTAGGGCAAAGTAGCACACCCAGAGCAGAAGTCCTACTTCAGCCAGATCAGGCCTGCAAAGAAACTGCGTTTCACAGGCCTTTGGAAGAGATGTTCCCGGTAGGCTGTAAGAGCACTGTGCAGAGCGAGTGGTTTCTTAGCTTCCCAAAGAGCTGGAAGCAAGATGGTGTGGGGCCCAACTCGCCCTTTGGAAAGAAGCCTGCACGTTGTGCCTTTCAGCTCTAGGGCAAAGTAGCACACCCAGAGCAGAAGTCCTACTTCAGCCAGATCAGGCCTGCAAAGAAACTGCGTTTCACAGCCCTTTGGAAGAGATGTTCCCGGTAGGCTGTAAGAGCACTGTGCAGAGCGAGTTGTTTCTCAGCTTCCCAAAGAGCTGGAAGCAAGATGCTGTGGGGCCCAACTCGCCCTTTGGAAAGAAGCCTGCACGTTGTGCCTTTCAGCTCTAGGGCAAAGTAGCACACCCAGAGCAGAAGTCCTACTTCAGCCAGATCAGGCCTGCAAAGAAACTGCGTTTCACAGGCCTTTGGAAGAGATGTTCCCGGTAGGCTGTAAGAGCACTGTGCAGAGCGAGTTGTTTCTCAGCTTCCCAAAGAGCTGGAAGCAAGATGCTGTGGGGCCCAACTCGCCCTTTGGAAAGCAGCCTGCACGTTGTGCCTTTCAGCTCTAGGGCAAAGTAGCACACCCAGAGCAGAAGTCCTACTTCATCCAGATCAGGCCTGCAAAGAAACTGCGTTTCACAGGCCTTTGGAAGAGATGTTCCCGGTAGGCTGTAAGAGCACTGTGCAGAGCGAGTTGTTTCTTAGCTTCCCAAAGAGCTGGAAGCAAGATGGTGTGGGGCCCAACTCGCCCTTTGGAAAGAAGCCGGCACGTTGTGCCTTTCAGCTCTAAGGCAATGTAGCACACCCAGAGCAGAAGTCCTACTTCAGCCAGATCAGGCCTGCAAAGAAACTGCGTTTCACAGGCCTTTGGATGAGATGTTCCCACTAGGCTGTAAGAGCACTGAGCAGAGCGAGTTGTTTCTTAGCTTCCCAAAGAGCTGGAAGCAAGATGCTGTGGGGCCCAACTCGCCCTTTGGAAAGAAGCCTGCACGTTGTGCCTTTCAGCTCTAGGGCAAAGTAGCACACCCAGAGCAGAAGTCCTACTTCAGCCAGATCAGGCCTGCAAAGAAACTGCCTTTCACAGGCCTTTGGAAGAGATGTTCCCAGTAGGCTGTAAGAGCACTGTGCAGAGCGAGTTGTTTCTTAGCTTCCCAAAGAGCTGGAAGCAAGATGCTGTGGGGCCCAACTCGCCCTTTGGAAAGAAGCCTGCACGTTGTGACTTTCAGCTCTAGGGCAAAGTAGCACACCCAGAGCAGAAGTCCTACTTCAGCCAGATCAGGCCTGCAAAGAAACTGCGTTTCACAGGCCTTTTGAAGAGATGTTCCCGGTAGGCTGTAAGAGCACTGTGCAGAGCGAGTGGTTTCTTAGGTTCCCAAAGAGCTGGAAGCAAGATGCTGTGGGGCCCAACTCGCCCTTTGGAAAGAAGCCTGCACGTTGTGACTTTCAGCTCTAGGGCAAAGCAGCACACCCAGAGCAGAAGTCCTACTTGAGCCAGATCAGGCCTGCAAAGAAACTGCGTTTCACAGGCCTTTGGAAGAGATGTTCCCGGTAGGCTGTAAGAGCACTGTGCAGAGCGAGTGGTTTATTAGCTTCCCAAAGAGCTGGAAGCAAGATGCTGTGGGCCACAACTCGCCCTTTGGAAAGAAGCCTGCACGTTGTGCCTTTCAGCTCTAAGGCAAAGTAGCACACCCAGAGCAGAAGTCCTACTTCAGCCAGATCAGGCCTGCAAAGAAACTGCGTTTCACAGGCCTTTGGAAGAGATGTTCCCGGTAGGCTGTAAGAGCACTGTGCAGAGCGAGTGGTTTCTTAGCTTCCCAAAGAGCTGGAAGCAAGATGGTGTGGGGCCCAACTCGCCCTTTGGAAAGAAGCCTGCACGTTGTGCCTTTCAGCTCTAGGGCAAAGTAGCACACCCAGAGCAGAAGTCCTACTTCAGCCAGATCAGGCCTGCAAAGAAACTGCGTTTCACAGCCCTTTGGAAGAGATGTTCCCGGTAGGCTGTAAGAGCACTGTGCAGAGCGAGTGGTTTCTTAGCTTCCCAAAGAGCTGGAAGCAAGATGCTGTGGGGCCCAACTCGCCCTTTGGAAAGAAGCCTGCACGTTGTGCCTTTCAGCTCTAGGGCAATGTAGCACACCCAGAGCAGAAGTCCTACTTCAGCAAGATCAGGCCTGCAAAGAAACTGCGTTTCACAGGCCTTTGGAAGAGATGTTCCCGGTAGGCTGTGAGAGCACTGTGCAGAGCGAGTTGTTTCTTAGCTTCCCAAAGAGCTGGATGCAAGATGCTGTGGGGCCCAACTCGCCCTTTGGAAAGAAGCCTGCACGTTGTGCCTTTCAGCTCTAGGGCAATGTAGCACACCCAGAGCAGAAGTCCTACTTCAGCCGGATCAGGCCTGCAAAGAAACTGCGTTTGACAGGCCTTTGGAAGAGATGTTCCCGGTAGGCTGTAAGAGCACTGTGCAGAGCGAGTGGTTTCTTAGCTTCCCAAAGAGCTGGAAGCAAGATGCTGTGGGGCCCAACTCGCCCTTTGGAAAGAAGCCTGCACGTTGTGCCTTTCAGCTCTAGGGTAATGTAGCACACCCAGAGCAGAAGTCCTACTTCAGCCATATCAGGCCTGCAAAGAAACTGCGTTTCACAGGCCTTTGGAAGAGATGCTCCCGGTAGGCTGTAAGAGCACTGTGCAGAGCGAGTTGTTTCTCAGCTTCCCAAAGAGCTGGAAGCAAGATGCTGTGGGGCCCAACTCGCCCTTTGGAAAGAAGCCTGCACGTTGTGCCTTTCAGCTCTAGGGCAAAGTAGCACACCCAGAGCAGAAGTCCTACTTCAGCCAGATCAGGCCTGCGAAGAAACTGCGTTTCACAGGCCTTTGGAAGAGATGTTCCCGGTAGGCTGTAAGAGCACTGTGCAGAGCGAGTTGTTTCTCAGCTTCCCAAAGAGCTGGAAGCAAGATGCTGTGGGGCCCAACTCGCCCTTTGGAAAGCAGCCTGCACGTTGTGCCTTTCAGCTCTAGGGCAAAGTAGCACACCCAGAGCAGAAGTCCTACTTCATCCAGATCAGGCCTGCAAAGAAACTGCGTTTCACAGGCCTTTGGAAGAGATGTTCCCGGTAGGCTGTAAGAGCACTGTGCAGAGCGAGTTGTTTCTTAGCTTCCCAAAGAGCTGGAAGCAAGATGGTGTGGGGCCCAACTCGCCCTTTGGAAAGAAGCCGGCACGTTGTGCCTTTCAGCTCTAGGGCAAAGTAGCACACCCAGAGCAGAAGTCCTACTTCAGCCAGATCAGGCCTGCAAAGAAACTGCGTTTCACAGGCCTTTGGAAGAGATGTTCCCGGTAGGCTGTAAGAGCACTGTGCAGAGCGAGTGGTTTCTTAGCTTCCCAAAGAGCTGGAAGCAAGATGCTGTGGGGCCCAACTGGCCCTTTGGAAAGAAGCCTGCACGTTGTGCCTTTCAGCTCTAAGGCAATGTAGCACACCCAGAGCAGAAGTCCTACTTCAGCCAGATGAGGCCTGCAAAGAAACTGCGTTTCAGAGGTCTTTGGATGAGATGTTCCCACTAGGCTGTAAGAGCACTGTGCAGAGCGAGTTGTTTCTTAGCTTCCCAAAGAGCTGGAAGCAAGATGCTGTGGGGCCCAACTCGCCCTTTGGAAAGAAGCCTGCACGTTGTGCCTTTCATCTCTAGGGCAAAGTAGCACACCCAGAGCAGAAGTCCTACTTCAGCCAGATCAGGCCTGCAAAGAAACTGCCTTTCACAGGCCTTTGGAAGAGATGTTCCCGGTAGGCTGTAAGAGCACTGTGCAGAGCGAGTGGTTTCTTAGCTTCCCAAAGAGCTGGAAGCAAGATGCTGTGGGGCCCAACTCGCCCTTTGGAAAGAAGCCTGCACGTTGTACCTTTCAGCTCTAGGGCAAAGTAGCACACCCAGAGCAGAAGTCCTACTTCAGCCAGATCAGGCCTGCAAAGAAACTGCGTTTCACAGGCCTTTTGAAGAGATGTTCCCGGTAGGCTGTAAGAGCACTGTGCAGAGCGAGTGGTTTCTTAGGTTCCCAAAGAGCTGGAAGCAAGATGCTGTGGGGCCCAACTCGCCCTTTGGAAAGAAGCCTGCACGTTGTGACTTTCAGCTCTAGGGCAAAGCAGCACACCCAGAGCAGAAGTCCTACTTGAGCCAGATCAGGCCTGCAAAGAAACTGCGTTTCACAGGCCTTTGGAAGAGATGTTCCCGGTAGGCTGTAAGAGCACTGTGCAGAGCGAGTGGTTTCTTAGCTTCCCAAAGAGCTGGAAGCAAGATGCTGTGGGGCCCAACTCGCCCTTTGGAAAGAAGCCTGCACGTTGTGCCTTTCAGCTCTAAGGCAAAGTAGCACACCCAGAGCAGAAGTCCTACTTCAGCCAGATCAGGCCTGCAAAGAAACTGCGTTTCACAGGCCTTTGGAAGAGATGTTCCCGGTAGGCTGTAAGAGCACTGTGCAGAGCGAGTGGTTTCTTAGCTTCCCAAAGAGCTGGAAGCAAGATGCTGTGGGGCCCAACTCGCCCTTTGGAAAGAAGCCTGCACGTTGTGCCTTTCAGCTCTAGGGCAAAGTAGCACACCCAGAGCAGAAGTCCTACTTCAGCCAGATCAGGCCTGCAAAGAAACTGCGTTTCACAGGCCTTTGGAAGAGATGTTCCCGGTAGGCTGTGAGAGCACTGTGCAGAGCGAGTTGTTTCTTAGCTTCCCAAAGAGCTGGATGCAAGATGCTGTGGGGCCCAACTCGCCCTTTGGAAAGAAGCCTGCACGTTGTGCCTTTCAGCTCTAGGGCAATGTAGCACACCCAGAGCAGAAGTCCTACTTCAGCCAGATCAGGCCTGCAAAGAAACTGCGTTTCACAGGCCTTTGGAAGAGATGTTCCCGGTAGGCTGTAAGAGCACTGTCCAGAGCGAGTGGTTTCTTAGCTTCCCAAAGAGCTGGAAGCAAGATGCTGTGGGGCCCAACTCGCCCTTTGGAAAGAAGCCTGCACGTTGTGCCTTTCAGCTCTAGAGCAAAGTAGCACACCCAGAGCAGAAGTCCTACTTCAGCCGGATCAGGCCTGCAAAGAAACTGCGTTTGACAGGCCTTTGGAAGAGATGTTCCCGGTAGGCTGTAAGAGCACTGTGCAGAGCGAGTGGTTTCTTAGCTTCCCAAAGAGCTGGAAGCAAGATGGTGTGGGGCCCAACTCGCCCTTTGGAAAGAAGCCTGCACGTTGTGCCTTTCAGCTCTAGGGCAAAGTAGCACACCCAGAGCAGAAGTCCTACTTCAGCCAGATCAGGCATGCAAAGAAACTGCGTTTCACAGGCCTTTGGAAGAGATGTTCCCAGTAGGCTGTAAGAGCACTGTGCAGAGCGAGTGGTTTCTTAGCTTCCCAAAGAGCTGGAAGCAAGATGCTGTGGGGCCCAACTCGCCCTTTGGAAAGAAGCCTGCACGTTGTGCCTTTCAGCTCTAGAGCAAAGTAGCACACCCAGAGCAGAAGTCCTACTTCAGCCGGATCAGGCCTGCAAAGAAACTGCGTTTGACAGGCCTTTGGAAGAGATGTTCCCGGTAGGCTGTAAGAGCACTGTGCAGAGCGAGTTGTTTCTTAGCTTCCCAAAGAGCTGGAAGCAAGATGCTGTGGGGCCCAACTCGCCCTTTGGAAAGAAGCCTGCACGTTGTGCCTTTCAGCTCTAGGGCAAAGTAGCACACCCAGAGCAGAAGTCCTACTTCAGCCAGATCAGGCCTGCGAAGAAACTGCGTTTCACAGGCCTTTGGAAGAGATGTTCCCGGTAGGCTGTAAGAGCACTGTGCAGAGCGAGTGGTTTCTTAGCTTCCCAAAGAGCTGGAAGCAAGATGCTGTGGGGCCCAACTCGCCCTTTGGAAAGAAGCCTGCACGTTGTGCCTTTCAGCTATAGGCCAAAGTAGCACACCCATTGCAGAAGTCCTACTTCAGCCAGATCAGGCCTGCAAAGAAACTGCGTTTCACAGGCCTTTGGAAGAGATGTTCCCGGTAGGCTGTAAGAGCACTGTGCAGAGCGAGTTGTTTCTTAGCTTCCCAAAGAGCTGGAAGCAAGAAGCTCTGGGGCCCAACTCGCCCTTTGGAAAGAAGCCTGCACGTTGTGCCTTTCAGCTCTAGGGCAAAGTAGCACACCCAGAGCAGAAGTCCTACTTCAGCCGGATCAGGCCTGCAAATAAACTGCGTTTGCCAGGCCTTTGGAAGAGATGTTCCCGGTAGGCTGTAAGAGCACTGTGCAGAGCGAGTTGTTTCTTAGCTTCCCAAAGAGCTGGAAGCAAGATGCTGTGTGGCCCAACTCGCCCTTTGGAAAGAAGCATGCACGTTGTGCATTTCAGCTCTAGGGCAAAGTAGCACACCCAGAGCAGAAGTCCTACTTCAGCCAGATCAGGCCTGCGAAGAAACTGCGTTTCACAGGCCTTTGGAAGAGATGTTCCCACTAGGCTGTAAGAGCACTGTGCAGAGCGAGTTGTTTCTTAACTTCCCAAAGAGCTGGAAGCAAGATGGTGTGGGGCCCAACTCGCCCTTTGGAAAGAAGCCTGCACGTTGTGCCTTTCAGCTCTGGGAAAAGTAGCACACCGAGAGCAGAAGTCCTACTTCAGCCAGATCAGGCCTGCAAAGAAACTGCGTTTCACAGGCCTTTGGAAGAGATGTTCCCGGTAGGCTGTAAGAGCACTGTCCAGAGCGAGTGGTTTCTTAGCTTCCCAAAGAGCTGGAAGCAAGATGCTGTGGGGCCCAACTCGCCCTTTGGAAAGAAGCCTGCACGTTGTGCCTTTCAGCTCTAGAGCAAAGTAGCACACCCAGAGCAGAAGTCCTACTTCAGCCGGATCAGGCCTGCAAAGAAACTGCGTTTCACAGGCCTTTGGAAGAGATGTTCCCGGTAGGCTGTAAGAGCACTGTGCAGAGCGAGTGGTTTCTTAGCTTCCCAAAGAGCTGGAAGCAAGATGGTGTGGGGCCCAACACGCCCTTTGGAAAGAAGCCTGCACGTTGTGCCTTTCAGCTCTAGTGCAAAGTAGCACACCCAGAGCAGAAGTCCTACTTCAGCCAGATCAGGCCTGCAAAGAAACTGCGTTTCACAGGCCTTTGGAAGAGATGTTCCCGGTAGGCTGTAAGAGCACTGTGCAGAGCGAGTGGTTTATTAGCTTCCCAAAGAGCTGGAAGCAAGATGCTGTGGGCCACAACTCGCCCTTTGGAAAGAAGCCTGCACGTTGTGCCTTTCAGCTCTAAGGCAAAGTAGCACACCCAGAGCAGAAGTCCTACTTCAGCCAGATCAGGCCTGCAAAGAAACTGCGTTTCACAGGCCTTTGGAAGAGATGTTCCCGGTAGGCTGTAAGAGCACTGTGCAGAGCGAGTGGTTTCTTAGCTTCCCAAAGAGCTGGAAGCAAGATGGTGTGGGGCCCAACTCGCCCTTTGGAAAGAAGCCTGCACGTTGTGCCTTTCAGCTCTAGGGCAAAGTAGCACACCCAGAGCAGAAGTCCTACTTCAGCCAGATCAGGCCTGCAAAGAAACTGCGTTTCACAGCCCTTTGGAAGAGATGTTCCCGGTAGGCTGTAAGAGCACTGTGCAGAGCGAGTGGTTTCTTAGCTTCCCAAAGAGCTGGAAGCAAGATGCTGTGGGGCCCAACTCGCCCTTTGGAAAGAAGCCTGCACGTTGTGCCTTTCAGCTCTAGGGCAATGTAGCACACCCAGAGCAGAAGTCCTACTTCAGCAAGATCAGGCCTGCAAAGAAACTGCGTTTCACAGGCCTTTGGAAGAGATGTTCCCGGTAGGCTGTGAGAGCACTGTGCAGAGCGAGTTGTTTCTTAGCTTCCCAAAGAGCTGGATGCAAGATGCTGTGGGGCCCAACTCGCCCTTTGGAAAGAAGCCTGCACGTTGTGCCTTTCAGCTCTAGGGCAATGTAGCACACCCAGAGCAGAAGTCCTACTTCAGCCGGATCAGGCCTGCAAAGAAACTGCGTTTGACAGGCCTTTGGAAGAGATGTTCCCGGTAGGCTGTAAGAGCACTGTGCAGAGCGAGTGGTTTCTTAGCTTCCCAAAGAGCTGGAAGCAAGATGCTGTGGGGCCCAACTCGCCCTTTGGAAAGAAGCCTGCACGTTGTGCCTTTCAGCTCTAGGGTAATGTAGCACACCCAGAGCAGAAGTCCTACTTCAGCCATATCAGGCCTGCAAAGAAACTGCGTTTCACAGGCCTTTGGAAGAGATGCTCCCGGTAGGCTGTAAGAGCACTGTGCAGAGCGAGTTGTTTCTCAGCTTCCCAAAGAGCTGGAAGCAAGATGCTGTGGGGCCCAACTCGCCCTTTGGAAAGAAGCCTGCACGTTGTGCCTTTCAGCTCTAGGGCAAAGTAGCACACCCAGAGCAGAAGTCCTACTTCAGCCAGATCAGGCCTGCGAAGAAACTGCGTTTCACAGGCCTTTGGAAGAGATGTTCCCGGTAGGCTGTAAGAGCACTGTGCAGAGCGAGTTGTTTCTCAGCTTCCCAAAGAGCTGGAAGCAAGATGCTGTGGGGCCCAACTCGCCCTTTGGAAAGCAGCCTGCACGTTGTGCCTTTCAGCTCTAGGGCAAAGTAGCACACCCAGAGCAGAAGTCCTACTTCATCCAGATCAGGCCTGCAAAGAAACTGCGTTTCACAGGCCTTTGGAAGAGATGTTCCCGGTAGGCTGTAAGAGCACTGTGCAGAGCGAGTTGTTTCTTAGCTTCCCAAAGAGCTGGAAGCAAGATGGTGTGGGGCCCAACTCGCCCTTTGGAAAGAAGCCGGCACGTTGTGCCTTTCAGCTCTAGGGCAAAGTAGCACACCCAGAGCAGAAGTCCTACTTCAGCCAGATCAGGCCTGCAAAGAAACTGCGTTTCACAGGCCTTTGGAAGAGATGTTCCCGGTAGGCTGTAAGAGCACTGTGCAGAGCGAGTGGTTTCTTAGCTTCCCAAAGAGCTGGAAGCAAGATGCTGTGGGGCCCAACTGGCCCTTTGGAAAGAAGCCTGCACGTTGTGCCTTTCAGCTCTAAGGCAATGTAGCACACCCAGAGCAGAAGTCCTACTTCAGCCAGATGAGGCCTGCAAAGAAACTGCGTTTCAGAGGTCTTTGGATGAGATGTTCCCACTAGGCTGTAAGAGCACTGTGCAGAGCGAGTTGTTTCTTAGCTTCCCAAAGAGCTGGAAGCAAGATGCTGTGGGGCCCAACTCGCCCTTTGGAAAGAAGCCTGCACGTTGTGCCTTTCATCTCTAGGGCAAAGTAGCACACCCAGAGCAGAAGTCCTACTTCAGCCAGATCAGGCCTGCAAAGAAACTGCCTTTCACAGGCCTTTGGAAGAGATGTTCCCGGTAGGCTGTAAGAGCACTGTGCAGAGCGAGTGGTTTCTTAGCTTCCCAAAGAGCTGGAAGCAAGATGCTGTGGGGCCCAACTCGCCCTTTGGAAAGAAGCCTGCACGTTGTACCTTTCAGCTCTAGGGCAAAGTAGCACACCCAGAGCAGAAGTCCTACTTCAGCCAGATCAGGCCTGCAAAGAAACTGCGTTTCACAGGCCTTTTGAAGAGATGTTCCCGGTAGGCTGTAAGAGCACTGTGCAGAGCGAGTGGTTTCTTAGGTTCCCAAAGAGCTGGAAGCAAGATGCTGTGGGGCCCAACTCGCCCTTTGGAAAGAAGCCTGCACGTTGTGACTTTCAGCTCTAGGGCAAAGCAGCACACCCAGAGCAGAAGTCCTACTTGAGCCAGATCAGGCCTGCAAAGAAACTGCGTTTCACAGGCCTTTGGAAGAGATGTTCCCGGTAGGCTGTAAGAGCACTGTGCAGAGCGAGTGGTTTCTTAGCTTCCCAAAGAGCTGGAAGCAAGATGCTGTGGGGCCCAACTCGCCCTTTGGAAAGAAGCCTGCACGTTGTGCCTTTCAGCTCTAAGGCAAAGTAGCACACCCAGAGCAGAAGTCCTACTTCAGCCAGATCAGGCCTGCAAAGAAACTGCGTTTCACAGGCCTTTGGAAGAGATGTTCCCGGTAGGCTGTAAGAGCACTGTGCAGAGCGAGTGGTTTCTTAGCTTCCCAAAGAGCTGGAAGCAAGATGCTGTGGGGCCCAACTCGCCCTTTGGAAAGAAGCCTGCACGTTGTGCCTTTCAGCTCTAGGGCAAAGTAGCACACCCAGAGCAGAAGTCCTACTTCAGCCAGATCAGGCCTGCAAAGAAACTGCGTTTCACAGGCCTTTGGAAGAGATGTTCCCGGTAGGCTGTGAGAGCACTGTGCAGAGCGAGTTGTTTCTTAGCTTCCCAAAGAGCTGGATGCAAGATGCTGTGGGGCCCAACTCGCCCTTTGGAAAGAAGCCTGCACGTTGTGCCTTTCAGCTCTAGGGCAATGTAGCACACCCAGAGCAGAAGTCCTACTTCAGCCAGATCAGGCCTGCAAAGAAACTGCGTTTCACAGGCCTTTGGAAGAGATGTTCCCGGTAGGCTGTAAGAGCACTGTCCAGAGCGAGTGGTTTCTTAGCTTCCCAAAGAGCTGGAAGCAAGATGCTGTGGGGCCCAACTCGCCCTTTGGAAAGAAGCCTGCACGTTGTGCCTTTCAGCTCTAGAGCAAAGTAGCACACCCAGAGCAGAAGTCCTACTTCAGCCGGATCAGGCCTGCAAAGAAACTGCGTTTGACAGGCCTTTGGAAGAGATGTTCCCGGTAGGCTGTAAGAGCACTGTGCAGAGCGAGTGGTTTCTTAGCTTCCCAAAGAGCTGGAAGCAAGATGGTGTGGGGCCCAACTCGCCCTTTGGAAAGAAGCCTGCACGTTGTGCCTTTCAGCTCTAGGGCAAAGTAGCACACCCAGAGCAGAAGTCCTACTTCAGCCAGATCAGGCATGCAAAGAAACTGCGTTTCACAGGCCTTTGGAAGAGATGTTCCCAGTAGGCTGTAAGAGCACTGTGCAGAGCGAGTGGTTTCTTAGCTTCCCAAAGAGCTGGAAGCAAGATGCTGTGGGGCCCAACTCGCCCTTTGGAAAGAAGCCTGCACGTTGTGCCTTTCAGCTCTAGAGCAAAGTAGCACACCCAGAGCAGAAGTCCTACTTCAGCCGGATCAGGCCTGCAAAGAAACTGCGTTTGACAGGCCTTTGGAAGAGATGTTCCCGGTAGGCTGTAAGAGCACTGTGCAGAGCGAGTTGTTTCTTAGCTTCCCAAAGAGCTGGAAGCAAGATGCTGTGGGGCCCAACTCGCCCTTTGGAAAGAAGCCTGCACGTTGTGCCTTTCAGCTCTAGGGCAAAGTAGCACACCCAGAGCAGAAGTCCTACTTCAGCCAGATCAGGCCTGCGAAGAAACTGCGTTTCACAGGCCTTTGGAAGAGATGTTCCCGGTAGGCTGTAAGAGCACTGTGCAGAGCGAGTGGTTTCTTAGCTTCCCAAAGAGCTGGAAGCAAGATGCTGTGGGGCCCAACTCGCCCTTTGGAAAGAAGCCTGCACGTTGTGCCTTTCAGCTATAGGCCAAAGTAGCACACCCATTGCAGAAGTCCTACTTCAGCCAGATCAGGCCTGCAAAGAAACTGCGTTTCACAGGCCTTTGGAAGAGATGTTCCCGGTAGGCTGTAAGAGCACTGTGCAGAGCGAGTTGTTTCTTAGCTTCCCAAAGAGCTGGAAGCAAGATGCTGTGGGGCCCAACTCGCCCTTTGGAAAGAAGCCTGCACGTTGTGCCTTTCAGCTCTAGGGCAAAGTAGCACACCCAGAGCAGAAGTCCTACTTCAGCCGGATCAGGCCTGCAAATAAACTGCGTTTGCCAGGCCTTTGGAAGAGATGTTCCCGGTAGGCTGTAAGAGCACTGTGCAGAGCGAGTTGTTTCTTAGCTTCCCAAAGAGCTGGAAGCAAGATGCTGTGTGGCCCAACTCGCCCTTTGGAAAGAAGCATGCACGTTGTGCATTTCAGCTCTAGGGCAAAGTAGCACACCCAGAGCAGAAGTCCTACTTCAGCCAGATCAGGCCTGCGAAGAAACTGCGTTTCACAGGCCTTTGGAAGAGATGTTCCCACTAGGCTGTAAGAGCACTGTGCAGAGCGAGTTGTTTCTTAACTTCCCAAAGAGCTGGAAGCAAGATGGTGTGGGGCCCAACTCGCCCTTTGGAAAGAAGCCTGCACGTTGTGCCTTTCAGCTCTGGGAAAAGTAGCACACCGAGAGCAGAAGTCCTACTTCAGCCAGATCAGGCCTGCAAAGAAACTGCGTTTCACAGGCCTTTGGAAGAGATGTTCCCGGTAGGCTGTAAGAGCACTGTCCAGAGCGAGTGGTTTCTTAGCTTCCCAAAGAGCTGGAAGCAAGATGCTGTGGGGCCCAACTCGCCCTTTGGAAAGAAGCCTGCACGTTGTGCCTTTCAGCTCTAGAGCAAAGTAGCACACCCAGAGCAGAAGTCCTACTTCAGCCGGATCAGGCCTGCAAAGAAACTGCGTTTCACAGGCCTTTGGAAGAGATGTTCCCGGTAGGCTGTAAGAGCACTGTGCAGAGCGAGTGGTTTCTTAGCTTCCCAAAGAGCTGGAAGCAAGATGGTGTGGGGCCCAACACGCCCTTTGGAAAGAAGCCTGCACGTTGTGCCTTTCAGCTCTAGTGCAAAGTAGCACACCCAGAGCAGAAGTCCTACTTCAGCCAGATAAGGCCTGCAAAGAAACTGCGTTTCACAGGCCTTTGGAAGAGATGTTCCCGGTAGGCTGTAAGAGCACTGTGCAGAGCGAGTGGTTTCTTAGCTTCCCAAAGAGCTGGAAGCAAGATGCTGTGGGGCCCAACTCGCCCTTTGGAAAGAAGCCTGCACGTTGTGCCTTTCAGCTCTAGAGCAAAGTAGCACACCCAGAGCAGAAGTCCTACTTCAGCCGGATCAGGCCTGCAAAGAAACTGCGTTTGACAGGCCTTTGTAAGAGATGTTCCCGGTAGGCTGTAAGAGCACTGTGCAGAGCGAGTGGTTTCTTAGCTTCCCAAAGAGCTGGAAGCAAGATGCTGTGGGGCCCAACTCGCCCTTTGGAAAGAAGCCTGCACGTTGTGCCTTTCAGCTCTAGGGTAATGTAGCACACCCAGAGCAGAAGTCCTACTTCAGCCAGATCAGGCCTGCAAAGAAACTGCGTTTCACAGGCCTTTGGAAGAGATGTTCCCGGTAGGCTGTAAGAGCACTGTGCAGAGCGAGTTGTTTCTCAGCTTACCAAAGAGCTGGAAGCAAGATGCTGTGGGGCCCAACTCGCCCTTTGGAAAGAAGCCGGCACGTTGTGCCTTTCAGCTCTAGGGCAAAGTAGCACACCCAGAGCAGAAGTCCTACTTCAGCCAGATCAGGCCTGCAAAGAAACTGCGTTTCACAGGCCTTTGGAAGAGATGTTCCCGGTAGGCTGTAAGAGCACTGTGCAGAGCGAGTGGTTTCTTAGCTTCCCAAAGAGCTGGAAGCAAGATGCTGTGGGGCCCAACTGGCCCTTTGGAAAGAAGCCTGCACGTTGTGCCTTTCAGCTCTAAGGCAATGTAGCACACCCAGAGCAGAAGTCCTACTTCAGCCAGATCAGGCCTGCAAAGAAACTGCGTTTCAGAGGCCTTTGGATGAGATGTTCCCACTAGGCTGTAAGAGCACTGTGCAGAGCGAGTTGTTTCTTAGCTTCCCAAAGAGCTGGAAGCAAGATGCTGTGGGGCCCAACTCGCCCTTTAGAAAGAAGCCTGCACGTTGTGCCTTTCAGCTCTAGGGCAAAGTAGCACACCCAGAGCAGAAGTCCTACTTCAGCCAGATCAGGCCTGCAAAGAAACTGCCTTTCACAGGCCTTTGGAAGAGATGTTCCCAGTGGGCTGTAAGAGCACTGTGCAGAGTGAGTTGTTTCTTAGCTTCCCAAAGAGCTGGAAGCAAGATGCTGTGGGGCCCAACTCGCCCTTTGGAAAGAAGCCTGCACGTTGTACCTTTCAGCTCTAGGGCAAAGTAGCACACCCAGAGCAGAAGTCCTACTTCAGCCAGATCAGGCCTGCAAAGAAACTGCGTTTCACAGGCCTTTTGAAGAGATGTTCCCGGTAGGCTGTAAGAGCACTGTGCAGAGCGAGTGGTTTCTTAGGTTCCCAAAGAGCTGGAAGCAAGATGCTGTGGGGCCCAACTCGCCCTTTGGAAAGAAGCCTGCACGTTGTGACTTTCAGCTCTAGGGCAAAGCAGCACACCCAGAGCAGAAGTCCTACTTGAGCCAGATCAGGCCTGCAAAGAAACTGCGTTTCACAGGCCTTTGGAAGAGATGTTCCCGGTAGGCTGTAAGAGCACTGTGCAGAGCGAGTGGTTTCTTAGCTTCCCAAAGAGCTGGAAGCAAGATGCTGTGGGGCCCAACTCGCCCTTTGGAAAGAAGCCTGCACGTTGTGCCTTTCAGCTCTAAGGCAAAGTAGCACACCCAGAGCAGAAGTCCTACTTCAGCCAGATCAGGCCTGCAAAGAAACTGCGTTTCACAGGCCTTTGGAAGAGATGTTCCCGGTAGGCTGTAAGAGCACTGTGGAGAGCGAGTGGTTTCTTAGCTTCCCAAAGAGCTGGAAGCAAGATGGTGTGGGGCCCAACACGCCCTTTGGAAAGAAGCCTGCACGTTGTGCCTTTCAGCTCTAGGGCAAAGTAGCACACCCAGAGCAGAAGTCCTACTTCAGCCAGATCAGGCCTGCAAAGGAACTGCGTTTCACAGCCCTTTGGAAGAGATGTTCCCGGTAGGCTGTAAGAGCACTGTGCAGAGCGAGTGGTTTCTTAGCTTTCCAAAGAGCTGGAAGCAAGATGCTGTGGGGCCCAACTGGCCCTTTGGAAAGAAGCCTGCACGTTGTGCCTTTCAGCTCTAGGGCAAAGTAGCACACCCAGAGCAGAAGTGCTACTTCAGCCAGATCAGGCCTGCAAAGAAACTGTGTTTCACAGGCTTTTGGAAGAGATGTTCCCGGTAGGCTGTAAGAGCACTGTGCAGAGCGAGTTGTTTCTTAGCTTCCCAAAGAGCTGGAAGCAAGATGCTGTGGGGCCCAACTGGCCCTTTGGAAAGAAGCCTGCACGTTGTGCCTTTCAGCTCTAGGGCAAAGTAGCACACCCAGAGCAGAAGTCCTACTTCAGCCAGATCAGGCCTGCAAAGAAACTGCGTTTCACAGGCCTTTGGAAGAGATGTTCCCGGTAGGCTGTAAGAGCACTGTGCAGAGCGAGTGGTTTCTTAGCTTCCCAAAGAGCTGGAAGCAAGATGCTGTGGGGCCCAACTCGCCCTTTGGAAAGAAGCCTGCACGTTGTGCCTTTCAGCTCTAGGCCAAAGTAGCACACCCATTGCAGAAGTCCTACTTCAGCCAGATCAGGCCTGCCAAGAAACTGCGTTTCACAGGCCTTTGGAAGAGATGTTCCCGGTAGGCTGTAAGAGCACTGTGCAGAGCGAGTTGTTTCTTAGCTTCCCAAAGAGCTGGAAGCAAGATGCTGTGGGGCCCAACTCGCCCTTTGGAAAGAAGCCTGCACGTTGTGCCTTTCAGCTCTAGGGCAAAGTAGCACACCCAGAGCAGAAGTCCTACTTCAGCCGGATCAGGCCTGCAAATAAACTGCGTTTGCCAGGCCTTTGGAAGAGATGTTCCCGGTAGGCTGTAAGAGCACTGTGCAGAGCGAGTTGTTTCTTAGCTTCCCAAAGAGCTGGAAGCAAGATGCTGTGTGGCCCAACTCGCCCTTTGGAAAGAAGCATGCACGTTGTGCATTTCAGCTCTAGGGCAAAGTAGCACACCCAGAGCAGAAGTCCTACTTCAGCCAGATCAGGCCTGCAAAGAAACTGCGTTTCACAGGCCTTTGGAAGAGATGTTCCCGGTAGGCTGTAAGAGCACTGTGCAGAGCGAGTTGTTTCTTAGCTTCCCAAAGAGCTGGAAGCAAGATGCTGTGGGGCCCAACTCGCCCTTTGGAAAGAAGCCTGCACGTTGTGCCTTTCAGCTCTAGGGCAAAGTAGCACACCCAGAGCAGAAGTGCTACTTCAGCCAGATCAGGCCTGCAAAGAAACTGTGTTTCACAGGCTTTTGGAAGAGATGTTCCCGGTAGGCTGTAAGAGCACTGTGCAGAGCGAGTTGTTTCTTAGCTTCCCAAAGAGCTGGAAGCAAGATGCTGTGGGGCCCAACTCGCCATTTGGAAAGAAGCCTGCACGTTGTGCCTTTCAGCTCTAGGGCAAAGTAGCACACCCAGAGCAGAAGTCCTACTTCAGCCCGATCAGGCCTGCGAAGAAACTGCGTTTCACAGGCCTTTGGAAGAGATGTTCCCGGTAGGCTGTAAGAGCACTGTGCAGAGCGAGTGGTTTCTTAGCTTCCCAAAGAGCTGGAAGCAAGATGCTGTGGGGCCCAACTCGCCCTTTGGAAAGCAGCCTGCACGTTGTGCCTTTCAGCTCTAGGGCAAAGTAGCACACCCAGAGCAGAAGTCCTACTTCAGCCAGATCAGGCCTGCGAAGAAACTGCGTTTCACAGGCCTTTGGAAGAGATGTTCCCACTAGGCTGTAAGAGCACTGTGCAGAGCGAGTTGTTTCTTAACTTCCCAAAGAGCTGGAAGCAAGATGGTGTGGGGCCCAACTCGCCCTTTGGAAAGAAGCCTGCACGTTGTGCCTTTCAGCTCTGGGAAAAGTAGCACACCGAGAGCAGAAGTCCTACTTCAGCCAGATCAGGCCTGCAAAGAAACTGCGTTTCACAGGCCTTTGGAAGAGATGTTCCCGGTAGGCTGTAAGAGCACTGTCCAGAGCGAGTGGTTTCTTAGCTTCCCAAAGAGCTGGAAGCAAGATGCTGTGGGGCCCAACTCGCCCTTTGGAAAGAAGCCTGCACGTTGTGCCTTTCAGCTCTAGAGCAAAGTAGCACACCCAGAGCAGAAGTCCTACTTCAGCCGGATCAGGCCTGCAAAGAAACTGCGTTTCACAGGCCTTTGGAAGAGATGTTCCCGGTAGGCTGTAAGAGCACTGTGCAGAGCGAGTGGTTTCTTAGCTTCCCAAAGAGCTGGAAGCAAGATGGTGTGGGGCCCAACACGCCCTTTGGAAAGAAGCCTGCACGTTGTGCCTTTCAGCTCTAGGGCAAAGTAGCACACCCAGAGCAGAAGTCCTACTTCAGCCAGATAAGGCCTGCAAAGAAACTGCGTTTCACAGGCCTTTGGAAGAGATGTTCCCGGTAGGCTGTAAGAGCACTGTGCAGAGCGAGTGGTTTCTTAGCTTCCCAAAGAGCTGGAAGCAAGATGCTGTGGGGCCCAACTCGCCCTTTGGAAAGAAGCCTGCACGTTGTGCCTTTCAGCTCTAGAGCAAAGTAGCACACCCAGAGCAGAAGTCCTACTTCAGCCGGATCAGGCCTGCAAAGAAACTGCGTTTGACAGGCCTTTGGAAGAGATGTTCCCGGTAGGCTGTAAGAGCACTGTGCAGAGCGAGTGGTTTCTTAGCTTCCCAAAGAGCTGGAAGCAAGATGCTGTGGGGCCCAACTCGCCCTTTGGAAAGCAGCCTGCACGTTGTGCCTTTCAGCTCTAGGGCAATGTAGCACACCCAGAGCAGAAGTCCTACTTCAGCCAGATCAGGCCTGCAAAGAAACTGCGTTTCACAGGCTTTTGGAAGAGATGTTCCCGGTAGGCTGTAAGAGCACTGTGCAGAGCGAGTTGTTTCTTAGCTTCCCAAAGAGCTGGAAGCAAGATGCTGTGGGGCCCAACTCGCCATTTGGAAAGAAGCCTGCACGTTGTGCCTTTCAGCTCTAGGGCAAAGTAGCACACCCAGAGCAGAAGTCCTACTTCAGCCAGATCAGGCCTGCGAAGAAACTGCGTTTCACAGGTCTTTGGAAGAGATGTTCCCGGTAGGCTGTAAGAGCACTGTGCAGAGCGAGTGGTTTCTTAGCTTCCCAAAGAGCTGGAAGCAAGATGCTGTGGGGCCCAACTCGCCCTTTGGAAAGCAGCCTGCACGTTGTGCCTTTCAGCTCTAGGGCAAAGTAGCACACCCAGAGCAGAAGTCCTACTTCAGCCAGATCAGGCCTGCGAAGAAACTGCGTTTCACAGGCCTTTGGAAGAGATGTTCCCACTAGGCTGTAAGAGCACTGTGCAGAGCGAGTTGTTTCTTAACTTCCCAAAGAGCTGGAAGCAAGATGGTGTGGGGCCCAACTCGCCCTTTGGAAAGAAGCCTGCACGTTGTGCCTTTCAGCTCTGGGAAAAGTAGCACACCGAGAGCAGAAGTCCTACTTCAGCCAGATCAGGCCTGCAAAGAAACTGCGTTTCACAGGCCTTTGGAAGAGATGTTCCCGGTAGGCTGTAAGAGCACTGTCCAGAGCGAGTGGTTTCTTAGCTTCCCAAAGAGCTGGAAGCAAGATGCTGTGGGGCCCAACTCGCCCTTTGGAAAGAAGCCTGCACGTTGTGCCTTTCAGCTCTAGAGCAAAGTAGCACACCCAGAGCAGAAGTCCTACTTCAGCCGGATCAGGCCTGCAAAGAAACTGCGTTTCACAGGCCTTTGGAAGAGATGTTCCCGGTAGGCTGTAAGAGCACTGTGCAGAGCGAGTGGTTTCTTAGCTTCCCAAAGAGCTGGAAGCAAGATGGTGTGGGGCCCAACACGCCCTTTGGAAAGAAGCCTGCACGTTGTGCCTTTCAGCTCTAGTGCAAAGTAGCACACCCAGAGCAGAAGTCCTACTTCAGCCAGATAAGGCCTGCAAAGAAACTGCGTTTCACAGGCCTTTGGAAGAGATGTTCCCGGTAGGCTGTAAGAGCACTGTGCAGAGCGAGTGGTTTCTTAGCTTCCCAAAGAGCTGGAAGCAAGATGCTGTGGGGCATAACTCGCCCTTTGGAAAGAAGCCTGCACGTTGTGCCTTTCAGCTCTAGAGCAAAGTAGCACACCCAGAGCAGAAGTCCTACTTCAGCCGGATCAGGCCTGCAAAGAAACTGCGTTTGACAGGCCTTTGGAAGAGATGTTCCCGGTAGGCTGTAAGAGCACTGTGCAGAGCGAGTGGTTTCTTAGCTTCCCAAAGAGCTGGAAGCAAGATGCTGTGGGGCCCAACTCGCCCTTTGGAAAGAAGCCTGCACGTTGTGCCTTTCAGCTCTAGGGCAAAGTAGCACACCCAGAGCAGAAGTCCTACTTCAGCCAGATCAGGCCTGCGAAGAAACTGCGTTTCACAGGCCTTTGGAAGAGATGTTCCCGGTAGGCTGTAAGAGCACTGTGCAGAGCGAGTTGTTTCTCAGCTTCCCAAAGAGCTGGAAGCAAGATGCTGTGGGGCCCAACTCGCCCTTTGGAAAGCAGCCTGCACGTTGTGCCTTTCAGCTCTAGGGCAAAGTAGCACACCCAGAGCAGAAATCCTACTTCATCCAGATCAGGCCTGCAAAGAAACTGCGTTTCACAGGCCTTTGGAAGAGATGTTCCCGGTAGGCTGTAAGAGCACTGTGCAGAGCGAGTTGTTTCTTAGCTTCCCAAAGAGCTGGAAGCAAGATGCTGTGGGGCCCAACTCGCCCTTTGGAAAGAAGCCGGCACGTTGTGCCTTTCAGCTCTAGGGCAAAGTAGCACACCCAGAGCAGAAGTCCTACTTCAGCCAGATCAGGCCTGCAAAGAAACTGCGTTTCACAGGCCTTTGGAAGAGATGTTCCCGGTAGGCTGTAAGAGCACTGTGCAGAGCGAGTGGTTTCTTAGCTTCCCAAAGAGCTGGAAGCAAGATGCTGTGGGGCCCAACTGGCCCTTTGGAAAGAAGCCTGCACGTTGTGCCTTTCAGCTCTAAGGCAATGTAGCACACCCAGAGCAGAAGTCCTACTTCAGCCAGATCAGGCCTGCAAAGAAACTGCGTTTCAGAGGCCTTTGGATGAGATGTTCCCACTAGGCTGTAAGAGCACTGTGCAGAGCGAGTTGTTTCTTAGCTTCCCAAAGAGCTGGAAGCAAGATGCTGTGGGGCCCAACTCGCCCTTTGGAAAGAAGCCTGCACGTTGTGCCTTTCAGCTCTAGGGCAAAGTAGCACACCCAGAGCAGAAGTCCTACTTCAGCCAGATCAGGCCTGCAAAGAAACTGCCTTTCACAGGCCTTTGGAAGAGATGTTCCCAGTAGGCTGTAAGAGCACTGTGCAGAGCGAGTTGTTTCTTAGCTTCCCAAAGAGCTGGAAGCAAGATGCTGTGGGGCCCAACTCGCCCTTTGGAAAGAAGCCTGCACGTTGTACCTTTCAGCTCTAGGGCAAAGTAGCACACCCAGAGCAGAAGTCCTACTTCAGCCAGATCAGGCCTGCAAAGAAACTGCGTTTCACATGCCTTTTGAAGAGATGTTCCCGGTAGGCTGTAAGAGCACTGTGCAGAGCGAGTGGTTTCTTAGGTTCCCAAAGAGCTGGAAGCAAGATGCTGTGGGGCCCAACTCGCCCTTTGGAAAGAAGCCTGCACGTTGTGACTTTCAGCTCTAGGGCAAAGCAGCACACCCAGAGCAGAAGTCCTACTTGAGCCAGATCAGGCCTGCAAAGAAACTGCGTTTCACAGGCCTTTGGAAGAGATGTTCCCGGTAGGCTGTAAGAGCACTGTGCAGAGCGAGTGGTTTCTTAGCTTCCCAAAGAGCTGGAAGCAAGATGGTGTGGGGCCCAACTCGCCCTTTGGAAAGAAGCCTGCACGTTGTGCCTTTCAGCTCTAGGGCAAAGTAGCACACCCAGAGCAGAAGTCCTACTTCAGCCAGATCAGGCCTGCAAAGAAACTGCGTTTCACAGCCCTTTGGAAGAGATGTTCCCGGTAGGCTGTAAGAGCACTGTGCAGAGCGAGTTGTTTCTTAGCTTCCCAAAGAGCTGGAAGCAAGATGCTGTGGGGCCCAACTCGCCCTTTGGAAAGAAGCCTGCACGTTGTGCCTTTCAGCTCTAGGGCAAAGTAGCACACCCAGAGCAGAAGTCCTACTTCAGCCAGATCAGGCCTGCAAAGAAACTGCGTTTCACAGGCCTTTGGAAGAGATGTTCCCGGTAGGCTGTGAGAGCACTGTGCAGAGCGAGTTGTTTCTTAGCTTCCCAAAGAGCTGGATGCAAGATGCTGTGGGGCCCAACTCGCCCTTTGGAAAGAAGCCTGCACGTTGTGCCTTTCAGCTCTAGGGCAATGTAGCACACCCAGAGCAGAAGTCCTACTTCAGCCAGATCAGGCCTGCAAAGAAACTGCGTTTCACAGGCCTTTGGAAGAGATGTTCCCGGTAGGCTGTAAGAGCACTGTCCAGAGCGAGTGGTTTCTTAGCTTCCCAAAGAGCTGGAAGCAAGATGCTGTGGGGCCCAACTCGCCCTTTGGAAAGAAGCCTGCACGTTGTGCCTTTCAGCTCTAGAGCAAAGTAGCACACCCAGAGCAGAAGTGCTACTTCAGCCGGATCAGGCCTGCAAAGAAACTGCGTTTGACAGGCCTTTGGAAGAGATGTTCCCGGTAGGCTGTAAGAGCACTGTGCAGAGCGAGTGGTTTCTTAGCTTCCCAAAGAGCTGGAAGCAAGATGCTGTGGGGCCCAACTCGCCCTTTGGAAAGAAGCCTGCACGTTGTGCCTTTCAGCTCTAGGGCAAAGTAGCACACCCAGAGCAGAAGTCCTACTTCAGCCAGATCAGGTCTGCAAAGAAACTGCGTTTCACAGGCCTTTGGAAGAGATGTTCCCGGTAGGCTGTAAGAGCACTGTGCAGAGCGAGTGGTTTCTTAGCTTCCCAAAGAGCTGGAAGCAAGATGCTGTGGGGCCCAACTCGCCCTTTGGAAAGAAGCCTGCACGTTGCGCCTTTCAGCTCTAGAGCAAAGTAGCACACCCACAGCAGAAGTCCTACTTCAGCCGGATCAGGCCTGCAAGGAAACTGCGTTTGACAGGCCTTTGGAAGAGATGTTCCCGGTAGGCTGTAAGAGCACTGTGCAGAGCGAGTTGTTTCTTAGCTTCCCAAAGAGCTGGAAGCAAGATGGTGTGGGGCCCAACTCGCCCTTTGGAAAGAAGCCTGCACGTTGTGCCTTTCAGCTCTAGGGTAAAGTAGCACACCCAGAGCAGAAGTCCTACTTCAGCCAGATCAGGCCTGCAAAGAAACTGCGTTTCACAGGCCTTTGGAAGAGATGTTCCCGGTAGGCTGTAAGAGCACTGTGCAGAGCGAGTTGTTTCTCAGCTTCCCAAAGAGCTGGAAGCAAGATGCTGTGGGGCCCAACTCGCCCTTTGGAAAGAAGCCTGCACGTTGTGCCTTTCAGCTCTAGGGCAAAGTAGCACACCCAGAGCATAAGTCCTACTTCAGCCAGATCAGGCCTGCGAAGAAACTGCGTTTCACAGGCCTTTGGAAGAGATGTTCCCGGTAGGCTGTAAGAGCACTGTGCAGAGCGAGTGGTTTCTTAGCTTCCCAAAGAGCTGGAAGCAAGATGCTGTGGGGCCCAACTCGCCCTTTGGAAAGAAGCCGGCACGTTGTGCCTTTCAGCTCTAGGGCAAAGTAGCACACCCAGAGCAGAAGTCCTACTTCAGCCAGATCAGGCCTGCAAAGAAACTGCGTTTCACAGGCCTTTGGAAGAGATGTTCCCGGTAGGCTGTAAGAGCACTGTGCAGAGCGAGTGGTTTCTTAGCTTCCCAAAGAGCTGGAAGCAAGATGCTGTGGGGCCCAACTGGCCCTTTGGAAAGAAGCCTGCACGTTGTGCCTTTCAGCTCTAAGGCAATGTAGCACACCCAGAGCAGAAGTCCTACTTCAGCCAGATCAGGCCTGCAAAGAAACTGCGTTTCAGAGGCCTTTGGATGAGATGTTCCCACTAGGCTGTAAGAGCACTGTGCAGAGCGAGTTGTTTCTTAGCTTCCCAAAGAGCTGGAAGCAAGATGCTGTGGGGCCCAACTCGCCCTTTAGAAAGAAGCCTGCACGTTGTGCCTTTCAGCTCTAGGGCAAAGTAGCACACCCAGAGCAGAAGTCCTACTTCAGCCAGATCAGGCCTGCAAAGAAACTGCCTTTCACAGGCCTTTGGAAGAGATGTTCCCAGTGGGCTGTAAGAGCACTGTGCAGAGCGAGTTGTTTCTTAGCTTCCCAAAGAGCTGGAAGCAAGATGCTGTGGGGCCCAACTCGCCCTTTGGAAAGAAGCCTGCACGTTGTACCTTTCAGCTCTAGGGCAAAGTAGCACACCCAGAGCAGAAGTCCTACTTCAGCCAGATCAGGCCTGCAAAGAAACTGCGTTTCACAGGCCTTTTGAAGAGATGTTCCCGGTAGGCTGTAAGAGCACTGTGCAGAGCGAGTGGTTTCTTAGGTTCCCAAAGAGCTGGAAGCAAGATGCTGTGGGGCCCAACTCGCCCTTTGGAAAGAAGCCTGCACGTTGTGACTTTCAGCTCTAGGGCAAAGCAGCACACCCAGAGCAGAAGTCCTACTTGAGCCAGATCAGGCCTGCAAAGAAACTGCGTTTCACAGGCCTTTGGAAGAGATGTTCCCGGTAGGCTGTAAGAGCACTGTGCAGAGCGAGTGGTTTCTTAGCTTCCCAAAGAGCTGGAAGCAAGATGCTGTGGGGCCCAACTCGCCCTTTGGAAAGAAGCCTGCACGTTGTGCCTTTCAGCTCTAAGGCAAAGTAGCACACCCAGAGCAGAAGTCCTACTTCAGCCAGATCAGGCCTGCAAAGAAACTGCGTTTCACAGGCCTTTGGAAGAGATGTTCCCGGTAGGCTGTAAGAGCACTGTGGAGAGCGAGTGGTTTCTTAGCTTCCCAAAGAGCTGGAAGCAAGATGGTGTGGGGCCCAACACGCCCTTTGGAAAGAAGCCTGCACGTTGTGCCTTTCAGCTCTAGGGCAAAGTAGCACACCCAGAGCAGAAGTCCTACTTCAGCCAGATCAGGCCTGCAAAGGAACTGCGTTTCACAGCCCTTTGGAAGAGATGTTCCCGGTAGGCTGTAAGAGCACTGTGCAGAGCGAGTGGTTTCTTAGCTTTCCAAAGAGCTGGAAGCAAGATGCTGTGGGGCCCAACTGGCCCTTTGGAAAGAAGCCTGCACGTTGTGCCTTTCAGCTCTAGGGCAAAGTAGCACACCCAGAGCAGAAGTGCTACTTCAGCCAGATCAGGCCTGCACAGAAACTGTGTTTCACAGGCTTTTGGAAGAGATGTTCCCGGTAGGCTGTAAGAGCACTGTGCAGAGCGAGTTGTTTCTTAGCTTCCCAAAGAGCTGGAAGCAAGATGCTGTGGGGCCCAACTGGCCCTTTGGAAAGAAGCCTGCACGTTGTGCCTTTCAGCTCTAGGGCAAAGTAGCACACCCAGAGCAGAAGTCCTACTTCAGCCAGATCAGGCCTGCGAAGAAACTGCGTTTCACAGGCCTTTGGAAGAGATGTTCCCGGTAGGCTGTAAGAGCACTGTGCAGAGCGAGTGGTTTCTTAGCTTCCCAAAGAGCTGGAAGCAAGATGCTGTGGGGCCCAACTCGCCCTTTGGAAAGAAGCCTGCACGTTGTGCCTTTCAGCTCTAGGCCAAAGTAGCACACCCATTGCAGAAGTCCTACTTCAGCCAGATCAGGCCTGCCAAGAAACTGCGTTTCACAGGCCTTTGGAAGAGATGTTCCCGGTAGGCTGTAAGAGCACTGTGCAGAGCGAGTTGTTTCTTAGCTTCCCAAAGAGCTGGAAGCAAGATGCTGTGGGGCCCAACTCGCCCTTTGGAAAGAAGCCTGCACGTTGTGCCTTTCAGCTCTAGGGCAAAGTAGCACACCCAGAGCAGAAGTCCTACTTCAGCCAGATCAGGCCTGCAAATAAACTGCGTTTGCCAGGCCTTTGGAAGAGATGTTCCCGGTAGGCTGTAAGAGCACTGTGCAGAGCGAGTTGTTTCTTAGCTTCCCAAAGAGCTGGAAGCAAGATGCTGTGTGGCCCAACTCGCCCTTTGGAAAGAAGCATGCACGTTGTGCATTTCAGCTCTAGGGCAAAGTAGCACACCCAGAGCAGAAGTCCTACTTCAGCCAGATCAGGCCTGCAAAGAAACTGCGTTTCACAGGCCTTTGGAAGAGATGTTCCCGGTAGGCTGTAAGAGCACTGTGCAGAGCGAGTTGTTTCTTAGCTTCCCAAAGAGCTGGAAGCAAGATGCTGTGGGGCCCAACTCGCCCTTTGGAAAGAAGCCTGCACGTTGTGCCTTTCAGCTCTAGGGCAAAGTAGCACACCCAGAGCAGAAGTGCTACTTCAGCCAGATCAGGCCTGCAAAGAAACTGTGTTTCACAGGCTTTTGGAAGAGATGTTCCCGGTAGGCTGTAAGAGCACTGTGCAGAGCGAGTTGTTTCTTAGCTTCCCAAAGAGCTGGAAGCAAGATGCTGTGGGGCCCAACTCGCCATTTGGAAAGAAGCCTGCACGTTGTGCCTTTCAGCTCTAGGGCAAAGTAGCACACCCAGAGCAGAAGTCCTACTTCAGCCAGATCAGGCCTGCGAAGAAACTGCGTTTCACAGGCCTTTGGAAGAGATGTTCCCGGTAGGCTGTAAGAGCACTGTGCAGAGCGAGTGGTTTCTTAGCTTCCCAAAGAGCTGGAAGCAAGATGCTGTGGGGCCCAACTCGCCCTTTGGAAAGCAGCCTGCACGTTGTGCCTTTCAGCTCTAGGGCAAAGTAGCACACCCAGAGCAGAAGTCCTACTTCAGCCAGATCAGGCCTGCGAAGAAACTGCGTTTCACAGGCCTTTGGAAGAGATGTTCCCACTAGGCTGTAAGAGCACTGTGCAGAGCGAGTTGTTTCTTAACTTCCCAAAGAGCTGGAAGCAAGATGGTGTGGGGCCCAACTCGCCCTTTGGAAAGAAGCCTGCACGTTGTGCCTTTCAGCTCTGGGAAAAGTAGCACACCGAGAGCAGAAGTCCTACTTCAGCCAGATCAGGCCTGCAAAGAAACTGCGTTTCACAGGCCTTTGGAAGAGATGTTCCCGGTAGGCTGTAAGAGCACTGTCCAGAGCGAGTGGTTTCTTAGCTTCCCAAAGAGCTGGAAGCAAGATGCTGTGGGGCCCAACTCGCCCTTTGGAAAGAAGCCTGCACGTTGTGCCTTTCAGCTCTAGAGCAAAGTAGCACACCCAGAGCAGAAGTCCTACTTCAGCCGGATCAGGCCTGCAAAGAAACTGCGTTTCACAGGCCTTTGGAAGAGATGTTCCCGGTAGGCTGTAAGAGCACTGTGCAGAGCGAGTGGTTTCTTAGCTTCCCAAAGAGCTGGAAGCAAGATGGTGTGGGGCCCAACACGCCCTTTGGAAAGAAGCCTGCACGTTGTGCCTTTCAGCTCTAGGGCAAAGTAGCACACCCAGAGCAGAAGTCCTACTTCAGCCAGATAAGGCCTGCAAAGAAACTGCGTTTCACAGGCCTTTGGAAGAGATGTTCCCGGTAGGCTGTAAGAGCACTGTGCAGAGCGAGTGGTTTCTTAGCTTCCCAAAGAGCTGGAAGCAAGATGCTGTGGGGCCCAACTCGCCCTTTGGAAAGAAGCCTGCACGTTGTGCCTTTCAGCTCTAGAGCAAAGTAGCACACCCAGAGCAGAAGTCCTACTTCAGCCGGATCAGGCCTGCAAAGAAACTGCGTTTGACAGGCCTTTGGAAGAGATGTTCCCGGTAGGCTGTAAGAGCACTGTGCAGAGCGAGTGGTTTCTTAGCTTCCCAAAGAGCTGGAAGCAAGATGCTGTGGGGCCCAACTGGCCCTTTGGAAAGAAGCCTGCACGTTGTGCCTTTCAGCTCTAGGGCAATGTAGCACACCCAGAGCAGAAGTCCTACTTCAGCCAGATCAGGCCTGCAAAGAAACTGCGTTTCACAGGCTTTTGGAAGAGATGTTCCCGGTAGGCTGTAAGAGCACTGTGCAGAGCGAGTTGTTTCTTAGCTTCCCAAAGAGCTGGAAGCAAGATGCTGTGGGGCCCAACTCGCCATTTGGAAAGAAGCCTGCACGTTGTGCCTTTCAGCTCTAGGGCAAAGTAGCACACCCAGAGCAGAAGTCCTACTTCAGCCAGATCAGGCCTGCGAAGAAACTGCGTTTCACAGGTCTTTGGAAGAGATGTTCCCGGTAGGCTGTAAGAGCACTGTGCAGAGCGAGTGGTTTCTTAGCTTCCCAAAGAGCTGGAAGCAAGATGCTGTGGGGCCCAACTCGCCCTTTGGAAAGCAGCCTGCACGTTGTGCCTTTCAGCTCTAGGGCAAAGTAGCACACCCAGAGCAGAAGTCCTACTTCAGCCAGATCAGGCCTGCGAAGAAACTGCGTTTCACAGGCCTTTGGAAGAGATGTTCCCACTAGGCTGTAAGAGCACTGTGCAGAGCGAGTTGTTTCTTAACTTCCCAAAGAGCTGGAAGCAAGATGGTGTGGGGCCCAACTCGCCCTTTGGAAAGAAGCCTGCACGTTGTGCCTTTCAGCTCTGGGAAAAGTAGCACACCGAGAGCAGAAGTCCTACTTCAGCCAGATCAGGCCTGCAAAGAAACTGCGTTTCACAGGCCTTTGGAAGAGATGTTCCCGGTAGGCTGTAAGAGCACTGTCCAGAGCGAGTGGTTTCTTAGCTTCCCAAAGAGCTGGAAGCAAGATGCTGTGGGGCCCAACTCGCCCTTTGGAAAGAAGCCTGCACGTTGTGCCTTTCAGCTCTAGAGCAAAGTAGCACACCCAGAGCAGAAGTCCTACTTCAGCCGGATCAGGCCTGCAAAGAAACTGCGTTTCACAGGCCTTTGGAAGAGATGTTCCCGGTAGGCTGTAAGAGCACTGTGCAGAGCGAGTGGTTTCTTAGCTTCCCAAAGAGCTGGAAGCAAGATGGTGTGGGGCCCAACACGCCCTTTGGAAAGAAGCCTGCACGTTGTGCCTTTCAGCTCTAGTGCAAAGTAGCACACCCAGAGCAGAAGTCCTACTTCAGCCAGATAAGGCCTGCAAAGAAACTGCGTTTCACAGGCCTTTGGAAGAGATGTTCCCGGTAGGCTGTAAGAGCACTGTGCAGAGCGAGTGGTTTCTTAGCTTCCCAAAGAGCTGGAAGCAAGATGCTGTGGGGCCCAACTCGCCCTTTGGAAAGAAGCCTGCACGTTGTGCCTTTCAGCTCTAGAGCAAAGTAGCACACCCAGAGCAGAAGTCCTACTTCAGCCGGATCAGGCCTGCAAAGAAACTGCGTTTGACAGGCCTTTGGAAGAGATGTTCCCGGTAGGCTGTAAGAGCACTGTGCAGAGCGAGTGGTTTCTTAGCTTCCCAAAGAGCTGGAAGCAAGATGCTGTGGGGCCCAACTCGCCCTTTGGAAAGAAGCCTGCACGTTGTGCCTTTCAGCTCTAGGGCAAAGTAGCACACCCAGAGCAGAAGTCCTACTTCAGCCAGATCAGGCCTGCGAAGAAACTGCGTTTCACAGGCCTTTGGAAGAGATGTTCCCGGTAGGCTGTAAGAGCACTGTGCAGAGCGAGTTGTTTCTCAGCTTCCCAAAGAGCTGGAAGCAAGATGCTGTGGGGCCCAACTCGCCCTTTGGAAAGCAGCCTGCACGTTGTGCCTTTCAGCTCTAGGGCAAAGTAGCACACCCAGAGCAGAAATCCTACTTCAGCCAGATCAGGCCTGCAAAGAAACTGCGTTTCACAGGCCTTTGGAAGAGATGTTCCCGGTAGGCTGTAAGAGCACTGTGCAGAGCGAGTTGTTTCTTAGCTTCCCAAAGAGCTGGAAGCAAGATGCTGTGGGGCCCAACTCGCCCTTTGGAAAGAAGCCGGCACGTTGTGCCTTTCAGCTCTAGGGCAAAGTAGCACACCCAGAGCAGAAGTCCTACTTCAGCCAGATCAGGCCTGCAAAGAAACTGCGTTTCACAGGCCTTTGGAAGAGATGTTCCCGGTAGGCTGTAAGAGCACTGTGCAGAGCGAGTGGTTTCTTAGCTTCCCAAAGAGCTGGAAGCAAGATGCTGTGGGGCCCAACTGGCCCTTTGGAAAGAAGCCTGCACGTTGTGCCTTTCAGCTCTAAGGCAATGTAGCACACCCAGAGCAGAAGTCCTACTTCAGCCAGATCAGGCCTGCAAAGAAACTGCGTTTCAGAGGCCTTTGGATGAGATGTTCCCACTAGGCTGTAAGAGAACTGTGCAGAGCGAGTTGTTTCTTAGCTTCCCAAAGAGCTGGAAGCAAGATGCTGTGGGGCCCAACTCGCCCTTTGGAAAGAAGCCTGCACGTTGTGCCTTTCAGCTCTAGGGCAAAGTAGCACACCCAGAGCAGAAGTCCTACTTCAGCCAGATCAGGCCTGCAAAGAAACTGCCTTTCACAGGCCTTTGGAAGAGATGTTCCCAGTAGGCTGTAAGAGCACTGTGCAGAGCGAGTTGTTTCTTAGCTTCCCAAAGAGCTGGAAGCAAGATGCTGTGGGGCCCAACTCGCCCTTTGGAAAGAAGCCTGCACGTTGTACCTTTCAGCTCTAGGGCAAAGTAGCACACCCAGAGCAGAAGTCCTACTTCAGCCAGATCAGGCCTGCAAAGAAACTGCGTTTCACAGGCCTTTTGAAGAGATGTTCCCGGTAGGCTGTAAGAGCACTGTGCAGAGCGAGTGGTTTCTTAGGTTCCCAAAGAGCTGGAAGCAAGATGCTGTGGGGCCCAACTCGCCCTTTGGAAAGAAGCCTGCACGTTGTGACTTTCAGCTCTAGGGCAAAGCAGCACACCCAGAGCAGAAGTCCTACTTGAGCCAGATCAGGCCTGCAAAGAAACTGCGTTTCACAGGCCTTTGGAAGAGATGTTCCCGGTAGGCTGTAAGAGCACTGTGCAGAGCGAGTGGTTTCTTAGCTTCCCAAAGAGCTGGAAGCAAGATGGTGTGGGGCCCAACTCGCCCTTTGGAAAGAAGCCTGCACGTTGTGCCTTTCAGCTCTAGGGCAAAGTAGCACACCCAGAGCAGAAGTCCTACTTCAGCCAGATCAGGCCTGCAAAGAAACTGCGTTTCACAGCCCTTTGGAAGAGATGTTCCCGGTAGGCTGTAAGAGCACTGTGCAGAGCGAGTTGTTTCTTAGCTTCCCAAAGAGCTGGAAGCAAGATGCTGTGGGGCCCAACTCGCCCTTTGGAAAGAAGCCTGCACGTTGTGCCTTTCAGCTCTAGGGCAAAGTAGCACACCCAGAGCAGAAGTCCTACTTCAGCCAGATCAGGCCTGCAAAGAAACTGCGTTTCACAGGCCTTTGGAAGAGATGTTCTCGGTAGGCTGTGAGAGCACTGTGCAGAGCGAGTTGTTTCTTAGCTTCCCAAAGAGCTGGATGCAAGATGCTGTGGGGCCCAACTCGCCCTTTGGAAAGAAGCCTGCACGTTGTGCCTTTCAGCTCTAGGGCAATGTAGCACACCCAGAGCAGAAGTCCTACTTCAGCCAGATCAGGCCTGCAAAGAAACTGCGTTTCACAGGCCTTTGGAAGAGATGTTCCCGGTAGGCTGTAAGAGCACTGTCCAGAGCGAGTGGTTTCTTAGCTTCCCAAAGAGCTGGAAGCAAGATGCTGTGGGGCCCAACTCGCCCTTTGGAAAGAAGCCTGCACGTTGTGCCTTTCAGCTCTAGAGCAAAGTAGCACACCCAGAGCAGAAGTCCTACTTCAGCCGGATCAGGCCTGCAAAGAAACTGCGTTTGACAGGCCTTTGGAAGAGATGTTCCCGGTAGGCTGTAAGAGCACTGTGCAGAGCGAGTGGTTTCTTAGCTTCCCAAAGAGCTGGAAGCAAGATGCTGTGGGGCCCAACTCGCCCTTTGGAAAGAAGCCTGCACGTTGTGCCTTTCAGCTCTAGGGCAAAGTAGCACACCCAGAGCAGAAGTCCTACTTCAGCCAGATCAGGTCGGCAAAGAAACTGCGTTTCACAGGCCTTTGGAAGAGATGTTCCCGGTAGGCTGTAAGAGCACTGTGCAGAGCGAGTGGTTTCTTAGCTTCCCAAAGAGCTGGAAGCAAGATGCTGTGGGGCCCAACTCGCCCTTTGGAAAGAAGCCTGCACGTTGCGCCTTTCAGCTCTAGAGCAAAGTAGCACACCCACAGCAGAAGTCCTACTTCAGCCGGATCAGGCCTGCAAGGAAACTGCGTTTGACAGGCCTTTGGAAGAGATGTTCCCGGTAGGCTGTAAGAGCACTGTGCAGAGCGAGTTGTTTCTTAGCTTCCCAAAGAGCTGGAAGCAAGATGGTGTGGGGCCCAACTCGCCCTTTGGAAAGAAGCCTGCACGTTGTGCCTTTCAGCTCTAGGGTAAAGTAGCACACCCAGAGCAGAAGTCCTACTTCAGCCAGATCAGGCCTGCAAAGAAACTGCGTTTCACAGGCCTTTGGAAGAGATGTTCCCGGTAGGCTGTAAGAGCACTGTGCAGAGCGAGTTGTTTCTCAGCTTCCCAAAGAGCTGGAAGCAAGATGCTGTGGGGCCCAACTCGCCCTTTGGAAAGAAGCCTGCACGTTGTGCCTTTCAGCTCTAGGGCAAAGTAGCACACCCAGAGCATAAGTCCTACTTCAGCCAGATCAGGCCTGCAAAGAAACTGCGTTTCACAGGCCTTTGGAAGAGATGTTCCCACTAGGCTGTAAGAGCACTGTGCAGAGCGAGTGGTTTCTTAGCTTCCCAAAGAGCTGGAAGCAAGATGCTGTGGGGCCCAACTCGCCCTTTGGAAAGAAGCCTGCACGTTGTGCCTTTCAGCTCTAGGCCAAAGTAGCACACCCAGAGCAGAAGTCCTACTTCAGCCAGATCAGGCCTGCCAAGAAACTGCGTTTCACAGGCCTTTGGAAGAGATGTTCCCGGTAGGCTGTAAGAGCACTGTGCAGAGCGAGTTGTTTCTTAGCTTCCCAAAGAGCTGGAAGCAAGAGGCTGTGGGGCCCAACTCGCCCTTTGGAAAGAAGCCTGCACGTTGTGCCTTTCAGCTCTAGGGCAAAGTAGCACACCCAGAGCAGAAGTCCTACTTCAGCCGGATCAGGCCTGCAAATAAACTGCGTTTGCCAGGCCTTTGGAAGAGATGTTCCCGGTAGGCTGTAAGAGCACTGTGCAGAGCGAGTTGTTTCTTAGCTTCCCAAAGAGCTGGAAGCAAGAGGCTGTGGGGCCCAACTCGCCCTTTGGAAAGAAGCCTGCACGTTGTGCCTTTCAGCTCTAGGGCAAAGTAGCACACCCAGAGCAGAAGTCCTACTTCAGCCGGATCAGGCCTGCAAATAAACTGCGTTTGCCAGGCCTTTGGAAGAGATGTTCCCGGTAGGCTGTAAGAGCACTGTGCAGAGCGAGTTGTTTCTTAGCTTCCCAAAGAGCTGGAAGCAAGATGCTGTGGGGCCCAACTCGCCCTTTGGAAAGAAGCATGCACGTTGTGCATTTCAGCTCTAGGGCAAAGTAGCACACCCAGAGCAGAAGTCCTACTTCAGCCAGATCAGGCCTGCAAAGAAACTGTGTTTCACAGGCTTTTGGAAGAGATGTTCCCGGTAGGCTGTAAGAGCACTGTGCAGAGCGAGTTGTTTCTTAGCTTCCCAAAGAGCTGGAAGCAAGATGCTGTGGGGCCCAACTCGTCATTTGGAAAGAAGCCTGCACGTTGTGCCTTTCAGCTCTAGGGCAAAGTAGCACACCCAGAGCAGAAGTCCTACTTCAGCCAGATCAGGCCTGCGAAGAAACTGCGTTTCACAGGCCTTTGGAAGAGATGTTCCCGGTAGGCTGTAAGAGCACTGTGCAGAGCGAGTGGTTTCTTAGCTTCCCAAAGAGCTGGAAGCAAGATGCTGTGGGGCCCAACTCGCCCTTTGGAAAGCAGCCTGCACGTTGTGCCTTTCAGCTCTAGGGCAAAGTAGCACACCCAGAGCAGAAGTCCTACTTCAGCCAGATCAGGCCTGCGAAGAAACTGCGTTTCACAGGCCTTTGGAAGAGCTGTTCCCACTAGGCTGTAAGAGCACTGTGCAGAGCGAGTTGTTTCTTAACTTCCCAAAGAGCTGGAAGCAAGATGGTGTGGGGCCCAACTCGCCCTTTGGAAAGAAGCCTGCACGTTGTGCCTTTCAGCTCTGGGAAAAGTAGCACACCCAGAGCAGAAGTCCTACTTCAGCCAGATCAGGCCTGCAAAGAAACTGTGTTTCACAGGCTTTTGGAAGAGATGTTCCCGGTAGGCTGTAAGAGCACTGTGCAGAGCGAGTTGTTTCTTAGCTTCCCAAAGAGCTGGAAGCAAGATGCTGTGGGGCCCAACTCGTCATTTGGAAAGAAGCCTGCACGTTGTGCCTTTCAGCTCTAGGGCAAAGTAGCACACCCAGAGCAGAAGTCCTACTTCAGCCAGATCAGGCCTGCGAAGAAACTGCGTTTCACAGGCCTTTGGAAGAGATGTTCCCGGTAGGCTGTAAGAGCACTGTGCAGAGCGAGTGGTTTCTTAGCTTCCCAAAGAGCTGGAAGGAAGATGCTGTGGGGCCCAACTCGCCCTTTGGAAAGCAGCCTGCACGTTGTGCCTTTCAGCTCTAGGGCAAAGTAGCACACCCAGAGCAGAAGTCCTACTTCAGCCAGATCAGGCCTGCGAAGAAACTGCGTTTCACAGGCCTTTGGAAGAGCTGTTCCCACTAGGCTGTAAGAGCTCTGTGCAGAGCGAGTTGTTTCTTAACTTCCCAAAGAGCTGGAAGCAAGATGGTGTGGGGCCCAACTCGCCCTTTGGAAAGAAGCCTGCACGTTGTGCCTTTCAGCTCTGGGAAAAGTAGCACACCCAGAGCAGAAGTCCTACTTCAGCCAGATCAGGCCTGCAAAGAAACTGCGTTTCACAGGCCTTTGGAAGAGATGTTCCCGGTAGGCTGTAAGAGCACTGTGCAGAGCGAGTGGTTTCTTAGCTTCCCAAAGAGCTGGAAGCAAGATGCTGTGGGGCCCAACTCGCCCTTTGGAAAGAAGCATGCACGTTGTGCATTTCAGCTCTAGGGCAAAGTAGCACACCCAGAGCAGAAGTCCTACTTCAGCCAGATCAGGCCTGCAAAGAAACTGCGTTTCACAGGCCTTTGGAAGAGATGTTCCCGGTAGGCTGTAAGAGCACTGTGCAGAGCGAGTTGTTTCTTAGCTTCCCAAAGAGCTGGAAGCAAGATGGTGTGGGGCCCAACTCGCCCTTTGGAAAGAAGCCTGCACGTTGTGCCTTTCAGCTCTAGGGCAAAGTAGCACACCCAGAGCAGAAGTGCTACTTCAGCCAGATCAGGCCTGCAAAGAAACTGTGTTTCACAGGCTTTTGGAAGAGATGTTCCCGGTAGGCTCTAAGAGCACTGTGCAGAGCGAGTTGTTTCTTAGCTTCCCAAAGAGCTGGAAGCAAGATGCTGTGGGGCCCAACTCGCCATTTGGAAAGAAGCCTGCACGTTGTGCCTTTCAGCTCTAGGGCAAAGTAGCACACCCAGAGCAGAAGTCCTACTTCAGCCAGATCAGGCCTGCGAAGAAACTGCGTTTCACAGGCCTTTGGAAGAGATATTCCCGGTAGGCTGTAAGAGCACTGTGCAGAGCGAGTGGTTTCTTAGCTTCCCAAAGAGCTGGAAGCAGGATGCTGTGGGGCCCAACTCGCCCTTTGGAAAGCAGCCTGCACGTTGTGCCTTTCAGCTCTAGGGCAAAGTAGCACACCCAGAGCAGAAGTCCTACTTCAGCCGGATCAGGCCTGCAAGGAAACTGCGTTTGACAGGCCTTTGGAAGAGATGTTCCCGGTAGGCTGTAAGAGCACTGTGCAGAGCGAGTGGTTTCTTAGCTTCCCAAAGAGCTGGAAGCAAGATGCTGTGGGGCCCAACTCGCCCTTTGGAAAGAAGCCTGCACGTTGTGCCTTTCAGCTCTAGGGTAAAGTAGCACACCCAGAGCAGAAGTCCTACTTCAGCCAGATCAGGCCTGCAAAGAAACTGCGTTTCACAGGCCTTTGGAAGAGATGTTCCCGGTAGGCTGTAAGAGCACTGTGCAGAGCGAGTTGTTTCTCAGCTTCCCAAAGAGCTGGAAGCAAGATGCTGTGGGGCCCAACTCGCCCTTTGGAAAGAAGCCTGCACGTTGTGCCTTTCAGCTCTAGGGCAAAGTAGCACACCCAGAGCAGAAGTCCTACTTCAGCCATATCAGGCCTGCGAAGAAACTGCGTTTCACAGGCCTTTGGAAGAGATGTTCCCGGTAGGCTGTAAGAGCACTGTGCAGAGCGAGTTGTTTCTCAGCTTCCCAAATAGCTGGAAGCAAGATGCTTTGGGGCCCAACTCGCCCTTTGGAAAGCAGCCTGCACGTTGTGCCTTTCAGCTCTAGGGCAAAGTAGCACACCCAGAGCAGAAGTCTTACTTCAGCCAGATCAGGCCTGCAAAGAAACTGCGTTTCACAGGCCTTTGGAAGAGATGTTCCCGGTAGGCTGTAAGAGCACTGTGCAGAGCGAGTGGTTTCTTAGCTTCCCAAAGAGCTGGAAGCAAGATGCTGTGGGGCCCAACTCGCCCTTTGGAAAGAAGCCTGCACGTTGTGCCTTTCAGCTCTAGGCCAAAGTAGCACACCCAGAGCAGAAGTCCTACTTCAGCCAGATCAGGCCTGCCAAGAAACTGCGTTTCACAGGCCTTTGGAAGAGATGTTCCCGGTAGGCTGTAAGAGCACTGTGCAGAGCGAGTTGTTTCTTAGCTTCCCAAAGAGCTGGAAGCAAGATGCTGTGGGGCCCAACTCGCCCTTTGGAAAGAAGCCTGCACGTTGTGCCTTTCAGCTCTAGGGCAAAGTAGCACACCCAGAGCAGAAGTCCTACTTCAGCCGGATCAGGCCTGCAAATAAACTGCGTTTGCCAGGCCTTTGGAAGAGATGTTCCCGGTAGGCTGTAAGAGCACTGTGCAGAGCGAGTTGTTTCTTAGCTTCCCAAAGAGCTGGAAGCAAGATTCTGTGGGGCCCAACTCGCCCTTTGGAAAGAAGCATGCACGTTGTGCATTTCAGCTCTAGGGCAAAGTAGCACACCCAGAGCAGAAGTCCTACTTCAGCCAGATCAGGCCTGCAAAGAAACTGCGTTTCACAGGCCTTTGGAAGAGATGTTCCCGGTAGGCTGTGAGAGCACTGTGCAGAGCGAGTTGTTTCTTAGCTTCCCAAAGAGCTGGATGCAAGATGCTGTGGGGCCCAACTCGCCCTTTGGAAAGAAGCCTGCACGTTGTGCCTTTCAGCTCTAGGGCAATGTAGCACACCCAGAGCAGAAGTCCTACTTCAGCCAGATCAGGCCTGCAAAGAAACTGCGTTTCACAGGCCTTTGGAAGAGATGTTCCCGGTAGGCTGTAAGAGCACTGTCCAGAGCGAGTGGTTTCTTAGCTTCCCAAAGAGCTGGAAGCAAGATGCTGTGGGGCCCAACTCGCCCTTTGGAAAGAAGCCTGCACGTTGTGCCTTTCAGCTCTAGAGCAAAGTAGCACACCCAGAGCAGAAGTCCTACTTCAGCCGGATCAGGCCTGCAAAGAAACTGCGTTTGACAGGCCTTTGGAAGAGATGTTCCTGGTAGGCTGTAAGAGCACTGTGCAGAGCGAGTGGTTTCTTAGCTTCCCAAAGAGCTGGAAGCAAGATGGTGTGGGGCCCAACTCGCCCTTTGGAAAGAAGCCTGCACGTTGTGCCTTTCAGCTCTAGGGCAAAGTAGCACACCCAGAGCAGAAGTCCTACTTCAGCCAGATAAGGCCTGCAAAGAAACTGCGTTTCACAGGCCTTTGGAAGAGATGTTCCCGGTAGGCTGTAAGAGCACTGCGCAGAGCGAGTGGTTTCTTAGCTTCCCAAAGAGCTGGAAGCAAGATGCTGTGGGGCCCAACTCGCCCTTTGGAAAGAAGCCTGCACGTTGTGCCTTTCAGCTCTAGGGTAATGTAGCACACCCAGAGCAGAAGTCCTACTTCAGCCAGATCAGGCCTGCAAAGAAACTGCGTTTCACAGGCCTTTGGAAGAGATGTTCCCGGTAGGCTGTAAGAGCACTGTGCAGAGCGAGTTGTTTCTCAGCTTCCCAAAGAGCTGGAAGCAAGATGCTGTGGGGCCCAACTCGCCCTTTGGAAAGCAGCCTGCACGTTGTGCCTTTCAGCTCTAGGGCAAAGTAGCACACCCAGAGCAGAAGTCCTACTTCATCCAGATCAGGCCTGCAAAGAAACTGCGTTTCACAGGCCTTTGGAAGAGATGTTCCCAGTAGGCTGTAAGAGCACTGTGCAGAGCGAGTTGTTTCTTAGCTTCCCAAAGATCTGGAAGCAAGATGCTGTGGGGCCCAACTCGCCCTTTGGAAAGAAGCCGGCACGTTGTGCCTTTCAGCTCTAGGGCAAAGTAGCACACCCAGAGCAGCAGTCCTACTTCAGCCAGATCAGGCCTGCAAAGAAACTGCGTTTCACAGGCCTTTGGAAGAGATGTTCCCGGTAGGCTGTAAGAGCACTGTGCAGAGCGAGTGGTTTCTTAGCTTCCCAAAGAGCTGGAAGCAAGATGCTGTGGGGCCCAACTGGCCCTTTGGAAAGAAGCCTGCACGTTGTGCCTTTCAGCTCTAAGGCAATGTAGCACACCCAGAGCAGAAGTCCTACTTCAGCCAGATCAGGCCTGCAAAGAAACTGCCTTTCACAGGCCTTTGGATGAGAAGTTCCCACTAGGCTGTAAGAGCACTGTGCAGAGCGAGTTGTTTCTTAGCTTCCCAAAGAGCTGGAAGCAAGATGCTGTGGGGCCCAGCTCGCCCTTTGGAAAGAAGCCTGCACGTTGTGCCTTTCAGCTCTAGGGCAAAGTAGCACACCCAGAGCAGAAGTCCTACTTCAGCCAGATCAGGCCTGCAAAGAAACTGCCTTTCACAGGCCTTTGGAAGAGATGTTCCCGGTAGGCTGTAAGAGCACTGTGCAGAGCGAGTTGTTTCTTAGCTTCCCAAAGAGCTGGAAGCAAGATGCTGTGGGGCCCAACTCGCCCTTTGGAAAGAAGCCTGCACGTTGTACCTTTCAGCTCTAGGGCAAAGTAGCACACCCAGAGCAGAAGTCCTACTTCAGCCAGATCAGGCCTGCAAAGAAACTGCGTTTCACAGGCCTTTTGAAGAGATGTTCCCGGTAGGCTGTAAGAGCACTGTGCAGAGCGAGTGGTTTCTTAGGTTCCCAAAGAGCTGGAAGCAAGATGCTGTGGGGCCCAACTCGCCCTTTGGAAAGAAGCCTGCACGTTGTGACTTTCAGCTCTAGGGCAAAGCAGCACACCCAGAGCAGAAGTCCTACTTGAGCCAGATCAGGCCTGCAAAGAAACTGCGTTTCACAGGCCTTTGGAAGAGATGTTCCCGGTAGGCTGTAAGAGCACTGTGCAGAGCGAGTGGTTTCTTAGCTTCCCAAAGAGCTGGAAGCAAGATGCTGTGGGGCCCAACTCGCCCTTTGGAAAGAAGCCTGCACGTTGTGCCTTTCAGCTCTAAGGCAAAGTAGCACACCCAGAGCAGAAGTCCTACTTCAGCCAGATCAGGCCTGCAAAGAAACTGCGTTTCACAGGCCTTTGGAAGAGATGTTCCCGGTAGGCTGTAAGAGCACTGTGCAGAGCGAGTGGTTTCTTAGCTTCCCAAAGAGCTGGAAGCAAGATGGTGTGGGGCCCAACTCGCCCTTTGGAAAGAAGCCTGCACGTTGTGCCTTTCAGCTCTAGGGCAAAGTAGCACACCCAGAGCAGAAGTCCTACTTCAGCCAGATCAGGCCTGCAAAGAAACTGCGTTTCACAGCCCTTTGGAAGAGATGTTCCCGGTAGGCTGTAAGAGCACTGTGCAGAGCGAGTGGTTTCTTAGCTTCCCAAAGAGCTGGAAGCAAGATGCTGTGGGGCCCAACTCGCCCTTTGGAAAGAAGCCTGCACGTTGTGCCTTTCAGCTCTAGGGCAATGTAGCACACCCAGAGCAGAAGTCCTACTTCAGCCAGATCAGGCCTGCAAAGAAACTGCGTTTCACAGGCCTTTGGAAGAGATGTTCCCGGTAGGCTGTAAGAGCACTGTGCAGAGCGAGTTGTTTCTTAGCTTCCCAAAGAGCTGGAAGCAAGATGCTGTGGGGCCCAACTCGCCCTTTGGAAAGAAGCCTGCACGTTGTGCCTTTCAGCTCTAGGGCAAAGTAGCACACCCAGAGCAGAAGTCCTACTTCAGCCAGATCAGGCCTGCAAAGAAACTGCGTTTCACAGGCCTTTGGAAGAGATGTTCCCGGTAGGCTGTGAGAGCACTGTGCAGAGCGAGTTGTTTCTTAGCTTCCCAAAGAGCTGGATGCAAGATGCTGTGGGGCCCAACTCGCCCTTTGGAAAGAAGCCTGCACGTTGTGCCTTTCAGCTCTAGGGCAATGTAGCACACCCAGAGCAGAAGTCCTACTTCAGCCAGATCAGGCCTGCAAAGAAACTGCGTTTCACAGGCCTTTGGAAGAGATGTTCCCGGTAGGCTGTAAGAGCACTGTCCAGAGCGAGTGGTTTCTTAGCTTCCCAAAGAGCTGGAAGCAAGATGCTGTGGGGCCCAACTCGCCCTTTGGAAAGAAGCCTGCACGTTGTGCCTTTCAGCTCTAGAGCAAAGTAGCACACCCAGAGCAGAAGTCCTACTTCAGCCGGATCAGGCCTGCAAAGAAACTGCGTTTGACAGGCCTTTGGAAGAGATGTTCCCGGTAGGCTGTAAGAGCACTGTGCAGAGCGAGTGGTTTCTTAGCTTCCCAAAGAGCTGGAAGCAAGATGGTGTGGGGCCCAACTCGCCCTTTGGAAAGAAGCCTGCACGTTGTGCCTTTCAGCTCTAGGGCAAAGTAGCACACCCAGAGCAGAAGTCCTACTTCAGCCAGATCAGGCCTGCAAAGAAACTGCGTTTCACAGGACTTTGGAAGAGATGTTCCCGGTAGGCTGTAAGAGCACTGTGCAGAGCGAGTGGTTTCTTAGCTTCCCAAAGAGCTGGAAGCAAGATGCTGTGGGGCCCAACTCGCCCTTTGGAAAGAAGCCTGCACGTTGTGCCTTTCAGCTCTAGAGCAAAGTAGCACACCCAGAGCAGAAGTCCTACTTCAGCCGGATCAGGCCTGCAAGGAAACTGCGTTTGACAGGCCTTTGGAAGAGATGTTCCCGGTAGGCTGTAAGAGCACTGTGCAGAGCGAGTTGTTTCTTAGCTTCCCAAAGAGCTGGAAGCAAGATGCTGTGGGGCCCAACTCGCCCTTTGGAAAGAAGCCTGCACGTTGTGCCTTTCAGCTCTAGGGTAAAGTAGCACACCCAGAGCAGAAGTCCTACTTCAGCCAGATCAGGCCTGCAAAGAAACTGCGTTTCACAGGCCTTTGGAAGAGATGTTCCCGGTAGGCTGTAAGAGCACTGTGCAGAGCGAGTTGTTTCTCAGCTTCCCAAATAGCTGGAAGCAAGATGCTTTGGGGCCCAACTCGCCCTTTGGAAAGCAGCCTGCACGTTGTGCCTTTCAGCTCTAGGGCAAAGTAGCACACCCAGAGCAGAAGTCTTACTTCAGCCAGATCAGGCCTGCAAAGAAACTGCGTTTCACAGGCCTTTGGAAGAGATGTTCCCGGTAGGCTGTAAGAGCACTGTGCAGAGCGAGTTGTTTCTTAGCTTTCCAAAGAGCTGGAAGCAAGATGCTGTGGGGCCCAACTGGCCCTTTGGAAAGAAGCCTGCACGTTGTGCCTTTCAGCTCTAGGGCAAAGTAGCACACCCAGAGCAGAAGTGCTACTTCAGCCAGATCAGGCCTGCAAAGAAACTGTGTTTCACAGGCTTTTGGAAGAGATGTTCCCGGTAGGCTGTAAGAGCACTGTGCAGAGCGAGTTGGTTCTTAGCTTCCCAAAGAGCTGGAAGCAAGATGCTGTGGGGCCCAACTCGCCCTTTGGAAAGAAGCCTGCACGTTGTGCCTTTCAGCTCTAGGGCAAAGTAGCACACCCAGAGCAGAAGTCCTACTTCAGCCAGATCAGGCCTGCGAAGAAACTGCGTTTCACAGGCCTTTGGAAGAGATGTTCCCGGTAGGCTGTAAGAGCACTGTGCAGAGCGAGTTGTTTCTTAGCTTCCCAAAGAGCTGGAAGCAAGATGCTGTGGGGCCCAACTCGCCCTTGGAAAGAAGCATGCACGTTGTGCATTTCAGCTCTAGGGCAAAGTAGCACACCCAGAGCAGAAGTCCTACTTCAGCCAGATCAGGCCTGCAAAGAAACTGCGTTTCACAGGCCTTTGGAAGAGATGTTCCCGGTAGGCTGTAAGAGCACTGTGCAGAGCGAGTGGTTTCTTAGCTTCCCAAAGAGCTGGAAGCAAGATGGTGTGGGGCCCAACTCGCCATTTGGAAAGAAGCCTGCACGTTGTGCCTTTCAGCTCTAGGGCAAAGTAGCACACCCAGAGCAGAAGTGCTACTTCAGCCAGATCAGGCCTGCAAAGAAACTGTGTTTCACAGGCTTTTGGAAGAGATGTTCCCGGTAGGCTGTAAGAGCACTGTGCAGAGCGAGTTGTTTCTTAGCTTCCCAAAGAGCTGGAAGCAAGATGCTGTGGGGCCCAACTCGCCCTTTGGAAAGAAGCCTGCACGTTGTGCCTTTCAGCTCTAGGGCAAAGTAGCACACCCAGAGCAGAAGTCCTACTTCAGCCAGATCAGGCCTGCGAAGAAACTGCGTTTCACAGGCCTTTGGAAGAGATGTTCCCGGTAGGCTGTAAGAGCACTGTGCAGAGCGAGTGGTTTCTTAGCTTCCCAAAGAGCTGGAAGCAAGATGCTGTGGGGCCCAACTCGCCCTTTGGAAAGCAGCCTGCACGTTGTGCCTTTCAGCTCTAGGGCAAAGTAGCACACCCAGAGCAGAAGTCCTACTTCAGCCAGATCAGGCCTGCGAAGAAACTGCGTTTCACAGGCCTTTGGAAGAGATGTTCCCACTAGGCTGTAAGAGCACTGTGCAGAGCGAGTTGTTTCTTAACTTCCCAAAGAGCTGGAAGCAAGATGGTGTGGGGCCCAACTCGCCCTTTGGAAAGAAGCCTGCACGTTGTGCCTTTCAGCTCTGGGAAAAGTAGCACACCCAGAGCAGAAGTCCTACTTCAGCCAGATCAGGCCTGCAAAGAAACTGCGTTTCACAGGCCTTTGGAAGAGATGTTCCCGGTAGGCTGTAAGAGCACTGTGCAGAGCGAGTGGTTTCTTAGCTTCCCAAGAGCTGGAAGCAAGATGCTGTGGGGCCCAACTCGCCCTTTGGAAAGAAGCCTGCACGTTGTGCCTTTCAGCTCTAGGGCAAAGTAGCACACCCAGAGCAGAAGTCCTACTTCAGCCAGATCAGGCCTGCAAAGAAACTGCGTTTGACAGGTCTTTGGAAGAGATGTTCCCGGTAGGCTGTAAGAGCACTGTGCAGAGCTAGTTGTTTCTTAGCTTCCCAAAGAGCTGGAAGCAAGATGCTGTGGGGCCCAACTCGCCCTTTGGAAAGAAGCCTGCACGTTGTGCCTTTCAGCTCTAGGGCAAAGTAGCACACCCAGAGCAGAAGTCCTACTTCAGCCAGATCAGGCCTGCAAAGAAACTGCGTTTGACAGGTCTTTGGAAGAGATGTTCCCGGTAGGCTGTAAGAGCACTGTGCAGAGCTAGTTGTTTCTTAGCTTCCCAAAGAGCTGGAAGCAAGATGCTGTGGGGCCCAACTCGCCCTTTGGAAAGAAGCCTGCACGTTGTGCCTTTCAGCTCTAAGGCAATGTAGCACACCCAGAGCAGAAGTCCTACTTCAGCCAGATCAGGCCTTCAAAGAAACTGCGTTTCACAGGCCTTTGGAAGAGATGTTCCCGGTAGGCTGTGAGAGCACTGTGCAGAGCGATTTGTTTCTTAGCTTCCCAAAGAGCTGGATGCAAGATGCTGTGGGGCCCAACTCGCCCTTTGGAAAGAAGCCTGCACGTTGTGCCTTTCAGCTCTAGGGCAATGTAGCACACCCAGAGCAGAAGTCCTACTTCAGCCAGATCAGGCCTGAAAAGAAACTGCGTTTCACAGGCCTTTGGAAGAGATGTTCCCGGTAGGCTGTAAGAGCACTGTCCAGAGCGAGTGGTTTCTTAGCTTCCCAAAGAGCTGGAAGCAAGATGCTGTGGGGCCCAACTCGCCCTTTGGAAAGAAGCCTGCACGTTGTGCCTTTCAGCTCTAGAGCAAAGTAGCACACCCAGAGCAGAAGTCCTACTTCAGCCGGATCAGGCCTGCAAAGAAACTGCGTTTCACAGGCCTTTGGAAGAGATGTTCCCGGTAGGCTGTAAGAGCACTGTGCAGAGCGAGTGGTTTCTTAGCTTCCCAAAGAGCTGGAAGCAAGATGGTGTGGGGCCCAACTCGCCCTTTGGAAAGAAGCCTGCACGTTGTGCCTTTCAGCTCTAGGGCAAAGTAGCACACCCAGAGCAGAAGTCCTACTTCAGCCAGATAAGGCCTGCAAAGAAACTGCGTTTCACAGGCCTTTGGAAGAGATGTTCCCGGTAGGCTGTAAGAGCACTGTGCAGAGCGAGTGGTTTCTTAGCTTCCCAAAGAGCTGGAAGCAAGATGCTGTGGGGCCCAACTCGCCCTTTGGAAAGAAGCCTGCACGTTGTGCCTTTCAGCTCTAGAGCAAAGTAGCACACCCAGAGCAGAAGTCCTACTTCAGCCGGATCAGGCCTGCAAAGAAACTGCGTTTGACAGGCCTTTGGAAGAGATGTTCCCGGTAGGCTGTAAGAGCACTGTGCAGAGCGAGTGGTTTCTTAGCTTCCCAAAGAGCTGGAAGCAAGATGCTGTGGGGCCCAACTCGCCCTTTGGAAAGCAGCCTGCACGTTGTGCCTTTCAGCTCTAGGGCAAAGTAGCACACCCAGAGCAGAAGTCCTACTTCAGCCAGATCAGGCCTGCGAAGAAACTGCGTTTCACAGGCCTTTGGAAGAGATGTTCCCACTAGGCTGTAAGAGCACTGTGCAGAGCGAGTTGTTTCTTAACTTCCCAAAGAGCTGGATGCAAGATGGTGTGGGGCCCAACTCGCCCTTTGGAAAGAAGCCTGCACGTTGTGCCTTTCAGCTCTGGGAAAAGTAGCACACCCAGAGCAGAAGTCCTACTTCAGCCAGATCAGGCCTGCAAAGAAACTGCGTTTCACAGGCCTTTGGAAGAGATGTTCCCGGTAGGCTGTAAGAGCACTGTGCAGAGCGAGTGGTTTCTTAGCTTCCCAAGAGCTGGAAGCAAGATGCTGTGGGGCCCAACTCGCCCTTTGGAAAGAAGCCTGCACGTTGTGCCTTTCAGCTCTAGGGCAAAGTAGCACACCCAGAGCAGAAGTCCTACTTCAGCCAGATCAGGCCTGCAAAGAAACTGCGTTTGACAGGTCTTTGGAAGAGATGTTCCCGGTAGGCTGTAAGAGCACTGTGCAGAGCGAGTGGTTTCTTAGCTTCCCAAAGAGCTGGAAGCAAGATGCTGTGGGGCCCAACTCGCCCTTTGGAAAGAAGCCTGCACGTTGTGCCTTTCAGCTCTAAGGCAATGTAGCACACCCAGAGCAGAAGTCCTACTTCAGCCAGATCAGGCCTTCAAAGAAACTGCGTTTCACAGGCCTTTGGAAGAGATGTTCCCGGTAGGCTGTGAGAGCACTGTGCAGAGCGAGTTGTTTCTTAGCTTCCCAAAGAGCTGGATGCAAGATGCTGTGGGGCCCAACTCGCCCTTTGGAAAGAAGCCTGCACGTTGTGCCTTTCAGCTCTAGGGCAATGTAGCACACCCAGAGCAGAAGTCCTACTTCAGCCAGATCAGGCCTGAAAAGAAACTGCGTTTCACAGGCCTTTGGAAGAGATGTTCCCGGTAGGCTGTAAGAGCACTGTCCAGAGCGAGTGGTTTCTTAGCTTCCCAAAGAGCTGGAAGCAAGATGCTGTGGGGCCCAACTCGCCCTTTGGAAAGAAGCCTGCACGTTGTGCCTTTTAGCTCTAGAGCAAAGTAGCACACCCAGAGCAGAAGTCCTACTTCAGCCGGATCAGGCCTGCAAAGAAACTGCGTTTCACAGGCCTTTGGAAGAGATGTTCCCGGTAGGCTGTAAGAGCACTGTGCAGAGCGAGTGGTTTCTTAGCTTCCCAAAGAGCTGGAAGCAAGATGGTGTGGGGCCCAACTCGCCCTTTGGAAAGAAGCCTGCACGTTGTGCCTTTCAGCTCTAGGGCAAAGTAGCACACCCAGAGCAGAAGTCCTACTTCAGCCAGATAAGGCCTGCAAAGAAACTGCGTTTCACAGGCCTTTGGAAGAGATGTTCCCGGTAGGCTGTAAGAGCACTGTGCAGAGCGAGTGGTTTCTTAGCTTCCCAAAGAGCTGGAAGCAAGATGCTGTGGGGCCCAACTCGCCCTTTGGAAAGAAGCCTGCACGTTGTGCCTTTCAGCTCTAGAGCAAAGTAGCACACCCAGAGCAGAAGTCCTACTTCAGCCGGATCAGGCCTGCAAAGAAACTGCGTTTCACAGGCCTTTGGAAGAGATGTTCCCGGTAGGCTGTAAGAGCACTGTGCAGAGCGAGTGGTTTCTTAGCTTCCCAAAGAGCTGGAAGCAAGATGCTGTGGGGCCCAACTCGCCCTTTGGAAAGAAGCCTGCACGTTGTGCCTTTCAGCTCTAGGGTAACGTAGCACACCCAGAGCAGAAGTCCTACTTCAGCCAGATCAGGCCTGCAAAGAAACTGCGTTTCACAGGCCTTTGGAAGAGATGTTCCCGGTAGGCTGTAAGAGCACTGTGCAGAGCGAGTTGTTTCTCAGCTTCCCAAAGAGCTGGAAGCAAGATGCTGTGGGGCCCAACTCGCCCTTTGGAAAGAAGCCTGCACGTTGTGCCTTTCAGCTCTAGGGCAAAGTAGCACACCCAGAGCAGAAGTCCTACTTCAGCCAGATCAGGCCTGCGAAGAAACTGCGTTTCACAGGCCTTTTGAAGAGATGTTCCCGGTAGGCTGTAATAGCACTGTGCAGAGCGAGTGGTTTCTTAGGTTCCCAAAGAGCTGGAAGCAAGATGCTGTGGGGCCCAACTCGCCCTTTGGAAAGAAGCCTGCACGTTGTGACTTTCAGCTCTAGGGCAAAGCAGCACACCCAGAGCAGAAGTCCTACTTGAGCCAGATCAGGCCTGCAAAGAAACTGCGTTTCACAGGCCTTTGGAAGAGATGTTCCCGGTAGGCTGTGAGAGCACTGTGCAGAGCGAGTTGTTTCTTAGCTTCCCAAAGAGCTGGATGCAAGATGCTGTGGGGCCCAACTCGCCCTTTGGAAAGAAGCCTGCACGTTGTGCCTTTCAGCTCTAGGGCAATGTAGCACACCCAGAGCAGAAGTCCTACTTCAGCCAGATCAGGCCTGAAAAGAAACTGCGTTTCACAGGCCTTTGGAAGAGATGTTCCCGGTAGGCTGTAAGAGCACTGTCCAGAGCGAGTGGTTTCTTAGCTTCCCAAAGAGCTGGAAGCAAGATGCTGTGGGGCCCAACTCGCCCTTTGGAAAGAAGCCTGCACGTTGTGCCTTTCAGCTCTAAGGCAATGTAGCACACCCAGAGCAGAAGTCCTACTTCAGCCAGATCAGGCCTTCAAAGAAACTGCGTTTCACAGGCCTTTGGAAGAGATGTTCCCGGTAGGCTGTGAGAGCACTGTGCAGAGCGAGTTGTTTCTTAGCTTCCCAAAGAGCTGGATGCAAGATGCTGTGGGGCCCAACTCGCCCTTTGGAAAGAAGCCTGCACGTTGTGCCTTTCAGCTCTAGGGCAATGTAGCACACCCAGAGCAGAAGTCCTACTTCAGCGAGATCAGGCCTGAAAAGAAACTGCGTTTCACAGGCCTTTGGAAGAGATGTTCCCGGTAGGCTGTAAGAGCACTGTCCAGAGCGAGTGGTTTCTTAGCTTCCCAAAGAGCTGGAAGCAAGATGCTGTGGGGCCCAACTCGCCCTTTGGAAAGAAGCCTGCACGTTGTGCCTTTTAGCTCTAGAGCAAAGTAGCACACCCAGAGCAGAAGTCCTACTTCAGCCGGATCAGGCCTGCAAAGAAACTGCGTTTCACAGGCCTTTGGAAGAGATGTTCCCGGTAGGCTGTAAGAGCACTGTGCAGAGCGAGTGGTTTCTTAGCTTCCCAAAGAGCTGGAAGCAAGATGGTGTGGGGCCCAACTCGCCCTTTGGAAAGAAGCCTGCACGTTGTGCCTTTCAGCTCTAGGGCAAAGTAGCACACCCAGAGCAGAAGTCCTACTTCAGCCAGATAAGGCCTGCAAAGAAACTGCGTTTCACAGGCCTTTGGAAGAGATGTTCCCGGTAGGCTGTAAGAGCACTGTGCAGAGCGAGTGGTTTCTTAGCTTCCCAAAGAGCTGGAAGCAAGATGCTGTGGGGCCCAACTCGCCCTTTGGAAAGAAGCCTGCACGTTGTGCCTTTCAGCTCTAGGGCAATGTAGCACACCCAGAGCAGAAGTCCTACTTCAGCCGCATCAGGCCTGCAAAGAAACTGCGTTTGACAGGTCTTTGGAAGAGATGTTCCCGGTAGGCTGTAAGAGCACTGTGCAGAGCTAGTTGTTTCTTAGCTTCCCAAAGAGCTGGAAGCAAGATGCTGTGGGGCCCAACTCGCCCTTTGGAAAGAAGCCTGCACGTTGTGCCTTTCAGCTCTAAGGCAATGTAGCACACCCAGAGCAGAAGTCCTACTTCAGCCAGATCAGGCCTTCAAAGAAACTGCGTTTCACAGGCCTTTGGAAGAGATGTTCCCGGTAGGCTGTGAGAGCACTGTGCAGAGCGAGTTGTTTCTTAGCTTCCCAAAGAGCTGGATGCAAGATGCTGTGGGGCCCAACTCGCCCTTTGGAAAGAAGCCTGCACGTTGTGCCTTTCAGCTCTAGGGCAATGTAGCACACCCAGAGCAGAAGTCCTACTTCAGCCAGATCAGGCCTGAAAAGAAACTGCGTTTCACAGGCCTTTGGAAGAGATGTTCCCGGTAGGCTGTAAGAGCACTGTCCAGAGCGAGTGGTTTCTTAGCTTCCCAAAGAGCTGGAAGCAAGATGCTGTGGGGCCCAACTCGCCCTTTGGAAAGAAGCCTGCACGTTGTGCCTTTTAGCTCTAGAGCAAAGTAGCACACCCAGAGCAGAAGTCCTACTTCAGCCGGATCAGGCCTGCAAAGAAACTGCGTTTCACAGGCCTTTGGAAGAGATGTTCCCGGTAGGCTGTAAGAGCACTGTGCAGAGCGAGTGGTTTCTTAGCTTCCCAAAGAGCTGGAAGCAAGATGGTGTGGGGCCCAACTCGCCCTTTGGAAAGAAGCCTGCACGTTGTGCCTTTCAGCTCTAGGGCAAAGTAGCACACCCAGAGCAGAAGTCCTACTTCAGCCAGATAAGGCCTGCAAAGAAACTGCGTTTGACAGGCCTTTGGAAGAGATGTTCCCGGTAGGCTGTAAGAGCACTGTGCAGAGCGAGTGGTTTCTTAGCTTCCCAAAGAGCTGGAAGCAAGATGCTGTGGGTCCCAACTCGCCCTTTGGAAAGAAGCCTGCACGTTGTGCCTTTCAGCTCTAGAGCAAAGTAGCACACCCAGAGCAGAAGTCCTACTTCAGCCGGATCAGGCCTGCAAAGAAACTGCGTTTGACAGGCCTTTGGAAGAGATGTTCCCGGTAGGCTGTAAGAGCACTGTGCAGAGCGAGTGGTTTCTTAGCTTCCCAAAGAGCTGGAAGCAAGATGCTGTGGGGCCCAACTCGCCCTTTGGAAAGAAGCCTGCACGTTGTGCCTTTCAGCTCTAGGGTAATGTAGCACACCCAGAGCAGAAGTCCTACTTCAGCCAGATCAGGCCTGCAAAGAAACTGCGTTTCACAGGCCTTTGGAAGAGATGTTCCCGGTAGGCTGTAAGAGCACTGTGCAGAGCGAGTTGTTTCTCAGCTTACCAAAGAGCTGGAAGCAAGATGCTGTGGGGCCCAACTCGCCCTTTGGAAAGAAGCCTGCACGTTGTGCCTTTCAGCTCTAGGGCAAAGTAGCACACCCAGAGCAGAAGTCCTACTTCAGCCAGATCAGGCCTGCGAAGAAACTGCGTTTCACAGGCCTTTTGAAGAGATGTTCCCGGTAGGCTGTAAGAGCACTGTGCAGAGCGAGTGGTTTCTTAGGTTCCCAAAGAGCTGGAAGCAAGATGGTGTGGGGCCCAACTCGCCCTTTGGAAAGAAGCCTGCACGTTGTGACTTTCAGCTCTAGGGCAAAGCAGCACACCCAGAGCAGAAGTCCTACTTGAGCCAGATCAGGCCTGCAAAGAAACTGCGTTTCACAGGCCTTTGGAAGAGATGTTCCCGGTAGGCTGTAAGAGTACTGTGCAGAGCGAGTGGTTTCTTAGCTTCCCAAAGAGCTGGAAGCAAGATGCTGTGGGGCCCAACTCGCCCTTTGGAAAGAAGCCTGCACGTTGTGCCTTTCAGCTCTAAGGCAAAGTAGCACACCCAGAGCAGAAGTCCTACTTCAGCCAGATCAGGCCTGCAAAGAAACTGCGTTTCACAGGCCTTTGGAAGAGATGTTCCCGGTAGGCTGTAAGAGCACTGTGGAGAGCGAGTGGTTTCTTAGCTTCCCAAAGAGCTGGAAGCAAGATGGTGTGGGGCCCAACTCGCCCTTTGGAAAGAAGCCTGCACGTTGTGCCTTTCAGCTCTAGGGCAAAGTAGCACACCCAGAGCAGAAGTCCTACTTCAGCCAGATCAGGCCTGCAAAGAAACTGCGTTTCACAGCCCTTTGGAAGAGATGTTCCCGGTAGGCTGTAAGAGCACTGTGCAGAGCGAGTGGTTTCTTAGCTTCCCAAAGAGCTGGAAGCAAGATGCTGTGGGGCCCAACTCGCCCTTTGGAAAGAAGCCTGCACGTTGTGCCTTTCAGCTCTAGGGCAATATAGCACACCCAGAGCAGAAGTCCTACTTCCGCCAGATCAGGCCTGCAAAGAAACTGCGTTTCACAGGCCTTTGGAAGAGATGTTCCCGGTAGGCTGTAAGAGCACTGTGCAGAGCGAGTTGTTTCTTAGCTTCCCAAAGAGCTGGAAGCAAGATGCTGTGGGGCCCAACTCGCCCTTTGGAAAGAAGCCTGCACGTTGTGCCTTTCAGCTCTAGGGCAAAGTAGCACACCCAGAGCAGAAGTCCTACTTCAGCCAGATCAGGCCTGCAAAGAAACTGCGTTTCACAGGCCTTTGGAAGAGATGTTCCCGGTAGGCTGTGAGAGCACTGTGCAGAGCGAGTTGTTTCTTAGCTTCCCAAAGAGCTGGATGCAAGATGCTGTGGGGCCCAACTCGCCCTTTGGAAAGAAGCCTGCACGTTGTGCCTTTCAGCTCTAGGGCAATGTAGCACACCCAGAGCAGAAGTCCTACTTCAGCCAGATCAGGCCTGCAAAGAAACTGCGTTTCACAGGCCTTTGGAAGAGATGTTCCCGGTAGGCTGTAAGAGCACTGTCCAGAGCGAGTGGTTTCTTAGCTTCCCAAAGAGCTGGAAGCAAGATGCTGTGGGGCCCAACTCGCCCTTTGGAAAGAAGCCTGCACGTTGTGCCTTTCAGCTCTAGAGCAAAGTAGCACACCCAGAGCAGAAGTCCTACTTCAGCCGGATCAGGCCTGCAAAGAAACTGCGTTTGACAGGCCTTTGGAAGAGATGTTCCCGGTAGGCTGTAAGAGCACTGTGCAGAGCGAGTGGTTTCTTAGCTTCCCAAAGAGCTGGAAGCAAGATGGTGTGGGGCCCAACTCGCCCTTTGGAAAGAAGCCTGCACGTTGTGCCTTTCAGCTCTAAGGCAAAGTAGCACACCCAGAGCAGAAGTCCTACTTCAGCCAGATCAGGCCTGCAAAGAAACTGCGTTTCACAGGCCTTTGGAAGAGATGTTCCCGGTAGGCTGTAAGAGCACTGTGGAGAGCGAGTGGTTTCTTAGCTTCCCAAAGAGCTGGAAGCAAGATGGTGTGGGGCCCAACTCGCCCTTTGGAAAGAAGCCTGCACGTTGTGCCTTTCAGCTCTAGGGCAAAGTAGCACACCCAGAGCAGAAGTCCTACTTCAGCCAGATCAGGCCTGCAAAGAAACTGCGTTTCACAGCCCTTTGGAAGAGATGTTCCCGGTAGGCTGTAAGAGCACTGTGCAGAGCGAGTGGTTTCTTAGCTTCCCAAAGAGCTGGAAGCAAGATGCTGTGGGGCCCAACTCGCCCTTTGGAAAGAAGCCTGCACGTTGTGCCTTTCAGCTCTAGGGCAATGTAGCACACCCAGAGCAGAAGTCCTACTTCAGCCAGATCAGGCCTGCAAAGAAACTGCGTTTCACAGGCCTTTGGAAGAGATGTTCCCGGTAGGCTGTAAGAGCACTGTGCAGAGCGAGTTGTTTCTTAGCTTCCCAAAGAGCTGGAAGCAAGATGCTGTGGGGCCCAACTCGCCCTTTGGAAAGAAGCCTGCACGTTGTGCCTTTCAGCTCTAGGGCAAAGTAGCACACCCAGAGCAGAAGTCCTACTTCAGCCAGATCAGGCCTGCAAAGAAACTGCGTTTCACAGGCCTTTGGAAGAGATGTTCCCGGTAGGCTGTGAGAGCACTGTGCAGAGCGAGTTGTTTCTTAGCTTCCCAAAGAGCTGGATGCAAGATGCTGTGGGGCCCAACTCGCCCTTTGGAAAGAAGCCTGCACGTTGTGCCTTTCAGCTCTAGGGCAATGTAGCACACCCAGAGCAGAAGTCCTACTTCAGCCAGATCAGGCCTGAAAAGAAACTGCGTTTCACAGGCCTTTGGAAGAGATGTTCCCGGTAGGCTGTAAGAGCACTGTCCAGAGAGAGTGGTTTCTTAGCTTCCCAAAGAGCTGGAAGCAAGATGCTGTGGGGCCCAACTCGCCCTTTGGAAAGAAGCCTGCACGTTGTGCCTTTCAGCTCTAGAGCAAAGTAGCACACCCAGAGCAGAAGTCCTACTTCAGCCGGATCAGGCCTGCAAAGAAACTGCGTTTGACAGGCCTTTGGAAGAGATGTTCCCGGTAGGCTGTAAGAGCACTGTGCAGAGCGAGTGGTTTCTTAGCTTCCCAAAGAGCTGGAAGCAAGATAGTGTGGGGCCCAACTCGCCCTTTGGAAAGAAGCCTGCACGTTGTGCCTTTCAGCTCTAGGCCAAAGTAGCACACCCAGAGCAGAAGTCCTACTTCAGCCAGATCAGGCCTGCGAAGAAACTGCGTTTCACAGGCCTTTGGAAGAGATGTTCCCGGTAGGCTGTAAGAGCACTGTGCAGAGCGAGTTGTTTCTCAGCTTCCCAAAGAGCTGGAAGCAAGATGCTGTGGGGCCCAACTCGCCCTTTGGAAAGAAGCCTGCACGTTGTGCCTTTCAGCTCTAGGGCAAAGTAGCACACCCAGAGCAGAAGTCCTACTTCAGCCAGATCAGGCCTGCGAAGAAACTGCGTTTCACAGGCCTTTGGAAGAGATGTTCCCGGTAGGCTGTAAGAGCACTGTGCAGAGCGAGTTGTTTCTCAGCTTCCCAAATAGCTGGAAGCAAGATGCTTTGGGGCCCAACTCGCCCTTTGGAAAGCAGCCTGCACGTTGTGCCTTTCAGCTCTAGGGCAAAGTAGCACACCCAGAGCAGAAGTCTTACTTCAGCCAGATCAGGCCTGCAAAGAAACTGCGTTTCACAGGCCTTTGGAAGAGATGTTCCCGGTAGGCTGTAAGAGCACTGTGCAGAGCGAGTTGTTTCTTAGCTTTCCAAAGAGCTGGAAGCAAGATGCTGTGGGGCCCAACTGGCCCTTTGGAAAGAAGCCTGCACGTTGTGCCTTTCAGCTCTAGGGCAAAGTAGCACACCCAGAGCAGAAGTGCTACTTCAGCCAGATCAGGCCTGCAAAGAAACTGTGTTTCACAGGCTTTTGGAAGAGATGTTCCCGGTAGGCTGTAAGAGCACTGTGCAGAGCGAGTTGTTTCTTAGCTTCCCAAAGAGCTGGAAGCAAGATGCTGTGGGGCCCAACTCGCCCTTTGGAAAGAAGCCTGCACGTTGTGCCTTTCAGCTCTAGGGCAAAGTAGCACACCCAGAGCAGAAGTCCTACTTCAGCCAGATCAGGCCTGCGAAGAAACTGCGTTTCACAGGCCTTTGGAAGAGATGTTCCCGGTAGGCTGTAAGAGCACTGTGCAGAGCGAGTGGTTTCTTAGCTTCCCAAAGAGCTGGAAGCAAGATGCTGTGGGGCCCAACTCGCCCTTTGGAAAGAAGCCTGCACGTTGTGCCTTTCAGCTCTAGGCCAAAGTAGCACACCCAGAGCAGAAGTCCTACTTCAGCCAGATCAGGCCTGCGAAGAAACTGCGTTTCACTGGCCTTTGGAAGAGATGTTCCCGGTAGGCTGTAAGAGCACTGTGCAGAGCGAGTGGTTTCTTAGCTTCCCAAAGAGCTGGAAGCAAGATGCTGTGGGGCCCAACTCGCCCTTTGCAAAGCAGCCTGCACGTTGTGCCTTTCAGCTCTAGGGCAAAGTAGCACACCCAGAGCAGAAGTCCTACTTCAGCCCGATCAGGCCTGCGAAGAAACTGCGTTTCACAGGCTTTTGGAAGAGATGTTCCCACTAGGCTGTAAGAGCACTGTGCAGAGCGAGTTGTTTCTTAAGTTCCCAAAGAGCTGGAAGCAAGATGGTGTGGGGCCCAACTCGCCCTTTGGAAAGAAGCCTGCACGTTGTGCCTTTCAGCTCTGGGAAAAGTAGCACACCCAGAGCAGAAGTCCTACTTCAGCCAGATCAGGCCTGCAAAGAAACTGCGTTTCACAGGCCTTTGGAAGAGATGTTCCCGGTAGGCTGTAAGAGCACTGTGCAGAGCGAGTGGTTTCTTAGCTTCCCAAGAGCTGGAAGCAAGATGCTGTGGGGCCCAACTCGCCCTTTGGAAAGAAGCCTGCACGTTGTGCCTTTCAGCTCTAGGGCAATGTAGCACACCCAGAGCAGAAGTCCTACTTCAGCCAGATCAGGCCTGCAAAGAAACTGCGTTTCACAGGCCTTTGGAAGAGATGTTCCCGGTAGGCTGTAAGAGCACTGTGCAGAGCGAGTTGTTTCTTAGCTTCCCAAAGAGCTGGAAGCAAGATGCTGTGGGGCCCAACTCGCCCTTTGGAAAGAAGCCTGCACGTTGTGCCTTTCAGCTCTAGGGCAAAGTAGCACACCCAGAGCAGAAGTCCTACTTCAGCCAGATCAGGCCTGCAAAGAAACTGCGTTTCACAGGCCTTTGGAAGAGATGTTCCCGGTAGGCTGTGACAGCACTGTGCAGAGCGAGTTGTTTCTTAGCTTCCCAAAGAGCTGGATGCAAGATGCTGTGGGGCCCAACTCGCCCTTTGGAAAGAAGCCTGCACGTTGTGCCTTTCAGCTCTAGGGCAATGTAGCACACCCAGAGCAGAAGTCCTACTTCAGCCAGATCAGGCCTGCAAAGAAACTGCGTTTCACAGGCCTTTGGAAGAGATGTTCCCGGTAGGCTGTAAGAGCACTGTCCAGAGCGAGTGGTTTCTTAGCTTCCCAAAGAGCTGGAAGCAAGATGCTGTGGGGCCCAACTCGCCCTTTGGAAAGAAGCCTGCACGTTGTGCCTTTCAGCTCTAGAGCAAAGTAGCACACCCAGAGCAGAAGTCCTACTTCAGCCGGATCAGGCCTGCAAAGAAACTGCGTTTGACAGGCCTTTGGAAGAGATGTTCCCGGTAGGCTGTAAGAGCACTGTGCAGAGCGAGTGGTTTCTTAGCTTCCCAAAGAGCTGGAAGCAAGATGGTGTGGGGCCCAACTCGCCCTTTGGAAAGAAGCCTGCACGTTGTGCCTTTCAGCTCTAGGGCAAAGCAGCACACCCAGAGCAGAAGTCCTACTTGAGCCAGATCAGGCCTGCAAAGAAACTGCGTTTCACAGGCCTTTGGAAGAGATGTTCCCGGTAGGCTGTAAGAGCACTGTGCAGAGCGAGTGGTTTCTTAGCTTCCCAAAGAGCTGGAAGCAAGATGCTGTGGGGCCCAACTCGCCCTTTGGAAAGAAGCCTGCACGTTGTGCCTTTCAGCTCTAAGGCAAAGTAGCACACCCAGAGCAGAAGTCCTAGTTCAGCCAGATCAGGCCTGCAAAGAAACTGCGTTTCACAGGCCTTTGGAAGAGATGTTCCCGGTAGGCTGTAAGAGCACTGTGCAGAGCGAGTGGTTTCTTAGCTTCCCAAAGAGCTGGAAGCAAGATGGTGTGGGGCCCAACTCGCCCTTTGGAAAGAAGCCTGCACGTTGTGCCTTTCAGCTCTAGGGCAAAGTAGCACACCCAGAGCAGAAGTCCTACTTCAGCCGGATCAGGCCTGCAAAGAAACTGCGTTTGACAGGCCTTTGGAAGAGATGTTCCCGGTAGGCTGTAAGAGCACTGTGCAGAGCGAGTGGTTTCTTAGCTTCCCAAAGAGCTGGAAGCAAGATGGTGTGGGGCCCAACTCGCCCTTTGGAAAGAAGCCTGCACGTTGTGCCTTTCAGCTCTAGGGCAAAGTAGCACACCCAGAGCAGAAGTCCTACTTCAGCCAGATCAGGCCTGCAAAGAAACTGCGTTTGACAGGTCTTTGGAAGAGATGTTCCCGGTAGGCTGTAAGAGCACTGTGCAGAGCGAGTGGTTTCTTAGCTTCCCAAAGAGCTGGAAGCAAGATGCTGTGGGGCCCAACTCGCCCTTTGGAAAGAAGCCTGCACGTTGTGCCTTTCAGCTCTAAGGCAATGTAGCACACCCAGAGCAGAAGTCCTACTTCAGCCAGATCAGGCCTTCAAAGAAACTGCGTTTCACAGGCCTTTGGAAGAGATGTTCCCGGTAGGCTGTGAGAGCACTGTGCAGAGCGAGTTGTTTCTTAGCTTCCCAAAGAGCTGGATGCAAGATGCTGTGGGGCCCAACTCGCCCTTTGGAAAGAAGCCTGCACGTTGTGCCTTTCAGCTCTAGGGCAATGTAGCACACCCAGAGCAGAAGTCCTACTTCAGCCAGATCAGGCCTGAAAAGAAACTGCGTTTCACAGGCCTTTGGAAGAGATGTTCCCGGTAGGCTGTAAGAGCACTGTCCAGAGCGAGTGGTTTCTTAGCTTCCCAAAGAGCTGGAAGCAAGATGCTGTGGGGCCCAACTCGCCCTTTGGAAAGAAGCCTGCACGTTGTGCCTTTTAGCTCTAGAGCAAAGTAGCACACCCAGAGCAGAAGTCCTACTTCAGCCGGATCAGGCCTGCAAAGAAACTGCGTTTCACAGGCCTTTGGAAGAGATGTTCCCGGTAGGCTGTAAGAGCACTGTGCAGAGCGAGTGGTTTCTTAGCTTCCCAAAGAGCTGGAAGCAAGATGGTGTGGGGCCCAACTCGCCCTTTGGAAAGAAGCCTGCACGTTGTGCCTTTCAGCTCTAGGGCAAAGTAGCACACCCAGAGCAGAAGTCCTACTTCAGCCAGATAAGGCCTGCAAAGAAACTGCGTTTCACAGGCCTTTGGAAGAGATGTTCCCGGTAGGCTGTAAGAGCACTGTGCAGAGCGAGTGGTTTCTTAGCTTCCCAAAGAGCTGGAAGCAAGATGCTGTGGGGCCCAACTCGCCCTTTGGAAAGAAGCCTGCACGTTGTGCCTTTCAGCTCTAGAGCAAAGTAGCACACCCAGAGCAGAAGTCCTACTTCAGCCGGATCAGGCCTGCAAAGAAACTGCGTTTGACAGGCCTTTGGAAGAGATGTTCCCGGTAGGCTGTAAGAGCACTGTGCAGAGCGAGTGGTTTCTTAGCTTCCCAAAGAGCTGGAAGCAAGATGCTGTGGGGCCCAACTCGCCCTTTGGAAAGAAGCCTGCACGTTGTGCCTTTCAGCTCTAGGGTAATGTAGCACACCCAGAGCAGAAGTCCTACTTCAGCCAGATCAGGCCTGCAAAGAAACTGCGTTTCACAGGCCTTTGGAAGAGATGTTCCCGGTAGGCTGTAAGAGCACTGTGCAGAGCGAGTTGTTTCTCAGCTTCCCAAAGAGCTGGAAGCAAGATGCTGTGGGGCCCAACTCGCCCTTTGGAAAGAAGCCTGCACGTTGTGCCTTTCAGCTCTAGGGCAAAGTAGCACACCCAGAGCAGAAGTCCTACTTCAGCCAGATCAGGCCTGCGAAGAAACTGCGTTTCACAGGCCTTTTGAAGAGATGTTCCCGGTAGGCTGTAAGAGCACTGTGCAGAGCGAGTGGTTTCTTAGGTTCCCAAAGAGCTGGAAGCAAGATGCTGTGGGGCCCAACTCGCCCTTTGGAAAGAAGCCTGCACGTTGTGACTTTCAGCTCTAGGGCAAAGCAGCACACCCAGAGCAGAAGTCCTACTTGAGCCAGATCAGGCCTGCAAAGAAACTGCGTTTCACAGGCCTTTGGAAGAGATGTTCCCGGTAGGCTGTGAGAGCACTGTGCAGAGCGAGTTGTTTCTTAGCTTCCCAAAGAGCTGGATGCAAGATGCTGTGGGGCCCAACTCGCCCTTTGGAAAGAAGCCTGCACGTTGTGCCTTTCAGCTCTAGGGCAATGTAGCACACCCAGAGCAGAAGTCCTACTTCAGCCAGATCAGGCCTGAAAAGAAACTGCGTTTCACAGGCCTTTGGAAGAGATGTTCCCGGTAGGCTGTAAGAGCACTGTCCAGAGCGAGTGGTTTCTTAGCTTCCCAAAGAGCTGGAAGCAAGATGCTGTGGGGCCCAACTCGCCCTTTGGAAAGAAGCCTGCACGTTGTGCCTTTCAGCTCTAAGGCAATGTAGCACACCCAGAGCAGAAGTCCTACTTCAGCCAGATCAGGCCTTCAAAGAAACTGCGTTTCACAGGCCTTTGGAAGAGATGTTCCCGGTAGGCTGTGAGAGCACTGTGCAGAGCGAGTTGTTTCTTAGCTTCCCAAAGAGCTAGAAGCAAGATGCTGTGGGGCCCAACTCGCCCTTTGGAAAGAAGCCTGCACGTTGTGCCTTTCAGCTCTAGGGCAATGTAGCACACCCAGAGCAGAAGTCCTACTTCAGCCAGATCAGGCCTGAAAAGAAACTGCGTTTCACAGGCCTTTGGAAGAGATGTTCCCGGTAGGCTGTAAGAGCACTGTCCAGAGCGAGTGGTTTCTTAGCTTCCCAAAGAGCTGGAAGCAAGATGCTGTGGGGCCCAACTCGCCCTTTGGAAAGAAGCCTGCACGTTGTGCCTTTTAGCTCTAGAGCAAAGTAGCACACCCAGAGCAGAAGTCCTACTTCAGCCGGATCAGGCCTGCAAAGAAACTGCGTTTCACAGGCCTTTGGAAGAGATGTTCCCGGTAGGCTGTAAGAGCACTGTGCAGAGCGAGTGGTTTCTTAGCTTCCCAAAGAGCTGGAAGCAAGATGGTGTGGGGCCCAACTCGCCCTTTGGAAAGAAGCCTGCACGTTGTGCCTTTCAGCTCTAGGGCAAAGTAGCACACCCAGAGCAGAAGTCCTACTTCAGCCAGATAAGGCCTGCAAAGAAACTGCGTTTCACAGGCCTTTGGAAGAGATGTTCCCGGTAGGCTGTAAGAGCACTGTGCAGAGCGAGTGGTTTCTTAGCTTCCCAAAGAGCTGGAAGCAAGATGCTGTGGGGCCCAACTCGCCCTTTGGAAAGAAGCCTGCACGTTGTGCCTTTCAGCTCTAGAGCAAAGTAGCACACCCAGAGCAGAAGTCCTACTTCAGCCGGATCAGGCCTGCAAAGAAACTGCGTTTGACAGGTCTTTGGAAGAGATGTTCCCGGTAGGCTGTAAGAGCACTGTCCAGAGCGAGTGGTTTCTTAGCTTCCCAAAGAGCTGGAAGCAAGATGCTGTGGGGCCCAACTCGCCCTTTGGAAAGAAGCCTGCACGTTGTGCCTTTCAGCTCTAAGGCAATGTAGCACACCCAGAGCAGAAGTCCTACTTCAGCCAGATCAGGCCTTCAAAGAAACTGCGTTTCACAGGCCTTTGGAAGAGATGTTCCCGGTAGGCTGTGAGAGCACTGTGCAGAGCGAGTTGTTTCTTAGCTTCCCAAAGAGCTGGATGCAAGATGCTGTGGGGCCCAACTCGCCCTTTGGAAAGAAGCCTGCACGTTGTGCCTTTCAGCTCTAGGGCAATGTAGCACACCCAGAGCAGAAGTCCTACTTCAGCCAGATCAGGCCTGAAAAGAAACTGCGTTTCACAGGCCTTTGGAAGAGATGTTCCCGGTAGGCTGTAAGAGCACTGTCCAGAGCGAGTGGTTTCTTAGCTTCCCAAAGAGCTGGAAGCAAGATGCTGTGGGGCCCAACTCGCCCTTTGGAAAGAAGCCTGCACGTTGTGCCTTTTAGCTCTAGAGCAAAGTAGCACACCCAGAGCAGAAGTCCTACTTCAGCCGGATCAGGCCTGCAAAGAAACTGCGTTTCACAGGCCTTTGGAAGAGATGTTCCCGGTAGGCTGTAAGAGCACTGTGCAGAGCGAGTGGTTTCTTAGCTTCCCAAAGAGCTGGAAGCAAGATGGTGTGGGGCCCAACTCGCCCTTTGGAAAGAAGCCTGCACGTTGTGCCTTTCAGCTCTAGGGCAAAGTAGCACACCCAGAGCAGAAGTCCTACTTCAGCCAGATAAGGCCTGCAAAGAAACTGCGTTTGACAGGCCTTTGGAAGAGATGTTCCCGGTAGGCTGTAAGAGCACTGTGCAGAGCGAGTGGTTTCTTAGCTTCCCAAAGAGCTGGAAGCAAGATGCTGTGGGTCCCAACTCGCCCTTTGGAAAGAAGCCTGCACGTTGTGCCTTTCAGCTCTAGAGCAAAGTAGCACACCCAGAGCAGAAGTCCTACTTCAGCCGGATCAGGCCTGCAAAGAAACTGCGTTTGACAGGCCTTTGGAAGAGATGTTCCCGGTAGGCTGTAAGAGCACTGTGCAGAGCGAGTGGTTTCTTAGCTTCCCAAAGAGCTGGAAGCAAGATGCTGTGGGGCCCAACTCGCCCTTTGGAAAGAAGCCTGCACGTTGTGCCTTTCAGCTCTAGGGTAATGTAGCACACCCAGAGCAGAAGTCCTACTTCAGCCAGATCAGGCCTGCAAAGAAACTGCGTTTCACAGGCCTTTGGAAGAGATGTTCCCGGTAGGCTGTAAGAGCACTGTGCAGAGCGAGTTGTTTCTCAGCTTCCCAAAGAGCTGGAAGCAAGATGCTGTGGGGCCCAACTCGCCCTTTGGAAAGAAGCCTGCACGTTGTGCCTTTCAGCTCTAGGGCAAAGTAGCACACCCAGAGCAGAAGTCCTACTTCAGCCAGATCAGGCCTGCAAAGAAACTGCGTTTCACAGGCCTTTGGAAGAGATGTTCCCGGTAGGCTGTAAGAGCACTGTGGAGAGCGAGTGGTTTCTTAGCTTCCCAAAGAGCTGGAAGCAAGATGGTGTGGGGCCCAACTCGCCCTTTGGAAAGAAGCCTGCACGTTGTGCCTTTCAGCTCTAGGGCAAAGTAGCACACCCAGAGCAGAAGTCCTACTTCAGCCAGATCAGGCCTGCAAAGAAACTGCGTTTCACAGCCCTTTGGAAGAGATGTTCCCGGTAGGCTGTAAGAGCACTGTGCAGAGCGAGTGGTTTCTTAGCTTCCCAAAGAGCTGGAAGCAAGATGCTGTGGGGCCCAACTCGCCCTTTGGAAAGAAGCCTGCACGTTGTGCCTTTCAGCTCTAGGGCAATGTAGCACACCCAGAGCAGAAGTCCTACTTCAGCCAGATCAGGCCTGCAAAGAAACTGCGTTTCACAGGCCTTTGGAAGAGATGTTCCCGGTAGACTGTAAGAGCACTGTGCAGAGCGAGTTGTTTCTTAGCTTCCCAAAGAGCTGGAAGCAAGATGCTGTGGGGCCCAACTCGCCCTTTGGAAAGAAGCCTGCACGTTGTGCCTTTCAGCTCTAGGGCAAAGTAGCACACCCAGAGCAGAAGTCCTACTTCAGCCAGATCAGGCCTGCAAAGAAACTGCGTTTCACAGGCCTTTGGAAGAGATGTTCCCGGTAGGCTGTGAGAGCACTGTGCAGAGCGAGTTGTTTCTTAGCTTCCCAAAGAGCTGGATGCAAGATGCTGTGGGGCCCAACTCGCCCTTTGGAAAGAAGCCTGCACGTTGTGCCTTTCAGCTCTAGGGCAATGTAGCACACCCAGAGCAGAAGTCCTACTTCAGCCAGATCAGGCCTGCAAAGAAACTGCGTTTCACAGGCCTTTGGAAGAGATGTTCCCGGTAGGCTGTAAGAGCACTGTCCAGAGCGAGTGGTTTCTTAGCTTCCCAAAGAGCTGGAAGCAAGATGCTGTGGGGCCCAACTCGCCCTTTGGAAAGAAGCCTGCACGGTGTGCCTTTCAGCTCTAGAGCAAAGTAGCACACCCAGAGCAGAAGTCCTACTTCAGCCGGATCAGGCCTGCAAAGAAACTGCGTTTGACAGGCCTTTGGAAGAGATGTTCCCGGTAGGCTGTAAGAGCACTGTGCAGAGCGAGTGGTTTCTTAGCTTCCCAAAGAGCTGGAAGCAAGATGCTGTGGGGCCCAACTCGCCCTTTGGAAAGAAGCCTGCACGTTGTGCCTTTCAGCTCTAAGGCAAAGTAGCACACCCAGAGCAGAAGTCCTACTTCAGCCAGATCAGGCCTGCGAAGAAACTGCGTTTCACAGGCCTTTGGAAGAGATGTTCCCGGTAGGCTGTAAGAGCACTGTGCAGAGCGAGTTGTTTCTCAGCTTCCCAAAGAGCTGGAAGCAAGATGCTGTGGGGCCCAACTCGCCCTTTGGAAAGAAGCCTGCACGTTGTGCCTTTCAGCTCTAGGGCAAAGTAGCACACCCAGAGCAGAAGTCCTACTTCAGCCAGATCAGGCCTGCGAAGAAACTGCGTTTCACAGGCCTTTGGAAGAGATGTTCCCGGTAGGCTGTAAGAGCACTGTGCAGAGCGAGTTGTTTCTCAGCTTCCCAAATAGCTGGAAGCAAGATGCTTTGGGGCCCAACTCGCCCTTTGGAAAGCAGCCTGCACGTTGTGCCTTTCAGCTCTAGGGCAAAGTAGCACACCCAGAGCAGAAGTCTTACTTCAGCCAGATCAGGCCTGCAAAGAAACTGCGTTTCACAGGCCTTTGGAAGAGATGTTCCCGGTAGGCTGTAAGAGCACTGTGCAGAGCGAGTTGTTTCTTAGCTTTCCAAAGAGCTGGAAGCAAGATGCTGTGGGGCCCAACTGGCCCTTTGGAAAGAAGCCTGCACGTTGTGCCTTTCAGCTCTAGGGCAAAGTAGCACACCCAGAGCAGAAGTGCTACTTCAGCCAGATCAGGCCTGCAAAGAAACTGTGTTTCACAGGCTTTTGGAAGAGATGTTCCCGGTAGGCTGTAAGAGCACTGTGCAGAGCGAGTTGTTTCTTAGCTTCCCAAAGAGCTGGAAGCAAGATGCTGTGGGGCCCAACTCGCCCTTTGGAAAGAAGCCTGCACGTTGTGCCTTTCAGCTCTAGGGCAAAGTAGCACACCCAGAGCAGAAGTCCTACTTCAGCCAGATCAGGCCTGCGAAGAAACTGCGTTTCACAGGCCTTTGGAAGAGATGTTCCCGGTAGGCTGTAAGAGCACTGTGCAGAGCGAGTTGTTTCTTAGCTTCCCAAAGAGCTGGAAGCAAGATGGTGTGGGGCCCAACTCGCCCTTTGGAAAGAAGCCTGCACGTTGTGCCTTTCAGCTCTAGGGCAAAGTAGCACACCCAGAGCAGAAGTCCTACTTCAGCCAGATCAGGCCTGCGAAGAAACTGCGTTTCACAGGCCTTTGGAAGAGATGTTCCCGGTAGGCTGTAAGAGCACTGTGCAGAGCGAGTTGTTTCTTAGCTTCCCAAAGAGCTGGAAGCAAGATGCTGTGGGGCCCAACTCGCCATTTGGAAAGAAGCCTGCACGTTGTGCCTTTCAGCTCTAGGGCAAAGTAGCACACCCAGAGCAGAAGTCCTACTTCAGCCAGATCAGGCCTGCGAAGAAACTGCGTTTCACAGGCCTTTGGAAGAGATGTTCCCGGTAGGCTGTAAGAGCACTGTGCAGAGCGAGTGGTTTCTTAGCTTCCCAAAGAGCTGGAAGCAAGATGCTGTGGGGCCCAACTCGCCCTTTGCAAAGCAGCCTGCACGTTGTGCCTTTCAGCTCTAGGGCAAAGTAGCACACCCAGAGCAGAAGTCCTACTTCAGCCCGATCAGGCCTGCGAAGAAACTGCGTTTCACAGGCTTTTGGAAGAGATGTTCCCACTAGGCTGTAAGAGCACTGTGCAGAGCGAGTTGTTTCTTAAGTTCCCAAAGAGCTGGAAGCAAGATGGTGTGGGGCCCAACTCGCCCTTTGGAAAGAAGCCTGCACGTTGTGCCTTTCAGCTCTGGGAAAAGTAGCACACCCAGAGCAGAAGTCCTACTTCAGCCAGATCAGGCCTGCAAAGAAACTGCGTTTCACAGGCCTTTGGAAGAGATGTTCCCGGTAGGCTGTAAGAGCACTGTGCAGAGCGAGTGGTTTCTTAGCTTCCCAAGAGCTGGAAGCAAGATGCTGTGGGGCCCAACTCGCCCTTTGGAAAGAAGCCTGCACGTTGTGCCTTTCAGCTCTAGGGCAATGTAGCACACCCAGAGCAGAAGTCCTACTTCAGCCAGATCAGGCCTGCAAAGAAACTGCGTTTCACAGGCCTTTGGAAGAGATGTTCCCGGTAGGCTGTAAGAGCACTGTGCAGAGCGAGTTGTTTCTTAGCTTCCCAAAGAGCTGGAAGCAAGATGCTGTGGGGCCCAACTCGCCCTTTGGAAAGAAGCCTGCACGTTGTGCCTTTCAGCTCTAGGGCAAAGTAGCACACCCAGAGCAGAAGTCCTACTTCAGCCAGATCAGGCCTGCAAAGAAACTGCGTTTCACAGGCCTTTGGAAGAGATGTTCCCGGTAGGCTGTGACAGCACTGTGCAGAGCGAGTTGTTTCTTAGCTTCCCAAAGAGCTGGATGCAAGATGCTGTGGGGCCCAACTCGCCCTTTGGAAAGAAGCCTGCACGTTGTGCCTTTCAGCTCTAGGGCAATGTAGCACACCCAGAGCAGAAGTCCTACTTCAGCCAGATCAGGCCTGCAAAGAAACTGCGTTTCACAGGCCTTTGGAAGAGATGTTCCCGGTAGGCTGTAAGAGCACTGTCCAGAGCGAGTGGTTTCTTAGCTTCCCAAAGAGCTGGAAGCAAGATGCTGTGGGGCCCAACTCGCCCTTTGGAAAGAAGCCTGCACGTTGTGCCTTTCAGCTCTAGAGCAAAGTAGCACACCCAGAGCAGAAGTCCTACTTCAGCCGGATCAGGCCTGCAAAGAAACTGCGTTTGACAGGCCTTTGGAAGAGATGTTCCCGGTAGGCTGTAAGAGCACTGTGCAGAGCGAGTGGTTTCTTAGCTTCCCAAAGAGCTGGAAGCAAGATGGTGTGGGGCCCAACTCGCCCTTTGGAAAGAAGCCTGCACGTTGTGCCTTTCAGCTCTAGGGCAAAGCAGCACACCCAGAGCAGAAGTCCTACTTGAGCCAGATCAGGCCTGCAAAGAAACTGCGTTTCACAGGCCTTTGGAAGAGATGTTCCCGGTAGGCTGTAAGAGCACTGTGCAGAGCGAGTGGTTTCTTAGCTTCCCAAAGAGCTGGAAGCAAGATGCTGTGGGGCCCAACTCGCCCTTTGGAAAGAAGCCTGCACGTTGTGCCTTTCAGCTCTAAGGCAAAGTAGCACACCCAGAGCAGAAGTCCTACTTCAGCCAGATCAGGCCTGCAAAGAAACTGCGTTTCACAGGCCTTTGGAAGAGATGTTCCCGGTAGGCTGTAAGAGCACTGTGCAGAGCGAGTGGTTTCTTAGCTTCCCAAAGAGCTGGAAGCAAGATGGTGTGGGGCCCAACTCGCCCTTTGGAAAGAAGCCTGCACGTTGTGCCTTTCAGCTCTAGGGCAAAGTAGCACACCCAGAGCAGAAGTCCTACTTCAGCCGGATCAGGCCTGCAAAGAAACTGCGTTTGACAGGCCTTTGGAAGAGATGTTCCCGGTAGGCTGTAAGAGCACTGTGCAGAGCGAGTGGTTTCTTAGCTTCCCAAAGAGCTGGAAGCAAGATGGTGTGGGGCCCAACTCGCCCTTTGGAAAGAAGCCTGCACGTTGTGCCTTTCAGCTCTAGGGCAAAGTAGCACACCCAGAGCAGAAGTCCTACTTCAGCCAGATCAGGCCTGCAAAGAAACTGCGTTTCACAGGCCTTTGGAAGAGATGTTCCCGGTAGGCTGTAAGAGCACTGTGCAGAGCGAGTGGTTTCTTAGCTTCCCAAGAGCTGGAAGCAAGATGCTGTGGGGCCCAACTCGCCCTTTGGAAAGCAGCCTGCACGTTGTGCCTTTCAGCTCTAGGGCAAAGTAGCACACCCAGAGCAGAAGTCCTACTTCAGCCAGATCAGGCCTGCAAAGAAACTGCGTTTGACAGGTCTTTGGAAGAGATGTTCCCGGTAGGCTGTAAGAGCACTGTGCAGAGCGAGTGGTTTCTTAGCTTCCCAAAGAGCTGGAAGCAAGATGCTGTGGGGCCCAACTCGCCCTTTGGAAAGAAGCCTGCACGTTGTGCCTTTCAGCTCTAAGGCAATGTAGCACACCCAGAGCAGAAGTCCTACTTCAGCCAGATCAGGCCTTCAAAGAAACTGCGTTTCACAGGCCTTTGGAAGAGATGTTCCCGGTAGGCTGTGAGAGCACTGTGCAGAGCGAGTTGTTTCTTAGCTTCCCAAAGAGCTGGATGCAAGATGCTGTGGGGCCCAACTCGCCCTTTGGAAAGAAGCCTGCACGTTGTGCCTTTCAGCTCTAGGGCAATGTAGCACACCCAGAGCAGAAGTCCTACTTCAGCCAGATCAGGCCTGAAAAGAAACTGCGTTTCACAGGCCTTTGGAAGAGATGTTCCCGGTAGGCTGTAAGAGCACTGTCCAGAGCGAGTGGTTTCTTAGCTTCCCAAAGAGCTGGAAGCAAGATGCTGTGGGGCCCAACTCGCCCTTTGGAAAGAAGCCTGCACGTTGTGCCTTTTAGCTCTAGAGCAAAGTAGCACACCCAGAGCAGAAGTCCTACTTCAGCCGGATCAGGCCTGCAAAGAAACTGCGTTTCACAGGCCTTTGGAAGAGATGTTCCCGGTAGGCTGTAAGAGCACTGTGCAGAGCGAGTGGTTTCTTAGCTTCCCAAAGAGCTGGAAGCAAGATGGTGTGGGGCCCAACTCGGCCTTTGGAAAGAAGCCTGCACGTTGTGCCTTTCAGCTCTAGGGCAAAGTAGCACAGCCAGAGCAGAAGTCCTACTTCAGCCAGATAAGGCCTGCAAAGAAACTGCGTTTCACAGGCCTTTGGAAGAGATGTTCCCGGTAGGCTGTAAGAGCACTGTGCAGAGCGAGTGGTTTCTTAGCTTCCCAAAGAGCTGGAAGCAAGATGCTGTGGGGCCCAACTCGCCCTTTGGAAAGAAGCCTGCACGTTGTGCCTTTCAGCTCTAGAGCAAAGTAGCACACCCAGAGCAGAAGTCCTACTTCAGCCGGATCAGGCCTGCAAAGAAACTGCGTTTGACAGGCCTTTGGAAGAGATGTTCCCGGTAGGCTGTAAGAGCACTGTGCAGAGCGAGTGGTTTCTTAGCTTCCCAAAGAGCTGGAAGCAAGATGCTGTGGGGCCCAACTCGCCCTTTGGAAAGAAGCCTGCACGTTGTGCCTTTCAGCTCTAGGGTAATGTAGCACACCCAGAGCAGAAGTCCTACTTCAGCCAGATCAGGCCTGCAAAGAAACTGCGTTTCACAGGCCTTTGGAAGAGATGTTCCCGGTAGGCTGTAAGAGCACTGTGCAGAGCGAGTTGTTTCTCAGCTTCCCAAAGAGCTGGAAGCAAGATGCTGTGGGGCCCAACTCGCCCTTTGGAAAGAAGCCTGCACGTTGTGCCTTTCAGCTCTAGGGCAAAGTAGCACACCCAGAGCAGAAGTCCTACTTCAGCCAGATCAGGCCTGCGAAGAAACTGCGTTTCACAGGCCTTTTGAAGAGATGTTCCCGGTAGGCTGTAAGAGCACTGTGCAGAGCGAGTGGTTTCTTAGGTTCCCAAAGAGCTGGAAGCAAGATGCTGTGGGGCCCAACTCGCCCTTTGGAAAGAAGCCTGCACGTTGTGACTTTCAGCTCTAGGGCAAAGCAGCACACCCAGAGCAGAAGTCCTACTTGAGCCAGATCAGGCCTGCAAAGAAACTGCGTTTCACAGGCCTTTGGAAGAGATGTTCCCGGTAGGCTGTGAGAGCACTGTGCAGAGCGAGTTGTTTCTTAGCTTCCCAAAGAGCTGGATGCAAGATGCTGTGGGGCCCAACTCGCCCTTTGGAAAGAAGCCTGCACGTTGTGCCTTTCAGCTCTAGGGCAATGTAGCACACCCAGAGCAGAAGTCCTACTTCAGCCAGATCAGGCCTGAAAAGAAACTGCGTTTCACAGGCCTTTGGAAGAGATGTTCCCGGTAGGCTGTAAGAGCACTGTCCAGAGCGAGTGGTTTCTTAGCTTCCCAAAGAGCTGGAAGCAAGATGCTGTGGGGCCCAACTCGCCCTTTGGAAAGAAGCCTGCACGTTGTGCCTTTCAGCTCTAGAGCAAAGTAGCACACCCAGAGCAGAAGTCCTACTTCAGCCGGATCAGGCCTGCAAAGAAACTGCGTTTCACAGGCCTTTGGAAGAGATGTTCCCGGTAGGCTGTAAGAGCACTGTGCAGAGCGAGTTGTTTCTTAGCTTCCCAAAGAGCTGGAAGCAAGATGGTGTGGGGCCCAACTCGCCCTTTGGAAAGAAGCCTGCACGTTGTGCCTTTCAGCTCTAGGGCAAAGTAGCACACCCAGAGCAGAAGTCCTACTTCAGCCAGATAAGGCCTGCAAAGAAACTGCGTTTGACAGGCCTTTGGAAGAGATGTTCCCGGTAGGCTGTAAGAGCACTGTTCAGAGCGAGTGGTTTCTTAGCTTCCCAAAGAGCTGGAAGCAAGATGCTGTGGGGCCCAACTCGCCCTTTGGAAAGAAGCCTGCACGTTGTGCCTTTCAGCTCTAAGGCAAAGTAGCACACCCAGAGCAGAAGTCATACTTCAGCCATATCAGGCCTGCAAAGAAACTGCGTTTCACAGGCCTTTGGAAGAGATGTTCCCGGTAGGCTGTAAGAGCACTGTGGAGAGCGAGTGGTTTCTTAGCTTCCCAAAGAGCTGGAAGCAAGATGGTGTGGGGCCCAACTCGCCCTTTGGAAAGAAGCCTGCACGTTGTGCCTTTCAGCTCTAGGGCAAAGTAGCACACCCAGAGCAGAAGTCCTACTTCAGCCAGATCAGGCCTGCAAAGAAACTGCGTTTCACAGGCCTTTGGAAGAGATGTTCCCGGTAGGCTGTGAGAGCACTGTGCAGAGCGAGTTGTTTCTTAGCTTCCCAAAGAGCTGGATGCAAGATGCTGTGGGGCCCAACTCGCCCTTTGGAAAGAAGCCTGCACGTTGTGCCTTTCAGCTCTAGGGCAATGTAGCACACCCAGAGCAGAAGTCCTACTTCAGCCAGATCAGGCCTGCAAAGAAACTGCGTTTCACAGGCCTTTGGAAGAGATGTCCCCGGTAGGCTGTAAGAGCACTGTCCAGAGCGAGTGGTTTCTTAGCTTCCCAAAGAGCTGGAAGCAAGATGCTGTGGGGCCCAACTCGCCCTTTGGAAAGAAGCCTGCACGTTGTGCCTTTCAGCTCTAGAGCAAAGTAGCACACCCAGAGCAGAAGTCCTACTTCAGCCGGATCAGGCCTGCAAAGAAACTGCGTTTGACAGGCCTTTGGAAGAGATGTTCCCGGTAGGCTGTAAGAGCACTGTGCAGAGCGAGTGGTTTCTTAGCTTCCCAAAGAGCTGGAAGCAAGATGCTGTGGGGCCCAACTCGCCCTTTGGAAAGAAGCCTGCACGTTGTGCCTTTCAGCTCTAAGGCAAAGTAGCACACCCAGAGCAGAAGTCCTACTTCAGCCAGATCAGGCCTGCAAAGAAACTGCGTTTCACAGGCCTTTGGAAGAGATGTTCCCGGTAGGCTGTAAGAGCACTGTGGAGAGCGAGTGGTTTCTTAGCTTCCCAAAGAGCTGGAAGCAAGATGGTGTGGGGCCCAACTCGCCCTTTGGAAAGAAGCCTGCACGTTGTGCCTTTCAGCTCTAGGGCAAAGTAGCACACCCAGAGCAGAAGTCCTACTTCAGCCAGATCAGGCCTGCAAAGAAACTGCGTTTCACAGCCCTTTGGAAGAGATGTTCCCGGTAGGCTGTAAGAGCACTGTGCAGAGCGAGTGGTTTCTTAGCTTCCCAAAGAGCTGGAAGCAAGATGCTGTGGGGCCCAACTCGCCCTTTGCAAAGAAGCCTGCACGTTGTGCCTTTCAGCTCTAGGGCAATGTAGCACACCCAGAGCAGAAGTCCTACTTCAGCCAGATCAGGCCTGCAAAGAAACTGCGTTTCACAGGCCTTTGGAAGAGATGTTCCCGGTAGGCTGTAAGAGCACTGTCCAGAGAGAGTGGTTTCTTAGCTTCCCAAAGAGCTGGAAGCAAGATGCTGTGGGGCCCAACTCGCCCTTTGGAAAGAAGCCTGCACGTTGTGCCTTTCAGCTCTAGAGCAAAGTAGCACACCCAGAGCAGAAGTCCTACTTCAGCCGGATCAGGCCTGCAAAGAAACTGCGTTTGACAGGCCTTTGGAAGAGATGTTCCCGGTAGGCTGTAAGAGCACTGTGCAGAGCGAGTGGTTTCTTAGCTTCCCAAAGAGCTGGAAGCAAGATAGTGTGGGGCCCAACTCGCCCTTTGGAAAGAAGCCTGCACGTTGTGCCTTTCAGCTCTAGGGCAAAGTAGCACACCCAGAGCAGAAGTCCTACTTCAGCCAGATCAGGCCTGCAAAGAAACTGCGTTTCACAGGCCTTTGGAAGAGATGTTCCCGGTAGGCTGTAAGAGCACTGTGCAGAGCGAGTGGTTTCTTAGCTTCCCAAAGAGCTGGAAGCAAGATGCTGTGGGGCCCAACTCGCCCTTTGGAAAGAAGCCTGCACGTTGCGCCTTTCAGCTCTAGAGCAAAGTAGCACACCCAGAGCAGAAGTCCTACTTCAGCCGGATCAGGCCTGCAAGGAAACTGCGTTTGACAGGCCTTTGGAAGAGATGTTCCCGGTAGGCTGTAAGAGCACTGTGCAGAGCGAGTTGTTTCTTAGCTTCCCAAAGAGCTGGAAGCAAGATGCTGTGGGGCCCAACTCGCCCTTTGGAAAGAAGCCTGCACGTTGTGCCTTTCAGCTCTAGGGTAAAGTAGCACACCCAGAGCAGAAGTCCTACTTCAGCCAGATCAGGCCTGCAAAGAAACTGCGTTTCACAGGCCTTTGGAAGAGATGTTCCCGGTAGGCTGTAAGAGCACTGTGCAGAGCGAGTTGTTTCTCAGCTTCCCAAAGAGCTGGAAGCAAGATGCTGTGGGGCCCAACTCGCCCTTTGGAAAGAAGCCTGCACGTTGTGCCTTTCAGCTCTAGGGCAAAGTAGCACACCCAGAGCAGAAGTCCTACTTCAGCCAGATCAGGCCTGCGAAGAAACTGCGTTTCACAGGCCTTTGGAAGAGATGTTCCCGGTAGGCTGTAAGAGCACTGTGCAGAGCGAGTTGTTTCTCAGCTTCCCAAATAGCTGGAAGCAAGATGCTTTGGGGCCCAACTCGCCCTTTGGAAAGCAGCCTGCACGTTGTGCCTTTCAGCTCTAGGGCAAAGTAGCAAACCCAGAGCAGAAGTCTTACTTCAGCCAGATCAGGCCTGCAAAGAAACTGCGTTTCACAGGCCTTTGGAAGAGATGTTCCCGGTAGGCTGTAAGAGCACTGTGCAGAGCGAGTTGTTTCTTAGCTTTCCAAAGAGCTGGAAGCAAGATGGTGTGGGGCCCAACTGGCCCTTTGGAAAGAAGCCTGCACGTTGTGCCTTTCAGCTCTAGGGCAAAGTAGCACACCCAGAGCAGAAGTGCTACTTCAGCCAGATCAGGCCTGCAAAGAAACTGTGTTTCACAGGCTTTTGGAAGAGATGTTCCCGGTAGGCTGTAAGAGCACTGTGCAGAGCGAGTTGTTTCTTAGCTTCCCAAAGAGCTGGAAGCAAGATGCTGTGGGGCCCAACTCGCCCTTTGGAAAGAAGCCTGCACGTTGTGCCTTTCAGCTCTAGGGCAAAGTAGCACACCCAGAGCAGAAGTCCTACTTCAGCCAGATCAGGCCTGCGAAGAAACTGCGTTTCACAGGCCTTTGGAAGAGATGTTCCCGGTAGGCTGTAAGAGCACTGTGCAGAGCGAGTGGTTTCTTAGCTTCCCAAAGAGCTGGAAGCAAGATAGTGTGGGGCCCAACTCGCCCTTTGGAAAGAAGCCTGCACGTTGTGCCTTTCAGCTCTAGGGCAAAGTAGCACACCCAGAGCAGAAGTCCTACTTCAGCCAGATCAGGCCTGCAAAGAAACTGCGTTTCACAGGCCTTTGGAAGAGATGTTCCCGGTAGGCTGTAAGAGCACTGTGCAGAGCGAGTGGTTTCTTAGCTTCCCAAAGAGCTGGAAGCAAGATGCTGTGGGGCCCAACTCGCCCTTTGGAAAGAAGCCTGCACGTTGCGCCTTTCAGCTCTAGAGCAAAGTAGCACACCCAGAGCAGAAGTCCTACTTCAGCCGGATCAGGCCTGCAAGGAAACTGCGTTTGACAGGCCTTTGGAAGAGATGTTCCCGGTAGGCTGTAAGAGCACTGTGCAGAGCGAGTTGTTTCTTAGCTTCCCAAAGAGCTGGAAGCAAGATGCTGTGGGGCCCAACTCGCCCTTTGGAAAGAAGCCTGCACGTTGTGCCTTTCAGCTCTAGGGTAAAGTAGCACACCCAGAGCAGAAGTCCTACTTCAGCCAGATCAGGCCTGCAAAGAAACTGCGTTTCACAGGCCTTTGGAAGAGATGTTCCCGGTAGGCTGTAAGAGCACTGTGCAGAGCGAGTTGTTTCTCAGCTTCCCAAAGAGCTGGAAGCAAGATGCTGTGGGGCCCAACTCGCCCTTTGGAAAGAAGCCTGCACGTTGTGCCTTTCAGCTCTAGGGCAAAGTAGCACACCCAGAGCAGAAGTCCTACTTCAGCCAGATCAGGCCTGCGAAGAAACTGCGTTTCACAGGCCTTTGGAAGAGATGTTCCCGGTAGGCTGTAAGAGCACTGTGCAGAGCGAGTTGTTTCTCAGCTTCCCAAATAGCTGGAAGCAAGATGCTTTGGGGCCCAACTCGCCCTTTGGAAAGCAGCCTGCACGTTGTGCCTTTCAGCTCTAGGGCAAAGTAGCAAACCCAGAGCAGAAGTCTTACTTCAGCCAGATCAGGCCTGCAAAGAAACTGCGTTTCACAGGCCTTTGGAAGAGATGTTCCCGGTAGGCTGTAAGAGCACTGTGCAGAGCGAGTTGTTTCTTAGCTTTCCAAAGAGCTGGAAGCAAGATGGTGTGGGGCCCAACTGGCCCTTTGGAAAGAAGCCTGCACGTTGTGCCTTTCAGCTCTAGGGCAAAGTAGCACACCCAGAGCAGAAGTGCTACTTCAGCCAGATCAGGCCTGCAAAGAAACTGTGTTTCACAGGCTTTTGGAAGAGATGTTCCCGGTAGGCTGTAAGAGCACTGTGCAGAGCGAGTTGTTTCTTAGCTTCCCAAAGAGCTGGAAGCAAGATGCTGTGGGGCCCAACTCGCCCTTTGGAAAGAAGCCTGCACGTTGTGCCTTTCAGCTCTAGGGCAAAGTAGCACACCCAGAGCAGAAGTCCTACTTCAGCCAGATCAGGCCTGCGAAGAAACTGCGTTTCACAGGCCTTTGGAAGAGATGTTCCCGGTAGGCTGTAAGAGCACTGTGCAGAGCGAGTGGTTTCTTAGCTTCCCAAAGAGCTGGAAGCAAGATGCTGTGGGGCCCAACTCGCCCTTTGGAAAGAAGCCTGCACGTTGTGCCTTTCAGCTCTAGGCCAAAGTAGCACACCCAGAGCAGAAGTCCTACTTCAGCCAGATCAGGCCTGCAAAGAAACTGCGTTTGACAGGCCTTTGGAAGAGATGTTCCCGGTAGGCTGTAAGAGCACTGTGCAGAGCGAGTGGTTTCTTAGCTTCCCAAAGAGCTGGAAGCAAGATGCTGTGGGGCCCAACTCGCCCTTTGGAAAGAAGCCTGCACGTTGTGCCTTTCAGCTCTAGGGCAAAGTAGCACACCCAGAGCAGAAGTCCTACTTCAGCCAGATCAGGCCTGCAAAGAAACTGCGTTTCACAGGCCTTTGGAAGAGATGTTCCCGGTAGGCTGTGAGAGCACTGTGCAGAGCGAGTTGTTTCTTAGCTTCCCAAAGAGCTGGATGCAAGATGCTGTGGGGCCCAACTCGCCCTTTGGAAAGAAGCCTGCACGTTGTGCCTTTCAGCTCTAGGGCAATGTAGCACACCCAGAGCAGAAGTCCTACTTCAGCCAGATCAGGCCTGCAAAGAAACTGCGTTTCACAGGCCTTTGGAAGAGATGTTCCCGGTAGGCTGTAAGAGCACTGTCCAGAGCGAGTGGTTTCTTAGCTTCCCAAAGAGCTGGAAGCAAGATGCTGTGGGGCCCAACTCGCCCTTTGGAAAGAAGCCTGCACGTTGTGCCTTTCAGCTCTAGAGCAAAGTAGCACACCCAGAGCAGAAGTCCTACTTCAGCCGGATCAGGCCTGCAAAGAAACTGCGTTTGACAGGCCTTTGGAAGAGATGTTCCCGGTAGGCTGTAAGAGCACTGTGCAGAGCGAGTGGTTTCTTAGCTTCCCAAAGAGCTGGAAGCAAGATGCTGTGGGGCCCAACTCGCCCTTTGGAAAGAAGCCTGCACGTTGTGCCTTTCAGCTCTAAGGCAAAGTAGCACACCCAGAGCAGAAGTCCTACTTCAGCCAGATCAGGCCTGCAAAGAAACTGCGTTTCACAGGCCTTTGGAAGAGATGTTCCCGGTAGGCTGTAAGAGCACTGTGGAGAGCGAGTGGTTTCTTAGCTTCCCAAAGAGCTGGAAGCAAGATGGTGTGGGGCCCAACTCGCCCTTTGGAAAGAAGCCTGCACGTTGTGCCTTTCAGCTCTAGGGCAAAGTAGCACACCCAGAGCAGAAGTCCTTCTTCAGCCAGATCAGGCCTGCAAAGAAACTGCGTTTCACAGCCCTTTGGAAGAGATGTTCCCGGTAGGCTGTAAGAGCACTGTGCAGAGCGAGTGGTCTCTTAGCTTCCCAAAGAGCTGGAAGCAAGATGCTGTGGGGCCCAACTCGCCCTTTGGAAAGAAGCCTGCACGTTGCGCCTTTCAGCTCTAGAGCAAAGTAGCACACCCAGAGCAGAAGTCCTACTTCAGCCGGATCAGGCCTGCAAGGAAACTGCGTTTGACAGGCCTTTGGAAGAGATGTTCCCGGTAGGCTGTAAGAGCACTGTGCAGAGCGAGTTGTTTCTTAGCTTCCCAAAGAGCTGGAAGAAAGATGGTGTGGGGCCCAACTCGCCCTTTGGAAAGAAGCCTGCACGTTGTGCCTTTCAGCTCTAGGGCAAAGTAGCACACCCAGAGCAGAAGTGCTACTTCAGCCAGATCAGGCCTGCAAAGAAACTGTGTTTCACAGGCTTTTGGAAGAGATGTTCCCGGTAGGCTGTAAGAGCACTGTGCAGAGCGAGTTGTTTCTTAGCTTCCCAAAGAGCTGGAAGCAAGATGCTGTGGGGCCCAACTCGCCCTTTGGAAAGAAGCCTGCACGTTGTGCCTTTCAGCTCTAGGGCAAAGTAGCACACCCAGAGCAGAAGTCCTACTTCAGCCAGATCAGGCCTGCGAAGAAACTGCGTTTCACAGGCCTTTGGAAGAGATGTTCCCGGTAGGCTGTAAGAGCACTGTGCAGAGCGAGTGGTTTCTTAGCTTCCCAAAGAGCTGGAAGCAAGATGCTGTGGGGCCCAACTCGCCCTTTGGAAAGAAGCCTGCACGTTGTGCCTTTCAGCTCTAGGCCAAAGTAGCACACCCAGAGCAGAAGTCCTACTTCAGCCAGATCAGGCCTGCCAAGAAACTGCGTTTCACAGGCCTTTGGAAGAGATGTTCCCGGTAGGCTGTAAGAGCACTGTGCAGAGCGAGTTGTTTCTTAGCTTCCCAAAGAGCTGGAAGCAAGATGGTGTGGGGCCCAACTCGCCCTTTGGAAAGAAGCCTGCACGTTGTGCCTTTCAGCTCTAGGGCAAAGTAGCACACCCAGAGCAGAAGTGCTACTTCAGCCAGATCAGGCCTGCAAAGAAACTGTGTTTCACAGGCTTTTGGAAGAGATGTTCCCGGTAGGCTGTAAGAGCACTGTGCAGAGCGAGTTGTTTCTTAGCTTCCCAAAGAGCTGGAAGCAAGATGCTGTGGGGCCCAACTCGCCATTTGGAAAGAAGCCTGCACGTTGTGCCTTTCAGCTCTAGGGCAAAGTAGCACACCCAGAGCAGAAGTCCTACTTCAGCCAGATCAGGCCTGCGAAGAAACTGCGTTTCACAGGCCTTTGGAAGAGATGTTCCCGGTAGGCTGTAAGAGCACTGTGCAGAGCGAGTGGTTTCTTAGCTTCCCAAAGAGCTGGAAGCAAGATGCTGTGGGGCCCAACTCGCCCTTTGGAAAGCAGCCTGCACGTTGTGCCTTTCAGCTCTAGGGCAAAGTAGCACACCCAGAGCAGAAGTCCTACTTCAGCCCGATCAGGCCTGCGAAGAAACTGCGTTTCACAGGCTTTTGGAAGAGATGTTCCCACTAGGCTGTAAGAGCACTGTGCAGAGCGAGTTGTTTCTTAACTTCCCAAAGAGCTGGAAGCAAGATGGTGTGGGGCCCAACTCGCCCTTTGGAAAGAAGCCTGCACGTTGTGCCTTTCAGCTCTGGGAAAAGTAGCACACCCAGAGCAGAAGTCCTACTTCAGCCAGATCAGGCCTGCAAAGAAACTGCGTTTCACAGGCCTTTGGAAGAGATGTTCCCGGTAGGCTGTAAGAGCACTGTGCAGAGCGAGTGGTTTCTTAGCTTCCCAAGAGCTGGAAGCAAGATGCTGTGGGGCCCAACTCGCCCTTTGGAAAGAAGCCTGCACGTTGTGCCTTTCAGCTCTAGGGCAAAGTAGCACACCCAGAGCAGAAGTCCTACTTCAGCCAGATCAGGCCTGCAAAGAAACTGCGTTTCACAGGCCTTTGGAAGAGATGTTCCCGGTAGGCTGTAAGAGCACTGTGCAGAGCGAGTTGTTTCTTAGCTTCCCAAAGAGCTGGAAGCAAGATGCTGTGGGGCCCAACTCGCCCTTTGGAAAGAAGCCTGCACGTTGTGCCTTTCAGCTCTAGGGCAAAGTAGCACACCCAGAGCAGAAGTCCTACTTCAGCCAGATCAGGCCTGCAAAGAAACTGCGTTTCACAGGCCTTTGGAAGAGATGTTCCCGGTAGGCTGTGACAGCACTGTGCAGAGCGAGTTGTTTCTTAGCTTCCCAAAGAGCTGGATGCAAGATGCTGTGGGGCCCAACTCGCCCTTTGGAAAGAAGCCTGCACGTTGTGCCTTTCAGCTCTAGGGCAATGTAGCACACCCAGAGCAGAAGTCCTACTTCAGCCAGATCAGGCCTGCAAAGAAACTGCGTTTCACAGGCCTTTGGAAGAGATGTTCCCGGTAGGCTGTAAGAGCACTGTCCAGAGCGAGTGGTTTCTTAGCTTCCCAAAGAGCTGGAAGCAAGATGCTGTGGGGCCCAACTCGCCCTTTGGAAAGAAGCCTGCACGTTGTGCCTTTCAGCTCTAGAGCAAAGTAGCACACCCAGAGCAGAAGTCCTACTTCAGCCGGATCAGGCCTGCAAAGAAACTGCGTTTGACAGGCCTTTGGAAGAGATGTTCCCGGTAGGCTGTAAGAGCACTGTGCAGAGCGAGTGGTTTCTTAGGTTCCCAAAGAGCTGGAAGCAAGATGGTGTGGGGCCCAACTCGCCCTTTGGAAAGAAGCCTGCACGTTGTGCCTTTCAGCTCTAGGGCAAAGCAGCACACCCAGAGCAGAAGTCCTACTTGAGCCAGATCAGGCCTGCAAAGAAACTGCGTTTCACAGGCCTTTGGAAGAGATGTTCCCGGTAGGCTGTAAGAGCACTGTGCAGAGCGAGTGGTTTCTTAGCTTCCCAAAGAGCTGGAAGCAAGATGCTGTGGGGCCCAACTCGCCCTTTGGAAAGAAGCCTGCACGTTGTGCCTTTCAGCTCTAAGGCAAAGTAGCACACCCAGAGCAGAAGTCCTACTTCAGCCAGATCAGGCCTGCAAAGAAACTGCGTTTCACAGGCCTTTGGAAGAGATGTTCCCGGTAGGCTGTAAGAGCACTGTGCAGAGCGAGTGGTTTCTTAGCTTCCCAAAGAGCTGGAAGCAAGATGGTGTGGGGCCCAACTCGCCCTTTGGAAAGAAGCCTGCACGTTGTGCCTTTCAGCTCTAGGGCAAAGTAGCACACCCAGAGCAGAAGTCCTACTTCAGCCGGATCAGGCCTGCAAAGAAACTGCGTTTGACAGGCCTTTGGAAGAGATGTTCCCGGTAGGCTGGAAGAGCACTGTGCAGAGCGAGTGGTTTCTTAGCTTCCCAAAGAGCTGGAAGCAAGATGGTGTGGGGCCCAACTCGCCCTTTGGAAAGAAGCCTGCACGTTGTGCCTTTCAGCTCTAGGGCAAAGTAGCACACCCAGAGCAGAAGTCCTACTTCAGCCAGATCAGGCCTGCAAAGAAACTGCGTTTCACAGGCCTTTGGAAGAGATGTTCCCGGTAGGCTGTAAGAGCACTGTGCAGAGCGAGTGGTTTCTTAGCTTCCCAAAGAGCTGGAAGCAAGATGCTGTGGGGCCCAACTCGCCCTTTGGAAAGAAGCCTGCACGTTGTGCCTTTCAGCTCTAGAGCAAAGTAGCACACCCAGAGCAGAAGTCCTACTTCAGCCGGATCAGGCCTGCAAGGAAACTGCGTTTGACAGGCCTTTGGAAGAGATGTTCCCGGTAGGCTGTAAGAGCACTGTGCAGAGCGAGTTGTTTCTTAGCTTCCCAAAGAGCTGGAAGCAAGATGCTGTGGGGCCCAACTCGCCCTTTGGAAAGAAGCCTGCACGTTGTGCCTTTCAGCTCTAGGGCAAAGTAGCACACCCAGAGCAGAAGTCCTACTTCAGCCAGATCAGGCCTGCGAAGAAACTGCGTTTCACAGGACTTTGGAAGAGATGTTCCCGGTAGGCTGTAAGAGCACTGTGCAGAGCGAGTGGTTTCTTAGCTTCCCAAAGAGCTGGAAGCAAGATGCTGTGGGGCCCAACTCGCCCTTTGGAAAGAAGCCTGCACGTTGTGCCTTTCAGCTCTAGGGCAAAGTAGCACACCCAGAGCAGAAGTGCTACTTCAGCCAGATCAGGCCTGCAAAGAAACTGTGTTTCACAGGCTTTTGGAAGAGATGTTCCCGGTAGGCTGTAAGAGCACTGTGCAGAGCGAGTTGTTTCTTAGCTTCCCAAAGAGCTGGAAGCAAGATGCTGTGGGGCCCAACTCGTCATTTGGAAAGAAGCCTGCACGTTGTGCCTTTCAGCTCTAGGGCAAAGTAGCACACCCAGAGCAGAAGTCCTACTTCAGCCAGATCAGGCCTGCGAAGAAACTGCGTTTCACAGGCCTTTGGAAGAGATGTTCCCGGTAGGCTGTAAGAGCACTGTGCAGAGCGAGTGGTTTCTTAGCTTCCCAAAGAGCTGGAAGCAAGATGCTGTGGGGCCCAACTCGCCCTTTGGAAAGCAGCCTGCACGTTGTGCCTTTCAGCTCTAGGGCAAAGTAGCACACCCAGAGCAGAAGTCCTACTTCAGCCAGATCAGGCCTGCGAAGAAACTGAGTTTCACAGGCCTTTGGAAGAGCTGTTCCCACTAGGCTGTAAGAGCACTGTGCAGAGCGAGTTGTTTCTTAACTTCCCAAAGAGCTGGAAGCAAGATGGTGTGGGGCCCAACTCGCCCTTTGGAAAGAAGCCTGCACGTTGTGCCTTTCAGCTCTGGGAAAAGTAGCACACCCAGAGCAGAAGTCCTACTTCAGCCAGATCAGGCCTGCAAAGAAACTGCGTTTCACAGGCCTTTGGAAGAGATGTTCCCGGTAGGCTGTAAGAGCACTGTGCAGAGCGAGTGGTTTCTTAGCTTCCCAAGAGCTGGAAGCAAGATGCTGTGGGGCCCAACTCGCCCTTTGGAAAGAAGCCTGCACGTTGTGCCTTTCAGCTCTAGGCCAAAGTAGCACACCCATTGCAGAAGTCCTACTTCAGCCGGATCAGGCCTGCCAAGAAATTGCGTTTCACAGGCCTTTGGAAGAGATGTTCCCGGTAGGCTGTAAGAGCACTGTGCAGAGCGAGTTGTTTCTTAGCTTCCCAAAGAGCTGGAAGCAAGATGCTGTGGGGCCCAACTCGCCCTTTGGAAAGAAGCCTGCACGTTGTGCCTTTCAGCTCTAGGGCAAAGTAGCACACCCAGAGCAGAAGTCCTACTTCAGCCGGATCTGGCCTGCAAATAAACTGCGTTTGCCAGGCCTTTGGAAGAGATGTTCCCGGTAGGCTGTAAGAGCACTGTGCAGAGCGAGTTGTTTCTTAGCTTCCCAAAGAGCTGGAAGCAAGATGCTGTGTGGCCCAACTCGCCCTTTGGAAAGAAGCATGCACGTTGTGCATTTCAGCTCTAGGGCAAAGTAGCACACCCAGAGCAGAAGTCCTACTTCAGCCAGATCAGGCCTGCAAAGAAACTGCGTTTCACAGGCCTTTGGAAGAGATGTTCCCGGTAGGCTGTAAGAGCACTGTGCAGAGCGAGTTGTTTCTTAGCTTCCCAAAGAGCTGGAAGCAAGATGGTGTGGGGCCCAACTCGCCCTTTGGAAAGAAGCCTGCACGTTGTGCCTTTCAGCTCTAGGGCAAAGTAGCACACCCAGAGCAGAAGTGCTACTTCAGCCAGATCAGGCCTGCAAAGAAACTGTGTTTCACAGGCTTTTGGAAGAGATGTTCCCGGTAGGCTGTAAGAGCACTGTGCAGAGCGAGTTGTTTCTTAGCTTCCCAAAGAGCTGGAAGCAAGATGCTGTGGGGCCCAACTCGCCATTTGGAAAGAAGCCTGCACGTTGTGCCTTTCAGCTCTAGGGCAAAGTAGCACACCCAGAGCAGAAGTCCTACTTCAGCCAGATCAGGCCTGCGAAGAAACTGCGTTTCACAGGCCTTTGGAAGAGATGTTCCCGGTAGGCTGTAAGAGCACTGTGCAGAGCGAGTGGTTTCTTAGCTTCCCAAAGAGCTGGAAGCAAGATGCTGTGGGGCCCAACTCGCCCTTTGGAAAGCAGCCTGCACGTTGTGCCTTTCAGCTCTAGGGCAAAGTAGCACACCCAGAGCAGAAGTCCTACTTCAGCCAGATCAGGCCTGCGAAGAAACTGCGTTTCACAGGCCTTTGGAAGAGATGTTCCCACTAGGCTGTAAGAGCACTGTGCAGAGCGAGTTGTTTCTTAACTTCCCAAAGAGCTGGAAGCAAGATGGTGTGGGGCCCAACTCGCCCTTTGGAAAGAAGCCTGCACGTTGTGCCTTTCAGCTCTGGGAAAAGTAGCACACCCAGAGCAGAAGTCCTACTTCAGCCAGATCAGGCCTGCAAAGAAACTGCGTTTCACAGGCCTTTGGAAGAGATGTTCCCGGTAGGCTGTAAGAGCACTGTGCAGAGCGAGTGGTTTCTTAGCTTCCCAAAGAGCTGGAAGCAAGATGCTGTGGGGCCCAACTCGCCCTTTGGAAAGAAGCCTGCACGTTGTGCCTTTCAGCTCTAGGGCAAAGTAGCACACCCAGAGCAGAAGTCCTACTTCAGCCAGATCAGGCCTGCAAAGAAACTGCGTTTGACAGGCCTTTGGAAGAGATGTTCCCGGTAGGCTGTAAGAGCACTGTGCAGAGCTAGTTGTTTCTTAGCTTCCCAAAGAGCTGGAAGCAAGATGCTGTGGGGCCCAACTCGCCCTTTGGAAAGAAGCCTGCACGTTGTGCCTTTCAGCTCTAAGGCAATGTAGCACACCCAGAGCAGAAGTCCTACTTCAGCCAGATCAGGCCTGCAAAGAAACTGCGTTTCACAGGCCTTTGGAAGAGATGTTCCCGGTAGACTGTGAGAGCACTGTGCAGAGCGAGTTGTTTCTTAGCTTCCCAAAGAGCTGGATGCAAGATGCTGTGGGGCCCAACTCGCCCTTTGGAAAGAAGCCTGCACGTTGTGCCTTTCAGCTCTAGGGCAATGTAGCACACCCAGAGCAGAAGTCCTACTTCAGCCAGATCAGGCCTGCAAAGAAACTGCGTTTCACAGGCCTTTGGAAGAGATGTTCCCGGTAGGCTGTAAGAGCACTGTCCAGAGCGAGTGGTTTCTTAGCTTCCCAAAGAGCTGGAAGCAAGATGCTGTGGGGCCCAACTCGCCCTTTGGAAAGAAGCCTGCACGTTGTGCCTTTCAGCTCTAGAGCAAAGTAGCACACCCAGAGCAGAAGTCCTACTTCAGCCGGATCAGGCCTGCAAAGAAACTGCGTTTGACAGGCCTTTGGAAGAGATGTTCCCGGTAGGCTGTAAGAGCACTGTGCAGAGCGAGTGGTTTCTTAGCTTCCCAAAGAGCTGGAAGCAAGATGGTGTGGGGCCCAACTCGCCCTTTGGAAAGAAGCCTGCACGTTGTGCCTTTCAGCTCTAGGGCAAAGTAGCACACCCAGAGCAGAAGTCCTACTTCAGCCAGATCAGGCCTGCAAAGAAACTGCGTTTCACAGGCCTTTGGAAGAGATGTTCCCGGTAGGCTGTAAGAGCACTGTGCAGAGCGAGTGGTTTCTTAGCTTCCCAAAGAGCTGGAAGCAAGATGCTGTGGGGCCCAACTCGCCCTTTGGAAAGAAGCCTGCACGTTGCGCCTTTCAGCTCTAGAGCAAAGTAGCACACCCAGAGCAGAAGTCCTACTTCAGCCGGATCAGGCCTGCAAGGAAACTGCGTTTGACAGGCCTTTGGAAGAGATGTTCCCGGTAGGCTGTAAGAGCACTGTGCAGAGCGAGTGGTTTCTTAGCTTCCCAAAGAGCTGGAAGCAAGATGCTGTGGGGCCCAACTCGCCCTTTGGAAAGAAGCCTGCACGTTGTGCCTTTCAGCTCTAGGGTAAAGTAGCACACCCAGAGCAGAAGTCCTACTTCAGCCAGATCAGGCCTGCAAAGAAACTGCGTTTCACAGGCCTTTGGAAGAGATGTTCCCGGTAGGCTGTAAGAGCACTGTGCAGAGCGAGTTGTTTCTCAGCTTCCCAAAGAGCTGGAAGCAAGATGCTGTGGGGCCCAACTCGCCCTTTGGAAAGAAGCCTGCACGTTGTGCCTTTCAGCTCTAGGGCAAAGTAGCACACCCAGAGCAGAAGTCCTACTTCAGCCATATCAGGCCTGCGAAGAAACTGCGTTTCACAGGCCTTTGGAAGAGATGTTCCCGGTAGGCTGTAAGAGCACTGTGCAGAGCGAGTTGTTTCTCAGCTTCCCAAATAGCTGGAAGCAAGATGCTTTGGGGCCCAACTCGCCCTTTGGAAAGCAGCCTGCACGTTGTGCCTTTCAGCTCTAGGGCAAAGTACCACACCCAGAGCAGAAGTCTTACTTCAGCCAGATCAGGCCTGCAAAGAAACTGCGTTTCACAGGCCTTTGGAAGAGATGTTCCCGGTAGGCTGTAAGAGCACTGTGCAGAGCGAGTTGTTTCTTAGCTTTCCAAAGAGCTGGAAGCAAGATGCTGTGGGGCCCAACTGGCCCTTTGGAAAGAAGCCTGCACGTTGTGCCTTTCAGCTCTAGGGCAAAGTAGCACACCAAGAGCAGAAGTGCTACTTCAGCCAGATCAGGCCTGCAAAGAAACTGTGTTTCACAGGCTTTTGGAAGAGATGTTCCCGGTAGGCTGTAAGAGCACTGTGCAGAGCGAGTTGTTTCTTAGCTTCCCAAAGAGCGGGAAGCAAGATGCTGTGGGGCCCAACTCGCCCTTTGGAAAGAAGCCTGCACGTTGTGCCTTTCAGCTCTAGGGCAAAGTAGCACACCCAGAGCAGAAGTCCTACTTCAGCCAGATCAGGCCTGCGAAGAAACTGCGTTTCACAGGCCTTTGGAAGAGATGTTCCCGGTAGGCTGTAAGAGCACTGTGCAGAGCGAGTGGTTTCTTAGCTTCCCAAAGAGCTGGAAGCAAGATGCTGTGGGGCCCAACTCGCCCTTTGGAAAGAAGCCTGCACGTTGTGCCTTTCAGCTCTAGGCCAAAGTAGCACACCCAGAGCAGAAGTCCTACTTCAGCCAGATCAGGCCTGCAAAGAAACTGCGTTTCACAGGCCTTTGGAAGAGATGTTCCCGGTAGGCTGTAAGAGCACTGTGCAGAGCGAGTGGTTTCTTAGCTTCCCAAAGAGCTGGAAGCAAGATGCTGTGGGGCCCAACTCGCCCTTTGGAAAGAAGCCTGCACGTTGTGCCTTTCAGCTCTAGGGCAAAGTAGCACACCCAGAGCAGAAGTCCTACTTCAGCCGGATCAGGCCTGCAAATAAACTGCGTTTGCCAGGCCTTTGGAAGAGATGTTCCCGGTAGGCTGTAAGAGCACTGTGCAGAGCGAGTTGTTTCTTAGCTTCCCAAAGAGCTGGAAGCAAGATGCTGTGGGGCCCATCTCGCCCTTTGGAAAGAAGCATGCACGTTGTGCATTTCAGCTCTAGGGCAAAGTAGCACACCCAGAGCAGAAGTCCTACTTCAGCCAGATCAGGCCTGAAAAGAAACTGCGTTTCACAGGCCTTTGGAAGAGATGTTCCCGGTAGGCTGTAAGAGCACTGTCCAGAGCGAGTGGTTTCTTAGCTTCCCAAAGAGCTGGAAGCAAGATGCTGTGGGGCCCAACTCGCCCTTTGGAAAGAAGCCTGCACGTTGTGCCTTTTAGCTCTAGAGCAAAGTAGCACACCCAGAGCAGAAGTCCTACTTCAGCCGGATCAGGCCTGCAAAGAAACTGCGTTTCACAGGCCTTTGGAAGAGATGTTCCCGGTAGGCTGTAAGAGCACTGTGCAGAGCGAGTGGTTTCTTAGCTTCCCAAAGAGCTGGAAGCAAGATGGTGTGGGGCCCAACTCGCCCTTTGGAAAGAAGCCTGCACGTTGTGCCTTTCAGCTCTAGGGCAAAGTAGCACACCCAGAGCAGAAGTCCTACTTCAGCCAGATAAGGCCTGCAAAGAAACTGCGTTTCACAGGCCTTTGGAAGAGATGTTCCCGGTAGGCTGTAAGAGCACTGTGCAGAGCGAGTGGTTTCTTAGCTTCCCAAAGAGCTGGAAGCAAGATGCTGTGGGGCCCAACTCGCCCTTTGGAAAGAAGCCTGCACGTTGTGCCTTTCAGCTCTAGAGCAAAGTAGCACACCCAGAGCAGAAGTCCTACTTCAGCCGGATCAGGCCTGCAAAGAAACTGCGTTTCACAGGCCTTTGGAAGAGATGTTCCCGGTAGGCTGTAAGAGCACTGTGCAGAGCGAGTGGTTTCTTAGCTTCCCAAAGAGCTGGAAGCAAGATGCTGTGGGGCCCAACTCGCCCTTTGGAAAGAAGCCTGCACGTTGTGCCTTTCAGCTCTAGGGTAACGTAGCACACCCAGAGCAGAAGTCCTACTTCAGCCAGATCAGGCCTGCAAAGAAACTGCGTTTCACAGGCCTTTGGAAGAGATGTTCCCGGTAGGCTGTAAGAGCACTGTGCAGAGCGAGTTGTTTCTCAGCTTCCCAAAGAGCTGGAAGCAAGATGCTGTGGGGCCCAACTCGCCCTTTGGAAAGAAGCCTGCACGTTGTGCCTTTCAGCTCTAGGGCAAAGTAGCACACCCAGAGCAGAAGTCCTACTTCAGCCAGATCAGGCCTGCGAAGAAACTGCGTTTCACAGGCCTTTGGAAGAGATGTTCCCGGTAGGCTGTAATAGCACTGTGCAGAGCGAGTGGTTTCTTAGGTTCCCAAAGAGCTGGAAGCAAGATGCTGTGGGGCCCAACTCGCCCTTTGGAAAGAAGCCTGCACGTTGTGACTTTCAGCTCTAGGGCAAAGCAGCACACCCAGAGCAGAAGTCCTACTTGAGCCAGATCAGGCCTGCAAAGAAACTGCGTTTCACAGGCCTTTGGAAGAGATGTTCCCGGTAGGCTGTGAGAGCACTGTGCAGAGCGAGTTGTTTCTTAGCTTCCCAAAGAGCTGGATGCAAGATGCTGTGGGGCCCAACTCGCCCTTTGGAAAGAAGCCTGCACGTTGTGCCTTTCAGCTCTAGGGCAATGTAGCACACCCAGAGCAGAAGTCCTACTTCAGCCAGATCAGGCCTGAAAAGAAACTGCGTTTCACAGGCCTTTGGAAGAGATGTTCCCGGTAGGCTGTAAGAGCACTGTCCAGAGCGAGTGGTTTCTTAGCTTCCCAAAGAGCTGGAAGCAAGATGCTGTGGGGCCCAACTCGCCCTTTGGAAAGAAGCCTGCACGTTGTGCCTTTCAGCTCTAAGGCAATGTAGCACACCCAGAGCAGAAGTCCTACTTCAGCCAGATCAGGCCTTCAAAGAAACTGCGTTTCACAGGCCTTTGGAAGAGATGTTCCCGGTAGGCTGTGAGAGCACTGTGCAGAGCGAGTTGTTTCTTAGCTTCCCAAAGAGCTGGATGCAAGATGCTGTGGGGCCCAACTCGCCCTTTGGAAAGAAGCCTGCACGTTGTGCCTTTCAGCTCTAGGGCAATGTAGCACACCCAGAGCAGAAGTCCTACTTCAGCGAGATCAGGCCTGAAAAGAAACTGCGTTTCACAGGCCTTTGGAAGAGATGTTCCCGGTAGGCTGTAAGAGCACTGTCCAGAGCGAGTGGTTTCTTAGCTTCCCAAAGAGCTGGAAGCAAGATGCTGTGGGGCCCAACTCGCCCTTTGGAAAGAAGCCTGCACGTTGTGCCTTTTAGCTCTAGAGCAAAGTAGCACACCCAGAGCAGAAGTCCTACTTCAGCCGGATCAGGCCTGCAAAGAAACTGCGTTTCACAGGCCTTTGGAAGAGATGTTCCCGGTAGGCTGTAAGAGCACTGTGCAGAGCGAGTGGTTTCTTAGCTTCCCAAAGAGCTGGAAGCAAGATGGTGTGGGGCCCAACTCGCCCTTTGGAAAGAAGCCTGCACGTTGTGCCTTTCAGCTCTAGGGCAAAGTAGCACACCCAGAGCAGAAGTCCTACTTCAGCCAGATAAGGCCTGCAAAGAAACTGCGTTTCACAGGCCTTTGGAAGAGATGTTCCCGGTAGGCTGTAAGAGCACTGTGCAGAGCGAGTGGTTTCTTAGCTTCCCAAAGAGCTGGAAGCAAGATGCTGTGGGGCCCAACTCGCCCTTTGGAAAGAAGCCTGCACGTTGTGCCTTTCAGCTCTAGGGCAATGTAGCACACCCAGAGCAGAAGTCCTACTTCAGCCGCATCAGGCCTGCAAAGAAACTGCGTTTGACAGGTCTTTGGAAGAGATGTTCCCGGTAGGCTGTAAGAGCACTGTGCAGAGCTAGTTGTTTCTTAGCTTCCCAAAGAGCTGGAAGCAAGATGCTGTGGGGCCCAACTCGCCCTTTGGAAAGAAGCCTGCACGTTGTGCCTTTCAGCTCTAAGGCAATGTAGCACACCCAGAGCAGAAGTCCTACTTCAGCCAGATCAGGCCTTCAAAGAAACTGCGTTTCACAGGCCTTTGGAAGAGATGTTCCCGGTAGGCTGTGAGAGCACTGTGCAGAGCGAGTTGTTTCTTAGCTTCCCAAAGAGCTGGATGCAAGATGCTGTGGGGCCCAACTCGCCCTTTGGAAAGAAGCCTGCACGTTGTGCCTTTCAGCTCTAGGGCAATGTAGCACACCCAGAGCAGAAGTCCTACTTCAGCCAGATCAGGCATGAAAAGAAACTGCGTTTCACAGGCCTTTGGAAGAGATGTTCCCGGTAGGCTGTAAGAGCACTGTCCAGAGCGAGTGGTTTCTTAGCTTCCCAAAGAGCTGGAAGCAAGATGCTGTGGGGCCCAACTCGCCCTTTGGAAAGAAGCCTGCACGTTGTGCCTTTTAGCTCTAGAGCAAAGTAGCACACCCAGAGCAGAAGTCCTACTTCAGCCGGATCAGGCCTGCAAAGAAACTGCGTTTCACAGGCCTTTGGAAGAGATGTTCCCGGTAGGCTGTAAGAGCACTGTGCAGAGCGAGTGGTTTCTTAGCTTCCCAAAGAGCTGGAAGCAAGATGGTGTGGGGCCCAACTCGCCCTTTGGAAAGAAGCCTGCACGTTGTGCCTTTCAGCTCTAGGGCAAAGTAGCACACCCAGAGCAGAAGTCCTACTTCAGCCAGATAAGGCCTGCAAAGAAACTGCGTTTGACAGGCCTTTGGAAGAGATGTTCCCGGTAGGCTGTAAGAGCACTGTGCAGAGCGAGTGGTTTCTTAGCTTCCCAAAGAGCTGGAAGCAAGATGCTGTGGGTCCCAACTCGCCCTTTGGAAAGAAGCCTGCACGTTGTGCCTTTCAGCTCTAGAGCAAAGTAGCACACCCAGAGCAGAAGTCCTACTTCAGCCGGATCAGGCCTGCAAAGAAACTGCGTTTGACAGGCCTTTGGAAGAGATGTTCCCGGTAGGCTGTAAGAGCACTGTGCAGAGCGAGTGGTTTCTTAGCTTCCCAAAGAGCTGGAAGCAAGATGCTGTGGGGCCCAACTCGCCCTTTGGAAAGAAGCCTGCACGTTGTGCCTTTCAGCTCTAGGGTAATGTAGCACACCCAGAGCAGAAGTCCTACTTCAGCCAGATCAGGCCTGCAAAGAAACTGCGTTTCACAGGCCTTTGGAAGAGATGTTCCCGGTAGGCTGTAAGAGCACTGTGCAGAGCGAGTTGTTTCTCAGCTTACCAAAGAGCTGGAAGCAAGATGCTGTGGGGCCCAACTCGCCCTTTGGAAAGAAGCCTGCACGTTGTGCCTTTCAGCTCTAGAGCAAAGTAGCACACCCAGAGCAGAAGTCCTACTTCAGCCGGATCAGGCCTGCAAAGAAACTGCGTTTGACAGGCCTTTGGAAGAGATGTTCCCGGTAGGCTGTAAGAGCACTGTGCAGAGCGAGTGGTTTCTTAGCTTCCCAAAGAGCTGGAAGCAAGATGCTGTGGGGCCCAACTCGCCCTTTGGAAAGAAGCCTGCACGTTGTGCCTTTCAGCTCTAGGGTAATGTAGCACACCCAGAGCAGAAGTCCTACTTCAGCCAGATCAGGCCTGCAAAGAAACTGCGTTTCACAGGCCTTTGGAAGAGATGTTCCCGGTAGGCTGTAAGAGCACTGTGCAGAGCGAGTTGTTTCTCAGCTTACCAAAGAGCTGGAAGCAAGATGCTGTGGGGCCCAACTCGCCCTTTGGAAAGAAGCCTGCACGTTGTGCCTTTCAGCTCTAGGGCAAAGTAGCACACCCAGAGCAGAAGTCCTACTTCAGCCAGATCAGGCCTGCGAAGAAACTGCGTTTCACAGGCCTTTTGAAGAGATGTTCCCGGTAGGCTGTAAGAGCACTGTGCAGAGCGAGTGGTTTCTTAGGTTCCCAAAGAGCTGGAAGCAAGATGGTGTGGGGCCCAACTCGCCCTTTGGAAAGAAGCCTGCACGTTGTGACTTTCAGCTCTAGGGCAAAGCAGCACACCCAGAGCAGAAGTCCTACTTGAGCCAGATCAGGCCTGCAAAGAAACTGCGTTTCACAGGCCTTTGGAAGAGATGTTCCCGGTAGGCTGTAAGAGCACTGTGCAGAGCGAGTGGTTTCTTAGCTTCCCAAAGAGCTGGAAGCAAGATGCTGTGGGGCCCAACTCGCCCTTTGGAAAGAAGCCTGCACGTTGTGCCTTTCAGCTCTAAGGCAAAGTAGCACACCCAGAGCAGAAGTCCTACTTCAGCCAGATCAGGCCTGCAAAGAAACTGCGTTTCACAGGCCTTTGGAAGAGATGTTCCCGGTAGGCTGTAAGAGCACTGTGGAGAGCGAGTGGTTTCTTAGCTTCCCAAAGAGCTGGAAGCAAGATGGTGTGGGGCCCAACTCGCCCTTTGGAAAGAAGCCTGCACGTTGTGCCTTTCAGCTCTAGGGCAAAGTAGCACACCCAGAGCAGAAGTCCTACTTCAGCCAGATCAGGCCTGTAAAGAAACTGCGTTTCACAGCCCTTTGGAAGAGATGTTCCCGGTAGGCTGTAAGAGCACTGTGCAGAGCGAGTGGTTTCTTAGCTTCCCAAAGAGCTGGAAGCAAGATGCTGTGGGGCCCAACTCGCCCTTTGGAAAGAAGCCTGCACGTTGTGCCTTTCAGCTCTAGGGCAATATAGCACACCCAGAGCAGAAGTCCTACTTCCGCCAGATCAGGCCTGCAAAGAAACTGCGTTTCACAGGCCTTTGGAAGAGATGTTCCCGGTAGGCTGTAAGAGCACTGTGCAGAGCGAGTTGTTTCTTAGCTTCCCAAAGAGCTGGAAGCAAGATGCTGTGGGGCCCAACTCGCCCTTTGGAAAGAAGCCTGCACGTTGTGCCTTTCAGCTCTAGGGCAAAGTAGCACACCCAGAGCAGAAGTCCTACTTCAGCCAGATCAGGCCTGCAAAGAAACTGCGTTTCACAGGCCTTTGGAAGAGATGTTCCCGGTAGGCTGTGAGAGCACTGTGCAGAGCGAGTTGTTTCTTAGCTTCCCAAAGAGCTGGATGCAAGATGCTGTGGGGCCCAACTCGCCCTTTGGAAAGAAGCCTGCACGTTGTGCCTTTCAGCTCTAGGGCAATGTAGCACACCCAGAGCAGAAGTCCTACTTCAGCCAGATCAGGCCTGCAAAGAAACTGCGTTTCACAGGCCTTTGGAAGAGATGTTCCCGGTAGGCTGTAAGAGCACTGTCCAGAGCGAGTGGTTTCTTAGCTTCCCAAAGAGCTGGAAGCAAGATGCTGTGGGGCCCAACTCGCCCTTTGGAAAGAAGCCTGCACGTTGTGCCTTTCAGCTCTAGAGCAAAGTAGCACACCCAGAGCAGAAGTCCTACTTCAGCCGGATCAGGCCTGCAAAGAAACTGCGTTTGACAGGCCTTTGGAAGAGATGTTCCCGGTAGGCTGTAAGAGCACTGTGCAGAGCGAGTGGTTTCTTAGCTTCCCAAAGAGCTGGAAGCAAGATGGTGTGGGGCCCAACTCGCCCTTTGGAAAGAAGCCTGCACGTTGTGCCTTTCAGCTCTAAGGCAAAGTAGCACACCCAGAGCAGAAGTCCTACTTCAGCCAGATCAGGCCTGCAAAGAAACTGCGTTTCACAGGCCTTTGGAAGAGATGTTCCCGGTAGGCTGTAAGAGCACTGTGGAGAGCGAGTGGTTTCTTAGCTTCCCAAAGAGCTGGAAGCAAGATGGTGTGGGGCCCAACTCGCCCTTTGGAAAGAAGCCTGCACGTTGTGCCTTTCAGCTCTAGGGCAAAGTAGCACACCCAGAGCAGAAGTCCTACTTCAGCCAGATCAGGCCTGCAAAGAAACTGCGTTTCACAGCCCTTTGGAAGAGATGTTCCCGGTAGGCTGTAAGAGCACTGTGCAGAGCGAGTGGTTTCTTAGCTTCCCAAAGAGCTGGAAGCAAGATGCTGTGGGGCCCAACTCGCCCTTTGGAAAGAAGCCTGCACGTTGTGCCTTTCAGCTCTAGGGCAATGTAGCACACCCAGAGCAGAAGTCCTACTTCAGCCAGATCAGGCCTGCAAAGAAACTGCGTTTCACAGGCCTTTGGAAGAGATGTTCCCGGTAGGCTGTAAGAGCACTGTGCAGAGCGAGTTGTTTCTTAGCTTCCCAAAGAGCTGGAAGCAAGATGCTGTGGGGCCCAACTCGCCCTTTGGAAAGAAGCCTGCACGTTGTGCCTTTCAGCTCTAGGGCAAAGTAGCACACCCAGAGCAGAAGTCCTACTTCAGCCAGATCAGGCCTGCAAAGAAACTGCGTTTCACAGGCCTTTGGAAGAGATGTTCCCGGTAGGCTGTGAGAGCACTGTGCAGAGCGAGTTGTTTCTTAGCTTCCCAAAGAGCTGGATGCAAGATGCTGTGGGGCCCAACTCGCCCTTTGGAAAGAAGCCTGCACGTTGTGCCTTTCAGCTCTAGGGCAATGTAGCACACCCAGAGCAGAAGTCCTACTTCAGCCAGATCAGGCCTGAAAAGAAACTGCGTTTCACAGGCCTTTGGAAGAGATGTTCCCGGTAGGCTGTAAGAGCACTGTCCAGAGAGAGTGGTTTCTTAGCTTCCCAAAGAGCTGGAAGCAAGATGCTGTGGGGCCCAACTCGCCCTTTGGAAAGAAGCCTGCACGTTGTGCCTTTCAGCTCTAGAGCAAAGTAGCACACCCAGAGCAGAAGTCCTACTTCAGCCGGATCAGGCCTGCAAAGAAACTGCGTTTGACAGGCCTTTGGAAGAGATGTTCCCGGTAGGCTGTAAGAGCACTGTGCAGAGCGAGTGGTTTCTTAGCTTCCCAAAGAGCTGGAAGCAAGATAGTGTGGGGCCCAACTCGCCCTTTGGAAAGAAGCCTGCACGTTGTGCCTTTCAGCTCTAGGCCAAAGTAGCACACCCAGAGCAGAAGTCCTACTTCAGCCAGATCAGGCCTGCGAAGAAACTGCGTTTCACAGGCCTTTGGAAGAGATGTTCCCGGTAGGCTGTAAGAGCACTGTGCAGAGCGAGTTGTTTCTCAGCTTCCCAAAGAGCTGGAAGCAAGATGCTGTGGGGCCCAACTCGCCCTTTGGAAAGAAGCCTGCACGTTGTGCCTTTCAGCTCTAGGGCAAAGTAGCACACCCAGAGCAGAAGTCCTACTTCAGCCAGATCAGGCCTGCGAAGAAACTGCGTTTCACAGGCCTTTGGAAGAGATGTTCCCGGTAGGCTGTAAGAGCACTGTGCAGAGCGAGTTGTTTCTCAGCTTCCCAAATAGCTGGAAGCAAGATGCTTTGGGGCCCAACTCGCCCTTTGGAAAGCAGCCTGCACGTTGTGCCTTTCAGCTCTAGGGCAAAGTAGCACACCCAGAGCAGAAGTCTTACTTCAGCCAGATCAGGCCTGCAAAGAAACTGCGTTTCACAGGCCTTTGGAAGAGATGTTCCCGGTAGGCTGTAAGAGCACTGTGCAGAGCGAGTTGTTTCTTAGCTTTCCAAAGAGCTGGAAGCAAGATGCTGTGGGGCCCAACTGGCCCTTTGGAAAGAAGCCTGCACGTTGTGCCTTTCAGCTCTAGGGCAAAGTAGCACACCCAGAGCAGAAGTGCTACTTCAGCCAGATCAGGCCTGCAAAGAAACTGTGTTTCACAGGCTTTTGGAAGAGATGTTCCCGGTAGGCTGTAAGAGCACTGTGCAGAGCGAGTTGTTTCTTAGCTTCCCAAAGAGCTGGAAGCAAGATGCTGTGGGGCCCAACTCGCCCTTTGGAAAGAAGCCTGCACGTTGTGCCTTTCAGCTCTAGGGCAAAGTAGCACACCCAGAGCAGAAGTCCTACTTCAGCCAGATCAGGCCTGCGAAGAAACTGCGTTTCACAGGCCTTTGGAAGAGATGTTCCCGGTAGGCTGTAAGAGCACTGTGCAGAGCGAGTGGTTTCTTAGCTTCCCAAAGAGCTGGAAGCAAGATGCTGTGGGGCCCAACTCGCCCTTTGGAAAGAAGCCTGCACGTTGTGCCTTTCAGCTCTAGGCCAAAGTAGCACACCCAGAGCAGAAGTCCTACTTCAGCCAGATCAGGCCTGCCAAGAAACTGCGTTTCACAGGCCTTTGGAAGAGATGTTCCCGGTAGGCTGTAAGAGCACTGTGCAGAGCGAGTTGTTTCTTAGCTTCCCAAAGAGCTGGAAGCAAGATGGTGTGGGGCCCAACTCGCCCTTTGGAAAGAAGCCTGCACGTTGTGCCTTTCAGCTCTAGGGCAAAGTAGCACACCCAGAGCAGAAGTGCTACTTCAGCCAGATCAGGCCTGCAAAGAAACTGTGTTTCACAGGCTTTTGGAAGAGATGTTCCCGGTAGGCTGTAAGAGCACTGTGCAGAGCGAGTTGTTTCTTAGCTTCCCAAAGAGCTGGAAGCAAGATGCTGTGGGGCCCAACTCGCCATTTGGAAAGAAGCCTGCACGTTGTGCCTTTCAGCTCTAGGGCAAAGTAGCACACCCAGAGCAGAAGTCCTACTTCAGCCAGATCAGGCCTGCGAAGAAACTGCGTTTCACAGGCCTTTGGAAGAGATGTTCCCGGTAGGCTGTAAGAGCACTGTGCAGAGCGAGTGGTTTCTTAGCTTCCCAAAGAGCTGGAAGCAAGATGCTGTGGGGCCCAACTCGCCCTTTGCAAAGCAGCCTGCACGTTGTGCCTTTCAGCTCTAGGGCAAAGTAGCACACCCAGAGCAGAAGTCCTACTTCAGCCCGATCAGGCCTGCGAAGAAACTGCGTTTCACAGGCTTTTGGAAGAGATGTTCCCACTAGGCTGTAAGAGCACTGTGCAGAGCGAGTTGTTTCTTAAGTTCCCAAAGAGCTGGAAGCAAGATGGTGTGGGGCCCAACTCGCCCTTTGGAAAGAAGCCTGCACGTTGTGCCTTTCAGCTCTGGGAAAAGTAGCACACCCAGAGCAGAAGTCCTACTTCAGCCAGATCAGGCCTGCAAAGAAACTGCGTTTCACAGGCCTTTGGAAGAGATGTTCCCGGTAGGCTGTAAGAGCACTGTGCAGAGCGAGTGGTTTCTTAGCTTCCCAAGAGCTGGAAGCAAGATGCTGTGGGGCCCAACTCGCCCTTTGGAAAGAACCTGCACGTTGTGCCTTTCAGCTCTAGGGCAATGTAGCACACCCAGAGCAGAAGTCCTACTTCAGCCAGATCAGGCCTGCAAAGAAACTGCGTTTCACAGGCCTTTGGAAGAGATGTTCCCGGTAGGCTGTAAGAGCACTGTGCAGAGCGAGTTGTTTCTTAGCTTCCCAAAGAGCTGGAAGCAAGATGCTGTGGGGCCCAACTCGCCCTTTGGAAAGAAGCCTGCACGTTGTGCCTTTCAGCTCTAGGGCAAAGTAGCACACCCAGAGCAGAAGTCCTACTTCAGCCAGATCAGGCCTGCAAAGAAACTGCGTTTCACAGGCCTTTGGAAGAGATGTTCCCGGTAGGCTGTGACAGCACTGTGCAGAGCGAGTTGTTTCTTAGCTTCCCAAAGAGCTGGATGCAAGATGCTGTGGGGCCCAACTCGCCCTTTGGAAAGAAGCCTGCACGTTGTGCCTTTCAGCTCTAGGGCAATGTAGCACACCCAGAGCAGAAGTCCTACTTCAGCCAGATCAGGCCTGCAAAGAAACTGCGTTTCACAGGCCTTTGGAAGAGATGTTCCCGGTAGGCTGTAAGAGCACTGTCCAGAGCGAGTGGTTTCTTAGCTTCCCAAAGAGCTGGAAGCAAGATGCTGTGGGGCCCAACTCGCCCTTTGGAAAGAAGCCTGCACGTTGTGCCTTTCAGCTCTAGAGCAAAGTAGCACACCCAGAGCAGAAGTCCTACTTCAGCCGGATCAGGCCTGCAAAGAAACTGCGTTTGACAGGCCTTTGGAAGAGATGTTCCCGGTAGGCTGTAAGAGCACTGTGCAGAGCGAGTGGTTTCTTAGCTTCCCAAAGAGCTGGAAGCAAGATGGTGTGGGGCCCAACTCGCCCTTTGGAAAGAAGCCTGCACGTTGTGCCTTTCAGCTCTAGGGCAAAGCAGCACACCCAGAGCAGAAGTCCTACTTGAGCCAGATCAGGCCTGCAAAGAAACTGCGTTTCACAGGCCTTTGGAAGAGATGTTCCCGGTAGGCTGTAAGAGCACTGTGCAGAGCGAGTGGTTTCTTAGCTTCCCAAAGAGCTGGAAGCAAGATGCTGTGGGGCCCAACTCGCCCTTTGGAAAGAAGCCTGCACGTTGTGCCTTTCAGCTCTAAGGCAAAGTAGCACACCCAGAGCAGAAGTCCTAGTTCAGCCAGATCAGGCCTGCAAAGAAACTGCGTTTCACAGGCCTTTGGAAGAGATGTTCCCGGTAGGCTGTAAGAGCACTGTGCAGAGCGAGTGGTTTCTTAGCTTCCCAAAGAGCTGGAAGCAAGATGGTGTGGGGCCCAACTCGCCCTTTGGAAAGAAGCCTGCACGTTGTGCCTTTCAGCTCTAGGGCAAAGTAGCACACCCAGAGCAGAAGTCCTACTTCAGCCGGATCAGGCCTGCAAAGAAACTGCGTTTGACAGGCCTTTGGAAGAGATGTTCCCGGTAGGCTGTAAGAGCACTGTGCAGAGCGAGTGGTTTCTTAGCTTCCCAAAGAGCTGGAAGCAAGATGGTGTGGGGCCCAACTCGCCCTTTGGAAAGAAGCCTGCACGTTGTGCCTTTCAGCTCTAGGGCAAAGTAGCACACCCAGAGCAGAAGTCCTACTTCAGCCAGATCAGGCCTGCAAAGAAACTGCGTTTCACAGGCCTTTGGAAGAGATGTTCCCGGTAGGCTGTAAGAGCACTGTGCAGAGCGAGTGGTTTCTTAGCTTCCCAAGAGCTGGAAGCAAGATGCTGTGGGGCCCAACTCGCCCTTTGGAAAGCAGCCTGCACGTTGTGCCTTTCAGCTCTAGGGCAAAGTAGCACACCCAGAGCAGAAGTCCTACTTCAGCCAGATCAGGCCTGCAAAGAAACTGCGTTTGACAGGTCTTTGGAAGAGATGTTCCCGGTAGGCTGTAAGAGCACTGTGCAGAGCGAGTGGTTTCTTAGGTTCCCAAAGAGCTGGAAGCAAGATGCTGTGGGGCCCAACTCGCCCTTTGGAAAGAAGCCTGCACGTTGTGCCTTTCAGCTCTAAGGCAATGTAGCACACCCAGAGCAGAAGTCCTACTTCAGCCAGATCAGGCCTTCAAAGAAACTGCGTTTCACAGGCCTTTGGAAGAGATGTTCCCGGTAGGCTGTGAGAGCACTGTGCAGAGCGAGTTGTTTCTTAGCTTCCCAAAGAGCTGGATGCAAGATGCTGTGGGGCCCAACTCGCCCTTTGGAAAGAAGCCTGCACGTTGTGCCTTTCAGCTCTAGGGCAATGTAGCACACCCAGAGCAGAAGTCCTACTTCAGCCAGATCAGGCCTGAAAAGAAACTGCGTTTCACAGGCCTTTGGAAGAGATGTTCCCGGTAGGCTGTAAGAGCACTGTCCAGAGCGAGTGGTTTCTTAGCTTCCCAAAGAGCTGGAAGCAAGATGCTGTGGGGCCCAACTCGCCCTTTGGAAAGAAGCCTGCACGTTGTGCCTTTTAGCTCTAGAGCAAAGTAGCACACCCAGAGCAGAAGTCCTACTTCAGCCGGATCAGGCCTGCAAAGAAACTGCGTTTCACAGGCCTTTGGAAGAGATGTTCCCGGTAGGCTGTAAGAGCACTGTGCAGAGCGAGTGGTTTCTTAGCTTCCCAAAGAGCTGGAAGCAAGATGGTGTGGGGCCCAACTCGCCCTTTGGAAAGAAGCCTGCACGTTGTGCCTTTCAGCTCTAGGGCAAAGTAGCACACCCAGAGCAGAAGTCCTACTTCAGCCAGATAAGGCCTGCAAAGAAACTGCGTTTCACAGGCCTTTGGAAGAGATGTTCCCGGTAGGCTGTAAGAGCACTGTGCAGAGCGAGTGGTTTCTTAGCTTCCCAAAGAGCTGGAAGCAAGATGCTGTGGGGCCCAACTCGCCCTTTGGAAAGAAGCCTGCACGTTGTGCCTTTCAGCTCTAGAGCAAAGTAGCACACCCAGAGCAGAAGTCCTACTTCAGCCGGATCAGGCCTGCAAAGAAACTGCGTTTGACAGGCCTTTGGAAGAGATGTTCCCGGTAGGCTGTAAGAGCACTGTGCAGAGCGAGTGGTTTCTTAGCTTCCCAAAGAGCTGGAAGCAAGATGCTGTGGGGCCCAACTCGCCCTTTGGAAAGAAGCCTGCACGTTGTGCCTTTCAGCTCTAGGGTAATGTAGCACACCCAGAGCAGAAGTCCTACTTCAGCCAGATCAGGCCTGCAAAGAAACTGCGTTTCACAGGCCTTTGGAAGAGATGTTCCCGGTAGGCTGTAAGAGCACTGTGCAGAGCGAGTTGTTTCTCAGCTTCCCAAAGAGCTGGAAGCAAGATGCTGTGGGGCCCAACTCGCCCTTTGGAAAGAAGCCTGCACGTTGTGCCTTTCAGCTCTAGGGCAAAGTAGCACACCCAGAGCAGAAGTCCTACTTCAGCCAGATCAGGCCTGCGAAGAAACTGCGTTTCACAGGCCTTTTGAAGAGATGTTCCCGGTAGGCTGTAAGAGCACTGTGCAGAGCGAGTGGTTTCTTAGGTTCCCAAAGAGCTGGAAGCAAGATGCTGTGGGGCCCAACTCGCCCTTTGGAAAGAAGCCTGCACGTTGTGACTTTCAGCTCTAGGGCAAAGCAGCACACCCAGAGCAGAAGTCCTACTTGAGCCAGATCAGGCCTGCAAAGAAACTGCGTTTCACAGGCCTTTGGAAGAGATGTTCCCGGTAGGCTGTGAGAGCACTGTGCAGAGCGAGTTGTTTCTTAGCTTCCCAAAGAGCTGGATGCAAGATGCTGTGGGGCCCAACTCGCCCTTTGGAAAGAAGCCTGCACGTTGTGCCTTTCAGCTCTAGGGCAATGTAGCACACCCAGAGCAGAAGTCCTACTTCAGCCAGATCAGGCCTGAAAAGAAACTGCGTTTCACAGGCCTTTGGAAGAGATGTTCCCGGTAGGCTGTAAGAGCACTGTCCAGAGCGAGTGGTTTCTTAGCTTCCCAAAGAGCTGGAAGCAAGATGCTGTGGGGCCCAACTCGCCCTTTGGAAAGAAGCCTGCACGTTGTGCCTTTCAGCTCTAAGGCAATGTAGCACACCCAGAGCAGAAGTCCTACTTCAGCCAGATCAGGCCTTCAAAGAAACTGCGTTTCACAGGCCTTTGGAAGAGATGTTCCCGGTAGGCTGTAAGAGCACTGTGCAGAGCGAGTTGTTTCTTAGCTTCCCAAAGAGCTGGAAGCAAGATGCTGTGGGGCCCAACTCGCCCTTTGGAAAGAAGCCTGCACGTTGTGCCTTTCAGCTCTAGGGCAATGTAGCACACCCAGAGCAGAAGTCCTACTTCAGCCAGATCAGGCCTGAAAAGAAACTGCGTTTCACAGGCCTTTGGAAGAGATGTTCCCGGTAGGCTGTAAGAGCACTGTCCAGAGCGAGTGGTTTCTTAGCTTCCCAAAGAGCTGGAAGCAAGATGCTGTGGGGCCCAACTCGCCCTTTGGAAAGAAGCCTGCACGTTGTGCCTTTTAGCTCTAGAGCAAAGTAGCACACCCAGAGCAGAAGTCCTACTTCAGCCGGATCAGGCCTGCAAAGAAACTGCGTTTCACAGGCCTTTGGAAGAGATGTTCCCGGTAGGCTGTAAGAGCACTGTGCAGAGCGAGTGGTTTCTTAGCTTCCCAAAGAGCTGGAAGCAAGATGGTGTGGGGCCCAACTCGCCCTTTGGAAAGAAGCCTGCACGTTGTGCCTTTCAGCTCTAGGGCAAAGTAGCACACCCAGAGCAGAAGTCCTACTTCAGCCAGATAAGGCCTGCAAAGAAACTGCGTTTCACAGGCCTTTGGAAGAGATGTTCCCGGTAGGCTGTAAGAGCACTGTGCAGAGCGAGTGGTTTCTTAGCTTCCCAAAGAGCTGGAAGCAAGATGCTGTGGGGCCCAACTCGCCCTTTGGAAAGAAGCCTGCACGTTGTGCCTTTCAGCTCTAGAGCAAAGTAGCACACCCAGAGCAGAAGTCCTACTTCAGCCGGATCAGGCCTGCAAAGAAACTGCGTTTGACAGGTCTTTGGAAGAGATGTTCCCGGTAGGCTGTAAGAGCACTGTGCAGAGCTAGTTGTTTCTTAGCTTCCCAAAGAGCTGGAAGCAAGATGCTGTGGGGCCCAACTCGCCCTTTGGAAAGAAGCCTGCACGTTGTGCCTTTCAGCTCTAAGGCAATGTAGCACACCCAGAGCAGAAGTCCTACTTCAGCCAGATCAGGCCTTCAAAGAAACTGCGTTTCACAGGCCTTTGGAAGAGATGTTCCCGGTAGGCTGTGAGAGCACTGTGCAGAGCGAGTTGTTTCTTAGCTTCCCAAAGAGCTGGATGCAAGATGCTGTGGGGCCCAACTCGCCCTTTGGAAAGAAGCCTGCACGTTGTGCCTTTCAGCTCTAGGGCAATGTAGCACACCCAGAGCAGAAGTCCTACTTCAGCCAGATCAGGCCTGAAAAGAAACTGCGTTTCACAGGCCTTTGGAAGAGATGTTCCCGGTAGGCTGTAAGAGCACTGTCCAGAGCGAGTGGTTTCTTAGCTTCCCAAAGAGCTGGAAGCAAGATGCTGTGGGGCCCAACTCGCCCTTTGGAAAGAAGCCTGCACGTTGTGCCTTTTAGCTCTAGAGCAAAGTAGCACACCCAGAGCAGAAGTCCTACTTCAGCCGGATCAGGCCTGCAAAGAAACTGCGTTTCACAGGCCTTTGGAAGAGATGTTCCCGGTAGGCTGTAAGAGCACTGTGCAGAGCGAGTGGTTTCTTAGCTTCCCAAAGAGCTGGAAGCAAGATGGTGTGGGGCCCAACTCGCCCTTTGGAAAGAAGCCTGCACGTTGTGCCTTTCAGCTCTAGGGCAAAGTAGCACACCCAGAGCAGAAGTCCTACTTCAGCCAGATAAGGCCTGCAAAGAAACTGCGTTTGACAGGCCTTTGGAAGAGATGTTCCCGGTAGGCTGTAAGAGCACTGTGCAGAGCGAGTGGTTTCTTAGCTTCCCAAAGAGCTGGAAGCAAGATGCTGTGGGTCCCAACTCGCCCTTTGGAAAGAAGCCTGCACGTTGTGCCTTTCAGCTCTAGAGCAAAGTAGCACACCCAGAGCAGAAGTCCTACTTCAGCCGGATCAGGCCTGCAAAGAAACTGCGTTTGACAGGCCTTTGGAAGAGATGTTCCCGGTAGGCTGTAAGAGCACTGTGCAGAGCGAGTGGTTTCTTAGCTTCCCAAAGAGCTGGAAGCAAGATGCTGTGGGGCCCAACTCGCCCTTTGGAAAGAAGCCTGCACGTTGTGCCTTTCAGCTCTAGGGTAATGTAGCACACCCAGAGCAGAAGTCCTACTTCAGCCAGATCAGGCCTGCAAAGAAACTGCGTTTCACAGGCCTTTGGAAGAGATGTTCCCGGTAGGCTGTAAGAGCACTGTGCAGAGCGAGTTGTTTCTCAGCTTCCCAAAGAGCTGGAAGCAAGATGCTGTGGGGCCCAACTCGCCCTTTGGAAAGAAGCCTGCACGTTGTGCCTTTCAGCTCTAGGGCAAAGTAGCACACCCAGAGCAGAAGTCCTACTTCAGCCAGATCAGGCCTGCAAAGAAACTGCGTTTCACAGGCCTTTGGAAGAGATGTTCCCGGTAGGCTGTAAGAGCACTGTGGAGAGCGAGTGGTTTCTTAGCTTCCCAAAGAGCTGGAAGCAAGATGGTGTGGGGCCCAACTCGCCCTTTGGAAAGAAGCCTGCACGTTGTGCCTTTCAGCTCTAGGGCAAAGTAGCACACCCAGAGCAGAAGTCCTACTTCAGCCAGATCAGGCCTGCAAAGAAACTGCGTTTCACAGCCCTTTGGAAGAGATGTTCCCGGTAGGCTGTAAGAGCACTGTGCAGAGCGAGTGGTTTCTTAGCTTCCCAAAGAGCTGGAAGCAAGATGCTGTGGGGCCCAACTCGCCCTTTGGAAAGAAGCCTGCACGTTGTGCCTTTCAGCTCTAGGGCAATGTAGCACACCCAGAGCAGAAGTCCTACTTCCGCCAGATCAGGCCTGCAAAGAAACTGCGTTTCACAGGCCTTTGGAAGAGATGTTCCCGGTAGACTGTAAGAGCACTGTGCAGAGCGAGTTGTTTCTTAGCTTCCCAAAGAGCTGGAAGCAAGATGCTGTGGGGCCCAACTCGCCCTTTGGAAAGAAGCCTGCACGTTGTGCCTTTCAGCTCTAGGGCAAAGTAGCACACCCAGAGCAGAAGTCCTACTTCAGCCAGATCAGGCCTGCAAAGAAACTGCGTTTCACAGGCCTTTGGAAGAGATGTTCCCGGTAGGCTGTGAGAGCACTGTGCAGAGCGAGTTGTTTCTTAGCTTCCCAAAGAGCTGGATGCAAGATGCTGTGGGGCCCAACTCGCCCTTTGGAAAGAAGCCTGCACGTTGTGCCTTTCAGCTCTAGGGCAATGTAGCACACCCAGAGCAGAAGTCCTACTTCAGCCAGATCAGGCCTGCAAAGAAACTGCGTTTCACAGGCCTTTGGAAGAGATGTTCCCGGTAGGCTGTAAGAGCACTGTCCAGAGCGAGTGGTTTCTTAGCTTCCCAAAGAGCTGGAAGCAAGATGCTGTGGGGCCCAACTCGCCCTTTGGAAAGAAGCCTGCACGGTGTGCCTTTCAGCTCTAGAGCAAAGTAGCACACCCAGAGCAGAAGTCCTACTTCAGCCGGATCAGGCCTGCAAAGAAACTGCGTTTGACAGGCCTTTGGAAGAGATGTTCCCGGTAGGCTGTAAGAGCACTGTGCAGAGCGAGTGGTTTCTTAGCTTCCCAAAGAGCTGGAAGCAAGATGCTGTGGGGCCCAACTCGCCCTTTGGAAAGAAGCCTGCACGTTGTGCCTTTCAGCTCTAAGGCAAAGTAGCACACCCAGAGCAGAAGTCCTACTTCAGCCAGATCAGGCCTGCGAAGAAACTGCGTTTCACAGGCCTTTGGAAGAGATGTTCCCGGTAGGCTGTAAGAGCACTGTGCAGAGCGAGTTGTTTCTCAGCTTCCCAAAGAGCTGGAAGCAAGATGCTGTGGGGCCCAACTCGCCCTTTGGAAAGAAGCCTGCACGTTGTGCCTTTCAGCTCTAGGGCAAAGTAGCACACCCAGAGCAGAAGTCCTACTTCAGCCAGATCAGGCCTGCGAAGAAACTGCGTTTCACAGGCCTTTGGAAGAGATGTTCCCGGTAGGCTGTAAGAGCACTGTGCAGAGCGAGTTGTTTCTCAGCTTCCCAAATAGCTGGAAGCAAGATGCTTTGGGGCCCAACTCGCCCTTTGGAAAGCAGCCTGCACGTTGTGCCTTTCAGCTCTAGGGCAAAGTAGCACACCCAGAGCAGAAGTCTTACTTCAGCCAGATCAGGCCTGCAAAGAAACTGCGTTTCACAGGCCTTTGGAAGAGATGTTCCCGGTAGGCTGTAAGAGCACTGTGCAGAGCGAGTTGTTTCTTAGCTTTCCAAAGAGCTGGAAGCAAGATGCTGTGGGGCCCAACTGGCCCTTTGGAAAGAAGCCTGCACGTTGTGCCTTTCAGCTCTAGGGCAAAGTAGCACACCCAGAGCAGAAGTGCTACTTCAGCCAGATCAGGCCTGCAAAGAAACTGTGTTTCACAGGCTTTTGGAAGAGATGTTCCCGGTAGGCTGTAAGAGCACTGTGCAGAGCGAGTTGTTTCTTAGCTTCCCAAAGAGCTGGAAGCAAGATGCTGTGGGGCCCAACTCGCCCTTTGGAAAGAAGCCTGCACGTTGTGCCTTTCAGCTCTAGGGCAAAGTAGCACACCCAGAGCAGAAGTCCTACTTCAGCCAGATCAGGCCTGCGAAGAAACTGCGTTTCACAGGCCTTTGGAAGAGATGTTCCCGGTAGGCTGTAAGAGCACTGTGCAGAGCGAGTTGTTTCTTAGCTTCCCAAAGAGCTGGAAGCAAGATGGTGTGGGGCCCAACTCGCCCTTTGGAAAGAAGCCTGCACGTTGTGCCTTTCAGCTCTAGGGCAAAGTAGCACACCCAGAGCAGAAGTCCTACTTCAGCCAGATCAGGCCTGCGAAGAAACTGCGTTTCACAGGCCTTTGGAAGAGATGTTCCCGGTAGGCTGTAAGAGCACTGTGCAGAGCGAGTTGTTTCTTAGCTTCCCAAAGAGCTGGAAGCAAGATGCTGTGGGGCCCAACTCGCCATTTGGAAAGAAGCCTGCACGTTGTGCCTTTCAGCTCTAGGGCAAAGTAGCACACCCAGAGCAGAAGTCCTACTTCAGCCAGATCAGGCCTGCGAAGAAACTGCGTTTCACAGGCCTTTGGAAGAGATGTTCCCGGTAGGCTGTAAGAGCACTGTGCAGAGCGAGTGGTTTCTTAGCTTCCCAAAGAGCTGGAAGCAAGATGCTGTGGGGCCCAACTCGCCCTTTGCAAAGCAGCCTGCACGTTGTGCCTTTCAGCTCTAGGGCAAAGTAGCACACCCAGAGCAGAAGTCCTACTTCAGCCCGATCAGGCCTGCGAAGAAACTGCGTTTCACAGGCTTTTGGAAGAGATGTTCCCACTAGGCTGTAAGAGCACTGTGCAGAGCGAGTTGTTTCTTAAGTTCCCAAAGAGCTGGAAGCAAGATGGTGTGGGGCCCAACTCGCCCTTTGGAAAGAAGCCTGCACGTTGTGCCTTTCAGCTCTGGGAAAAGTAGCACACCCAGAGCAGAAGTCCTACTTCAGCCAGATCAGGCCTGCAAAGAAACTGCGTTTCACAGGCCTTTGGAAGAGATGTTCCCGGTAGGCTGTAAGAGCACTGTGCAGAGCGAGTGGTTTCTTAGCTTCCCAAGAGCTGGAAGCAAGATGCTGTGGGGCCCAACTCGCCCTTTGGAAAGAAGCCTGCACGTTGTGCCTTTCAGCTCTAGGGCAATGTAGCACACCCAGAGCAGAAGTCCTACTTCAGCCAGATCAGGCCTGCAAAGAAACTGCGTTTCACAGGCCTTTGGAAGAGATGTTCCCGGTAGGCTGTAAGAGCACTGTGCAGAGCGAGTTGTTTCTTAGCTTCCCAAAGAGCTGGAAGCAAGATGCTGTGGGGCCCAACTCGCCCTTTGGAAAGAAGCCTGCACGTTGTGCCTTTCAGCTCTAGGGCAAAGTAGCACACCCAGAGCAGAAGTCCTACTTCAGCCAGATCAGGCCTGCAAAGAAACTGCGTTTCACAGGCCTTTGGAAGAGATGTTCCCGGTAGGCTGTGACAGCACTGTGCAGAGCGAGTTGTTTCTTAGCTTCCCAAAGAGCTGGATGCAAGATGCTGTGGGGCCCAACTCGCCCTTTGGAAAGAAGCCTGCACGTTGTGCCTTTCAGCTCTAGGGCAATGTAGCACACCCAGAGCAGAAGTCCTACTTCAGCCAGATCAGGCCTGCAAAGAAACTGCGTTTCACAGGCCTTTGGAAGAGATGTTCCCGGTAGGCTGTAAGAGCACTGTCCAGAGCGAGTGGTTTCTTAGCTTCCCAAAGAGCTGGAAGCAAGATGCTGTGGGGCCCAACTCGCCCTTTGGAAAGAAGCCTGCACGTTGTGCCTTTCAGCTCTAGAGCAAAGTAGCACACCCAGAGCAGAAGTCCTACTTCAGCCGGATCAGGCCTGCAAAGAAACTGCGTTTGACAGGCCTTTGGAAGAGATGTTCCCGGTAGGCTGTAAGAGCACTGTGCAGAGCGAGTGGTTTCTTAGCTTCCCAAAGAGCTGGAAGCAAGATGGTGTGGGGCCCAACTCGCCCTTTGGAAAGAAGCCTGCACGTTGTGCCTTTCAGCTCTAGGGCAAAGCAGCACACCCAGAGCAGAAGTCCTACTTGAGCCAGATCAGGCCTGCAAAGAAACTGCGTTTCACAGGCCTTTGGAAGAGATGTTCCCGGTAGGCTGTAAGAGCACTGTGCAGAGCGAGTGGTTTCTTAGCTTCCCAAAGAGCTGGAAGCAAGATGCTGTGGGGCCCAACTCGCCCTTTGGAAAGAAGCCTGCACGTTGTGCCTTTCAGCTCTAAGGCAAAGTAGCACACCCAGAGCAGAAGTCCTACTTCAGCCAGATCAGGCCTGCAAAGAAACTGCGTTTCACAGGCCTTTGGAAGAGATGTTCCCGGTAGGCTGTAAGAGCACTGTGCAGAGCGAGTGGTTTCTTAGCTTCCCAAAGAGCTGGAAGCAAGATGGTGTGGGGCCCAACTCGCCCTTTGGAAAGAAGCCTGCACGTTGTGCCTTTCAGCTCTAGGGCAAAGTAGCACACCCAGAGCAGAAGTCCTACTTCAGCCGGATCAGGCCTGCAAAGAAACTGCGTTTGACAGGCCTTTGGAAGAGATGTTCCCGGTAGGCTGTAAGAGCACTGTGCAGAGCGAGTGGTTTCTTAGCTTCCCAAAGAGCTGGAAGCAAGATGGTGTGGGGCCCAACTCGCCCTTTGGAAAGAAGCCTGCACGTTGTGCCTTTCAGCTCTAGGGCAAAGTAGCACACCCAGAGCAGAAGTCCTACTTCAGCCAGATCAGGCCTGCAAAGAAACTGCGTTTCACAGGCCTTTGGAAGAGATGTTCCCGGTAGGCTGTAAGAGCACTGTGCAGAGCGAGTGGTTTCTTAGCTTCCCAAGAGCTGGAAGCAAGATGCTGTGGGGCCCAACTCGCCCTTTGGAAAGCAGCCTGCACGTTGTGCCTTTCAGCTCTAGGGCAAAGTAGCACACCCAGAGCAGAAGTCCTACTTCAGCCAGATCAGGCCTGCAAAGAAACTGCGTTTGACAGGTCTTTGGAAGAGATGTTCCCGGTAGGCTGTAAGAGCACTGTGCAGAGCGAGTGGTTTCTTAGCTTCCCAAAGAGCTGGAAGCAAGATGCTGTGGGGCCCAACTCGCCCTTTGGAAAGAAGCCTGCACGTTGTGCCTTTCAGCTCTAAGGCAATGTAGCACACCCAGAGCAGAAGTCCTACTTCAGCCAGATCAGGCCTTCAAAGAAACTGCGTTTCACAGGCCTTTGGAAGAGATGTTCCCGGTAGGCTGTGAGAGCACTGTGCAGAGCGAGTTGTTTCTTAGCTTCCCAAAGAGCTGGATGCAAGATGCTGTGGGGCCCAACTCGCCCTTTGGAAAGAAGCCTGCACGTTGTGCCTTTCAGCTCTAGGGCAATGTAGCACACCCAGAGCAGAAGTCCTACTTCAGCCAGATCAGGCCTGAAAAGAAACTGCGTTTCACAGGCCTTTGGAAGAGATGTTCCCGGTAGGCTGTAAGAGCACTGTCCAGAGCGAGTGGTTTCTTAGCTTCCCAAAGAGCTGGAAGCAAGATGCTGTGGGGCCCAACTCGCCCTTTGGAAAGAAGCCTGCACGTTGTGCCTTTTAGCTGTAGAGCAAAGTAGCACACCCAGAGCAGAAGTCCTACTTCAGCCGGATCAGGCCTGCAAAGAAACTGCGTTTCACAGGCCTTTGGAAGAGATGTTCCCGGTAGGCTGTAAGAGCACTGTGCAGAGCGAGTGGTTTCTTAGCTTCCCAAAGAGCTGGAAGCAAGATGGTGTGGGGCCCAACTCGGCCTTTGGAAAGAAGCCTGCACGTTGTGCCTTTCAGCTCTAGGGCAAAGTAGCACAGCCAGAGCAGAAGTCCTACTTCAGCCAGATAAGGCCTGCAAAGAAACTGCGTTTCACAGGCCTTTGGAAGAGATGTTCCCGGTAGGCTGTAAGAGCACTGTGCAGAGCGAGTGGTTTCTTAGCTTCCCAAAGAGCTGGAAGCAAGATGCTGTGGGGCCCAACTCGCCCTTTGGAAAGAAGCCTGCACGTTGTGCCTTTCAGCTCTAGAGCAAAGTAGCACACCCAGAGCAGAAGTCCTACTTCAGCCGGATCAGGCCTGCAAAGAAACTGCGTTTGACAGGCCTTTGGAAGAGATGTTCCCGGTAGGCTGTAAGAGCACTGTGCAGAGCGAGTGGTTTCTTAGCTTCCCAAAGAGCTGGAAGCAAGATGCTGTGGGGCCCAACTCGCCCTTTGGAAAGAAGCCTGCACGTTGTGCCTTTCAGCTCTAGGGTAATGTAGCACACCCAGAGCAGAAGTCCTACTTCAGCCAGATCAGGCCTGCAAAGAAACTGCGTTTCACAGGCCTTTGGAAGAGATGTTCCCGGTAGGCTGTAAGAGCACTGTGCAGAGCGAGTTGTTTCTCAGCTTCCCAAAGAGCTGGAAGCAAGATGCTGTGGGGCCCAACTCGCCCTTTGGAAAGAAGCCTGCACGTTGTGCCTTTCAGCTCTAGGGCAAAGTAGCACACCCAGAGCAGAAGTCCTACTTCAGCCAGATCAGGCCTGCGAAGAAACTGCGTTTCACAGGCCTTTTGAAGAGATGTTCCCGGTAGGCTGTAAGAGCACTGTGCAGAGCGAGTGGTTTCTTAGGTTCCCAAAGAGCTGGAAGCAAGATGCTGTGGGGCCCAACTCGCCCTTTGGAAAGAAGCCTGCACGTTGTGACTTTCAGCTCTAGGGCAAAGCAGCACACCCAGAGCAGAAGTCCTACTTGAGCCAGATCAGGCCTGCAAAGAAACTGCGTTTCACAGGCCTTTGGAAGAGATGTTCCCGGTAGGCTGTGAGAGCACTGTGCAGAGCGAGTTGTTTCTTAGCTTCCCAAAGAGCTGGATGCAAGATGCTGTGGGGCCCAACTCGCCCTTTGGAAAGAAGCCTGCACGTTGTGCCTTTCAGCTCTAGGGCAATGTAGCACACCCAGAGCAGAAGTCCTACTTCAGCCAGATCAGGCCTGAAAAGAAACTGCGTTTCACAGGCCTTTGGAAGAGATGTTCCCGGTAGGCTGTAAGAGCACTGTCCAGAGCGAGTGGTTTCTTAGCTTCCCAAAGAGCTGGAAGCAAGATGCTGTGGGGCCCAACTCGCCCTTTGGAAAGAAGCCTGCACGTTGTGCCTTTCAGCTCTAGAGCAAAGTAGCACACCCAGAGCAGAAGTCCTACTTCAGCCGGATCAGGCCTGCAAAGAAACTGCGTTTCACAGGCCTTTGGAAGAGATGTTCCCGGTAGGCTGTAAGAGCACTGTGCAGAGCGAGTGGTTTCTTAGCTTCCCAAAGAGCTGGAAGCAAGATGGTGTGGGGCCCAACTCGCCCTTTGGAAAGAAGCCTGCACGTTGTGCCTTTCAGCTCTAGGGCAAAGTAGCACACCCAGAGCAGAAGTCCTACTTCAGCCAGATAAGGCCTGCAAAGAAACTGCGTTTGACAGGCCTTTGGAAGAGATGTTCCCGGTAGGCTGTAAGAGCACTGTTCAGAGCGAGTGGTTTCTTAGCTTCCCAAAGAGCTGGAAGCAAGATGCTGTGGGGCCCAACTCGCCCTTTGGAAAGAAGCCTGCACGTTGTGCCTTTCAGCTCTAAGGCAAAGTAGCACACCCAGAGCAGAAGTCATACTTCAGCCATATCAGGCCTGCAAAGAAACTGCGTTTCACAGGCCTTTGGAAGAGATGTTCCCGGTAGGCTGTAAGAGCACTGTGGAGAGCGAGTGGTTTCTTAGCTTCCCAAAGAGCTGGAAGCAAGATGGTGTGGGGCCCAACTCGCCCTTTGGAAAGAAGCCTGCACGTTGTGCCTTTCAGCTCTAGGGCAAAGTAGCACACCCAGAGCAGAAGTCCTACTTCAGCCAGATCAGGCCTGCAAAGAAACTGCGTTTCACAGGCCTTTGGAAGAGATGTTCCCGGTAGGCTGTGAGAGCACTGTGCAGAGCGAGTTGTTTCTTAGCTTCCCAAAGAGCTGGATGCAAGATGCTGTGGGGCCCAACTCGCCCTTTGGAAAGAAGCCTGCACGTTGTGCCTTTCAGCTCTAGGGCAATGTAGCACACCCAGAGCAGAAGTCCTACTTCAGCCAGATCAGGCCTGCAAAGAAACTGCGTTTCACAGGCCTTTGGAAGAGATGTTCCCGGTAGGCTGTAAGAGCACTGTCCAGAGCGAGTGGTTTCTTAGCTTCCCAAAGAGCTGGAAGCAAGATGCTGTGGGGCCCAACTCGCCCTTTGGAAAGAAGCCTGCACGTTGTGCCTTTCAGCTCTAGAGCAAAGTAGCACACCCAGAGCAGAAGTCCTACTTCAGCCGGATCAGGCCTGCAAAGAAACTGCGTTTGACAGGCCTTTGGAAGAGATGTTCCCGGTAGGCTGTAAGAGCACTGTGCAGAGCGAGTGGTTTCTTAGCTTCCCAAAGAGCTGGAAGCAAGATGCTGTGGGGCCCAACTCGCCCTTTGGAAAGAAGCCTGCACGTTGTGCCTTTCAGCTCTAAGGCAAAGTAGCACACCCAGAGCAGAAGTCCTACTTCAGCCAGATCAGGCCTGCAAAGAAACTGCGTTTCACAGGCCTTTGGAAGAGATGTTCCCGGTAGGCTGTAAGAGCACTGTGGAGAGCGAGTGGTTTCTTAGCTTCCCAAAGAGCTGGAAGCAAGATGGTGTGGGGCCCAACTCGCCCTTTGGAAAGAAGCCTGCACGTTGTGCCTTTCAGCTCTAGGGCAAAGTAGCACACCCAGAGCAGAAGTCCTACTTCAGCCAGATCAGGCCTGCAAAGAAACTGCGTTTCACAGCCCTTTGGAAGAGATGTTCCCGGTAGGCTGTAAGAGCACTGTGCAGAGCGAGTGGTTTCTTAGCTTCCCAAAGAGCTGGAAGCAAGATGCTGTGGGGCCCAACTCGCCCTTTGCAAAGAAGCCTGCACGTTGTGCCTTTCAGCTCTAGGGCAATGTAGCACACCCAGAGCAGAAGTCCTACTTCAGCCAGATCAGGCCTGCAAAGAAACTGCGTTTCACAGGCCTTTGGAAGAGATGTTCCCGGTAGGCTGTAAGAGCACTGTCCAGAGAGAGTGGTTTCTTAGCTTCCCAAAGAGCTGGAAGCAAGATGCTGTGGGGCCCAACTCGCCCTTTGGAAAGAAGCCTGCACGTTGTGCCTTTCAGCTCTAGAGCAAAGTAGCACACCCAGAGCAGAAGTCCTACTTCAGCCGGATCAGGCCTGCAAAGAAACTGCGTTTGACAGGCCTTTGGAAGAGATGTTCCCGGTAGGCTGTAAGAGCACTGTGCAGAGCGAGTGGTTTCTTAGCTTCCCAAAGAGCTGGAAGCAAGATAGTGTGGGGCCCAACTCGCCCTTTGGAAAGAAGCCTGCACGTTGTGCCTTTCAGCTCTAGGGCAAAGTAGCACACCCAGAGCAGAAGTCCTACTTCAGCCAGATCAGGCCTGCAAAGAAACTGCGTTTCACAGGCCTTTGGAAGAGATGTTCCCGGTAGGCTGTAAGAGCACTGTGCAGAGCGAGTGGTTTCTTAGCTTCCCAAAGAGCTGGAAGCAAGATGCTGTGGGGCCCAACTCGCCCTTTGGAAAGAAGCCTGCACGTTGCGCCTTTCAGCTCTAGAGCAAAGTAGCACACCCAGAGCAGAAGTCCTACTTCAGCCGGATCAGGCCTGCAAGGAAACTGCGTTTGACAGGCCTTTGGAAGAGATGTTCCCGGTAGGCTGTAAGAGCACTGTGCAGAGCGAGTTGTTTCTTAGCTTCCCAAAGAGCTGGAAGCAAGATGCTGTGGGGCCCAACTCGCCCTTTGGAAAGAAGCCTGCACGTTGTGCCTTTCAGCTCTAGGGTAAAGTAGCACACCCAGAGCAGAAGTCCTACTTCAGCCAGATCAGGCCTGCAAAGAAACTGCGTTTCACAGGCCTTTGGAAGAGATGTTCCCGGTAGGCTGTAAGAGCACTGTGCAGAGCGAGTTGTTTCTCAGCTTCCCAAAGAGCTGGAAGCAAGATGCTGTGGGGCCCAACTCGCCCTTTGGAAAGAAGCCTGCACGTTGTGCCTTTCAGCTCTAGGGCAAAGTAGCACACCCAGAGCAGAAGTCCTACTTCAGCCAGATCAGGCCTGCGAAGAAACTGCGTTTCACAGGCCTTTGGAAGAGATGTTCCCGGTAGGCTGTAAGAGCACTGTGCAGAGCGAGTTGTTTCTCAGCTTCCCAAATAGCTGGAAGCAAGATGCTTTGGGGCCCAACTCGCCCTTTGGAAAGCAGCCTGCACGTTGTGCCTTTCAGCTCTAGGGCAAAGTAGCAAACCCAGAGCAGAAGTCTTACTTCAGCCAGATCAGGCCTGCAAAGAAACTGCGTTTCACAGGCCTTTGGAAGAGATGTTCCCGGTAGGCTGTAAGAGCACTGTGCAGAGCGAGTTGTTTCTTAGCTTTCCAAAGAGCTGGAAGCAAGATGCTGTGGGGCCCAACTGGCCCTTTGGAAAGAAGCCTGCACGTTGTGCCTTTCAGCTCTAGGGCAAAGTAGCACACCCAGAGCAGAAGTGCTACTTCAGCCAGATCAGGCCTGCAAAGAAACTGTGTTTCACAGGCTTTTGGAAGAGATGTTCCCGGTAGGCTGTAAGAGCACTGTGCAGAGCGAGTTGTTTCTTAGCTTCCCAAAGAGCTGGAAGCAAGATGCTGTGGGGCCCAACTCGCCCTTTGGAAAGAAGCCTGCACGTTGTGCCTTTCAGCTCTAGGGCAAAGTAGCACACCCAGAGCAGAAGTCCTACTTCAGCCAGATCAGGCCTGCGAAGAAACTGCGTTTCACAGGCCTTTGGAAGAGATGTTCCCGGTAGGCTGTAAGAGCACTGTGCAGAGCGAGTGGTTTCTTAGCTTCCCAAAGAGCTGGAAGCAAGATGCTGTGGGGCCCAACTCGCCCTTTGGAAAGAAGCCTGCACGTTGTGCCTTTCAGCTCTAGGCCAAAGTAGCACACCCAGAGCAGAAGTCCTACTTCAGCCAGATCAGGCCTGCAAAGAAACTGCGTTTCACAGGCCTTTGGAAGAGATGTTCCCGGTAGGCTGTAAGAGCACTGTGCAGAGCGAGTGGTTTCTTAGCTTCCCAAAGAGCTGGAAGCAAGATGCTGTGGGGCCCAACTCGCCCTTTGGAAAGAAGCCTGCACGTTGTGCCTTTCAGCTCTAGGGCAAAGTAGCACACCCAGAGCAGAAGTCCTACTTCAGCCAGATCAGGCCTGCAAAGAAACTGCGTTTCACAGGCCTTTGGAAGAGATGTTCCCGGTAGGCTGTGAGAGCACTGTGCAGAGCGAGTTGTTTCTTAGCTTCCCAAAGAGCTGGATGCAAGATGCTGTGGGGCCCAACTCGCCCTTTGGAAAGAAGCCTGCACGTTGTGCCTTTCAGCTCTAGGGCAATGTAGCACACCCAGAGCAGAAGTCCTACTTCAGCCAGATCAGGCCTGCAAAGAAACTGCGTTTCACAGGCCTTTGGAAGAGATGTTCCCGGTAGGCTGTAAGAGCACTGTCCAGAGCGAGTGGTTTCTTAGCTTCCCAAAGAGCTGGAAGCAAGATGCTGTGGGGCCCAACTCGCCCTTTGGAAAGAAGCCTGCACGTTGTGCCTTTCAGCTCTAGAGCAAAGTAGCACACCCAGAGCAGAAGTCCTACTTCAGCCGGATCAGGCCTGCAAAGAAACTGCGTTTGACAGGCCTTTGGAAGAGATGTTCCCGGTAGGCTGTAAGAGCACTGTGCAGAGCGAGTGGTTTCTTAGCTTCCCAAAGAGCTGGAAGCAAGATGCTGTGGGGCCCAACTCGCCCTTTGGAAAGAAGCCTGCACGTTGTGCCTTTCAGCTCTAAGGCAAAGTAGCACACCCAGAGCAGAAGTCCTACTTCAGCCAGATCAGGCCTGCAAAGAAACTGCGTTTCACAGGCCTTTGGAAGAGATGTTCCCGGTAGGCTGTAAGAGCACTGTGGAGAGCGAGTGGTTTCTTAGCTTCCCAAAGAGCTGGAAGCAAGATGGTGTGGGGCCCAACTCGCCCTTTGGAAAGAAGCCTGCACGTTGTGCCTTTCAGCTCTAGGGCAAAGTAGCACACCCAGAGCAGAAGTCCTTCTTCAGCCAGATCAGGCCTGCAAAGAAACTGCGTTTCACAGCCCTTTGGAAGAGATGTTCCCGGTAGGCTGTAAGAGCACTGTGCAGAGCGAGTGGTCTCTTAGCTTCCCAAAGAGCTGGAAGCAAGATGCTGTGGGGCCCAACTCGCCCTTTGGAAAGAAGCCTGCACGTTGCGCCTTTCAGCTCTAGAGCAAAGTAGCACACCCAGAGCAGAAGTCCTACTTCAGCCGGATCAGGCCTGCAAGGAAACTGCGTTTGACAGGCCTTTGGAAGAGATGTTCCCGGTAGGCTGTAAGAGCACTGTGCAGAGCGAGTTGTTTCTTAGCTTCCCAAAGAGCTGGAAGCAAGATGCTGTGGGGCCCAACTCGCCCTTTGGAAAGAAGCCTGCACGTTGTGCCTTTCAGCTCTAGGGCAAAGTAGCACACCCAGAGCAGAAGTGCTACTTCAGCCAGATCAGGCCTGCAAAGAAACTGTGTTTCACAGGCTTTTGGAAGAGATGTTCCCGGTAGGCTGTAAGAGCACTGTGCAGAGCGAGTTGTTTCTTAGCTTCCCAAAGAGCTGGAAGCAAGATGCTGTGGGGCCCAACTCGCCCTTTGGAAAGAAGCCTGCACGTTGTGCCTTTCAGCTCTAGGGCAAAGTAGCACACCCAGAGCAGAAGTCCTACTTCAGCCAGATCAGGCCTGCGAAGAAACTGCGTTTCACAGGCCTTTGGAAGAGATGTTCCCGGTAGGCTGTAAGAGCACTGTGCAGAGCGAGTGGTTTCTTAGCTTCCCAAAGAGCTGGAAGCAAGATGCTGTGGGGCCCAACTCGCCCTTTGGAAAGAAGCCTGCACGTTGTGCCTTTCAGCTCTAGGCCAAAGTAGCACACCCAGAGCAGAAGTCCTACTTCAGCCAGATCAGGCCTGCCAAGAAACTGCGTTTCACAGGCCTTTGGAAGAGATGTTCCCGGTAGGCTGTAAGAGCACTGTGCAGAGCGAGTTGTTTCTTAGCTTCCCAAAGAGCTGGAAGCAAGATGGTGTGGGGCCCAACTCGCCCTTTGGAAAGAAGCCTGCACGTTGTGCCTTTCAGCTCTAGGGCAAAGTAGCACACCCAGAGCAGAAGTGCTACTTCAGCCAGATCAGGCCTGCAAAGAAACTGTGTTTCACAGGCTTTTGGAAGAGATGTTCCCGGTAGGCTGTAAGAGCACTGTGCAGAGCGAGTTGTTTCTTAGCTTCCCAAAGAGCTGGAAGCAAGATGCTGTGGGGCCCAACTCGCCATTTGGAAAGAAGCCTGCACGTTGTGCCTTTCAGCTCTAGGGCAAAGTAGCACACCCAGAGCAGAAGTCCTACTTCAGCCAGATCAGGCCTGCGAAGAAACTGCGTTTCACAGGCCTTTGGAAGAGATGTTCCCGGTAGGCTGTAAGAGCACTGTGCAGAGCGAGTGGTTTCTTAGCTTCCCAAAGAGCTGGAAGCAAGATGCTGTGGGGCCCAACTCGCCCTTTGGAAAGCAGCCTGCACGTTGTGCCTTTCAGCTCTAGGGCAAAGTAGCACACCCAGAGCAGAAGTCCTACTTCAGCCCGATCAGGCCTGCGAAGAAACTGCGTTTCACAGGCTTTTGGAAGAGATGTTCCCACTAGGCTGTAAGAGCACTGTGCAGAGCGAGTTGTTTCTTAACTTCCCAAAGAGCTGGAAGCAAGATGGTGTGGGGCCCAACTCGCCCTTTGGAAAGAAGCCTGCACGTTGTGCCTTTCAGCTCTGGGAAAAGTAGCACACCCAGAGCAGAAGTCCTACTTCAGCCAGATCAGGCCTGCAAAGAAACTGCGTTTCACAGGCCTTTGGAAGAGATGTTCCCGGTAGGCTGTAAGAGCACTGTGCAGAGCGAGTGGTTTCTTAGCTTCCCAAGAGCTGGAAGCAAGATGCTGTGGGGCCCAACTCGCCCTTTGGAAAGAAGCCTGCACGTTGTGCCTTTCAGCTCTAGGGCAAAGTAGCACACCCAGAGCAGAAGTCCTACTTCAGCCAGATCAGGCCTGCAAAGAAACTGCGTTTCACAGGCCTTTGGAAGAGATGTTCCCGGTAGGCTGTAAGAGCACTGTGCAGAGCGAGTTGTTTCTTAGCTTCCCAAAGAGCTGGAAGCAAGATGCTGTGGGGCCCAACTCGCCCTTTGGAAAGAAGCCTGCACGTTGTGCCTTTCAGCTCTAGGGCAAAGTAGCACACCCAGAGCAGAAGTCCTACTTCAGCCAGATCAGGCCTGCAAAGAAACTGCGTTTCACAGGCCTTTGGAAGAGATGTTCCCGGTAGGCTGTGACAGCACTGTGCAGAGCGAGTTGTTTCTTAGCTTCCCAAAGAGCTGGATGCAAGATGCTGTGGGGCCCAACTCGCCCTTTGGAAAGAAGCCTGCACGTTGTGCCTTTCAGCTCTAGGGCAATGTAGCACACCCAGAGCAGAAGTCCTACTTCAGCCAGATCAGGCCTGCAAAGAAACTGCGTTTCACAGGCCTTTGGAAGAGATGTTCCCGGTAGGCTGTAAGAGCACTGTCCAGAGCGAGTGGTTTCTTAGCTTCCCAAAGAGCTGGAAGCAAGATGCTGTGGGGCCCAACTCGCCCTTTGGAAAGAAGCCTGCACGTTGTGCCTTTCAGCTCTAGAGCAAAGTAGCACACCCAGAGCAGAAGTCCTACTTCAGCCGGATCAGGCCTGCAAAGAAACTGCGTTTGACAGGCCTTTGGAAGAGATGTTCCCGGTAGGCTGTAAGAGCACTGTGCAGAGCGAGTGGTTTCTTAGGTTCCCAAAGAGCTGGAAGCAAGATGGTGTGGGGCCCAACTCGCCCTTTGGAAAGAAGCCTGCACGTTGTGCCTTTCAGCTCTAGGGCAAAGCAGCACACCCAGAGCAGAAGTCCTACTTGAGCCAGATCAGGCCTGCAAAGAAACTGCGTTTCACAGGCCTTTGGAAGAGATGTTCCCGGTAGGCTGTAAGAGCACTGTGCAGAGCGAGTGGTTTCTTAGCTTCCCAAAGAGCTGGAAGCAAGATGCTGTGGGGCCCAACTCGCCCTTTGGAAAGAAGCCTGCACGTTGTGCCTTTCAGCTCTAAGGCAAAGTAGCACACCCAGAGCAGAAGTCCTACTTCAGCCAGATCAGGCCTGCAAAGAAACTGCGTTTCACAGGCCTTTGGAAGAGATGTTCCCGGTAGGCTGTAAGAGCACTGTGCAGAGCGAGTGGTTTCTTAGCTTCCCAAAGAGCTGGAAGCAAGATGGTGTGGGGCCCAACTCGCCCTTTGGAAAGAAGCCTGCACGTTGTGCCTTTCAGCTCTAGGGCAAAGTAGCACACCCAGAGCAGAAGTCCTACTTCAGCCGGATCAGGCCTGCAAAGAAACTGCGTTTGACAGGCCTTTGGAAGAGATGTTCCCGGTAGGCTGGAAGAGCACTGTGCAGAGCGAGTGGTTTCTTAGCTTCCCAAAGAGCTGGAAGCAAGATGGTGTGGGGCCCAACTCGCCCTTTGGAAAGAAGCCTGCACGTTGTGCCTTTCAGCTCTAGGGCAAAGTAGCACACCCAGAGCAGAAGTCCTACTTCAGCCAGATCAGGCCTGCAAAGAAACTGCGTTTCACAGGCCTTTGGAAGAGATGTTCCCGGTAGGCTGTAAGAGCACTGTGCAGAGCGAGTGGTTTCTTAGCTTCCCAAAGAGCTGGAAGCAAGATGCTGTGGGGCCCAACTCGCCCTTTGGAAAGAAGCCTGCACGTTGTGCCTTTCAGCTCTAGAGCAAAGTAGCACACCCAGAGCAGAAGTCCTACTTCAGCCGGATCAGGCCTGCAAGGAAACTGCGTTTGACAGGCCTTTGGAAGAGATGTTCCCGGTAGGCTGTAAGAGCACTGTGCAGAGCGAGTTGTTTCTTAGCTTCCCAAAGAGCTGGAAGCAAGATGCTGTGGGGCCCAACTCGCCCTTTGGAAAGAAGCCTGCACGTTGTGCCTTTCAGCTCTAGGGCAAAGTAGCACACCCAGAGCAGAAGTCCTACTTCAGCCAGATCAGGCCTGCGAAGAAACTGCGTTTCACAGGACTTTGGAAGAGATGTTCCCGGTAGGCTGTAAGAGCACTGTGCAGAGCGAGTGGTTTCTTAGCTTCCCAAAGAGCTGGAAGCAAGATGCTGTGGGGCCCAACTCGCCCTTTGGAAAGAAGCCTGCACGTTGTGCCTTTCAGCTCTAGGGCAAAGTAGCACACCCAGAGCAGAAGTGCTACTTCAGCCAGATCAGGCCTGCAAAGAAACTGTGTTTCACAGGCTTTTGGAAGAGATGTTCCCGGTAGGCTGTAAGAGCACTGTGCAGAGCGAGTTGTTTCTTAGCTTCCCAAAGAGCTGGAAGCAAGATGCTGTGGGGCCCAACTCGTCATTTGGAAAGAAGCCTGCACGTTGTGCCTTTCAGCTCTAGGGCAAAGTAGCACACCCAGAGCAGAAGTCCTACTTCAGCCAGATCAGGCCTGCGAAGAAACTGCGTTTCACAGGCCTTTGGAAGAGATGTTCCCGGTAGGCTGTAAGAGCACTGTGCAGAGCGAGTGGTTTCTTAGCTTCCCAAAGAGCTGGAAGCAAGATGCTGTGGGGCCCAACTCGCCCTTTGGAAAGCAGCCTGCACGTTGTGCCTTTCAGCTCTAGGGCAAAGTAGCACACCCAGAGCAGAAGTCCTACTTCAGCCAGATCAGGCCTGCGAAGAAACTGAGTTTCACAGGCCTTTGGAAGAGCTGTTCCCACTAGGCTGTAAGAGCACTGTGCAGAGCGAGTTGTTTCTTAACTTCCCAAAGACCTGGAAGCAAGATGGTGTGGGGCCCAACTCGCCCTTTGGAAAGAAGCCTGCACGTTGTGCCTTTCAGCTCTGGGAAAAGTAGCACACCCAGAGCAGAAGTCCTACTTCAGCCAGATCAGGCCTGCAAAGAAACTGCGTTTCACAGGCCTTTGGAAGAGATGTTCCCGGTAGGCTGTAAGAGCACTGTGCAGAGCGAGTGGTTTCTTAGCTTCCCAAGAGCTGGAAGCAAGATGCTGTGGGGCCCAACTCGCCCTTTGGAAAGAAGCCTGCACGTTGTGCCTTTCAGCTCTAGGCCAAAGTAGCACACCCATTGCAGAAGTCCTACTTCAGCCGGATCAGGCCTGCCAAGAAACTGCGTTTCACAGGCCTTTGGAAGAGATGTTCCCGGTAGGCTGTAAGAGCACTGTGCAGAGCGAGTTGTTTCTTAGCTTCCCAAAGAGCTGGAAGCAAGATGCTGTGGGGCCCAACTCGCCCTTTGGAAAGAAGCCTGCACGTTGTGCCTTTCAGCTCTAGGGCAAAGTAGCACACCCAGAGCAGAAGTCCTACTTCAGCCGGATCTGGCCTGCAAATAAACTGCGTTTGCCAGGCCTTTGGAAGAGATGTTCCCGGTAGGCTGTAAGAGCACTGTGCAGAGCGAGTTGTTTCTTAGCTTCCCAAAGAGCTGGAAGCAAGATGCTGTGGGGCCCAACTCGCCCTTTGGAAAGAAGCATGCACGTTGTGCATTTCAGCTCTAGGGCAAAGTAGCACACCCAGAGCAGAAGTCCTACTTCAGCCAGATCAGGCCTGCAAAGAAACTGCGTTTCACAGGCCTTTGGAAGAGATGTTCCCGGTAGGCTGTAAGAGCACTGTGCAGAGCGAGTTGTTTCTTAGCTTCCCAAAGAGCTGGAAGCAAGATGGTGTGGGGCCCAAATCGCCCTTTGGAAAGAAGCCTGCACGTTGTGCCTTTCAGCTCTAGGGCAAAGTAGCACACCCAGAGCAGAAGTGCTACTTCAGCCAGATCAGGCCTGCAAAGAAACTGTGTTTCACAGGCTTTTGGAAGAGATGTTCCCGGTAGGCTGTAAGAGCACTGTGCAGAGCGAGTTGTTTCTTAGCTTCCCAAAGAGCTGGAAGCAAGATGCTGTGGGGCCCAACTCGCCATTTGGAAAGAAGCCTGCACGTTGTGCCTTTCAGCTCTAGGGCAAAGTAGCACACCCAGAGCAGAAGTCCTACTTCAGCCAGATCAGGCCTGCGAAGAAACTGCGTTTCACAGGCCTTTGGAAGAGATGTTCCCGGTAGGCTGTAAGAGCACTGTGCAGAGCGAGTGGTTTCTTAGCTTCCCAAAGAGCTGGAAGCAAGATGCTGTGGGGCCCAACTCGCCCTTTGGAAAGCAGCCTGCACGTTGTGCCTTTCAGCTCTAGGGCAAAGTAGCACACCCAGAGCAGAAGTCCTACTTCAGCCAGATCAGGCCTGCGAAGAAACTGCGTTTCACAGGCCTTTGGAAGAGATGTTCCCACTAGGCTGTAAGAGCACTGTGCAGAGCGAGTTGTTTCTTAACTTCCCAAAGAGCTGGAAGCAAGATGGTGTGGGGCCCAACTCGCCCTTTGGAAAGAAGCCTGCACGTTGTGCCTTTCAGCTCTGGGAAAAGTAGCACACCCAGAGCAGAAGTCCTACTTCAGCCAGATCAGGCCTGCAAAGAAACTGCGTTTCACAGGCCTTTGGAAGAGATGTTCCCGGTAGGCTGTAAGAGCACTGTGCAGAGCGAGTGGTTTCTTAGCTTCCCAAAGAGCTGGAAGCAAGATGCTGTGGGGCCCAACTCGCCCTTTGGAAAGAAGCCTGCACGTTGTGCCTTTCAGCTCTAGGGCAAAGTAGCACACCCAGAGCAGAAGTCCTACTTCAGCCAGATCAGGCCTGCAAAGAAACTGCGTTTGACAGGCCTTTGGAAGAGATGTTCCCGGTAGGCTGTAAGAGCACTGTGCAGAGCTAGTTGTTTCTTAGCTTCCCAAAGAGCTGGAAGCAAGATGCTGTGGGGCCCAACTCGCCCTTTGGAAAGAAGCCTGCACGTTGTGCCTTTCAGCTCTAAGGCAATGTAGCACACCCAGAGCAGAAGTCCTACTTCAGCCAGATCAGGCCTGCAAAGAAACTGCGTTTCACAGGCCTTTGGAAGAGATGTTCCCGGTAGACTGTGAGAGCACTGTGCAGAGCGAGTTGTTTCTTAGCTTCCCAAAGAGCTGGATGCAAGATGCTGTGGGGCCCAACTCGCCCTTTGGAAAGAAGCCTGCACGTTGTGCCTTTCAGCTCTAGGGCAATGTAGCACACCCAGAGCAGAAGTCCTACTTCAGCCAGATCAGGCCTGCAAAGAAACTGCGTTTCACAGGCCTTTGGAAGAGATGTTCCCGGTAGGCTGTAAGAGCACTGTCCAGAGCGAGTGGTTTCTTAGCTTCCCAAAGAGCTGGAAGCAAGATGCTGTGGGGCCCAACTCGCCCTTTGGAAAGAAGCCTGCACGTTGTGCCTTTCAGCTCTAGAGCAAAGTAGCACACCCAGAGCAGAAGTCCTACTTCAGCCGGATCAGGCCTGCAAAGAAACTGCGTTTGACAGGCCTTTGGAAGAGATGTTCCCGGTAGGCTGTAAGAGCACTGTGCAGAGCGAGTGGTTTCTTAGCTTCCCAAAGAGCTGGAAGCAAGATGGTGTGGGGCCCAACTCGCCCTTTGGAAAGAAGCCTGCACGTTGTGCCTTTCAGCTCTAGGGCAAAGTAGCACACCCAGAGCAGAAGTCCTACTTCAGCCAGATCAGGCCTGCAAAGAAACTGCGTTTCACAGGCCTTTGGAAGAGATGTTCCCGGTAGGCTGTAAGAGCACTGTGCAGAGCGAGTGGTTTCTTAGCTTCCCAAAGAGCTGGAAGCAAGATGCTGTGGGGCCCAACTCGCCCTTTGGAAAGAAGCCTGCACGTTGCGCCTTTCAGCTCTAGAGCAAAGTAGCACACCCAGAGCAGAAGTCCTACTTCAGCCGGATCAGGCCTGCAAGGAAACTGCGTTTGACAGGCCTTTGGAAGAGATGTTCCCGGTAGGCTGTAAGAGCACTGTGCAGAGCGAGTGGTTTCTTAGCTTCCCAAAGAGCTGGAAGCAAGATGCTGTGGGGCCCAACTCGCCCTTTGGAAAGAAGCCTGCACGTTGTGCCTTTCAGCTCTAGGGTAAAGTAGCACACCCAGAGCAGAAGTCCTACTTCAGCCAGATCAGGCCTGCAAAGAAACTGCGTTTCACAGGCCTTTGGAAGAGATGTTCCCGGTAGGCTGTAAGAGCACTGTGCAGAGCGAGTTGTTTCTCAGCTTCCCAAAGAGCTGGAAGCAAGATGCTGTGGGGCCCAACTCGCCCTTTGGAAAGAAGCCTGCACGTTGTGCCTTTCAGCTCTAGGGCAAAGTAGCACACCCAGAGCAGAAGTCCTACTTCAGCCATATCAGGCCTGCGAAGAAACTGCGTTTCACAGGCCTTTGGAAGAGATGTTCCCGGTAGGCTGTAAGAGCACTGTGCAGAGCGAGTTGTTTCTCAGCTTCCCAAATAGCTGGAAGCAAGATGCTTTGGGGCCCAACTCGCCCTTTGGAAAGCAGCCTGCACGTTGTGCCTTTCAGCTCTAGGGCAAAGTACCACACCCAGAGCAGAAGTCTTACTTCAGCCAGATCAGGCCTGCAAAGAAACTGCGTTTCACAGGCCTTTGGAAGAGATGTTCCCGGTAGGCTGTAAGAGCACTGTGCAGAGCGAGTTGTTTCTTAGCTTTCCAAAGAGCTGGAAGCAAGATGCTGTGGGGCCCAACTGGCCCTTTGGAAAGAAGCCTGCACGTTGTGCCTTTCAGCTCTAGGGCAAAGTAGCACACCAAGAGCAGAAGTGCTACTTCAGCCAGATCAGGCCTGCAAAGAAACTGTGTTTCACAGGCTTTTGGAAGAGATGTTCCCGGTAGGCTGTAAGAGCACTGTGCAGAGCGAGTTGTTTCTTAGCTTCCCAAAGAGCGGGAAGCAAGATGCTGTGGGGCCCAACTCGCCCTTTGGAAAGAAGCCTGCACGTTGTGCCTTTCAGCTCTAGGGCAAAGTAGCACACCCAGAGCAGAAGTCCTACTTCAGCCAGATCAGGCCTGCGAAGAAACTGCGTTTCACAGGCCTTTGGAAGAGATGTTCCCGGTAGGCTGTAAGAGCACTGTGCAGAGCGAGTGGTTTCTTAGCTTCCCAAAGAGCTGGAAGCAAGATGCTGTGGGGCCCAACTCGCCCTTTGGAAAGAAGCCTGCACGTTGTGCCTTTCAGCTCTAGGCCAAAGTAGCACACCCAGAGCAGAAGTCCTACTTCAGCCAGATCAGGCCTGCAAAGAAACTGCGTTTCACAGGCCTTTGGAAGAGATGTTCCCGGTAGGCTGTAAGAGCACTGTGCAGAGCGAGTGGTTTCTTAGCTTCCCAAAGAGCTGGAAGCAAGATGCTGTGGGGCCCAACTCGCCCTTTGGAAAGAAGCCTGCACGTTGTGCCTTTCAGCTCTAGGGCAAAGTAGCACACCCAGAGCAGAAGTCCTACTTCAGCCGGATCAGGCCTGCAAATAAACTGCGTTTGCCAGGCCTTTGGAAGAGATGTTCCCGGTAGGCTGTAAGAGCACTGTGCAGAGCGAGTTGTTTCTTAGCTTCCCAAAGAGCTGGAAGCAAGATGCTGTGGGGCCCATCTCGCCCTTTGGAAAGAAGCATGCACGTTGTGCATTTCAGCTCTAGGGCAAAGTAGCACACCCAGAGCAGAAGTCCTACTTCAGCCAGATCAGGCCTGCAAAGAAACTGCGTTTCACAGGCCTTTGGAAGAGATGTTCCCGGTAGGCTGTGAGAGCACAGTGCAGAGCGAGTTGTTTCTTAGCTTCCCAAAGAGCTGGATGCAAGATGCTGTGGGGCCCAACTCGCCCTTTGGAAAGAAGCCTGCACGTTGTGCCTTTCAGCTCTAGGGCAATGTAGCACACCCAGAGCAGAAGTCCTACTTCAGCCAGATCAGGCCTGCAAAGAAACTGCGTTTCACAGGCCTTTGGAGGAGATGTTCCCGGTAGGCTGTAAGAGCACTGTCCAGAGCGAGTGGTTTCTTAGCTTCCCAAAGAGCTGGAAGCAAGATGCTGTGGGGCCCAACTCGCCCTTTGGAAAGAAGCCTGCACGTTGTGCCTTTCAGCTCTAGAGCAAAGTAGCACACCCAGAGCAGAAGTCCTACTTCAGCCGGATCAGGCCTGCAAAGAAACTGCGTTTGACAGGCCTTTGGAAGAGATGTTCCTGGTAGGCTGTAAGAGCACTGTGCAGAGCGAGTGGTTTCTTAGCTTCCCAAAGAGGTGGAAGCAAGATGCTGTGGGGCCCAACTCGCCCTTTGGAAAGAAGCCTGCACGTTGTGCCTTTCAGCTCTAGGGCAAAGTAGCACACCCAGAGCAGAAGTCCTACTTCAGCCGGATCTGGCCTGCAAATAAACTGCGTTTGCCAGGCCTTTGGAAGAGATGTTCCCGGTAGGCTGTAAGAGCACTGTGCAGAGCGAGTTGTTTCTTAGCTTCCCAAAGAGCTGGAAGCAAGATGCTGTGTGGCCCAACTCGCCCTTTGGAAAGAAGCATGCACGTTGTGCATTTCAGCTCTAGGGCAAAGTAGCACACCCAGAGCAGAAGTCCTACTTCAGCCAGATCAGGCCTGCAAAGAAACTGCGTTTCACAGGCCTTTGGAAGAGATGTTCCCGGTAGGCTGTAAGAGCACTGTGCAGAGCGAGTTGTTTCTTAGGTTCCCAAAGAGCTGGAAGCAAGATGCTGTGGGGCCCAACTCGCCCTTTGGAAAGAAGCCTGCACGTTGTGCCTTTCAGCTCTAGGGCAAAGCAGCACACCCAGAGCAGAAGTCCTACTTCAGCCAGATCAGGCCTGCAAAGAAACTGCGTTTCACAGGCCTTTGGAAGAGATGTTCCCGGTAGGCTGTAAGAGCACTGTGCAGAGCGAGTGGTTTCTTAGGTTCCCAAAGAGCTGGAAGCAAGATGCTGTGGGGCCCAACTCGCCCTTTGGAAAGAAGCCTGCACGTTGTGACTTTCAGCTCTAGGGCAAAGCAGCACACCCAGAGCAGAAGTCCTACTTGAGCCAGATCAGGCCTGCAAAGAAACTGCGTTTCACAGGCCTTTGGAAGAGATGTTCCCTGTAGGCTGTAAGAGCACTGTGCAGAGCGAGTGGTTTCTTAGCTTCCCAAAGAGCTGGAAGGAAGATGCTGTGGGGCCCAACTCGCCCTTTGGAAAGAAGCCTGCACGTTGTGCCTTTCAGCTCTAGGGCAAAGTAGCACACCCAGAGCAGAAGTCCTACTTCAGCCAGATCAGGCCTGCAAAGAAACTGCGTTTCACAGGCCTTTGGAAGAGATGTTCCCGGTAGGCTGTAAGAGCACTGTGCAGAGCGAGTGGTTTCTAAGCTTCCCAAAAAGCTGGAAGCAAGATGGTGTGGGGCCCAACTCGCCCTTTGGAAAGAAGCCTGCACGTTGTGCCTTTCAGCTCTAGGGCAAAGTAGCACACCCAGAGCAGAAGTCCTACTTCAGCCAGATCAGGCCTGCAAAGAAACTGCGTTTCACAGGCCTTTGGAAGAGATGTTCCCGGTAGGCTGTAAGAGCACTGTGCAGAGCGAGTTGTTTCTTAGGTTCCCAAAGAGCTGGAAGCAAGATGCTGTGGGGCCCAACTCGCCCTTTGGAAAGAAGCCTGCACGTTGTGCCTTTCAGCTCTAGGGCAAAGCAGCACACCCAGAGCAGAAGTCCTACTTCAGCCAGATCAGGCCTGCAAAGAAACTGCGTTTCACAGGCCTTTGGAAGAGATGTTCCCGGTAGGCTGTAAGAGCACTGTGCAGAGCGAGTGGTTTCTTAGCTTCCCAAAGAGCTGGAAGCAAGATGCTGTGGGGCCCAACTCGCCCTTTGGAAAGAAGCCTGCACGTTGTGCCTTTCAGCTCTAGGGCAAAGTAGCACACCCAGAGCAGAAGTCCTACTTCAGCCAGATCAGGCCTGCAAAGAAACTGCGTTTCACAGGCCTTTGGAAGAGATGTTCCCGGTAGGCTGTAAGAGCACTGTGCAGAGCGAGTGGTTTCTTAGCTTCCCAAAGAGCTGGAAGCAAGATGCTGTGGGGCCCAACTCGCCCTTTGGAAAGAAGCCTGCACGTTGTGCCTTTCAGCTCTAGGGCAATGTAGCACACCCAGAGCAGAAGTCCTACTTCAGCCAGATCAGGCCTGCAAAGAAACTGCGTTTCACAGGCCTTTGGAAGAGATGTTCCCGGTAGGCTGTAAGAGCACTGTGCAGAGCGAGTTGTTTCTTAGCTTCCCAAAGAGCTGGAAGCAAGATGCTGTGGGGCCCAACTCGCCCTTTGGAAAGAAGCCTGCACGTTGTGCCTTTCAGCTCTAGGGCAAAGTAGCACACCCAGAGCAGAAGTCCTACTTGAGCCAGATCAGGCCTGCAAAGAAACTGCGTTTCACAGGCCTTTGGAAGAGATGTTCCCGGTAGGCTGTAAGAGCACTGTGCAGAGCGAGTGGTTTCTTAGCTTCCCAAAGAGCTGGAAGCAAGATGCTGTGGGGCCCAACTCGCCCTTTGGAAAGAAGCCTGCACGTTGTGACTTTCAGCTCTAGGGCAAAGCAGCACACCCAGAGCAGAAGTCCTACTTGAGCCAGATCAGGCCTGCAAAGAAACTGCGTTTCACAGGCCTTTGGAAGAGATGTTCCCTGTAGGCTGTAAGAGCACTGTGCAGAGCGAGTGGTTTCTTAGCTTCCCAAAGAGCTGGAAGGAAGATGCTGTGGGGCCCAACTCGCCCTTTGGAAAGAAGCCTGCACGTTGTGCCTTTCAGCTCTAGGGCAAAGTAGCACACCCAGAGCAGAAGTCCTACTTGAGCCAGATCAGGCCTGCAAAGAAACTGCGTTTCACAGGCCTTTGGAAGAGATGTTCCCGGTAGGCTGTAAGAGCACTGTGCAGAGCGAGTGGTTTCTAAGCTTCCCAAAGAGCTGGAAGCAAGATGCTGTGGGGCCCAACTCGCCCTTTGGAAAGAAGCCTGCACGTTGTGCCTTTCAGCTCTAGGGCAAAGTAGCACACCCAGAGCAGAAGTCCTACTTCAGCCAGATCAGCCCGCAAAGAAACTGCGTTTCACAGGCCTTTGGAAGAGATGTTCCCGGTAGGCTGTAAGAGCACTGTGCAGAGCGAGTGGTTTCTTAGCTTCCCAAAGAGCTGGAAGCAAGATGGTGTGGGGCCCAACTCGCCCTTTGGAAAGAAGCCTGCACGTTGTGCCTTTCAGCTCTAGGGCAATGTAGCACACCCAGAGCAGAAGTCCTACTTCAGCCAGATCAGGCCTGCAAAGAAACTGCGTTTCACAGGCCTTTGGAAGAGATGTTCCCGGTAGGCTGTAAGAGCACTGTGCAGAGCGAGTTGTTTCTTAGGTTCCCAAAGAGCTGGAAGCAAGATGCTGTGGGACCCAACTCGCCCTTTGGAAAGAAGCCTGCACGTTGTGCCTTTCAGCTCTAGGGCAAAGTAGCACACCCAGAGCAGAAGTCCTACTTGAGCCAGATCAGGCCTGCAAAGAAACTGCGTTTCACAGGCCTTTGGAAGAGATGTTCCCGGTAGGCTGTAAGAGGACTGTGCAGAGCGAGTGGTTTCTTAGCTTCCCAAAGAGCTGGAAGCAAGATGCTGTGGGGCCCAACTCGCCCTTTGGAAAGAAGCCTGCACGTTGTGCCTTTCAGCTCTAAGGCAAAGTAGCACACCCAGAGCAGAAGTCCTACTTCAGCCAGATCAGGCCTGCAAAGAAACTGCGTTTCACAGGCCTTTGGAAGAGATGTTCCCGGTAGGCTGTAAGAGCACTGTGCAGAGCGAGTTGTTTCTTAGCTTCCCAAAGAGCTGGAAGCAAGATGCTGTGGGGCCCAACTCGCCTTTTGGAAAGAAGCCTGCACGTTGTGCCTTTCAGCTCTAGGGCAAAGTAGCACACCCAGAGCAGAAGTCCTACTTCAGCCAGATCAGGCCTGCAAAGAAACTGCATTTCACAGGCCTTTGGAAGAGATGTTCCCACTAGGCTGTAAGAGCACTGTGCAGAGCGAGTTGTTTCTTAGCTTCCCAAAGAGCTGGAAGCAAGATGCTGTGGGGCCCAACTCGCCCTTTGGAAAGAAGCCTGCACGTTGTGCCTTTCAGCTCTAGGGCAAAGTAGCACACCCAGAGCAGAAGTCCTACTTCAGCCAGATCAGGCCTGCAAAGAAACTGCGTTTCACTGGCCTTTGGAAGAGATGTTCCCGGTAGGCTGTAAGAGCACTGTGCAGAGCGAGTGGTTTCTAAGCTTCCCAAAGAGCTCGAAGCAAGATGCTGTGGGGCCCAACTCGCCCTTTGGAAAGAAGCCTGCACGTTGTGCCTTTCAGCTCTAGGGCAAAGTAGCACACCCAGAGCAGAAGTCCTACTTCAGCCAGATCAGGCCTGCAAAGAAACTGCGTTTCACAGGCCTTTGGAAGAGATGTTCCCTGTAGGCTGTAAGAGCACTGTGCAGAGCGAGTGGTTTCTTAGCTTCCCAAAGAGCTGGAAGCAAGATGCTGTGGGGCCCAACTCACCCTTTGGAAAGAAGCCTGCACGTTGTGCCTTTCAGCTCTAGGGCAAAGTAGCACACCCAGAGCAGAAGTCCTACCTCAGCCAGATCAGGCCTGCAAAGAGACTGCGTTTCACAGGCCTTTGGAAGAGATGTTCCCGGTAGGCTGTAAGAGCACTGTGCAGAGCGAGTGGTTTCTTAGCTTCCCAAGAGCTGGAAGCAAGATGCTGTGGGGCCAAACTCGCCCTTTGGAAAGAAGCCTGCACGTTGTGCCTTTCAGCTCTAGGCCAAAGTAGCACACCCATTGCAGAAGTCCTACTTCAGCCGGATCAGGCCTGCCAAGAAACTGCGTTTCACAGGCCTTTGGAAGAGATGTTCCCGGTAGGCTGTAAGAGCACTGTGCAGAGCGAGTTGTTTCTTAGCTTCCCAAAGACCTGGAAGCAAGATGCTGTGGGGCCCAACTCGCCCTTTGGAAAGAAGCCTGCACGTTGTGCCTTTCAGCTCTAGGGCAAAGTAGCACACCCAGAGCAGAAGTCCTACTTCAGCCGGATCTGGCCTGCAAATAAACTGCGTTTGCCAGGCCTTTGGAAGAGATGTTCCCTGTAGGCTGTAAGAGCACTGTGCAGAGCGAGTTGTTTCTTAGCTTCCCAAAGAGCTGGAAGCAAGATGCTGTGTGGCCCAACTCGCCCTTTGGAAAGAAGCATGCACGTTGTGCATTTCAGCTCTAGGGCAAAGTAGCACACCCAGAGCAGAAGTCCTACTTCAGCCAGATCAGGCCTGCAAAGAAACTGCGTTTCACAGGCCTTTGGAAGAGATGTTCCCGGTAGGCTGTAAGAGCACTGTGCAGAGCGAGTTGTTTCTTAGCTTCCCAAAGAGCTGGAAGCAAGATGGTGTGGGGCCCAACTCGCCCTTTGGAAAGAAGCCTGCACGTTGTGCCTTTCAGCTCTAGGGCAAAGTAGCACACCCAGAGCAGAAGTGCTACTTCAGCCAGATCAGGCCTGCAAAGAAACTGTGTTTCACAGGCTTTTGGAAGAGATGTTCCCGGTAGGCTGTAAGAGCACTGTGCAGAGCGAGTTGTTTCTTAGCTTCCCAAAGAGCTGGAAGCAAGATGCTGTGGGGCCCAACTCGCCATTTGGAAAGAAGCCTGCACGTTGTGCCTTTCAGCTCTAGGGCAAAGTAGCACACCCAGAGCAGAAGTCCTACTTCAGCCAGATCAGGCCTGCGAAGAAACTGCGTTTCACAGGCCTTTGGAAGAGATGTTCCCGGTAGGCTGTAAGAGCACTGTGCAGAGCGAGTGGTTTCTTAGCTTCCCAAAGAGCTGGAAGCAAGATGCTGTGGGGCCCAACTCGCCCTTTGGAAAGCAGCCTGCACGTTGTGCCTTTCAGCTCTAGGGCAAAGTAGCACACCCAGAGCAGAAGTCCTACTTCAGCCAGATCAGGCCTGCGAAGAAACTGCGTTTCACAGGCCTTTGGAAGAGATGTTCCCACTAGGCTGTAAGAGCACTGTGCAGAGCGAGTTGTTTCTTAACTTCCCAAAGAGCTGGAAGCAAGATGGTGTGGGGCCCAACTCGCCCTTTGGAAAGAAGCCTGCACGTTGTGCCTTTCAGCTCTGGGAAAAGTAGCACACCCAGAGCAGAAGTCCTACTTCAGCCAGATCAGGCCTGCAAAGAAACTGCGTTTCACAGGCCTTTGGAAGAGATGTTCCCGGTAGGCTGTAAGAGCACTGTGCAGAGCGAGTGGTTTCTTAGCTTCCCAAAGAGCTGGAAGCAAGATGCTGTGGGGCCCAACTCGCCCTTTGGAAAGAAGCCTGCACGTTGTGCCTTTCAGCTCTAGGGCAAAGTAGCACACCCAGAGCAGAAGTCCTACTTCAGCCAGATCAGGCCTGCAAAGAAACTGCGTTTGACAGGCCTTTGGAAGAGATGTTCCCGGTAGGCTGTAAGAGCACTGTGCAGAGCTAGTTGTTTCTTAGCTTCCCAAAGAGCTGGAAGCAAGATGCTGTGGGGCCCAACTCGCCCTTTGGAAAGAAGCCTGCACGTTGTGCCTTTCAGCTCTAAGGCAATGTAGCACACCCAGAGCAGAAGTCCTACTTCAGCCAGATCAGGCCTGCAAAGAAACTGCGTTTCACAGGCCTTTGGAAGAGATGTTCCCGGTAGACTGTGAGAGCACTGTGCAGAGCGAGTTGTTTCTTAGCTTCCCAAAGAGCTGGATGCAAGATGCTGTGGGGCCCAACTCGCCCTTTGGAAAGAAGCCTGCACGTTGTGCCTTTCAGCTCTAGGGCAATGTAGCACACCCAGAGCAGAAGTCCTACTTCAGCCAGATCAGGCCTGCAAAGAAACTGCGTTTCACAGGCCTTTGGAAGAGATGTTCCCGGTAGGCTGTAAGAGCACTGTCCAGAGCGAGTGGTTTCTTAGCTTCCCAAAGAGCTGGAAGCAAGATGCTGTGGGGCCCAACTCGCCCTTTGGAAAGAAGCCTGCACGTTGTGCCTTTCAGCTCTAGAGCAAAGTAGCACACCCAGAGCAGAAGTCCTACTTCAGCCGGATCAGGCCTGCAAAGAAACTGCGTTTGACAGGCCTTTGGAAGAGATGTTCCCGGTAGGCTGTAAGAGCACTGTGCAGAGCGAGTGGTTTCTTAGCTTCCCAAAGAGCTGGAAGCAAGATGGTGTGGGGCCCAACTCGCCCTTTGGAAAGAAGCCTGCACGTTGTGCCTTTCAGCTCTAGGGCAAAGTAGCACACCCAGAGCAGAAGTCCTACTTCAGCCAGATCAGGCCTGCAAAGAAACTGCGTTTCACAGGCCTTTGGAAGAGATGTTCCCGGTAGGCTGTAAGAGCACTGTGCAGAGCGAGTGGTTTCTTAGCTTCCCAAAGAGCTGGAAGCAAGATGCTGTGGGGCCCAACTCGCCCTTTGGAAAGAAGCCTGCACGTTGCGCCTTTCAGCTCTAGAGCAAAGTAGCACACCCAGAGCAGAAGTCCTACTTCAGCCGGATCAGGCCTGCAAGGAAACTGCGTTTGACAGGCCTTTGGAAGAGATGTTCCCGGTAGGCTGTAAGAGCACTGTGCAGAGCGAGTGGTTTCTTAGCTTCCCAAAGAGCTGGAAGCAAGATGCTGTGGGGCCCAACTCGCCCTTTGGAAAGAAGCCTGCACGTTGTGCCTTTCAGCTCTAGGGTAAAGTAGCACACCCAGAGCAGAAGTCCTACTTCAGCCAGATCAGGCCTGCAAAGAAACTGCGTTTCACAGGCCTTTGGAAGAGATGTTCCCGGTAGGCTGTAAGAGCACTGTGCAGAGCGAGTTGTTTCTCAGCTTCCCAAAGAGCTGGAAGCAAGATGCTGTGGGGCCCAACTCGCCCTTTGGAAAGAAGCCTGCACGTTGTGCCTTTCAGCTCTAGGGCAAAGTAGCACACCCAGAGCAGAAGTCCTACTTCAGCCATATCAGGCCTGCGAAGAAACTGCGTTTCACAGGCCTTTGGAAGAGATGTTCCCGGTAGGCTGTAAGAGCACTGTGCAGAGCGAGTTGTTTCTCAGCTTCCCAAATAGCTGGAAGCAAGATGCTGTGGGGCCCAACTCGCCCTTTGGAAAGCAGCCTGCACGTTGTGCCTTTCAGCTCTAGGGCAAAGTACCACACCCAGAGCAGAAGTCTTACTTCAGCCAGATCAGGCCTGCAAAGAAACTGCGTTTCACAGGCCTTTGGAAGAGATGTTCCCGGTAGGCTGTAAGAGCACTGTGAAGAGCGAGTTGTTTCTTAGCTTTCCAAAGAGCTGGAAGCAAGATGCTGTGGGGCCCAACTGGCCCTTTGGAAAGAAGCCTGCACGTTGTGCCTTTCAGCTCTAGGGCAAAGTAGCACACCAAGAGCAGAAGTGCTACTTCAGCCAGATCAGGCCTGCAAAGAAACTGTGTTTCACAGGCTTTTGGAAGAGATGTTCCCGGTAGGCTGTAAGAGCACTGTGCAGAGCGAGTTGTTTCTTAGCTTCCCAAAGAGCTGGAAGCAAGATGCTGTGGGGCCCAACTCGCCCTTTGGAAAGAAGCCTGCACGTTGTGCCTTTCAGCTCTAGGGCAAAGTAGCACACCCAGAGCAGAAGTCCTACTTCAGCCAGATCAGGCCTGCGAAGAAACTGCGTTTCACAGGCCTTTGGAAGAGATGTTCCCGGTAGGCTGTAAGAGCACTGTGCAGAGCGAGTGGTTTCTTAGCTTCCCAAAGAGCTGGAAGCAAGATGCTGTGGGGCCCAACTCGCCCTTTGGAAAGAAGCCTGCACGTTGTGCCTTTCAGCTCTAGGCCAAAGTAGCACACCCAGAGCAGAAGTCCTACTTCAGCCAGATCAGGCCTGCCAAGAAACTGCGTTTCACAGGCCTTTGGAAGAGATGTTCCCGGTAGGCTGTAAGAGCACTGTGCAGAGCGAGTTGTTTCTTAGCTTCCCAAAGAGCTGGAAGCAAGATGCTGTGGGGCCCAACTCGCCCTTTGGAAAGAAGCCTGCACGTTGTGCCTTTCAGCTCTAGGGCAAAGTAGCACACCCAGAGCAGAAGTCCTACTTCAGCCGGATCAGGCCTGCAAATAAACTGCGTTTGCCAGGCCTTTGGAAGAGATGTTCCCGGTAGGCTGTAAGAGCACTGTGCAGAGCGAGTTGTTTCTTAGCTTCCCAAAGAGCTGGAAGCAAGATGCTGTGGGGCCCATCTCGCCCTTTGGAAAGAAGCATGCACGTTGTGCATTTCAGCTCTAGGGCAAAGTAGCACACCCAGAGCAGAAGTCCTACTTCAGCCAGATCAGGCCTGCAAAGAAACTGCGTTTCACAGGCCTTTGGAAGAGATGTTCCCGGTAGGCTGTGAGAGCACAGTGCAGAGCGAGTTGTTTCTTAGCTTCCCAAAGAGCTGGATGCAAGATGCTGTGGGGCCCAACTCGCCCTTTGGAAAGAAGCCTGCACGTTGTGCCTTTCAGCTCTAGGGCAATGTAGCACACCCAGAGCAGAAGTCCTACTTCAGCCAGATCAGGCCTGCAAAGAAACTGCGTTTCACAGGCCTTTGGAGGAGATGTTCCCGGTAGGCTGTAAGAGCACTGTCCAGAGCGAGTGGTTTCTTAGCTTCCCAAAGAGCTGGAAGCAAGATGCTGTGGGGCCCAACTCGCCCTTTGGAAAGAAGCCTGCACGTTGTGCCTTTCAGCTCTAGAGCAAAGTAGCACACCCAGAGCAGAAGTCCTACTTCAGCCGGATCAGGCCTGCAAAGAAACTGCGTTTGACAGGCCTTTGGAAGAGATGTTCCTGGTAGGCTGTAAGAGCACTGTGCAGAGCGAGTGGTTTCTTAGCTTCCCAAAGAGCTGGAAGCAAGATGCTGTGGGGCCCAACTCGCCCTTTGGAAAGAAGCCTGCACGTTGTGCCTTTCAGCTCTAGGGCAAAGTAGCACACCCAGAGCAGAAGTCCTACTTCAGCCGGATCTGGCCTGCAAATAAACTGCGTTTGCCAGGCCTTTGGAAGAGATGTTCCCGGTAGGCTGTAAGAGCACTGTGCAGAGCGAGTTGTTTCTTAGCTTCCCAAAGAGCTGGAAGCAAGATGCTGTGTGGCCCAACTCGCCCTTTGGAAAGAAGCATGCACGTTGTGCATTTCAGCTCTAGGGCAAAGTAGCACACCCAGAGCAGAAGTCCTACTTCAGCCAGATCAGGCCTGCAAAGAAACTGCGTTTCACAGGCCTTTGGAAGAGATGTTCCCGGTAGGCTGTAAGAGCACTGTGCAGAGCGAGTTGTTTCTTAGCTTCCCAAAGAGCTGGAAGCAAGATGGTGTGGGGCCCAACTCGCCCTTTGGAAAGAAGCCTGCACGTTGTGCCTTTCAGCTCTAGGGCAAAGTAGCACACCCAGAGCAGAAGTGCTACTTCAGCCAGATCAGGCCTGCAAAGAAACTGTGTTTCACAGGCTTTTGGAAGAGATGTTCCCGGTAGGCTGTAAGAGCACTGTGCAGAGCGAGTGGTTTCTTAGCTTCCCAAAGAGCTGGAAGCAAGATGCTGTGGGGCCCAACTCGCCATTTGGAAAGAAGCCTGCACGTTGTGCCTTTCAGCTCTAGGGCAAAGTAGCACACCCAGAGCAGAAGTCCTACTTCAGCCAGATCAGGCCTGCGAAGAAACTGCGATTCACAGGCCTTTGGAAGAGATGTTCCCGGTAGGCTGTAAGAGCACTGTGCAGAGCGAGTGGTTTCTTAGCTTCCCAAAGAGCTGGAAGCAAGATGCTGTGGGGCCCAACTCGCCCTTTGGAAAGCAGCCTGCACGTTGTGCCTTTCAGCTCTAGGGCAAAGTAGCACACCCAGAGCAGAAGTCCTACTTCAGCCAGATCAGGCCTGCGAAGAAACTGCGTTTCACAGGCCTTTGGAAGAGATGTTCCCACTAGGCTGTAAGAGCACTGTGCAGAGCGAGTTGTTTCTTAACTTCCCAAAGAGCTGGAAGCAAGATGGTGTGGGGCCCAACTCGCCCTTTGGAAAGAAGCCTGCACGTTGTGCCTTTCAGCTCTGGGAAAAGTAGCACACCCAGAGCAGAAGTCCTACTTCAGCCAGATCAGGCCTGCAAAGAAACTGCGTTTCACAGGCCTTTGGAAGAGATGTTCCCGGTAGGCTGTAAGAGCACTGTGCAGAGCGAGTGGTTTCTTAGCTTCCCAAAGAGCTGGAAGCAAGATGCTGTGGGGCCCAACTCGCCCTTTGGAAAGAAGCCTGCACGTTGTGCCTTTCAGCTCTAGGGCAAAGTAGCACACCCAGAGCAGAAGTCCTACTTCAGCCAGATCAGGCCTGCAAAGAAACTGCGTTTGACAGGCCTTTGGAAGAGATGTTCCCGGTAGGCTGTAAGAGCACTGTGCAGAGCTAGTTGTTTCTTAGCTTCCCAAAGAGCTGGAAGCAAGATGCTGTGGGGCCCAACTCGCCCTTTGGAAAGAAGCCTGCACGTTGTGCCTTTCAGCTCTAAGGCAATGTAGCACACCCAGAGCAGAAGTCCTACTTCAGCCAGATCAGGCCTGCAAAGAAACTGCGTTTCACAGGCCTTTGGAAGAGATGTTCCCGGTAGACTGTGAGAGCACTGTGCAGAGCGAGTTGTTTCTTAGCTTCCCAAAGAGCTGGATGCAAGATGCTGTGGGGCCCAACTCGCCCTTTGGAAAGAAGCCTGCACGTTGTGCCTTTCAGCTCTAGGGCAATGTAGCACACCCAGAGCAGAAGTCCTACTTCAGCCAGATCAGGCCTGCAAAGAAACTGCGTTTCACAGGCCTTTGGAAGAGATGTTCCCGGTAGGCTGTAAGAGCACTGTCCAGAGCGAGTGGTTTCTTAGCTTCCCAAAGAGCTGGAAGCAAGATGCTGTGGGGCCCAACTCGCCCTTTGGAAAGAAGCCTGCACGTTGTGCCTTTCAGCTCTAGAGCAAAGTAGCACACCCAGAGCAGAAGTCCTACTTCAGCCGGATCAGGCCTGCAAAGAAACTGCGTTTGACAGGCCTTTGGAAGAGATGTTCCCGGTAGGCTGTAAGAGCACTGTGCAGAGCGAGTGGTTTCTTAGCTTCCCAAAGAGCTGGAAGCAAGATGGTGTGGGGCCCAACTCGCCCTTTGGAAAGAAGCCTGCACGTTGTGCCTTTCAGCTCTAGGGCAAAGTAGCACACCCAGAGCAGAAGTCCTACTTCAGCCAGATCAGGCCTGCAAAGAAACTGCGTTTCACAGGCCTTTGGAAGAGATGTTCCCGGTAGGCTGTAAGAGCACTGTGCAGAGCGAGTGGTTTCTTAGCTTCCCAAAGAGCTGGAAGCAAGATGCTGTGGGGCCCAACTCGCCCTTTGGAAAGAAGCCTGCACGTTGCGCCTTTCAGCTCTAGAGCAAAGTAGCACACCCAGAGCAGAAGTCCTACTTCAGCCGGATCAGGCCTGCAAGGAAACTGCGTTTGACAGGCCTTTGGAAGAGATGTTCCCGGTAGGCTGTAAGAGCACTGTGCAGAGCGAGTGGTTTCTTAGCTTCCCAAAGAGCTGGAAGCAAGATGCTGTGGGGCCCAACTCGCCCTTTGGAAAGAAGCCTGCACGTTGTGCCTTTCAGCTCTAGGGTAAAGTAGCACACCCAGAGCAGAAGTCCTACTTCAGCCAGATCAGGCCTGCAAAGAAACTGCGTTTCACAGGCCTTTGGAAGAGATGTTCCCGGTAGGCTGTAAGAGCACTGTGCAGAGCGAGTTGTTTCTCAGCTTCCCAAAGAGCTGGAAGCAAGATGCTGTGGGGCCCAACTCGCCCTTTGGAAAGAAGCCTGCACGTTGTGCCTTTCAGCTCTAGGGCAAAGTAGCACACCCAGAGCAGAAGTCCTACTTCAGCCATATCAGGCCTGCGAAGAAACTGCGTTTCACAGGCCTTTGGAAGAGATGTTCCCGGTAGGCTGTAAGAGCACTGTGCAGAGCGAGTTGTTTCTCAGCTTCCCAAATAGCTGGAAGCAAGATGCTTTGGGGCCCAACTCGCCCTTTGGAAAGCAGCCTGCACGTTGTGCCTTTCAGCTCTAGGGCAAAGTACCACACCCAGAGCAGAAGTCTTACTTCAGCCAGATCAGGCCTGCAAAGAAACTGCGTTTCACAGGCCTTTGGAAGAGATGTTCCCGGTAGGCTGTAAGAGCACTGTGCAGAGCGAGTTGTTTCTTAGCTTTCCAAAGAGCTGGAAGCAAGATGCTGTGGGGCCCAACTGGCACTTTGGAAAGAAGCCTGCACGTTGTGCCTTTCAGCTCTAGGGCAAAGTAGCACACCAAGAGCAGAAGTGCTACTTCAGCCAGATCAGGCCTGCAAAGAAACTGTGTTTCACAGGCTTTTGGAAGAGATGTTCCCGGTAGGCTGTAAGAGCACTGTGCAGAGCGAGTTGTTTCTTAGCTTCCCAAAGAGCTGGAAGCAAGATGCTGTGGGGCCCAACTCGCCCTTTGGAAAGAAGCCTGCACGTTGTGCCTTTCAGCTCTAGAGCAAAGTAGCACACCCAGAGCAGAAGTCCTACTTCAGCCAGATCAGGCCTGCGAAGAAACTGCGTTTCACAGGCCTTTGGAAGAGATGTTCCCGGTAGGCTGTAAGAGCACTGTGCAGAGCGAGTGGTTTCTTAGCTTCCCAAAGAGCTGGAAGCAAGATGCTGTGGGGCCCAACTCGCCCTTTGGAAAGAAGCCTGCACGTTGTGCCTTTCAGCTCTAGGCCAAAGTAGCACACCCAGAGCAGAAGTCCTACTTCAGCCAGATCAGGCCTGCCAAGAAACTGCGTTTCACAGGCCTTTGGAAGAGATGTTCCCGGTAGGCTGTAAGAGCACTGTGCAGAGCGAGTTGTTTCTTAGCTTCCCAAAGAGCTGGAAGCAAGATGCTGTGGGGCCCAACTCGCCCTTTGGAAAGAAGCCTGCACGTTGTGCCTTTCAGCTCTAGGGCAAAGTAGCACACCCAGAGCAGAAGTCCTACTTCAGCCGGATCAGGCCTGCAAATAAACTGCGTTTGCCAGGCCTTTGGAAGAGATGTTCCCGGTAGGCTGTAAGAGCACTGTGCAGAGCGAGTTGTTTCTTAGCTTCCCAAAGAGCTGGAAGCAAGATGCTGTGGGGCCCATCTCGCCCTTTGGAAAGAAGCATGCACGTTGTGCATTTCAGCTCTAGGGCAAAGTAGCACACCCAGAGCAGAAGTCCTACTTCAGCCAGATCAGGCCTGCAAAGAAACTGCGTTTCACAGGCCTTTGGAAGAGATGTTCCCGGTAGGCTGTGAGAGCACAGTGCAGAGCGAGTTGTTTCTTAGCTTCTCAAAGAGCTGGATGCAAGATGCTGTGGGGCCCAACTCGCCCTTTGGAAAGAAGCCTGCACGTTGTGCCTTTCAGCTCTAGGGCAATGTAGCACACCCAGAGCAGAAGTCCTACTTCAGCCAGATCAGGCCTGCAAAGAAACTGCGTTTCACAGGCCTTTGGAGGAGATGTTCCCGGTAGGCTGTAAGAGCACTGTCCAGAGCGAGTGGTTTCTTAGCTTCCCAAAGAGCTGGAAGCAAGATGCTGTGGGGCCCAACTCGCCCTTTGGAAAGAAGCCTGCACGTTGTGCCTTTCAGCTCTAGAGCAAAGTAGCACACCCAGAGCAGAAGTCCTACTTCAGCCGGATCAGGCCTGCAAAGAAACTGCGTTTGACAGGCCTTTGGAAGAGATGTTCCTGGTAGGCTGTAAGAGCACTGTGCAGAGCGAGTGGTTTCTTAGCTTCCCAAAGAGCTGGAAGCAAGATGGTGTGGGGCCCAACTCGCCCTTTGGAAAGAAGCCTGCACGTTGTGCCTTTCAGCTCTAGGGCAAAGTAGCACACCCAGAGCAGAAGTCCTACTTCAGCCAGATCAGGCCTGCAAATAAACTGCGTTTCACAGGCCTTTGGAAGAGATGTTCCCGGTAGGCTGTAAGAGCACTGTGCAGAGCGAGTTGTTTCTCAGCTTCCCAAAGAGCTGGAAGCAAGATGCTGTGGGGCCCAACTCGCCCTTTGGAAAGCAGCCTGCACGTTGTGCCTTTCAGCTCTAGGGTAAAGTAGCACACCCAGAGCAGAAGTCCTACTTCATCCAGATCAGGCCTGCAAAGAAACTGCGTTTCACAGGCCTTTGGAAGAGATGTTCCCAGTAGGCTGTAAGAGCACTGTGCAGAGCGAGTTGTTTCTTAGCTTCCCAAAGAGCTGGAAGCAAGATGCTGTGGGGCCCAACTCGCCCTTTGGAAAGCAGCCTGCACGTTGTGCCTTTCAGCTCTAGGGCAAAGTAGCACACCCAGAGCAGAAGTCCTACTTCAGCCAGATCAGGCCTGCAAAGAAACTGCGTTTCACAGGCCTTTGGAAGAGATGTTCCCGGTAGGCTGTAAGAGCACTGTGCAGAGCGAGTGGTTTCTTAGCTTCCCAAAGAGCTGGAAGCAAGATGCTGTGGGGCCCAACTGGCCCTTTGGAAAGAAGCCTGCACGTTGTGCCTTTCAGCTCTAAGGCAATGTAGCACACCCAGAGCAGAAGTCCTACTTCAGCCAGATCAGGCCTGCAAAGAAACTGCCTTTCACAGGCCTTTGGATGAGATGTTCCCACTAGGCTGTAAGAGCACTGTGCAGAGCGAGTTGTTTCTTAGCTTCCCAAAGAGCTGGAAGCAAGATGCTGTGGGGCCCAACTCGCCCTTTGGAAAGAAGCCTGCACGTTGTGCCTTTCAGCTCTAGGGCAAAGTAGCACACCCAGAGCAGAAGTCCTACTTCAGCCAGATCAGGCCTGCAAAGAAACTGCCTTTCACAGGCCTTTGGAAGAGATGTTCCCAGTAGGCTGTAAGAGCACTGTGCAGAGCGAGTTGTTTCTTAGCTTCCCAAAGAGCTGGAAGCAAGATGCTGTGGGGCCCAACTCGCCCTTTGGAAAGAAGCCTGCACGTTGTACCTTTCAGCTCTAGGGCAAAGTAGCACACCCAGAGCAGAAGTCCTACTTCAGCCAGATCAGGCCTGCAAAGAAACTGCGTTTCACAGGCCTTTTGAAGAGATGTTCCCGGTAGGCTGTAAGAGCACTGTGCAGAGCGAGTGGTTTCTTAGGTTCCCAAAGAGCTGGAAGCAAGATGCTGTGTGGCCCAACTCGCCCTTTGGAAAGAAGCCTGCACGTTGTGACTTTCAGCTCTAGGGCAAAGCAGCACACCCAGAGCAGAAGTCCTACTTGAGCCAGATCAGGCCTGCAAAGAAACTGCGTTTCACAGGCCTTTGGAAGAGATGTTCCCGGTAGGCTGTAAGAGCACTGTGCAGAGCGAGTGGTTTCTTAGCTTCCCAAAGAGCTGGAAGCAAGATGCTGTGGGGCCCAACTCGCCCTTTGGAAAGAAGCCTGCACGTTGTGCCTTTCAGCTCCAAGGCAAAGTAGCACACCCAGAGCAGAAGTCCTACTTCAGCCAGATCAGGCCTGCAAAGAAACTGCGTTTCACAGGCCTTTGGAAGAGATGTTCCCGGTAGGCTGTAAGAGCACTGTGCAGAGCGAGTGGTTTCTTAGCTTCCCAAAGAGCTGGAAGCAAGATGGTGTGGGGCCCAACTCGCCCTTTGGAAAGAAGCCTGCACGTTGTGCCTTTCAGCTCTAGGGCAAAGTAGCACACCCAGAGCAGAAGTCCTACTTCAGCCAGATCAGGCCTGCAAAGAAACTGCGTTTCACAGCCCTTTGGAAGAGATGTTCCCGGTAGGCTGTAAGAGCACTGTGCAGAGCGAGTGGTTTCTTAGCTTCCCAAAGAGCTGGAAGCAAGATGCTGTGGGGCCCAACTCGCCCTTTGGAAAGAAGCCTGCACGTTGTGCCTTTCAGCTCTAGGGCAATGTAGCACACCCAGAGCAGAAGTCCTACTTCAGCCAGATCAGGCCTGCAAAGAAACTGCGTTTCACAGGCCTTTGGAAGAGATGTTCCCGGTAGGCTGTAAGAGCACTGTGCAGAGCGAGTTGTTTCTTAGCTTCCCAAAGAGCTGGAAGCAAGATGCTGTGGGGCCCAACTCGCCCTTTGGAAAGAAGCCTGCACGTTGTGCCTTTCAGCTCTAGGGCAAAGTAGCACACCCAGAGCAGAAGTCCTACTTCAGCCAGATCAGGCCTGCAAAGAAACTGCGTTTCACAGGCCTTTGGAAGACATGTTCCCGGTAGGCTGTGAGAGCACTGTGCAGAGCGAGTTGTTTCTTAGCTTCCCAAAGAGCTGGATGCAAGATGCTGTGGGGCCCAACTCGCCCTTTGGAAAGAAGCCTGCACGTTGTGCCTTTCAGCTCTAGGGCAATGTAGCACACCCAGAGCAGAAGTCCTACTTCAGCCAGATCAGGCCTGCAAAGAAACTGCGTTTCACAGGCCTTTGGAAGAGATGTTCCCGGTAGGCTGTAAGAGCACTGTCCAGAGCGAGTGGTTTCTTAGCTTCCCAAAGAGCTGGAAGCAAGATGCTGTGGGGCCCAACTCGCCCTTTGGAAAGAAGCCTGCACGTTGTGCCTTTCAGCTCTAGAGCAAAGTAGCACACCCAGAGCAGAAGTCCTACTTCAGCCGGATCAGGCCTGCAAAGACACTGCGTTTGACAGGCCTTTGGAAGAGATGTTCCCGGTAGGCTGTAAGAGCACTGTGCAGAGCGAGTGGTTTCTTAGCTTCCCAAAGAGCTGGAAGCAAGATGGTGTGGGGCCCAACTCGCCCTTTGGAAAGAAGCCTGCACGTTGTGCCTTTCAGCTCTAGGGCAAAGTAGCACACCCAGAGCAGAAGTCCTACTTCAGCCAGATCAGGCCTGCAAAGAAACTGCGTTTCACAGGCCTTTGGAAGAGATGTTCCCGGTAGGCTGTAAGAGCACTGTGCAGAGCGAGTGGTTTCTTAGCTTCCCAAAGAGCTGGAAGCAAGATGCTGTGGGGCCCAACTCGCCCTTTGGAAAGAAGCCTGCACGTTGTGCCTTTCAGCTCTAGAGCAAAGTAGCACACCCAGAGCAGAAGTCCTACTTCAGCCGGATCAGGCCTGCAAGGAAACTGCGTTTGACAGGCCTTTGGAAGAGATGTTCCCGGTAGGCTGTAAGAGCACTGTGCAGAGCGAGTTGTTTCTTAGCTTCCCAAAGAGCTGGAAGCAAGATGCTGTGGGGCCCAACTCGCCCTTTGGAAAGAAGCCTGCACGTTGTGCCTTTCAGCTCTAGGGTAAAGTAGCACACCCAGAGCAGAAGTCCTACTTCAGCCAGATCAGGCCTGCAAAGAAACTGCGTTTCACAGGCCTTTGGAAGAGATGTTCCCGGTAGGCTGTAAGAGCACTGTGCAGAGCGAGTTGTTTCTCAGCTTCCCAAAGAGCTGGAAGCAAGATGCTGTGGGGCCCAACTGGCCCTTTGGAAAGAAGCCTGCACGTTGTGCCTTTCAGCTCTAGGGCAAAGTAGCACACCCAGAGCAGAAGTCCTACTTCAGCCAGATCAGGCCTGCGAAGAAACTGCGTTTCACAGGCCTTTGGAAGAGATGTTCCCGGTAGGCTGTAAGAGCACTGTGCAGAGCGAGTTGTTTCTCAGCTTCCCAAATAGCTGGAAGCAAGATGCTTTGGGGCCCAACTCGCCCTTTGGAAAGCAGCCTGCACGTTGTGCCTTTCAGCTCTAGGGCAAAGTAGCACACCCAGAGCAGAAGTCTTACTTCAGCCAGATCAGGCCTGCAAAGAAACTGCGTTTCACAGGCCTTTGGAAGAGATGTTCCCGGTAGGCTGTAAGAGCACTGTGCAGAGCGAGTTATTTCTTAGCTTTCCAAAGAGCTGGAAGCAAGATGCTGTGGGGCCCAACTGGCCCTTTGGAAAGAAGCCTGCACGTTGTGCCTTTCAGCTCTAGGGCAAAGTAGCACACCCAGAGCAGAAGTGCTACTTCAGCCAGATCAGGCCTGCAAAGAAACTGTGTTTCACAGGCTTTTGGAAGAGATGTTCCCGGTAGGCTGTAAGAGCACTGTGCAGAGCGAGTTGTTTCTTAGCTTCCCAAAGAGCTGGAAGCAAGATGCTGTGGGGCCCAACTCGCCCTTTGGAAAGAAGCCTGCACGTTGTGCCTTTCAGCTCTAGGGCAAAGTAGCACACCCAGAGCAGAAGTCCTACTTCAGCCAGATCAGGCCTGCGAAGAAACTGCGTTTCACAGGCCTTTGGAAGAGATGTTCCCGGTAGGCTGTAAGAGCACTGTGCAGAGCGAGTGGTTTCTTAGCTTCCCAAAGAGCTGGAAGCAAGATGCTGTGGGGCCCAACTCGCCCTTTGGAAAGAAGCCTGCACGTTGTGCCTTTCAGCTCTAGGCCAAAGTAGCACACCCAGAGCAGAAGTCCTACTTCAGCCAGATCAGGCCTGCCAAGAAACTGCGTTTCACAGGCCTTTGGAAGAGATGTTCCCGGTAGGCTGTAAGAGAACTGTGCAGAGCGAGTTGTTTCTTAGCTTCCCAAAGAGCTGGAAGCAAGATGCTGTGGGGCCCAACTCGCCCTTTGGAAAGAAGCCTGCACGTTGTGCCTTTCAGCTCTAGGGCAAAGTAGCACACCCAGAGCAGAAGTCCTACTTCAGCCGGATCAGGCCTGCAAATAAACTGCGTTTGCCAGGCCTTTGGAAGAGATGTTCCCGGTAGGCTGTAAGAGCACTGTGCAGAGCGAGTTGTTTCTTAGCTTCCCAAAGAGCTGGAAGCAAGATGCTGTGGGGCCCAACTCGCCCTTGGAAAGAAGCATGCACGTTGTGCATTTCAGCTCTAGGGCAAAGTAGCACACCCAGAGCAGAAGTCCTACTTCAGCCAGATCAGGCCTGCAAAGAAACTGCGTTTCACAGGCCTTTGGAAGAGATGTTCCCGGTAGGCTGTAAGAGCACTGTGCAGAGCGAGTTGTTTCTTAGCTTCCCAAAGAGCTGGAAGCAAGATGGTGTGGGGCCCAACTCGCCCTTTGGAAAGAAGCCTGCACGTTGTGCCTTTCAGCTCTAGGGCAAAGTAGCACACCCAGAGCAGAAGTGCTACTTCAGCCAGATCAGGCCTGCAAAGAAACTGTGTTTCACAGGCTTTTGGAAGAGATGTTCCCGGTAGGCTGTAAGAGCACTGTGCAGAGCGAGTTGTTTCTTAGCTTCCCAAAGAGCTGGAAGCAAGATGCTGTGGGGCCCAACTCGCCATTTGGAAAGAAGCCTGCACGTTGTGCCTTTCAGCTCTAGGGCAAAGTAGCACACCCAGAGCAGAAGTCCTACTTCAGCCAGATAAGGCCTGCGAAGAAACTGCGTTTCACAGGCCTTTGGAAGAGATGTTCCCGGTAGGCTGTAAGAGCACTGTGCAGAGCGAGTGGTTTCTTAGCTTCCCAAAGAGGTGGAAGCAAGATGCTGTGGGGCCCAACTCGCCCTTTGGAAAGCAGCCTGCACGTTGTGCCTTTCAGCTCTAGGGCAAAGTAGCACACCCAGAGCAGAAGTCCTACTTCAGCCAGATCAGGCCTGCGAAGAAACTGCGTTTCACAGGCCTTTGGAAGTGATGTTCCCACTAGGCTGTAAGAGCACTGTGCAGAGCGAGTTGTTTCTTAACTTCCCAAAGAGCTGGAAGCAAGATGGTGTGGGGCCCAACTCGCCCTTTGGAAAGAAGCCTGCACGTTGTGCCTTTCAGCTCTGGGAAAAGTAGCACACCCAGAGCAGAAGTCCTACTTCAGCCAGATCAGGCCTGCAAAGAAACTGCGTTTGACAGGTCTTTGGAAGAGATGTTCCCGGTAGGCTGTAAGAGCACTGTGCAGAGCTAGTTGTTTCTTAGGTTCCCAAAGAGCTGGAAGCAAGATGCTGTGGGGCCCAACTCGCCCTTTGGAAAGAAGCCTGCACGTTGTGCCTTTCAGCTCTAAGGCAATGTAGCACACCCAGAGCAGAAGTCCTACTTCAGCCAGATCAGGCCTTCAAAGAAACTGCGTTTCACAGGCCTTTGGAAGAGATGTTCCCGGTAGGCTGTGAGAGCACTGTGCAGAGCGAGTTGTTTCTTAGCTTCCCAAAGAGCTGGATGCAAGATGCTGTGGGGCCCAACTCGCCCTTTGGAAAGAAGCCTGCACGTTGTGCCTTTCAGCTCTAGGGCAATGTAGCACACCCAGAGCAGAAGTCCTACTTCAGCCAGATCAGGCCTGAAAAGAAACTGCGTTTCACAGGCCTTTGGAAGAGATGTTCCCGGTAGGCTGTAAGAGCACTGTCCAGAGCGAGTGGTTTCTTAGCTTCCCAAAGAGCTGGAAGCAAGATGCTGTGGGGCCCAACTCGCCCTTTGGAAAGAAGCCTGCACGTTGTGCCTTTCAGCTCTAGAGCAAAGTAGCACACCCAGAGCAGAAGTCCTACTTCAGCCGGATCAGGCCTGCAAAGAAACTGCGTTTGACAGGCCTTTGGAAGAGATGTTCCCGGTAGGCTGTAAGAGCACTGTGCAGAGCGAGTGGTTTCTTAGCTTCCCAAAGAGCTGGAAGCAAGATGCTGTGGGGCTCAACTCGCCCTTTGGAAAGCAGCCTGCACGTTGTGCCTTTCAGCTCTAGGGCAAACTAGCACACCCAGAGCAGAAGTCCTACTTCAGCCAGATCAGGCCTGCGAAGAAACTGCGTTTCACAGGCCTTTGGAAGAGATGTTCCCACTAGGCTGTAAGAGCACTGTGCAGAGCGAGTTGTTTCTTAACTTCCCAAAGAGCTGGAAGCAAGATGGTGTGGGGCCCAACTCGCCATTTGGAAAGAAGCCTGCACGTTGTGCCTTTCAGCTCTGGGAAAAGTAGCACACCCAGAGCAGAAGTCCTACTTCAGCCAGATCAGGCCTGCAAAGAAACTGCGTTTCACAGGCCTTTGGAAGAGATGTTCCCGGTAGGCTGTAAGAGCACTGTGCAGAGCGAGTGGTTTCTTAGCTTCCCAAGAGCTGGAAGCAAGATGCTGTGGGGCCCAACTCGCCCTTTGGAAAGAAGCCTGCACGTTGTGCCTTTCAGCTCTAGGGCAAAGTAGCACACCCAGAGCAGAAGTCCTACTTCAGCCAGATCAGGCCTGCAAAGAAACTGCGTTTGACAGGTCTTTGGAAGAGATGTTCCCGGTAGGCTGTAAGAGCACTGTGCAGAGCTAGTTGTTTCTTAGCTTCCCAAAGAGCTGGATGCAAGATGCTGTGGGGCCCAACTCGCCCTTTGGAAAGAAGCCTGCACGTTGTGCCTTTCAGCTCTAAGGCAATGTAGCACACCCAGAGCAGAAGTCCTACTTCAGCCAGATCAGGCCTTCAAAGAAACTGCGTTTCACAGGCCTTTGGAAGAGATGTTCCCGGTAGGCTGTGAGAGCACTGTGCAGAGCGAGTTGTTTCTTAGCTTCCCAAAGAGCTGGATGCAAGATGCTGTGGGGCCCAACTCGCCCTTTGGAAAGAAGCCTGCACGTTGTGCCTTTCAGCTCTAGGGCAATGTAGCACACCCAGAGCAGAAGTCCTACTTCAGCCAGATCAGGCCTGCAAAGAAACTGCGTTTCACAGGCTTTTGGAAGAGATGTTCCCGGTAGACTGTAAGAGCACTGTCCAGAGCGAGTGGTTTCTTAGCTTCCCAAAGAGCTGGAAGCAAGATGCTGTGGGGCCCAACTCGCCCTTTGGAAAGAAGCCTGCACGTTGTGCCTTTCAGCTCTAGAGCAAAGTAGCACACCCAGAGCAGAAGTCCTACTTCAGCCTGATCAGGCCTGCAAAGAAACTGCATTTCACAGGCCTTTGGAAGAGATGTTCCCGGTAGGCTGTAAGAGCACTGTGCAGAGCGAGTGGTTTCTTAGCTTCCCAAAGAGCTGGAAGCAAGATGGTGTGGGGCCCAACTCGCCCTTTGGAAAGAAGCCTGCACGTTGTGCCTTTCAGCTCTAGGGCAAAGTAGCACACCCAGAGCAGAAGTCCTACTTCAGCCAGATAAGGCCTGCAAAGAAACTGCGTTTCACAGGCCTTTGGAAGAGATGTTCCCGGTAGGCTGTAAGAGCACTGTGCAGAGCGAGTGGTTTCTTAGCTTCCCAAAGAGCTGGAAGCAAGATGCTGTGGGGCCCAACTCGCCCTTTGGAAAGAAGCCTGCACGTTGTGCCTTTCAGCTCTAGAGCAAAGTAGCACACCCAGAGCAGAAGTCCTACTTCAGCCGGATCAGGCCTCCAAAGAAACTGCGTTTGACAGGCCTTTGGAAGAGATGTTCCCGGTAGGCTGTAAGAGCACTGTGCAGAGCGAGTGGTTTCTTAGCTTCCCAAAGAGCTGGAAGCAAGATGCTGTGGGGCCCAACTCGCCCTTTGGAAAGAAGCCTGCACGTTGTGCCTTTCAGCTCTAGGGTAATGTAGCACACCCAGAGCAGAAGTCCTACTTCAGCCAGATCAGGCCTGCAAAGAAACTGCGTTTCACAGGCCTTTGGAAGAGATGTTCCCGGTAGGCTGTAAGAGCACTGTGCAGAGCGAGTTGTTTCTCAGCTTCCCAAAGAGCTGGAAGCAAGATGCTGTGGGGCCCAACTCGCCCTTTGTAAAGAAGCCTGCACGTTGTGCCTTTCAGCTCTAGGGCAAAGTAGCACACCCAGAGCAGAAGTCCTACTTCAGCCAGATCAGGCCTGCGAAGAAACTGCGTTTCACAGGCCTTTTGAAGAGATGTTCCCGGTAGGCTGTAAGAGCACTGTGCAGAGCGAGTGGTTTCTTAGGTTCCCAAAGAGCTGGAAGCAAGATGCTGTGGGGCCCAACTCGCCCTTTGGAAAGAAGCCTGCACGTTGTGACTTTCAGCTCTAGGGCAAAGCAGCACACCCAGAGCAGAAGTCCTACTTGAGCCAGATCAGGCCTGCAAAGAAACTGCGTTTCACAGGCCTTTGGAAGAGATGTTCCCGGTAGGCTGTAAGAGCACTGTGCAGAGCGAGTGGTTTCTTAGCTTCCCAAAGAGCTGGAAGCAAGATGCTGTGGGGCCCAACTCGCCCTTTGGAAAGAAGCCTGCACGTTGTGCCTTTCAGCTCTAAGGCAAAGTAGCACACCCAGAGCAGAAGTCCTACTTCAGCCAGATCAGGCCTGCAAAGAAACTGCGTTTCACAGGCCTTTGGAAGAGATGTTCCCGGTAGGCTGTAAGAGCACTGTGGAGAGCGAGTGGTTTCTTAGCTTCCCAAAGAGCTGGAAGCAAGATGGTGTGGGGCCCAACTCGCCCTTTGGAAAGAAGCCTGCACGTTGTGCCTTTCAGCTCTAGGGCAAAGTAGCACACCCAGAGCAGAAGTCCTACTTCAGCCAGATCAGGCCTGCAAAGAAACTGCGTTTCACAGGCCTTTGGAAGAGATGTTCCCGGTAGGCTGTAAGAGCACTGTGCAGAGCGAGTTGTTTCTTAGCTTCCCAAAGAGCTGGAAGCAAGATGCTGTGGGGCCCAACTCGCCCTTTGGAAAGAAGCCTGCACGTTGTGCCTTTCAGCTCTAGGGCAAAGTAGCACACCCAGAGCAGAAGTCGTACTTCAGCCAGATCAGGCCTGCAAAGAAACTGCGTTTCACAGGCCTTTGGAAGAGATGTTCCCGGTAGGCTGTGAGAGCACTGTGCACAGCGAGTTGTTTCTTAGCTTCCCAAAGAGCTGGATGCAAGATGCTGTGGGGCCCAACTCGCCCTTTGGAAAGAAGCCTGCACGTTGTGCCTTTCAGCTCTAGGGCAATGTAGCACACCCAGAGCAGAAGTCCTACTTCAGCCAGATCAGGCCTGCAAAGAAACTGCGTTTCACAGGCCTTTGGAAGAGATGTTCCCGGTAGGCTGTAAGAGCACTGTCCAGAGCGAGTGGTTTCTTAGCTTCCCAAAGAGCTGGAAGCAAGATGCTGTGGGGCCCAACTCGCCCTTTGGAAAGAAGCCTGCACGTTGTGCCTTTCAGCTCTAGAGCAAAGTAGCACACCCAGAGCAGAAGTCCTACTTCAGCCGGATCAGGCCTGCAAAGAAACTGCGTTTGACAGGCCTTTGGAAGAGATGTTCCCGGTAGGCTGTAAGAGCACTGTGCAGAGCGAGTGGTTTCTTAGCTTCCCAAAGAGCTGGAAGCAAGATGGTGTGGGGCCCAACTCGCCCTTTGGAAAGAAGCCTGCACGTTGTGCCTTTCAGCTCTAAGGCAAAGTAGCACACCCAGAGCAGAAGTCCTACTTCAGCCAGATCAGGCCTGCAAAGAAACTGCGTTTCACAGGCCTTTGGAAGAGATGTTCCCGGTAGGCTGTAAGAGCACTGTGGAGAGCGAGTGGTTTCTTAGCTTCCCAAAGAGCTGGAAGCAAGATGGTGTGGGGCCCAACTCGCCCTTTGGAAAGAAGCCTGCACGTTGTGCCTTTCAGCTCTAGGGCAAAGTAGCACACCCAGAGCAGAAGTCCTACTTCAGCCAGATCAGGCCTGCAGAGAAACTGCGTTTCACAGCCCTTTGGAAGAGATGTTCCCGGTAGGCTGTAAGAGCACTGTGCAGAGCGAGTGGTTTCTTAGCTTCCCAAAGAGCTGGAAGCAAGATGCTGTGGGGCCCAACTCGCCCTTTGGAAAGAAGCCTGCACGTTGTGCCTTTCAGCTCTAGGGCAAAGTAGCACACCCAGAGCAGAAGTCCTACTTCATCCAGGTCAGGACTGCAAAGAAACTGCGTTTCCCAGTCCTTTGGAAGAGATGTTCCCGGTAGGCTGTAAGAGCACTGTGCAGAGCGAGTGGTTTCTTAGCTTCCCAAAGAGCTGGAAGCAAGATGCTGTGGGGCCCAACTCGCCCTTTGGAAAGAAGCCTGCACGTTGTGCCTTTCAGCTCTAGGGCAATGTAGCACACCCAGAGCAGAAGTCCTACTTCAGCCAGATCAGGCCTGCAAAGAAACTGCGTTTCACAGGCCTTTGGAAGAGATGTTCCCGGTAGGCTGTGAGAGCACTGTGCAGAGCGAGTTGTTTCTTAGCTTCCCAAAGAGCTGGATGCAAGATGCTGTGGGGCCCAACTCGCCCTTTGGAAAGAAGCCTGCACGTTGTGCCTTTCAGCTCTAGGGCAATGTAGCACACCCAGAGCAGAAGTCCTACTTCAGCCAGATCAGGCCTGCAAAGAAACTGCGTTTCACAGGCCTTTGGAAGAGATGTTCCCGGTAGGCTGTAAGAGCACTGTCCAGAGCGAGTGGTTTCTTAGCTTCCCAAAGAGCTGGAAGCAAGATGCTGTGGGGCCCAACTCGCCCTTTGGAAAGAAGCCTGCACGTTGTGCCTTTCAGCTCTAGAGCAAAGTAGCACACCCAGAGCAGAAGTCCTACTTCAGCCGGATCAGGCCTGCAAAGAAACTGCGTTTGACAGGCCTTTGGAAGAGATGTTCCCGGTAGGCTGTAAGAGCACTGTGCAGAGCGAGTGGTTTCTTAGCTTCCCAAAGAGCTGGAAGCAAGATGGTGTGGGGCCCAACTCGCCCTTTGGAAAGAAGCCTGCACGTTGTGCCTTTCAGCTCTAAGGCAAAGTAGCACACCCAGAGCAGAAGTCCTACTTCAGCCAGATCAGGCCTGCAAAGAAACTGCGTTTCACAGGCCTTTGGAAGAGATGTTCCCGGTAGGCTGTAAGAGCACTGTGGAGAGCGAGTGGTTTCTTAGCTTCCCAAAGAGCTGGAAGCAAGATGGTGTGGGGCCCAACTCGCCCTTTGGAAAGAAGCCTGCACGTTGTGCCTTTCAGCTCTAGGGCAAAGTAGCACACCCAGAGCAGAAGTCCTACTTCAGCCAGATCAGGCCTGCAGAGAAACTGCGTTTCACAGCCCTTTGGAAGAGATGTTCCCGGTAGGCTGTAAGAGCACTGTGCAGAGCGAGTGGTTTCTTAGCTTCCCAAAGAGCTGGAAGCAAGATGCTGTGGGGCCCAACTCGCCCTTTGGAAAGAAGCCTGCACGTTGTGCCTTTCAGCTCTAGGGCAAAGTAGCACACCCAGAGCAGAAGTCCTACTTCATCCAGGTCAGGACTGCAAAGAAACTGCGTTTCCCAGTCCTTTGGAAGAGATGTTCCCGGTAGGCTGTAAGAGCACTGTGCAGAGCGAGTGGTTTCTTAGCTTCCCAAAGAGCTGGAAGCAAGATGCTGTGGGGCCCAACTCGCCCTTTGGAAAGAAGCCTGCACGTTGTGCCTTTCAGCTCTAGGGCAAAGTAGCACACCCAGAGCAGAAGTCCTACTTCAGCCAGATCAGGCCTGCAAAGAAACTGCGTTTCACAGGCCTTTGGAAGAGATGTTCCCGGTAGGCTGTGAGAGCACTGTGCAGAGCGAGTTGTTTCTTAGCTTCCCAAAGAGCTGGATGCAAGATGCTGTGGGGCCCAACTCGCCCTTTGGAAAGAAGCCTGCACGTTGTGCCTTTCAGCTCTAGGGCAATGTAGCACACCCAGAGCAGAAGTCCTACTTCAGCCAGATCAGGCCTGCAAAGAAACTGCGTTTCACAGGCCTTTGGAAGAGATGTTCCCGGTAGGCTGTAAGAGCACTGTCCAGAGCGAGTTGTTTCTTAGCTTCCCAAAGAGCTGGAAGCAAGATGCTGTGGGGCCCAACTCGCCCTTTGGAAAGAAGCCTGCACGTTGTGCCTTTCAGCTCTAGAGCAAAGTAGCACACCCAGAGCAGAAGTCCTACTTCAGCCGGATCAGGCCTGCAAAGAAACTGCGTTTGACAGGCCTTTGGAAGAGATGTTCCCGGTAGGCTGTAAGAGCACTGTGCAGAGCGAGTGGTTTCTTAGCTTCCCAAAGAGCTGGAAGCAAGATGGTGTGGGGCCCAACTCGCCCTTTGGAAAGAAGCCTGCACGTTGTGCCTTTCAGCTCTAGGGCAAAGTAGCACACCCAGAGCAGAAGTCCTACTTCAGCCAGATCAGGCCTGCAAAGAAACTGCGTTTCACAGGCCTTTGGAAGAGATGTTCCCGGTAGGCTGTAAGAGCACTGTGCAGAGCGAGTGGTTTCTTAGCTTCCCAAAGAGCTGGAAGCAAGATGCTGTGGGGCCCAACTCGCCCTTTGGAAAGAAGCCTGCACGTTGCGCCTTTCAGCTCTAGAGCAAAGTAGCACACCCAGAGCAGAAGTCCTACTTCAGCCGGATCAGGCCTGCAAGGAAACTGCGTTTGACAGGCCTTTGGAAGAGATGTTCCCGGTAGGCTGTAAGAGCACTGTGCAGAGCGAGTGGTTTCTTAGCTTCCCAAAGAGCTGGAAGCAAGATGCTGTGGGGCTCAACTCGCCCTTTGGAAAGCAGCCTGCACGTTGTGCCTTTCAGCTCTAGGGCAAAGTAGCACACCCAGAGCAGAAGTCCTACTTCAGCCAGATCAGGCCTGCAAAGAAACTGCGTTTCACAGGCCTTTGGAAGAGATGTTCCCACTAGGCTGTAAGAGCACTGTGCAGAGCGAGTTGTTTCTTAACTTCCCAAAGAGCTGGAAGCAAGATGGTGTGGGGCCCAACTCGCCATTTGGAAAGAAGCCTGCACGTTGTGCCTTTCAGCTCTGGGAAAAGTAGCACACCCAGAGCAGAAGTCCTACTTCAGCCAGATCAGGCCTGCAAAGAAACTGCGTTTCACAGGCCTTTGGAAGAGATGTTCCCGGTAGGCTGTAAGAGCACTGTGCAGAGCGAGTGGTTTCTTAGCTTCCCAAGAGCTGGAAGCAAGATGCTGTGGGGCCCAACTCGCCCTTTGGAAAGAAGCCTGCACGTTGTGCCTTTCAGCTCTAGGGCAAAGTAGCACACCCAGAGCAGAAGTCCTACTTCAGCCAGATCAGGCCTGCAAAGAAACTGCGTTTGACAGGCCTTTGGAAGAGATGTTCCCGGTAGGCTGTAAGAGCACTGTGCAGAGCGAGTGGTTTCTTAGCTTCCCAAAGAGCTGGAAGCAAGATGCTGTGGGGCCCAACTCGCCCTTTGGAAAGAAGCCTGCACGTTGTGCCTTTCAGCTCTAGAGCAAAGTAGCACACCCAGAGCAGAAGTCCTACTTCAGCCGGATCAGGCCTGCAAAGAAACTGCGTTTGACAGGCCTTTGGAAGAGATGTTCCCGGTAGGCTGTAAGAGCACTGTGCAGAGCGAGTGGTTTCTTAGCTTCCCAAAGAGCTGGAAGCAAGATGCTGTGGGGCCCAACTCGCCCTTTGGAAAGAAGCCTGCACGTTGTGCCTTTCAGCTCTAGGGTAATGTAGCACACCCAGAGCAGAAGTCCTACTTCAGCCAGATCAGGCCTGCAAAGAAACTGCGTTTCACAGGCCTTTGGAAGAGATGTTCCCGGTAGGCTGTAAGAGCACTGTGCAGAGCGAGTTGTTTCTCAGCTTACCAAAGAGCTGGAAGCAAGATGCTGTGGGGCCCAACTCGCCCTTTGTAAAGAAGCCTGCACGTTGTGCCTTTCAGCTCTAGGGCAAAGTAGCACACCCAGAGCAGAAGTCCTACTTCAGCCAGATCAGGCCTGCGAAGAAACTGCGTTTCACAGGCCTTTTGAAGAGATGTTCCCGGTAGGCTGTAAGAGCACTGTGCAGAGCGAGTGGTTTCTTAGGTTCCCAAAGAGCTGGAAGCAAGATGCTGTGGGGCCCAACTCGCCCTTTGGAAAGAAGCCTGCACGTTGTGACTTTCAGCTCTAGGGCAAAGCAGCACACCCAGAGCAGAAGTCCTACTTGAGCCAGATCAGGCCTGCAAAGAAACTGCGTTTCACAGGCCTTTGGAAGAGATGTTCCCGGTAGGCTGTAAGAGCACTGTGCAGAGCGAGTGGTTTCTTAGCTTCCCAAAGAGCTGGAAGCAAGATGCTGTGGGGCCCAACTCGCCCTTTGGAAAGAAGCCTGCACGTTGTGCCTTTCAGCTCTAAGGCAAAGTAGCACACCCAGAGCAGAAGTCCTACTTCAGCCAGATCAGGCCTGCAAAGAAACTGCGTTTCACAGGCCTTTGGAAGAGATGTTCCCGGTAGGCTGTAAGAGCACTGTGGAGAGCGAGTGGTTTCTTAGCTTCCCAAAGAGCTGGAAGCAAGATGGTGTGGGGCCCAACTCGCCCTTTGGAAAGAAGCCTGCACGTTGTGCCTTTCAGCTCTAGGGCAAAGTAGCACACCCAGAGCAGAAGTCCTACATCAGCCAGATCAGGCCTGCAAAGAAACTGCGTTTCACAGCCCTTTGGAAGAGATGTTCCCGGTAGGCTGTAAGAGCACTGTGCAGAGCGAGTGGTTTCTTAGCTTCCCAAAGAGCTGGAAGCAAGATGCTGTGGGGCCCAACTCGCCCTTTGGAAAGAAGCCTGCACGTTGTGCCTTTCAGCTCTAGGGCAATGTAGCACACCCAGAGCAGAAGTCCTACTTCAGCCAGATCAGGCCTGCAAAGAAACTGCGTTTCACAGGCCTTTGGAAGAGATGTTCCCGGTAGGCTGTAAGAGCACTGTGCAGAGCGAGTTGTTTCTTAGCTTCCCAAAGAGCTGGAAGCAAGATGCTGTGGGGCCCAACTCGCCCTTTGGAAAGAAGCCTGCACGTTGTGCCTTTCAGCTCTAGGGCAAAGTAGCACACCCAGAGCAGAAGTCCTACTTCAGCCAGATCAGGCCTGCAAAGAAACTGCGTTTCACAGGCCTTTGGAAGAGATGTTCCCGGTAGGCTGTGAGAGCACTGTGCACAGCGAGTTGTTTCTTAGCTTCCCAAAGAGCTGGATGCAAGATGCTGTGGGGCCCAACTCGCCCTTTGGAAAGAAGCCTGCACGTTGTGCCTTTCAGCTCTAGGGCAATGTAGCACACCCAGAGCAGAAGTCCTACTTCAGCCAGATCAGGCCTGCAAAGAAACTGCGTTTCACAGGCCTTTGGAAGAGATGTTCCCGGTAGGCTGTAAGAGCACTGTCCAGAGCGAGTGGTTTCTTAGCTTCCCAAAGAGCTGGAAGCAAGATGCTGTGGGGCCCAACTCGCCCTTTGGAAAGAAGCCTGCACGTTGTGCCTTTCAGCTCTAGAGCAAAGTAGCACACCCAGAGCAGAAGTCCTACTTCAGCCGGATCAGGCCTGCAAAGAAACTGCGTTTGACAGGCCTTTGGAAGAGATGTTCCCGGTAGGCTGTAAGAGCACTGTGCAGAGCGAGTGGTTTCTTAGCTTCCCAAAGAGCTGGAAGCAAGATGCTGTGGGGCCCAACTCGCCCTTTGGAAAGAAGCCTGCACGTTGTGCCTTTCAGCTCTAAGGCAAAGTAGCACACCCAGAGCAGAAGTCCTACTTCAGCCAGATCAGGCCTGCAAAGAAACTGCGTTTCACAGGCCTTTGGAAGAGATGTTCCCGGTAGGCTGTAAGAGCACTGTGGAGAGCGAGTGGTTTCTTAGCTTCCCAAAGAGCTGGAAGCATGATGGTGTGGGGCCCAACTCGCCCTTTGGAAAGAAGCCTGCACGTTGTGCCTTTCAGCTCTAGGGCAAAGTAGCACACCCAGAGCAGAAGTCCTACTTCAGCCAGATCAGGCCTGCAGAGAAACTGCGTTTCACAGCCCTTTGGAAGAGATGTTCCCGGTAGGCTGTAAGAGCACTGTGCAGAGCGAGTGGTTTCTTAGCTTCCCAAAGAGCTGGAAGCAAGATGCTGTGGGGCCCAACTCGCCCTTTGGAAAGAAGCCTGCACGTTGTGCCTTTCAGCTCTAGGGCAAAGTAGCACACCCAGAGCAGAAGTCCTACTTCATCCAGGTCAGGACTGCAAAGAAACTGCGTTTCCCAGTCCTTTGGAAGAGATGTTCCCGGTAGGCTGTAAGAGCACTGTGCAGAGCGAGTGGTTTCTTAGCTTCCCAAAGAGCTGGAAGCAAGATGCTGTGGGGCCCAACTCGCCCTTTGGGAAGAAGCCTGCACGTTGTGCCTTTCAGCTCTAGAGCAAAGTAGCACACCCAGAGCAGAAGTCCTACTTCAGCCGGATCAGGCCTGCAAAGAAACTGCGTTTGACAGGCCTTTGGAAGAGATGTTCCCGGTAGGCTGTAAGAGCACTGTGCAGAGCGAGTGGTTTCTTAGCTTCCCAAAGAGCTGGAAGCAAGATGGTGTGGGGCCCAACTCGCCCTTTGGAAAGAAGCCTGCACGTTGTGCCTTTCAGCTCTAGGGCAAAGTAGCACACCCAGAGCAGAAGTCCTACTTCAGCCAGATCAGGCCTGCAAAGAAACTGCGTTTCACAGGCCTTTGGAAGAGATGTTCCCGGTAGGCTGTAAGAGCACTGTGCAGAGCGAGTGGTTTCCTGGCTTCCCAAAGAGCTGGAAGCAAGATGCTGTGGGGCCCAACTCGCCCTTTGGAAAGAAGCCTGCACGTTGCGCCTTTCAGCTCTAGAGCAAAGTAGCACACCCAGAGCAGAAGTCCTACTTCAGCCGGATCAGGCCTGCAAGGAAACTGCGTTTGACAGGCCTTTGGAAGAGATGTTCCCGTTAGGCTGTAAGAGCACTGTGCAGAGCGAGTTGTTTCTTAGCTTCCCAAAGAGCTGGAAGCAAGATGCTGTGGGGCCCAACTCGCCCTTTGGAAAGAAGCCTGCACGTTGTGCCTTTCAGCTCTAGGGTAAAGTAGCACACCCAGAGCAGAAGTCCTACTTCAGCCAGATCAGGCCTGCAAAGAAACTGCGTTTCACAGGCCTTTGGAAGAGATGTTCCCGGTAGGCTGTAAGAGCACTGTGCAGAGCGAGTTGTTTCTCAGCTTCCCAAAGAGCTGGAAGCAAGATGCTGTGGGGCCCAACTCGCCCTTTGGAAAGAAGCCTGCACGTTGTGCCTTTCAGCTCTAGGGCAAAGTAGCACACCCAGAGCAGAAGTCCTACTTCAGCCAGATCAGGCCTGCGAAGAAACTGCGTTTCACAGGCCTTTGGAAGAGATGTTCCCGGTAGGCTGTAAGAGCACTGTGCAGAGCGAGTTGTTTCTCAGCTTCCCAAATAGCTGGAAGCAAGATGCTTTGGGGCCCAACTCGCCCTTTGGAAAGCAGCCTGCACGTTGTGCCTTTCAGCTCTAGGGCAAAGTAGCACACCCAGAGCAGAAGTCTTACTTCAGCCAGATCAGGCCTGCAAAGAAACTGCGTTTCACAGGCCTTTGGAAGAGATGTTCCCGGTAGGCTGTAAGAGCACTGTGCAGAGCGAGTTGTTTCTTAGCTTTCCAAAGAGCTGGAAGCAAGATGCTGTGGGGCCCAACTGGCCCTTTGGAAAGAAGCCTGCACGTTGTGCCTTTCAGCTCTAGGGCAAAGTAGCACACCCAGAGCAGAAGTGCTACTTCAGCCAGATCAGGCCTGCAAAGAAACTGTGTTTCACAGGCTTTTGGAAGAGATGTTCCCGGTAGGCTGTAAGAGCACTGTGCAGAGCGAGTTGTTTCTTAGCTTCCCAAAGAGCTGGAAGCAAGATGCTGTGGGGCCCAACTCGCCCTTTGGAAAGAAGCCTGCACGTTGTGCCTTTCAGCTCTAGGGCAAAGTAGCACACCCAGAGCAGAAGTCCTACTTCAGCCAGATCAGGCCTGCGAAGAAACTGCGTTTCACAGGCCTTTGGAAGAGATGTTCCCGGTAGGCTGTAAGAGCACTGTGCAGAGCGAGTGGTTTCTTAGCTTCCCAAAGAGCTGGAAGCAAGATGCTGTGGGGCCCAACTCGCCCTTTGGAAAGAAGCCTGCACGTTGTGCCTTTCAGCTCTAGGCCAAAGTAGCACACCCAGAGCAGAAGTCCTACTTCAGCCAGATCAGGCCTGCCAAGAAACTGCGTTTCACAGGCCTTTGGAAGAGATGTTCCCGGTAGGCTGTAAGAGCACTGTGCAGAGCGAGTTGTTTCTTAGCTTCCCAAAGAGCTGGAAGCAAGATGGTGTGGGGCCCAACTCGCCCTTTGGAAAGAAGCCTGCACGTTGTGCCTTTCAGCTCTAGGGCAAAGTAGCACACCCAGAGCAGAAGTGCTACTTCAGCCAGATCAGGCCTGCAAAGAAACTGTGTTTCACAGGCTTTTGGAAGAGATGTTCCCGGTAGGCTGTAAGAGCACTGTGCAGAGCGAGTTGTTTCTTAGCTTCCCAAAGAGCTGGAAGCAAGATGCTGTGGGGCCCAACTCGCCATTTGGAAAGAAGCCTGCACGTTGTGCCTTTCAGCTCTAGGGCAAAGTAGCACACCCAGAGCAGAAGTCCTACTTCAGCCAGATCAGGCCTGCGAAGAAACTGCGTTTCACAGGCCTTTGGAAGAGATGTTCCCGGTAGGCTGTAAGAGCACTGTGCAGAGCGAGTGGTTTCTTAGCTTCCCAAAGAGCTGGAAGCAAGATGCTGTGGGGCCCAACTCGCCCTTTGGAAAGCAGCCTGCACGTTGTGCCTTTCAGCTCTAGGGCAAAGTAGCACACCCAGAGCAGAAGTCCTACTTCAGCCCGATCAGGCCTGCGAAGAAACTGCGTTTCACAGGCTTTTGGAAGAGATGTTCCCACTAGGCTGTAAGAGCACTGTGCAGAGCGAGTTGTTTCTTAACTTCCCAAAGAGCTGGAAGCAAGATGGTGTGGGGCCCAACTCGCCCTTTGGAAAGAAGCCTGCACGTTGTGCCTTTCAGCTCTGGGAAAAGTAGCACACCCAGAGCAGAAGTCCTACTTCAGCCAGATCAGGCCTGCAAAGAAACTGCGTTTCACAGGCCTTTGGAAGAGATGTTCCCGGTAGGCTGTAAGAGCACTGTGCAGAGCGAGTGGTTTCTTAGCTTCCCAAGAGCTGGAAGCAAGATGCTGTGGGGCCCAACTCGCCCTTTGGAAAGAAGCCTGCACGTTGTGCCTTTCAGCTCTAGGGCAATGTAGCACACCCAGAGCAGAAGTCCTACTTCAGCCAGATCAGGCCTGCAAAGAAACTGCGTTTCACAGGCCTTTGGAAGAGATGTTCCCGGTAGGCTGTAAGAGCACTGTGCAGAGCGAGTGGTTTCTTAGCTTCCCAAAGAGCTGGAAGCAAGATGCTGTGGGGCCCAACTCGCCCTTTGGAAAGAAGCCTGCACGTTGTGCCTTTCAGCTCTAGGGCAAAGTAGCACACCCAGAGCAGAAGTCCTACTTCAGCCAGATCAGGCCTGCAAAGAAACTGCGTTTCACAGGCCTTTGGAAGAGATGTTCCCGGTAGGCTGTGAGAGCACTGTGCAGAGCGAGTTGTTTCTTAGCTTCCCAAAGAGCTGGATGCAAGATGCTGTGGGGCCCAACTCGCCCTTTGGAAAGAAGCCTGCACGTTGTGCCTTTCAGCTCTAGGGCAATGTAGCACACCCAGAGCAGAAGTCCTACTTCAGCCAGATCAGGCCTGCAAAGAAACTGCGTTTCACAGGCCTTTGGAAGAGATGTTCCCGGTAGGCTGTAAGAGCACTGTGCAGAGCGAGTGGTTTCTTAGCTTCCCAAAGAGCTGGAAGCAAGATGCTGTGGGGCCCAACTCGCCCTTTGGAAAGAAGCCTGCACGTTGTGCCTTTCAGCTCTAGAGCAAAGTAGCACACCCAGAGCAGAAGTCCTACTTCAGCCGGATCAGGCCTGCAAAGAAACTGCGTTTGACAGGCCTTTGGAAGAGATGTTCCCGGTAGGCTGTAAGAGCACTGTGCAGAGCGAGTGGTTTCTTAGCTTCCCAAAGAGCTGGAAGCAAGATGGTGTGGGGCCCAACTCGCCCTTTGGAAAGAAGCCTGCACGTTGTGCCTTTCAGCTCTAGGGCAAAGTAGCACACCCAGAGCAGAAGTCCTACTTCAGCCAGATCAGGCCTGCAAAGAAACTGCGTTTCACAGGCCTTTGGAAGAGATGTTCCCGGTAGGCTGTAAGAGCACTGTGCAGAGCGAGTGGTTTCTTAGCTTCCCAAAGAGCTGGAAGCAAGATGCTGTGGGGCCCAACTCGCCCTTTGGAAAGAAGCCTGCACGTTGCGCCTTTCAGCTCTAGAGCAAAGTAGCACACCCAGAGCAGAAGTCCTACTTCAGCCGGATCAGGCCTGCAAGGAAACTGCGTTTGACAGGCCTTTGGAAGAGATGTTCCCGATAGGCTGTAAGAGCACTGTGCAGAGCGAGTTGTTTCTTAGCTTCCCAAAGAGCTGGAAGCAAGATGCTGTGGGGCCCAACTCGCCCTTTGGAAAGAAGCCTGCACGTTGTGCCTTTCAGCTCTAGGGTAAAGTAGCACACCCAGAGCAGAAGTCCTACTTCAGCCAGATCAGGCCTGCAAAGAAACTGCGTTTCACAGGCCTTTGGAAGAGATGTTCCCGGTAGGCTGTAAGAGCACTGTGCAGAGCGAGTGGTTTCTTAGCTTCCCAAAGAGCTGGAAGCAAGATGCTGTGGGGCCCAACTCGCCCTTTGGAAAGAAGCCTGCACGTTGTGCCTTTCAGCTCTAGAGCAAAGTAGCACACCCAGAGCAGAAGTCCTACTTCAGCCGGATCAGGCCTGCAAAGAAACTGCGTTTGACAGGCCTTTGGAAGAGATGTTCCCGGTAGGCTGTAAGAGCACTGTGCAGAGCGAGTGGTTTCTTAGCTTCCCAAAGAGCTGGAAGCAAGATGGTGTGGGGCCCAACTCGCCCTTTGGAAAGAAGCCTGCACGTTGTGCCTTTCAGCTCTAGGGCAAAGTAGCACACCCAGAGCAGAAGTCCTACTTCAGCCAGATCAGGCCTGCAAAGAAACTGCGTTTCACAGGCCTTTGGAAGAGATGTTCCCGGTAGGCTGTAAGAGCACTGTGCAGAGCGAGTGGTTTCTTAGCTTCCCAAAGAGCTGGAAGCAAGATGCTGTGGGGCCCAACTCGCCCTTTGGAAAGAAGCCTGCACGTTGCGCCTTTCAGCTCTAGAGCAAAGTAGCACACCCAGAGCAGAAGTCCTACTTCAGCCGGATCAGGCCTGCAAGGAAACTGCGTTTGACAGGCCTTTGGAAGAGATGTTCCCGGTAGGCTGTAAGAGCACTGTGCAGAGCGAGTTGTTTCTTAGCTTCCCAAAGAGCTGGAAGCAAGATGCTGTGGGGCCCAACTCGCCCTTTGGAAAGAAGCCTGCACGTTGTGCCTTTCAGCTCTAGGGTAAAGTAGCACACCCAGAGCAGAAGTCCTACTTCAGCCAGATCAGGCCTGCAAAGAAACTGCGTTTCACAGGCCTTTGGAAGAGATGTTCCCGGTAGGCTGTAAGAGCACTGTGCAGAGCGAGTTGTTTCTCAGCTTCCCAAAGAGCTGGAAGCAAGATGCTGTGGGGCCCAACTCGCCCTTTGGAAAGAAGCCTGCACGTTGTGACTTTCAGCTCTAGGGCAAAGTAGCACACCCAGAGCAGAAGTCCTACTTCAGCCAGATCAGGCCTGCGAAGAAACTGCGTTTCACAGGCCTTTGGAAGAGATGTTCCCGGTAGGCTGTAAGAGCACTGTGCAGAGCGAGTGGTTTCTTAGCTTCCCAAAGAGCTGGAAGCAAGATGCTGTGGGGCCCAACTCGCCCTTTGGAAAGAAGCCTGCACGTTGTGCCTTTCAGCTCTAGGCCAAAGTAGCACACCCAGAGCAGAAGTCCTACTTCAGCCAGATCAGGCCTGCCAAGAAACTGCGTTTCACAGGCCTTTGGAAGAGATGTTCCCGGTAGGCAGTAAGAGCACTGTGCAGAGCGAGTTGTTTCTTAGCTTCCCAAAGAGCTGGAAGCAAGATGGTGTGGGGCCCAACTCGCCCTTTGGAAAGAAGCCTGCACGTTGTGCCTTTCAGCTCTAGGGCAAAGTAGCACACCCAGAGCAGAAGTGCTACTTCAGCCAGATCAGGCCTGCAAAGAAACTGTGTTTCACAGGCTTTTGGAAGAGATGTTCCCGGTAGGCTGTAAGAGCACTGTGCAGAGCGAGTTGTTTCTTAGCTTCCCAAAGAGCTGGAAGCAAGATGCTGTGGGGCCCAACTCGCCATTTGGAAAGAAGCCTGCACGTTGTGCCTTTCAGCTCTAGGGCAAAGTAGCACACCCAGAGCAGAAGTCCTACTTCAGCCAGATCAGGCCTGCGAAGAAACTGCGTTTCACAGGCTTTTGGAAGAGATGTTCCCACTAGGCTGTAAGAGCACTGTGCAGAGCGAGTTGTTTCTTAACTTCCCAAAGAGCTGGAAGCAAGATGGTGTGGGGCCCAACTCGCCCTTTGGAAAGAAGCCTGCACGTTGTGCCTTTCAGCTCTGGGAAAAGTAGCACACCCAGAGCAGAAGTCCTACTTCAGCCAGATCAGGCCTGCAAAGAAACTGCGTTTCACAGGCCTTTGGAAGAGATGTTCCCGGTAGGCTGTAAGAGCACTGTGCAGAGCGAGTGGTTTCTTAGCTTCCCAAGAGCTGGAAGCAAGATGCTGTGGGGCCCAACTCGCCCTTTGGAAAGAAGCCTGCACGTTGTGCCTTTCAGCTCTAGGGCAAAGTAGCACACCCAGAGCAGAAGTCCTACTTCAGCCAGATCAGGCCTGCAAAGAAACTGCGTTTGACAGGCCTTTGGAAGAGATGTTCCCGGTAGGCTGTAAGAGCACTGTGCAGAGCTAGTTGTTTCTTAGCTTCCCAAAGAGCTGGAAGCAAGATGCTGTGGGGCCCAACTGGCCCTTTGGAAAGAAGCCTGCACGTTGTGCCTTTCAGCTCTAAGGCAATGTAGCACACCCAGAGCAGAAGTCCTACTTCAGCCAGATCAGGCCTGCAAAGAAACTGCGTTTCAGAGGCCTTTGGAAGAGATGTTCCCGGTAGGCTGTAAGAGCACTGTGCAGAGCGAGTTGTTTCTCAGCTTCCCAAAGAGCTGGAAGCAAGATGCTGTGGGGCCCAACTCGCCCTTTGGAAAGAAGCCTGCACGTTGTGCCTTTCAGCTCTAGGGCAATGTAGCACACCCAGAGCAGAAGTCCTACTTCAGCCAGATCAGGCCTGCAAAGAAACTGCGTTTCACAGGCCTTTGGAAGAGATGTTCCCGGTAGGCTGTAAGAGCACTGTGCAGAGCGAGTTGTTTCTCAGCTTCCCAAAGATCTGGAAGCAAGATGCTGTGGGGCCCAACTCGCCCTTTGGAAAGCAGCCTGCACGTTGTGCCTTTCAGCTCTAGGGCAAAGTAGCACACCCAGAGCAGAAGTCCTACTTCAGCCAGATCAGGCCTGCAAAGAAACTGCGTTTCACAGGCCTTTGGAAGAGATGTTCCCGGTAGGCTGTAAGAGCACTGTGCAGAGCGAGTTGTTTCTTAGCTTTCCAAAGAGCTGGAAGCAAGATGCTGTGGGGCCCAACTGGCCCTTTCGAAAGAAGCCTGCACGTTGTGCCTTTCAGCTCTAGGGCAAAGTAGCACACCCAGAGCAGAAGTGCTACTTCAGCCAGATCAGGCCTGCAAAGAAACTGTGTTTCACAGGCTTTTGGAAGAGATGTTCCCGGTAGGCTGTAAGAGCACTGTGCAGAGCGAGTTGTTTCTTAGCTTCCCAAAGAGCTGGAAGCAAGATGCTGTGGGGCCCAACTCGCCCTTTGGAAAGAAGCCTGCACGTTGTGCCTTTCAGCTCTAGGGCAAAGTAGCACACCCAGAGCAGAAGTCCTACTTCAGCCAGATCAGGCCTGCGAAGAAACTGCGTTTCACAGGCCTTTGGAAGAGATGTTCCCGGTAGGCTGTAAGAGCACTGTGCAGAGCGAGTGGTTTCTTAGCTTCCCAAAGAGCTGGAAGCAAGATGCTGTGGGGCCCAACTCGCCCTTTGGAAAGAAGCCTGCACGTTGTGCCTTTCAGCTCTAGGCCAAAGTAGCACACCCAGAGCAGAAGTCCTACTTCAGCCAGATCAGGCCTGCCAAGAAACTGCGTTTCACAGGCCTTTGGAAGAGATGTTCCCGGTAGGCAGTAAGAGCACTGTGCAGAGCGAGTTGTTTCTTAGCTTCCCAAAGAGCTGGAAGCAAGATGGTGTGGGGCCCAACTCGCCCTTTGGAAAGAAGCCTGCACGTTGTGCCTTTCAGCTCTAGGGCAAAGTAGCACACCCAGAGCAGAAGTGCTACTTCAGCCAGATCAGGCCTGCAAAGAAACTGTGTTTCACAGGCTTTTGGAAGAGATGTTCCCGGTAGGCTGTAAGAGCACTGTGCAGAGCGAGTTGTTTCTTAGCTTCCCAAAGAGCTGGAAGCAAGATGCTGTGGGGCCCAACTCGCCATTTGGAAAGAAGCCTGCACGTTGTGCCTTTCAGCTCTAGGGCAAAGTAGCACACCCAGAGCAGAAGTCCTACTTCAGCCAGATCAGGCCTGCGAAGAAACTGCGTTTCACAGGCCTTTGGAAGAGATGTTCCCGGTAGGCTGTAAGAGCACTGTGCAGAGCGAGTGGTTTCTTAGCTTCCCAAAGAGCTGGAAGCAAGATGCTGTGGGGCCCAACTCGCCCTTTGGAAAGAAGCCTGCACGTTGTGCCTTTCAGCTCTAGGGCAAAGTAGCACACCCAGAGCAGAAGTCCTACTTCAGCCAGATCAGGCCTGCAAAGAAACTGCGTTTCACAGGCCTTTGGAAGAGATGTTCCCGGTAGGCTGTAAGAGCACTGTGCAGAGCGAGTGGTTTCTTAGCTTCCCAAAGAGCTGGAAGCAAGATGCTGTGGGGCCCAACTCGCCCTTTGGGAAGAAGCCTGCACGTTGTGCCTTTCAGCTCTAGAGCAAAGTAGCACACCCAGAGCAGAAGTCCTACTTCAGCCGGATCAGGCCTGCAAAGAAACTGCGTTTGACAGGCCTTTGGAAGAGATGTTCCCGGTAGGCTGTAAGAGCACTGTGCAGAGCGAGTTGTTTCTTAGCTTCCCAAAGAGCTGGAAGCAAGATGCTGTGGGGCCCAACTCGCCCTTTGGAAAGAAGCCTGCACGTTGTGCCTTTCAGCTCTAGGGTAAAGTAGCACACCCAGAGCAGAAGTCCTACTTCAGCCAGATCAGGCCTGCAAAGAAACTGCGTTTGACAGGCCTTTGGAAGACATGTTCCCGGTAGGCTGTAAGAGCACTGTGCAGAGCGAGTTGTTTCTCAGCTTCCCAAAGAGCTGGAAGCAAGATGCTGTGGGGCCCAACTCGCCGTTTGGAAAGAAGCCTGCACGTTGTGCCTTTCAGCTCTAGGGCAAAGTAGCACACCCAGAGCAGAAGTCCTACTTCAGCCAGATCAGGCCTGCGAAGAAACTGCGTTTCACAGGCCTTTGGAAGAGATGTTCCCGGTAGGCTGTAAGAGCACTGTGCAGAGCGAGTGGTTTCTTAGCTTCCCAAAGAGCTGGAAGCAAGATGCTGTGGGGCCCAACTCGCCCTTTGGAAAGAAGCCTGCACGTTGTGCCTTTCAGCTCTAGGGCAAAGTAGCACACCCAGAGCAGAAGTCCTACTTCAGCCAGATCAGGCCTGCCAAGAAACTGCGTTTCACAGGCCTTTGGAAGAGATGTTCCCGGTAGGCTGTAAGAGCAATGTGCAGAGCGAGTGGTTTCTTAGCTTCCCAAAGAGCTGGAAGCAAGATGCTGTGGGGCCCAACTCGCCCTTTGGAAAGAAGCCTGCACGTTGTGCCTTTCAGCTCTAGGGCAAAGTAGCACACCCAGAGCAGAAGTCCTACTTCAGCCAGATCAGGCCTGCAAAGAAACTGCGTTTCACAGGCCTTTGGAAGAGATGTTCCCGGTAGGCTGTAACAGCACTGTGCAGAGCGAGTTGTTTCTTAGCTTCCCAAAGAGCTGGAAGCAAGATGCTGTGGGGCCCAACTCGCCCTTTGGAAAGAAGCCTGCACGTTGTGCCTTTCAGCTCTAGGGCAATGTAGCACACCCAGAGCAGAAGTCCTACTTCAGCCAGATCAGGCCTGCAAAGAAACTGCGTTTCACAGCCCTTTGGAAGAGATGTTCCCGGTAGGCTGTAAGAGCACTGTGCAGAGCGAGTGGTTTCTTAGCTTCCCAAAGAGCTGGAAGCAAGATGCTGTGGGGCCCAACTCGCCCTTTGGAAAGAAGCCTGCACGTTGTGCCTTTCAGCTCTAGGGCAAAGTAGCACACCCAGAGCAGAAGTCCTACTTCAGCCAGATCAGGCCTCCAAAGAAACTGTGTTTCACAGGCCTTTGGAAGAGATGTTCCCGGTAGGCTGTAAGAGCACTGTGCAGAGCGAGTTGTTTCTTAGCTTCCCAAAGAGCTGGAAGCAAGATGCTGTGGGGCCCAACTCGCCCTTTGGAAAGAAGCCTGCACGTTGTGCCTTTCAGCTCTAGGGCAAAGTAGCACACCCAGAGCAGAAGTCCTACTTCAGCCAGATCAGGCCTGCAAAGAAACTGCGTTTCACAGGCCTTTGGAAGAGATGTTCCCGGTAGGCTGTAAGAGCACTGTGCAGAGCGAGTGGTTTCTTAGCTTCCCAAAGAGCTGGAAGCAAGATGCTGTGGGGCCCAACTCGCCCTTTGGAAAGAAGCCTGCACGTTGTGCCTTTCAGCTCTAGGGCAAAGTAGCACACCCAGAGCAGAAGTCCTACTTCAGCCAGATCAGGCCTGCCAAGAAACTGCGTTTCACAGGCCTTTGGAAGAGATGTTCCTGGTAGGCTGTAAGAGCACTGTGCAGAGCGAGTGGTTTCTTAGCTTCCCAAAGAGCTGGAAGCAAGATGCTGTGGGGCCCAACTCGCCCTTTGGAAAGAAGCCTGCACGTTGTGCCTTTCAGCTCTAGGGCAAAGTAGCACACCCAGAGCAGAAGTCCTACTTCAGCCAGATCAGGCCTGCGAAGAAACAGCGTTTCACAGGCCTTTGGAAGAGATGTTCCCGGTAGGCTGTAAGAGCACTGTGCAGAGCGAGTTGTTTCTTAGCTTCCCAAAGAGCTGGAAGCAAGATGCTGTGGGGCCCAACTCGCCCTTTGGAAAGAAGCCTGCACGTTGTGCCTTTCAGCTCTAGGGTAAAGTAGCACACCCAGAGCAGAAGTCCTACTTCATCCAGATCAGGCCTGCAAAGAAACTGCGTTTCACAGGCCTTTGGAAGAGATGTTCCCGGTAGGCTGTAAGAGCACTGTGCAGAGCGAGTTGTTTCTCAGCTTCCCAAAGAGCTGGAAGCAAGATGCTGTGGGGCCCAACTCGCCCTTTGGAAAGCAGCCTGCACGTTGTGCCTTTCAGCTCTAGGGCAAAGTAGCACACCCAGAGCAGAAGTCCTACTTCAGCCAGATCAGGCCTGCAAAGAAAATGCGTTTCACAGGCCTTTGGAAGAGATGTTCCCGGTAGGCTGTAACAGCACTGTGCAGAGCGAGTTGTTTCTTAGCTTCCCAAAGAGCTGGAAGCAAGATGCTGTGGGGCCCAACTCGCCCTTTGGAAAGAAGCCTGCACGTTGTGCCTTTCAGCTCTAGGGCAATGTAGCACACCCAGAGCAGAAGTCCTACTTCAGCCAGATCAGGCCTGCAAAGAAACTGCGTTTCACAGGCCTTTGGAAGAGATGTTCCCGGTAGGCTGTAAGAGCACTGTGCAGAGCGAGTTGTTTCTTAGCTTCCCAAAGAGCTGGAAGCAAGATGCTGTGGGGCCCAACTCACCCTTTGGAAAGAAGCCTGCACGTTGTGCCTTTCAGCTCTAGGGCAAAGTAGCACACCCAGAGCAGAAGTCCTACTTCAGCCAGATCAGGCCTGCAAAGAAACTGTGTTTCACAGGCCTTTGGAAGAGATGTTCCCGGTAGGCTGTAAGAGCACTGTGCAGAGCGAGTTGTTTCTTAGCTTCCCAAAGAGCTGGAAGCAAGATGCTGTGGGGCCCAACTCGCCCTTTGGAAAGAAGCCTGCACGTTGTGCCTTTCAGCTCTAGGGCAAAGTAGCACACCCAGAGCAGAAGTCCTACTTCAGCCAGATCAGGCCTGCCAAGAAACTGCGTTTCACAGGCCTTTGGAAGAGATGTTCCCGGTAGGCTGTAAGAGCACTGTGCAGAGCGAGTTGTTTCTCAGCTTCCCAAAGAGCTGGAAGCAAGATGCTGTGGGGCCCAACTCGCCGTTTGGAAAGAAGCCTGCACGTTGTGCCTTTCAGCTCTAGGGCAAAGTAGCACACCCAGAGCAGAAGTCCTACTTCAGCCAGATCAGGCCTGCGAAGAAACTGCGTTTCACAGGCCTTTGGAAGAGATGTTCCCGGTAGGCTGTAAGAGCACTGTGCAGAGCGAGTTGTTTCTCAGCTTCCCAAAGAGCTGGAAGCAAGATGCTTTGGGGCCCAACTCGCCCTTTGGAAAGCAGCCTGCACGTTGTGCCTTTCAGCTCTAGGGCAAAGTAGCACACCCAGAGCAGAAGTCCTACTTCAGCCAGATCAGGCCTGCAAAGAAACTGCGTTTCACAGGCCTTTGGAAGAGATGTTCCCGGTAGTCTGTAAGAGCACTGTGCAGAGCGAGTTGTTTCTTAGCTTCCCAAAGAGCTGGAAGCAAGATGCTGTGGGGCCCAACTCGCCCTTTGGAAAGAAGACTGCACGTTGTGCCTTTCAGCTCTAGGGCAATGTAGCACACCCAGAGCAGAAGTCCTACTTCAGCCAGATCAGGCCTGCAAAGAAACTGCGTTTCACAGGCCTTTGGAAGAGATGTTCCCGGTAGGCTGTAAGAGCACTGTGCAGAGCGAGTTGTTTCTTAGCTTCCCAAAGAGCTGGAAGCAAGATGCTGTGGGGTCCAACTCGCCCTTTGGAAAGAAGCCTGCACGTTGTGCCTTTTAGCTCTAGGGCAAAGTAGCACACCCAGAGCAGAAGTCCTACTTCAGCCAGATCAGGCCTGCAAAGAAACTGCGTTTCACAGGCCTTTGGAAGAGATGTTCCCGGTAGGCTGTAAGAGCACTGTGCAGAGCGAGTGGTTTCTCAGCTTCCCAAAGAGCTGGAAGCAAGATGCTGTGGGGCCCAACTCGCCCTTTGGAAAGCAGCCTGCACGTTGTGCCTTTCAGCTCTAGGGCAAAGTAGCACACCCAGAGCAGAAGTCCTACTTCAGCCAGATCAGGCCTGCAAAGAAACTGCGTTTCACAGCCCTTTGGAAGAGATGTTCCCGGTAGGCTGTAAGAGCACTGTGCAGAGAGAGTTGTTTCTTAGCTTCCCAAAGAGCTGGAAGCAAGATGCTGTGGGGCCCAACTCGCCCTTTGGAAAGAAGCCTGCACGTTGTGCCTTTCAGCTCTAGGGCAAAGTAGCACACCCAGAGCAGAAGTCCTACTTCACCCAGATCAGGCCTGCAAAGAAACTGCGTTTGACAGGCCTTTGGAAGAGATGTTCCCGGTAGGCTGTAAGAGCACTGTGCAGAGCGAGTTGTTTCTCAGCTTCCCAAAGAGCTGGAAGCAAGATGCTGTGGGGCCCAACTCGCCCTTTGGAAAGCAGCCTGCACGTTGTGCCTTTCAGCTCTAGGGCAAAGTAGCACACCCAGAGCAGAAGTCCTACTTCAGCCAGATCAGGCCTGCAAAGAAACTGCGTTTCACAGGCCTTTGGAAGAGATGTTCCCGGTAGGCTGTAACAGCACTGTGCAGAGCGAGTTGTTTCTTAGCTTACCAAAGAGCTGGAAGCAAGATGCTGTGGGGCCCAACTCGCCCTTTGGAAAGCAGCCTGCACGTTGTGCCTTTCAGCTCTAGGGCAAAGTAGCACACCCAGAGCAGAAGTCCTACTTCAGCCAGATCAGGCCTGCAAAGAAACTGCGTTTCACAGGCCTTTGGAAGAGATGTTCCCGGTAGGCTGTAACAGCACTGTGCAGAGCGAGTTGTTTCTTAGCTTCCCAAAGAGCTGGAAGCAAGATGATGTGGGGCCCAACTGGCCCTTTGGAAAGAAGCCTGCACGTTGTGCCTTTCAGCTCTAGGGCAATGTAGCACACCCAGAGCAGAAGTCCTACTTCAGCCAGATCAGGCCTGCAAAGAAACTGCGTTTCACAGCCCTTTGGAAGAGATGTTCCCGGTAGGCTGTAAGAGCACTGTGCAGAGCGAGTGGTTTCTTAGCTTCCCAAAGAGCTGGAAGCAAGATGCTGTGGGGCCCAACTCGCCCTTTGGAAAGAAGCCTGCACGTTGTGCCTTTCAGCTCTAGGGCAAAGTAGCACACCCAGAGCAGAAGTCCTACTTCAGCCAGATCAGGCCTGCCAAGAAACTGCGTTTCACAGGCCTTTGGAAGAGATGTTCCCGGTAGGCTGTAAGAGCAATGTGCAGAGCGAGTGGTTTCTTAGCTTCCCAAAGAGCTGGAAGCAAGATGCTGTGGGGCCCAACTCGCCCTTTGGAAAGAAGCCTGCACGTTGTGCCTTTCAGCTCTAGGGCAAAGTAGCACACCCAGAGCAGAAGTCCTACTTCATCCAGATCAGGCCTGCAAAGAAACTGCGTTTCACAGGCCTTTGGAAGAGATGTTCCCGGTAGGCTGTAAGAGCACTGTGCAGAGCGAGTTGTTTCTCAGCTTCCCAAAGAGCTGGAAGCAAGATGCTGTGGGGCCCAACTCGCCCTTTGGAAAGCAGCCTGCACGTTGTGCCTTTCAGCTCTAGGGCAAAGTAGCACACCCAGAGCAGAAGTCCTACTTCAGCCAGATCAGGCCTGCAAAGAAACTGCGTTTCACAGGCCTTTGGAAGAGATGTTCCCGGTAGGCTGTAACAGCACTGTGCAGAGCGAGTTGTTTCTTAGCTTACCAAAGAGCTGGAAGCAAGATGCTGTGGGGCCCAACTCGCCTTTTGGAAAGAAGCCTGCACGTTGTGCCTTTCAGCTCTAGGGCAAAGTAGCACACCCAGAGCAGAAGTCCTACTTCAGCCAGATCAGGCCTGCAAAGAAACTGCGTTTCACAGGCCTTTGGAAGAGATGTTCCCGGTAGGCTGTAACAGCACTGTGCAGAGCGAGTTGTTTCTTAGCTTCCCAAAGAGCTGGAAGCAAGATGCTGTGGGGCCCAACTGGCCCTTTGGAAAGAAGCCTGCACGTTGTGCCTTTCAGCTCTAGGGCAATGTAGCACACCCAGAGCAGAAGTCCTACTTCAGCCAGATCAGGCCTGCAAAGAAACTGCGTTTCACAGCCCTTTGGAAGAGATGTTCCCGGTAGGCTGTAAGAGCACTGTGCAGAGCGAGTGGTTTCTTAGCTTCCCAAAGAGCTGGAAGCAAGATGCTGTGGGGCCCAACTCGCCCTTTGGAAAGAAGCCTGAACGTTGTGCCTTTCAGCTCTAGGGCAAAGTAGCACACCCAGAGCAGAAGTCCTACTTCAGCCAGATCAGGCCTGCCAAGAAACTGCGTTTCACAGGCCTTTGGAAGAGATGTTCCCGGTAGGCTGTAAGAGCAATGTGCAGAGCGAGTGGTTTCTTAGCTTCCCAAAGAGCTGGAAGCAAGATGCTGTGGGGCCCAACTCGCCCTTTGGAAAGAAGCCTGCACGTTGTGCCTTTCAGCTCTAGGGCAAAGTAGCACACCCAGAGCAGAAGTCCTACTTCAGCCAGATCAGGCCTGCAAAGAAACTGCGTTTCACAGGCCTTTGGAAGAGATGTTCCCGGTAGGCTGTAACAGCACTGTGCAGAGCGAGTTGTTTCTTAGCTTCCCAAAGAGCTGGAAGCAAGATGCTGTGGGGCCCAACTCGCCCTTTGGAAAGAAGCCTGCACGTTGTGCCTTTCAGCTCTAGGGCAATGTAGCACACCCAGAGCAGAAGTCCTACTTCAGCCAGATCAGGCCTGCCAAGAAACTGCGTTTCACAGGCCTTTGGAAGAGATGTTCCCGGTAGGCTGTAAGAGCACTGTGCAGAGCGAGTGGTTTCTTAGCTTCCCAAAGAGCTGGAAGCAAGATGCTGTGGGGCCCAACTCGCCCTTTGGAAAGAAGCCTGCACGTTGTGCCTTTCAGCTCTAGGGCAAAGTAGCACACCCAGAGCAGAAGTCCTACTTCAGCCAGATCAGGCCTGCAAAGAAACTGTGTTTCACAGGCCTTTGGAAGTGATGTTCCCGGTAGGCTGTAAGAGCACTGTGCAGAGCGAGTTGTTTCTTAGCTTCCCAAAGAGCTGGAAGCAAGATGCTGTGGGGCCCAACTCGCCCTTTGGAAAGAAGCCTGCACGTTGTGCCTTTCAGCTCTAGGGCAAAGTAGCACACCCAGAGCAGAAGTCCTACTTCAGCCAGATCAGGCCTGCCAAGAAACTGCGTTTCACAACTTTGGAAGAGATGTTCCCGGTAGGCTGTAAGAGCACTGTGCAGAGCGAGTGGTTTCTTAGCTTCCCAAAGAGCTGGAAGCAAGATGCTGTGGGGCCCAACTCGCCCTTTGGAAAGAAGCCTGCACGTTGTGCCTTTCAGCTCTAGGGCAAAGTAGCACACCCAGAGCAGAAGTCCTACTTCAGCCAGATCAGGCCTGCAAAGAAACTGCGTTTCACAGGCCTTTGGAAGAGATGTTCCCGGTAGGCTGTAAGAGCACTGTGCAGAGCGAGTTGTTTCTTAGCTTCCCAAAGAGCTGGAAGCAAGATGCTGTGGGGCCCAACTCGCCCTTTGGAAAGAAGCCTGCACGTTGTGCCTTTCAGCTCTAGGGCAAAGTAGCACACCCAGAGCAGAAGTCCTACTTCAGCCAGATCAGGCCTGCAAAGAAACTGCGTTTCACAGCCCTTTGGAAGAGATGTTCCCGGTAGGCTGTAAGAGCACTGTGCAGAGCGAGTTGCTTCTTAGCTTCCCAAAGAGCTGGAAGCAAGATGCTGTGGGGCCCAACTCGCCCTTTGGAAAGAAGCCTGCACGTTGTGCCTTTCAGCTCTAGGGCAAAGTAGCACACCCAGAGCAGAAGTCCTACTTCAGCCAGATCAGGCCTGCAAAGAAACTGCGTTTGACAGGCCTTTGGAAGAGATGTTCCCGGTAGGCTGTAAGAGCACTGTGCAGAGCGAGTTGTTTCTTAGCTTCCCAAAGAGCTGGAAGCAAGATGCTGTGGGGCCCAACTCGCCCTTTGGAAAGAAGCCTGCACGTTGTGCCTTTCAGCTCTAGGGCAAAGTAGCACACCCAGAGCAGAAGTCCTACTTCATCCAGATCAGGCCTGCAAAGAAACTGCGTTTCACAGGCCTTTGGAAGAGATGTTCCCGGTAGGCTGTAAGAGCACTGTGCAGAGCGAGTTGCTTCTCAGCTTCCCAAAGAGCTGGAAGCAAGATGCTGTGGGGCCCAACTCGCCCTTTGGAAAGAAGCCTGCACGTTGTGCCTTTCAGCTCTAGGGCAAAGTAGCACACCCAGAGCAGAAGTCCTACTTCAGCCAGATCAGGCCTGCAAAGAAACTGCGTTTCACAGGCCTTTGGAAGAGATGTTCCCGGTAGGCTGTAACAGCACTGTGCAGAGCGAGTTGTTTCTTAGCTTCCCAAAGAGCTGGAAGCAAGATGCTGTGGGGCCCAACTCGCCCTTTGGAAAGAAGCCTGCACGTTGTGCCTTTCAGCTCTAGGGCAAAGTAGCACACCCAGAGCAGAAGTCCTACTTAAGCCAGATCAGGCCTGCAAAGAAACTGCGTTTCACAGGCCTTTGGAAGAGATGTTCCCGGTAGGCTGTAACAGCACTGTGCAGAGCGAGTTGTTTCTTAGCTTCCCAAAGAGCTGGAAGCAAGATGCTGTGGGGCCCAACTGGTCCTTTGGAAAGAAGCCTGCACGTTTTGCCTTTCAGCTCTAGGGCAATGTAGCACACCCAGAGCAGAAGTCCTACTTCAGCCAGATCAGGCCTGCAAAGAAACTGCGTTTCACAGCCCTTTGGAAGAGATGTTCCCAGTAGGCTGTAAGAGCACTGTGCAGAGCGAGTGGTTTCTTAGCTTCCCAAAGAGCTGGAAGCAAGATGCTGTGGGGCCCAACTCGCCCTTTGGAAAGAAGCCTGCACGTTGTGCCTTTCAGCTCTAGGGCAAAGTAGCACACCCAGAGCAGAAGTCCTACTTCAGCCAGATCAGGCCTGCAAAGAAACTGCGTTTCACAGGCCTTTGGAAGAGATGTTTCCGGTAGGCTGTAAGAGCACTGTGCAGAGCGAGTTGTTTCTTAGCTTCCCAAAGAGCTGGAAGCAAGATGCTGTGGGGCCCAACTCGCCCTTTGGAAAGAAGCCTGCACGTTGTGCCTTTCAGCTCTAGGGCAATGTAGCACACCCAGAGCAGAAGTCCTACTTCAGCCAGATCAGGCCTGCAAAGAAACTGCGTTTCACAGGCCTTTGGAAGAGATGTTCCCGGTAGGCTGTAAGAGCACTGTCCAGAGCGAGTGGTTTTTTAGCTTCCCAAAGAGCTGGAAGCAAGATGCTGTGGGGCCCAACTCGCCCTTTGGAAAGAAGCCTGCACGTTGTGCCTTTCAGCTCTAGAGCAAAGTAGCACACCCAGAGCAGAAGTCCTACTTCAGCCGGATCAGGCCTGCAAAGTAACTGCGTTTGACAGGCCTTTGGAAGAGATGTTCCCGGTAGGCTGTAAGAGCACTGTGCAGAGCGAGTTGTTTCTTAGCTTCCCAAAGAGCTGGAAGCAAGATGCTGTGGGGCCCAACTCGCCCTTTGGAAAGAAGCCCGCACGTTGTGCCTTTCAGCTCTAGGGCAAAGTAGCACACCCAGAGCAGAAGTCCTACTTCAGCCAGATCAGGCCTGCAAAGAAACTGCGTTTCACAGGCCTTTGGAAGAGATGTTCCCGGTAGGCTGTAAGAGCACTGTGCAGAGCGAGTTGTTTCTTAGCTTCCCAAAGAGCTGGAAGCAAGATGCTGTGGGGCCCAACTCGCCCTTTGGAAAGAAGCCTGCACGTTGTGCCTTTCAGCTCTAGGGCAAAGTAGCACACCCAGAGCAGAAGTCCTACTTCAGCCAGATCAGGCCTGCCAAGAAACTGCGTTTCACAGGCCTTTGGAAGAGATGTTCCCGGTAGGCTGTAAGAGCACTGTGCAGAGTGAGTGGTTTCTTAGCTTCCCAAAGAGCTGGAAGCAAGATGCTGTGGGGCCCAACTCGCCCTTTGGAAAGAAGCCTGCACGTTGTGCCTTCCAGCTCTAGGGCAAAGTAGCACACCCAGAGCAGAAGTCCTACTTCAGCCAGATCAGGCCTGCAAAGAAACTGCGTTTCACAGCCCTTTGGAAGAGATGTTCCCGGTAGGCTGTAAGAGCACTGTGCAGAGCGAGTGGTTTCTTAGCTTCCCAAAGAGCTGGAAGCAAGATGCTGTGGGGCCCAACTCGCCCTTTGGAAAGAAGCCTGCACGTTGTGCCTTTCAGCTCTAGGGCGAAGTAGCACACCAGAGCAGAAGTCCTACTTCAGCCAGATCAGGCCTGCAAAGAAACTGCGTTTGACAGGCCTTTGGAAGAGATGTTCCCGGTAGGCTGTAAGAGCACTGTGCAGAGCGAGTTGTTTCTTAGCTTCCCAAAGAGCTGGAAGCAAGATGCTGTGGGGCCCAACTCGTCCTTTGGAAAGAAGCCTGCACGTTGTGCCTTTCAGCTCTAGGGCAAAGTAGCACACCCAGAGCAGAAGTCCTACTTCATCCAGATCAGGCCTGCAAAGAAACTGCGTTTGACAGGCCTTTGGAAGAGATGTTCCCGGTAGGCTGTAAGAGCACTGTGCAGAGCGAGTTGTTTCTCAGCTTCCCAAAGAGCTGGAAGCAAGATGCTGTGGGGCCCAACTCGCCCTTTGGAAAGCAGCCTGCACGTTGTGCCTTTCAGCTCTAGGGCAAAGTAGCACACCCAGAGCAGAAGTCCTACTTCAGCCAGATCAGGCCTGCAAAGAAACTGCGTTTCACAGGCCTTTGGAAGAGATGTTCCCGGTAGGCTGTAACAGCACTGTGCAGAGCGAGTTGTTTCTTAGCTTCCCAAAGAGCTGGAAGCAAGATGCAGTGGGGCCCAACTCGCCCTTTGGAAAGAAGCCTGCACGTTGTGCCTTTCAGCTCTAGGGCAATGTAGCACACCCAGAGCAGAAGTCCTACTTCAGCCAGATCAGGCCTGCAAAGAAACTGCGTTTCACAGCCCTTTGGAAGATATGTTCCCGGTAGGCTGTAAGAGCACTGTGCAGAGCGAGTTGTTTCTTAGCTTCCCAAAGAGCTGGAAGCAAGATGCGGTGGGGCCCAACTCGCCCTTTGGAAAGAAGCCTGCACGTTGTGCCTTTCAGCTCTAGGGCAAAGTAGCACACCCAGAGCAGAAGTCCTACTTCAGCCAGATCAGGCCTGCAAAGAAACTGCGTTTCACAGCCCTTTGGAAGAGATGTTCCCGGTAGGCTGTAAGAGCAATGTGCAGAGCGAGTGGTGTCTTAGCTTCCCAAAGAGCTGGAAGCAAGATGCTGTGGGGCCCAACTCGCCCTTTGGAAAGAAGCCTGCACGTTGTGCCTTTCAGCTCTAGGGCAAAGTAGCACACCCAGAGCAGAAGTCCTACTTCATCCAGATCAGGCCTGCAAAGAAACTGCGTTTCACAGGCCTTTGGAAGAGATGTTCCCGGTAGGCTGTAAGAGCACTGTGCAGAGCGAGTTGTTTCTCAGCTTCCCAAAGAGCTGGAAGCAAGATGCTGTGGGGCCCAACTCGCCCTTTGGAAAGCAGCCTGCACGTTGTGCCTTTCAGCTCTAGGGCAAAGTAGCACACCCAGAGCAGAAGTCCTACTTCAGCCAGATCAGGCCTGCAAAGAAACTGCGTTTCACAGGCCTTTGGAAGAGATGTTCCCGGTAGGCTGTAACAGCACTGTGCAGAGCGAGTTGTTTCTTAGCTTACCAAAGAGCTGGAAGCAAGATGCTGTGGGGCCCAACTCGCCTTTTGGAAAGAAGCCTGCACGTTGTGCCTTTCAGCTCTAGGGCAAAGTAGCACACCCAGAGCAGAAGTCCTACTTCAGCCAGATCAGGCCTGCAAAGAAACTGCGTTTCACAGGCCTTTGGAAGAGATGTTCCCGGTAGGCTGTAACAGCACTGTGCAGAGCGAGTTGTTTCTTAGCTTCCCAAAGAGCTGGAAGCAAGATGCTGTGGGGCCCAACTCGCCCTTTGGAAAGAAGCCTGCACGTTGTGCCTTTCAGCTCTAGGGCAATGTAGCACACCCAGAGCAGAAGTCCTACTTCAGCCAGATCAGGCCTGCAAAGAAACTGCGTTTCACAGCCCTTTGGAAGAGATGTTCCCGGTAGGCTGTAAGAGCACTGTGCAGAGCGAGTGGTTTCTTAGCTTCCCAAAGAGCTGGAAGCAAGATGCTGTGGGGCCCAACTCGCCCTTTGGAAAGAAGCCTGCACGTTGTGCCTTTCAGCTCTAGGGCAAAGTAGCACACCCAGAGCAGAAGTCCTACTTCAGCCAGATCAGGCCTGCCAAGAAACTGCGTTTCACAGGCCTTTGGAAGAGATGTTCCCGGTAGGCTGTAAGAGCAATGTGCAGAGCGAGTGGTTTCTTAGCTTCCCAAAGAGCTGGAAGCAAGATGCTGTGGGGCCCAACTCGCCCTTTGGAAAGAAGCCTGCACGTTGTGCCTTTCAGCTCTAGGGCAAAGTAGCACACCCAGAGCAGAAGTCCTACTTCAGCCAGATCAGGCCTGCAAAGAAACTGCGTTTCACAGGCCTTTGGAAGAGATGTTCCCGGTAGGCTGTAACAGCACTGTGCAGAGCGAGTTGTTTCTTAGCTTCCCAAAGAGCTGGAAGCAAGATGCTGTGGGGCCCAACTCGCCCTTTGGAAAGAAGCCTGCACGTTGTGCCTTTCAGCTCTAGGGCAATGTAGCACACCCAGAGCAGAAGTCCTACTTCAGCCAGATCAGGCCTGCAAAGAAACTGCGTTTCACAGGCCTTTGGAAGAGATGTTCCCGGTAGGCTGTAAGAGCACTGTGCAGAGCGAGTTGTTTCTTAGCTTCCCAAAGAGCTGGAAGCAAGATGCTGTGGGGCCCAACTCGCCCTTTGGAAAGAAGCCTGCACGTTGTGCCTTTCAGCTCTAGGGCAATGTAGCACACCCAGAGCAGAAGTCCTACTTCAGCCAGATCAGGCCTGCAAAGAAACTGCGTTTCACAGCCCTTTGGAAGAGATGTTCCCGGTAGGCTGTAAGAGCACTGTGCAGAGCGAGTGGTTTCTTAGCTTCCCAAAGAGCTGGAAGCAAGATGCTGTGGGGCCCAACTCGCCCTTTGGAAAGAAGCCTGCACGTTGTGCCTTTCAGCTCTAGGGCAAAGTAGCACACCCAGAGCAGAAGTCCTACTTCAGCCAGATCAGGCCTGCAAAGAAACTGCGTTTGACAGGCCTTTGGAAGAGATGTTAACGGTAGGCTGTAAGAGCACTGTGCAGAGCGAGTTGTTTCTTAGCTTCCCAAAGAGCTGGAAGCAAGATGCTGTGGGGCCCAACTCGCCCTTTGGAAAGAAGCCTGCACGTTGTGCCTTTCAGCTCTAGGGCAAAGTAGCACACCCAGAGCAGAAGTCCTACTTCATCCAGATCAGGCCTGCAAAGAAACTGCGTTTCACAGGCCTTTGGAAGAGATGTTCCCGGTAGGCTGTAAGAGCACTGTGCAGAGCGAGTTGTTTCTCAGCTTCCCAAAGAGCTGGAAGCAAGATGCTGTGGGGCCCAACTCGCCCTTTGGAAAGCAGCCTGCACGTTGTGCCTTTCAGCTCTAGGGCAAAGTAGCACACCCAGAGCAGAAGTCCTACTTCAGCCAGATCAGGCCTGCAAAGAAACTGCGTTTCACAGGCCTTTGGAAGAGATGTTCCCGGTAGCCTGTAACAGCACTGTGCAGAGCGAGTTGTTTCTTAGCTTCCCAAAGAGCTGGAAGCAAGATGCTGTGGGGCCCAACTCGCCCTTTGGAAAGAAGCCTGCACGTTGTGCCTTTCAGCTGTAGGGCAAAGTAGCACACCCAGAGCAGAAGTCCTACTTCAGCCAGATCAGGCCTGCAAAGAAACTGCGTTTCACAGGCCTTTGGAAGAGATGTTCCCGGTAGGCTGTAACAGCACTGTGCAGAGCGAGTTGTTTCTTAGCTTCCCAAAGAGCTGGAAGCAAGATGCTGTGGGGCCCAACTGGTCCTTTGGAAAGAAGCCTGCACGTTTTGCCTTTCAGCTCTAGGGCAATGTAGCACACCCAGAGCAGAAGTCCTACTTCAGCCAGATCAGGCCTGCAAAGAAACTGCGTTTCACAGCCCTTTGGAAGAGATGTTCCCAGTAGGCTGTAAGAGCACTGTGCAGAGCGAGTGGTTTCTTAGCTTCCCAAAGAGCTGGAAGCAAGATGCTGTGGGGCCCAACTCGCCCTTTGGAAAGAAGCCTGCACGTTGTGCCTTTCAGCTCTAGGGCAAAGTAGCACACCCAGAGCAGAAGTCCTACTTCAGCCAGATCAGGCCTGCAAAGAAACTGCGTTTCACAGGCCTTTGGAAGAGATGTTTCCGGTAGGCTGTAAGAGCACTGTGCAGAGCGAGTTGTTTCTTAGCTTCCCAAAGAGCTGGAAGCAAGATGCTGTGGGGCCCAACTCGCCCTTTGGAAAGAAGCCTGCACGTTGTGCCTTTCAGCTCTAGGGCAATGTAGCACACCCAGAGCAGAAGTCCTACTTCAGCCAGATCAGGCCTGCAAAGAAACTGCGTTTCACAGGCCTTTGGAAGAGATGTTCCCGGTAGGCTGTAAGAGCACTGTCCAGAGCGAGTGGTTTTTTAGCTTCCCAAAGAGCTGGAAGCAAGATGCTGTGGGGCCCAACTCGCCCTTTGGAAAGAAGCCTGCACGTTGTGCCTTTCAGCTCTAGAGCAAAGTAGCACACCCAGAGCAGAAGTCCTACTTCAGCCGGATCAGGCCTGCAAAGTAACTGCGTTTCACAGGCCTTTGGAAGAGATGTTCCCGGTAGGCTGTAAGAGCACTGTGCAGAGCGAGTTGTTTCTTAGCTTCCCAAAGAGCTGGAAGCAAGATGCTGTGGGGCCCAACTCGCCCTTTGGAAAGAAGCCCGCACGTTGTGCCTTTCAGCTCTAGGGCAAAGTAGCACACCCAGAGCAGAAGTCCTACTTCAGCCAGATCAGGCCTGCAAAGAAACTGCGTTTCACAGGCCTTTGGAAGAGATGTTCCCGGTAGGCTGTAAGAGCACTGTGCAGAGCGAGTTGTTTCTTAGCTTCCCAAAGAGCTGGAAGCAAGGTTCTGTGGGGCCCAACTCGCACTTTGGAAAGAAGCCTGCACGTTGTGCCTTTCAGCTCTAGGGCAAAGTAGCACACCCAGAGCAGAAGTCCTACTTCAGCCAGATCAGGCCTGCAAAGAAACTGTGTTTCACAGGCCTTTGGAAGAGATGTTCCCGGTAGGCTGTAAGAGCACTGTGCAGAGCGAGTTGTTTCTTAGCTTCCCAAAGAGCTGGAAGCAAGATGCTGTGGGGCCCAACTCGCCCTTTGGAAAGAAGCCTGCACGTTGTGCCTTTCAGCTCTAGGGCAAAGTAGCACACCCAGAGCAGAAGTCCTACTTCAGCCAGATCAGGCCTGCCAAGAAACTGCGTTTCACAGGCCTTTGGAAGAGATGTTCCCGGTAGGCTGCAAGAGCACTGTGCAGAGCGAGTGGTTTCTTAGCTTCCCAAAGAGCTGGAAGCAAGATGCTGTGGGGCCCAACTCGCCCTTTGGAAAGAAGCCTGCACGTTGTGCCTTTCAGCTCTAGGGCAAAGTAGCACACCCAGAGCAGAAGTCCTACTTCATCCAGATCAGGCCTGCCAAGAAACTGCGTTTCACAGGCCTTTGGAAGAGATGTTCCCGGTAGGCTGTAAGAGCACTGTGCAGAGCGAGCTGTTTCTTAGCTTCCCAAAGAGCTGGAAGCAAGATGCTGTGGGGCCCAACTCGCCCTTTGGAAAGAAGCCTGCACGTTGTGCCTTTCAGCTCTAGGGCAATGTAGCACACCCAGAGCAGAAGTCCTACTTCAGCCAGATCAGGCCTGCAAAGAAACTGCGTTTCACAGGCCTTTGGAAGAGATGTTCCCGGTAGGCTGTAAGAGCACTGTGCAGAGCGAGTTGTTTCTTAGCTTCCCAAAGAGCTGGAAGCAAGATGCTGTGGGGCCCAACTCGCCCTTTGGAAAGAAGCCTGCACGTTGTGCCTTTCAGCTCTAGGGCAAAGTAGCACACCCAGAGCAGAAGTCCTACTTCAGCCAGATCAGGCCTGCAAAGAAACTGTGTTTCACAGGCCTTTGGAAGAGATGTTCCCGGTAGGCTGTAAGAGCACTGTGCAGAGCGAGTTGTTTCTTAGCTTCCCAAAGAGCTGGAAGCAAGATGCTGGGGGGCCCAACTCGCCCTTTGGAAAGAAGCCTGCACGTTGTGCCTTTCAGCTCTAGGGCAAAGTAGCACACCCAGAGCAGAAGTCCTACTTCAGCCAGATCAGGCCTGCCAAGAAACTGCGTTTCACAGGCCTTTGGAAGAGATGTTCCCGGTAGGCTGTAAGAGCACTGTGCAGAGCGAGTGGTTTCTTAGCTTCCCAAAGAGCTGGAAGCAAGATGCTGTGGGGCCCAACTCGCCCTTTGGAAAGAAGCCTGCACGTTGTGCCTTTCAGCTCTAGGGCAAAGTAGCACACCCAGAGCAGAAGTCCTACTTCAGCCAGATAAGGCCTGCAAAGAAACTGCGTTTCACAGCCCTTTGGAAGAGATGTTCCCGGTAGGCTGTAAGAGCACTGTGCAGAGCGAGTGGTTTCTTAGCTTCCCAAAGAGCTGGAAGCAAGATGCTGTGGGGCCCAACTCGCCCTTTGGAAAGAAGCCTGCACGTTGTGCCTTTCAGCTCTAGGGCGAAGTAGCACACCCAGAGCAGAAGTCCTACTTCAGCCAGATCAGGCCTGCAAAGAAACTGCGTTTGACAGGCCTTTGGAAGAGATGTTCCCGGTAGGCTGTAAGAGCACTGTGCAGAGCGAGTTGTTTCTTAGCTTCCCAAAGAGCTGGAAGCAAGATGCTGTGGGGCCCAACTCGTCCTTTGGAAAGAAGCCTGCACGTTGTGCCTTTCAGCTCTAGGGCAAAGTAGCACACCCAGAGCAGAAGTCCTACTTCATCCAGATCAGGCCTGCAAAGAAACTGCGTTTGACAGGCCTTTGGAAGAGATGTTCCCGGTAGGCTGTAAGAGCACTGTGCAGAGCGAGTTGTTTCTCAGCTTCCCAAAGAGCTGGAAGCAAGATGCTGTGGGGCCCAACTCGCCCTTTGGAAAGCAGCCTGCACGTTGTGCCTTTCAGCTCTAGGGCAAAGTAGCACACCCAGAGCAGAAGTCCTACTTCAGCCAGATCAGGCCTGCAAAGAAACTGCGTTTCACAGGCCTTTGGAAGAGATGTTCCCGGTAGGCTGTAAGAGCACTGTGCAGAGCGAGTTGTTTCTTAGCTTCCCAAAGAGCTGGAAGCAAGATGCTGTGGGGCCCAACTCGCCCTTTGGAAAGAAGCCTGCACGTTGTGCCTTTCAGCTCTAGGGCAATGTAGCACACCCAGAGCAGAAGTCCTACTTCAGCCAGATCAGGCCTGCAAAGAAACTGCGTTTCACAGCCCTTTGGAAGAGATGTTCCCGGTAGGCTGTAAGAGCACTGTGCAGAGCGAGTGGTTTCTTAGCTTACCAAAGAGCTGGAAGCAAGATGCTGTGGGGCCCAACTCGCCCTTTGGAAAGAAGCCCGCACGTTGTGCCTTTCAGCTCTAGGGCAAAGTAGCACACCCAGAGCAGAAGTCCTACTTCAGCCAGATCAGGCCTGCCAAGAAACTGCGTTTCACAGGCCTTTGGAAGAGATGTTCCCGGTAGGCTGTAAGAGCACTGTGCAGAGCGAGTTGTTTCTTAGCTTCCCAAAGAGCTGGAAGCAAGATGCTGTGGGGCACAACTCGCCCTTTGGAAAGAAGCCTGCACGTTGTGCCTTTCAGCTGTAGGGCAAAGTAGCACACCCAGAGCAGAAGTCCTACTTCAGCCAGATCAGGCCTGCAAAGAAACTGCGTTTCACAGGCCTTTGGAAGAGATGTTCCCGGTAGGCTGTAAGAGCACTGTGCAGAGCGAGTTGTTTCTCAGCTTCCCAAAGAGCTGGAAGCAAGATGCTGTGGGGCCCAACTCGCCCTTTGGAAAGCAGCCTGCACGTTGTGCCTTTCACCTCTAGGGCAAAGTAGCACACCCAGAGCAGAAGTCCTACTTCAGCCAGATCAGGCCTGCAAAGAAATTGCGTTTCACAGGCCTTTGGAAGAGATGTTCCCGGTAGGCTGTAACAGCACTGTGCAGAGCGAGTTGTTTCTTAGCTTACCAAAGAGGTGGAAGCAAGATGCTGTGGGGCCCAACTCGCCCTTTGGAAAGAAGCCTGCACGTTGTGCCTTTCAGCTCTAGGGCAAAGTAGCACACCCAGAGCAGAAGTCCTACTTCAGCCAGATCAGGCCTGCAAAGAAACTGCGTTTCACAGGCCTTTGGAAGAGATGTTCCCGGTAGGCTGTAAGAGCACTGTCCAGAGCGAGTGGTTTCTTAGCTTCCCAAAGAGCTGGAAGCAAGATGCTGTGGGGCCCAACTCGCCCTTTGGAAAGAAGCCTGCACGTTGTGCCTTTCAGCTCTAGAGCAAAGTAGCACACCCAGAGCAGAAGTCCTACTTCAGCAGGATCAGGCCTGCAAAGTAACTGCGTTTGACAGGCCTTTGGAAGAGATGTTCCCGGTAGGCTGTAAGAGCACTGTGCAGAGCGAGTTGTTTCTTAGCTTCCCAAAGAGCTGGAAGCAAGATGCTGTGGGGCCCAACTCGCCCTTTGGAAAGAAGCCCGCACGTTGTGCCTTTCAGCTCTAGGGCAAAGTAGCACACCCAGAGCAGAAGTCCTACTTCAGCCAGATCAGGCCTGCAAAGAAACTGCGTTTGACAGGCCTTTGGAAGAGATCTTCCCGGTAGGCTGTAAGAGCACTGTGCAGAGCGAGTTGTTTCTTAGCTTCCCAAAGAGCTGGAAGCAAGATGCTGTGGGGCCCAACTCGCCCTTTGGAAAGAAGCCCGCACGTTGTGCCTTTCAGCTCTAGGGCAAAGTAGCACACCCAGAGCAGAAGTCCTACTTCAGCCAGATCAGGCCTGCAAAGAAACTGTGTTTCACAGGCCTTTGGAAGAGATGTTCCCGGTAGGCTGTAAGAGCACTGTGCAGAGCGAGTTGTTTCTTAGCTTCCCAAAGAGCTGGAAGCAAGATGCTGTGGGGCCCAACTCGCCCTTTGGAAAGAAGCCTGCACGTTGTGCCTTTCAGCTCTAGGGCAAAGTAGCACACCCAGAGCAGAAGTCCTACTTCAGCCAGATCAGGCCTGCAAAGAAACTGCGTTTCACAGGCCTTTGGAAGAGATGTTCCCGGTAGGCTGTAAGAGCACTGTGCAGAGCGAGTGGTTTCTTAACTTCCCAAAGAGCTGGAAGCAAGATGCTGTGGGGCCCAACTCGCCCTTTGGAAAGAAGCCTGCACGTTGTGCCTTTCAGCTCTAGGGCAAAGTAGCACACCCAGAGCAGAAGTGCTACTTCAGCCAGATCAGGCCTGCAAAGAAACTGCGTTTCACAGGCCTTTGGAAGAGATGTTCCCGGTAGGCTGTAACAGCACTGTGCAGAGCGAGTTGTTTCTTAGCTTCCCAAAGAGCTGGAAGCAAGATGCTGTGGGGCCCAACTCGCCCTTTGGAAAGAAGCCTGCACGTTGTGCCTTTCAGCTCTAGGGCAATGTAGCACACCCAGAGCAGAAGTCCTACTTCAGCCAGATCAGGCCTGCAAAGAAACTGCGTTTCACAGGCCTTTGGAAGAGATGTTCCCGGTAGGCTGTAAGAGCACTGTGCAGAGCGAGTTGTTTCTTATGTTCCCAAAGAGCTGGAAGCAAGATGCTGTGGGGCCCAACTCGCCCTTTGGAAAGAAGCCTGCACGTTGTGCCTTTCAGCTCTAGGGCAAAGTAGCACACCCAGAGCAGAAGTCCTACTTCAGCCAGATCAGGCCTGCAAAGAAACTGTGTTTCACAGGCCTTTGGAAGAGATGTTCCCGGTAGGCTGTAAGAGCACTGTGCAGAGCGAGTTGTTTCTTAGCTTCCCAAAGAGCTGGAAGCAAGATGCTGTGGGGCCCAACTCGCCCTTTGGAAAGAAGCCTGCACGTTGTGCCTTTCAGCTCTAGGGCAATGTAGCACACCCAGAGCAGAAGTCCTACTTCAGCCAGATCAGGCCTGCAAAGAAACTGCGTTTCACAGGCCTTTGGAAGAGATGTTCCCGGTAGGCTGTAAGAGCACTGTGCAGAGCGAGTGGTTTCTGAGCTTCCCAAAGAGCTGGAAGCAAGATGCTGTGGGGCCCAACTCGCCCTTTGGAAAGAAGCCTGCACGTTGTGCCTTTCAGCTCTAGGGCAAAGTAGCACACCCAGAGCAGAAGTCCTACTTCAGCCAGATCAGGCCTGCAAAGAAACTGCGTTTCACAGGCCTTTGGAAGAGATGTTCCCGGTAGGCTGTAGCAGCACTGTGCAGAGCGAGTGGTTTCTTAGCTTATCAAAGAGCTGGAAGCAAGATGCTGTGGGGCCCAACTGGCCCTTTGGAAAGAAGCCTGCACGTTGTGCCTTTCAGCTCTAGGGCAATGTAGCACACCCAGAGCAGAAGTCCTACTTCAGCCAGATCAGGCCTGCAAAGAAACTGCGTTTCACAGCCCTTTGGAAGAGATGTTCCCGGTAGGCTGTAAGAGCACTGTGCAGAGCGAGTGGTTTCTTAGCTTCCCAAAGAGCTGGAAGCAAGATGCTGTGGGGCCCAACTCGCCCTTTGGAAAGCAGCCTGCACATTGTGCCTTTCAGCTCTAGGGCAAAGTAGCACACCCAGAGCAGAAGTCCTACTTCAGCCAGATCAGGCCTGCAAAGAAACTGCGTTTCACAGGCCTTTGGAAGAGATGTTCCCGGTAGGCTGTAAGAGCACTGTGCAGAGCGAGTTGTTTCTTAGCTTCCCAAAGAGCTGGAAGCAAGATGCTGTGGGGCCGAACTGGCCCTTTGGAAAGAAGCCTGCACGTTGTGCCTTTCAGCTCTAAGGCAATGTAGCACACCCAGAGCAGAAGTCCTACTTCCGCCAGATCAGGCCTGCAAAGAAACTGCGTTTGACAGGCCTTTGGAAGAGATGTTCCCGGTAGGCTGTAAGAGCACTGTGCAGAGCGAGTTGTTTCTTAGCTTCCCAAAGAGCTGGAAGCAAGATGCTGTGGGGCCCAACTGGCCCCTTGGAAAGCAGCCTGCACATTGTGCCTTTCAGCTCTAGGGCAAAGTAGCACACCCAGAGCAGAAGTCCTACTTCAGCCAGATCAGGCCTGCAAAGAAACTGCGTTTCACAGGCCTTTGGAAGAGATGTTCCCGGTAGGCTGTAAGAGCACTGTGCAGAGCGAGTGGTTTCTTAGCTTCCCAAAGAGCTGGAAGCAAGATGCTGTGGGGCCCATCTCGCCCTTTGGAAAGAAGCCTGCACGTTGTGCCTTTCAGCTCTAGGGCAATGTAGCACACCCAGAGCAGAAGTCCTACTTCAGCCAGATCAGGCCTTCAAAGAAACTGCGTTTCACAGGCCTTTGGAAGAGATGTTCCCGGTAGGCTGTAAGAGCACTGTGCAGAGCGAGTTGTTTCTTATGTTCCCAAAGAGCTGGAAGCAAGATGCTGTGGGGCAAAACTCGCCCTTTGGAAAGAAGCCTGCACGTTGTGCCTTTCAGCTCTAGGGCAAAGTAGCACACCCAGAGCAGAAGTCCTACTTCAGCCAGATCAGGCCTGCAAAGAAACTGCGTTTCACAGGCCTTTGGAAGAGATGTTCCCGGTAGGCTGTAAGAGCACTGTGCAGAGCGAGTTGTTTCTTAGCTTCCCAAAGAGCTGGAAGCAAGATGCTGTGGGGCCCAACTCGCCCTTTGGAAAGAAGCCTGCACGTTGTGCCTTTCAGCTCTAGGGCAAAGTAGCACACCCAGAGCAGAAGTCCTACTTCAGCCAGATCAGGCCTGCCAAGAAACTGCGTTTCACAGGCCTTTGGAAGAGATGTTCCCGGTAGGCTGTAAGAGCACTGTGCAGAGCGAGTGGTTTCTTAGCTTCCCAAAGAGCTGGAAGCAAGATGCTGTGGGGCCCAACTCGCCCTTTGGAAAGAAGCCTGCACGTTGTGCCTTTCAGCTCTAGGGCAAAGTAGCACACCCAGAGCAGAAGTCCTACTTCAGCCAGATCAGGCCTGCAAAGAAACTGCGTTTCACAGGCCTTTGGAAGAGATGTTCCCGGTAGGCTGTAAGAGCACTGTGCAGAGCGAGTTGTTTCTTAGCTTCCCAAAGAGCTGGAAGCAAGATGCTGTGGGGCCCAACTCGCCCTTTGGAAAGAAGCCTGCACGTTGTGCCTTTCAGCTCTAGGGCAATGTAGCACACCCAGAGCAGAAGTCCTACTTCAGCCAGATCAGGCCTGCAAAGAAACTGCGTTTCACAGGCCTTTGGAAGAGATGTTCCCGGTAGGCTGTAAGAGCACTGTGCAGAGCGAGTGGTTTCTGAGCTTCCCAAAGAGCTGGAAGCAAGATGCTGTGGGGCCCAACTCGCCCTTTGGAAAGAAGCCTGCACGTTGTGCCTTTCAGCTCTAGGGCAAAGTAGCACACCCAGAGCAGAAGTCCTACTTCAGCCAGATCAGGCCTGCAAAGAAACTGCGTTTCACAGGCCTTTGGAAGAGATGTTCCCGGTAGGCTGTAAGAGCACTGTGCAGAGCGAGTGGTTTCTTAGCTTCCCAAAGAGCTGGAAGCAAGATGCTGTGGGGCCCAACTCGCCCTTTGGAAAGCAGCCTGCACATTGTGCCTTTCAGCCCTAGGGCAAAGTAGCACACCCAGAGCAGAAGTCCTACTTCAGCCAGATCAGGCCTGCAAAGAAACTGCGTTTCACAGGCCTTTGGAAGAGATGTTCCCGGTAGGCTGTAAGAGCACTGTGCAGAGCGAGTTGTTTCTTAGCTTCCCAAAGAGCTGGAAGCAAGATGCTGTGGGGCCCAACTCGCCCTTTGGAAAGAAGCCTGCACGTTGTGCCTTTCAGCTCTAGGGCAATGTAGCACACCCAGAGCAGAAGTCCTACTTCAGCCAGATCAGGCCTGCAAAGAAACTGCGTTTGACAGGCCTTTGGAAGAGATGTTCACGGTAGGCTGTAAGAGCACTGTGCAGAGCGAGTTGTTTCTTAGCTTCCCAAAGAGCTGGAAGCAAGATGCCGTGGGGCCCAACTGGCCCTTTGGAAAGAAGCCTGCACGTTGTGCCTTTCAGCTCTAAGGCAATGTAGCACACCCAGAGCAGAAGTCCTACTTCCGCCAGATCAGGCCTGCAAAGAAACTGCGTTTGACAGGCCTTTGGAAGAGATGTTCCCGGTAGGCTGTAAGAGCACTGTGCAGAGCGAGTTGTTTCTTAGCTTCCCAAAGAGCTGGAAGCAAGATGCTGTGGGGCCCAACTGGCCTTTGGAAAGCAGCCTGCACATTGTGCCTTTCAGCTCTAGGGCAAAGTAGCACACCCAGAGCAGAAGTCCTACTTCAGCCAGATCAGGCCTGCAAAGAAACTGCGTTTCACAGGCCTTTGGAAGAGATGTTCCCGGTAGGCTGTAAGAGCACTGTGCAGAGCGAGTGGTTTCTTAGCTTCCCAAAGAGCTGGAAGCAAGATGCTGTGGGGCCCAACTCGCCCTTTGGAAAGAAGCCTGCACGTTGTGCCTTTCAGCTCTAGGGCAATGTAGCACACCCAGAGCAGAAGTCCTACTTCAGCCAGATCAGGCCTGCAAAGAAACTGCGTTTCACAGGCCTTTGGAAGAGATGTTCCCGGTAGGCTGTAAGAGCACTGTGCAGAGCGAGTGGTTTCTGAGCTTCCCAAAGAGCTGGAAGCAAGATGCTGTGGGGCCCAACTCGCCCTTTGGAAAGAAGCCTGCACGTTGTGCCTTTCAGCTCTAAGGCAATGTAGCACACCCAGAGCAGAAGTCCTACTTCAGCCAGATCAGGCCTGCAAAGAAACTGCGTTTGACAGGCCTTTGGAAGAGATGTTCCCGGTAGGCTGTAAGAGCACTGTGCAGAGCGAGTTGTTTCTTAGCTTCCCAAAGAGCTGGAAGCAAGATGCTGTGGGGCCCAACTGGCCCTTTGGAAAGAAGCCTGCACGTTGTGCCTTTCAGCTCTAAGGCAATGTAGCACACCCAGAGCAGAAGTCCTACTTCAGCCAGATCAGGCCTGCAAAGAAACTGCGTTTCAGAGGCCTTTGGAAGAGATGTTCCCACTAGGCTGTAAGAGCACTGTGCAGAGCGAGTTGTTTCTTAGCTTCCCAAAGAGCTGGAAGCAAGATGCTGTGGGGCCCAACTCGCCCTTTGGAAAGAAGCCTGCACGTTGTGCCTTTCAGCTCTAGGGCAAAGTAGCACACCCAGAGCAGAAGTCCTACTTCAGCCAGATCAGGCCTGCAAAGAAACTGCGTTTCACAGGCCTTTGGAAGAGATGTTCCCGGTAGGCTGTAAGAGCACTGTGCAGAGCGAGTTGTTTCTTAGCTTCCCAAAGAGCTGGAAGCAAGATGCTGTGGGGCCCAACTCGCCCTTTGGAAAGAAGCCTGCACGTTGTGCCTTTCAGCTCTAGGGCAATGTAACACACCCAGAGCAGAAGTCCTACTTCAGCCAGATCAGGCCTGCAAAGAAACTGCGTTTCACAGGCCTTTGGAAGAGATGTTCCCGGTAGGCTGTAAGAGCACTGTCCAGAGCGAGTGGTTTCTTAGCTTCCCAAAGAGCTGGAAGCAAGATGCTGTGGGGCCCAACTCGCCCTTTGGAAAGAAGCCTGCACGTTGTGCCTTTCAGCTCTAGAGCAAAGTAGCACACCCAGAGCAGAAGTCCTACTTCAGCCGGATCAGGCCTGCAAAGTAACTGCGTTTGACAGGCCTTTGGAAGAGATGTTCCCGGTAGGCTGTAAGAGCACTGTGCAGAGCGAGTTGTTTCTTAGCTTCCCAAAGAGCTGGATGCAAGATGCTGTGGGGCCCAACTCGCCCTTTGGAAAGAAGCCTGCACGTTGTGCCTTTCAGCTCTAGGGCAAATTAGCACACCCAGAGCAGAAGTCCTACTTCAGCCAGATCAGGCCTGCAAAGAAACTGCGTTTCACAGGCCTTTGGAAGAGATGTTCCCGGTAGGCTGTAAGAGCACTGTGCAGAGCGAGTGGTTTCTTAGCTTCCCAAAGAGCTGGAAGCAAGATGCTGTGGGGCCCAACTCGCCCTTTGGAAAGAAGCCTGCACGTTGTGCCTTTCAGCTCTAGGGCAATGTAGCACACCCAGAGCAGAAGTCCTACTTCAGCCAGATCAGGCCTGCAAAGAAACTGCGTTTCACAGGCCTTTGGAAGAGATGTTCCCGGTAGGCTGTAAGAGCACTGTGCAGAGCGAGTGGTTTCTTAGCTTCCCAAAGAGCTGGAAGCAAGATGCTGTGGGGCCCAACTCGCCCTTTGGAAAGAAGCCTGCACGTTGTGCCTTTCAGCTCTAGGGCAAAGTAGCACACCCAGAGCAGAAGTCCTACTTCAGCCAGATCAGGCCTGCCAAGAAACTGCGTTTCACAGGCCTTTGGAAGAGATGTTCCCAGTAGGCTGTAAGAGCACTGTGCAGAGCGAGTGGTTTCTTAGCTTCCCAAAGAGCTGGAAGCAAGATGCTGTGGGGCCCAACTCGCCCTTTGGAAAGAAGCCTGCACGTTGTGCCTTTCAGCTCTAGGGCAAAGTAGCACACCCAGAGCAGAAGTCCTACTTCAGCCAGATCAGGCCTGCAAAGAAACTGCGTTTCACAGGCCTTTGGAAGAGATGTTCCCGGTAGGCTGTAAGAGCACTGTGCAGAGCGAGTTGTTACTTAGCTTCCCAAAGAGCTGGAAGCAAGATGCTGTGGGGCCCAACTCGCCCTTTGGAAAGAAGCCTGCACGTTGTTCCTTTCAGCTCTAGGGCATTGTAGCACACCCAGAGCAGAAGTCCTACTTCAGCCAGATCAGGCCTGCAAAGAAACTGCGTTTCACAGCCCTTTGGAAGAGATGTTCCCGGTAGGCTGTAAGAGCACTGTGCAGAGCGAGTGGTTTCTTAGCTTCCCAAAGAGCTGGAAGCAAGATGCTGTGGGGCCCAACTCGCCCTTTGGAAAGAAGCCTGCACGTTGTGCCTTTCAGCTCTAGGGCAAAGTAGCACACCCAGAGCAGAAGTCCTACTTCAGCCAGATCAGGCCTGCAAAGAAACTGCGTTTGACAGGCCTTTGGAAGAGATGTTCCCGGTAGGCTGTAAGAGCACTGTGCAGAGCGAGTTGTTTCTTAGCTTCCCAAAGAGCTGGAAGCAAGATGCTGTGGGGCCCAACTCGCCCTTTGGAAAGAAGCCTGCACGTTGTGCCTTTCAGCTCTAGGGCAAAGTAGCACACCCAGAGCAGAAGTCCTACTTCATCCAGATCAGGCCTGCAAAGAAACTGCGTTTCACAGGCCTTTGGAAGAGATGTTCCCGGTAGGCTGTAAGAGCACTGTGCAGAGCGAGTTGTTTCTCAGCTTCCCAAAGAGCTGGAAGCAAGATGCTGTGGGGCCCAACTCGCCCTTTGGAAAGAAGCCTGCACGTTGTGCCTTTCAGCTCTAGGGCAAAGAAGCACACCCAGAGCAGAAGTCCTACTTCAGCCAGATCAGGCCTGCAAAGAAACTGCGTTTCACAGGCCTTTGGAAGAGATGTTCCCGGTAGGCTGTAAGAGCACTGTGCAGAGCGAGTGGTTTCTTAGCTTCCCAAAGAGCTGGAAGCAAGATGCTGTGGGGCCCAACTCGCCCTTTGGAAAGAAGCCTGCACGTTGTGCCTTTCAGCTCTAGGGCAATGTAGCACACCCAGAGCAGAAGTCCTACTTCAGCCATATCAGGCCTGCAAAGAAACTGCGTTTCACAGGTCTTTGGAAGTGATGTTCCCGGTAGGCTGTAAGAGCACTGTCCAGAGCGAGTGGTTTCTTAGCTTCCCAAAGAGCTGGAAGCAAGATGCTGTGGGGCCCAACTCGCCCTTTGGAAAGAAGCCTGCACGTTGTGCCTTTCAGCTCTAGGGCAATGTAGCACACCCAGAGCAGAAGTCCTACTTCAGCCAGATCAGGCCTGCAAAGAAACTGCGTTTCACAGGCCTTTGGAAGAGATGTTCCCGGTAGGCTGTAACAGCACTGTGCAGAGCGAGTTGTTTCTTAGCTTCCCAAAGAGCTGGAAGCAAGATGCTGTGGGGCCCAACTCGCCCTTTGGAAAGAAGCCTGCACGTTGTGCCTTTCAGCTCTAGGGCAAAGTAGCACACCCAGAGCAGAAGTCCTACTTCAGCCAGATCAGGCCTGCAAAGAAACTGCGTTTCACAGGCCTTTGGAAGAGATGTTCCCGGTAGGCTGTAAGAGCACTGTGCAGAGCGAGTTGTTTCTTAGCTTCCCAAAGAGCTGGAAGCAAGATGCTGTGGGGCCCAACTCGCCCTTTGGAAAGAAGCCTGCACGTTGTGCCTTTCAGCTCTAGGGCAAAGTAGCACACCCAGAGCAGAAGTCCTACTTCAGCCAGATCAGGCCTGCCAAGAAACTGCGTTTCACAGGCCTTTGGAAGAGATGTTCCCGGTAGGCTGTAAGAGCACTGTGCAGAGCGAGTGGTTTCTTAGCTTCCCAAAGAGCTGGAAGCAAGATGCTGTGGGGCCCAACTCGCCCTTTGGAAAGAAGCCTGCACGTTGTGCCTTTCAGCTCTAGGGCAAAGTAGCACACCCAGAGCAGAAGTCCTACTTCAGCCAGATCAGGCCTGCAAAGAAACTGCGTTTCACAGGCCTTTGGAAGATATGTTCCCGGTAGGCTGTAAGAGCACTGTGCAGAGCGAGTTGTTTCTTAGCTTCCCAAAGAGCTGGAAGCAAGATGCTGTGGGGCCCAACTCGCCCTTTGGAAAGAAGCCTGCACGTTGTGCCTTTCAGCTCTAAGGCAATGTAGCACACCCAGAGCAGAAGTCCTACTTCAGCCAGATCAGGCCTGCAAAGAAACTGCGTTTGACAGGCCTTTGGAAGAGATGTTCCCGGTAGGCTGTAAGAGCACTGTGCAGAGCGAGTTGTTTCTCAGCTTCCCAAAGAGCTGGAAGCAAGATGCTGTGGGGCCCAACTGGCCCTTTGGAAAGAAGCCTGCACGTTGTGCCTTTCAGCTCTAAGGCAATGTAGCACACCCAGAGCAGAAGTCCTACTTCAGCCAGATCAGGCCTGCAAAGAAACTGCGTTTCAGAGGCCTTTGGAAGAGATGTTCCCACTAGGCTGTAAGAGCACTGTGCAGAGCGAGTTGTTTCTTAGCTTCCCAAAGAGCTGGAAGCAAGATGCTGTGGGGCCCAACTCGCCCTTTGGAAAGAAGCCTGCACGTTGTGCCTTTCAGCTCTAGGGCAAAGTAGCACACCCAGAGCAGAAGTCCTACTTCAGCCAGATCAGGCCTGCAAAGAAACTGCGTTTCACAGGCCTTTGGAAGAGATGTTCCCGGTAGGCTGTAAGAGCACTGTGCAGAGCGAGTTGTTTCTTAGCTTCCCAAAGAGCTGGAAGCAAGATGCTGTGGGGCCCAACTCGCCCTTTGGAAAGAAGCCTGCACGTTGTGCCTTTCAGCTCTAGGGCAAAGTAGCACACCCAGAGCAGAAGTCCTACTTCAGCCAGATCAGGCCTGCGAAGAAACTGCGTTTCACAGGCCTTTGGAAGAGATGTTCCCGGTAGGCTGTAAGAGCACTGTCCAGAGCGAGTGGTTTCTTAGCTTCCCAAAGAGCTGGAAGCAAGATGCTGTGGGGCCCAACTCGCCCTTTGGAAAGAAGCCTGCACGTTGTGCCTTCAGCTCTAGAGCAAAGTAGCACACCCAGAGCAGAAGTCCTACTTCAGCCGGATCAGGCCTGCAAAGTAACTGCGTTTGACAGGCCTTTGGAAGAGATGTTCCCGGTAGGCTGTAAGAGCACTGTGCAGAGCGAGTTGTTTCTTAGCTTCCCAAAGAGCTGGATGCAAGATGCTGTGGGGCCCAACTCGCCCTTTGGAAAGAAGCCTGCACGTTGTGCCTTTCAGCTCTAGGGCAAATTAGCACACCCAGAGCAGAAGTCCTACTTCAGCCAGATCAGGCCTGCAAAGAAACTGCGTTTCACAGGCCTTTGGAAGAGATGTTCCCGGTAGGCTGTAAGAGCACTGTGCAGAGCGAGTTGTTTCTTAGCTTCCCAAAGAGCTGGAAGCAAGATGCTGTGGGGCCCAACTCGCCCTTTGGAAAGAAGCCTGCACGTTGTGCCTTTCAGCTCTAGGGCAATGTAGCACACCCAGAGCAGAAGTCCTACTTCAGCCAGATCAGGCCTGCAAAGAAACTGCGTTTCACAGGCCTTTGGAAGAGATGTTCCCGGTAGGCTGTAAGAGCACTGTGCAGAGCGAGTGGTTTCTTAGCTTCCCAAAGAGCTGGAAGCAAGATGCTGTGGGGCCCAACTCGCCCTTTGGAAAGAAGCCTGCACGTTGTGCCTTTCAGCTCTAGGGCAAAGTAGCACACCCAGAGCAGAAGTCCTACTTCAGCCAGATCAGGCCTGCCAAGAAACTGCGTTTCACAGGCCTTTGGAAGAGATGTTCCCGGTAGGCTGTAAGAGCACTGTGCAGAGCGAGTGGTTTCTTAGCTTCCCAAAGAGCTGGAAGCAAGATGCTGTGGGGCCCAACTCGCCCTTTGGAAAGAAGCCTGCACGTTGTGCCTTTCAGCTCTAGGGCAAAGTAGCACACCCAGAGCAGAAGTCCTACTTCAGCCAGATCAGGCCTGCAAAGAAACTGCGTTTCACAGGCCTTTGGAAGAGATGTTCCCGGTAGGCTGTAAGAGCACTGTGCAGAGCGAGTTGTTTCTTAGCTTCCCAAAGAGCTGGAAGCAAGATGCTGTGGGGCCCAACTCGCCCTTTGGAAAGAAGCCTGCACGTTGTTCCTTTCAGCTCTAGGGCATTGTAGCACACCCAGAGCAGAAGTCCTACTTCAGCCAGATCAGGCCTGCAAAGAAACTGCGTTTCACAGGCCTTTGGAAGAGATGTTCCCGGTAGGCTGTAAGAGCACTGTGCAGAGCGAGTGGTTTCTTAGCTTCCCAAAGAGCTGGAAGCAAGATGCTGTGGGGCCCAACTCGCCCTTTGGAAAGCAGCCTGCACGTTGTGCCTTTCAGCTCTAGGGCAAAGTAGCACACCCAGAGCAGAAGTCCTACTTCAGCCAGATCAGGCCTGCAAAGAAACTGCGTTTGACAGGCCTTTGGAAGAGATGTTCCCGGTAGGCTGTAAGAGCACTGTGCAGAGCGAGTTGTTTCTTAGCTTCCCAAAGAGCTGGAAGCAAGATGCTGTGGGGCCCAACTCGCCCTTTGGAAAGAAGCCTGCACGTTGTGCCTTTCAGCTCTAGGGCAAAGTAGCACACCCAGAGCAGAAGTCCTACTTCAGCCAGATCAGGCCTGCAAAGAAACTGCGTTTCACAGGCCTTTGGAAGAGATGTTCCCGGTAGGCTGTAAGAGCACTGTGCAGAGCGAGTTGTTTCTCAGCTTCCCAAAGAGCTGGAAGCAAGATGCTGTGGGGCCCAACTCGCCCTTTGGAAAGAAGCCTGCACGTTGTGCCTTTCAGCTCTAGGGCAAAGAAGCACACCCAGAGCAGAAGTCCTACTTCAGCCAGATCAGGCCTGCAAAGAAACTGCGTTTCACAGGCCTTTGGAAGAGATGTTCCCGGTAGGCTGTAAGAGCACTGTGCAGAGCGAGTGGTTTCTTAGCTTCCCAAAGAGCTGGAAGCAAGATGCTGTGGGGCCCAACTCGCCCTTTGGAAAGAAGCCTGCACGTTGTGCCTTTCAGCTCTAGGGCAATGTAGCACACCCAGAGCAGAAGTCCTACTTCAGCCAGATCAGGCCTGCAAAGAAACTGCGTTTGACAGGCCTTTGGAAGAGATGTTCCCGGTAGGCTGTAAGAGCACTGTGCAGAGCGAGTTGTTTCTTAGCTTCCCAAAGAGCTGGAAGCAAGATGCTGTGGGGCCCAACTGGCCCTTTGGAAAGCAGCCTGCACATTGTGCCTTTCAGCTCTAGGGCAAAGTAGCACACCCAGAGCAGAAGTCCTACTTCAGCCAGATCAGGCCTGCAAAGAAACTGCGTTTCACAGGCCTTTGGAAGAGATGTTCCCGGTAGGCTGTAAGAGCACTGTGCAGAGCGAGTGGTTTCTTAGCTTCCCAAAGAGCTGGAAGCAAGATGCTGTGGGGCCCAACTCGCCCTTTGGAAAGAAGCCTGCACGTTGTGCCTTTCAGCTCTAGGGCAATGTAGCACACCCAGAGCAGAAGTCCTACTTCAGCCAGATCAGGCCTGCAAAGAAACTGCGTTTCACAGGCCTTTGGAAGAGATGTTCCCGGTAGGCTGTAAGAGCACTGTGCAGAGCGAGTTGTTTCTTAGCTTCCCAAAGAGCTGGAAGCAAGATGCTGTGGGGCCCAACTCGCCCTTTGGAAAGAAGCCTGCACGTTGTGCCTTTCAGCTCTAAGGCAATGTAGCACACCCAGAGCAGAAGTCCTACTTCAGCCAGATCAGGCCTGCAAAGAAACTGCGTTTGACAGGCCTTTGGAAGAGATGTTCCCGGTAGGCTGTAAGAGCACTGTGCAGAGCGAGTTGTTTCTCAGCTTCCCAAAGAGCTGGAAGCAAGATGCTGTGGGGCCCAACTGGCCCTTTGGAAAGAAGCCTGCACGTTGTGCCTTTCAGCTCTAAGGCAATGTAGCACACCCAGAGCAGAAGTCCTACTTCAGCCAGATCAGGCCTGCAAAGAAACTGCGTTTCAGAGGCCTTTGGAAGAGATGTTCCCACTAGGCTGTAAGAGCACTGTGCAGAGCGAGTTGTTTCTTAGCTTCCCAAAGAGCTGGAAGCAAGATGCTGTGGGGCCCAACTCGCCCTTTGGAAAGAAGCCTGCACGTTGTGCCTTTCAGCTCTAGGGCAAAGTAGCACACCCAGAGCAGAAGTCCTACTTCAGCCAGATCAGGCCTGCAAAGAAACTGCGTTTCACAGGCCTTTGGAAGAGATGTTCCCGGTAGGCTGTAAGAGCACTGTGCAGAGCGAGTGGTTTCTTAGCTTCCCAAAGAGCTGGAAGCAAGATGCTGTGGGGCCCAACTCGCCCTTTGGAAAGAAGCCTGCACGTTGTGCCTTTCAGCTCTAGGGCAAAGTAGCACACCCAGAGCAGAAGTCCTACTTCAGCCAGATCAGGCCTGCCAAGAAACTGCGTTTCACAGGCCTTTGGAAGAGATGTTCCCGGTAGGCTGTAAGAGCACTGTGCAGAGCGAGTGGTTTCTTAGCTTCCCAAAGAGCTGGAAGCAAGATGCTGTGGGGCCCAACTCGCCCTTTGGAAAGAAGCCTGCACGTTGTGCCTTTCAGCTCTAGGGCAAAGTAGCACACCCAGAGCAGAAGTCCTACTTCAGCCAGATCAGGCCTGCAAAGAAACTGCGTTTCACAGGCCTTTGGAAGAGATGTTCCCGGTAGGCTGTAAGAGCACTGTGCAGAGCGAGTTGTTTCTTAGCTTCCCAAAGAGCTGGAAGCAAGATGCTGTGGGGCCCAACTCGCCCTTTGGAAAGAAGCCTGCACGTTGTTCCTTTCAGCTCTAGGGCATTGTAGCACACCCAGAGCAGAAGTCCTACTTCAGCCAGATCAGGCCTGCAAAGAAACTGCGTTTCACAGGCCTTTGGAAGAGATGTTCCCGGTAGGCTGTAAGAGCACTGTGCAGAGCGAGTGGTTTCTTAGCTTCCCAAAGAGCTGGAAGCAAGATGCTGTGGGGCCCAACTCGCCCTTTGGAAAGCAGCCTGCACGTTGTGCCTTTCAGCTCTAGGGCAAAGTAGCACACCCAGAGCAGAAGTCCTACTTCAGCCAGATCAGGCCTGCAAAGAAACTGCGTTTGACAGGCCTTTGGAAGAGATGTTCCCGGTAGGCTGTAAGAGCACTGTGCAGAGCGAGTTGTTTCTTAGCTTCCCAAAGAGCTGGAAGCAAGATGCTGTGGGGCCCAACTCGCCCTTTGGAAAGAAGCCTGCACGTTGTGCCTTTCAGCTCTAGGGCAAAGTAGCACACCCAGAGCAGAAGTCCTACTTCAGCCAGATCAGGCCTGCAAAGAAACTGCGTTTCACAGGCCTTTGGAAGAGATGTTCCCGGTAGGCTGTAAGAGCACTGTGCAGAGCGAGTTGTTTCTCAGCTTCCCAAAGAGCTGGAAGCAAGATGCTGTGGGGCCCAACTCGCCCTTTGGAAAGAAGCCTGCACGTTGTGCCTTTCAGCTCTAGGGCAAAGAAGCACACCCAGAGCAGAAGTCCTACTTCAGCCAGATCAGGCCTGCAAAGAAACTGCGTTTCACAGGCCTTTGGAAGAGATGTTCCCGGTAGGCTGTAAGAGCACTGTGCAGAGCGAGTTGTTTCTTAGCTTCCCAAAGAGCTGGAAGCAAGATGCTGTGGGGCCCAACTCGCCCTTTGGAAAGAAGCCTGCACGTTGTGCCTTTCAGCTCTAGGGCAATGTAGCACACCCAGAGCAGAAGTCCTACTTCAGCCAGATCAGGCCTGCAAAGAAACTGCGTTTGACAGGCCTTTGGAAGAGATGTTCCCGGTAGGCTGTAAGAGCACTGTGCAGAGCGAGTTGTTTCTTAGCTTCCCAAAGAGCTGGAAGCAAGATGCTGTGGGGCCCAACTGGCCCTTTGGAAAGCAGCCTGCACATTGTGCCTTTCAGCTCTAGGGCAAAGTAGCACACCCAGAGCAGAAGTCCTACTTCAGCCAGATCAGGCCTGCAAAGAAACTGCGTTTCACAGGCCTTTGGAAGAGATGTTCCCGGTAGGCTGTAAGAGCACTGTGCAGAGCGAGTGGTTTCTTAGCTTCCCAAAGAGCTGGAAGCAAGATGCTGTGGGGCCCAACTCGCCCTTTGGAAAGAAGCCTGCACGTTGTGCCTTTCAGCTCTAGGGCAATGTAGCACACCCAGAGCAGAAGTCCTACTTCAGCCAGATCAGGCCTGCAAAGAAACTGCGTTTCACAGGCCTTTGGAAGAGATGTTCCCGGTAGGCTGTAAGAGCACTGTGCAGAGCGAGTTGTTTCTTAGCTTCCCAAAGAGCTGGAAGCAAGATGCTGTGGGGCCCAACTCGCCCTTTGGAAAGAAGCCTGCACGTTGTGCCTTTCAGCTCTAAGGCAATGTAGCACACCCAGAGCAGAAGTCCTACTTCAGCCGGATCAGGCCTGCAAAGTAACTGCGTTTGACAGGCCTTTGGAAGAGATGTTCCCGGTAGGCTGTAAGAGCACTGTGCAGAGCGAGTTGTTTCTTAGCTTCCCAAAGAGCTGGATGCAAGATGCTGTGGGGCCCAACTCGCCCTTTGGAAAGAAGCCTGCACGTTGTGCCTTTCAGCTCTAGGGCAAATTAGCACACCCAGAGCAGAAGTCCTACTTCAGCCAGATCAGGCCTGCAAAGAAACTGCGTTTCACAGGCCTTTGGAAGAGATGTTCCCGGTAGGCTGTAAGAGCACTGTGCAGAGCGAGTTGTTTCTTAGCTTCCCAAAGAGCTGGAAGCAAGATGCTGTGGGGCCCAACTCGCCCTTTGGAAAGAAGCCTGCACGTTGTGCCTTTCAGCTCTAGGGCAATGTAGCACACCCAGAGCAGAAGTCCTACTTCAGCCAGATCAGGCCTGCAAAGAAACTGCGTTTCACAGGCCTTTGGAAGAGATGTTCCCGGTAGGCTGTAAGAGCACTGTGCAGAGCGAGTGGTTTCTTAGCTTCCCAAAGAGCTGGAAGCAAGATGCTGTGGGGCCCAACTCGCCCTTTGGAAAGAAGCCTGCACGTTGTGCCTTTCAGCTCTAGGGCAAAGTAGCACACCCAGAGCAGAAGTCCTACTTCAGCCAGATCAGGCCTGCCAAGAAACTGCGTTTCACAGGCCTTTGGAAGAGATGTTCCCGGTAGGCTGTAAGAGCACTGTGCAGAGCGAGTGGTTTCTTAGCTTCCCAAAGAGCTGGAAGCAAGATGCTGTGGGGCCCAACTCGCCCTTTGGAAAGAAGCCTGCACGTTGTGCCTTTCAGCTCTAGGGCAAAGTAGCACACCCAGAGCAGAAGTCCTACTTCAGCCAGATCAGGCCTGCAAAGAAACTGCGTTTCACAGGCCTTTGGAAGAGATGTTCCCGGTAGGCTGTAAGAGCACTGTGCAGAGCGAGTTGTTTCTTAGCTTCCCAAAGAGCTGGAAGCAAGATGCTGTGGGGCCCAACTCGCCCTTTGGAAAGAAGCCTGCACGTTGTTCCTTTCAGCTCTAGGGCATTGTAGCACACCCAGAGCAGAAGTCCTACTTCAGCCAGATCAGGCCTGCAAAGAAACTGCGTTTCACAGCCCTTTGGAAGAGATGTTCCCGGTAGGCTGTAAGAGCACTGTGCAGAGCGAGTGGTTTCTTAGCTTCCCAAAGAGCTGGAAGCAAGATGCTGTGGGGCCCAACTCGCCCTTTGGAAAGAAGCCTGCACGTTGTGCCTTTCAGCTCTAGGGCAAAGTAGCACACCCAGAGCAGAAGTCCTACTTCAGCCAGATCAGGCCTGCAAAGAAACTGCGTTTGACAGGCCTTTGGAAGAGATGTTCCCGGTAGGCTGTAAGAGCACTGTGCAGAGCGAGTTGTTTCTTAGCTTCCCAAAGAGCTGGAAGCAAGATGCTGTGGGGCCCAACTCGCCCTTTGGAAAGAAGCCTGCACGTTGTGCCTTTCAGCTCTAGGGCAAAGTAGCACACCCAGAGCAGAAGTCCTACTTCATCCAGATCAGGCCTGCAAAGAAACTGCGTTTCACAGGCCTTTGGAAGAGATGTTCCCGGTAGGCTGTAAGAGCACTGTGCAGAGCGAGTTGTTTCTCAGCTTCCCAAAGAGCTGGAAGCAAGATGCTGTGGGGCCCAACTCGCCCTTTGGAAAGAAGCCTGCACGTTGTGCCTTTCAGCTCTAGGGCAAAGAAGCACACCCAGAGCAGAAGTCCTACTTCAGCCAGATCAGGCCTGCAAAGAAACTGCGTTTCACAGGCCTTTGGAAGAGATGTTCCCGGTAGGCTGTAAGAGCACTGTGCAGAGCGAGTTGTTTCTTAGCTTCCCAAAGAGCTGGAAGCAAGATGCTGTGGGGCCCAACTCGTCCTTTGGAAAGAAGCCTGCACGTTGTGCCTTTCAGCTCTAGGGCAATGTAGCACACCCAGAGCAGAAGTCCTACTTCAGCCATATCAGGCCTGCAAAGAAACTGCGTTTCACAGGTCTTTGGAAGTGATGTTCCCGGTAGGCTGTAAGAGCACTGTCCAGAGCGAGTGGTTTCTTAGCTTCCCAAAGAGCTGGAAGCAAGATGCTGTGGGGCCCAACTCGCCCTTTGGAAAGAAGCCTGCACGTTGTGCCTTTCAGCTCTAGAGCAAAGTAGCACACCCAGAGCAGAAGTCCTACTTCAGCCGGATCAGGCCTGCAAAGTAACTGCGTTTGACAGGCCTTTGGAAGAGATGTTCCCGGTAGGCTGTAAGAGCACTGTGCAGAGCGAGTTGTTTCTTAGCTTCCCAAAGAGCTGGAAGCAAGATGCTGTGGGGCCCAACTCGCCATTTGGAAAGAAGCCTGCACGTTGTGCCTTTCAGCTCTAGGGCAAATTAGCACACCCAGAGCAGAAGTCCTACTTCAGCCAGATCAGGCCTGCAAAGAAACTGCGTTTCACAGGCCTTTGGAAGAGATGTTCCCGGTAGGCTGTAAGAGCACTGTGCAGAGCGAGTTGTTTCTTAGCTTCCCAAAGAGCTGGAAGCAAGATGCTGTGGGGCCCAACTCGCCCTTTGGAAAGAAGCCTGCACGTTGTGCCTTTCAGCTCTAGGGCAAAGTAGCACACCCAGAGCAGAAGTCCTACTTCAGCCAGATCAGGCCTGCAAAGAAACTGCGTTTCACAGGCCTTTGGAAGAGATGTTCCCGGTAGGCTGTAAGAGCACTGTGCAGAGCGAGTTGTTTCTTAGCTTCCCAAAGAGCTGGAAGCAAGATGCTGTGGGGCCCAACTCGCCCTTTGGAAAGAAGCCTGCACGTTGTGCCTTTCAGCTCTAGGGCAAAGTAGCACACCCAGAGCAGAAGTCCTACTTCAGCCAGATCAGGCCTGCCAAGAAACTGCGTTTCACAGGCCTTTGGAAGAGATGTTCCCGGTAGGCTGTAAGAGCACTGTGCAGAGCGAGTGGTTTCTTAGCTTCCCAAAGAGCTGGAAGCAAGATGCTGTGGGGCCCAACTCGCTCTTTGGAAAGAAGCCTGCACGTTGTGCCTTTCAGCTCTAGGGCAAAGTAGCACACCCAGAGCAGAAGTCCTACTTCAGCCAGATCAGGCCTGCAAAGAAACTGCGTTTCACAGGCCTTTGGAAGAGATGTTCCCGGTAGGCTGTAAGAGCACTGTGCAGAGCGAGTTGTTTCTTAGCTTCCCAAAGAGCTGGAAGCAAGATGCTGTGGGGCCCAACTCGCCCTTTGGAAAGAAGCCTGCACGTTGTGCCTTTCAGCTCTAGGGCATTGTAGCACACCCAGAGCAGAAGTCCTACTTCAGCCAGATCAGGCCTGCAAAGAAACTGCGTTTCACAGCCCTTTGGAAGAGATGTTCCCGGTAGGCTGTAAGAGCACTGTGCAGAGCGAGTTGTTTCTTAGCTTCCCAAAGAGCTGGAAGCAAGATGCTGTGGGGCCCAACTCGCCCTTTGGAAAGAAGCCTGCACGTTGTGCCTTTCAGCTCTAGGGCAAAGTAGCACACCCAGAGCAGAAGTCCTACTTCAGCCAGATCAGGCCTGCAAAGAAACTGCGTTTGACAGGCCTTTGGAAGAGATGTTCCCGGTAGGCTGTAAGAGCACTGTGCAGAGCGAGTTGTTTCTTAGCTTCCCAAAGAGCTGGAAGCAAGATGCTGTGGGGCCCAACTCGCCCTTTGGAAAGAAGCCTGCACGTTGTGCCTTTCAGCTCTAGGGCAAAGTAGCACACCCAGAGCAGAAGTCCTACTTCATCCAGATCAGGCCTGCAAAGAAACTGCGTTTCACAGGCCTTTGGAAGAGATGTTCCCGGTAGGCTGTAAGAGCACTGTGCAGAGCGAGTTGTTTCTCAGCTTCCCAAAGAGCTGGAAGCAAGATGCTGTGGGGCCCAACTCGCCCTTTGGAAAGAAGCCTGCACGTTGTGCCTTTCAGCTCTAGGGCAAAGAAGCACACCCAGAGCAGAAGTCCTACTTCAGCCAGATCAGGCCTGCAAAGAAACTGCGTTTCACAGGCCTTTGGAAGAGATGTTCCCGGTAGGCTGTAAGAGCACTGTGCAGAGCGAGTTGTTTCTTAGCTTCCCAAAGAGCTGGAAGCAAGATGCTGTGTGGCCCAACTCGCCCTTTGGAAAGAAGCCTGCACGTTGTGCCTTTCAGCTCTAGGGCAATGTAGCACACCCAGAGCAGAAGTCCTACTTCAGCCAGATCAGGCCTGCAAAGAAACTGCGTTTCACAGGTCTTTGGAAGTGATGTTCCCGGTAGGCTGTAAGAGCACTGTCCAGAGCGAGTGGTTTCTTAGCTTCCCAAAGAGCTGGAAGCAAGATGCTGTGGGGCCCAACTCGCCCTTTGGAAAGAAGCCTGCACGTTGTGCCTTTCAGCTCTAGAGCAAAGTAGCACACCCAGAGCAGAAGTCCTACTTCAGCCGGATCAGGCCTGCAAAGTAACTGCGTTTCACAGGCCTTTGGAAGAGATGTTCCCGGTAGGCTGTAAGAGCACTGTGCAGAGCGAGTTGTTTCTTAGCTTCCCAAAGAGCTGGAAGCAAGATGCTGTGGGGCCCAACTCGCCCTTTGGAAAGAAGCCTGCACGTTGTGCCTTT